>NC_132876.1:86163260-87413260 GCF_048164855.1 Canis lupus baileyi
TTTAGGAAACTTCTGACCTAGAATCCAATTCAATGAGATTTTTTAGACAACTTTCCCAACTGCATTACCAAATTATAAAGCTTCTACGGACACTGACTGGCCTGGGAGCCTGTGAAACCAAGGCTGTGGCTCTCTGCCACTTAGTATTCTGTCATATACAGAGGCCTCATGGCCTGTTAACTGAAGGTTCTTTCATTGGAATTATGTTTTTAAAAGACAGCAGTATTTCCAAAGTGGAGTTAAAAGAGTATTTACTGAAAATCTAAGCAAGTCAGGGAATTAGACATAATAAAGAATAACAGAATCATAAGTTACAATAGTAACACAGGTCCTCATTTATTAACTGCCAATGATACCTTAGCACTATAGGCATTCTAACAAAAATTACGTGTTATCTTTTTAACAATCTTTTAATGTTGAAAGACCCAGAACCCCCAAAATCCCATCCTCTCATCTACTCTAAGAATTCTCTCCTCTTTCTCCTGTGTTAATATCTCCCTCTCTACCAAACCCTGCCCATTAGCTTTCACTGCCCTACCCTCCAAATTTCTTTCTTATTTCTTCCAACTTACATTTAAAACAAAAAACAACTGTTAATCCCACTTCCCCTTCAGCTACCACTGTTTCTCTCCTTCCTTTTTATGTCATGATCTATGAGGATGGTACCTCTGACACTGTGTAGTGCACAGCCCACATGACTTTAAAGTCTCTGTGTTGGAACAGTCTGTATTTATTGCTTTCAATTTCTCTCCTTCCATTTTAGTGTTGAAGCCAACTACAGTTAGGCTTTTGCCCCCACCAATTCACCAAAATTGTTGTTATCCAAACGTTTTTTGTAAAGTGTCACACAGCAAATATTAGGGCCATACAGTCTCTGTTACATTCTTTTTTTTTTTTAATGCTTTAAAAATGAAAAATTCCTTCTTCATTTGTGGGCTGTAAAAACAAAAACAGTAACAAAAGCAGGTCGTGGTCATGGAGTAGATTTAGCCTTAGTTCTTCTTGGTCCCAGCAATGTCACCAAATACCTCAGATGGTCAATTCCCAGTCTTCAACCTAGACCTAGGAGCACTACATGATTTATACTTTGATCATGCTTTCTTCCTTAAAAGATTTTCCTCACTTGGCTTCCAGGGAATCACTCACATTCTCCTAGATCTCCTACTACCACCTCACAGGTCACTCCCCTTCTAATCTTCTTTACTAGTTCTTCAATTTCCTGACCTATCACACTGGAATGCTCTAAGGCTCACAGTCTTGAATCTTCTTCCTCCATCTACTCACTACCCCCTCTATACCTCCTGCATGGTGATCTCACCCAGACTCATCCATCCCTTGAGTTGAGTCAGGCTAGCTTGGACTCCCCTCTCTCACACCCCACTCTATTAGCTAATCCCATCAGTTCTAACTTCCAAATGAATCCAAAAGCTGACCGCTTCTACTGTTGCCATTCTGGATCTAGCCACCACCACCTCTTATCTTGGATTACAGCAATATATCTCCAAATCGGTCATATCATTTTTACCTTTGCCTCCTTTAGTCTATCCACAGAACACCAGAGAAGATCTAGTTAAAAACTAAGTCAGAACATGTTATTCCTCCACTCAAAACTCCCCTACAATTTCTCATGTAACACACAATAAAATTCAATACCCTTAAAATGGCCTACAAGGCTGAACATGATTTAGCCAGCTTGTTTCCAGCTGGACATTTACCTCCCTTCTCACCCTTTGTTGGCCTGGCTCAGCCATGCTTGCCACCTTGATTTGACTCAAAAAATGCAAAATACACTCCCTACCATAGGGCCTATTGCTCTTTGCTGTTCCCTGGACTTGTAAAATTCTTATCACAAATACCTTCAAGGCTCACTTCTATAACTCCTTCAGGTCTTTATTCACGTCACCTTCCAGTGAAGCCTTCCCGGACCTTCCTGTGAATCCTCTACCACTGATCTCTAGTGCTCCCCAGCTCCTCTTTCTAATACACTTTTCCAGAGAACTAATCAGATCATTACCTAATGTTCTATATAGACTGTTTTATTGTTTTTTAACTTGCATGAATTGAGACATTTTTGTGTGTTTGTGGATTTATCCCCAGAACCTGAAATAGGACATGGACATAGTACGTGCTCAACATTTAAGAATAAATTAAACTTCTAATCATAATAGAAGGGATGGTCCCAGCAACAGTAGTACCTCAAGAATAAACTTCAAAGTCTTAGAAAAGGAAATTATCTCAGTTTGATCAATAACATAAGGCTAACTAGCAGTAAGTCAAATATTTCTTAAAATGGACTAATAAAAGTACAAATAATTTGGCAATGTGTGTTGGCAAATTTTTTTTTTTTTTTGATGCTTACTCTTTGACCCTTCAGTTCTACTTTGAAACACCTGTTCCATGGAAACAATCCAAAACATAGGGGAAACTATGTGCATGAATATTTAGAAGTAAAAACTAAGAAATTATATGTCTAACAGTGAACTGAGTAAAATATGGCAGGTATCTTTGATAGAAATAATGTTCATGAAATCCATTATTCTGTTCTGAAAACTTCAAGGGCTCCACTTTGCCTTTGAGACAGATAGGCAACTTTCTCTACCTTCCTCAGCCTCATATTTCACCCCTCCTTCTTCATAATCTATACTCTAGGAGCACTTTACCAACTCTCCCCACTCCCAAATTCTCTAATTTCTGGAGACTCCAACATCTTAGTTTATGTGCCTTCCTAGGTACTCTGGCAACACTTTTCACCAAAGTTATGCTTCACAGTAATTTATAGTAACCGCTTCTCTAATGGTCTTTTTCACCCACCACAGTGAATATCTAAAACTTAGCATAAGCACCTGATCTTAAGTAGGTAATATATGTAGAAATGAACTAAGTAGCATTACATAAATGTTTATGCCATTGTAAATTAACAGTAAATTTTTGGGGACTGTATGATCTATTTTTTTTGGTGGGGGGGAAGTTCCAAGATTATGTGGGTGTGTATGTGTGCGTGTGCATGGGAGAGAATTTTATAATGGAGAAGAAAACATATTTGTGTGTGTGTGTGTGTGTGTGTGTATGTGTGTATAGGGAGTCAAAATGTAGCTAATAACATTATAGTACTGTAAAATGCTTATAAAAACAGTTCTTCAAACTTCTATTTCTTTTCCTCTCAAAATACATAATATCAAATAAAGACAACTATTATGTGAGGAGCCAACAAGGCAGTTAGTCCTTCTATTACCTGAGTGGAGTTAGATAGTTGGTTTTTCCACGGCTCCTCTGCGCTGCTGGTCAGGTTTGTGCGGTTATGAGGTAGAGTGAGTGCGTTTCGCTGCAGGTAAGGCACGTTTCCATTACTTCCACTTCCTGTTATGTGATTATTGCCTATCAATATAGTGTCTGTACTCCCCAGCGTTCTTGATGTGCTACAGGGAACATGGCCTGCAGAAAAGGGTCCGTTGGCCAAAGGCTGCCCAGGGCAGGCAGGGCGGACTCCAGGCTGAGAGACGCTAGGCACTCTGGTCAGAGCAAGCTGTGGCTGCTGGCCAGAGACTGAGTTTGTAGGCAGTGATGAGTCAGCTGTTGGCCCATTAGGAATTCCAGTAGATCGTACCTGTGCAACTCCTGTTTGTCTCATCTGTGAAAAAGCAAATGAAAAATAAATGCTGTAGTGTGGCCCATAAGGTAGAGAACTGGAATATGAAGGTGTATAACCAGGTAATCTCTGATTTTACCCTAACATTTAATTTCTCTAGGTTGAAAAATACAGTTTTAGAAACAAGAAATTTTGTTTGTTCATATTTAGATTAGCTTCCTCAGAAAAGCAGAAATCTGTTTTGAGAAACATCTCTTTAGTAATGATAAAAGAAAGCAGCTGAAAATTATGAAAACTTTGGAATTTATAGGTCTTTTTCCTTAAGCACAAAACAGGGGTTATCAAATTTTCATTCTAGTGTATTTATATGCCAGACCCTCCAAACTAAACAAGTCCTAAAAAATCTCACCTCAGTTTAGGATAGTTTGTTAAGTATTCAATAATATGAATAAACTCTTGGAACACAGGCAAAATAGCATGTAAATACATAACAAAATACCCAGTCTTATGCTCAAAATTAAATTTACAGCTGTTTTTACCTAAAAATTTCTGTCCATTATTAGTAGTTTAAGAAGTAAGATTACTAAATTCCACCAAATACTGGCAGAAAGAAGTGGGCATGAACATGCTCTAAAAGGATGTTTTAGTCAAGAAAAATACTCAAAATTCTAACAAATTTTAGGGGAAAAAAATGCTATACACACTTGGTGTTGTTGCATTAAGACAAACTGACTTTCCAGCTGTTCCAGCATCAGTTTCTGTGCTGGATTTAAGTTATTTCTATTTGCACGGAGCTGTTCCAAGTGCTAGAAGAAGAAGAAAGGAGAATACAGTCAAAGGCATATCTAAGAAACCAGCTCAAGCTCACTATTCTAAGCAACCTTGTCCTGAAATGACTAGACCAACTCAGAACTGCTGTCTAGCCAAAGATAGATTCCTGGTCAATGGCAATCAACCCCAGGATGAAGCCCTTTAAGAAGTTTGAGAAGGTAAGAAATAAACATTCATCTAAAGAGATTTACTATAATGTGATATTTGAGACAAATGGGCATAAAATTTTACTCATTAAAACAGTATTTTTCAGTATTTACACAGAAAGTTCTTTAAGCTTAAAAATGCATGACAAGTACACTCAATGTAGCACCGTTTAGAAAAGGAAAGTTTGAAGATAGCCTGACTATCCAAAACTAGTGCTCTGCTTAAATAAAGGTGTGACACCTACATAAAGAAATACACTGTAGCTATAAAAGAACAAAGAAGCTCTTTACATACTGACATGGAAAGGTCTATAAAAATACATTGTTAAGAATACATATAGCATTCTACCATTTAGGTAAAAAAGGAGAAAAATAATAACAACGAAAGAAGGAGGATACATATTTGCTTGTACATGCATGACATTATCCGAGGAAAGATAGGTAAACTAATAACACTAGCTGGCTGTTAAAAGGAGAACTAAGTGGGTAGGAGCAGGAGCTGAAAGAATTTATACAGTCTATAATCGTATCGATGCAGTTTGAGCCATATGAATATACTACCTGTTTAAAAGTGTGTTTTACTTATGTGCATATTAATTGGATTTACTGCTATTCAACTTGAAGAATACTTAAAAATTTAAAGTTTACTGCTTTTACTCTTTTTTTAAGAGGAAAAACAATCTGTCTAAAGTGTATCTTACATACCTGTAATTTCTGTGGTGTCAAACACCACGAATGAGCTTGTTGCTGTACTGGAGGATGTGACACTGCATGGCCACTACTCCAATTATCAGAAGTATTCTGAGGAAAATTGTAAAAAAAAAAAAAAAAAAATTTAAAGAATATTTGGTTAAATCCATAGAGTTACTAACAATGACTAATGAAGGCCAAATGACTATGAACTGGAATATTTACATATAAAACATGTTATGACATTAAATTCTTTTAAAGATAATTTTACATGCATAATAAATTTGGGAGATCGTAAATTTAAAACAAAAATATTGATTCTTTAATAAGCCACCCAAAAAGGCCCACCCCTAAACTATGGCCCAAATGGCTAACCTAAATAGCACACTGTCCACTAGATTCAACAATAAATTTATCTCAATGTCAGGAGAAAAGTGATGATGAGAAGTGTGTTGAGATCTTAACGGCAGGGAGATGAATAAAATGATTTGATGAATGCAAATTTATCCCTACTTTCTATATTTAATATGATGCTAAGAATCTGGGATGGAAAAACTCAAACCTTTCACTCTTTGATGTCCACAGATTTAAAATAAAGGACAAAATATATTCAAACTGCACAAGTACAGGGCAGTTAGGAGTTTCCTTTTTGACTGGGATTTTCTATTTCTCTAAAACATATACCTTTGTTGGACTAGATGTTCTTTTCCTCTTGGCAGGACTGGACAGGTCATCTACTTGGCTAGAAGGAATCATGTGTAGTGGCAAGGACTGCTGTGAAATTGGTGTTTGACTGAGGCCTAATACAGGTTCAGTATTTGGATGATGAGGTTTACATGCCTAAGAATCACAGAAGGAAGACAAAAATAGGGTTCTATATATTCTTAGTTCATTCCTTCAAATTATAAAACTTTACAAACTGCATACTTTTCAAAGCTATGTGGACATCGCTGATTGCAATTATTGAAAATCAAAATCAAATGACTCATCAATGGAGGAATGTGTACCTTCCTTTGAAAAACTGCTTTAAAAATTAAACAAACCACTGTAGCATTATTTTAAGATATCTCCTTCAAAATCATGAAAATGCACAAAGGTTCTAAATTGGCACCCCAAAATTTCTTCCCGTATCAGAGGGAGTTTTATTTTGATCTAGAATCCCTTTGCAATTAAAGCAAAAGGCTTTTCATTAATAAAAGCCTCCTGTACTTAGTAAAATACGCTTGACCACTATAGATTGAAAAGAACCCTTAAAGCTGGGCACCTGCAGAACATAACCCAACTTCTCACCTGCTGTGCTGTGTTCATGGCACCCTGCCTGGAGGTAAGCTCTGCGGGGATTGGTAGGCTCCACGCCTCCTCAATACTAGGAAGTAATTTAGTTTTATTCTGTAGACTACCTTGTGGAAGGTTACACAACTGAGCCTAGGAAAAATTATGTAAAAAGCAAATTTAACACAAGCCTACTTGAGTAAGAGCAAGTCCACTATATCTTCCTAAATGCTATAACTAATTGTTTTTAAAAGAAAATAGATTCTTAATTTGGGGTTTCAGAAAGATACTGAGTATAAAGAGGGTAACCGGAATATAAACCTTTGTGAGAATTAAAACAAAGCTAAGCTCTGTTTTCAGAGTTCTCATAGCTGTCTTCTCATGAAACTCCAAGCAAGAGTGAAAGACAGTGTTTGTGTTCTTTTTTTCTAAAATGCTATGACAACTTAAAAATGTAGACAGTACATAGAAAAAAATTATGTAAATTAATATGCATCAACAGTAAATGTGCAAAAGATCATCTTTTAAATACTGCATATCTTACTTAAAATGAAAAGTAAAATAATATTACAAGCTATGGTATGTTTACAAAATATGGAAACAAATTATAGACATCAAAACACAACTAGACAAACTTTCCAGCCACCCGCCTCCTGCCTGAGTGTCATGGGGAAACATGTGCCTTTAAAAAATTGCTATTTAAAAGTTTTACCTGTAAATACTTAATTCGTGCTGCAAGTGCAGAGGTATTACTACAACTTTTGCTTCTGGTTGCATTTAAGTAGCATTTAATGGCATCCTGAGGCTGGTTGCAGGATTCGTAGAGTGTGCCTAGGTCCATCCAGGCTGCAGCATGGCCATGGTCCAATTGTACAGCACAAATATAAGCCTGTAAAGCATCCATAGGCTGATTTTGCTGCTGATATAGCACGCTAGAAAGAGAAAGTAATAAAAAAAATAGGTCAACTAAGAAAAACTACTTAGCTTCATATGTGATATGAACTACCAAGTACATTACATATGATACAACTGGTGTATATCAAGTATGACACCATTAGTTTTATATGACGTCTTACCCTATTGAACACCATGTATCTGCACTTGCTTCTGATTTATCAATAGACTGCCTGTAAGATATAAAGGCATCCTGAACTTTCCCAATACTTGAATAGCACCTGAGAGGGGAGAGAAAAAAAAAATCCAGATAACTCAGTTAATACTGATTGATTAATCTGCTGAATAATGGACTACATATATCAAAGCAAATAAAAATATCCTAATAAGCCAACGTATTTCTGTGAATGTGTTTTTGTGTGTGTGTGTGTGTATATATATATATATATATATAAATTGTGGTGTACATTATAATTAACCATTAAGTAAAATTTATTATAGTCTTTCTGATAAGTGCTAAAGCACACCGCATTAATGAATATTAAAATAATTAAAGACTATATTACTTCAATATATTGAGTTGAAAGCGCACACGTGCATACACATGCACGTGCCATTCCACTTAAATCATTTTATCTATTTATATAGCTTACATTCAGTAAAAATACAGAGTTAAAAACCAAAAAAAACATTCTATGTAAGACTTGCTGAATCAGATTTCAATTCTCCTTTCCTAAATAATATCCATGAGGTCAATCATTCTGTAATTCGTTAAAAAAATACAAATATTAAGACGCAATTAAGATCAAGCTAAATATCAAAATCAGTAATAGTAAGGTGAGTGCATTATTTCATGACACGTAAGGGTAGAAGGTATGATTAAAGTTTCAAGGACCTGGGACTCCTGAGTGGCTCAATGGTTGAGTGTCTGTCTTTGGCTCAGGGCATGATCCTAGAGTCCTGGGATTGAGTCCCACATCGGGCTCCCTGCATGGAGCCTGCTTCTCCCTCTGCCTATGTCTCTGCCTCTCTTTCTGTGTCTCTCATGAATAAATAAAATCTTTAAGAAAAAAAAGTTTCAAGGACCTGTCATTTTCTTAATGCAGATGTACCAGATGGATACACAGAGTAGCAGCTGAAACTATAAACACAGAAATTATTTTCTTAATGCCTGGCACTAAGGAAAAAAAAAAAAAAAAACCCAGTCCCTGACTTCAAGGAGCTTACAATTTAGTTGAGGGTTCAAGACAGATTACAAATGTCATGATGCTGCATCCTATGGCTGGCACAGACAATAACTGGTCTGAGAATTTAGGGTAGAAGACATCACAATACACACTACAGGATTTAGGAGAAGAAAGGGAAGGATAACATTAAGGAATCTGAATATGTATAGATGTATATCGTTTAGATCAGAGATTACCTATTATTAGCTAGTATGTGGCAATTTGACCATGAAAATAAAATGGAAAAACATATACATACATAAATTTTCCATTAAACCATTAAACTAATTAGTATTTATATTGTAACCAACTTATTCTGAAAAACAACTGGCTGAGTAAATAGCAAAAATTCTTAAATGTTTTTCCGTGCCCAAATAGCATATTTAGATCCTCATAATTATTCTTTGAAATGTTACTGATTCCTGTAATCTAAAAGTCTGGGAACTACTGATCCAGAAATGATGAGAGAAGGCATTTCAAAATGTTGTCTGAACAGTATGAGCAAAACCTAACGTATATAAGACAGCACAGATACAAAGAGTAGAGCATTATAAATTCAGCCCAAGGATACCCTGAAGTTTTTGTTCTTCTAACAGGGGAAATAGTATCATGAAAGAACTTTATAGGAATATTAATCTGTTAACAGTGTGTAGGGATCAACTGAAAGGAAAATAGATTATGGACAGTAAAAAAGAAGGCAGCTATACTCACTGGTTTGGAACAGCCCAAAACTGGGGTCAAAGTAATGAGAGTGGCAAGAAAGAGAAAAGGAGAAATAGTAAACCAAAAAGACTAGATAAAGACTTTGTGATTGATTAGATAACCATGAGGGGAGAGGGGGGTTATAACAGATTTAAGGCTGAGCAAAGAGAGTTTGTTTGTTTGTTTGTTTATTTATTTATTCATTCATTTTAAAATATTTTATTTATTTATTCATGAGAGACACAGAGAGAGAGAGAGAGAGAGAGAGAGAGAGGCAGAGACACAGGCAGAGGGAGAAGCAGGCTCCATGCAGAGAGCCTGATGTGGGACTCGATCCTGGGATTCCAGGATCACGCCCTGGGCCGAAGGCAGGCGCCAAACCTCTGAGCCACTTAGGGATCCGAAGCAAAGAGAGTTTAGAAAAAAAAAAAGATGACCTCACTGGCAAAAATAAAAGGAGAAGAGACGATTTAAAAAAGAATGATGATGAATGAGGTTCAAAACATGCTTTCTTTGACGTGAGGTAAGAACAGTAAAACAGATAATGTTAGGTAAGGAATAGAGGATGTGGTCCTGAAATTTAATACTTTGAAATGTAGAAACCTAGATTCAGAACTCATCCATATAGAAGAGAGGGTTTAAGAACATAGGACAGTACAAGGGAAAGGTGAAAATAAGCTTAAGGAATCACTAATCTTGTGGTTTGGGCAATATGAAATGTCAGTGACTGAGGCAGAGAAGGCAGTGTCGGAGAGCACCTGCAACTTTTATGAAGGGAGAATTCAGGAGAAATCATTAATGATGCCAAACAGGGACAGACACTACAAAGGAAGGGAATGCTTAACAGATAGTAGTAAACACGTTGTGTTTGTCATTGTTAAATCAAAGTCAAATCTCAGATTTATAGACAAATTTACCTAACTACTGGGAGGAATAAGCAGTAATTCCCCAAACCAATGTTTCCATATTCCATTCCTACAAAGTGAAAACAGGAAACCAATGTACCCAAATACAGATGTCCCAATCTAACCACCAACCACTTTTCCTCTAATAAAACTTAACTAAGTCCCCCTGAGACAGCCTTGTGTCTCTGAAAAAGCAATGAGTGAACCTAGGCTCTAGTTCCTATTCTGGTGTAGTTACATGTGTGACTGTGACCTTGGACAGCACATTTTACTCCTCTGAACTCACCTTCTACATTTGCAAAATGACAAATTTACAGAGTGAAGCAGGTGACCTCCCTGGTCTCTTCTAGCTCTAACATTCTACAGTTCTGTGATAATAATGTCAATGATTAGTACTAGTATAAGAGTATTATCACATTACCCTTGTATTAGGATATACACAAGCCAAATGACATCTTCAACACAGACCTGAATGCAAAAGTAATAAAAAACCTTAGAAAATCCCAAAGCTATTTACTGATACTTGATGTCTTCATTGAAAGCTTTAATAACTTTTAAAACATATTTACTTATAAAAATTTTCTCACAACAAAACAGATTAGAAGCAACATATTAGAAGGCAATGAAAGGTCAAAAAAAGTAAAAAATTAATGAAAAAAGTCTAAAACAATTGTCAAATTAGGTTATTGGGGATAAAAAATGAACACCTAATATGATAATCTTGAACTCCAAAACAAATTAAACTGTGGTAAGTATCCTTTATATTTGAGAAATCGGTAAAGCATGTTGTATGTTTGGAAAATTTTATCTGGAAAAAATTCAAACAAAAGCATCTCAGTGGCTTAACATGTAAAGTCAGGAAAAAAAAAAAAGTCCGTTAACTAAAATAAACAAAAACAAAAAACCCCTATTGTGAAATACTGCTCATTGAGCTGAAAATTACAGCATTACTAAAATAGTAATTTTAGATGTTAAAATACTAAAAAGACATCAACACTACTGTATTGTATTAAACTAATTATCTTAGGTCAAAAGGAAAATAATTTCTGGCATACACATCTTTTAACCTGTATTAAAAGAAATGTTCATATGTAAATGTTAACACTAGAGGCGATGACTAGGCAGCTCCTACTTCCCAGTACTGGCCTCCTTTCCAGTCACCGTATGAGGCCTCCCACTGTGCAACATTAACACTAGCAATGGTGCTACCTCCAAACGCAAATGGTGTTGTCAGTTCATTTATTACATTTACTGAAAAGCCACTTTGCTAGGCGAGAATATACAAAGATGGTAAGATCCACTTTCTACTCCTAAATACCTTCAGTGAAAGAGAAAGAAAAAGTTTGGACTCTCCAGCTTTACTAGTGAGCAACCCAAATTAGATGATTTTATAAACCTTGGAAGGTATTAGAAAATTTCTGCTAACAATAGGTACTTTCCCAGCCGACTCTTATTGTACACTATTAATGACTAATCAAAATTTTATTTTAAAAAATCTTAATATTACTCCATCTCACACACACTTCACTAAATTTAAAGGAAAAATGAAACCATGCAAAACACTAAAACGTAATGTGATTATTTGGCAAACTCAAAAAGCTTCAAATTAAAATAGGATAATTGCAAAAAAATCATAAAATTGAAACCTTTAGGGTAAGAAGGTATCTAACAGATAATCTATAACCAGGGTTTCCCAACCTCAGCACTGACATTTTGGGTTAGATAATCTTTTGTCATAGAGGGCTGTCCCACTAGATGCCTGAAGCATTCCCCATAGTTGTGATAACCAAGAATCTCCAGACATTATAAAATGTCTCCTATGGGACAAGAGAGTCCCCTATTAAGACCAATGATCTAAAATAATCCTCTTATTTAATAGGTTAAAAGCATCAAGAAATTTAACATCAAGAAGTTTAACTGTACCATCTATGATTCCACATATAGTAGCTTACCTAAGGCTTGAATCCAAGTCTCTCAGCAATTAGTACATTGATCTTTCCACCGTACCACAAAAACTAAAACCGGTTAGGAACCAAATTATAATCTAATAATGGCCCCAAAATATAATCTATCAGATACATATACAAATGTATATGTATACAAATCTATGAAATACATATACATATCTGATTTCAGATAATCAGTAAGCACAATTTTGGGATTTAAAGTACAGAGAAAAGTTCATAAACTTGCAGAAAACTATTTTCATTATATGTCACTTTACTGTTCCAATAAGTCCAATAATAATGTATCTACTTTCTCACTGTGAGATTTTAAGTATAACGGATTTGAGACCTACTTTTAATCAAACTATGTCCATTCTAATGTATATACCATTATTCAAAATTACAAAGAGCAGGGTCCCATTGCCTACTGGTGGTCACCAGGCAGAATAAGAAATTAGTTCTGTTCTGTTAAACAGACATATAAATAAAATACTAGAAATCAGAAGAAAAGGCATTTAAATACTAGAATGAAGAACTACTATCTGATAAGACTTTTTAAAAACTAGCAACAATTCAAGTCAAATGAAAATCCAACAAGCAAAATAAGAAATGTCCTGGTAGACCAGATTATGCTGTGAGAAAACTACCACATTCAGAAGTTCTCTTTTATTTAACTTTCAAAAATCTTTGTGGTAACATATTTAAAGAGAGAAATACACTGTAAATGCAAGCAAACATTTTAGCTCATAATTCAAATCTCTTAGCTAGAATAAACAAAACCAAAACTTAAGTATAGTCTCACCTTCCAAGGAAATACCAGGACTGGCCAGAATTAGGATCTGCTTCCAAGGACTTTTGGAGATACTGAATAGCATAGCTTTCCTTGGTAGCTTTATCTCCCAGAAGATCTACAGTGTGATGCATCCAACCTATAGTATATGATTAAAAAATATTTACCTAAATGACTTAATTGTTCTTTAGTTTTTAAGAATACCAAGCAGAAAACACCTGAGAGTAAAAATTTTTTCAGTCAATTTTATTTAGTTTAGCATACACATTCCCAAAATTTAGAACTGTCAATTCTGATCATAAGAAGTCTGTTTCTCAAAGGAAGGTAGAGTCAAACCTATAAAGAACTTATTTCCAGAGAAACTGAAACAATATTAAGCACTTAGCAGATTACATTTAGTAGATTACAAACTACAGTTCCTCTTTTCTAATTTTGGTATTTGAAAAAATTCCAAGTTATGAAACAAAGAATATAAAGATGTTCAATTTTATTCAGTGCTCTATGTAAAACTTTACATACATTTTAAGACTCTCCAAGATAGTCTATTAACTCAGTGTTTATTTCCAAGGAAAATATAAGACCATTTAATCAATGATAGCTCAGAGTACAACACAAACATATAACCCTACCTCCCTGGCATTGGCCACATATATTCACAACTTACCTAGAACAAAAACTCTAAAGCATTCAACATTTAAAAAAAAAAACAAAACAAAACAAAAAAAACACACCCAAGGCTAAGAAAAGTATATTGAAATGGTGCAGATAAGAATGGGATAAAATGAGTACCACAAATGTTTAATAAATGTAAATAGTGCATAATCTCAATGATATGAGATTCTCAAAAAGTTGAATACACAGAGGCAGATAGTAGAATGGTAGTTACCAGGAATGGGGAGGTAGGGGAATGGGGAGATACTGGTCTAAGGGTACAAAGTTATAGTTATGTAGGATGAATAAGTCTAGAGAGTAATGCACAGTAGAATGACTGTAATTAATGATATTGTAATATATACTGGAAATTTGCTGAGAGAGTAGGTTTTGGGTGTATCACCACACATAAACAAATAGTAAACTATATAAGTAGATGGACATGTTGATTAGCTTGACAATACTAATCATTTCACTATGTATAGGTATAGCAAAACATCATGTTGTACACTTTAATATGCATAATTTTGATAGGATAGAGAAAGGGAAAGGGAAAAGGGGGAAGGAAAGGAAAGGGCGATGCAAGCAATCAAAAGATTGGATCATGAAATACTGTATTCTAAAACCTTCAAGACACGCAGGAATAATTTGGTTTAATTTGCTGGGCAAATTATATTTCAGTTGCAGATCAATTCAAGTGCATAAAATCAGCTCTGTTCTTTGTATATAGTCCATATTTTATATAACAAATAAGGACCCTTATTTTCTGACATTTATTATAGTTGCTGTGCTCCAAAATATTATTTTTTTTATTTTTTTTATTTTTTTATTTTTTCCAAAATATTATTTCAAGGAGATTGAGTTACTATGTTTTATGGAAATACACGTCAATCATTACATTTACATTTATTCATCTGTTCCTCCTTTATTCCCTATTACTAGTAAGAATGGAACCTAGAGAAACAAGCTCTAAAAGGAGCTGCTTAAGCAGCAGTGACAAGCAAGTAGGAAGAACTGATGTGCAGACATAAGTTAGACTTAATTAGGAGAAGTATTTTTCCTTTCAAAACTTATTATAGTTATACACTCTGGAATATGGTAAGCCAATGTCAAAGAGGACAGGTGATTCAGATAAAATTGAAAACTATTTTGATCTATTTCTTAAATTTAAAAGGGGTATGTACATTTTTGCTATTGACATATTCTTCACTGCAGCTAAAATGCATAAAAACGTATAAATAGTGTGAATTAAAAAAAAACCATTCATATTCAAATATTAGCTGAATGAGTAAGCTGCCTTATGCTAAAGGCATTTTGTTCTTTTTACTTAAGAACTAGCACAAAACCTTTACTGCAAATGTTTTAAGTTTTTTTAAAGATTTTATTTAGTTGAAAGAGTGTGCACACATGAGTCGGGGAGGGATAAAGAGAGAGGAATAAACTTGTTTTAATTTAAAGATACAAATTCACACTACTCAAACATGATCTGTAAACTTATTTTAAAAGTATTCAAATACTTCTATAATTTTTAAAAGTATGGATAACTCACATAAAATTCTAACCAGAGATTAAATTAAAAAGAAAGCTAAAATCCAAAGTTTTATATTATATTAGGGCAATGTGTCCATTTTGATTAATTAATCATATAATATGTATCAGTATCATGAAGATCAGTGATAAACTCTAGGCTTAAGTGATTTTTAACATTATATAAAAATAGTCACATTGTGAAAATATTCATATTCCTACAACACTAGTTACAAATTAAGAATAAATTATTGCCCAGACCAAAAACAAATAAACTAAAAATTGGGGGAAAGGGGGACACCAAAATAACACCTACAAGAAACATGACTCAGTAACTACACAAAACTAAACATAAGGAACTCAATCACTCTCTTGGTCAGTGACATATTACATCTAAATGGCTACATTTCTTCATCCTCAATGTTAGAATAGAATTACATGTAAACAAAAACTCTACTGTTAGATGTTCCACAACTTTTAAATGAACTGTTTTAGTTAATATTATTGACAGAGCTGTGATAGCAAGCTGACCAACCACTAAGTAATTTTACACAAATCACTTAACTTCATTCAGTGCTAAGCATATTTGGCACAAAGGAAGTATTCAACTCCCTTTACCCATAGGTTAAGTACTAGAGAATAATTCTGAGAATTTAAAAAGACTAGCTGTACTGAAGAACTATAATGAGATGGACAATGCTTGGCTGAAGGTGGAAATATGCTGAGTTCAGTTAATTCTATCAACTCTGGGTAAAAGAAGAAAAAAGAACAGAATACATGAGCCACGTATTTGCCATCCTTGACATGTAAAAATCATAAAGAGAAATACTTATAATACACTAAATGTACACTATTACATACCTAACTGTTGTAAGACAGTTGCCTTTACTTGTGCAGAAAGGTTTTCCGTCTGCAAAAGTTGTTCATAAGCTTCCTTTGCAGAATGATACTTCCTCTAAAGAGCAGAAAAAAGAGATTTAAAGAAAAATAAATTGGGATCTTTAAAGAATTAGCTCATATATTAAGATCTACTACTTAATACTAAACAAAGAGAGACTTACTACATAATACTGATACTTTAGCATACTTCTTACAACCAACTAAAAGAAAAAAGTGCTATTCCATTACTGACTGTTCCCGTAACACTAGACACTTGTGGATAATTGGCAATGTTTCAGAGTAACGCCAGTAAAACATTCAATACAATAAAGTATTAAAATATGCCTTTTAAAGAATTTGCCAAATCAATTGTATAATCATCTCAACTTATTTAATAACAAATAATTTCATCCTTATTTAGTAACACCGATGAAGCTAGAGAAGTATTTTACCTTCAAGTGCTTAATCTGTCTATAACCATCAAGTTTCCAAGCAACAGAGCATATACCAAAAACGCTTTAAAAAATCTAAGTGCAAAAGGAGTTAAAATCTAAGTTTAAATGATACACTGCTAGATATCCTACGGAAAAAATGTATAATATGTATGACTTTAAAGATACCAAAACTCTAGTACTTATAGAGTAACAGCATTCACAACATCTAAGGTTCCATAGGCAAATCTCTAAATGAAACTATTTACCTGTAGTCCTCTTCCCCCCCAAAAGTACTAATGTGACGGAAACCAATTATTGCTACAATCATAAAGCTTAAGACAACTCCTCCAAGAAAAAGGGGAAGGGGGAAGAGGGATAAGCCAACAAAAGAAAACCTCATAAAAATTACCTTTAAAACATACTCATCAGAACAATGGATTGAAGTGGCTTTTATTCATTAACAGCAATAGTCCATAGCTGCCTGAGCAAACAAATTCTTCTCAACAAAAACACAGGTAGAAAAATACAAAACTAGATGTAGGAGCCTCAGGCAAACCACTGAAACTATGATTCAACATCCATTAAAACAGTTAATACCTAATCTTTCTATCTGGAGTTGTTCTAAGGATCAAATGAGATAAGCAAAGAGCCAGAGAAACAAATAAGGAGCTACATGAATACAGTATGTCAACACAGGAAAGATATGAAAGAACTGGCCACTGGGATTAACAGAAGTTACTACATAAACTTCTACTCATCACTAAAATTAGTTCCCCCCTAAATATTAATCTGATCACAAAAAGTCATTTAGACAATTAATACAAGAAAAGGACCAAATTATCCAACTCAATTCCTTCAAACGATATGCTAAAACATACTTCCAAACACAAGTGTTAAAAAAAAAAATACAACATATTTAAAAAACTGGTTGCATCACATTGCATCCACATAAAGTTCGATTTCTACCTCATATCATATATAGGCAGTAGTATAGGAGAGAAAAAAATGTAGGAGAATATTTCCTTGAGATGGTAAAGAATTTATTTGACATGGCCAAAACAATGCAAATCATAAGGAAAAGTAAAGATGTGATATAAAACACACAGCAGAAAAATAAGCAATGGGCACAAAACCAACACATAACAGGTGAAAAACATGTGAACAAGTGTGTATCTCTAGAAATCAGAAAATGCAAGTTTAAATGAGATATTACCACCATCAGATTGGCAAACATAAGAAAGACGGGTAATTCAAGTCTTTTGGAGATGTGAGTGAAGGAAAACATCCATGCCCTGCTGGAAGGGCATTCACTCATGAAATTAGGTATGTAAATATGCTACAATCCAGCAAGCTCACTCTTGGGACACAGATTCCAAAGAAACCTTTCCACAGATAATGCTCTAAATGGTACTGTTTATAGTATCAGGAACTGGGGTCAACTTAGGTCTATGTCAGTCACAAGGGAGTGAAAAAGAAATATGATGGATGTTTATACTAGAACAATAAGCAGCAACTAAATATGGCATATAAAAAGCAACATGAGTTTATCTTTAAAGGTGTTTTAAGTTTTGCCTCTGGTAATGCTGGAGTAGCTGTTCCACAGATAGCATTCAGTTCCGGATAAAATATAAAAGTCAACTATCAGATAGCCTAGAAAGAAACCAAAATGAGGTGAAAACCAGAGGCACTAACTCTTAGGGAAAGGGAATGGCACTGGAAGAGTAACCCCTTTTTACTAGGATTTTCACCTGAGAGCAGGCCTTAGTTGGTGCCTGGTTGGCTAGAATTCAAAAATGAGCAATCTCACTAGCTTGAAAAATCAGGGGACAGATTTTGAGGCTATCAGAAGAGCTGGAAGTAAGGGGAGAAAGAGCCCAGGGAGGAGAGTGAAAGAAAGAAAACACCAAATTCTGCAATTAAACTCTGCCTAAATCTCTTGTTGACTGCTGAACTATGCATGAATAAAACAGATGTCCAGCAGCCTAAAAGAACTAAAGAGACATTTCAGCCACTGTCTACTATAGGGGTGACCACATTTAGAGTGTGACTTGAGCAAAATTAACTGGCTGATACAAAACAAAAACATCAATCTTCAGAAAAATACAACAAAGTCATTCCACAATATATTATTCATGATAATGGAAGATTCCACCTATGTTCAAAAGAAAAGGGAATTAATGAAAATCATCCATGAAATTACTAAAATGAAATTTGTAAATAATTTTAAAGCAGCCATTTTAACAATGTTCACAGACATTAAGAAAAATATCATAATAAATGAATGGGCAAGAAATTAGAGCATGGAAAGAAACAAAAATTCTAAAACTGAAAAATATCTGAAATTAAAAAAAAAATCACTGGATAGACTGAATAGATTGGAGACTTAAAAATAAAGCCATCCAAAAATAAATGAGGCAGTAGCAGTCTATCATACATGTAGTTGGGAGTCCAAGAAGAAGGGAGAAAGAATGGGGCAGAAAAGATATAATGGCAGAGAGCTTTCCTGAACTGAGGAGAGACATCAAATCCCATATCCAAAAGACTAAGAAAACCACAAAGGGAAAAAAACAAGTCCCTGGGCACTTCATAATTAAATTCTTAAAAACCAAATGGAAAGAACACTTTGAAAACAGCCAGAGAAAAACACCAAAATACAAAGGATACAACAAGAAATTAAATATAATGGACTACACATTCCAAATTAAATATAATGGACTAGACATTCCAAACAAAAAAGACAAGTCCAGAAAAGATTTAGAAAAGAGCCAAAAATATATTGTAAGAGATGCACTTTACATATAAACACACAAGAAGGTTGAAATAAAAGGTTGAAAAAGACACCATGTAAACACTAAGCATTAGAAAATTGACATGAGCAGATTTGGGTCAGATTAAATAGTCTTCAAGGCAAAGATTATTACCAGAGATAAAAGAGTATTTCATAATGATACAGAACTAGTACATCAGACATAACAAAAGACCTTCAAAATACATGAAAAGACCAATAGAATTAACATTGATAAAATACTATCTAATCTACATAATTTATTCCAATTTCACCAACTGTCCAACTAATGTCCCTTTTCTGGCCCAAGATATAATCCAAGACATTCCATACTGTGGTCAGGTAGCATGTCTCCTTATTTTCTTCCAACCTGGGACAAATTCTCAGTTTATTTTCAGTACCCTGATACTCATAAAAAGTACTGGCTAGTTACTTTGAAGAATGTCCCTTGGAAATTAGTAAGTACCACCTTGTAAGGAAAAATTCATCATTCTTCATTCATTCATCAAAACTCTAGAGTAAGAAAAAAGTGTCCCCTTTTTTCATTTATTTGCCATTTATATTCACAATCCATAGCATCAACAATTCATTTACAAATGAATATAAATTCAAATAGAAATATACAAATAAATTCATTTATATTCACTTACTTATGGAATTTATATAGATTTATATAGAATTATTCATTTCAGTATGAGCTAAAACAATTCATTCTGTACTTTATATTTCATTATTATATTTAGTTTCTAAACTTGTGTCCGATTTGTTGATTAGAAACCCCAACCCCTCAAGTTGACTGTGTTCTTTCCACACGCCCTCATCATTTTTTGAGCACTTCTTTATTTTGTGGCGCAAAATGTTCTAAAGCTCATCTTGTAATTTCCTTGCCTAAGCCCTAGACTCACCCACTTCTCCCCCAGGAATCCCTGGTTCCATTTATATTTAATATAGTATTTAGAAACAAAGATCTGGGTGCTCACATATTCAATGTTGCTGGGCTGGGTTATTGCCTCCAACTTCTCCCAGCAAACACAGCTAGAAAATATATTTATGTGTATACTAACACACACACATACATACACACACAGAGGCCCATATTTCTAACCAACTACTCATACTCATAAATAAACATATATTCATAATCATACCTCCAATTACAATCCAACACCAGAGTTCAGTCTTGCCTTGCCTTTCCGTATTTGTAAGTACTGACAGTGAAAAACCTGGTTCTCATTATCCATAATACATTTGCTAATTCCTAACATTCACATAAAGTAGTTACAGAATTCCTAATCCATACCACTGTGACAAAGTTAATTGTAGTACAGGATTTGTTTACAGTTCTTGTCTCCAGCTTTAGACTATAGTCAAAATACTACTCTCTAAAGTTACTTAGGTTAGTTCTTTTCATATCCACCCCCTTCACTATACTTATGTTATTCATTAGTTAGGTTCATTTGTTACTGTCTGCATTCTATTTTGGGTTAACTCACATCCTTGGTGGTCCCAATTATTCAACTAATTTTGGGATATGAGAAACATTACCAGGTTTTAAGAGTTAGAGCTATATAAAATATATACTCAAGAAATTCCACCTTTTTCTCATCCCTATTACCCAATTCACAACAACCCTTGGTAGGTAACCAATCTCGTTTGTTTCTGGTTTATCCATTTCAGTATTACTTCTGCACAAATGGCAAATGCATACTTTGCTTTTGCACATGTGTATTTTCTTTCACAAAGGGTTGTATATTATACTCTTTTACACTGCATTTTTTTTTCACTTAGCAGTACATTCTGGAAATCAATCCACGTAGTGATCCACATGTCTTCCTCATACTTTTCTACATCCAACTCCTCTACCTGAATGTACCATAGTTTATCCAACCATTCTCCTATGGACATTTAAGTTTTTTCCAATATTTTGTAATTACAAACAATGCTCCAGTCAATATCCTTGTGCCTATATATTTTCATAGTTTTGGAGGTATATTTTCAAGGTATACTTCTAGATGTGAAGTTGCTGAGTCAAAGGGTAAGTGCATATAAAGCTTTGTTAGATTACTGCCAAATTCTGCTCCAGATGGGTTGTACCAGTTTGTATTATCACAGTGCAAGAGAATGCCTGTTTCCCCACAGCCACTTATAATTTTTGCCCATCTGATATGTGAGAATTATATTTCAGTGTTGCTTCAATTTGCATTTCTGAATATGACCGATTTTCCATATGTTTAACGGCCTTGTTATATATTTTCTGTGAAATGTCTATTCATGTCTTTTTTCCCATTTTCCTATTGGGTTTTCATTCCTTCGTCCCTCAAATTTTAAGTTTGTTATATTAGGAATATTAGCCCTTTGTCCATGGCATATGCTGTAGACATTCTCTCCTAGTTTCATTAAGTGTTCTTTGAATTTATGCTATTTTTTTTTCGGTCATGTAGAAATTATCTTTATATTGTTCAAACTGACTAGATCTAAATTCAAAGGCAATGAAAAGAATGATCATAGTAAGAAAGCTTTTTCCTAAATCAAGGTTGAAGAGGAGTTCATGTTTGCTTCTACTACTTGTACAATATTTTTTACATTTCACTCTAATTCATTTCTAGTTTATTCTTTTGAATAGCTTGAGTCATGGGTCTAATTTTATCTTTTTCCAAATGGCTACCTAGTTGTACTACAAACTTATGAATAATCTACCTCAGCCCCAGGAATTTAAGATTTTACCTTTATCAAACACTGATTTCTCTATGTACCTGGATCTATTCCTGTTCTTTCTACGATATTCCACTGGTCTGTCTATTCATGTGCCAGACCACACTTTGAAATATACAGGCTTTACCGCATATCTGTCTAGAAGAGTTAGCATAACCTATACAATTTCTCCCCATTGTTATCCTGGTTATTCTAGCATATTACCAACTTATCTAAGCCCTTAAAAAGTTTGTTAGTAGTTTTTACTGATGTTTGTGCTCCATTTATAAAGGAACTTAGGGAGAATCAGTATCCTTATATTGTTGAATCACAGTACTTCTTTTAAGTTTATTGTCGAGTAATTACAGATTCAAATGGAAATTTTTTCTAACATTATGGTCTCTGATTACTGTTGTTGAAGGTTATTAATTTCTGTATGTAAATTTGTACTTCTAATGGACTTTTCTTATTTAACTGCACTGGCTAATACCTATTCTACAATGATGAGGAGTAACAGAGGGACACCTGGGTGTCTCAGTTGGTGAAATGTCTACCTTCATCTCAGGTCCTGATCCCAGGATCCTAGGACTGAGCCCCACATCAGGCTCCCTGCTCAGTGTGGAGTCTTCTTGTCCCTCTCCCTCTGCTCCCCTGTCCCTACACATGCGCATTCTCTCTCTCTCTCTCTCTAATAAATAAAAGTCTTAAAAAAAAAAAAGAAGTAATAAAGATAGTGAGAATCTTTGCCTTGCTCCTAATTTTTGTGAAAATCTCTCTAGTGTTTCCTCTAAATAAGATACTAATTTGGGGACTAAGGTATATGAATTTTACCATGATAAAAAAGTAACCTTCAATTCCTATGTCCAACTTGGATAGAGTTTTATTATTAGGAATGGCACTGCAGGGCAGCCCCAGTGGCTCAGCGGTTTAGCGCTGCCTTCAGCCTGGGGTGTAATCCTGGAGACCCGGGATCGAGTCCCACGTCGGGCTCTCTGCATGAAGCCTGCTTCTCCCTCTGCCTGTGTTTCTGCCTCTCTCTCTCTCTCTCTCTCTCTCTCTGTCATGAATAAATAAATAAATAATATTTAAAAAAAAGGGGGGGAATGGCACTACATTTGTCAATGCACCAACGGTGAGTTATCTGATTTTACCTTTAGTTCTATTATCATGGTGTCTGATACTAACGGATTTCCTAATATTCAATCTTGCATTCCTGGAATGAATACCACATGGTCATAGTATATTATTTGCTCAATGAGGTAATGATTTTGCTTGCTAAATTTCTATTTAATACTTTTATACCAATATTCATTATTGATACTGGTCTGTATATTGCTTCCTCTTTATACTGTTTCTGTCATTCTCAGGTATTGATGTTACATTTGTTTCAAATGGGGAAATGGGGGAAAATAGTATGATGGTTCCTCAAAAAATTAAACAGAGGTATCATAATGATCCAGTAATTTCACTTCTAGTTACATATCAAAAAGAATTAAAAGCAGGGATTCAAACAGATATTTTCACCACTCATGGTCATAGCTGCATTATCAGCAATAGCCAAAAGATGGAAGCCACACAAGTGTCCACCCATAGATGAATGAACAAAATATGGTATGTACATACAATGAAATATTAAGCCTTAAAGAGAAGTTCTCATTCATGATACAACACATATAAACCTTAAAGACATTATGCTAAATGAAATATGCCAGGTACAAAAAGACAAATACAATATGAGTCCACTTACATGGGACAGTTAAATTCATAGACACAGAAAGTAGAATAGTGGTTGCCAGGGGCTGGGTGGAAGAAGGAATGAGGACTTATTATTGAATAGGTACAGAGTTTCAGTGTGGGATGATGAAAAAGTTCTGGAGATGAATGGTAGTGACAGTTGCACAACAACGTGAATGTACTTAATGACACAGTACACTTAAAACATGGCAAAAATGGTAAATTTCATGTCACAAACATTTTACAGTTTAAAACAGAGGATACAAAAGCACTATGGTCTGTAGTTAACAATTCTATAGCATATTTTAAAAATACAATGGAAACAAAATCCCTGATTCTAAAAATTTAAGTGCAGAAAGGACTTGAACCATTACCAAACATAAGTATCTCTCAAGTCAGATTAAAAGCTGCTAAAAGCTTCTTTTTCTCAAGTCAGATTAAAAGCTGCTAAAAGCTTCTTCAAAAGAAAAGAAAGGAAAAGAAAAGAAAAGAAAAGAAAAGAAAAGAAAGGCGTTTCATTTCCAATGCTCTGAAACAATCTATAAAATATCAGAATTATCAGGTCTTTAAAGGCTTGGTAGAATACCCCTGTAAAACCATCTGGCCACGACACTTTCTGTATGGCATTACTTAATTTTCCCTATTTCTTTAAGAGAAATTGATTTTTTTATAACTTTCTAACTTCAATGAGGTCAATTTTTCTAATCTGTAATAGTCCATTTCAATTAATTTTTGAATTCATTCACATAGACGTCTGCTAAGTGGTCTCGTTTGATAGTTCTAATTTCTTCCGTTTTTATGGTTACTTTATTTTGTGTATGTTCTTTCTCTCTTTTATTCCTTTGATCAAGTTCCTAGTAGATTATTTTGTTAATTTTTTTCAGAGAACTAAGGTTTTGACCATTAGTAGATCTATTGTTTTTCTTTCCTTTTTACATTATTAATTTCTTTTTTAAAAAAATCTTTCTTCCTCACAATACTGTTCGTTTCCCTTACACTGATTTTTGTTTTGTTAACAGATTCCCTTGCACTGGATCATCCCTAAATTCATGAAATAAACCCTACATATTCATGGCATACTTAATGCATCTATAAATATCAACTGGCATTTTTCTTTCTTCAGAATTTTTGGATTTCTATAATATACATAAATGAAACCAAGCTACAGTGCTTTGGTAATAAACTAATGCTGGTTAGTTAGAAGAGAAAGTTGAAAATGAAACTAAGGATTCTTATAAACAGAATTATTCATGGTAATACTATTTTAATAATCCCTCAAGGGGAAAATAGTTAAACTTGTTATAGTACATCTATGCAAAGGGATATAATACAGTTCTGTATGTACTGATATGGAATATCTCCAAAATAAAATACTAATTTAAAGAAATAAGCAAGATTGAGAGAGAACACACATAATTGTTTCAATAAAATAAAGAAAAATAAATATGTATAAACACATAAAATGGATCTGCTTATACATATACAGATTTCTCTGGAAAGATATCAAATGCACTAGTACCTTTGGGAAGGAGGATAGGTTGTTACAGGAAAGGAATGAGGAAGATACTTCAATGTGTATTCTTTCAAGCACTTTCATTTTGGGTTATCTATTTAAAAATAAGTAATATTTTAATAACAAAATTAAAAGGGAAAATTTTGTATCTTTCAACTTTAAAGTCTAATAAGAATTTAGATGGCAAACTTCAAGTTATTTCATTAAATTCAAGGAAAAGAAAAGGCCAATTAATACTATTATTATTAATATTATTATTTAAAAAGTGGTTCTAGAAGTCTCAGTTAATAAGATAGGAAAGGTAAATTAAGTAACTAACTGATAGAGGACTTTCCTCAAAGACAGCAGCAAAGTATGAAGACCCTTGGCCTGCTTCCTCGCACATATACAAATACCTAACTATCGAATCCCCCTAAATGCCTCAGATATCAACCTGAAGAATGGCAGAACATCACAACTAAACTTACAGAAGAGGTCACATTGAATAAGGTACAAAACGTAGAGATGTGGCTTAGGGAACAAATAGATATTGGTCAGGAAGAGGGTGAGAGAGTAAGAGGAGCACACAGGGTAATGTACTAGAACATTTCCCTATCATCATTGGCTTCAAAAATGAGAGGGTCTAAATTTCATGAGTTGTTGCAACCAGAGGGTCTTAAACCCAAAGCTTGAACTATCAATGGACTTGGTGTGTTCCAGAAGTGTCCAGAGGTATTGAGGCTGCTCTTGGAGAGAAGACCAGCAAACAACCCAGAGGCAGACAGCACGGAAACAGTGATCTGAAGAGTGCCTGGGGCACACAGTGGGAGATTATTTGCTCTTCACAAAGAGACCTCTCTGGAAAAAAAGCAGCTGGCTGGCACCATTTCACTCCCCCACTACTCAGCATAAGCAGAGAGCCATTAGCAGGAACCAGTGCAATTTGGACACTGCCTGCTTAAATTACTTATACTAAGCCCCACCCCGCCACACACTCCTGTGGAACTGCCCATTCTCAATCATGCTTACCTCAGTCCCAGCACCATGGGCCCCTCCCCCAGAAGACCAGCACAAACTCCTGTATACACACGTGTCCCAACCACAAAGTTCTGTAGGGCCTCAGTTCCAGTGGAGGTGATGACAGGTCTCATTTCACAAGCAGACCAGAGTACAAGTTAAAACTTGCCACATTCAGGCCAGGGACCAAAACTGCCCAAAACAGGCAAAGAGAACCTTTGCAGACGACTGGCCTGAAGGATAGAGCAGCCAGAACACAACAGCAGAGTGAATGCAACACACAGTGGACACATTCCCTGAAGCACTAGGCTCTGGATACTACATGACCTCTTCTTCATAAGGCCATTACTTTCAGGCGCAGGAGACATTAACTGGATTTTCTAATACAGAGAAGAAGGCACAGACTTAGACAAAATGAGAAGACAGAGGAATGTATCCAAAATGAAAGAATAAGGCAAGGCCACGGCCAGAGATCTAGGCAAAACAGATATAAGTAACAGAACTGATGGAGAACTGAAAGCAATGATCATAAGGATACTCACTGAACTTGAGAAAAGATGACATCAATGAGACCCTTACCACAGAAATATAAGAATTACAAAAGAATCAGAGATGAAGAGTACAATAAACAAGATTAGAAACACTTGGTGCAGTGAACGCAGGCTGGAAGAATCAAAGAAACGAATTAATGACTGAGAAGACAAAGTAAAGAAAAGCAATGAAGCTGAGCAAAAGAGAGAACTACTATACAAAACGAGAGAAGACATAGAGAATTCAGTGACTCCATCAAATGTAATAAATAACATTCGAATGACAGGAATCCCAGAGGAGAGAGAAAGAGGGCAAAAACCTTAAGAAATAATAGTTGAAAACTTCCCTAATCTGAGGAAGGAAACAGATATCCAGATCCAGCAGGCAAAGAGAAGTCTCATCAAAATCAACAAAAGCAGACCCATACCAAAGAATATTATAATTAAACTGGCAATATTGTAATTAAACTTTCCTTATTAGTAATAAGGAAAACTGTTTAAAAGTAGCAAGAGAAAAGAAGATAATTACTTATATATTTTTTTTAACTTTTTTTTTTTTTTTTTTTTTTATTTATTTATGATAGGCACACAGTGAGAGAGAGAGAGGCAGAGACACAGGCAGAGGGAGAAGCAGGCTCCATGCACCGGGAGCCTGACGTGGGATTCGATCCCGGATATCCAGGACCGCGCCCTGGGCCAAAGGCAGGCGCCAAACCGCTGCGCCACCCAGGGATCCCAGATAATTACTTATAATAGAAAACCCAGGGGATCCCTGGGTGGTTCGGCAGTTTAGTGCTGCCTTCAGCCGAGGGCGGGGTCCTGGAGGCCCAGGATGGAGTCTCACATCGGGTTTCCTGCATGGAGCCTGCTTCTCCTTCTGCCTGTGTCTCTGCCTCTCTCTCTCTCTCGAATAAATAAAATCTTAAAAAAAATTAGTCAAGGAACACACAAAATAAAAGGATGTAAAATGTCAACATATACCTAAAATATGGGGAGGACAGGAGTAAAGAATGAGTTCAAACAACCATCAACGGGATCCCTGGGTGGCGCAGCGGTTTGGCGCCTGCCTTTGGCCCAGGGCGCAATCCTGGAGACCTGGGATCGAATCCCACATTGGGCTCCCCGTGCATGGAGCCTGCTTCTCCCTCTGCCTATGTCTCTGCCTCTCTCTCTCTCTCTCTCTGTGACTATCATAAATAAATTTAAAAAAATTAAAAAAAAAAAACAAAAAAACCCAAAACAACCATCAACTTAATATACACTGCTTATAAGCAAAAGATGTAATATACAAACCTACTGGGAACTACAAATCAAAGAACAATAACCGAGGCTGAGGAGAGTCCAAGATGGCAAAAGAGTAGGAGACCTAGTTTCCTAGGAATTCAACTAGATAGCTATTAAATCATTCTGAACACCCTCAAACTCAACCAGAGATGTAAGAAAAGAATAGCTACAACTCTACAAATAGAAAAGCAACCACTTTCTTCAAGGTAGGAGGTGCAGAGAAGTGAATCTGAGGCAATATATGTGATGATAAACCGCAGGGGGAGGGAGCCTCCATCAGCAGCACTGGAAAGTGATATAGCAGTGGAGCACAAAATCAAAACTTTTAGAAGTCTGTTCCAGTGCCAGAGGAACCTGCCTGAAAGGTGCTTAGAGGGCAAGTAGGGGTGGAATCCTAGGTGAAAAAGTACAGTCTCAGGATCCCTGGGGTCACAGAAAGACTGGGGGTACCTGAGTGTGGCAGAGCTCCCAGGAATCAGAGCAGGGAAGCAAGCTACAACCAGCAGGCCCCATGAGTGGGCTCTCAGCTCAGGGTGCCAAAAACCTCAAACCAAAGCACAGTTGGAATGACTGTTTCTGAGCAGGGGCCCAATAAATGACAAAACCGGGAGCCCCTCTTTCTTCCCCCGAGAGGAGAGGCGCAGCAGTGTGCCACAGGAGCTTGCAGAGTTTGGAGACCAGAAACATGGTCGCATGCCTGAGATAGGAACACTTAGTCACAGGCTGGGTGAGCACATAGTAGGGACAGAGACCAGGGAGAGAAGGACTGACTGCTTTTCCCTGAGGACATGCTGAGGATTGAGATCCTGAGCTTTCCTCTCTAGGCTGGTGGAGATTGGGAGGCTGCCATTTTCACTCTCATCCTCTAAAACTGTGCTGAAAGCCTTCAAGGGAACAAAAGCCACATGGAGCAATCTGGAGCAGATTACTTAGCCTGGCCCCCTGCAAGGGCAGTGCAATTCCACCTTGGACAAAGACACCTGACAAAGACAATGCAACAGGAACCTCCCCCAGAAGATCAGCGAGACCATCAGCCAAGACAAAGTTCACTGATCACGGAGAATGCCACTGCTAGGGGAATATAGCATATAAAATCCAAGGGTTTGTTCCTTTGATTCTTTAGTCTTCCAATTTAATTCGTTTTCTCTTTCCTTTTTCAATTTCTTATCAACTCTTTCTTAAAATCTTTTTTTTCATTTTTATAATTATATTCTATCCTTTCATTGTATTTGGTTTTATTTTTCTGTACATGTAAGTTTTCTTTACAATTTTGGGATGCAGTTTCTCCTAACGGACCAAAATACACCCAAAATCTAGTGTACAGCTCTGTTCTCTTCACTTGTATGATCATAAATACGTGTTTTTGTCTTGTTTGTGTTGTTTTATTAAAGTCTTTTTAAATTTTCATCTTTACGGTTACATTCTATCCTGTCAATGTATTTCTGCGTCTATGTGTGTGTATACATACACATATACACACGTTTTTCTTTCTTTACAATTTTGGGATGTAGTTTCTTCTAACAAACCAACCAAAATACACACAGGATCCTGTGTATTTCTCTATTCTGTTCACCTGTCTGATTACATTCTCTTCTTTTCTTTAATTTTTTTTGTTTTATTTTCAGATCTCTTCTGATTTATTAGTGATTATTTCTCTGGGGTTGTTGCCATTTCAGTATTTTGTTCTATCAGTCATCTATTCTCTGGACAGAATGACAATATGGAAAAGCTCACATCAAAAAAGAGAACAAGAGGCAGTACTGACTTCCAAGAACCTAATCAGTATGGATGTAAGAAAGATATCAGAACTAGAGTTCAGATTAACAATTATAAAGCCAGTAGCTGGGCTTGAAAAAAAAGCAAAGAAGACACTAGAGAATCACTTTCTGGAGAAATAAAAGAACTAAAATCGAGTCGAAATAAAAAAGGCTATTAATGAGATGCAGTAAAAAAATGGAGGCTCTAACAGGATAAATGAGGCAGAAGAGAGAATTAGTGATACAGAAGACAAAAAAACAGAGAATAAAGAAGCTGAGAAAAAGAAAAATTAACAACTACTAGATCATGAGGTAAGAATTTGAAAGAGAAGTGATATCATAAAGGGAAACAAAATTAGAATAACTGGGACCCCAGAAGAAGAGGAAAGACAGGGGCAAAAGGTATACTGGAGCAAATTATAGTAGAGAACTTCCCGAATGTGGGGAAGGAAACAGTCATCTAAGCCCAGAAGGCACAGAAAACCCCTCTCAAAATCGGTAAAAACAGGTCAACAGCCCAGCATATAATAGTGAAACTTGCAAATCTCAGAGACAAAGAGAAAATCCTGAAAGCAGCTCAGGACAAGAGGTCTGCAACCTACAAGGGTAGAAACATTAGACTGGAAGCAGATCTATCCACAGACACCTGGCAGACCAGAAATGACTGGCATCATATATTCAGGATACTAAATGAGAAAAACATGCAGCCAAGAATACTTTATCTCACTAGGATGTCTTTATCTCACTAGGATATCACTCAAATTAGAAGGAAAAAAAGCTTCCAGGACAAAGAGAAACTAAAAGATATGGTGATCAGTAAACCAGCCCTACAAGAAATATTAAAAGAGATCTTTTAAGCATAGAGAGAGGCCAAAAGTAACATAAAACAAAAAGGATCAGAGACAATATATAGAAACAGTGACTTTACAAGTAATACAATGGCACTAAATTCATCTTTTAATAGTTACTCTGAATGTAAATGGGCTAAATGCCCCAATCAAAAGACACAGGGTTTCAGATTGGATAAAAAAAGCAAGACTCACCCATACGGAGTCTACAAGAGACTCATATTAGACCCAAAGACAACTCCAGATTGAAAGCAAGGGGGTGGAAAACCATTGATCATATTAATGGACATAAAACAGAGCTGGGTTGGCAATCCTTGTATCAGACAAATGAGATTTTACACCAAAGGCTATAAGAAGAGATGAGGAAGGTCACTGTATCATAATTAAAGGGTCTATTCAACAAGAAGATTTAACAATTGTAAATATCTATTCCCCTAAAATGAGAGCAGCCAATTATATAAGACAATTAATAACAAAATTAAAGAAACATATCAATTAATAATACAACAATAGTAGGGGACTTTAACACTACACTCAATGCAATGGACAGATCATCTAAGCAGAAGATCAAGAAGGAAACAAGGGCTTTGAATGACACATAGGACCAGATGGACTTTAAGGATATATTCAAAACATTACATCCTAAAGTAACAGAACACACATTCTTCTTGAGTGTACACGGAACATTCTCCAGAAGAGATCACAAACTGGGTCACAAATCAGGTCTCAACTGATACTAAAAGATTAGATTATAATCATTCCCTACATATTTTCAGACCACAATGCTTTGAAACTGGAACTCAATCACAAGAGGAAATTTGGAAAGAATTCAAATACATGGAGGCTAAAGAGCATCCTACTAAATTATGAATGGAAATTAAAGAAGAATTTTAAAAATTCATGGAAACCAATGAAAATGAAAACACAACTGTTCAAAACCTTTGGGATGCAGTAAAGGTGGTCCTAAGAGGGCAGTACATAGGAATACAAACCTTTCTCAAGAAATAAGAAAGGTCTCAAATATACAACCTAACCTCATACTTAAAGGAGCTGGAAATTTGTATGGAACCAGAAAAGACCCCGAATAGCCAAAGGAATGTTGAAAAAGAAAACCAGAATGGGTGGCATCACAATTCCAACTTCAAGCTCTATTTCAAAGCTGTAATCATCAAGGCAGTATGGTACTGGCAGACACATAGATAAATGGAGCTGAATAGAGAACCCAGAAATGGACTCTCAACTCTATGGTCAACTAATCTTTGACAAAGCAGGTAAGAATATCCAAAGGAAAAAAAAAAGTCTCTTCAACAAATGTTGTTGGGAAAATTGGACAGCCACATGCAGAAGGATGAAATTGGACCATTTTGTCATACTATACACAAATATAGACTCAGAATAGTTGAAAGACCTAAATGTGAGACAAGAATCCATCAAAATCCTAGAAGAGAACACAGGCAGCAACCATTGTGACCTCAGCCACAGCAACTTCTTACTAGAGAGGTCTCCAAAACAAAGGCAAAAAGGAGTATTAAGAGTTGATCAAGATAAAAAGCTTTTGCACAGCAAAGGAAACAGTCAACAAAACCAAAAGAAAACTGACAGAATGGGAGATGATATTTGCAAATGTCTTATCAAATAAAGGGCTAATATCAAAAATCTATAAACAACTTACCAAACTCAACACCCAAAGAATAATCCAACCAAGAAATGGGCAAAAAAACATGAACAAAGACGATAAATAAATGGCCAATAGACACATGAAGAAATGCTCAACATCACTTGGCATCAGGCAAATACAAATCAAAACCACAATGAGGTAACACCTCACACCTCTCAGATTGGTTAAAATTAACAAGTCAGAAAACAATAGATGTTCGCAAGGATGTGGAGAAAGGGGAACCCTTGTACACTGTTGGTGGGAATGCAAGCTGGTGTAAACAGTATGGAGGTTCCTCAAAAAGTTGAAAACAGAGGTAGGAACTGCACAACTGGGTATTTACCCTAATGATATAAATGTAGTGATTGAAAGGGGCACCTGCATCCCAAGGCTTATAGCAATAATGTCCACAGTAGTCAAACTATAGAAACAGCCCAGATGTACACTGAGAGATGAATGGATAAAGAAGATGTAGTATTTATATATAATGGAATACTACTCAGCCATCAAAAAATGAAATCTTGCCATTTGTAATGATGTGGATCAAACTAGAGGATATTATGCTAAGCGAAATAAGTCAATCAGAGAAAGACAATTATCATATGATCTCAACTCATGTGGAATTTAAAAAACAAAACAGAGGATCATAGAGGAAGGGAAGGAAAAATAAAATAATGAAAACAGAGAGGAAGGCACAGCATAAGAGACTCTTAATCACAGGAAACAAAATGAGGGTCACTGGAGGGGAGGTGAGTGGAGAGGTGGAGTAACTGGGTGATGTAATAGCACTGGATATTATATAAGACTGATGTATCACTGACCTCTACCTCTGTGACCAGAATACATTATATGCTAATTCATTGAATTTAAGTTAAAAAATATACAATTTAAAACACCAAATAGTAATAGGTATGTACCTAATAAAGAGAAAGAAATCTAAATAAGTTGCTAAAGAATATCAGCAAACCTTGAAAGAAAGAACAGTAAGAAAGGATCAGAGAAAATCTCAAGACAACAAAACAATTAATAAAATGGCAATAAATATGTATCTATCAATAATAATTTTTGAACAAAAATACAATAAATGGTCCAATCAAGACAAAGGATGACAAAATGGATTTAAAAAATAAGATCTGTCTATATGCTGCCTATAAGAGACTCATTTTAGATCTAAAGACACATACAGACTGGGAAGTGAGGGGATGGAAAAACATTTTCAGGCAAATGGCTGTCAAAAGAAAGCTTGAGTAGCAATACTTATTTCATGCAAATCAGACCTTAAAACAAATAATGTAATAAAAGGCAAAGATAGACAGACACTTTATAATAATAAAGGCAACAATCTAAAAAGAAGAATCAACAACTGTAAATATTTATGCACCCAACACGGGAGCACCCAAATGCTTAACACAATAAAAAAAAACATAAAGGAACTAATCCATAATAATACAATAATAGTAGGGGACTTTAAAACCCCACTTTCATCAATGAACAGAAACCAGTAAGTAAAGATGGCTTTGAATGACACACTGGACAAGATGGTTATAATGGATATATTCCAAACCTTCCACCGTAAAACAGCAGAATACACATTCTTTTCAAGTGCACATGGGACATTTTCCAGAATAGATCACAGAGTAGGCTGCAAAACAGGACTCAACAAATTCAAGATCAAAATCATACCATGCCCTTTCCTGACCATAACACTATGAAACTAGAAGTCAACCACAGGAAAAAATCTCCAAAAACCACCAAATATGGAGGTTAAATAACATGATACCAAGTAATGAATGGGTCAACCAGGAAATCAAAGAAATAAATACTATGGAAGCAAATGAAAATAAAAGCACAATAGTCCAAAATCTTTGGGATGCAGCAAAAGTGGTTCTAAGAGGGAAGTATATGGCAACACAGATGTACCTCAAGAAGCAAGAAAAATCTCAAATAAACAACCTAACCTTACACCTAAAGGAACCACAAAAATAACAATAAATGAAGCCTAAAGGCCAGCAGACAGAAGGAAATAATACAGATTAGAACAGAAACAAATGATACCAAAATGAAAAAAAAAAAATAGAGATCAATGAAACCAGGAGCTGGTTCTTGCAAAAAAAATTTAAAAATTGGTAAACCTCTAGCCAGACTTAATCGGAAGAAAAGAGAAAGGATCCAAATAAAATCACAAATGAGACAGGAGAAATAATAACACCACAGAAATAAATTTTAAGATTATTATTATTATGAAAAGCTATCTGCCAACAAAGTGGACAACCTAGAAGAAATGCAGAAATTCCTGAAAATGTATAAATTACCAAAACTAAAACAGGAAGAATTAGAAAAATGGAACAGATGAATATCCAGCAAAGAAATAGAAGCAGTGATCAAAAAACGCCCAACAAAGTTAGGACCAGATGGCTTCACAAGTGAATTCTACAAAACATTTAAAGAGTGAATACCTATTCTCCTCAAATAATTCCAAAAAATAGAAAAAGAAGGATAACTTCCACATTCATTTTTTATGTAAATTTTATTTACTCATAAGAGACACACGGGGGTGGGGTGGGGGGGGTGGGCAGAGACACAGGCAGAGGGAGAAGCAGGCTCCATGCAGGGCCCAATGCAGGACTCCATCCCGGGACCCCAGAATCACGCCCTGGGCCGAAGGCAGGCGCCCAACCACTAAGCACTAAGCCACCCAGGGATCCCCTCCACATTCATTCTATATGAGGCCAGCATTACCCAGATACCAAAACCAGATAAAGACACACACAAAAAGAGAAATTCAGGCTAATATCTCTGATGAACATAGATGCAAAAATCCTCAACAGAGTACTAGCAAACCAAATACAACAATACATTAAAAAAATATCATTCACGTGATCAAGTGGGATTTATTCCTGCGTTGCAAGGGTGGTTCAGTATTTGCGAATCCATCAGCTTAATATAAGAACCACAGGATTGCTTCAAAAGATGAAGAAAAAGCATTTGATAAAGTATAACATCCATTCAAGATAAAAACCCTCAAAAAAGCAAGTTTAGAGGGAAGACCTCAACATAATAAAAGCCATATATATGAAAAGCCCACATTTTCCATCATCCTACATGGGGAAAAACTGAGAGCTTTACTTCTACGATCAGAAACGAGACAGGGAGGAATGTCCACTCTCACCAAGTTTATTCAAAATAGTACTGGAAGTCTTAGTCACAGCAATCAGATAACAAAAAGAACGAAAAGGCATCCAAATCAGCATGGAAGAAGTCAAACTTTCACTATTTGCAGGTGACCTGATACAATATACAGAAAACCCAAAAGAAATCTATCAAAAATCTGCTAGAACTGATAAACACAAATTCAGTAAAGTTGTAGGACACAAAAATCAATGTATAGAAATCTGTTGCATTTTTATACACCCAAATGAAGCAGCAGAAAGGAAATGAAGGAATCAATCCCATTTATGATTGTACTAGAAACAAGATACCCAGGAATAAATCTAAACAGAGGCAAAAGACCCATATTCTGAAAACTAGAAAACACTAATGAAAGTAATTGAAGATGACAAAAAGAAATAGAAAGACATTCCATGCTAATATATTGGAAGAACAAAAATTGTTAAAATGCCTATACTATTCCAAAGCAATCTACATATGTAATGCAATCCCTATCAAAATACCAACAGCATTCTTCACAGAGCTAGAACAATCGTAAAATTTTGTATAGATCCCGAATAGCCAAATCCCCCTGAAAAAGAAAAGCTGAAGGCATCACAATTACAGACCTCAAGTTACAATACAAAGCTGCAGTAACCAAAACACTAAGGTACTAGCACAAAAACAGACACACAAATCAACAGAACAGAAAACCCAGAAATGAACCTGCAGTTTATATTTATATGGCCAATTAATCTTCAACAAAGCAAGGAAGACTATACAATGGGAAAAAGACATCTCTTCAACAAATGGTACTGGGAAAACTGAATAACAACATGCAAAAGAACAAACCTGGACAATTCTCTTTCACTATACACAAAAATAAACTAAAAATGGATTAAAGACTTAAACTAAATGTGAGATCTGACACCATAAAAGTCATTGAAGAAAGCAAAGGCAGTAATTTCTTTGACATCAGCCATAGCAACTTTTTTCTAGATAGGTCTCCTAAGGCAAGGGAAACAAAGGCAAAAATAAACTATTGGAACAATATCAAAATAAAAAGCTCTGCAGAGCAAAGGAAACAATCATCAAAACTAAAAGCGACCTATGGAATGGGAGAAGGTATTTGCAAATGATAAAAGGTTAGTATCCAAAATATACAATGAACTTATATAATAACCATGCCAAACACAAATAATCCAATTAAAAAATGGCAGAAGACATGAATAGACATGTTTTCAAGACACACAAGTAGCCAACAGACACATGAAAAGATGCTCAATATCACTCATCATCAGGGAAATGCAAATCAAAACTACAATATCACCTCAAATCTGTCAGAATGGCTAAAATCAACATGAGAAACAACAGATGTTGGTGAGGATGTGGTTAAATGGGAACTCTCTTATACTGGTGGTGGAAATGCAAACTGGTGTAGACAGTGTGGAATACAGTATGGAGGTTCCTCAATTACGATCTAGTAATTGCACTACTAGGTATTTATTTACCCAAAGAATTCTAATTCAAAGGGCTACAGGCACCCCTAAGTTTACAGCAACATTATCTACAACAGACAAATTATGGAAACAGCCCAAGTGTGCACTGAATGATGAATGAAGAAAATGTGGTGTGTAGATATCTAGATATCTACAGATATATATACACACACTATGGAATATTATCCAGCCATAAAAGAGAATGAAATTTTGTCATTTCCAATGATGTGGATGGAGCCAGAGAGTATTATGCTAAGCAAAATAAGTCAGTGAGAAAAAGACACCATATGAATTTCACTCATATGTGGAATTTAAGACACAAAATAGAAGACCATAGGGTAAAAAAAGAGAGGCAAACCAAGAAACATACCTAACTATAGAGAACAAACTGATGGCTACCAGAAGGAAGGTGTGGGGATGGAGTTAAATAGGTGATGGGGATTAAGGAGAGCACTTATTGTGATGGGCACCAGGTGATGAATGGAAATGTTGATCACTATATTGTATACTTGAAATAATATTACACTGTATGATGACTAACTAGAATTTAAATAAAAACATAAAAATATGACTGATAAAACTTTCCACGAATAATTCTTAATATATTATTTACTAGGACCTATGACATTATATAGAGGAATAAAATTATCTTTATTTAGAGATGGTATGACAATATACATAGAAACCTGAGAATCTAATCTTTAAATCTAGTAAGAATAGGTGTGTGGGAGATGACATCCCATTAAAATTATCCATACTTAAATAAAACTATCGGATCATCCAACAATCCCACTTGTGGGTATATCTTCAAAGGAAACAAAACCATTATCTCAAAGAGGTATGTTCAATGTAGTGCTACTGACAATAAGCCAAGGTATGGTAAAAACATTTAAGTATCTATCTAAAAATAGATCAAAAGAAAGGGGCACCTGGGATGCTCAGTTGGTTAAGGGTCTGCCTTCTCTTCAGGTCATGATCTCAGGGTCCTGGGATGGAGCCCCAAGTCAGGCTTCCTGCTCAGCTGGGAGTCTGCCTGCTTTTCCCTCTCCCTCTTCCCTCTGCTCTCCACCCCGCCCCCCAACCAGTTATGCTCTGTCAAATAAATGAATAAAATCTTAAAAAAAAAAAAAGACAGGGCAGCCCAGGTGGCTCAGCGGTTTAGCACCGCCTTCAGCCCAGGGCATGATCCTGAAGACCCAGGATCGAGTCCCACCTCGGGCTCCCTGCATGAAGCCTGCTTCTCCCTCTGCCTGTATCTCTGCCTCTCTCTCTCTGTGTCTCTCATGAGTAAATAAATAAAATCTATTAAAAAAAAAAAAAAGGATCAAGAAAATGTGGTATATAAATACAATGGAATAGTATTTCAGCCTTAAAGAAGAAGGAAATCTTGTCATTTGCAACAACATGGATGAACACGGAGGGCATTATGCTAAGTGAAATAAGCCAGACAGAGAAAGGCAAATACTCTATAGCATCATGTATATGTAGAATCTTGCAGGGGGGATTATGTGAAGTGATGGGTATGTTAATTAACTCGATGCAAAAAATCCTTTCACGATGTATATGTGTATCAAATCATCACATTGTGAAGTTTATCTTACAATTTTGTCAATTACACCTCGATAATGCTGAAAAATAAAATAACTCCAACTCAGATTTATGTTAAATTTAACAACAAAAAAAAAAACTTCAAAGAAACAACAATAACAACAACAACCCCTACACCTCCATCTCTACATAGGCCTCTTTTTTTTTTCTTTTTGTCTTTCCAAAACAAACTCCGTGCCATAAAGCCATGGTAGTCAGTAGCATCTCTTTATTAGAATGACCCAGCAACACACACATACTCTGTCAGCCCCAAAAATGATTTTATCCCTGGCCTCTTCTCTCCATTCAGGACTCAGCCCAAATAGCTCTTGCTCAGAGAGGCCTTCCTCAACCACTCTTGTTAAAATAGTATTTCTCTCACTTTGCTGTCTTAATTATGATTTTGTTTAATCCTATGAAGGCAATTCGGGGACAGGGCCCTCGGGGTTTGTATGGTAATACTATATTAGTTCTACATTTATTAGCATGAAGACTTCCTAAAGAAACTTTGGTTATCCAGCAAGCAGTAGCCACTAACTACATATGACTATTTAAATTTACATTTTAAAATTCCATATTCATAAATATTCATATAAATCAGCTGAACTATAAAAAAAGTAACTTTCTATAGCTAGGTAGGGGTGGAGGGAGGCACTTTTGCTCGTCTTAAATTTTCACCTGAAAATGAAAACCCTTGTTATTAAGTACTGGAATAGAGATTTTTTTCTATCTTTACATAGGTTTAGTGTCATCTTTTGCCATCTAAAAATTATACATCTAATAATAATACTCTGCTTGCCATGAATTCTGTTCTTGTTTTGTTTTAATCTTAATGGGAACTAAAATTTATCAAATGAAAGAAACAATGAAGGGAGGGCCCTGTCCCCACAATACCTTCACAAGATTAAAAGATTAACACCAACAACTTCTCATCAGAAACAATGAAAGGCAGAATAAAATGGAATGTAAATTACAAAGTGGTCAAATAAGATAAATTAGAATTCACCACCAGCAAAAACTCTCATTAAAAATAAAGGTGAGGGATCCCTGGGTGGCGCAGCGGTTTGGCGCCTGCCTTTGGCCCAGGGCGCAATCCTGGAGACCCGGGATCGAATCCCACATCGGGCTCCCGGTGCATGGAGCCTGCTTCTCCCTCTGCCTGTGTCTCTGCCTCTCTCTCTCTCTCTGTGACTATCATAAATAAATTTAAAAAAAAAAATTTAAAAAAAAAAATAAAAAAATAAAAATAAAGGTGAAAAAAAAAAGGTAAAATAAAATAAAGTAAAATAAAAATAAAGGTGAGAGGGGATGCCTGGGTGGCGGTTGAGCATCTGTGTTCGGCCCAGGGCATGATCTTGGGAGTGCTGGGATCGGGTCCCACATCGGGCTCCCGGCATGGAGCCTGCTTCTCTCTCTGCCTATGTCTCTGCCTCTCTCTTTTTATTTATTTATAAATTTAAAAAATAAAAAAATAAAGGTGAGAATGGGGCGCCTGGGTGGCTCAGTCAGTTAAGCACTCATTTCTTGGTTTTGACCCAGGTCATGATCTCAGGGTTGTGAGATCAAACCCTCTGTCAGGCTCCACGCTGATAGATTCTCTCTCCCTCACTACCCCCTCAAAAAACTAAAATAAATAAAAGTCAGAAAATTTCTGCTTCAGCTAGTAACAGACCAGTAATCTAAGAACTAGAAAATTTTAGGGAAAAAAACAATTCTTGTTTTGAAGGCAGCAGAGAACTCTGACATAATGAGAACAGAAAGAGTTAAGACTCCAAACTCCAAGGAAGGAACAACTTTGGAGAGGGAGTGGATTTCTGTAGAGGCTTTCACCCTGGGGCCTTTGCTGATTTGGCAAAAATCAGTAGTTGACAGGAGGCTGGGATTACCACTAGCAAGACTGATCTACAAGATGATGTAATTTTCACATGCAGCTTCTCAAGGTGGATAAAATTCCAACATTAGTAGGGTACCAAACCTGAGTGTGCATAAATTCTTATTCAGTGGGCATGCATGCAAAAGTGTGTGTGTTGTGTGTGTGTGTGTGGTGGGGGTACAGCAGATGGAAGTGTCCAGAAATCTGATGTTAATTTTTAGTTTGTTTGTTTGTTTGTTTGTTTATGAGAGAGAGAGAGAGAGAGAGAGAGAGAGAGAGAGAGAGAGGCAGAGACACAGGCAGAGGGAGAAGCAGGCTCCGTGCAGGGAGCCCCACGTGGGACTCGATTCCGGGTCTCCAGGATCGCGCCCTGGGCCGAAGGCAGGTGCTCAACCGCTGGGCCACCCGGGCTGCCCTGATGTTAATTTTTCTTAAACACCCTCGTGTTGGCCCTGAAACTAAACGGACCTTACAAAATAGATGTACAAACATAACAGTGCTTCCCCCCCAAAAAAAGTTATAAAATATTTTGTGTAAACTTTGGATTATTTAATATTTTGCTTTCATACCAACTTATAACTGATTTTCCATCCCACTGCCAAGAGTAAATGTCTATGTGGTAAATCACACACAACTTTTATCACACAACTAAGCAAAATCTGCCATGCATAGAAATAAAATGTTCTAAAATTAAACTGAAAAGGTTTTTTTAAGTATAGCAATCCTAAGAGGATTGGTAATGAGATCAAGAGGTGACTTTAATATGCCTTTCAAATGGTGACATATGGAAGGGATATTTCAATCTGAAGAAAAAGCAAACTAAAAACAATGCATTATCACAACTATCTATGAATACTTTGCAAAAAAAAAGAAAAACTAGGTATCCCACATCAAGAATAAGAGAAATCTTAAATATAGTCATTTAAGGCTGCAAATAGCTCAAGATTAGAGGCAAAACCTACTAAATGAAACTTCTTCATATACAGCAAGTACTGTTTCACTAAGCAAAATCTTGAACACATTTAATGAATATAAAATATATGAAAGAGATAATGCCCAGAATCCCATTACATTATATGTATGTCTGACTTCACTTACAATAACATGGGTGTGATCACTTTTGCTTAAGTAAGGTAAATTAAAACACTTACCTGGGTTTCATATAAGTGGGCAATGTGAAATTGAACTGCAAAGATGATGGGAAATAAAAATCAATACCAATATAGTAATGTTTGGGGTAAATTAAGAATATAAAATGTCAAACATAAGCACAGTCTACACTACAGAGATTTAAGTGATAATGAGACACAACTTTTATTTTTAATAAAACAGAATATACAACAAACACTAAAGAACATGAACCTAAGATGCCACATGTGCCACATGTATTCATTGTTGGTCATTATCAAATTTTGTCAGTGTAATTATTAACATTAAAATCTATAGTAAGTTATATTCCTTAGAAAGTTCAAAATTGCAAGATGAAGCAAATAGAGAAAACTCTTATAATCTATGCATTTCAAACATGGTATTTAAAAACCAAGTTCCAAGTCAATAAAATATAGTAAAGCCACCATTTGATAAAAAAACATTAAAGCCAAAGAAAGCCTATAATTCCTTATACCATATTTCATAACATTTATAAAGAAGTCATAAAGCAGGATGATGCTAGTAATAAAACATAGAGGAAACTAGTCGTTGCATTTCTCTATTGGTTCTTCAGAATTATTAAAGGAAAAAAGGTCAAAAACTACTTAGAAGGCTAGAATAGTAAATATTCCCAAGATTAACAAAAATATGTCTTGAAAATCAAGTAAGAATATATATCAGCTTCTATTTGTAGCTCCCCTGATATTGCGCATCACCAAAGTATGAATGACTCAAAAGCAACAATGAACCAGAAATCAGAATTGGATCCTAGCTACTTCAATACTATAATTTTCATTCTTCAATGATAACTTTCTTTTTTTAATGTTCTATCTACCTGGATTTCATAGCTGGATTTCAAGGAGTCTGGGAGTCTTTCAAAGTTATATGAAAAATGTTTATGTAGATTTTTAAAAACAAGGTCCACACAGCTATTGTCAAGTATTCACTAGGGGATACACAACAAACTGTATCACTGATTGCCCTAACTTTAAGATTCACCTAGGAGGTCTGTTAAAAATACACATTCCTGAGATTCTGATTCAGTGAGCCTGGGGCATGGCCTGGAAAGTTGCGTTTTTAATCAGTTCTGCAAGAGATTTTTGATACCTATACCCTAGACCAGCACCTGGGAAGAACTAAGCTCAATAATCATAAAGAACAAAACAAACAAAATACATAATAAACTTTAAAATCCAACATTCTTAGATCGAAAGTAAAGTACTCTCTCCATAAATAATCATTAAATATCACACGTTAACTAATCAGAGGCAAAACAAAAATATCTTTAGAAGATGAAAATCAGCTTTTCATGGAAAACACATAAAAATAAAAGTTCTACATACATAAATATCCCCTCTACCTACATCTGTTGAGGGCTTTTCTCATTTTCCACTCTCCTCCCTTGAGATTCCTCTAACATAGCTCTCCCTTGAGATTCCAGTCCAAATCTCACCTTACATCACTGGAGGGAGACTGGATTAAGGTTAAGAGAATGAGAAAGAGATGGAAAATCTACACTTATTTCCCCCAATCTTTTTACTTTTCTAATAAAGGTGATAAGGAAGAAAAGAACAGCAACTAGTTAGCATCCTACTACCACCCCAAACTTCCTCCAAGCTCGGTCCCTAGGCTCTCCATCTAGGGCTTTCCTATCCAATGAATTATTAAATCCAGTGCCGTCTTTTACAGTGTGAAAACCACCACATATTGAAATTCTTAGAAGTCATCATCTAAGAAAAAGCTCCCCTTGGCTAAATCTCAATTAGAAGTGGAATTTTATTTAGAAGTGGAAATTTTTAACAAATATTACTATAAAAGGTTCTGAAATTAAACTTTATTCAGAAACTAAACATTATTTTTAAAATTAAGAGAATTAATTAAATCTAGAGGAAACAATTTTATCCCAAGGGGCCATCATATAATGAAATCTCACATAACCACAATTCTACTTTTTAAAACACCAAAACTTTAACCCGTCTTTAAAAAGTTCTAGAACCCTAAGTGTATCTATTTACTTTTTAATTGCATAAATGAACTGTGCCATAAGAGAATTATCTCATACAGACATTTTTATAAAGCTTACTTTACTTTCTATAATCTTCTGATCTTTGTAGTATCACAAAGTAACATGTAAGATTTCAAAGAATAGTTAAGGTCTGGGGCATACACAAATAGGTAATGATGTTAAAAATTCAGAGAGAAATAAGCTTTGCAAAGATAATAAAAGCCTGATACTTAAATAGTAATAATGTCTGGCTCAAAGTAGGCAGTCTACATTTGTTAGTGCTCTGTGAGACATCAGCCATTACTGTGGTTATCATGTAATCATGCAGACAGCCTAAAATAAACTACCCAAATCAACTGAACTATAATGGCCTAATCTCTCTAAATAAAGCATGTTCCCTTCCATCACAGTAACCAGCTTTGTAGCACAGAAAGTCCTGAGCCCAGGCAAACTCTTCAGTCCTAGGCAAAACAGGACATGGGTCACTCTCCCTCCTATTTCCTTTCTCAACAACGAACAGAGACAGAGACATAGTAAACTTGAAGATGTATTCATTATGGTTCAAATCATCTTCTTCACATTCAACAGGAAGTTTTCTGCCCAGTGGTGCTCATTCTACAGATGTAGGTGTTTTCCTCTCAAGCAAGAGCAATGACCTACAATTGAGATTTAACTTCAACGGAGTAGAATAAAATGAAGATTTACCAAAATATTCAGTTTGAAATTTATGAAACATCCCTCAGAAGTTATCATTCAAACTGACATATCGTTATGAGAGTTAGTTTTAAGGTACTAGATGAAATCAATTAATGAAAAGGAGCAGTTTTCCTATTCTTGCATAATTAAGGAAAAAGTATAAATTAACATTCAATAAATATATCAGTAAGTTAAATTTTTTCTAATCTAACCTCATCTTAGAAACTAAAATATTGGGCAGCCCATGTGGCTCAGCGGTTTAGCGCCACCTTCAGCCCAGGGCGTGATTCTGGAGACCCGGGATGGAGTCCCAGGTCAGGTTCCCAGCATGGAGCCTGCTTCTCCTTCTGCCTGTGTCTCTGCCTCTCTCTCTCTCTCTCTCTCTCTCATGAATAAATAAATAAAATATTAAAAAGAAAAAATAAACTAAAATATTGCTGCACTTCTTACCTTCCCATCATTTATTCTGCAAATATACTGATCAGTTTCATTTAAAGAAAATAGACGGGCACCTGGGTAGCTCAGTTGGTTAAGCCTCTGCCTTCAGCTCAGGTCATGATCCCAGGAGCCTGGGATGGAGCTCCATCTGGCTCCCTGCTCAGCAGAGAGTCTGCTTCATCCTCTGCCCTTCCCCTTGCTCGTGCTCCTTCTCCATCTTTCTCTCTCTCCCCCTCTCAAATAAATAAATAAAATCTTTAAAAAAGAAAAAATGAAAACAGAAATATTTTGTTTTCTCAGGAAATTGCCTCTCGTAAAAAATATGAGATAATTGGTCTGGTTTAGATGATGATTTAATCCACACCAGGTCATAATTCACATACTATCAAGTTACATCTTCATTTCTACAGCCTTTTCATGTATTCCATCATTTTCTTAGCCATTCTTAACACTGCCACTGCTTTTCACTTAATGCCATTCTCTAAGGTTAGAACACGAGTCACTTAAAGCAAAACACTTCCTAAAACCTAGAATCCTCTGATCTAAAATTTTAAGAATGATTCAACTTTTTATATATTATTTTTCAAGAAAGAAAGTTTTAAAGAAATCCAGCTTGAACTCAATAAATATCCTTATAACTTTTCTTGGCTACTTCCAATAAATATGCCAACATACACTTATTGATAAACCTATCATAATCAAACCAATCTGCTTTGGGAATGAAACATACACAGAAGCAGAATATAACTGAAGTAAACCACTATATCAGAACTGTTTCTCACACACATTCTTTTTTAATTAATTGAAAAATGTCACTTCAAACTTTATATATATGATGTGTAAAACCAGAACAAAAAAAAATCAAAGGATGCATTCATAATTATCAATAATTTTAATACCACAGACCAGGAATCAGTGAGGTATCACATAAGAATCTTTGTATACTCATTTTTCCTAAAAGACTGGCAAACTCTGTTTTTAATCTCTCAAGTCATCTACAATATAATGCACAAATAATCAATTTTGTTCATTAGTGTGGACAATTTTAATTCAACAACCCAGTTCACGTATCTATTTTAGACATAGGCTGTTCACAATAACTGGTCTTACATGTTCCATCTGTACAAGTAGCCATGGCAACCAATACAGTTAGATTCAACAATTCTAGAAGAAAAATTACATAGGATTTTATTACTATCATCATCATCACTACTATTATTATTTGCCATGAGGTGATCTGAATACATGTAGAAAACCATTACTTAAAAATACTTACTTTCAGCATTGGACAAAGTGCATGGATTGCAGTCAACCAAAGCTAACTGAAAATGCTGCAAGAAGAGAATGAGAAAAATCAGTGTACTAAATTCAGTCATATAAATGTGTCCTAATTTTCAGGTACATTAAGTCTGACATAATTCATGAAAACTACGCTATACAAATAAAACATATTAGACATCCAATGAGAATTACTTTGTACATTTACTGCTGATGACAGACGGGTTGCTGGGTTACTTTCTTGAGACAGCCGAGAATGGAGAATTAACTTTATGAAGTTATCTTATGTATAATTTTGTTTATATGAAAAAAGCTTCAGAAAGTCTTCAAGTAAATAGTACCAGTTATAGAGGAGTTTAAATAGTTTATTATTTAAAAAGCTGAAAGTAAAAGTTCAATGGTATTAATGTCAGAATACCACTGCTTATCTCAAAATAAGACATGAACTTTAGAAACAAAATACTATGATAATAAAGGGTAAAACTATCTACCCTTACTGATTCTTCAATAATCATTGTATTTGGTGCCTTTAGAACTATTTGAAATACTACCAAGAATGCATCAAATAGCCTGTACTCAACTTCATCTTTGAAATATCATTATCTTTTTAGGAATGCATGTACTATTTATTATATGTGTAGGGAATATTAAACCACTAATAGTTTACAATATCCACTTTAAATAACATATCAGCCTGTCCAAAAATACATGTTAAAATTCAATGAATAACACTAATTTCTAAGAACATAAATCACGATCAAGAACACTAGATAAAAAAAAAAAAAAAGAAGAAGAAGAAGAACACTAGATAATAGGGATGCCTGGGTGGCTCAGCGGTTTAGTGCCTGCCTTTAGCCCAGGGAGTGATCCTGGAGTCCCAGGATCAAGTTCCGCATCAGGCTCCCTGCATGGAGCCTGCTTCTCCCTCTGCCTATGTCTCTGCATCTCACATGAATAAATAAATAAAAATATTTTAACAAATTAAAGAAAAAAAAAAAACAGAATACTAGGTAACATTTGACATCTACTTTATCAACATTAAACCTAAGAAAGACAAACAAGTACTAGAGTTGGTATAAAATTCTTAGGATAAAAAAAAAAAAAACTCTTTGAACTCTTCTAAAAAAATATTTCCATATATGTATGTATATTCAAATTTTCTGAGTCCCTACAAGATTTTAGCACTAAAAGTAATCAACAGCCAAAGTATAAATCCAGTTTAAAAAACTGACCACAATAAGCTCATTCTTATCCACAACCCAAGTATCTAAATAGTTGTATTTTTTTATAACTACTGAACAAACTGAAAATTGATATGCATAATGACAACTTCTAGATAGAAACTCAAAAAGCTTTCTTTATCAAGAAAAATAATCATTAGCAAGCCCTCAGGACTATATTTCAACGTGGAATGAACAAAACTGCACTTGGTCGACTAGAACCCTCAATTAACAAAAATAAACTAACGTCAGCTACCCAGTGTTTTACTTTAAGATAGATTAGAAAGCATCGTTTGGTATGAAAACAGTAGCTATGATATTCCTTCACAAATGTCTGTTATGTGCAAGCATAATTAGGCTAGCCTACATCTGCAGTACTCTTTAAATTTTAAGGGCTGTAATATTCTGAATGGGCAAACTACTAACAAAGTATGACCCTTAAATATTAAATCCACTCAACAAATATTTGTCAAGTATCTATAATGCCCTTAAGACAAGGCAGGCACTAGAAATACAATGGTCAACAAAACAAAAGTGAAAGTTTGTCACAGCTAAGTGAAAAAAACATCCAACATCTGAACACTTTAAGAACTGCTTTTATTAAAACAAAACAAAACAAAAAAGAACTGTTTTTATTCTCCCTTGAACTAAGCGGATCGTATATACACTCAAACATTCCTGGAATCTGCTACCACAGCAAAAGAAACCAGACTATTTTAAAGAGTACTTGTATACCTGGATCTAATATAACACATTGTATGTCAACTGTACCTCAATAAAGAAAATAAAAAGTGAGCACCATGAAAGCAAAGCATGCATTATAACCAATTGCCTTCCCCTGGACAAAAATAGAAGCAGTAGCCACACATTCAGATTATACTACATTTGAGTCTAGCCTATTCTGTCCGCATACGGAGAGAAGACAGACCTTTTCTAACTGAATCATGAAAGGATACAAACTGACCTGCAAAGAGGAAGTCTTCAAGATGGCGGTATTTTAGTTTTACTATTACCATGATATCTCACAGAGAACAGAGAGATGTATAATTTGAATTGTCTAGACTGTATTTCATCTATCAATATGCAAGGTTCTGCAATGAAACCTGGCAGAAGCAATTCTGAACAGTTTTATGTAAGTATTAGTCAATCTTAAAAGCACCAATGAAGGCAGTGATGTATCATTTCAAAACCACAACATCGGGCAGCCCGGGGGGCTCAGCGGTTTAGTGCCACTTTCAGCCCGGGGCAGGATCCTGGAGACCCAGGATCGAGTACATGTCAGGCTCCCTGCATGGAGCCTGCTTCTCCCTCTGCCTGTGTTTCTGCCTCTCTCTCTCTCTCTCTCTCTCTCTCTCTCTCTTTCTCTGTCTCTCATGAATAAATAAATAAAATCTTAAAAAAAAAAAAAAGTCATCGTGAAATACTGAACATTTCCAAACAGTAACAATACAGAAAAATTACTTGGCAACAGAGTACGTAGTCAAAAACACGCATGTGAGAATAAAGGAACTTACAGAATAATTGATAAATATAAGAAACTATATAAAACTACCTCATATAAAGAAAAACAACGGTACAATTTCCAGTAAACTGAAGAGCGATGAGGGACTGGGGTGGGGTCGAATGACCTCAGAGTTTTATTTCGCGTATCTAAACCAGATGCAAAATAGATGTTTCTATTAACATATAAGTCAGCAGAAGTGACTATCAATTACAATAATCAGCCCCAAGATCTGAAAATACCATGGTATAATATCCAGCACCCATCCCTGCAACCAACAGAAGCAGCTAGGAAACATCTGCACCTCACATGAAAATACTGTAGTATGGGAACTGACTATTGCAATGTGAAATAGTTACTACATGGTAGAGGCTTCTGCAGTTCAAAGACTACATACAAACCTCAAGGCAGAAAGCATTCTACAGAAAATTAATTTCCAAGCAAGATTTACCTAACATGTTTTTTTAATGTTATGGTGATTTTCTTTTTATAGAGCACTTCTGGTCCAATTTAACAAAAAGGATCTATTCATAACAATTTCTGTTGACATCTTTATTACTAAAGTCACTTTTTGTTTTAAAAGCTTTTGACTTGTTCCATATTTCAAAATAACTTGATAGCATTTTCCTTTATATAGACCAAGGAACTTGATTTCTGTCTGGAGGGGGAGAATCTATATTCATGTAATTAACATGTAAAACTCAGGTTTCAAAACTTTATTTCTCTTTAAATTGTTTTACTTCTACCTGTATAGTCTGTATCACAAATCTTTTCAATTGGAGAACCCTTCAACTATATTCCCAATCCTCAATACAAGGAATGATACAACTCTTTTTTTTTGGGGGGGGGGGGGGGAGAGGGGTAATTAACAAATTATGTGTGCTTAAGTTTTTAAAATCTGGAGCAATGTTTGGATTCTAGATCCAACCTTAGATATTCTGACTTGGAAGGTTGGGGCTGACACCCTGTAAACCAGAAAAAAAGCTTCTACAAGTTATCCCAATGCACAATCAGGGTTAAACGCCACTATTTTTAAGTTTTTAAACTGTGTACTTGCCCCCAAACTTTACTTCAGACAATGTAGACAAGATGTGTGTAGTCGATACTATTGTCTCTATTCAATTAGCATAGACACAGCCTTTTAAGAATGAAATGTTGGCAACACCAGGAATTCTGCTATGGCTAAGCATCTACAAGTGAATACATGGCTCACTTAAATTAATGTTCTATTAGAAGCTTAAAAGAGAATTCCATAACAGAATCCAAAAGATGTAGATGAGAAAAAAGAAAAGAGGTACTTCATTCAGTCTGAGGAAACAACTTGTTATTTTCACCCAGCCCTTATGAAAGAGTTTCAATGGACCATTTTAAGTGAGAAATGGGAAGGAATGTCATGTACTCTTGCAAGTCAAGTGATTTTTTTTTCTTTTTCATTGTTAAAGATAGCCACAATTCTAGAAGTATTAATTAAAACCAACAACTTCATTCCTAAACCTAATAGTCGATGATAAATGAATGAGTCTAGGGAAATGTCCTGGGATATGATGGTACTTCAAGGATTTGCTCTTTGAAAATGAGATACAGAACTGAAAGTGGAAGGTTCTGATAGGGCTTAGGAGTCACACTGCTGGGTAAGCTGATCTGATTGAGGTTCTTTCAAAGCCCTCAAACTCAAGTTTTTCTGATTCTCTGTAATACAAGGTTATTACAACATTTAAGGAGAAACTCCACTCCACACAAGTAACTAACAGTTTCCAACCTGGTGTCTCCCAAAAATATCCTTAACAAAAAAAGTAAAACAAAAGACACTGTATACTAAAGATGTTCAAAATCTTTGTCTCACAATGCCTCTTTATGGCTCCACACTTCTGTCTATATCCAACATTTGATACTCTTCAGGTACCTCCAACTCAATATACTCCCAAAGGACTCATCACTACTCAGATCTTTCCACCTCCCAATCCCAAAACCTTCTACTTTCTTTATTGCCTACTTTAGTTAACAAAAAAATGAATTAGGCCAATAAATAAATAAATAATCTATTCCCACAATAAATCAGTTAATAAATTAACTCCTTAAGATCTATAGAACTGGAGTGGCCTGGGTGGCTCAGTCAGTTAAGTGCATGCCTTGAGCTCAGGTCATTATCCCAGGGTGCTGAGATTGAGCCTCAAGTCGGGCTCCCTATCCAGCAGAGTCTGCTTCTCCCTTTCCTTCGCCCCCGCCCCCTGCCAACTTGTGTTCTCTCAAATAAATAAAAATCTTTAAAAACATTTATTTTTTTAAAAAATCTATAGAATATATTACTTCTCATCCATCTATCCACTGAAAACCCAAATATCCCATGGATCTTGCTCATCTTTTTTCCTATAAGAGTCCTACCTAGTCTCCCAACTCATTTCTATCATACTTTATGAAAGTACAGGTATGCAATTAACTAGAAACTTTAAAACACCAGTACTAGTATGTGTCTAATCTGTGTACACAAATGGTCAGAATAGAGGATGACTTCTTTCCCAAGTTCTTTAAATCTAGTAGTGTACGATTTGTTTTCACATCAAAATTAAGACAGATATTTACACTAATAACAAATTCAAGATGAATATGATATATATTTTATAAAGGGAATAAAATGCTGTTTTGGAACACAACCCTTCTTTTTCTTTTTTTTTATTTTTTTTAACCCTTCTTTTTCAAATGTGGTATTAGATACACTGAATGTTTCATTAAGTTGCATTTGAAGACCAAGTATTCACAGCATGAATTTATTTATTTTTATTTTTATTTATTTATGATAGAGAGAGAGAGAGGCAGAGACATAGGCAGAGGGAGAAGCAGGCTCCATGCACCGGGAGCCCGATGTGGGATTCGATCCCGAGTCTCCAGGATCGCGCCCTGGGCCAAAGGCAGGCGCCAAACCGCTGCACCACCCAGGGATCCCCACAGCATGAATTTAAATTGTTATGGGTAAACATAAAAAAATTACATTTTGATTAGAAATGATTTCTTGTAGTTAAAATATATTTGAAGGAGAGAAAACTGAACTCACCCTAACTCCTTTGTATCAAAGAATGGTGACTGCATATCTATGAGCAGTCATATCCTTTTCAAACATGCATTTTGGAGAAACTGAGGTACTTCTGTTGTTTAAACTACTTCAAGCTTAAAAGTATGTATGTAATAGAACAAAGGGCAGAAATAAGTATCAAATGGAAAAACAAAACTGAGCAGGCAGAGTGAAGTGGAGAGAGCATTATGAAGTGGCAAGATATACCAATTAGGAGATCACCTCATATCAAAGAATAATATCTAGGAAAGATTAAAAGGTAAAATACAAGTTGAAAAGTAGAGGAAAAAGGAAGCAGCAGGACAAAATGGACAGACAGAAAACAAAGTAAACAGTAACAACTATCCTTTGCCAAAAGCAACAGTGATATTACATTCAGGTGAAGCAGAGTTCCACGCTGCTGCGAGAATTAGGGAGATGCTGTTTAAAGGCACAAACTTGGAACTAGTTGATAACTAAGTCCCAGAGAGCTAATGCACAGCACAGAGATTAGAGTCAACAATACTGTATTATAAACTTCAAAGCTGCTGAGAGACTAGGTCTTATTGTTCCCACCACAAAAAAGAAATGATAATTATGTGATGAGACAGAGGTGCCACCTAACCCTACAGTGATAAATCACACTGCAATATATAAATGTATCAAATCAACATGTTGTATACTTTAAACTTAGACAATGTCATATGTCAATTATGTCTAAATAAAACAAATTTTAAAGAATTCAAATTTTCAAAATGCCAGCTGGAGAGTTAAGCTATTGAGCACTATGAAGTATTAAATAGGGCAGGGGCAGGCATGGAGAAATAACAGCAACTTTCATGATCTTCAGACAACTGAACTAATAAGAATATGCTGTTAAAACTTCAACAAAGAAATATTAAAGATATTTTAGAAACCTAAGGCACAGTTAAAATTAATTAAATAGCTAGCATTCAAATTCTAAGTATATTTATAATAGAGTTCACAGTATCTTAATTAAATGCAATGATTTATATATTCTACACTAAGAAATAAAATAATAAAAGACAAGAGGGATTTTCGCAGATTCCAAAAGTGGTTTCTCAAAGGGAATCTATATCCTCGTGCCTTTACTTATTCCTTCTGCCTTAATATCTTGGCATAAAAAATATGACAATAAAAGTCCAGAGTCCACGAAGGGTCTAAGATCAAATCAGACACCTGGAAATGAAGTAGTTCCTGGAATAGAGTAAGGTAAAAAGCAAGTGGAAATGGTATTTCACTCAGTAGTTTCATGCTGTGTATAACAGTAGAGGGGAGACAAGCTGAATGAACTGGTGAATGGGAATGTTTGGAGAAAACAAATGCACTGCCAGTTTGTCTAGAAAAAAAATTCTGTTAAAAGGTGATAAATAAAACCAGCCTCTCCGCCCCCTCCCAATCTTTCCAGCCTACCCTATGATACGCATTTATCATTTTATAGCCTCTTCCATTTCATTTATCTATTCAAGAAACACTAAGCACTTGGTACAACGCCAAACTAACATCCAAGTCTCATTTGAATTCAATCTATTTCCTTCACATTGTCCCTGCAATTCTCATCTTCCTCTTTCTTATTAACCCCTTCAAATCAGCACTTATCATCTTTAAATACCAAATAATAAGGGAACTTATACTGGTATCCAGCCAATTATCCACAGGTCCAATTAAAAAGCCATACTCTTGGGCAGCCCCAGTGGCGCAGCCTGGGGCGTGATTCTGGAGACCCGGGATAGAGTCCCACATTGGGCTCCCTGCATGGGGCCTGCTTCTCCCTCTGCCTGCGTCTCTGCCTGCCTCTCTCTCTCTGAATGAATAAATAAATAAATCTTTAAAAAAAAAAAAAAAAAAGCCATACTCTTTACCTTTAAAATTCAAAAAAGTTCCAATGTTGTCATATTCCAGGCAAACTTAAATATATAAATAGTAGGGAGAATTTCTACATCATCTTCATTAAATTAAATAGATTCACTGGCATTGACTGACTGAAGAATATGGGTGTTATTACATCTTATTTTGCATTTCCTTCCTTCACATGAGGGAAATAATTAAGAGTCTGCCAGGATGTAAAAATTAGAGGCATGTCTTAGAAATGACAAATCCACCATTTGCTTCAACGTGGATGGAACTGGAGGGTATTATGCTGAATGAAGTAAGTCAATCGGAGAAGGACAAACATCATATGTTCTCATTCATTTGGGGAATATAAATAATAGTGAAAGGGAATAGAAGGGAAGGGAGAAGAAATGTGTGGGAAATATCAGAAAGGGAGACAGAACATAAAGACTCCTAACTCTGGGAAATGAACTAGGGGTGGTGGAAGGGGAGGAGGGCGGGGGGTGGGGGTGAATGGGTGATGGGCACTGAGGGGGGCACTTGACGGGATGAGCACTGGGTGTTATTCTGTAGGTTGGCAAATTGAACACCAATAAAAAATAAATTTGTTATAAAAAAATTAGAGGCATGATATAAAATTATTTGTCAAAATTAGAGTACTTTTATTGAAGTAATGATCATACACTGCACCTCAAATATATAACAAATGTAAGCAAATATCATTAACATCATTAAAAAGTAATGAAATAAAACTCTGAATTAATTATATGGTGTTAAAGAGGCAACCAAACCTACTTGGGGGGCGGATATTATCTGAAGCAGAGAAGAAAAAACAACAAATACCATGTAGTAATGTCATCCTGGAATGGACTCTGGTTCAAATACTATTAAACTAGTTAATAAATTAAGAAGTGGTACCTCCACCATTCACTAAACGCATAAATCTTTATTGGCCAATCTAATGGAAAAATAAGCTGGGCATTAACTTCACATTTCTGATGATGGGCACAGTAGCAAAAATAAAAATATTAAATTCTAGGATGGGAAAATGGATTTCATAAATAATATCTATTCTGGTCCCAAACTGAGAACCTTCAGATATATTCAACAAACTAAGAACTAAAAACGGAGGCTGAAAAAACTTGCCAGATATTTTCATATACATATATGTGTGTGTGCATGTATGTATGTGTACATGTATATAAATTTATTGTTTATAATAATCTTGTAGAGTGGGGACAGTTACTCCAGTAACTACAGACACAAGGAGGATCAGAAGAGTTAGGAATCAGGGCACCTGGGTGGCTCAGTGGTTGAGCGTCTGCCTTTAGCTCAGGGCATGATCCAGGGGGTCCTGGGATCAAGTTCCACATCAGGCTCCCCACAGCAAGCCTGATTCTCCCGCTGCTTATGTCTTTGCCTCTCTGTGTCTCTCTCATGAATGAATAAATAAAATCTTTTAAAAAAACAAAACAAAAAGAAGAGTTAGGCATTTTGCCCAAGGTCACACAATTAGTCATATGGCAGGATCTAATTTTAAACCCAAATTTGCTTGCTCTGAGAGGTGTTTACATAGTACCAAAACAGAATGAATCAGTTTCGGAGATTCATTTTACCAAAATGTAAAAAAGTTATTTACCAGGGATATAAATAAAACAGAAGGTCCTGGAATCCATTTCAGGTGTAGGTGAAAATAAATCTATTATGAAAGTATACTGCATTTTATCATTGAAAACCTGTATACATTATATTCCTCTTCAAGGGAGGGAAACAAAATGAGTTGAAGACCTGATCTCTAATGGACATCAAAATACTTTTTACCTACCCCTCACTCCTCCATCAGATAGGAACAGTGTATCTAGGGAAATGAGCCCTGCTCAAAAACTGGCCTAAGAGTTAGGCCGTTTAATAAGTTCTTAATAAGGAATCAATTGAGAATGGCCATATGGCCCATTTCTGGCCAATGAGATGCCAAAAGTATTCTTGAAGGGATCAACAGCAAGTCAGGATCTTTCTCCTTTATGACATGATGATCAGATATTTACTAAGCACTGATCATACGCCAGCACTATACTAAGCACCTATAGCACTACTATCTTTCTATATGAGACACGAAAACTGAATCATCTCACTTTGTATCCTGTGACTTTACTGAATTCATTTATTACTTCTAATAGTTTTTTGGTAAGGTTTTTAGGGTTTTCTACATTTCACTTTGATTGTACCCAGCAACCAGCCTTAAGAATAAGCCAACACAGAACAGAGAAGAAAAGGAATCCTTGATGAAACCTTGGATAGGCTGACTCAACCAATCTTGAAGGCTGTATTTCACATTATACAAGCAATTTTTAATTGTTACTTTTTAATTTTTAATTGTTACTTTAATCAGCTTCAATTGGGAGTTTCTGAGCATGCAGGCCAAAGCATCTATACCAATAAATATGCTTCTACAAAAGTTTCAGTAGCCAATCTACTTTAGGAAAACTGAAGGCCACCTAAGGAGAGAGGGACATATCATTCCTTCTGATTCCTATGCCACCTAAGGAGAGAGGGACATATCATTCCTTCTGATTCCTATCTTCATTTGCACTAAATGCTAAGCACTTAGAGTACTACCTGAAATACCTCCTCCTTGACTAAAAATGATGATGTCTAAAATTCTCCTTTTGAAAACAGGGAATATTAGAGAGAGAAGCCTTAAAAGAAACCAATGTCAAAATGAGACAAAAATCAAAGGCAACTTTCTCATTATGGGGAAGAGAAATAGCAAGGACTCCTAAAATTCTTATCTATGTTCACACAAATGAAATAAACATCAGGATGATCATCAAGTATTTTAACAAGACTGTACTTAACATTTTTGCTACAATTGCTGACCTGAAGGTTTGTTACCCTTTTTATGCCTAACAAACAAAAGCTATACACAGGAAGTCTCTATTGAACCTGAGTAAGCAACAATACTTCCAATTCATCATGGAACACTGTCCAATACTGTTGCCCCTGATTAAAAAGGATTTTAAGTATTGCTATCTTCATGGAAGCAGAGCTTGGCATCCACAGAATTATGTAAGACACCACTGTACTGATGTTCAGAGAGCCAAATTCTATAATATGGGACATTATCTGATTATTTTTTCCACTCAAATATATTTCCAGAGCAACATTTACCAAACTGCTATCAAAAACATATCTGCCACATAGAACAGTCATATTATGACAACATTATAAAGGGATCAAATAAGTTCACTTTATATTAGACATAATAAGAATATTTCTTAGCTAATATATACTGTGAATGGCCAAGAGGAGGTTAAAATACTCAAGGTGGCATATCTGAAATTATTTTCCATTTCAAATCCACTCACATCCCATAGTATATACAGTTCACTCTTGAATAACACAGGTTTGAAACTCCATGGGCCCACTTATTTATGGGTTGTTTTTTTTTTGCATAAATGTATTTTCTCTTCCTTATGATTTTCTTAACATTTTCTTTTCTCCAACTTACTTCATTTTAAGAATACAGCATACGATACATATAATATATGTGTTAAGCAACTCCAGGTTATAGATGAGGCTTTCAGTGGGTTATTAGTAGTTACACTGCTGAGGAGTCACACGCAGGTTTTCAACTCGGGGGCGGGGGGTGCGGGGGGGGGGGGGGGCACATAACCCCCACATTGTTCAAGGGTCAACTGTTTGAGAAATGCTGCTCTACATTTGAGGAAATCTGGTAATTTCCAGGCATCCTTCACTCTCCACATTACCTAATTTTACCTTCGCGCCAATTCCTCAAACTGCACTTACCTTTGACAACTGTGTAATCGAAATACTTCACAATCTACTTGGTTTTAGTGTTTTTGGTTATATATCACTCTTTCATATCAACACTGTTTTTTATAAACTCATGAAAGATAGAAACAGTAGTTGCATAATTGTCTACTTTAAAACTCTAGAACAATTAAATATACCTTTAAAAAAACCTTCAGTAGGGCCTTCTTAGTGAATTCAAATTCAACCTACTGTAAAGTCTTTATCATTCTTTATCTCCCTCCCACCCCCATTTCAGGATTAAGATAATCTGCAGTGGAGACTTACAACATGGCAACCATTATAGTCTTAAATTCACAACAATTTAAACTTTTTCCTAGAACTTCTAGTCCTTCAAAAAGCAATGCTTTTGCTGTATAGGAATGCACTATTTCTATGAAAAGCCCAGTAAGACCTAAAGTGATGGCATAGACAGCACAAGAAACTCAATTAAAAAATTGAGAAATATCAAATTTCCACTGAAAGTAAAATATTTAAAACAACAATATATTATCTTTTCCTAACAATGTTTATATTCACGAATGAGCAATTCAAATGATTTGCAGAGAATACTTTTTTAATAATTTAGATATGGGATGTGTCCTGCTGGTAGAGGTTGACGGAATTCTAGTGAGACCCATGCAAAGAAATAGGCCAGGTTGGGATCACAGATACAGCACCATTAAGCAGCTGGACCTGACCTATATAGTGGCCAATCATTTACAGTGGACTGATTTAGATGTCCAAACTGAGATTGAAACATTCTTTTCCTGATGACAGACTTCAATTAAAACTTAAAAAAAAAAAAAAGTGTAATGGTACCATCAGTTACCTATGTCTTAGGATCATAACTACTTTGTACCCTGAAACCCAACTTTGTGTATCTTCCAGTTCATAGCTGATAAAGCAGTTCTTTCACCTAAATTTTCAAATTTTCTTTTGAAGTGCCAATATAAATTCCAACATTTCTCAATGCTCTAATATTTAACAACAATCCATCCCCCCAAAAAATGCACAAAATGAAACATTGTATCTTGGAAAAAACTCAATAACCTACCTTTAAACTAGACTCATAGTCTGTATTCACTTTGAACATAAGCCCAAGTCGTAAATGAATTTCCTTGGCTCGACAAAAGCTGGGATCAACATAAAGCACCTCCTGAAATGCTTTAATTGCCCTGAAAGAATATAGACATAAGATATCTTAACTTTTTAACACTTGCATGAATTTTTGCTTGGTAGCACAGTTTAACTTCTGCTTTATGTAATACGGTTTTAAAGAAAATGTGTTTTACATGAATGTATTAAAAAAAAAAAGACTTGGAAGTGTACCAGGGTCTTTTATATAATTGAATGTATATCATCTAATTTAAAACAGGAGAAGGAAGATCAGATGAATGTATAATCAATTATTCAAATAATACTTTATGGCTTAATAAAATTCTCAGTTTAAATAACTGATTTTACTGTTTCTGGAACTTCCTAGGGGAAAGAAGGGTGGGACAGATAGTTTCGTTTTTTAGAGAAGAGAGATTAATCCTGCTTCTAGTCTATTCTGTAGGAATAAGTCTTCATTTTAAAACTTTCATATTTAGATTTATAATCCATATGTACCTTATTTTTTATATGGTCTGAGGTCAGATTTCATTTTTTCCATATAGATAGATATCCAATATCCCCTGCATCATTTGTAGTAAAGACCATCCTTACCACAGCTCTGCAGTGCCACTTTGTCCTAAATCAAGGGTCCATATTCATGTGGGTCTGTTTCTGGGTTCTCTATCATCTATCACTTTCCATTCGTTTATCAGTCTATTTTTGGCCCAAATTCACAATTTATCTTTTATAAATGGTCTTGATTACCAGTAGAGCAAATACAAGCATAAGGAACACTTTTCATTGAATATGTATTTTCACTGAATATGTATTTTATACACCTTAATTTGATCATGTAAATATACTACCTACTAAAAAATAAAATCATAAGGAAAAATGTCTACTTTGAATTTTGAAAATTGTAACACCAGCTAGAGCAATATGTTGAGCATCATTTTAAATCTCTCCACAGTATTTAGTTAAGACTTATTCCAAGTACCAGCTAATATATTCTTTGCGAAGCTTTTATCAGCTATTCTCTGCCTCTACTTATCTTGAAGGTGGCTATTTAGAATCTTATACAATTCCAAAAGAAAAGTCAACCTTTTATATGAAAAGTTGAAAATATTGTTAACACAAAACAGAGCACAATACCCTCTATGTCTTTTAAGTAACTTTATTTTGATTTATGCATTATCTATTTCCCAAAAAAAACTATGTGGGGCTATGTACAGGTTTATTATAAAATTAAGGGTTCTAAAGGGTAATGTTTATCATGAGGGGTGAGGACAACAGGCCCGGCATCAGATACTTTTATACCAGGTAAAACTACTTACTTACAGAAGAGAAGGCTGGGATCTATGTTTTAGATACCTTTTTAAGTGGGTGGGTGTGTATGTGTTTTATTTTCTGATGTGTACAGGTAGAAGAGGGGAGTCAAAGACCTGACAGAAAAGAATTGGTGTAAATTACCATTTTCATACAAAGGCAGCTTTCTGTTTTTCTCAGACTTCAAGTTACTCATCTGCGTGTTAAGAGGCTCTCTTTGTACTTTTCTCAAAGCTTTCTAATAGGAGGAGGTACAGGGCAGCCTCTGTTATTCTCCTGGTCATGATTAGTGCTACCACCTTCTACTAATAAAAGAGGCAATTGTTGGGGGCTGGGGGTTAGCATATAAAAGGTTAGGAAGAGAACAACTGCAGGTGTAAATGAGGCCAATTAAAACATGATACAATTGAGAAAGGGTATGCAGAGGTTTGGGGAAGCTTTTCGGCTAAGAGCAATTTTTTATTTCTTGATCCAAATGATACTTATGGATGTTTATCTTACAAATAATATGTTAAGCTGTATACTTCTGTTTATACATTTTTAAGCATGTTATATTCTGTAATAATAAAAATTGAGGATAATGCTTCATAAAATCCTAATGAACCTTAACTTATGAGATGGGTCAGAAAACTCTCTTGTGGAATGGTCAGAACTAAGCGATGTCCACACATGCCAATAAAAAATCCAGGCAGGCCTGAGTCAAAAATATGAACAAAAAAGAAAGGAAGTAGAAGACAGCAAAGAAACGAGAAAAAAGAAACTAAGAAAGAAAAACTGTCTAAGGAAAGGCATGTGAAAGAAGCAGTGAGGAGAACACAGAGTGTCAGTAGCAAACCCTTGGGAGAAATTATTTCCTACTCTTAGTTTCTATTTCTGGCCCTCCCTCTAAATCCTAAATTTGTAGATGTGTTTTACTCCATAGGTACGTTTGGTGCAGACATCTTATCCAAGTAGTTCACAATGTCACACAAGTGCAAAGAAACATAGGTTTAGGAACGCCTGGGTGGCTCAGCGGTTGAGAGTCTGCCTTTGGCTCAGAGTGTGATCCTAGGGTCTGGGATGGAGTCCTGAATTGGGCTCCCATAGGGAGCCTACTACTTCTCTCTCTACCTATGTCTCCGCCTCTCTCTGTGTATCTCTCATGAATAAACAAATAAAATCTTTAAAAAATAAAAAAAGAAACAGGTTTATTTTAACAAGTTTTCTATATATGTTAACACACTGAGAATTAAAAAAAAAATTCAACCTATATGCAAAAACACATGTTCCAACATACTAGTCTGGGCTACCCTATATTTATTCCTTAAGGACTACTGAAAGTGCCCATGAGGGGCACCTGGGTGACACAGTTGGTTAAACGTCTGACTCTTGAATTTGGCTCAATTCGTGATCTCAGGGTTGTGAGATCAAGCCCTGTACTGGGCTATGTGCCCAGGTTAGGGTCGGCTTAAGACACTCTCTCCCTCTGCCCCTTGGCCCCCTTCCACAGCTTGCTCCCTCTCTCTCTCTCAAATAAATAAATAAATATTTTTTTTTAAAGTGCCCATGAGATGGTGAGGCCAATATATATCAAATCATCAAGTTCTTCTCATCGTTGTTTCAAAGTATTCCTCAAATTCATTACCTTGCAGATCGAATCTTCAATATCTCATGACTAGATTACTGAAATAGATAGGCTCTTTTAAGAACTACCTTTGCTCTGCTCTGGCATACCTATGTCTCCTCAAACATGTGGTTCCTGTAATAGCCTACTGACCACGATACTCTAAGTTAATCTCTATGTAGCATTTAAGATCTGTAAACAGTACCCAGTACCTATTAAAATCTATTCCCAGTTATGACCCAACACTGTTCATCCTCAGCTGTGACCTGGCTATTTCAGGAATTTCTTTATGCAAATACTGGCCCTCCTGACTTCACTGCTTCTCCTCAGAAGTCTCCTGATCTGAAATATTTTCATTCTTCTACTTTACCCTAAACCCACTATTACCTGAAAGACTGACCACCCAAACTCAACACCAACTATTTTTTACTTAGTGTTAACCAGCTGTTAGGTCCACTTTATAATCAAATCATTTTATTCTCTGTGTAGTGGTGTACACTATCTCCAGTTTTTCCAAATGGCCTATTCCTTGAGGTCCACACTCCTCTTTTATATTTAATTGTCTAAATAACATAGAAAATGGTTAACTTTAATAGATGTTTACTAATGCCATCACTTTTATAGTTGGTTGACTGGGCTTCTCGTAGGGGCAGGACAGCAATGTTCCACAGTCTACATACTGAGCTCCTCTCGTCTAACAAAATATATCTAGGTTCATTTTCATTTCCATTTCTAAACTTTTTACCCATCTTTCCAGTGTGCTTCCTCAGTTTTTCCCCACATTAGGGGGAAAAAGGGAAAAAAGTGTGTGCCTGTGTGTGTGTGTGTGTGTGTGTGTGTGTGAGGAAAATAGGTACCATTCAGACTACATTCTAATTTTGGTCATTTTACCACGTGCTTATCTCACCAAATTGCATGTAGCCAGAGCATGATCTCGGCACCACAAACTAGACTAAAAACATCAACACATATAAATTCTGCTTACCTCAGGATTCTGATGACACAGAATTTTAGAACATAAGAAATAGCTACCCAAAACTATAAAATATTTTCATGATACAATGCCTGGAAAGGTTTATAATTTTCAAATATTAAAGCATATTCTCTAGCAATAATTTTAATAATTTTGGTGATAAAAACACTACATTTTTGGATTTTGAGAAAAAAATGCCAATAATAATTATGCACAGCATAATTTGTTTCTAGAAAGTCATTAAAAAGAAGAGCTTCCTCAGGACTTTACCAACCTGTAGTAAAAATAATGATACTAACTAAACGTCCGTAGCAGTTTCAGTACATTTGGAAAGAGACATAATAAAATTTTTAACTTTTTTAAGGCTAATATAGCTGAGTCCAGAGATTTCCCTCAGGGATATCTGAAGGGATAAATGGTCTAATACCACAACATTTGATACTAATAAAAGAGAGAATATTCTAACTCTAAATCAGTAATAGCATGTAGACACACAAGACACAGATAATTCCATACATACATGTTAGGAAATATAGAGGTTCCTTTTAAATGTGACAAATGAAAGATTTGATGAAGTAATCAAAGAAACAGGTATGGCAGGAATTTTAACAGGTGGAGATCGTAGGCGAAGGCAGACCAAACACAGTAAATGGCACAAAATTACATAGGTAAAAAAATGCTCAATATGGGGTGCCTGGGTGGCTCTGTTGGTAAAGCATTTGCCTTCGGCTCAGATCATGCATGATCCCAGGTCAAGCCCCACGTCAGGCTCCTTGCTCCATGAGGAGCCTGCCTCTCCCTCTTTCTCTGTCTCTGTCTGCCTCTCTCTCTCTCTCTCATGAATAAATAAATAAAATCTTTTTTAAAAATGCTCAATACGTTTTCAAGGAAATGTTAATACAGTGTGACTGACAGAAAAAAAATGTATTTAGGGGAACAGTAGGCTAGAAGGATCTTTTGAGGCTGAACCAGAGAGGACCTTAAATGTGAGGGTAATTTAGAAATAACACACAAGGGTTCTTCATATTACCATTTGCTAGTGTGTTACTTCATTGCTTTTTTTGCTCTTTCTAGTCAGTCTTCATTTCATCATCCCAGACAGTGAAAGATATTTTTTCCTTCCCTTCTTGCAAAGATGTATGTTTTTATTCATAATTTCCCTGAAGCTTAATTAGCCCAACCCTTCCAAATTCTCTCTGGCAATCTATGTGTCACTGGTAAGCATAACTTTACCAAAACTGCCTTAGTTAAATGCTGGTTTTGTCAAAACAGAAGCGTACATAATAAACAACACATGTTAACATGAACTGTTTCATTTTAATGGAACTAAAACTTTTCATCTAAGAGCATTATTTTGTATTATGATAGCTCAAAAATATTTATTAAATATTAAGTTTTTGCCAGACTCCATGTTAGACAAGCCTCAGGATCAATGGTGGCAGCACAAGGACATGAGGTTTATTTGCACCCAAAGTGGTCACCACAATGGAGAACTGAGATTCCTACACTTTTAAAGTACACTTGTGATTGGTACAGTGCTTGAGGAATTAATCCTTAAAAAAAAGTCACTTGTAATGTGTTAATACTTCTATGTTTCTAATCTCACCTCCACCTCCTTCCCCTAACCCTTTTTAATGTCAACAATAATCACTCTATTTCCTTACAGGCCTATCAATTAGATTTGGGAGCTTAATTTCCAAAATCCTATGACTCTAGCACAGAATTAGGTTATCTCTTAGATTTGCCACCATAGGACCCTTCTGATACTGATCAATGGGAATACAAAAGGTTGCAGGTTAGAAAGAGAAGACTGATAAGCATTTTGAGATGGATATATTTAGAAGTATGGCTGTAAGCTGTAGTAATTTATTACTGTATTGCATTTCAATTCCTCTCAAACAAGGATACAGGTTTCTCACTATAAGGCAAGAAAAAACTCAGTTCAAGGCACCCCTAGCAATGTGCCACCTTCATGAGCAAGAACAAGTGAAGGCATGGGCATGCATTCATGCACCTGTAAAAAATTGGCTTTATAAAAGACTGGTTCTAGCATTCTGATGTACGTATTTTACCTTGTACTTCTATGTCATTCTCCTTTTGGATATCTTTTTAACTCTGGTCCCACATTACAGAGTAGGATCAACAGCAAAATTGCTAAGTCCAATGAGGATGTTACAGTTGCTCTACTACTTTCTGACCTGGGCTCCTCTAAGAGAATGCAACTGAAAACTGGAAAAACTGACCAAACAACTGATCTAGAAATTAACCAATAAAATCAACTCCAAAAGAAACAATGGGCAGAATATGGCAAGAAACAAGGCAAACAAGTTAGCAGATAAAACTGTACTTAGTAAAATTGTTCTCAGTAATATTAAGTCACCATCACCAACCCCAACATACGTTGGTCACACACATTATCATCAAATACTTAATCTAGCAAATGCCAACAGGCACCATTACCAAGTACCAAATTTTACTTAAATTACAAATATACTAAAGATAAAGCATCCTGAGACATCCTAGGCAGATCCTTAGAGTTGACAATACAAAAAAGGGCATAATACATTCTTCTCTAGAAACATTTTGTCAACATATCCTAAAATTTCATGTAAATAATTTCAGAGAAAAGAAAAATGCCTGATCTCAGCAATTAACAGTTACTTAAAATAAAACCAAATAAAACACACAGTTTTAATCTAAGAAGTTTCTAACACTTAAGGCTGCACTCTGAAACTCACCAAGCAACTACTCCATGCTTTCTAATTCTGTATCTGTTCAAGAAATAAGATAAGTTAAAGGTTCGGGCACAAGAATTTGTGAAAAAAAACATCTGACCAGCAAGAGAGAAAACACACAGCTAGGATGGATTCAGACAGGGTGTGAAATATGTCGTTTTAGGAAGCAGCTAGAGATGAAACTTAAGATGTGAGAAATGGTGGTGACCAGGACATGATCGCAGACTAGAGGGCATTTGTTAATGCAGACATTGCATTGTCCTTGCATCATTCAGTTTCATTTCTTAGGTCAACTGAAGGATACAAAAATCATATATAGATAAGGAGTCCTTGATACAATGTTCCACAGCTGCAAGTCCCCTGAGTAGACATGGTCATGTACTTCTTAAAGTAATCCAATTTTGAACTGATGATGGTTTCACTTCATTACTGATTTTACATCTGTATCTACAATCTACAGGGAGCTCATAAGTTATCACAGGTAGGTGAAAAAATGCTGGTGTGTGGTACACGTGTCCATTCCTAAACTGTAAAGTTCCTTGTCTCACGTTTCATCTAAATTATTTCTGGCTAGCCATAAAGAATGTAAAACAACGTGCCCAGGAGAACAACTGCGAAAATGGATTAAAAAAATATCTGTCAATCTTCAAACCTATTAACAGTGTAATAGAAAAAACATTAGATTGGGGAATCTGAGCATAATCTCGCTTCTGCCACTAAATAGTTACATAATATTCAGTTACACACCTGGCTTTCGTCATCTACAAAATTAAGGAAATAAACTAAGTTATCTCTAAAACTACTTCTGGTTCTAGAAGTTTAGAATTGTGTTTTCTATGAATAGGATCTTCAAGAAACTAAGACTATTTTAAAACAGTCCTACTCTATCCTTGGTTTTAAATATGGTGCTCCACAGTAACGGATAATTTAAGAGAAAAAAATTACAAAGCTTCTTTATAAAGATCAATTAAAGTTTTGTACAGTTTGCATAAGTGATCTGAATGATTATAATACTCTATATATACACACAGGTATTCTCTAACAATGCAGTGCTGCCACAGATGATCAAAACCCAACAGAACCAAGAGCAAAGACATAAGAAAAGACATATAGAAAAAGTCATCCAAGTCTACAGTTTCATCTTTAGGGAAACCATACTGAATCATTGCCAATGCATATTTAAAAGCTCTGTGATAAATACCCAGGGCACCCAACAGGTACATGACAGGATTATAACCTTTGGCCAAAACCTTCCTTTGGACTCTCACAGCATTCACTCAGGTTAAAATTATGGAGAACAGAAGGGACTCTGACCAAACCAGAGATGTTTCAAATAAAAAATGTCTGGATAGGGCTTTTTGGTTTACAAAATATGCATTATCTCATCTGATCATCAAAACTCTGCAAAGTAGAAAAGACAAGTGACTACAATGCACTTAAAAAGAAAAAAAAAAAAATCACACACACACACACACACACACACACACACACACACGGGGAAACAGACCTAGGGAGTCTATTTAACTCAAGATCAAATTAAGTGACAGTGCAGAGACCAGGTTATCTATCTTCCAACTCAAATTCTATTATGTTATTTCCATTGAAGAACACTATTACCTTGTCTTGTAAACAAGAAAAACAATAACGGGACGAAGGCCTTAACAACAGGGCCCTACACTTTACAGTTTATAAAATCTTATATATTCCTATCATATTTAATCTCTGACTCTGAAGTACCATTATTCCTATTTTATAAATGAGAGAATCAAGAGCTTGTAATCTGGTACCTAATTACTAGAAACTGGAAAATACTAATGCACACATGCATATATATTGGCCTATGTGTGTTGGGGAGGTGGAACAACCAATCTTGTATTTTCCAGTTTCTAGTAACGAGGCTTAGTGACATTAAAATATCTTGTATTGGGCAGCCCGGGTGGCTCGGTGGTTTAACGCCACCTTCAGCCTAGGGCATGATCCTGAAGACCCGGGATCGAGTCCCATGTGAGGCTCCCTGCATGGAGCCTGCTTCTCCCTCTGCCTGTGTCTCTGTCTCTCTCTTGCTCTGTGTCTCGAATGAATGAATGAATGAATGAATGAATGAAAATCTTTTAAAAATAAAAAAATAAAATATCTTGTATTTATTATACATACACACACAATATCAAACAAAACAAGCCATTTACTAGAAATAACAGGAGTTATTAGTTTTATGTCAACTTACCAGTGAAATGCATTGTAATGGAAGTAGACCAAACCAAGACCATATAAAAAGGCAGCATTCTGTAAATAAAAGGAAAAAGAGACTTTTAGGAAAAGCATTCTCTAATGCAATGTTGTTATTAATATACAGTATCCAAGGTGTTTTAAGTCATTAAAACTATCCTGTATTACAATATATTTACAATATATTTTTAGAACACCAAAATAACAGTGATGAGTCAGCAGATGGCACATAATCCAATCAAGTTGGAGAAATTCTTTGGTTTCTTTTTAATCAAACCTGCTCTGAAATAAAAAAATAAAAATAAAAAAAAATTGTCAGCAGAATTACATGGGCATATGTAAAATAAAAACCTATTATTCAGGGAAAAGAAAATGCTTGGATTATACTATCCCATTCTCACTTGCTTGCATCTGTATTTTTTTTCTCTGGTTCTTTGTTCCTTTATGTTCAGGGGCTGCCAGGAAGGTAGTTAGAATTCAAAAGAAATGCACAATATAAACCTAGAAGAAATTTTGATATTAAAAAAAACATACACACACACACACAGGCTAAAATGACACCTAGCCATTAACATTTGAAGGTTTAGCATCAGTGATTCCTGGGCACCTGAGTGGCTCAGTTGGCTAAGCATCCAACTCTTGATATCAGCTCAGGTCATGATCTCAGGATCATGAGACCCAGCCACGTTGGGCTCCCTGGTTAGTGGGGAGTCTACTTGAGATTTTCTTTAAAAAATAAAAAGTAACTACACAAAAGTGAACCCTTTTGTAGTACAAATCAGAAAGACAGCTTATCCAGACTCATTTGGACCTCTGGCCTCCAAATAGGAAATAGCTAGCTACTCTCCCCTTTTCTAAAAAGGACCAATGTTTGAGTATCTATTACATGTTTTACCAATACATAAGCAAATCTGTTTTAATAAACCTTACCTGTTTAAAAATAATAATAAAGCTTTCACAGTAATCCTTGTAAAGATATTTCTACAAACCTATATTCTAAATCCTGAAAATTTTAGACTCTTAATAAAATGCTTCTTGCCATACAGTCTTAGGCTGTATTTCCCCAGAAGCACAACCTGAGACAGAAGGTTTTAAGTATAAGTAGTTTATTCAGGAAGGTGGCCTAGGAAATACCAGTAAGGGAATGGAGAAGTGAGGCAGGGAAGGGAGTAACACCAATAAAGGATGCAGTAATGGCTGGTTATACAGTAGGACTCAATTCTGCTGGGGATCTCTAGACAGTATGGAACATTCCTAAATCATCTTGCCCTGGGTGTGAGGGACTAGAGTACTTATCCCACAACTGCTATCAGTCACAGGTTATAGAGAAAAAGAATTAGTGATGTTTAAAGTATAAACAAAAGTGTAAACAGCTGAGTGACTTTTTGGCCTGGAACTGGGTTCTTTTTTGTTGTTGTTTTCTAAAAAACACCAAACTGTGCTTTAGAATTATATTGTGCACTTCCTCTGAATTTCAAGTACCTTTCTGGAAACACTGAAAAATGTTTCTTAAGTACATCTTAAAATGTAATAAATATAAAGTTTTAATTTCATTAAATCCTCATTACTCCCCTCCAAATTTCCAAATGAGAAAATTATATGCTACAAGAGTATTCGCAGATGTGGGGATTCACAAAGGTCTCAAACAACATCTATTTCAAAAGTTTGTATTTTTACAATTTTTAAAAAATTTATTTGGAACTGGTTTTAATCAGGATCATTCCTTTACCACCCCATCCCCCACTCCCTGAAATAAGTTGAGTAGTAAACTCTCAAGGATTAAACAAGCCAAAGTGATTAAAACATACTTCCTCTGCTTTCAAGAAGTATGCAACCTAGTCTGTGCAGGTGATGGCAAATGGGGAGAACAGTGTTGTTAAGAATACGGGAGTAGTTAATTCAGAGTCATGAAGTGTTCAACCCAGAAAGTCTAGATTTGAAAGACAACTATCTTCTTATATGAGGGAAATGGCAGGGAAGGGAGCCCAGTTGAATAGCAGATTAACATCTTTCACCAATTTAATTACCCAGAGAAGGTGGTGTGGGGTGTGGTGGAAATATGAGTTTACTGAGTGGAATTTCTGCTTCCAAGAAACACCTGGCATTCTCTCAACATCCTTACTTTGTTCATAGCCTATCATTCCCACTCTAGAAAATTTTACCCTATCCCTGCCACCTTATAAATTCCACCAATTATTTAAGATCCACTTTAAATGGCATCTTCCCCCATGAAGCTCTGCTGCTCCTACCTCAAACCAAAAGTAATCTTTCCAGCCTCTAAATCTGTCCTCCACACAATGTCTCTATCCTACATTATTAATAGTAAGAACTTAATTTAATGCAAAATGCTAATAACATCATTTCTTTTCTTTTCTTTTTCTATTTATTTATGAGAGAGAGAGAGAGAGAGAGAGAGAGAGAGAGGCAGGCAGAGACACAGAGGGAAAAGCAGGCTCCATGCAGGAAGCCCGACATGGGACTCGATCCTGTGTCTCCAGGATCAGGACCTTGGCTGAAGGGGGCGCTAAACCGCTGAGCCACCCGGGCTGCCTACATCATTTCTTTTTGAAGGTTCTAACAACCCTATGAGGTGGTGGAGGGCTTCCTTTATAGAATAAAGAAACAAGGATAAGAAAGATTAAACAACTTGCTCAAAAAGACAGGTACTAAGTAGCGGACATAGGAACCGAATCTAGGCCTGCCTCCAGAGTTCACTCTCAACTACTGTACCTTTGTTATTTGTGTACTAACTAAACCCCATCTCATCAGACAAAAATGCCACAAAGGCAGGAGTGCTAATCATGTGCGTATCCCGTTATTACCTAGCACAGTGCCTTCTACACAGAGACACCCAAAGGTTTAGTAAATTGAATCACCCAGTATTTAAGCTAAGTTATCAAACTCAGCTCCATAGATGACACAGAATTAGTATGAGGAACAGTTCTTATTAACCAAAAGCTTACATATATCGGCAAGGAATTAAATCTCAATTTTCCATAACAGTAAACAATGTAATTCAAACATTTATTGAGCATCTATTATGAGTCATAGCAGAATTATCAACACTGAGAAGACAGTAGTGAGCAGACAAAAATTCCTACCTCAATGAATTTACAATTTAATGACAAAAGATTATGAAATTAAGTGTATACAATATATTCCAAGCTACAACCATTTAAGAGTTAATGAACTATAATAAGGACTAGGAAAAGAGGTAGTACTTGGGTACTGTTCTCAAGGATAGCTAAAAGGAGAAGGAAAAACAAGACATCTCAGCCAGGGAAACATCTCTGGAAACCATAACCTGGAGGTATGAATAGCTATATGCTCTTAAATAAACAAATTCCCTCCCAATGTACAAGGCCACCACAAATGCCAATAGCATCCCCACTGAGAAACATGGGTCTATGCAAAAGGATGACCTGAGCAAAGCACTGATATGGAAATTAATTTAATTACAATGTAGTCATTCTTCAACCTATACTATGAGGACTTAGGGGAGTAACTTTATGGGAACGTACTATTTAAAAAATATATTCCTGCTTCAGTACAAATCCTTAGAGGTTAGAGTATACATACCAGGAGTCAGCAAACTATGGCACATGAGTGAAATCCAGCCAGGCACCTGTTTTTGTAAATTTTACTGGAACATAGCTACACCCACCCATTTACTTGTCTATGGCTGCTTCCAGCAACAGAGAGACTACCAAACTTACAAAGCCTAAAATATGTACTAACTGGCCTTTTCCAAAAGAAGTTTGCCAACCTCTGATCTAGATTGTATTACAGTACCCATCACAACCCCAAATTAAGAAACTATAACTTGATAAGATTGCTATCAATTTATACTGAAGGTTCTTATACTGTGTCTACAGTAAAGTTATTGTCACAGATGTGGCTCATTAAGCTAGCAGTTTACCAATACCAGAGTCCATAGTAGTGTTTTCACTAATCCCCAACACAGCTCTTAAACTCCTAAGTGCCCTGCTCCCTAATCAGAGCTCCAGGGCTAGATGTGAGAGGGGAGCATTCTGCAGTCCTGTGGAGTTGAGACACTATAACCTTTATTCTTTCCATCTGTTCCTTAGCTTCTCTCAGTTTCCCCAGACTACTTCCAAAGTGAAGGGAAGGGCACTGAGGGTTATACTTCCATTTTCACGAGCATACTTATGTAAAAGTGGATTGGAAAACAAGAGTAACAAGGTTGGCAATGTGACACAGTTATAGCCAGTGAGACAAGCAGATTTCTAACCTTGGGGTTTCTAAGAAAGCTGCTGCTTTCTATGCATAAATGTTTCCTTTCCTCCTATTCTTCCTTCTGTTACTATGTTATAGTCCCCAGAGTAATGAAGGTATTAATAGCCCACCAAAGTGGTATCAAAATTACTTTACCCTGAAAACATCTAAACAATCAGCAGCCACAGAAATAAACATCTAAACTAAGCAGAACATCAGAAAATACAGCTGCTAATGACTCCCCTCCAAGCGAGTTTACTGATAGGGAAAATACCCTCAGCACAGGAAGCATGAATTCAACTGCCAATCAGCATCAAAAGCTATGTTGGGGACAGCATCAAAGAGTCCAACAGAACCTTCCCTACCTTCCCAATAAAGCCCTAACCCTGCCACCTAGTTTTCTTAAGTTCAATAGAACATTCCATACTTTCCCAATGAAGTCTTAAAACTCCTGTTGTGTTAATAAGTTTATATATAAACCTTTATCTCTGGTGACTGAGGGAGTTACTCCTTATGAAGTAACTCCAGCATGTACATCTGAACAAATTTGGTCTTTTCTCCTATTAATCTACTGTCAGATAATTTGTAGACCATTCCCCTGACCTAAGTTGTAAGAGGAAAAAGTATTTCCTCCAACAGTGACAAGCAGCAACCCTATGTAAAAATCAGACTAGGCAGGGACTGGAGTGGCAGACATAAACATATCATGACTTTAAGATTTTATTTATTTATTTAGAGAGAGAGCATGTTTACCCACAAGTGTGTGGGGGGGGCGCACAGGCAAAGTGGAGGGAGAGGGAGAAAATCTTGAGCAGACTCCATGCTGAGCTCAGAGCCCACCTCTTGACCTGAGCCAAAATCAAGAGTCAGAGGCTAACCCAACTAAGCCAACCAGGCACCCTCCCATATCATGATTTTAAAGGAAAACATGTTTCAGGGGCTCCTGGGTGGCTCATCAGTTAAGTGTGGGGCTCTTGGTTGAGGCTCAGGTCATGATCTCAGTCAGGGTCAAGGGATTTAGCCTTGTGGGCTCCTAGCTCAGCGTGGATTCTGCTCAAGATCCTCCCTCTCCATTCAGTTCTGCCCCTCCCCCAACTCATGCTAGCACTCTCCCTCAAATAAATAAAACATTAAAAAAAAGAAAAAGGAAAATGTGTTTTAAACACAGGAGAGTGACAGTAAATTTAAGATCAGAACACTGCCCCTCCCTCCCTCCTTGAGGCCACAGCTATTTTCTATTTACCTCGGTTTGGCTTTTTTCAGGAAAGGTTAGACCTAGCATCCTCCAAGCATGCAACAATAAGCAGCAACAGTAAAAAGGCAGCTGTTTCCCAGACAAAGGGAGGTTGAGATTAACAAAAGAGAGTATTAGTAAAGTTAATATTTAAACTTCTAAAAACTTCTTTAGACAAGACCAAAGCTAAAGCTAATCATTTTGGGCAACTAAGCGGGTTCTAAATGATGAAATCATCAAAATCATTGTTAAAATATGTAATCTTTGGATAGAGTAACAATTTGATTGTAGCACCACCAACATCCCATAGTCCAGTAATAACTTTTGAAGATAATTATGTTTTTATACAAGGATATCATTAAGAAATAAAATCAAGCCAAACTAATAGAAAAATATCAAGTTTCTTAATCTTATTCTTCTCTGATACTAATCCCACATAGCTAATGATACACAATGGGAACATAAAATCTGTTATTCATCCAATCTGAGGACCAAAAGAGGGGATGGGGAGGTTGAAGGCATTCCAAAGCTCTAGGAACAAATCTCCAAATGCCTTCTGGTTACCTCCACCTGTTGTATATACTACAAATACCTGAAACTCCACAAATCTTAGATTGAAGAGGAGTCTAACAATGTTCTAATGGTACTGAAGATTTTAGAAAGCGGTAACAATCTCACCAGTTAAGCATGACAAAAGTAGTCCTATTTTTGTTTTTATTTCCTTCCCACCAATAAACCACATTCATTCATAAAACTCATTTTACAACCTAAAAGCCTCTGAATCAATCCCCTTTCCATTCTTAATGCCTTTCTCTAGGTAATTTAGGACCTCAATTTTGTCTATCTGGCGTCTTGCAATAGTTTCCTAAATCCTCTCCCAAATTCTAACCTCCTCCACTATTTCCCCCCTTTCAATTACCTTCCATATCACTGCTAATGAGCTTTCAAAAACTGTAACATGACATTGTTCTGTCTGAAATTCTTCCCAAGAGTCACTACAATCTCCTGTGACTTAGAGGGGTTTCATTTTATGAACCCTTACTCAATCTCCCCGATCTCACAGCCCTCACTTCAATCAGGACAAATAATATGGACATTAATGAATAAAATATGGTCTTACACATTTCTGTGATTTTTTTTTCATTTCTGTGATTTTAAACATGTTTGCTTCCTCTGCTGAAAAAGCATATGCTATCTTTCCTTCAACTGACTTCTCAATCTGGCAAATTCCTTTTTGTCCCTTAACACATCACTCACCTCTTCTTTCTTGAAGTATTATCTGACATTCCCAAACCCAAAGAGAGTCAGGTTTTCTGATACATGTCCCAAATGAATATCCATGTATATTACAAATATGCTACTTATCACCTCCACTAGAATATGAGTCTAAATGGTAGAGATAGAACCCAATTCATGTTTTGATCCCTACCACAAAGTAAATACATATAAAGTTATTTAGGAAAGGTATGCTGCTAAATAAATCAATCTCTTACAGCCGTCAATAACCTATTACACATTTTTTCATCAAAGAATTTAATACTTTGTTAAATTCAATTTATACTGAGTCACTTCCTTAACATGGACACTTAAAAGGGTTTTCCCAGTTATAATAATATAGTACAGGAGGTTGCTAAAGCTCGTTATATCCATCATGTTCAAAATTATAGCATTAGATAAGTTTTACTTCCAAAACCTATGCATAGTATTGCATAGTGATCAAAAAATCAGGCTGTAGAGACCATCAAACTTGGGTTAGAACTCCAGTTAAGACTCATTAAATAAAAAAAAATTAAAAAAAATTTAAAAAAAGACTCATTAAATAAGTTAATTAGTAACTTAGTCTCAGTTTCATAGGGTTGGTTTGAGGAATTAAATAAGATCATACACGTAAAATACTACCTGGCACTTGAGATGTTTAGAAGAAGTAACAGAGACAATGTATCTAACACCTCCAAAAAGTTATCTGGCGCATGATAAGTGTTCGATGGATAAAGCATGATATATAAAATTCTTGATAGGGCAGCCCCGGTGGCGCAGCGGTTTGGCGCCGCCTGCAGCCTGGAGTGTGATCCTGGAGACCCAGGATCGAGTCCCACATCAGGCTCCCTGCATAGAGCCTGCTTCTCCCTCTGTCTGTGTCTCTGCCCCTCTCTCTATGCCTATGAATAAATAAATAAAATCTTTAAAAAAATAAAATAAAATAAAATAAAATAAAATAAAATTCTTGATAACACTCACATGCTATAAGAAAACCTTGCACATTCAAAATAAGAGGACTTATAAATAAAAGTGAGTTATGGACGAGACTACTCAAAACCTATGCAACATTTGAGCTTGCTGGCAGAGACGGTAAAGTGTCCAACTCTTGGTTTTGGCTCAGGTCCTAATCTCAGGATCCTGGGATTGAGCCCCAATTCCAGCTCCATACCCAGGATGGAGTCTGCTTAGGATTTTCTCTCCTGCTCCCTCTGCCCCTTACTTCTGTACTCATTCTCTCTAAAAGTAAGTAAGTCTTTAAAAACAACAACAACAACACCTATACAACACTATAACCAGATTTCAACAATAGTAACTGGTATCTGGAGATAGGCTGAACCATTCAAGTGAGAAGGCTCAGCATGGTCATAGGTTGCCATAAGTTGGTATTAAATAGGAACAAAACAGGGGCGCCTGGGTGTCTCAGTCAGTTCAGTGTCTGCCTTTGGCTCAGGTCATGATCCTGGGGTCAAGACCTGAATTAGGCTGCCTGCTCAGTGGGGAGTCTGCTTCTCCCTCTACCCCTCCTCTCCTGCACATATGCACTCTAATAAATAAATAAAATCTTATAAAAATGAACAAAATGAAGCTGGAATGCTGGCAACCCTTTAATTAGAGCAGAACTGGCAAGTACTAAAAATAGCTGAGAGCTGTGTATATGCAAGACTGGGAATGAGCCTTTCTAAGGAAGAAGATGCAGGTACTCATTTTTAATTTTCTTAAAATCTAGACTACAGCACTCCTGCTACTACTACAAGCAGCCAAGCTGAGAGCTTTGTTCTTTCCTAAGAAGGTTGTAATTATATTCCCATTATCTAGACAAAAATTTAAGTGAAACAATAAGACTTTCAGGTCAAACAAACATAATTATAATTCCCTTAGCCAATAACATGAGTTAATTTGTATCATGAGTACAGTCTATTTTGCAACATGTACCTTCTCTTACTGTTTTCTATTCTCTTATGATCAGACAGAATAAAGACCTTTCTCAGCCTCCTTTGCAGCTACGAATATTCATATTACTACATTTCCGCCAGTGAGGTATGTATGAAGGGATGTGTATGATCACAGGATTCTCTTAAAGGAAAGGGCTGTTGCCCACTGCTTCTTCCGCTGACCAGCTCCTCAGAATGCAGAACCACCTTCAAGGCATCATATAAAGAAAACCCAAGAAAGCAAAAATATAGACCAATTCCAATTTTGAACAAAAATGTAAAGATAGGGCAGCTCGGGTGGCTCAGCGGTTTAGCGTATGCCTTCAGTCCAGGGTGTGATCCTGGAGTCCTGGGATTGAGTCCCACATCGGGCTCCCTGCATGGAGCTTGTTTCTCCCCCTTCCTGTGTCTCTGCCTCTGTGTGTGTCTCTCATGAATAAATAAAATCTTAAAAAAAAAAAAAAAAAAGTAAAGATACTGGGGCATCTGGGTGGCTCAGTCAGTTGAGCTTCTAGACTCTCCACTCTCAGTTTCAGCTCAGGTCAGGATCTTAGGGCTCAGCAGGATTCTGTTGTGATTCTCTCCCTCTGCCTCCCAACCCTCTCCACCCCCCCCACCCCCCGTCGCCCCTACTTGAGCTTGCTCTCTCCCTTTCTCACTCTCTCAAATAAGAATCTTAAAAAAAAAAAAAAAAGTAAAGATATTACATGTTAGTGATCCCAATCTAGAAATACCTAACAATGATAAAAACTTACTACCAATTTGAAGTTATCTCAAAAATACAAGACTGGTTTAAAGAGAAAAAAATATAAAACTATCTCAGTGGATGCAGAATAAACATCTGCATACAAAAGAAGTGAAACAACAAATGTACTCTGTCACCTCTTTCAATCAATCCTGTCCTGGCACAATAACAGGCGAAAAGATCAAAAGAATTGGAAGAAACAAAATTACCATTAATTATAAAGGCAGGATAGTCTACATAGAAAATCCAAAGTAACGTAGTCAAATTAGACAAATTAGTAAAAGTTAGTGAAACTGCTTGATAAATTTAACATATAAAAGCCAACTGCAGTTCTATATATCAGCAGAGATCTTTAAAAAAAATTAAAAGGACATTTATAATAGCAATAAAGCTGTAAAATATACTTTATAATATGCACAAGAACTTCATGGAAAAATTATAGAATTTTATGGAGAAAGATAGTAGTCTCTTTACAATGAGAGTTTGTTGTTTGTTTGTTTTCAGATACAAAGCCAATGCAATTTCAATCAATCCCTGGAAGTCATTGTGCTTGATTTAACTTTAGGACTCTTGATTTCCAGCAATATAGAAACTGACTAAAGGTGCACCTGGGTGGCTCAGTGATTGAGCGTCTGCCTTTGGCTCAGTTCAAGATCCCAAGATCCTGGGAGCGAGTCCCACATCAGGCTCCCTGCAGGGAGCCTGCTTCTCCCTCTGCCTGTGTCTCTGCCTCTCTCTTTGTGTCTCTCATGAATAAGTAAATAAGACAGACAGACAGACAGACAAACTGACTAGGTACTGAACAAGTAGTGAAACAAATCTAAGCCTCCAGATCTGTGCTACCTGTTGTAAAACCATTTACCATCTATCTGGCCCTTGCCTTTCTTTTCCCACTTTGAGTCCTACACCAATAATCCCAGGCTCTTAAAACAAGAGTCCACAAACTAGCCAGTCAAATTTTTTCTTTAAAGCCCAAGAGCTAAAAATAATAAAGCCTAATACATTTACTATTTTGTTCTCTTAAGAAAGCTTTTGGACTTCTGCTCTAGACGAAAAACTTGATAGAGTTCCCTAAACACTTAGTGTCCTTTCATGTGCTGGCTCAGTTATCCTCTTGGAAAGCTTCTCCAGGTGTCCTAGCTGGAAAACTCCCATTAATCCCTCCCTCAAATTGCAACTTCTCTGTGGAGTCTTTCTAATCCCCAGATTTTCCCATACCTTTTACTCAAAGACACACACTTCTGCCTCCCTCATGGCCCTCCACATCTCCAATATATCATTTACCAAAAACATGCTTATGTGTGTCTCCCTTCACAAGAATATGGGCAACTTGAGAGCAGGAACTATCTTACTTATCCCTGTATTGCCAACAAAGCCCCTGTCAATGAATGTGAAATCCAATTAGTGACTGACGTAACTAGAGAGTAAAAGTCACTGAGAAGTCTGAAGATGAGCACAGATTCCACTAGTTCTCTAGTTTCTGCAACTTTTAATCAATGGTTCTTTTAGACAAGCATACTACCATAATTCAAAAGCTATTCTTTCTTTTCTTAAATTCAAGTGGGAAAAGAAAGGGAGAGAGTAAGTTTTGTGTATTTTAAGTTTACAGTTAAAAATATATCAGAATTGTTTAATAAAGTACATTTAAGAGAAGTCATCAGGAAGCAACAGAACTTTCCATTTTAACATGTGGCTTACCGTGTCCCATCCGTACATAGCAGCATTAACAGCATACATACATTTTTACTACTACCTTTCTACGTCATGTTATAAACCATAACAGTAATTTCTAAATTTTCCTGATTCATAAAAGACCTTAGGTTTTGCTGCTATTGTTGAAGGGGATCAGAACATGGTACTCCAAAGTATTCCACTTGGCATAAGAATTACTTTGAGCTGAAGGCATCTGAGTTCCTCCAATCACTCATACATTAAAAGCAGAGCCTCCTAAAAGAACCCAAGTGTCGTAGTAAACTCCCTCCCAGAGAGCAACTCTGACTTTGTCACAAGACTATCATATCTCCCATCTATTCTAAGGGCTCATTTATCTTCCAAAAAAAAACTGTTTTCCTGTAAGTGCCCTTTTCTCCCTCTCATCACCTACTAAGTTGGTATATAGCTCCAAATTCTAGCCACCCTTGGGGTTACTCATCACGGAGTTCTCCCACAGGTATATGCATTGCATGTGTAAACAATTTTTTTTCCTCCTGTTAATCTGTTTTAAGTAATTCACAGGCCCTAGCCATGAACCTAAGTAGTCAGAAGAGTTTCTCTCCCACATTTTTTTAATTATGCCATGTCTACATGGTAAACAGAGTTGTGTAAGTAAGCTTTTGTTTTATTATCATCTAGCATTACAAAGATATTTATTATAATCACTAACAGTCAACATGTAATAGCATGACAGAATAGTCACGAAACTGGCAAATTTTCACTACTTCCAAAACGACTCATTTGTACTGAACTAGGTAAGAGAAAGTATCTCTCGAGAAATAAAATTTTTAATTACATAATAAACTCTGAGTTTTGAAATGTTAAACAAAAATTAAGATTTAATCATGGATTACAGATCAATGATACCTAATTGTCCATTCTGAATTCCAAAAGGCTCTGACAAAAATTAAAGTTTATCATATATCAGCCACTAAAATTCTCTGGAGAGGAAAACCCTGACAGAAGTCTTTAATATAACCAATCATGGGACGCCTAAGTGGCTCAATGGTTGAGTGTCTGCCTTCAGCTCAGGTGGTGATCCTGGGGTCCTGGGATTGAGTTCCTCATCAGGCTCCCTGCAGGGAGCCTGCTTCTCCCTCTGCCTATGTCTCTCTGCCTTTCTCTGTGTGTCTCTCATGAATAAATAAATAAAATCTTTTAAAAATAATAATAATATAACCAATCATACTATCAATGCAGAGATGTAAATATATTGTCACAGGTGATATTATGTAATACAGTAATGCATTATCATCTTTCTGAAATCCAAAGGAAAAAAAAAGCCATTCAACTCTATACAATTCTGAATGCAAGAATTTCAGATCAAGAACTGAAGCCCTGTAGAATGATGAATCACTTTACTTTTTTAAGATCTAATTATAGAGGACAGGTTTGAAGAGATGTGGTTTGAGAAAAGATGCACAACTAAAACTCAGGAGATAATTATCTCAGTCACATTTTAAAAAAATCATATACTTATATTCCTCAATTTACAATATACCCTGTGGGTATAAATCACACAAAATTAGCAGAACTATAAATATAAAAAATTAAACCTAAAAATCACTATCATGAATACTGATCACCACTGGGTAAATACTATTGGCTCACAAATAATAATGTTGTATTTCTTATTGATGATTAGAAAATAGAAATTAAAGTAAGTCGCATTCATGTTTTTAAGTGACAAAGTCTGGTACAAGTTCTTGAATCCTGAGAGAACCAAAATGTCTACCCCCACACTTAGCCTGGACCCGAGAACCTAAACCACATTTGAAAGTCTATGTTAACATGACTTTGCTAGTCATCCGCTTTCATTAGCATTACTTTACTTATCCATGTCTCCTGCCCAGGCACATAGTCTGTCCATTATTATAGTAACCAAGTTTTCAATGAAAAGCATCAATAATAGTTTGAGGCCTAAGATTCTTTGAATCCCTTAACTCAAATTCCTTGCCTTGCCATAACCACCATTTATGGACTGTTAGATTTGTGGAGGTTCCTTCCCAATCAAGCTCCCAAATTGAAAGATCTGTCTTAAAACAAAGTCTGAATTTTCAATCAATTCTGGTCTTACCTTCTCCCCTAGGATACCAACAAAGCTTTGTAGAGGTGGTATTCTCCTTTAACATGGTAAGCAATAAACCCAGGTTTGTGTTCTTGGTATTTGGGGAGTTAGCTTTTGACACTTGGGAGGATCTCAAATTGCTGGTTAAGAACTCTGATAAAACTACCAATGATAAATTAATCTGATGGCTAATTAGTATTTCATGTATTGGGCATTCCACCATTATGTTCTCTTATTATTAAAAATATCTACAGTAAGTTTTTAAATAATAAATTTTATACTAAGTTTTCCTTGTTATAGGTAAGATTAGAGGGGAGTTCCATTGCTGGCAATGGTAGACTTATCTGTTTTGGACTTAAATTCTAATTCCCTCTTCTATCCAAGTTATTATAGCTAGAAAACATAAGTAAATAAATACATATATACATACATACATAAATACCTGCTTTCAGGCATCAGACAACTATCAGGGCATCAAGAACTTGCAAAGTTATAATCAGTAACAGCCAAAATTCATTAAAAACCAAATGCCCTTCAACAATAAAATGAATAAATTGTGGCATGTTCATATACTGAAATATTATACAGCAATGAAAACAAACTACTGCAATATACAACTACAGGGATGAATGTAACATACAGTACTGACTGAAAGAAGATACACTTAAAAAATATGCTGCAGAATTACATTTTTATTAAGTTCAAAAGCAAGCAAAAATGGTATCAATACATTATCACACTACTGCTTCCAATGAAGGCTAATAAGTAAGATAATACTGGAGAAGACCTTCCTGGAGATAGTAACTATAAACTCTGGTGTACAGAATTTATAGTACATAAAATACAGCAGCTAATGAAAGGCACTGAAGAGTAAACAGAAACAGGCAGATTCTGGTGGAAAGACATGGTAGTCTGAATAGTGGCCCCCAAAATGTTTATATCCTAAATCCCCAAACTGAGAATATTTACCTTACATGGCAAAAGATAATTTTCATTTGTGATTAAATGAAGGATCATTAGATGGGAAGATTATCCTGAATTATCCAGGTTAGACCAGATGTAATGACAAGAGTCCTTAAGAAGGAGGCAAGAAAGCTAAAGGCCAAAGAAGGCAATATGGGGGAAAAAATGCAGTAAGATACAGGGCCATGAGCCAAAACAATGTGGGCAAACTTCAGAAGCTGGAAAAGGCAAACAGATTCTCCAATAGATCTTTCAGAAGGAACTAGCCCTACTGACAACCCAATTCCCCTAAGACTCAATTGGGACTCTTTCAAAACTGTAGGATAATTAAATTCGTGTTTTTAACCACTAAATTTGTGGTAATTTGTTAAGACAGCAACAGGAAACTCATATAAAAAGCCATGCTTAAAGGAGGAAAGCTGTATGGGCTGAGTTCCGTTTTCCCAGCTATTAACTTGGTGCCAGGCATAGCACATGTGAGTGAGTCACTAGTAGAAAAGGCAGTCTTTCTAATATAGAAAACCTGAAGACTGGAACCAGGAGAAATCACATCCCACTAAATTAAGGGAACTTCCAGAAAAGAAAGAGCTACAGAATTCTAAATTCTGTCTATCCACGTCTGACTGACTCCTGTATGCAAGTTACAGACTTAATAGCTAAGACAAAAGAACTAAAGTGATACTTAGGTTGCCACCCAAAGGAAGTGAGTTTGCAGTTCTAGTCCAATAAAGATAACTGCCTGATAAAAGAGAAAGGGAGGAGAGGGACCTCGGTAGAAGAAAATAATACAACCAAGGGTTAGCATAATTTTCATAATATCCATGCCCAACACAAAATTACACAACTTACAAAGATCTAGGAAAACAGAACACATTCTCAAGAAAGAAGAAAATCAACTGAAGCCAAACCCAAAATGATAAAGATGCTAGAAAATGGCAGACGAGGGGCACTTGGGTGGCTCAGTCAGTTAAGTGTCTGCCTTCTGCTCAGGTCAGGATCCCGGGGTCCTGGAATCAAGCCCTGCATCAGGTTCCTTGCTCAGTGGGGAGCCCGCTTCTCCCTCTGCCTCTGCAGCTCCCTTTTCCCCCTGCTTGTGCGCACACACACTCTCAATAAATAAAATCTTAAAAAAAATTTTTTTTTTAAATCTAAGGATTTTACAGTTGCTAGTCTAACAATCATCAACAAAACATGCTCATAATTAAAAAGGAAGTCTCAAGAAAGAGAAATAATAAAAAAAGAACCTAATGGAAAATCTATAACTGAAAAATAGAATATCTGAAATAAAGCTCAATGGATTGAACTAATAAATAAAAAGAAAACAACAAAGGAAAAAAAGAATAAACTTCAAAATAGAAAAATTATCCATGTGAAGAGCACAGAGAAAAAGAAAAAATAAGAGCCTCTCAGGGACATTTATATAAAAACAAATTATCTAACCTACATGGAACTGGATCCCCAGAAGAAAAGGAAAGAGAATGAACAAAAAATAACTTGAAGAAATAACAACAAAAATTTCCCTTACTTAATGCAAATTCAAAATGCTCCAACAAGATAAATATGAAGGTGATCATGCAGAGATATATCACAATCAAACTAGAGGAAGCCAAAGATAACAAGCAAATCATGAAAGCAGCAAACAAATTGTGTACAGGGACAGTGGTCCAATTAAGAGCTGAATTCTCATAAGAAAGAGGGAAGAAAGGCAGAAGGAGGCAGAATTTCACTTAAAAAAAAAGGCAAGGCAAGCCATAATTTCATAACCAGCAAAAATGCCCTTTAAAAATGAAGTAAAAAAAAATATTTTCAGATAAAAGAAATTCATCTCCACCAGACCTCTACTATAAGAAATGCTAAAGGAAGTTCTTTAGCCTAAAAGAAAAAGACAGTACATGGAAATGATTCACAGAAAGTAATGAAAAGTATCAGAAATGGTAACCACATAGGTAAATACAATCACTACTACATTGTAATATATGGACCTGTATAGAGCAAAAGAATATCATCTTGTGGAGCTAATAATGTAAATTTAAAGACACAACAACTATCACATAAAGGACATGGATGGGTAAGAAGTAGACTTAAATAACACAACTTTTCCACATTTTATATGAATTGATACAATATCAACTGAGACTTGACTATAAAAAATTAAGGTATCTGAAATTCCTAGAACCACCAAGGAACAAACGATGAAAGAAAAGAGCTGAAATGGACAATAGGAAAAGTAAAGTGAAATTGTAAAACAGATTCAAATATCAAAAAGGGGTAGGGAAAAGTAGGTTAAGGAGGAACATAGACCAAGAAACTGAGAGGACAAACATAAAAGGAAAAATCAAATTAAAGATGCAAACCCAATCATATAAATGAGTGCATTACCATGAACAGTTTAACAGTGTAAGTAAAAAACAGGGATTTTCAGACTGCACAAAAAAGCAAGACTCATTTATAAGTTATCTACAAAAAGAGAATTGTAAATATAAAGAAACCAACAGGTTGGAAAGAAGAGGAAAAGGATATATCACATAAATAACAAGCCTATGAAAGACAGAATGGCTATTTTAAGATCAAACACTGCTGTCAAGACAAAGGAATTACCAGAGCTAAAAAATAATATTTTATAACAATAAAAGGGTCAATTCATCAGGTAAAAAATAACAACCGTAAGTATATATGTACTAGTATATGTACTAGTAAGAAAACTTCAAAATGTATTTTTTTTTAAAAAGGGCAAAATTAAAAGACAATTCCACAATCATAAGAGAGAACTCTCAGCAAATGACAGACAAAAATCAAAGACAGAAATTTGAAAAACACTATCAACTACCTTTACCTGTTGTTTATAGACTACAACAAACAAATGCAAATCCTGTGGCTGTTTTCAAGTGCTGAACTAATAAAGAGGTTTTGATATATTTAACAGAATGAAATCATACAAAGTATATTGTATAAATAAAATAGAATTAGAAATCACTAGCAATGAGAGATCTAAAATAGCCCAAATATTCTGAAATTAGACAACATGTATCCAAATAACCCATGGGTCAGAAGAGCAAGTACAAGACATTTTCAAATAAGTGAAAACAAAAATACAATATAAAGTTTGTGGGATACAACTAAAGCAATGCTAACAAAAATAGATACCTTTAAATATTTATATTAGGGGGAAAAGATGGAAAACCAATCACCTAAGTTTCTACCTTAATAAAAGAGAATTAAACACAAAGTAAGCAGAATAACAAAGACCATCAGGAATCAATGAAATATAAAACAGAAAAACAATACTGAAAAAAGAAAAATCTACGGAAGAAAGATTTTTGCAAAGATCAATAAAATTGATAAACCTCTAGCCAGGCTGATCAAGAACAAAAATATTAGGAACAAAAGAGGGTATACTTCATTACCAATTCTACAATTATTACAAGGAAAATAGAGTTATAATAGAAAACAGTAAATCTGAAAATTATTGAGAAATGCCACTGAAAAGAATACTTGCACAGTATATGTGACCAAGCCCAGTTAAGGTCTCTTTATAAACAAAATTTTAAGATTTGGCAGGTGGGTGCAGAGATCCATTCGTCTTGCTGCAACCCAAGACAAACCTCATACATAAATTTCCTTTGCTTATTAAAAGTGCCATCTACTAACCTGGAGTAGGCCGGCCCCTTTCACTGGTCTCTCCTTGCATTTTGAATACAGGGACTAGTTTCAGATTTGCTCTTCAAGAACGTAAAGACTGCTAACTCTGGGAAACGAACTAGGGGTGGTAGAAGGGGAGGAGGGCGGGGGGTGGGAGTGAATGGGTGACGGGCACTGGGTGTTATTCTGTATGTTAGTAAATTGAACACAAATAAAAAATAAATTAAAAAAAAAAGGCACAATTAAGAAAACAAAGAGGCAAGCCATTTTGTGAGACTGTGAGAAAATATTTCCAAAACAAGTATCTGACAGAGGTTTCCTCCAGAATATGTAAATAGTCCATACAACTCAATTAAGAAAAAAAAGAAGTTAAAAATGAGCAAAGACGTGAACAGGTAAATTAACAAAAGAAAGTATAGGAAGGCCAATAGCACATACAAGAGGCTCAACATCACTATCATTAGGAAAATGCAGATAAAGCCAAAGAGAAAAACCACTACTCACCTACTAGAATGGCTAGAGTAAAAGAGATTGACAATACCAGGTACTAGCCAAGATGTAAAACGGGAAATCAAACGTTGCAAAAGTTGGAATGTAAAATGGTACAGCCACTTTGGAAAACAGCTTAGCAGTTAAACCTACAAGTGCAATGTGACCCAGCATTTCCAAATCCTACGTACATATACCAAGAAAAATGAAAACATATGTCCACACGAAGACAAATGTTTACAGAAATTCATTTATATTTACCTGAAGCTGGACACAACACAAACTGACAGATGTAGTAACTGTGGCAGAATCAATCTCTGAAATACTACTTAAAGATTAAAAAAAAAAAAAAAAACACACACACACAATACTGATACAACAACATGGACTAAAAATAGCACACTAAGTGAAAGACATCAAAAGTAAAAGAATACATGCTGCTTGGATCCAGTTGTGAGGCATTCTAGAAATGGCAAAACTAGAGAGATAGAAAGCAAATAACTAACTGCCTGGAACCGGGGGTCAAGCAAGAATGGGCATCAACTGTAAAGGGGCACAAGGGAACACTCAGTGATGGAAACATTCTGTATCTTAATTGTAGTAATGGTTACACAACCTCATATAAACTGCTCAAACATAGTAAGCTTATACACTTAAAATAATGTAAATTATACCTCAAAAAAGCTGGTGGAAAAAACTTACCACACATTTTTGTGGAGCTAAACAATTTAGTTACATAGTTTATTTGGAAAAAACACCAAGTAAGGACAGTCAAGGAAATCCTAAAAACAAGAACAATGGGAAAGGATGCCAGAGTGCTACCATATATTAAAATATAAAATCTAAGTAAAAGAGTATGGTAATCAGTTCATAAACAGATGAACAAAACAGACCAGAAAAACCGTAAGCGGACAAAATTGCACAAAATTTAACGTACAATTAAGGCAACATCTCAAATTAGTGGAGGGAAAGATAGATTTTAACAATACATTGTGTTAGGATAATTAGCCATTAGGAAAAAGATAAACTTAGATGTTCCTTACACTATAAATCAAGGATAAATTAAATCTCAAATGGATCAGATTTAAATTAAAAAATAAAAACCATTCAAGTACTAAAAGAGTATGAAGCTGAATTTTTCTAACACCTAGGACAAAGAAAAAAACCTGTCCTAGAACTCAAAATAGGAAAAGACTGATAAATTTGACTATGAAGAAATAAAAGTCATCTGCATGGGCAAAAAGAAATACACAAAAGCAAAGCAAAACAACAAATGACAAACTGCAACTTGTATTACAGATAAAGGATAGATATTTCCTACAAAATATAGCTATATAAAACAATGGCCCAATAATAGAAAATTGGGCAAGAGATATGAATAAATACTTCAAAGAAATAGTCTTTAAACTTTAATTTCAAAAAACTCAACCTCACTAACAACTAAGAAAATGCAAATTAAAACAGCAATAAGCACCCATTTCTCACCTATCAGATTGACAAACAGCATGCTGACGTCAACTTTCTTGGTTAAGACCAAGGGGCAATCAGTACTCCCAAAGGAGCTGTACCACTTAACCCTTATAAAGGACTTAATACACCAAAGAATCACTAACAAAAATATGAAAAGATACTTTTACTATTTATTGCAGTACTATATATAAAGGCAAATAATGAAGCAACTGGTTTGAATAAACTATGGAATAAATCTTCATAACCTTCGGTTAGGCAAAGATTTCTTAAGTGCAACACTAAAAAAGCGCAAGCAATAAAAGAAAAAGTTGATTAAAAAAGCATCAAAATTCAAGTTTACTGCACTTCAAAAAATAATACGGAGAAATTGAAAATACAAGCCACAGACTTTGAAAACATCTTTGCAAATTACATACCTGATAAGAGACTATATTCAGAATATATAAAGAACTCTGACAACGTATTACTTTAAAAAGAAAAAAAAAGGTAAAATGGGCACAGGGTTCGCACAGGCATTTCACCAAAGAATATATACAAATAGCTAATATGTTCATAAAAAGATCTTAAACATCATCAGTCATTTGGAAAGTGGAAATAGGACAGCCCCGGTGGCTCAGCAGTTTAGCGTGGCCTTTGGCCCAGGGCGGGATCCTGGAGACCCTGGATGAGTCCCACACCGGGCTCCCTGCATTGAGCCTGCTTCTCCCTCTGCCTGTCTCTCTCTCTCTCTCTCTCTCTCGAATAAATAAATAAAATCTTTAAAAAAAATTTTTAAAAAAGGTAAGTGGAAATAAAATCCATAATAAGATGCTACTTCATCATACCCACTAGGATGGCTACCCTCAAACACTGAACAATTACAAGTGCTGGCAAGATGTGGAGAAATGGAAACCCTCATACACTGCTGGTGAAAATGAAAAACATTATAGCCAATTGGGGAAACAGCTTCTTAAAATGTTAAACTTAGATTTATACTACAACTCAGCAATTCCACTCCTGGCCATCTACCCCAGAGAAATGAAAATACATGCCCACCCAAAGCTTTAACGACACAAATGTTCATGGTGACATTATTTGCAATGGCCAAAAAGTGACAACTAAAATGCCCATCAACTAATGAATGAATAAAACATAGTATATCCATACAATGAAATATTAAATAATAAAAAGAAATAAAGTATTAATACATGCTGCCAAAGGATCAACCTTGAAAATGTATACTAAGTGAAAACAACCAGTCACACACACACAAAAAAACCCCACATATGATATGATTCCATGTATATGAAATATCCAGGAAAATACAAATACACAGAGACAGAAAGTAGAGCAATACCTGCCAGAGGTTGGGCATGAGGTTTCATTATGGGGAGATGGACATGTCCTAGAATAAGACTGTGGTTATGGTTGTACAACTCTGAAAATTTACTAAAAGTCACTGAACTGCATAGTTAAAACAGTTGAATTTTATGCTATGTAAAAATTATTCTTCAGTAAGCTTTTAAAAATAAAGGTAGGGCAGCCCCGGTGGCACAGCGGTTTAGCGCCGCCTGCAGCCCAGGGTGTGATCCTGGAGAACCAGGATCGAGTCCCACATCGGGCTCCTTGCATGGAGCCTGCTTCTCTCTCTGCCTGTGTCTCTGCCTCTCTCTCTGTGTGTGTCTCTCATGAATAAATAAATAAAATCTTAAAAAAAAAAAAAAAAAAAAGGTAAACCACAGACTGGAAAAGATATTTTCAACACATTTTTAAATTACCAAAATATATTGTTTAATCTTCTACATATCAAAAAGAAAGATAAACTAGGTGATGGAAAAATAAAATACACCTTAAAAATCTGAAATGGCAATTTATATAAAGAAACCCCACTCATCAATAAACTTACACTTAAGGGGTGCCTGGGTGGCTCAGTCGGTTATGGGCCTGCCTTCATTTCAGGTCATGACCGCAGGATCCTGGGATGGAGCCCCACATGTGCCCCACCTCCAGCCCTGCTTTGAGCCTTGCTGCCAGCCAGGCTTCCAGCTCCCTGCTCAGCAAGGAGTCTACTTCCCCCTCTGCCCCCTCCCCCTGCTCATGCTCTGCCTCATGCACACTAGCATACTCTTTCTCTTTCTCCCAAATAAAATCTTTTAAAAAACAAAACAAAACAAAACAAAACAATAAACCGCTTAAAATAAACACAATGTGAAGATTAACCTGTCCAGGTAACTTTATGAACTGCTTAAACTAAGAAAATATAGGACTTATTGTTATGTACAGTTCTTCATTTAGGTAAATCTTTTTAAAAATGGTTAGGTTCAGCTGTCCTCAGAGCTCCAATTACAGAGACTGTACTAAGAAAGATTTCTATTAAAATTTTCCCATTGTTCCTTGCCTTTTCAATCTTATACACCCATCTTCAGCCTTCCTTTATTCCCTGGTACCAACTTAAGACAAAAAAAAACAAAGAATCATTTTGGTTTTACTTGCTTTTAAATTCTTAAACTTAGGATCATCTTTGGCCAATAAACTGTGTCAGAGTAATCTATCTCTTTTAATAAAACACAAGGTGGTTCATACAGGATAATAAAAAGAACATTTTCCTTTCCAATCGCTTTTCTTTAAGTAGTGTTTTTAAGTAATTAACAAAGAAAAAAGGGCACAATTTATTTTGAGCATAACCAGTAGTAATCCACCCAAAAAATAAATAGGCAACAGACATGCAAATGTTCACTAACCTTCCAGTAGTCAGATTGTAAACTGTAGTACCTCTGGTATGCAGATAATGCTGAAAGAGGGAAAATAAGTATGAGTCACAATTATGTTCCATTTCAAAATCAATAACACAAGTGTTAAGAAACATCATAACAAGCTTCCCATCATACCCACCACCTTCCAAAACAGAGTGATATTTAAGACCAAACAATTAGAAAACTGGGGCCTCACCCTCCTCACAGTCAGACATAATAGCAAATGTCAAATATACAGGAGTTCAAAGATGTAAACCGTTCATATCTCAGACCTAATCTTGAACAGAATCTAGGCTATCTCTTGAATCAACAATGGTCTTCCACACAAACCAAATCTGATAAAAGGATTAAGATTTTTCAAGGCTACTTCAGAATGTGATAGGTTGTTCCCACAAGGGATTCTCACTTCTAAGAATGACCAAGAGATTAACCACCTCAAAGCAAAAGGAGTATTTCTTTTGTGATGTTTCCCTTCATATAATCAACAACAAAAAAATATATAGCCCACAATTACCTTACTCCAACTCAATTCCAATAGGACATCCCATACCCCTAAATCCGAGGCATGAAAGGCTGAGGAAAAAACTATAGTTCCTGTCAATCCAAAACCTCAGTGAGGAGGTTTAAAAAAAAAAAAAAAAAAGTAAACTAAAAAGTATATACACACATTAGAATTGGTAGGAAAAAAGAGTCCTTTTAAAAATCTGGTGAGCAATAAAAAAAGTCATGGAGATGTAATGTACAGCATGATGACTACAGTTAATACTATATTGCATATTTGAAAATTGCTAAGCGAGTGAATCTTAAAAGTTCTCATCACGAGAAAAAATTTTTTACCTATGTACGGTGATGGATGATAACTAGACTTACTGTGCTCATTGTGCAATATATATATTGAATCATTACATTATACAACATCTGATACTAACATTAAACATCAAGTATACCTCAATTTAAAAAAAAGACTGATTTTTCAAATAAAGATTTAACAAGTGTAATAAAATTTTATATTGATAAAAATAGGGGGGAAATGCAAATGACTATTCTCTAGAACTGCATGTGTAATGCTTTCATAGTGTTTATCAGTAAACAGCCAAAATATATATAATTACAATACAGAGAACTTTCTAAACATAATCAAATTGGAGAAGCATTACTCAAAAACATCAACACATATCTAAACAAGTAAATTATTTAAATAACATTCCTCTTTTTTGGCATAAAGATGATGCCAACCAACCTATCCTAGGAAGGGCATTTAGAAATATGTCCAGTTTTGATTTAAAAAGTTGATTGCAAACCATCCTGCATTTTCTAGTTCTTCACATATGATTGTTGCTAGCTCATAAAGATCACTGATTAACGGTCTTCTAAGATGAAAAGCAATCCAACTTATTCTAGCTGGAAGAGAATAGTCAAACAAAGTTTGTATCCAGAATTCATCACCCATTTATAAATGACAGTCATGGGAAAAGTATTCTCCCTGGGGGATCCCTGGGTGGCTCAGCGGTTTAGTGCCTGCCTTCGGCCCAGGGTATGATCCTGGAGTCCCAGGATCTAGTCCCACATCGGGCTACTGGCGTGGAGCCTGCTTCTCCCTCTGCCTGTGTCTGTGTCTGTGTCTGTGTCTCTGTCTCTCTCTCTCTCATGAATAAATAAATAAAATCTTAAAAAAAAAAAAAAGGATATTCTCCCTATACTGCTGGATGTGAACAAGGAAACCTGTATATCACTAAATACCACCACAAAGGGAACTACTCTTAATATGAAGTCTGTAGAAGATAGCAGAGGAAACAAATGGAAGTAGTTGGATACTTTTAGACCTCAAACTAGGCCTAGTACACAACTCCCCTATGAACTTCCAGTTATGGGAGGCAATTAATCTGCTTATTAGGTAAGCTAGAATCAGGTCTTTGCTTTTGTGCCTAAAAACATCCTAACCAACACAAGTCTGGGTCCCTAACAATTTTGTGCATTCACCATATTAAATCTGGACTGCCCTTTTAATGATGTCCTAGAATTCCAACAACCTTGGAAGGCATGTTTCCAATAACCTAATGATATATATTACATGACTTCATAAAATTCCCATTTTAGAATTGGGAGGAGCCCTTAAAGAGATCGTATGACATCCTCCAAAGTAAGTGAAACAGGAGGTACAAGAAGCCTATATGACTATCACCTGGGAGAAATGGCATCGTACTACTGTATGGTGAACCAAGAAATAAGTATGAACCTTCAAAATCAAAGTCAAAAAACTAAATGCTCCAAAGTGCAAGCACAGATTTGTAAATGAGACATTCCTTCCATGAGCATTTGTTACCTTTCCAATTCTACTTTACCCCATTAGGCCTAGCATCCTATTTTAAGAAAAGATCTCAACATATTTTATGATTCCTAATCCAAATAAATCGTTACAACTCTAAATACCAGAGTCTCTTTAGTGAAATCCTTTTAACCAAAGCAAAGTCATCATTTTGAACCTCTAAGTCAGTTACATATCCATGAAAAAGAATTCCTAATCCACTGTAACAAGACTTTTCTAAAGTCCTTAACGGAGAATAAGGGAAATCATTTGTTTGGATATCCTCATAATGCTTAAAACCTTTTTCACAATGCCTGTAGCATATATCTTACTGGTCTTCACGTTGTGATCCCTGAGTTCTCTATTGGTTCTTCATCCCACAAGGAAATCTTTTTAACATTACTTCAGGCAAGACTGTATTTTCTTTTGCCACTTAAAGAATGGTGTGCCCAAACATATTAATATCTACTCTCCACAAACCAATTTCCAAAGTTCAGATCTTTTTAATCATGGGAACCAACTGCATTTATGAACAGACTTCAAATTATTTTTTTCATAATTTTGAGTTTTATTTTATTTTTAAATAAGCCCATTTAGGCTTTTTAGACTAAAAAAATAAAAATATAATTTAAAAGATTATTAAACTGGCAAAGTACTAACAGGAAAGGTGGGTCTAAAAAAATGCAAAAGATAACAATGAAAAGCAAGTTAAATTTAACTATTATAACAACTTAAGTGTTCTGTAATCTTTCTCACACAATCTCCTTTATTTTGCCCTTTACCTCAGGAAAACAGAAGAGGAAACAAACAAGGAAATTATCAAGGATAAAAGAATCACCTATACAGATGCGAGAGGGCACTACACATAGTCATTTGTCCTTTAACTTCATATTCATGCTCTACAATTTTTCATATGTGAAAATCATAAAATTAAATAACAATGGTAATATTCAGTAATGATAGAATATTCAAAAATCCCCAAAATTTAAGGAAATAGGCAGTTTTATCACTCTACTAGTGCTATAAATTAGTAACTTTTGTAGCATAATTTAGCACTGTCAAAAGTTTTAATATAGTTAACCTTTGCACAACACAGTGGAAAATTCACACATAACTTTAAACTCCCCAAAAACTTCCCTAATAGCTTACTGTTGACCTAAAACCTTACCATAACAAAAACAGTTGATTAACATATATTTTGTATATTACATGTATTATATACTGTATTCTTATAAAGTAAGCTAGAGAAAATAAAATCTTAGGAGAAAATACATTTACAGTACTATAGTGTGTTTACTGAAAGAATTCCACATATAAGTGGACCTTTGCAGTTCGAACCCATGCTGTTCATGGATCAACGGTGTGTGTATATAGGTACTTTTTGCTCAGTAAGCCTACCACATTAAGATATTCCTTCTAAAAACATAAATATGGATGTGTGCAAAGCTTTAACTACAAGGATAGACAATATAGTGATTATGTCAGTACCAAAAAAAGATAGAAATAGTCTACACATCCAATAAAGAATTCTTCTACCTATAAAATAGATACTACACAGGAAATTGAAATTTACAAAGTGAGTTTCTCAGATGGAGAAATTAACATGATACACTAGGTTAAAGAAAGTTACAGAGTTTAATTCAATTTCAAATGTTGAAAATTTATTGTAATAGAAAAGTCTCTAAAGATTTGCATCAAAAATCTTTAAAAACAAGTGGCTCTTGATGGTAAAATACCACTGGGTCATTAATGCATTTATATAATGTTTCTTAAGTATTGAGCGGCTAGCACCAAGCTAGATACAATGAAATAGAGATGTGAACAAACACATGGCTCCTGCTCTCAGGCTGTTTACCTTTTATGGTTATATATCTTCTAATATTTTTCTTTAAACAGTGAACATATTATTCATACAAATGTTAAAATAAGTGTACTTATGATAACCTGGGAGATGGTTAACATTATCAAAAGAGGGCCCCCAGGAAGGTAACAGGATATAGTAGGAAAAGCAGCAGTTTTAGGTAAATCTGCATTCTCACCACTTCATAAGAGACTGGGACATTAAGTCATTTTTTTTTCATTTTCTTTTATTTTTTTTTCTATCATGATAAGTGTACTCTTTAATCCCCATCACCTATTTCACCTATCTCTCCCTCCCCACCCACCTCCCCTCTGGTAACCATCAGTTTGTTCTCTATAGTTGAAGAGTCTGTTTCTTCGTTAGCCTCTCTCTTTTTTGTTCCCTGTGCTCGTTTGTTTCTTAAATTCCATACAGGAGCGAAATCATATGGTATTTGTCTTTCTCTCACTGACTTATTTTGCTCAGCATTATACTCCTTAGTTCTAACCATGTTGTTGCAAATGACAGGATTTCATTGTTTTTCATGGATGGATAATAGTCTATTGTATATACATATCACACATTTATCCATTCATCTATTGATGAACACTCAGGCTGCTTCCATAGTTTAGCTATTGTACATAATGTTGCAATAAACATGGGGATGCACGTATTCCTCTGAATTAGTGTTTTTGTATTTTGGGAGTAAATACCCAGTGTGCAATTGCTGGATGATAGAGTAGTTCTTTTTTTTTTTTTTTTTTTTTTTTTTTTTATTTGACAGAGAGCACAAGTAGACAGAGAAGCAGGCAGAGGGAGAAGGAGATACAGGCTCCCCGCTGAGCAGGGAGCCCAATGTGGGGCTTGATTCCAGGACCCCGGGATTATGACCTGAGCTGAAGGCAGATGTTTAACCTATTGAGCCACCCAAGCACCACTATTTCTAACTTCTTAAGGAACCTCCATACTGTTTTCTGGGGTCACTGCACCAGTCTGCAGTCCCACCAACAATGTACGAGGATTCCTTTTTCTCCACCATCCTCACCAACACATTATTTTTTGTGTTGTTTGATTTTGGACATTCTGACGGTGTGAGGTGATATTTCATTGTAGTTCTGATTTACATTTCCCTGATGATGAAGAGACATCAAGGCATTTAATTCAAGTTAATTCCTTATAGGTCACAAGCAGCCTAAAGAGTTTTTCAGTCAAAGAGTAAGGTGTAACTGAAGAATAGAAAGAGAAGTCCACAGCCGTATTATAATTGTTTAGAATTAAATAAAGAGCGGTTTCTTTCTAGAGAAATACAGTGAGGGAGTAAAGACAGTTAAGAACGATATATAGGTATCAGGTACCAGCATGCTTGGAAGTATGGCTTTGAGTTAAGATTGTCAAAACAAGAGAAAGAAGGTGTGCCTGATGACAAGTCCATATATGCAGCATAGGATGAAAAAAAATAACGATGTAGATTAAAGGTGATAGACTTGTCAGAAATAAGGGAGCCTTCTTCAGAGTTAGATGTGATGGAAATGCAAGGAAGGAAAGGATTTACAATTCAGTCTATACTCTTGATATTAGACTAGGTACTAACTGCAGGCAAAACTCAGCATTTCTCTTTTCATCCCTAGCCCAATGTGTAACACTGCAGGTTAGCTGCTAGTGGAGGAGTCTATGGGTATGGAAGGAAAAGGAAAGAAAGAAAAGCATGTCCTTCTTTGATATTCTTTGAATATGTCAGTTGCACTGACTGCCATCTTTAGGCCAGAAGAGGCTGTGGTTGACTAAAGTAATTAAGTCAACAGATTTCTTTATTTTATTCTGTTCTCTGAGGCTAGACTAAAAAGTTATATTTATATCCAGGGATAAATGATATCTCAGAGAACTTATATTAACTTTCATTTTATATAAATGAATGATGTACTCAGCTCACTAGCACCTTGCTGCCTTCTCAAATCTTGATCACCTAAAACACATCTTTTCTCTTTTATGTAGCATTAACATATATACATGCTAACATTTGAGAAACACTGTGAATCACATCCATCTCTCTTCCCATGTCCCCTCTCTTCCACACATTTGCAAAGATTTAATACTACAGGATTTAAGCAAACTTGGAAAAGCAAAGAAACAAATAATCCTTTTACTGCACCTTCACTGAGGCCTTCAAGCCAAATTAATGCACATACTGAAATCTCAGCTTTACTACTACTTCTTAGTCATTACTAAATTAATATACCCAGGGCATGTGGGGGGGGGGGGGGCGCAGTCAGTTAAGCATCTGACTCTTGGTTTCAGGTCAGGATCTCAGGGTCATGGGATCAATCCCCCACATAAGGCTTCATGCTCAGCACAGAGTCGGCTGGAGAGTCTCTCCCTCTCCCCTTGCTCCTCTCCCTACTCACTCTTACTCTTGCTCTCTAAAATAAATAAATAAAATCTTAAAAAAAAAACCTAGTCCTCAAGGTCTTTAGTATCTCACTTTTGGCTTACCACAAGAGACAAAGTACACGTCCTCTTTGTGTTCCTTCAACGTGCTCTGCTCCAGCTCTGTGATTCTAGAAGCTACTAGAACTTGTGCTTATTGCCTAGATATAGGCTTCTGACAACCTGGACTATGGTCACTATATTGCTTTCTTGGATGCTTCTCAATTTTCTAATTCTAGGCCATGAGTGAACTGAACAAAAGTGATTCTCAAATTGCAATGGAAGGAGTGGAGGTACTGGTGACTTTATATATCAAGCAGTTTGAAAACCACTGAATACATTCAAATGAAATTATACGAAGAAATAGGGGGCATTGATTGTGAATGCAATGCCAATGCATTTAATAATCACCTTGAATGTAACAGGTTTTCAGACTGATTTGTAATATTCATTCTATCAATATTATATGGATGTATAGGTCAGTATTTTGGATTTTTATTTCATTTTATTTTATTATCTCAACACAAATTTGCATTGTATAGCAAAAATATATGTTATGCAAACTTCCCAATGACTCTCTTTCTGAAAGGAGTTTTAAACAAAGAGTACACTCTTAAAAGAATCACAACCTTTAGGGGCGCCCAGGTGGCTTGGTCAGTTAAGTGCCTGACTTGTGATTTCTGCTCAGGTCATGATCTCATGAATCATGGGATCCAGCCCAGGGTCACATAGGGCTCCACACTCAGTGGGCAGTCTGCTTGAGATTCTCATTGTCCCTCTCCCTCTGCCCTTCCCCCCACGCATACACACGCATGCATGCCTGCATGCTCGCTGGCTCTCTCAAATCTTTAAAGTTAAAAAAAAAAATCACAATCTTCAGTTCTAATAGCTACAACAATAAAGAGCAGAACCATGCAAGGATCGAAATAAATAAATAAGGGGGGGATAATTTTTGAAGAAGCCAAACTTAAGATCTATTACTGGAAAAGATGCATTCTATGTTCTCATACATTAATACATCTTAGGATGGAGTAATGTCATTGCACCCACGAGAGACAAAGAGAAGACAGATAGCTCACCAACTGACTGAAGACTTCTTCACATTAGCAACTCTTGCTGTGAGTTGCTAGCCAGCTGTAACCCCTGAGTAACTACGACCAAAATTAACTTTGTCCAAAAGTGACAGACAATGCAACAAAATGACAAATTACTTAAAGGATGGAGGAAAGGGAGAGAAATCGATTACTGGCAGGAATTTCAGAGAAAACTTCTAGCTCCCCACAAACATAAACTACTTTTGATTTTCAGGGTTTCCAAGTTAATATCAAGAATGAGTAATTACTGAATCTCCTTCAACTATTTTGCTTTAGGAACTCTTACTATCTTCCAAGTCTCTTACACCTTATAATTTCTATCTTTTTATAATTTTGATGTGTACTCTGAGGTAATTTGCTACTAAATTTTCTAAGTAACTAACTTAGTGATTATAGTTACCTATAATTTGCCACACACATTTACAGATACTTAGATATAATTTCTTTTATATTGCTCCTAAGGTCCATCACATATATTTGCAAGAATATATATGCTTGTCCTTCAGAGTACAGGGTTCTGTGTCTCACTGTTTTCCAACCCAAAGAAGAGAAATCATCACCCTATCTCCATCTATGGCTTAAGGCAATCTAACAGCTCCATCAGCTGTTTGGTTCAGCAAAGGTTAATGGGTTAGCTTTGGGGTTAGGAATGGCAAGGAGGTATGGCAGACACTGTGAAAAACTATTCAAATCTCACTTCAATATTTTCCAATATTCCAGTACTGCAGGCAGACAGCCTCTGGTAGTGAGCTGCCTCAGGTGCAGAGCCACCTTGCCCAAGGCCACACTCCCTTACAGGCTGGCCCATATCCAGCATCAAAAGGGTGGAGTATAAAGGCCTGGTCATCTTGGCCCAACTTGGGATAGCTATGAAGGACCATTCTAGCTCCAAGGCTCCCCATGGAGTTGGCCAACACTGTCACAGCTTAATTTCTCACCTCTGTCTAATCCTCCCTCTTCTCCAATCCAATCTTTTGTCCCCTACCTTCTATAGGTGCTGATCCTAAAGGCATTTCTTACTATATATCCTGTATGCTGAATCATGATCCCTCCAGAGGAATCCAACCTACAAATAGGCCAAGTGCACTGAGGCTTCATTTTCCTACAATCCTCTAACCAATTACTTGTTAAGGATAAATTCCTAGAAGTCAAATGACCAAATCAAGTGATAGAAAAGTTTATAAAACTCTTCAAACATATTACAAACCAGAAAGGCTTAAGAAAACTGTTTTTGGAAAATCTTTTTTTCCTTCTGCTTCAAATTCACCTGACAGGACAGAAAATATTTTTAAATGAATAAATCCATAACTGTAATGATAATCAAAGTATACCATCTGCAGACCAGAAATTTTTAGGAATTCCTGTAAGGCAGGAAGCAAGATAAGAGCAGAATAACAAATAAGGACAAAAAAATACAGTCCAAAATGTACACAAAAGAGATTCTACCATTTCCTGCTGTGAAAGTAGCAGCAGTTTTTCACAAGAAACCCCAATCTCAGAATATTTCACACAAAAAAGAGGACTCAGGACTGTAATTTAAGAACTGTCTTCAGAATAACAGAGCCAATAAGTCCCCCACATACATACATACATATATATATATACCTGAGCAATTTACTCACATGTTCATTGAGTGGTTTTATGTTTACTCCCTAAAAAATTACAGTTTATAATCTGTTCTACAAAATTAAATGTCTATTTGGCTAGGGCTAGAGGTTCATCTTGCACCGGGTTCCAAAAAGAGAAGGCGAAAGCAGCCTAAGGTAACAAATGTCTCCATAAACTAGTGGTGGTGATGACTTAATTAGTATGTAAAAAGGAATTTTTTTTATAACTTGGAAACATGGTCAATAAAGACTCAAGGAGGAATAAAAAAAAAAAAATCAAGGAAACAAAAGCCATCAGCTTGAAATACTAAAATATACTAATAAACATATATATATATATATGTTTAAACATGTATGTGTATGTGCATATATATGTATGTATATATGTATATACATCCATTCTCACACATATACGTCCTTCTCACCTTGCTCTTCTTCCTATTACAAATAATTGATCTACTGCCTAGCTATCAATGACCAGTTCATCTACAGGACAGTAAATGGGTCTCAGAGCACCTCTTTTCAAGGACTTAAATCCTTAATAGTTCCTGTTCTCCGTTCCCATCTTATTAGATTACTCCTGCCAGCTAGTTTGCCACATGCCCCCCACTTTATCTCCAAAAGAAAAGAAAGAAAAGAAAAGCTCCAAAATAAATATCCCTAGACTCATTACCCTTAGAGACATTTTATAAATGGAAAATATAGCTAAGTTCTTAGGTTAATAAGGTTTTAAAGGCTACCATATATATAATGTGTGTGCATACATATATATACATATGTATAGGTGTGTGTGTATATATATATATATACACTATCTATATGCTCTCCAACATGCAGCATTAAAAAATTATATTATACAGAATTTCTGCATATTTTTTTGTAAAACAGTTTCCTTTAGATGAGTTATCAGTCTAAACTGAAATACCTAATAGATTGTTAAATAATTATTAATACCTATTATCATGAAGGTATTTTGCTAAGTACTAACTAGTTTCACAAATCAATCCCCAAACCCCTTTATCTCGTTTTTCAGATTAGAAGACCAAAGCTCAGGGGTATACACATAATATGTTAATGATAATGACGCAGTAAATAGAGATGAGCTGAGAAATAAACTTAACTTCAAACCCCATGTATTACACCTGTCTCAAATACAAATTGCATTTTCACTAGGAAAGTGTTCATTTAACCTAATACAAAAGTGGCATTATAAAACATCAACGTTAAACAGCAACAATCCTTCACTCCAGCCCTGAAACCTGCCAGTTGTTGTTCTGCCCACTAAACACATTTGTAGAAAACAAGCATACTATATTTATCTGTTCCACATTCAGATGTTTACTATCATCAGAAGGTTTAAACGTTCTTGTTTATAAGGAGACAATTTTTCTTTGCTATGAGTTTTGCCTTTGGTATTGGGGGAGTGGGTGGTGTCTGTGGTTGCTTTTTCTCCCTAAGTGAGTAATAGTCTGCATCAGCAGCTTGGTACTATAAAAGGGACACAACTTGAGGGACTGACTTAGTTATTTAACTCATTTCTTACAGGAAAAACATTTCAAATGAATAAAAAATTTGTTTTCTCCAATGCTCAAGCTCATTATATAATCATCTCTCTGTACTGCTTACCTTTAGATTAGACTAGATTAGATTTTTATTCAAGTATTTTTTAGGTAAAACAAAAGTTTTACCACCAGGACAAAGAAGAGAAATACTGAGTCTCTGTTACTTCTCCAAAGTGTCAATCCATGGTTCACTTTCTTTTTTTTTTTTTTTTTTTTTTTTTTAAGATTTTATTTATTTACTCATGAGAGACACAGAGAGAGAGAAAGAGACACACAGAGAGAAGAAGCAGCAGGCTCCACGCAGGGAGCCTGATGCGGGACTCGATCCCAGGACCCCAGGATCATGCCCTGGGCCGAAGGCAGGGGCTAAACCATTGAGCCACCCAGGGATCCCCTCTTTTTTAAAAGATTTATGTTTGTTTGTTTGTTTGTTTGAGAGAGAGAGCGCGTGCATGAGCGAGGGGGAGAGGCAAAGGGAGAAGCAGGCTCCCCGCTGAGCAGACTCCATCCCAGGACCTGGGATTATATAGTGAGCTGAAGGCAGACACTTAACCAACTGAGCCACCCACATGCCCCCAATGGCTCACTTTCTACTATGAGAGAGCCTCTAAAGGGCGGGATTTTTTTGCAAGATAGAAAGGACAAAACGGTAGTGCACATGTAGGTGGCTCTCAGTTAAACTGGTCAACTTACTGATGATTTATGTAGAGTTAAGTGAACTTTTCATATTTCTATCTATCCCATTTTTCCTCCTCATTGGTTAGCATGTTCACAAGCTTACAATTTCTTAAAAATAAAAATGGTAGTATCTTTAGTAGACTATGAATAATTATAATTACTTTAAAATATATATATATAAATCAAATAGTAATTAACAAGGGAAAAAATTACCTTTTGGATAATCTTCCAATAAGAGGTTGAAGTGACCTAATTGACAAAAGAAATCAGACTCCACTTTTCCTTCAGCTTTTAAGATTAGAGATTCGTAGCAGCGAACAGCCTAGAAATAAAAAATACAAACATTTAAGAAAAAAAATGAAACCCTAAAATGTATTTCCTTCCTGAAGTAATACATATATCCTGTATTCAATCACCCAAGAAATCAATATATTTCACTTCTACCTCGGACATAGTCAATGCAGCATTCTTTAGATACCTAAGAATTTATTAGAAGAGCCATAACCACTAGTTATGGCATAAGTGCTTTTCCTATCTATAAAATAGAAATACTTTCCAAATAATGAGCATTTTGATAACTTTATTCATAAGCTTCACACTTAAATTATTACAGTGGTCCTTGTTGATATAAACAAATTATATCCATCTTTCCCACAGACAGAAAGAACTTTACTCAATTATAGGAGAACTCAGAGAATCTCCAGAGTAATAATAATAGCTACCATTTATAATGAACAACTTTTTGTCATAACCTCTATCCATTTAAACTACCACCAACTGCCTTACAAATGTCTTCTCATGATATCCTTTTTTTTTTCATGATATCCTTTAAACCCACTCTAACTCTTGTCTTCATTTTACCCTCACTCAAATACATATATATGTATTACTTTCACTATTTCTTCCCCAAATAAAAAAATAACATACTATTTTAAGGATATTACTCTTTTTTTTTGTGATCCCAGAGACTGCAAGAGAAAATGAACAATGGAAAGAACAGACTTCTGGAGTCTTGACAAATTCCAATTGTCATTAGCTATATACAGGAGACCCCAGGAAACTTATCCTCTCTACCTCACAGTTTTAATAACACTTAGAGAGCTAACAAAAGGATTCAAATCAGAAAACTTCTTTAAGTGTTTATCACAGTGCTTAGCATTCCATAGGTACTTAATAATTGTTTCTTTACTTTATACTTTATCCTTAAATAACTAAAAATCTCTCTTACAAGATTGTTTCAAGCTTACCAATAGTTTTATCAAAATTCCCCTGCTAATGATTTACTCTACAATGTTCTTATAATGTGTCCTGGAGTCACTAAATCAAGAAATGTGTATGATTTCTCAAATCTCAGGTTTGAGAGATTTCCAGATTTGGTATCCACAAAGAAAGGAACTAGAATAGCTTGTTACCAAAAAATCCTTTTCGCCACTATTTCAAGAGCATTTGATGGGATAAGAAAATGTGATGTGGGCGGAACAAAGTACCCACTTAAAATGTTTTGATTTTTCCTCTCCTGTAAAATATAGGGCCTTTGATGGGAGTTTCAAAATGTATATCCTAAAATTTACCTATGCAAAGAACATACCTAAATACTCATTAAGTTTGGAGACGTTATTACAATAAACAAGGCAAATTCTGGGATGACTCTACTACCCTTAAAGCCTAACATTATTTCTTACTTCACTCTTAGCTATCTACATGTGCATATGTACCAAATCACAATCATGAAAAACTAATCATTCTGCTTCTCTATAATTAAAAGAGTGAATGCTACACTGAAGTGTCAGAAATTACTATAATGAAATTTCAAGATCCTCTTTATTTAAGGCATATATAATCCTATCTGGCAGATGCTTAAGAATACAAAAATGCAATTTATTTCAGTACTTTTTAATATCAGAGAAATTCACAAAACTATTGGGCCACAGTATAACAATGCCTAATTTTACATTAAATGAGTGATATTAAAGCTATTAATGGCACCATATAGAAAACACTCATTAAAATAGTTATCTTTTTTTCTTAAACTCTTAGTAGGTTACTTAGAAACTTTTCCTATCCTTCCCTGACAATTTCTTACTGCTGATCAGCATTAATTTATAAGCAAATATGGTTTCATAGTGAAAAAAGATTCAAGATATAAACATAAAGAAATTAATTTAATGACCTAAGCAAAAAGATGGCAGCACTCTTACTTCCATTTTTTCACCATATATTGATTCCACTACTGTGGATCATTTACTGCCTTATCTTCTACTTCCCATAAAACAAAGGAACACATATAAAATGAATACTACACATAACTCAGATTGTCATAAAGCATAACACCAGGTAAAAACAAGAACGGGCAAATTTTAAATTAGCCTACCCATATACTCAGGCTTCATTAAGAAATTCATAATAATTTCCAACAAACTATAATTTCCACCAATTAATGTTGGTGGTCAAAGATGATGCTGACAGAGTCAAACATCAAATGGGATGAGATGAACAAAAAATTAGAATAAGTTTCCAAGTGTTTTGTGTCACCATTTTATAGTCAAACTTCATTAATTTATTTGAAGTGTTTGAGGTAAATGCTGATATTAAATACAGCAAATACAATTTTTAAAGAGCATTAAAGGAAAATAAATAACAAGGTAATTTCCAATACTCCTAACTCATACAATAATCTAGAATGAAACAGTATTTTTATAATATAATAACATTTTTAGTCAAAAGACTATAAACATAAAAGATAAATAGTTTAGATTTAGAACAAAGTTTAGGTAAACTTCTACAAAGCAAAAATATTTCCTGTTAAAATGGTTACTTTTATATTCTTACTTTTTATTTGAAATGTGCACAAGTAAAATCATCTCCATACGTGTACACACATGCAGAGGGAAAAAAGGGACTAAAATATAAAACAAATGTTAAAAATGGAAAGTCATATAGAAACTATTTTGTTTTAATTTCTCTGTATTTTCTAGCTTTTTCATAATTAACCAATAATATTTCTATTCTTATAAAAATCATCAAAGAATTATTATGCTTTCCTCTGGGAGTCACCCTACCTTGATGTAAGGATAGTCAGAAATCTGCATGAAAATCATGCATGTCTAGAATAGCATCATTCAATAGAACACTTTCTACAATAATAATATTCTATAATCTGTGTTGTCCAATATGCTACCCACTAGACACACATGGCCACTGAGCACTTGAAACATGGCTAGCAGAAGTCAACAACTGAATTTTTAAATTATTTCATTTGACTTTTTATTTTTTTATTAAAGATTTTATTCATCCACTCATGATAGAGAGAGAGAGAGAGAGAGGAAGAGACACAGGCAGAGGGAGAAGCAAGCTCCATGCCCGGAGCCCAACATGAGACTTGATTCCAGGACTCCAGGATTGCGCCCTGGGCCAAAGGCAGGCGCCAAACCGCTGAGCCACCCAGGGATCCCCTGAATTTTTATTTCTATTTACATAGACACATGCTAATGGACAGTGTAGAGCTAGGTATTTTTTAAAACTTAAAAATAATTGAATATTTGATCCATATGCTAAATTATTAGGAAAGCAAAATTTCTCATGTTTATAAATGAAAAGCCTATAAATATAATGAAGTATCTTGCACTGGGGATGAACAATACTTTTCACAAAAAGCACTGTTACATCCTATGGTTGTTTATCGTTAGCAACTTACTCATCCCTAATCCTTACTGCCAATTGGAAAAAACAATGATAATGAAAATAAAGTCAATCGTTAAATACTAAAATCAAAGGAGAGTAAACTAAGATCCTCCCAGCTAAGTAGAGAACCTCAGTGTCTTCCTCCCATTACAGTACCATTTTCCACAATGTTAGATATAATTTATGCTCTAGACCTGCTTTATTTTTATTATTTGAAACATCAGTTATCCCAGAACAGGGATATTATCATTACCTTCTATTTCTAAACCTTGACTGGTGACATTTAGAGCTCATGAACACAGACATACAACTAATTTACTTTTTTAATATTAACATTATAAATGCTAAGCATTACAATCTTGTATGATGAACTTGGTCAGGGCCTAGCTAAAAGAGGATACTTGTTAATATTTTAGAATTGTTCAATCTAGGCAACTTTTAAACAAATCATTTTTCTTCCAATTTGAAAGATTAGCTAAAGTAGTTGGGACATACAAATGGTAGAGAAAATCCATGTAGATGATTTCAAATGAACCAAAACTTTTAGGCCGAATATAATAAAGACAAGCATGCAGTCCTGTCCCTAATTCCTAAAAGCCAGCCACAGATATGCAAGATAGTTCAGCAGCCAGCTGACTACTTACAAAAAGATTAAGGGATTTAAGCAGACTACAGGTCAACAAGTCATCCATGAAATATGGCTACTAAAAAAAGTATTCATGACCCAAATTAATAAATCACATTATACAAATCAACACCAATAATCAGCTCACCAAGGTCTTCTCTGACCAGATCTCTAGCATTAACGCCAGTTCTGAGTGCCATATTTTAACAGGTGGTAACTTACAGAGGACAACAATTTTGGTGAAGGTTGGAGAAACTATTGTATGAAAATTATTTTACCAAAGTTTTAACTGAGGAGAATCATCAGGGATGCTAAAACTTTACTCAAAAATTTTAAAAGTTGTCTCTTCAGAAATCAAAGTAATTGCACTTTGGGTAGCTCCAAACATCGGACCAATGAATGGGTATAACTTATAAGCAAGTTTAATTCAGTTCAATCAGAAAAGAGGAAAACTTAAATACGTCAAAAACTACATGGGCCATCAGCTCCTATTATTGCAAAGAATTAAAGCATAAATTACTAAGCTATCTTAATGGAAGTTAGAAAAAAGACTTCTTACTTTGCATATAATTCTGAGTTGTATATATTTTTTTTAAGATTTCTTGGGCTTCTATGATATAAGCATACAAATATTATATATAATACAAACCCACACACAAACACATATAAGTGAGTGCATCTCTCCTGACTTAATTCCACGATTAGCTTATTTGCTTTGAATTTCCATAACAAATTTCTAAATAAATTCAGTATCCCGACCTGCTCCCTTCGAACTCTAAAACTGTTTGCATTCTTAAAGCTGATATCCCTCCCAGTAATATGTCTCATAAATAATGACGATTCCTGCTCTTTCCAAACACTCAGCAATGTCTTTGTCTGGTTGCTTTTCAAACTACCTCAAGTCTAAATCATTTTTTGAAATTTCAACTCACCACATTTCTTTAATGAAGGAAGTGTTACACACTTAAGATGATAATCTTAAGGATTACTGATTCTTAATGGCATATCTATTCCTGAGCTTATATATCAGACTTCCATACTTCTTTTGTTTACTGTTTTTGAAAAGTTAAAATGTACACATCACCAATTCTAAAGAGTATATAGTAAAAATTCTGTCTCCTAATACTAACCCCAGCTACCCAGTTGCCTCTCCCAGAAGCAAGAATCATTAAAAATCTTCTACTATATTCAAGATTACTTTGTGGAGATGCAAGCAGATGTGTTTTTTCCACTTTAGTATGAATATTTACACATTTATATAAACATTGTTTTGCAACTTGCTTCAGATTCTAGGTGTCCCTGACATCCTTTCTCTTCTCTTTCTCTGTTAATAGAACCCCTAAGTTTAATTATACATATGTTTTTACGAATAAATACTGGGAACCCCAGCCATCCTTGCAGGTGTAGTCTGATAAGATTAAATTCTGGCCAATGGCATACAAAGAAAGGACATACTCTGCTTCAACCTCTCCTCCCCCTAGCTGGAATCATCTAGATGGTGGAAGCCAAAGCTGAGTATGGAACATAGGAAAACAGAAGCCTAAGTTTTTAGAACAGTGGAATTCCAGAGCAGCCTAGAACTGTCTCTGAGAATTATTTTATCTAACAAATAAATGAGTATGCAGCCCTCTTTCCTCATCTTAAAAAACAAAACCAAAAAATAAAAATAAAAAACAAAAACTTAAAAAAAAAAAAAAAAAACAACTTCCCAGCCACCTAATGAAATTATCATTAACACATACAAAAAGAATGAAGGAGGGACCCCTGGTCAACTGTTCCAACTCTAGATCTCAGCTCAGGTCTTGATCTCAGGGTTGTGAGTTCAAGTACCATGTTGGGGTCAACACTGGGCATGGAGCCTACATTTAAAAAAAAAAAAAAGGATGAAGGAAAAAACAATCTAGTTAACGCTACCCACACTTAACATTTTAGAGAAGATACAGGAACTTAAACATCTGTTACTCTACCCTATTTCCCTCTCTCCAATTTTTACCATCCTTTGCATCACAATACAGTGTAACAAAATTTAACCTTATCAGTCTTGCTTTGGCCAGCAGGATTTCTCCACCTCTGGACCTACTACCACTCTTCATTCAGTGGATGTGCTGGATGCTAATGAGTAAATAGTATCATGCAAGATACCATCTCGGTACCTTACATATCATTCTTTTCAAACTATTAAAAATACTTTGCTATTGTAAAATATTCTTACAGAACTACACTACTGAAATCAAAACTAGATAATTTAGTAAGTGTTGGTAGCTTTTATTTGAACCCTTGATATATGTACCAGACATTAGTCTAAGCACTTTACATGTATTTATTCATTTAGTCCTCAAAATTTCACTATGAAACAGAAACTACTTCACAGAAAACTGAGCCATAAAGAAAGCAAATCCTGTGTCAAAGGTCAAAGTTAACAACTAAAGCGAGGTTGGATTCAAACAGTATCGGAGGTTCCAGAAGTTCAGGTCCTATCTAGGGACGCAAAAGTCATTTCCAATAGAAGACCCCATAAGCAACTCTCTTTTACACTCCTACAAATTAGCTCCCTCTACACCAAGCAGAAAAGCATTATGATCACCACTTCCTGTTCCTGTCATCCCACGGAAAAACTTAGCCTTTACAGTTCTGTACCAAATTTTCCTACCTTAATTTTAAAATCATATAAAAAGCAACAATAATTCAAAAAAAATTACACACAAAACCCAAACAAAACACCAAGTTCTCATATTAAAAGCCACCTGTGGTACAAAAACACTACTGCTTATATATATATATATCACAAAACACTACTGTTCATATATATATATTATATATATCTATATATACTAATATACTATATATATACTATATACCATATACTATAATATATATATGAACAGTATATTATATATATATATACATACTATATATATAAATATACCAGTTTAGACAACGTGTGGAAAACATATGGAAAATGTTATATGGTTTCACCGTACTTGTTTGTATCTTTCGCATTATATCTCTCTAGTTTACCTAGTGTTGTTATTGCTCTCTTCAGTATATTTGGCAAAGAAAGGCCAAATACAGCTGCAACAAAGCACAATAGGCTGTACTGTTTAAACTGCCAACAAGTTGCTGGATTACTCCTAAGTCTAAAACCTTTATTGTTTATGCAAGCAGCCAAACAAGTTAATGAATTCTACGTTAGCATGTGTACACACATGTATCTCCCACCACCACCACCACCACCCTGGGCCAACATTAAATTTTATTTTTTTAAGATTTTATTTATTTATTCATGACAGAGAGGGAGAAAGAGAGGGAGAGAGAGGGAGGGAGGGAGGGGCAGAGACACATGCAGAGGGAGAGGGAGAGAAGCAGGCTCCATGCAGGGAGCCCTAAGCAGACTGACAGGGATCACACCCTGGGCCGAAGACGGCGCCAAACAGCTGGGCCACCGGGGCTGCCCCCAACATTAAATTTTAAAGAAGCTGTTGTGTCAAAACACCTATCTTATTTTACAAATAATTTTTTCTATGTCATACTAAATTTAACACCATGCAGATGGGGTGCAATCAAGTTATTTATAAATATAAAGCCTCATTCAAATAAAGCATGTGTATTAAGTCTTGAATAATCTTTAAAATGATGTATATTTAAAATTTGAAGGTAAGGAAAGTATGAGGTAGAATTTCAGCAGTCATTTCTGTGAATAAAGCCCAGAGTAATCCTGTGATTTCCCATATAAAGCAGTAGGCATTACAGTTTACATTCTGCCTTATTTGCTTGCTACTCCACAGGGTCTATTATTATTTATCTAGAGGAAGAAAGAGGCAATCTTACATGCAGTCACTCTCCCTGTCATTTCAGCTATACACATTTAATTGATATTTCCAAAAATATACAAATAGAAAAAAAAAAACAGCTACAACAAAATTAAGTAGGCCAAATTTGCATAAAGGTAAAAAAAAAAAAAACCTGTATCTATTATGCCTGCTATAACCTGGATACTTGCTATAACATCTACAGTTCAAGTTAACATCTTTGGCAGTAAAGTATGCATTCACTTATTTTATACACATTTGTCAAATAATCAAAAATGCATAAAGAAAGAAAGCCCAAGCACTCCATTGGGGGAAGGAGAGGGGAGACATTACATTTATCAGCGTGAGCTCCACTGAAAATCATCTGCTTTGAATTCTACAACTTCTAATATGTAGTAGGCATTTAAGATTTATCTACTAAATAAATGAACAACCCTAAAACTAGAGAAACTGCAAATAGTAAAAGCCTCTCCTCCAAAGATAGCACTTTAAAAGAAACACAAAAACACTTTTAAAAAAACCAATTTTTAATCAGTCTGAGTATACCATTCCAGACTTTTCTCTATACATGTAATACAAATATTGTTTGTAAAACTGCATACAAAGATTTGTACTATTTCTTCCATTCAATATATTACCAGCCTACCATGTCAAAACATATAGATCTACATCAAAATTAACATCTCATAGTATTTTACTGAACAGCTAAACCACAATTTGCTTCTACTGAAGAGTAACCAGTTGTTAACCAAGTTCTTACTATTATTACCAAATGAACATAATTTGGCCAATTTATAGTTCTTTAGGATAAATTCCTCACAGCACAATTTAAGCTCTGATAATCCCACTAGCAAAGCTGAACCAATGTAATCTTCTACCAACAGTGCTCATTTTCAGTTCTTGGATTACTTTTTTCCAAATATTTACTAGCTAAGTGTATTACTTCTTTCATAACTATCAACCTGTTCACAGATTGTGTCCATTTCTTGATTGGATTATGAACAGATTTTCCTGAATTATTTGCCAGGTGCTGTTTATATACAAAAGACTTATTCATATAATGTTACTTCAGAATATCTCTTCCCAGTTTCATCTGTCTATGAATTCTTCAAGTTTTTTTAAATATTTTATTTATTTATGAGACACAGAGAGAGAGAGGCAGAGACACAGGCAGAGGGAGAAGCAGGCTTCCGGCAAAGAGCCCAAATGTGGGACTCGAGCCCAGAATCCGGGATCACAACCTGAGTCGAAGACAGACACTCAACCGCTGAGCCACCCAGGTGGCCTCTGTCCCTTCACCAAGTTTTTGATGTAAAAGGTTCTCTAGGGCAGCTCCGGTGGCTCAGCGGTTTAGGGCCACCTTCGGTCCAGAGCATGATCCTGAAGACCTGGGATCAAGTTCCACGTCAGGCTCCCCGCTTGGAGCCTGCTTCTCCCTTTGCCTGTGTCTCTGCCTCCCTCTCTCTCTCTCTCTGTCTCTCATGAATAAATAAAATCTTAAAAAAAAATAAAAATAAATAAATAAAAGGTTCTCTATTTTCTCAAAACCAACCACCACTTCCTTTACAGTATAAATGTTAGGCTCAAAATTAGAAAATCCCCAGCACCCCTGACATTCACCAATATTTTCTTCTATTGTCAAGAAAGAACCTAACTACATTTTTCTTTGCTGTGTAACTTTGGACTGGCCCAGCAAAATTACAGGATCTGTAATTCCCTCCCTTATCAAACTAAAAAACTTAATATACTCACACAGCTCTGTTTCTGAGATTCATATTCTACACTGAACACTTTCTAACATGTGCACTGGGAATGGGGTAACAGGACTGCTCAAAGAAAGGTAGCCTCAGCCTCTGGGGCTGCCAGGCAAAAATCAGCCACGGTGCCAAGGGCAGCCACAACCTCTGAGCCAGAGCTATTCACTGTTTACATACCATCACCAATCTTAAGCAACTTCAATCTCAATTTTTTGGTCATTAGTACAAACTTTTTCCATGTATGCCATAAAATAAAAAGGTTAGGCTTCAAGCAGCCTGGACACAACCACTGTGCTGAAAATTAAAAAATGCTGGACTAAACCAAAAAAAAAAGGACATTAGACTTCTGTATCTACACATACAGAAACCTATCCCAGAAAGATTAAAGACCTAAATGTAAAGCACAAACCTATCTAAATCTTTAAGAAGAAAACAGCAAAATGTCTTCAAAATCAGCATAGCTTAGGAACACTTTAAAAACAGACCCAAAAATGCAAGTCATGAAAAAAAGGTTAAAACGTTTGGGACTTTAGTTTATAAAACACACACACATACACACGTAGAAGTATAAAGGCAAGTCACAAACTGGGAAAATACACTTTTCAACGTACATAGTGAGAAAGCATTCACATTCAGAATATATGAAACTCCTAAGAGTCAGTAACACTCAAAAAATTACTAAGGAAAATTTGGTCTGCCACTGTGATCTACAAACTGTAAGAATGAGCAATAAAGCAAAAGACCATCAAATTATTTGCTGATTGATAAAGATTAAGGAACAGTTGTATTACCCACTCCTTAGATATTTCACAAGGATTCCTGTCTATTAAACCACTAAAAAGGGATCCCTGAGTGGCGCAGCGGTTTGGCGCCTGCCTTTGGCCCAGGGCGCGATCCTGGAGACCCGGGATCGAATCCCACGTCGGGCTCCCGGTGCATCGAGCCTGCTTCTCCCTCTGCCTGTGTCTCTGCCTCTCTCTCTCTCTGTGTGACTATCATAAATAAATAAAAATTAAAAATAAATAAATAAATAAACCACTAAAAAATAACCCTGCTCCAGCCTATCTTAACTATAAATTCTTCCAATATGACTTGAAAGGTTTTTAACTCAGGAAACAAAAGAATAAAAGTAATAAAGTATCATGCAAATTCAGTATCTCCTATTATTAGTGACTCTTTTAACAATCTGTTCCACTAATTTAAAAGAGTTCATCTACGCTGGGACACCTGCACCCCGATGTTTATAGCAGCAATGTCCACAATAGCCAAACTGTGGAAGGAGCCTCGGTGTCCATCGAAAGATGAATGGATAAAGAAGCTGTGATCTATGTATACAATGGAATATTCCTCAGCCATTAGACACAACGAATACCCACCATTTGCTTCGACGTGGATGGAACTGGAGGGCATTATGCTGAGTGAAGTAAGTCAATCAGAGAAGGACAAACATTATATGTTCTCATTCATTTGGGGAATATAAATAATAGTGAAAGGGAATATAAGGGAAGGAGAAGAAATGTGTGGGAAGTATCAGAAAGGGAGACAGAACATAAAGACTCCTAACTCTGGGAAACGAACTAGGGGTGGTGGAAGGGGAGGAGGGCGGGGGGTGGGGGTGAATGGGTGACGGGCACTGAGGGGGGCACTTGACGGGATGAGCACTGGGTGTTATTCTGTATGTTGGTAAATTGAACACCAATAAAAATAAATAAAATAAAAATAAATTTATTATTAAAAAAAGATGTTTATGCAGGGAGATGAGGATTGAGAGACAATGTAGAAAATAAAATGAGTTATTAGAATGAAAAAAAAAAAATAAAAGAGTCCATCTGAAAAACCAGTCTTAAAGCATACTGTAGCAAAAATCTGTATTCAAAAGGAAACTGCCTTAATATTCATTTAAAATATCCTCATTTAAAATATGAAAATTGACCATCCAAAACACCATTTCAACTTAGTTTAAGTCTCTTTATAAGTTCATGTTTAAATTTCTATTTGAAATCGGTGAAATAAATTATGAACCCATCAATCTGAGGAGAAACCTTAAATCTGGTTTTTCTATACAAGACATACATTTGAATTTCTAGAATGACATATTAATTGATATTTCAATCTTTCATTCTATAAGGATTTTTGAGGTTTAAATCTCTTAGAGGTCTTTGGACTTCTGCTTGCAGACAAGATGCAATGAAAAGGACCAAATTTACTCCTGGATGAAATAACCAAAAACAAGAGAAAATGTGTGAAACAAATGTTTTCAAACGTTGGATATCTGAGAATGCATGACAGTAATCTTTGAGAAAGGGAAAACAAAGGATGCAAGCCCTAAAACTACCTCAAGCCTACTGCCTAGAAAAGACTTTTTTTTAGGCTGTAGCATGGGCATAGGAAATTTTCTTGCCTGAATCAACGCAAACAGCATCTTTACAATTACTGAAAGGAAAATAAATCCATCAACTTACAATTCTATACTCAACAAAACCATCTTTCAAAAAAAGGTAAAAGTACACTTTTCCAGATATGCGAAAATTGAAAGAATTCAACCAGTAGACCTATAGTCTAAGAATTTTTTTTTTAATTCTCAGGCAGGAGGTAAGTTATAACCAGATGAAAATCTTAATGCAGAACACAGAATAAAGACCATCGGAAATGGTAACTGCATGGACAATTACAAAAGACATTTTTCTTATTTTTTTAATGTCTCCTTAAAACACAACTGACCCAAAAAATCTAGGGGGAGGTGGGAGAGCCTATCACTAATAAGCAAGTTTAAGAAAGTTACACCAATATACAAAAAATAAATTCTATTTCTATACCATAACAATGAATAATAAGAAACCAAAATTTTAAAATATCATTTATAATAGCTCCAAAAATACAAACTCTTAACTAAGTACATGTAGTAGATTCCGTTTATGCTGAAAACTATAACGCCAATGAAAAATTCAAAGACCCAAATAAATACGGAGATACTGTGTTCATGAATCAGAAGATTCATTAGTGTTAAAATAACTCTCCCCAGGGATCCCTGGGTGGCTCAGCGGTTTGGCGCCTGCTTTTGGCCCAGGGTGCAATCCTGGAGTCCTGGGATTGAGTCCCACGTCGGGCTCCGGCATGGAGCCTGCTTCTCCCTCTGCCTGTGTCTCTGCCTCTCTCTCTCTCTATCATGAATAAATAAATAAAATCTTAAAAAAAAAAAACTCTCCCCAAACTAATTTACAGATTTAATACAATTCCAATCAAAATCCTAGCAGAATATTTCTGTAGATACAGATGAAGTGGTCATAAAACTTAAATGTAAAAACAAAGAAACTAGAATAGAATATTTCTGGAAAGGAATGAAGTTGAAGGACTCCTATGACTCAATTTTCAGACCCACTATAAGGTTACAGAATCAATTAAAACCATGAGATATCACTACATACCTATTTGAATAAGTAAAAAAAATTCCCAACTTCAGTGAGATATAACTGACATATAAACACTGTATTAAAGTTTATGGCTTATAACAGGATGATTTGATTATGTATAGACTGTGAAATGATTGCCATAATAAGGTTAGCAAATCCAACACCTCGTATAGTTATATGTGTGGTGAGAACATCTCAGATCTACTCACTAAGCAGCTCTCAAGAATACAATATTGTTAACTAAAATCACTAAGCTACTTTAGATACCCCCATTTAAAGAGGAGGTTTGTACCTTTTGACCAACAACTCCCCTGGCAAACACCAATCTGCTTCTATGAGTTCTACTGTTTTAGATTCTACATACAGTTATAGCAAGATCATACAATACTTGTCTTTTCCCTTTTTGACATAATTCATTAGCATAATACCATCAAGGTTCATTAAGTTTTTTTAAATGGGACAATACCAAGTGTTAATGAGGATGCAAAACAACTGGAACTCTTATGCTAGTGAGAATGCAAAATGGTACAGTCACTTCAAAACACAATTTGACAATTAAAAGTATTAAGTTAATTATACATCTATCACGTATCCAGCAATCTCAGTCATATTTACCCTAAAGAAGTGAAAAATTATATTCATACCAAAACCTATGCTTATATAGCAGCTTTATTCATAACCAGTGAAAACTGGAAACAATTCAAATATCCTTCAACAGGTAAATGGATAAACTACGGTATATCTATACAATGGAATTCTATATATCGATATAAAGGAATGAACTACTGATATAGCATGGATGAATCTTGAAGGTATTCTACGGAGTTAAAAGCAGCCAGTCTCAGAAGACAACACAGTGTATATATTTGTCAAAATTCATCAAACACCAGGCAGCCCGGGTGGCTCAGCGGTTTAGCACCGCCTTCAGCCCAGGGCCTGATCCTGGAGACCGGGTTTGGAGTCCCACGTGGGGCTTCCTGCATGGAGCCTGCTTCTCCCTCTGCCTGTGTGTCTGCCTCTCTCTCTCTCTCTCTCTCTCTCTGTTTCCTCTCATGAATAAATAAATAAAATCTTAAAAAAATCATCAAACACCTAAATCAAGTGAAATTAAATATATGTAAATTTTACCTCAAAGTTTAATTTCTAAGAGAGGCTATTTATTTTAATTTTTTTTAATTTTTATTTATTTATGATAGTCACAGAGAGAGAGAGAGAGAGAGAGAGAGGCAGAGACACAGGCAGAGGGAGAAACAGGCTCCATGCACCGGGAGCCCAATGTGGGATTCGATCCCGGGTCTCCAGGATCACGCCCTGGGCCAAAGGCAGGCGCTAAACCGCTGCGCCACTCAGGGATCCCCAAGAGAGGCTATTTAAAATAAAAAACAGGCGCCTGGGTGGCTCAGTCAGTTAAGTATCCAACTCTTGTTTTTGGCTCAGGTCATGATCTCAGGGTCATTGCCTTTCTTGATCTGCACTGGCATGGGGCCAGCTTAGGATTCTCTCTCTCCCTCTGCCTCTACACCCTACCATGCTCACTCACACTTTCTCTTTCTGAAAGAAAGAAAGAAAGAAAGAAAGAAAGAAAGAAAGAAAGAAAGAAAGAAAGAAAGAAAAGTAAAAAACAGTAACAGTGTGTTTGTTGTAGGTTTATAACATATGTAGAAGTAAAATGTAGGACAATCATCCAACGGATTAGAATGAGAGAGATGGAAGTACATTCTTGTTAAGGTCCATACTTCCCATAACATAGTATAATTTGAAGGTAGACTGTGACAGTTAAAATTAAAGAAACTACTAGAACCAATAAGTGTAATATTCAAGCTCAAGATACAATGTCAATTGTATTCCCATATACCAGGAATGAATTGGAACTTGAAATTTAAAAAAATACCACTCACAATAGTATCCCCCAAAAATGAATGTGTTAGGTATAAACCTAACAAAATGTGTGAGTGATCTGTGTGTGGAAAACAAACACTGATGAAAGAAACCAAAGAACACTAAAATAATCAGAGAAAGACACCATGTTTGCAAAATACAAAATGTTAATACATCATTTCTCCCCTAATTTATATAGATTCAATGTAATCCCAATCAAAATTCCAGTCCTTTGTACATTTTGACAGAGTGATCTAAAACTTAAGTGCAAAGAAAAGGAACTAGAATATCCAAAACAATTTTGAAAAGGATCGAAGTCAGAGGATTCACATTAACCCAATTTCAAGACAATATAGTAAGCTACACTAATCAAGAGTGTAGTATTGAAGAAAAGAGAAACATATAGATCAACAGAACAAAAATAGAGAATCAGCAGGCAGAACCACGCCAATATAGGCAACTGTTTTTTGACAAAGTGCAAAGGCAATTTAATAGAAAAAGGACTGTCTTCAACAAATGGTGGTAGAAAAACTGAAAGTATGCAAAACAACAAGAAAACCTCAACAACATACTTCATGAGATGAAATAAAGACATACTCAGACCTATAAACATAGCTGACACACATACAGAAAAGAAAATGATCTCAAAATTAAGGGGAATAAAATAGATAGATAGATAGATAGATAGATAGATAGATAGATAGATAGATAGATAGATGATAGATAGATAGTAAGGTAAGAGATGCAGGAAGTAATGACAAACAAAATCTTAAATATGTAGGTGACATCTTTAACAGTAATAGTTTATGTTTAAAACCCATACAGAATTAATATATACAACAATGATAGAATAAAGGATGGGAGGAGGGTAAAGGCTCCAAGACTCCTGCATTGCCCAAGAAAAGCGAAGATATACCAATCAGACTTTTAAGTCAAAAAATACATGCTATGGGGAGCACCTGGGTGGCTCAGTAGGTTAGCTGTCTGACTCTTAATTTTGACTCAGGTCATGTAGGGTCCTGGGATGAAGCCTTGTGTCCTCTGGTTCTGTACTCAGCAAGAAGTTTACTTGAGGATTCTCTGTCCCTCTCCTTCTGCCCCTCCTGTGAACTCATATTCACACTCTTGCACGCATGCTCTCCTGCTGTCTAAAATAAATCTTAAAAAAAAAAAAATACATGCTATAATCCCCTAACAGCAGCTGTTTTCAAAGTGTGGTTCATGAACAACTGGGAGTCTCCTACACCTTTTCTAGGAGGTCTGCTGAGTCAAAGTTATTTTCATTGTAATACTAAAATGTTATTTCTCGTTTTAACCCTGCTGACATTTATACTGATAATACAAAATTAATGGTGAGTAAAACTGCTGGCAATTTAGCAAGAGTTAAGCTAGAGGCACCAAACTGAACCAGAAATCATGTTCTTCAGCACCAAGCCAAGTATAGTTTTTTCTTGTTGTTAATGCCAGTTTCACTTAAGAATATCCTTGATGAAACAGTAAAAATGATTTTATTAAATGTCAACCCTTGAGTATACACTATTTTAATAATCTGTATGACACAATGGGAACTACATTTAAAGCATTTCTTCTCCATAGTGAGGTACAGTGGCTGTATTGAGGGAAAGTACATGTGAGATTAAGTTGTAAACTGAATTAGCCTCTTTTCATGGAACTCCACTGTCACTCAAAAGAATAACAAACTATGCTTTACTCTGACTTAGGTATCTGGAAGATATTTTCTCGAAAATCAATGGAATGAGACTGTCATTTCAAGAGAAGCAAGTAATAGTAATCTGTTGCCAATCATCAAACATGAGATTTCAAGCACAAATCAGAATTTTGGAAAATGTATATTGACAGCTTCCCAAAATTTAAAGGCTTTTCCAATATGATTGGTGGTAGTATTACCTAATGTAATTTTTGATATTGTATAACAATGTCCCTTGACATTGAAAAACTGGTAGTGCTCTCCTGCTTCTTCCTTCATGCTTGCCTAACTGCCCCAAAACATCATGTTACTATTTATGTTTCTCCAAACCTTAAAAACATCTTTTGCCTACTATCCAAAGGTTACAATATCCTTTTAGTAACTGCAAAACCTGAAACAAATCTTAAAATGACACACCCTCATCTTTAGAAAGAAAGAAAAACGAAAGAACTCAGTATATATATTCACCAACTCACTTCTACGCCCAAAGCCTATGACAGTATCAATAAATTATGAAAGGTTATAAATAAACAACATATAGTAATCATTTATGACATATTCTAAGTAATATCTTACTATGAGTAGGCCAACAAAACCCATTCTCTGTTATGGTCAAATCAGATCTTGGGTTAACTAGCTCTTTGACTGCTAAAACCTGATAAAAGTGGAATGACAGTTGTGTTATCAACAACATCAATTATGGTAAAAGTCCTATTGATGAAATAAATTTAAAGTGGAAAAACTGCAAAATGAACAATAAATATCTGGTAGGATGCAATTTGAGATTCTCTCAGTATAGAGGCTTTCAACTGAGCATGTCCCTACTGAGATTGCAAGGAGAGTATGCCCATAAAAACTACAAAAGATATTGGGTCCTATTTGGAATAGGTATGTGTTCGAAGCAGATATGGTACAATGAACAAAAGATGGCAAAATATGTGATTAAATTAAGGATCTTGAGAAGAGGTGCTTACCACGGATTATCTGGGTGGGTGGGCCCTAAATGCAATCACTTGTATCCTTTTATAAGAGAGGCAAGAGTAAAGGTTTTCACAGAGATACACAGAGATGTGAAGACCAGCCACCAAAAAATGTCAAAGAAGCAAGGAACTGATTCTTCACTAGAACTTCCACAGAGTACTGCCCTACTGTCATGCCAACCTTGATTTCAGGCTTCTAGCCTCTAGAACTGTGAGAAATTTCTGTTATTCTAAACTACCCAGTTTGTGGTAATTCGTCACGGTAACCTCAGGAAACGAATACAACCAAGTAGTTCTGCAGCTACCTATATGAGTCTCATTCTCTCACACCTAAGCTATCATTTCATGAACCAAAAACTAAACCCGAGACAAAATTGCAAAGATTCTCATGTAAGAAGAATGCCTGTCACTGCTCTGCTGGCATGTTGTTTCCTGTCCAATATCCTTCTATGTCAATCTGACATCAAGTTGACTTAATCAGGTCCTACTTGTCTAAATGAATTTTGAGCCTAAGGATCCCCAGTGGGCACTTCAGCTAATGGTATTTATAAGGCCAAAACATCCAAATTGTTTACTCTTTTTAATGCCATCAGAGCTAAGTGCAGTGGATAAAAGTGTGGGCTCTGGAACCTTGGCTAGGTTGATTTTGAATTTTAGCTTTGCATTGTGTGGTCTTGAGTAAGTCACTTAATCTCTCTGTGCACTATAAAACAGGGATATTTTATAGCAACTACCTCAGAGGATTACTGCAAGGATTAAATGGAAAAAATGGATTTCAAAATTGGAGAAAAATTACTTCCAACATAAAATTCTATACCAGACAAACGCAATCAAGTAGAAGAACAAAGAAAAACAAGGCATCTAAGAAACACAGCTCCAACAGAAAGGTGAAGAAGACCCGCTTCTCCAAAGATGATGGAAAGCCAAATCTCTCACAGGAGAGAAGAGGGCACCAGGAATGATTTATGAGGAAATTATACAGACTGACAGATTATACAATGTACTTAAAAAAAAACAGGAAAAACTATTCAAAAGCAATTTACAGTTGTTTGGTAAGAATTAGTGACAGGAACCTATGGCAAACAATGGAAGCTATTAAAACTTAAAACGACAAAAAGCAATTAGCATTAGGAAACTTTTTTAAGTAAATATACATCATAATATACTTCTTGGCTTACCAATAAGGCAAAAGTTGCTTATTAATTTAACCAAGGCTATTAGACTGGAAGGACAGAGAAAAGGCAAACGAGGATGATTAAAGCAATAACACAAGTTTATCCCCCATACTATAAAGTCAACAAAATGTAAATGAGGGGCAGGGGGGAGGTGAGGAAATGACAAAAACAGCAGTATAAGTGTATTATTTAGAAAGATAGAAGAAAATACCAAAGTAACAGCTAAGCACTGAAGGCAGTATCTAGGAAGAACAGTGGAGGACTGCTGTTTTCGACCATACTTCTTGTAGAACCACTTTTTAACTACGTACCTGTGTTTTCTTAATTTAAAAAAAAAAGGAAGAAAGAAAACCAATACATAGGTTAAGGCATGCAAATAAGGATTTGAAAAATACAATTAAACATGGGGGCAGGGGTTGACTATGGGGCTATAAGAACTAAGTAGGTAAAGAGAGAGAGAGAGAGAGAGAGGCCAGTTAAATAAAAGGAAGATCAGGAAACCTTGGTGTGTCGAAGAAACTGAAAGAAAAAATAAGCTTTAAAAGTGCAAGAACAGTCTGTGATGAATGTTGCTAAATGATCAAGACATAAGTAAAATATAAGGAGTCTATCATGTACCTAAATGTCATTAAGACACAACTAGCAATAGAAAAAGGTTACCTAGAGCAAGAAAGACCACTAGTCTAACTTAAAATAGCAATCATCCAAAAAGCTATCATCAGAATATACAGGCAAGCTTCTCAGTCTGAGACAAATCAGCAGACCTAGGCAGACATCCATATCTTGGATTCAAGGTATTAAAGCAAAACAGTAACACCTGGATAAATGCCTGTCTTAACACAAAGGTACCTTGTTCTCTATTGTTTTATACAGCCTATTGGGTATTTGATGGGATTGAAATTCTCATACCTGGAAAAAGAACAGACCTAACAAGTGGATTCTGATTCAAAAGAAGACTATCTCCATCTCCTATGCATGGATTCCTTTTCATCAACCCAATGCTAGTTTTAGGAGTTTGGTAGCTAAAAAGAGAAAACTAGGTGACATTAAGTCACTAAGGATAAAAATTTTTAAGACATCTCAACTAAAAGAACACCAAATAAAATCAATTTTAGTAAGATTTTTGTAGACACTTAAATTGTATCTTTTTTTTACTTTTTGATATTTTAATATCATTAAAAAACATGTTTAACATTAAATTTACAATCCTAACCATTTTTAAGTGTACAGTTCAGGAATGTTAAGTATATTCATATCATTCTGCTCAAATTCTATACCCATTAAATACTTATCACTCCCTTTACTCCTATCCACTCCCACACCCTCCCTTGGCAACCACCTTTCTACTTTGTTTCTGTTATTTTGACTAGTTCAAATATTTCATATGAGTGGAATCATACAGTATTTGTCCTTTTGTGACCAGCCTACTTCATTTAGCCTAAAGTCCTCAGAGTTCACCCATGTTGTAACACATAAGAGGATTTCTTCCTTCTTTAAGGCTGTATATAATATTCCACTGTGTGTGTATACTACACATTCTTTATCTGTTCATCCACTGATGGGCATTCAGATTACTTCCACCTCTTATCTGTGAATAATGTGCAACAAACATGAGCATGCAAATACATCTTGATGATTCTGCTTTCAATTCTTTTGGATATATACCTAGAATAGAAGTAGGATCACTGGATAATATGAATTTTCTAAACGTCATTTAGTTATAAGCAAAGAACCAAAACTCAAAATGGAAAAACGATAAACTGTGTTTCAGACAAGAAAATATCTGAAAATCACTGCCTAAAGAAAAAAAAGAAAGAAAAAAAGAGGTAGTTTGAGAGCATGGCCAAGTTAGAGGCAGCACATAAATAAACATTTCATGTGTGTAGCCCCACCATTGCCAAAAAAATGGTATTGTCACTCTTGAAAAATATGCTGGCAATTTAAACATACACTTAAGCATGTGATCCAGCATCCGCCCCCGCCCCCGCCAAGTATTTATCTTAGAGAAATGAAGACTCAGGTCTCCTCAAAAACCTGTACATAAATGTTTGTATTTCTAGCAGCTCCACCCATAATTGCCCCAAAGTGGGAAACAACCCAAGTGTTCTTCAAACAGGTGAATGGATCAACTGTTGTATATTCATACAATGGAATACCACTCAGCACAACAAAAGGTGAACTATCAATACACATATAACTTGGATGAATTTCAAGGACATTAATGCTGAGTACAAAAAGTCTCAATAGGTTACATATTGTATGGTTCCATGTATATAATATTCTTAAAAAAAAAAAAAAAAGCCACAGCCATGGAGACTGATTAGTGGTTGCCAAGATTTATGGGTTGGGGGAGAGTGTGATTACAAAGGGATAGTATAAACTCTATTCTGAAGGTGGTAGGGGTTAGTTACACCAATCAATCATGCATTAAAATTTATGTAACAGTACACCAAAAGAAAAAAGTCCACTAATAGTGAAAGGGAGATAGGGGGAAGGAGAGAAAATGAGTGGGAAATATCAGAGAGGGTGACAGAACATGAGATTCCTAACTCTGGGAAACAAACGAGGGGTAGTGGAAGGGGAGGTGGGCGGGGGGATGGGGTGACTGGGTGACGGGCACTGAGGGGGGCACTTGACGGGATGAGCACTGGGTGTTATACAAATCGGGTGTTATACTGAGTGTTGGCCAAATTGAACTCCAATAAAAAAAATATGAGAAAGAAAGAAAGAAAGAAAAGAAAAGAAAAAGAAAAGAAAAGAAAAGAAAAGAAAAGAAAAGAAAAGAAAAGAAAAGAAAGAAAGAAAGAAAGAAAGGAAGAAAGAAAGAGGAAGGAAGGAAGGAAGAGGAAGGAAGGAAGGAGGAAAGGGGAAGGGAAAAAGGGAAGGGAAGGGAAGGGGGAAGGGGAAGAGGGAAAAAAGAAAAGAAAGAAAAAAAAGAAAAAGAAAAAAAGAAAAGAAAAGGAAAAGAAATAAAGAAGAAAAAAGTCCACTTGACTACATGGTAATTTCTAATAAAATAAATAAAAGTAAACAAAAGAATATTTCAGGAATGTGGAAAATAACATACAACAAAACTTAAAAGTATTATTCAAGATAAACTAATGAACTACAGTAAAAAGAGTGGGAGTCTGCAGTATTCACCTGGGTACTCAAGCCCCTTGGCACCATTCAAGGTCCTTGGGATAGTAATTCTACCAAGGCAATCAGAGAAAACTGTGAAAAATGGCTGCTCCAATGGCAGAGGGGGCTGGGGTGACTTGAAACTGAATACATAAAATGATAGCCATCTCAATGCCAAACAAATGAGTCTTGAAAGACCAACATCACAGCTTCCTGAAGCTGAAGCGGCAATATTGGTGGAGGCAATCATAAAATCAGCCAGAAATTTTACTGGGTGACCTGAGGAATGAAACAGCCATAGTAGACCTTGATAAGCTGCCACACAAATTCCTGAGAGTCTGGAAAACTGTACACACATCAGGAGAGACAAGAGAGATCTCTGGCTGTCTACTCACATCTTTGCTCAAGCAGAGAGTTTGAACTTAAATCTGAACTCTGATTGTGGTCCCAACGTACACACAGACATTTCAGTAAAGGATGCCTTATTAGATCAAGGTGTTTAAACACAACCTATTTATCATTGGCTGATCATTAAACTATTATTGACCCAGAGATGACTTTTAAGAAGCCAAGCTTAAAAACAAAACCAAAAATTAAAGGAAAAAACAACTGAGCAGAGACATCAGTGGTCACACACTACAGAGAAAAGAGACTACAGAATTAATCAAGGCAAGTCACTAAACAAACAGGAACCACAGAAATCTAGGAGGTCAGCAAGGGTTAGAATCCAGAGTTACTACAATATGTTATTGAAAATGTACAATTTTCAACAAAAATGGTGAGATATGCAAAGAAACAGACTTTAAAAAAAAAAAAAAAAACAAACTCCGTGGAACTATAAAAGAGATTAAAAGTGACAAGACACGTAATACAAAATGTGATCCCTAACTAGATCTGGATTTAAAAAATAACAACCGTAGGAAATATCAGAAAGGGAGACAGAACATAAAGACTCTTAACTCTGGGAAACGAACTAGGGGTGGTGGAAGGGGAGGAAGGCGGGGGTGGGGGTGAATGGGTGACGGGCACTGAGTGGGGCACTTGACAGGATGAGCACTGGGTGTTATTCTGTATGTTGGCAAATTGAACACCAATAAAAAATAAATTTATTATTAAAAAATTGGTGATACAGAATAAAAAGAAAAACTGAAAAGTTAGCAAACTCAAAATTCATCTCATTTAAAATATCATTTTGACCTTGAAAAAAAATAACAACCATAGGACACTATGGGGAAAATCAGAAAATTTTAATCTAGGCTATACAGAGATAACAGTATTATCAACATTAAACTTCCCAAAAGTGAGAACTATTACTGTGGATATTTTGGACAATGTACTTGTTGTTCTTGAGAAATCCAAGCTGGAGTATTCAGGTATCTATCTTTCAAGTGATTTAGTAAAATGTGAAGAGAAAACAGCACACATACAAATGTGGCAAAATGTTAACAACTGGTGAATCTGAGTGAAGGAAATTATCGACATTCATCACACTATCCTTTCAACTTTTCTAACGGTTTGGTATTTTCCAAAATAAAAAAATATATATGAAAAAACTGGAAAACAAATATCCAACAATAGAACAATCCAATCAGGGGACTAATTACATAAGTTCCAGTACCTTCACAATAGTTAAACATTCTAGAATGGTTGAAAACAATGAAACAGTGATATATTTGATACTGGCAAGACCTCTGAGGCCATTTTAAAAGGCAAGTTACTGAACACCACATACATTTTTGAAAAAGCAAATACAACCACAAACATGTACAGAAGCACTAGGACAAAGATAAACAAACTGGTTGGTAATAGTAGAGAGATGGGGGAAAGCTTTTGGTTTGCTTTACATTATCGCCTTCCTTGCTATTTGAATTGTCTACACATATTCACACACTACTTTTTAATGTCAACAGCTGTCTGGGTGGTAGTCTGTAGGCATGTTACATTTTCGTTTTTACACTTATGAGGACAAAAGGAGGAAACTAAGAAAAGAGGAAAGTAGATAAAGGGAATTCAACAAGCCTCAAATGCTCTTCTCAGTAATTCAATACTTGAAGTATTTGTTCTTCTCTTCCAATGCTAAATCTTTAAGGCCATTTTACTATGTTTTAATAAAATTGTCTGCGGGACCTTTTTTTTTTTCCTTTAAAAGAAGATGGGGCAAGGGAGGTATACTCCAGGTTTTAAATCCTCCCACTTTGGAATTTGCAACAGCACATCACCACTGACAGATGTATATGCCTGTGTATGTCACCAACATTGACTACCACCCTATGAGATAGTACAGTTTTTAGTATCCCCTCGTTTGAGGAAAGTGAGTCACTGAGAGACAAGTAACCTGCCTGAGGTCACAGAGGTAACTAGTAGCAGAACAAGAGCAGGCTGAACTCTAAGGTATCTCAGGATGACTTCAAATAAGATAACAAGTACTGCAAGCCACAGACTGACAAGAATCCAGTAAGTAGATTAAGACCAGATATTTTTTTAATAAAATAAGTATCAGAATGGATCTTAAGTTGTAAGACTAAATATTTCATAAAATTTTTATTACATCACTACATAGATGCTGACCTGCAATGTAAAATCCATGATGGATCATGGTAAAAAGCGTCTTTTTAAAAATGCTTTTTTTCAAAACAAAAATGCTGTCTTACTATGTTTCAGTGCACAGTGACAGTGACCACTGTTAAATTCCATAAGCACCTGTATCCTCACATTTTTCTCAAGTACACTTGATAGCTGAAAAATGTAGGGATCTTAGAGATATATATTACATCAGTTATTTCTGAAGTCTCGCATTCTAACTTTAAAATCCATATACATTTTAGATTGTCCCCATAAGTTATTTTAATATAAAAACTAATTGCCTAACCCCAAAATAAGTAAAACTGACATTCCTGGAGATATTTAAGTTTGATAAGCATCTAAGTCCTCCTCTACCCACTCTCAGCACTCAAGGGAAACACTAAACAAGGCTAGAACTAGTTACTGTTATTTGGTTTATCTCTATGTCCAGAAATGCAATACATTTTAAATCACAAAGCTCTACCTTTCTGTGGTATTCATGCAGGGTGATATCAACTGTTCCTCCAAACCTCAATGTACATATTTACAATATATTCTTGCTTAGCCAGAGATTTAAATTAAACAAAACTCTATCTTACAAAGCGACCCACCACCACCACCACCACCAAAAAAAGACAAGAAACAAAAGAAAAAAACTGAGCGAAGGGCATGAATGGACTACTCACCAAAGAGGAATTACTTTAGACAATAAGTGTAGGGAAAATATACTGAATCTCATTAATAGTGAAATACACAGTTAAAACTATGAAATACGGGGATCCCTGGGTGGCTCAGCGGTTTAGCGCCTGCCTTTGGCCAGGGGCGCGATCCTGGAGTCCCGGGATCAAGTCCCACGTCAGGCTCCCGGCATGGAGCTTGCTTCTCCCTCCTCCTGTGTCTCTGCCTCTCTCTCTCTCTCTCTATCATAAATAAATAAATAAACAAACAAATAAATAAGTAAATCTAAAAAAAATAAAACTATGAAATGCTACTTTTTACCAGTTTAAGACTGAGGAAAAAAGTTAAACTCAGTATTATCTAACCTACTTTAAAAAGACACTAAAGACACTTAAAATGCAAACAATCTTTTCTGATGCATTTTAATGTTCATTCCATCTGACCCAGCAATTTTCCACTTCTAGATATTTATCCTATGCAAAACTGTAAAAATACATGCAAAACTGTAAGAACATATACAAAGATGTTCACTACAAAACTGGAAACACAAATCCTCACCAATATGAAATTAATTAAATTACCATATAGCTATACTGGAGATATCAAACAGCGATTTTTAAATACAAGAGTACGTAAAGTACTGACACTGAAAAAAGTCCAATATAGATGACTGTTAAAAAGCAAGTAACAAAACATTAAGTACTGAAGGAGCTTTTTTCTTCTAAAGATGATGTTAATATATGCAGTAGAAAAATCAGTCCAGACTGGAGCAAATTAGAAGGCTTATAGAAGAGGCTTCTTTAGGAAAGTAAAAATTGATCAAGTTCTTCACGCCTCTAATCCTGAGACATGATTCACACAACTGATGAAGAATTAGGGGGTGACTGCAAATTAGCGATAAACATTAAATAAAAATCAAAGAAAAAACTATTATATTCATGAGAAGGTATTGCATAGAAAAATAATTACACAACTCGGCCATTACTAGAGTTTACACAGTCACAAAGCAAACACTGAATACCGAGGTTAACAATACAAGTATTACCGAGGTTAACAATACAAGTATAAAGAGTACAGTAGGACATTGAGAAAAAAGAAAGCCAAATCTCCATCTTCCATAGTAGAAAATCAAAAATGCTTAAAACTGGAAAAAATCAAGAAGCAACACAAGCATTATTACTTATAGTCATGAAGGTAAATACAATCAACAGAGGTAAAATGTGGGAAAAGAAAATAAGGAGAAGGAGCGAGGGGATACTGTTTTTACAAATTTTTTAACTGTAATTAAATGTGTGTACTGCTGTGCTAAAATTTAAAAAAAAAAAGTTAACTACAAATCACAGAAAACAAAATTTTAATGGCCAGTAAATATGGGGGGGAAGGGGACGCCAGCCTCACTCATGAGGTTCAATATTCAGTAATAGAGAATACTTACATAGTTTCGATTGTGAGCTAGACACAGAGTGCCATATAACATATCGATTCATTTAATTACAGCAACTCTTGTCCAAAGTACTATTATTCTCTCATTTTACAGATAAGAAAACTGAAACACAATGATCTGCCCAAGTTCAAATTGCTAGCATAAGGCAAAATCAGGATTAGAAACCAGAAAGGATGACTCCAGAGTCCACATGTTCAATCACTATTCTAGACTGACCAAAAATACTAGTTTGGGAAGAAATAACTAGAGAATTTTCATCAAATTTCTCTTAATGTAGGCTTTCAAACTGGTGTGAGTACAAACTGACACAACTTCAATGGAGGAAAAAAAATGGCAATATCTATCAAAAGTACAAATGCATGCATATGTATGTATGTGCATATTGTTTGTGTGTGCATGTATGTATCCACCCTCTAACAGAGCAAGTCTAAGAATTATTCCTACAAATAAATATATGCATTGTGTAAAATAACATACACACAACACTGTACCAGGAAAATACTGAAAATCATATAAATAAATGTATATCATGGGACGCCTGAGTGGCTCAGCAGTTGAGCCTCTGCCTTTAGCTCAGGGCATGATCCTGGAGTCCGGAATCCGAGTCCCCAATCGGGCTCCCTGCAGGGTGCCTGCTTCTCCCTCTGCCTGTGTCTCTGCCTCTCTCTGTGTATCTCTCATGAACAAATAAATAAAATCTATATATATATACACACACACACACACACACACATATATACGAAAGGGATCAAGACTCAATATAAGTAGAAATTCCTGAATGCACTAAAATATCCCATGAAAATTAAATACATCTTATTTAGACATTATTAAAACATTCCTGGGGTGTCTGGGTGGCTCAGTCAGTTGAGCATCCAACTCTTGATTTTGGTTCAGGTTATGATCTCAGGGTCATGTGATAGAGCCCTGTGTTGGGTTCCACACTCAATGGGGAAAGTCTGCTTGAGATTCTCCCTCTCCCTCTAACCCTCCCCCTGCTCACTCACACTCTGTATAATGAATAAAATCTTCAAAAAGTAATATCCCTGATCATTAATAATGACATATCTCTAAAGATGTTCTTAAGAGGATCACTAAAATCCAGTCAATAAGTCTATACTGGTTCACTGGTGAGTCAGAGAATTCATTAGTATTACTGGTTTTAAGAAATGTTAAACTAGAAACAAACTTCACTCTAGAGCTTCTTTAGTACATTTGGTCACAGAACGCTTTTTGTTGTGAAAGCAGTTAAACAGTTCCATGGAATGGAGGTTCTAGAAACACCTGGACTAAAGCATGCATTAACTATAAATAAATGTATGGCCTCAAAACTAGAAATATTTGTGTTTGCACTAAGGACTGAGTTTATATGTGGTATCTGATCTGAATCCTTTGTTTCACTCCTATGCCATTCCTTACTCCCCCCTTCATAGCACCTTAACTCTATATACCTAACATGCTACTCAAATTTAAGCAAAAAGTCCAAAGAACATTCCTGGGATAAAAGGTAAATTAAGAATTATTCTTCATCAAGAAGTATTTTATATAAGCATTATAAACAAAATCACAACTACAAACTTATTTAGGATTTCTGCTTCTAGCAAAAATGGAATAAAAGGATCAGATTTACCCTGCCACATTAATAAACCAAGAAATATGTGAAACAATGTTTTTAGTCACTGGACAACAAGTAATAAAGGTAGTGATCCCTGACAGAGTAAAAAAAAATAAGGTAATCCCTATGACTGCCCACAGCTTTCTGCATGGAAGGAGTTTCCATGCAATGCCAAAGGCAGAGAAATGAAGGTAAAGTGCAGTCCCTCAAACTCAAAAGGAAGCAGCTAAAAATTTGAATAGGCCAAGGCAGGAAATGAGAGGAGAGAGCTGTAGAGAGAGCACTCCAGAGACCTACACAGGTGCCCTCCCCTTCAGTCCTCAGATGAGTAACAATGAGAAGGTAAAGAAATTACACTAGAACTACCTGAAATAAACAAGTGGAAAAAATCCACATGGCTCAAACAGTGCTAAAAATAGTTGCTATTCCCACAAGTCAGAGTGAAAGAATCTCATAATAATGAGCATTCAGAAGAGTCCTCTCAGAAGGATATTGGCTCAGTAGTGGGGCAAAATTAGCTCAAGACTAAGGTTGCTCTCTTCTCTCCAAAAAAGTGTAAAAGCAAGCCTAAAAATGACCAAACTATTTACAATTGGCTTAATTACATCTCAAAACAAAGCTCAAAAAATATTTAAAATAGTAATATCCAGAAACCAACAAGATAAAGTTCACAATGTCTAGTATCCATATCAAAGTTACCAGAAATGAACACAATCAAGAAACTATGACTCATAAACAGAAAACCCAAATGAAAAATTAATCAGAAGTTATACAAGTTATAGCATTTATTTAAAATTTTATTTCCTAAGTTCAAGAAAGTAGAGAAAAGCATGAGCATATTAAAGAGAAACAAAGATATAAAAAAAACTCATATGAAAATTACAATGTGTAAAGTAAAAAGACATAACTGGATGCAATTAACAGCAGATTAAATATTGTGGAAGAATAAAAAACCATGAACTTCAAGCCTGACATACATGTAATTGGGATGCAATTAGGAGAAGGGAAAGAGAAAACAGAAAACTATACATAAAGATGTAACAGTAAAAAATTTTCCAAATGTGATGAAAGCTATAAATCCACATATCCAAGGAGCTCAACAAATCTCAAACACAAGAAAAACTTAAAAAAAAAAAAAAAAAAAAAAAAACCTGTAAGACCTAACCAGATTGCTTAACACCAGCAATAAAAAAGAAACTCTTAGAAGCAGCCAAGGGAGGGGGAGCAGGGATGGCTCTGTTCCTATAGAAAAAAAAGATAACAACAAACTTCATCTCAAAAATGTGAGGCAGAGGACACTACAGCAACATCTTTATAAAACATTGCAAGAAAAAAGTCAATCTGGAATTCTATACCGAGCCAAAAGAGCTGTCAAAAATAAAGGCAAAATATAAACTTTTGCACAAAAAGGCTTAAGAATTAATTACCAGCAAATCTTCACTGTAAGAAATGTTAAAGGTCCTTCAGGCAGAAGAAAAATAACACAAGACAGAAATCTAAATCTACAAAACGGAAGGAAGAGCAATGAGAATCATAAATATGTAAGCAAATATAAATTTTTCAAAATTTAAATCTCCTTAAATGATAACTGCTTAAAGCAAAAATAATAACGTACTGTGGGGCTGATAACAAATGTAGAAGTAAAATGAACTGACAACAATAACAAAGTCCAGAAGTGAAATGGAAGTATACTACAGTAAGTTTCTTACAGTATCTAAGAAAAAGTATGTTACTTGAAAGTAAACTGTGATAAGACATGTATACTTTAAATACCAAAGTAACTACTTAAAAAAAAATTGAATGAGCATAGCTAATACTACTTTAAGCCAGCCAAAAAAGTTTTTAGAAAACTTGCAGAAACTACTCCATTAACCCTGTAAAAGGCAGAAACAGAGGAGGAAAAAAAGAACAAAAAAAATATGGAACAAATAGAAAACACACATCAAGATGACAGACTAAACCTAACCAAATCGGTAATCCCACTAAATGCAAAAATAGCAGAGACAGCCCAATTAAAAGGCAGGGATCAGCTGTCAATCACAAAACAAGATGGCATACACTAACTTCCCCTGCTACTCCCATATAAACACAAATATCTGAAAAAATATTCAGCAGGTGGTAATAAAAAAAAAGAAAAAAAAAAACTTCCAAGGTGACAGGATCTCAGGACTCGAAGAAAGGCATCATAGGGAGTCCCTGGGTTTTTGTGTTACGTCCCATATACCCTAGACAGAACACTACAAAGACCTGCAACCCAGAACTAAGAGGCATAAAAAGAAATGAGGGAAGGAAAGAAGGAAAAAAAGACACAACCAATGCAAAACAGACTGGCCAATCCACCCTTAGCAATAGCTAGAAAGCCTCAGGGCATTCTAGGCCTCTCCGTCACTATAACCACACACTGGTAGGGAGCCTGAGCCATCCCAACTTCTGCTCCTCAACTAGGACACCAAGAGATTATTTGATCCACCTGCAGCTACAGATTCATATCTAAAATATATAAAGAACTTTCAAAACTAAATATTTAAAAATTACTCAAATTACAAAATGGACAAAAGACTACAGATGGCAAATAAGTACCTGAAAAAAGTCAAATAGTCTCATTCACTATGAAAGAAATGCAAACTAAAATCACAATGAATTATCATCGTACACCCATCAGAATGACTAAAACAATAGTGATAATACCCAATGCTGGAGAAGATGCACAGAAACTGGATCACTCGTATATAGCTGGTGAGAATGTAAAATGGCATAGACACTCTGGAAAATAGTTTGGCAGTTCCTTTAAAATTGAAAAATGGACTTCCCATTCAACATAGCAATTACACTCTTGGATATTTACCCTAAAGAAATTTTATTTTCATGCACAAATGTGCACACAAATGCACAGCAGTTTATTGGCTAAAAGTTGGAAACCAACCAACGTCCTTCTACGAGTGAATGGTTAAACAAATTGTGGTATATCCACACCATGGAATATTACTCAGAATAAAAAAGAGACTACTAATATACACAATTATTCGAACGAATTGCAAAAAAAAATAAACCAATCTCAAAAGGATGCATGCTAAGTGACCCCATTTATAAAATGCTCATGAAATAACAATTACAGAGATGGAGAACAAATTAATGATTCCCAGGAGTTAGAGGTGGAGGGGGTTGATGTAGCTATGAAGAGGTAGCACAAAAAAGACTTGTCATGATGATGGACTTAAGTATCTTGGTTGCGGTTACACAAAAACACATGATTAAAATGCAGAGCTATACACACACACACACACACACACAAGTACATATATATCTGGTGAAATCTGAATAAGTTTATTTATTTGTTTATTTATTTATTTATTTATTTATTTAACACAGAGAAAGAGAGAGGCAGAGACATAGGCAGAAGGAGAAGCAGGCTCCTCACAGGGAGCCCAATGTGGGACTCGATCCCTGGACCCCGGGATCATGCCCTGAGCCAAAGGCAGACACTCAACCACTGAGCCACCCAAGCGTCCCTGAATAAGCTCTTTAGATTATACTATTATCAATTCCCTGTCAATTTTCCTTTCACTGTTAATTATTTCAAGTTGTACTTACAGTTAAGTTAACATTGGGGGATGCTGGGTGATGAGTATACATGGGGCCACTCTGTGTAATTCTTTGTAACTTTCTATAAAGCTAATTATTATTTCAAAATTTAAAGATTTCCACTGGATATAGAAGATCCAACTTTATGCTACCTACAAGAAATTTTCTGTAAATATAAAGACAGAAATAGGTTAAAAACAAAAAGATGGAAAAAGATATACCATGCTAACACTAATCAAAAGAACACTACAGGGACACCTGGGTGGCTCAGCAGTTGAGCATCTGCCTTTGGCCCAGGGCGTGATCCTGGAGTCCCAGGATGGAGTCCCACATCTGGCTCCCTGCATGGAGCCTGCTTCTCCCTCTGCCTGTGTCTCTGCCTCTCTGTCTCTCATGAATAAATAAATATTTAAAAAAAAAAAAAGAACACTAGAGCAACAGTATTAAAATTAAAGTGGATTTCATAGCAAAAACTGAGACCAGGAATAAAGATGTCATTTTACAATAAAAGGATCAATCCATCAGGAAGCTGTAACAATCCTAGACATTTATCCTCCTAAATAAAAGAGCTTCAAAATATATTAACCAAAAATGGCAGAACTGAAAGAGGGAAAAAGACAAAACTACAATCATAGTCAAAGACTTCAATAACCCTCCTTCAATGGTATATAGTAGTAGTCTTATAATTACTAGAGTGGAGAAGACTTGAGAGATGCAATCATCCAAACTGATCTAATTTACATTTTTGCCACAGAATATACATTCTTTTCCAGTGCACAGAGACCACTCACCAACGTAGACCATATTCTAGACCATAAAACAACATTTAAAAATGTTTAAATATTCAAATCATACAAAACATATTCTCTGACCAAAAGAGAATTAAATCAACACAATATTTGGGAACTCTCCAAATATCTAGATACTAATCCCCAAACATACTTCTTAAAAAACCCATGGGTCAAAGCAGAAATCAAAAGGCAAATTTGAAAATATTTTTAAATGAATGTAAATGAAAACACAATATACCAAAATCTGTGGAATGGAGCTAATGCAGTACTTTAATAAATGAAAAGGGGCCCAATCTCCCATGTAGGAGATTCCCAAGAAATTTATGCACTCTACCAGGAATGTTAACTTTTGATGTGTAGTGATAAAAATGGCACCTCGCTTCCGTGATCTTCCTCTGAAAAACCTATAACCCTAGTCTAATCATCAGAAAAGCATCAACATATACCAATAGAAGTCTATCCTATAATATACCTGACCAGTACTCCTCAAAACTAAGGTCACCAAAAACTCAGAAAGTCTGAGAAAAGGTCAGAGCCAAGAGGAGCCTAGAGGCATGGCAACTAAGTTTAAGGAAGTAATCCTAGATGAGATCCTGGAACCAGAAAAAGGACATGATGTACAATCTGGGCTCATTAATACTACACTAAAGTAAGATATTAACAAGGGAAACTGCAGGAACTCTATTATCTTCTCAGCTTTTCTGTAAATCTAAAACTACTCTAAAAAAATGAAGTCTATTAAGAAAAAAATTACACTACACATAGAGAAACTTCAATTCTCCCTGCCCAAAGTAATTTCTCCTTTTTATGATCTGTCAGAGCATTTATTTGTACTGCTCAAGACATACTCTAGCTTTTATGAGAGTTACTTTATGACAATAATCATGAACCATACATCTTTTCAAACTGTCACCTCCCCCCTTCCACCTCTACCCAATATACTGCCTTTCTCCCAGTATGTAAATAAAATTTTTTTTTAATTTTTTCTTATTTATTTATGATAGTCACACAGAGATAGAGAGAGACAGAGATACAGGCAGAGAGAGAAGCAGGCTCCATGCACCGGGAGCCCGACGTGGGATCCGATCCCGGGTCTCCAGGATCGCGCCCTGGGCCAAATGCAGGCGCTAAACCGCTGCGCCACCCAGGGATCCCGTAAATAAAATTTAAATGGCTAACTCAGGATTCTGTGATACCTTTCAACTGTGACTTCTTTACAATTATTCTACCTTTTTAGTTCAAAATGATTAATTCTTCAGATACCTAAAAACTGTAATCATACTAACACAAAATGAGATTTGACTTACATACTATTGTACAAATCAGTGTCTTTTAAACTACGGTCTGTAGGTATTCTCTTGTATCCTAGAAACCCTTATGGGTAGATTTTATTTTTTTTTAAGATTTTATTCATGAGAGAGAGAAAGAGAGAGAGAGAGAGAGGCAGAGGGAGAAGCAGGATCCATGCAGGGATCTGACGTGGGACTCGATCCTGAGTCTCCAGGATCAGGCCCTGGGCTGAAGGTGGCGCTAAACCGCTGAGCCACCTGGGCTGCCCCTTATGGGTAGACTTTAATTGTATTTTTTAACTTCTATAATTTAAAAATGCCTGATTAAACATTCTCAATTACACTGCTGACCCAAATCCAAATACTGACATGCAATGCTAATGCCGATATTTACTTTCACAGCTATACTGACGCCAAGCAATGCTACTATTAGTAGCAAATTATCCATTCCCCAAAAGCAAAGACCAAATAAGACAATATACAAAATATAACAGGGTTCCATACAGGTTCCTATAGAGAAAAACTGCAAAAGAATGAAGTCATGCAGCACACCATAGTAGAGGTATACCAAAAGAACTTTAGATGTAACCCTAACATCAGCCAAGTAATTCATTTTGACAAAACAATATTACTCACTGCATTAGTGTTAATTTTTGTATTGGCTTTAGTTTATTTATAAATGTAATTTATAGCTATAATCTGTTTTCTAGTTGTGACAAAGATATGTATGCATAAGGAATTTACTCAGAAATGTCTGAACTTAAGTAAAACTTTAAAAATAAACCCAGCCAATAGTCTCTGCAAGAATTTCTTTCTGCATTACATTTACCCTAGCACTATAAACCCGTAAGTGAAAAGCTATTATATTCACTCAAGAATGTGTCCAGTTGTACTTTAGGTTACCCAAAGGTACTCTGAATATAGATAATACTACTCCACACTTTAATATATAACTTTAAAGGCAAACATTAATTTTGAACACTGCAAGAACATAAAACTTTGAATTAGTTTAAACTCCAGCTTCATTATTTGATAACTGTCGGATCTTACTGAAGCCACCTAAAACCCTCTGGGCCCCAGTTTCCATGTGTGTAAAGTAAGAATACTATCTGTTCTACCTACCTTACGTAAGTGTAAGATAAAGTGTACCCACTTAACCAATATGCTTTTTTTTCCTTCTGGCAAGAAAAAGTTAACTGATATAAACAGTTCACTTCAGAAATATACCAAAATATAACAATCTTGTCCTCATATTTTCAAGAAAAAAACTTAACCTAAATGTGAACATTTACTACACAGATACAACTTACCAGACATTACGACAGACTGAGGAAATACAGAAAGGAATAAAAGATCCATGTTCTCAAGGTACATGTGTGTTGGGGGACAGGGACACTGAAAGAGACCATTCTAATATGCTGTCATAAATACAATCAAGAAATACTATGGAAAAAAAAAAGAAATACTATGAAAACTCTAAATTTTAATCTGGCCAACTGCAGAATCAAAATGCTTTAAAGATTTATAGTGTTTGTGGGACGCCTGCTCAGCGGTTGAGCGTCTGCCTTTGGCTCAGGGCATGATCCCGGAGTCCCTGGATAGAGTCCCACATTGGTCTCTGCATGGAACCTGCTTCTCCCTCTGCTTATCTCTCTGCCTCTCTCTCTCTGTGTGTGTGTCTCTCATGAATAAATAAAATATTTAAAAAAAAAAAAGACATTTATAGTGTTTGTTAGTCAAATGCAAATTCTAAGTAATACAAGAATTTCTTACTGGATACATATTATGTGGAAGACACTGTGCTATGTAGGTCTATCAGATTTAAAAGTAAACAAGACTGGGGCACTTGGGAGGCTCAGTCCGTTAAGCGTCTGCCTTTGGTTCAAGTCATGATCCCAGGGTCCTGGGATCAAGCCCCCCATCAGCCTCCTCATCAGCCTCCTCCTCGGGGTGCCTGCTTCTTCCTCTCCCTCTGCAAGCCACTCCCCTTGCTTGTGTGCTTTCTCGATGTCAAATAAATATTTTTTAAAAGGTAAACAAGATATATACTGTCCTCACAGAAATAGCAATCGAGAAAGGAAGACAAAATTTTAAAATAGAGACATGCCAAGACAAAAAAAAAAAAAAACTGTACTATTAAAGTATACAGCAATCAGGGAGGGACAATCTAAGGAAACATACAGTAACAAGAAAAACTGCATTTTCCTTTATTTTCTTTTCATTCTCTTTTTTAACATAAAGGCAGTCAAATAATTGAGGAAATTTTTTTAATTCAAAAAAAAATATTAACTGTTGATAAGTGAATTGATACTGACACTTTCTCTCTTATTTTCTACCCCCAAACATTACTATGGAAACCCACGTTCAACTTATAGTACTCTATTTAGCGCTCATCACAGTATAGTCATAGGAGCGTAAGTGTTGCTCCCCACACAGGACAGGGTATTTACTATTTCTAGCCTGCACAGTCCACATTATGAAAAATTCCCCAGCACCTTATGGGTGTGGGGGGAGGGGCATCAAAAACATTGCAAAACAATCAGCTGTGCCTCTCTGCTAGGAAAAAAATGTGTTTTCATGACAGCAGACATTTCTATCTCCAACAGCAGCATAGAATATTAGAGGGTGATGAACACAAGCAATGAAACTGGGCTGGGTATCAGTATTAGAGAAAAGTCACTTTTTCTTACACTGGAACAAAGGCAATATCATTTTTAGCTACAGTGCTAACATTTTCCAAAACTACTTTTTCTGCCCTTTCCTCTGTTATTTGAAGAGAAGCGACAACATAAGCTCATGACCAGCAATATAAAAGAGGAGGTTAGGTACATGATCACTTTTCTACATACCCACCACATCATCACCGTGCACAGAATTTTCATCCTGACCAGATGACTCATGGCAAGAAATGAACTCAGAACTAGGTTCAATGCCTAGGACGCATTCACAAAGCGTAAATGACTAAAACATTTTCTAGTTTTGGGAAAAGCCTAGTAAGCTGCAAATATTTCTGTCAACAAAATATGCAGTAGAATAAAAACACATCATAATGAGGTTTACTACACCATGGATCAAAAATTAACCCAAGAAAAGAGTGTAAGACAATAGCACTACAACTCTTTTTGACCACCATATGCTTTCATTTCATATCCTCATAGGAGTATCAAGTATTATGCTAGATTTCAGGCTAGCTTTGCTGTTACTTTTTCCAATCACTCAAGAAGTGATGTTAAGAGAATCTTGATTTGAGTCACCTGGGTGGCTCAGTCAGTTGAGCATCTGACTCTTGGTTTTTGGCTCAGGTCATGACCTCAGGGTCCTGGGATTGAGCCTGTGTCCCACTTGCACTCAGTCGGCTTGAAGATTCTCTCCCCCTTTCCTTCTGCCCTTCCTCCCAACCCATGTGCTCTCTTACTAGCTCACTCTCTAAAGTAAATCTTTTTTAAAAAGAGAGAAAACCTTGAATTATGTCTGTTTTCTAAAAGTAAATCATGAACTTCAGTAGTTTTATTAGTAATCTATCTGGGTTCTCACAGCTAGTTAGTGGCAAAATCTGAGGGCTAGGGTAGAGGGAGACATAAAAAAGAAACCTCTCTAAGTACACCTAAAACCCACATTCATCAGAAGTACAACCTACTCCTTGCGGTCTATTCCTCCAAATAACACCTTTCTCATAACCCACTCTCCACACGGTGCTCTTCCTGGAATCTCTTCCTATAATCTTCCTTTAAACCTCTAACTAGGACATAACGGAACTTCTACATTAACTTATATTACCACCTCATCCTAACATATCCTATTCTTGTTCACCAAACTGCTTATTAGGATTGTTATTAACAACACTTAAAAACACTGTGCATTTTACCTCATTCAATTCACACAAAACTAAGTACTACCATCCCTACTTACAGATAAAGAAACTAAGACTTAGTCAGAGGTATTAAAAGGCCTACTTTATGGGCAGCCAGGTGGCTCAGTGGTTGAGCATCTGCCTTCAGCTCAGGTCATGATCCCAGGGTCCTGGGATCAAGTCCAGCATCAGGCTCCCCATGGAAGCCTGCTTCTCACTCTGCCTATGTCTCCGCCTATGTCTCCGCCTCTCTCTGTGTGTCTCTCACAAAAAAATAAACAAAATCTTGAAAAAAAAAAATAAAAGGCCTACATTAAAAGACAATGAGGACAGATAATGTAGCAATGTTTGGGTAAAACATATGGTATACTTATTCTTAATCATATTCTGTATTAATTCACCGTTAGGAAGTAAAAATGTTATAATGTTATATAATCCATTTGGAGGGGTGGGGAGACAATGATAATAAGTAGACAAAGCTATCAGGAAAGAAAACTTCTCTGGAAATTTTAATACCTATTTTAAAAAGGAAATAGTAAGAAATCGCTTTTGTCTCAGTTCTCAGAGTGCTTTTGGACCGAGTATAAATATTCTTCTGAACAGCCCTTTCCACATGTCCTCCTCAACTCTCTCTGTCCAGTAGCTCATTAATTTAGACTCTATGATGTACAATTCTAGATAATTCCAACTGAATAAAAATTTACCTTATCATTCTGAAGCAGTGCTTCCCAAAGTATTGTTTTAGGGAAAAGAAGTTTTACAGTTATAAAATATATGTATGTTGTGTAGTGGATCAAAATGTAAAAAACATTTTCCCATTGTCAGGATAGAAAAAACCTCTGATAAACAATGCTCCAAAAGTTTGCCAATAAAGTAAAAAGTATCTTCATTCTTACATCATGTTTAGAAAGTGAGACATTCCACTTGGACATATTTAAATACACCTGCAAGCTTCCACTATAACTACATTTTTAAGCTACAGACATAACCTCTTCAAGATTTCCTCATCTTTTTAAACAGAGTATAGAAAACACAACTGAACCATTTCTTTAGTTAGGTTAAACACAATTTAACCAAACAATCATTAACGAGGAAAAAATGTTTACTACACTGTGCTATTTCAATAAAACAAGGCCATTTCCTAATTTGGGGTGGCATTTACAAAATATGTTCACTTCCTGATAATTTGTCAAACTGCTAGCATAATTATGATAGATAAACTCAACTGTGTTCGTGTTACACTTCAATGAAAAAAGTTTACTTTTTTAAGTAAACTACAAGTTTACAAGTTTTGCTCTTAGCAAAAATTATGTGAGGGACTTCTAGTTAAACAAGACAATTTAAACAGCAAGTTCATCACTGCTTCCTTCCAACACCTCTGAAATAAGAGCAAAGGAATTAAAAGACAGTCGCTGTTAAAAACAAATAGAAGTGTACTAGATGGTACTTCCAACACTGACCACAATAACTTCCATCTCACATGCTTTTCTACAGTATGACACTGCCACTCCTCCATCAAGAAATGAAGTTCCTGTTCCCTCCCCAAGATTCTGGATAGGGCTTGTGACTGTTCTCACCAATAAATTATGGTGGAAATAGCACCATGTGACTTCTGAGTAAAGGTCATAAAAGGACATGCACCCTTCACCTGATCCTTTTAAACACTAGCTTTTGGATCTCTGAGATGCCACAATAAGAGTCCAATAAACCTAAAGCAGCCATCCTGAGAAGGCCAAATGTAGGTCCTTGAGTTGACTGCTCCAGCTGATCCTAGCCATCTAGCCATCTCTGCCAAGGCGCCATCTTAGAAATAAATCCTGCAACACCAGTTGTTTGTGTGTCCCTCTGCCATGGGTCACCACAACTGAGGCCCCAAACATGTGAAGCAAAGAAAAGGACATCCCTGCAGTAAGCTTTGCAAATTCCTGACACACATATCTTGTTAACAAAGACTAAGAGTGGTTTGGGGTGACTTGTTATAGAGTAAGATAACCAGACCAGAAAAAGAGAACGGCAGATAAACCAACTCAAATTCTGAAAGACAAAATGCAAATGAAATGCCAAGTGTCTTAGTGTTTCAGATAACAAGTCAGGAAAACCTATTCGCAGCAGAATCCTAGGAAGGGCTGAGAAATGGTAGAAAGGGTTAAGAGGAGAATTATGAAAGAAATTAATGAGAACTAGTTAAACCCTCTAAATTTGTTCCTCTAGATGAGGCTGCTAGGGAATTGTCCCTTCCCTATTATCTCCCCCCACCCCAACACCAACAAAAGACCCCATGTTTAACTCTATAGAGATACTAAATGGAAACAAACAATTTTCACAGATCAGGGTGAGGAATGGCCACCACAGTTCACATTCTGGCTACCAAAGCACTAGCTACTAGGCTTATGCCTCTTGCAGCCCTAGGATGAGGGTGACAGCAAATCCCAGAATGCCAGTTGTCCAGCAGGCCTTGTGGCCTACACAGCCAGAGCAATCTTTGGGGAAGGCTAATTTTTTTAAAAGGGGGGAGAGGGGAAAGGAGAGTAAGGACTGGTGTATTACCAGATGACCATACTGGGGCAACATACATGAGATACAGAAAACTAAAACAACAAAAAGTGAATTAGCTCCTTTATAAAAGAATACACAAAAGAACCTCTATACATAAAAAGTAATCACAGTAAACAGCATTTGTTTATTTAGTCTTTGTAATCTTAACTTTGATTTAATCTGAAAACATGGGTGCCCGGGTGGCTCACTCAGTTAAGTCAGGGTACTGGGATTGAGCCCCATGGGCTCCCTGCTCAGCAGGGAGTCTGTTTCTCCTTCTCCCTCTTCCCCCTTCCCCCTTGTGCTCTCTGCTCTCTCAAATTAAAAAAAAAAAAAAAGAAAAGAAAAGAAAAAGGAAAGAAGGGAAAAAACAATTCCAGAAAACTATTTAACTTTGCAGCCTGTCAAAACAGTGGATAAATTTGAGGCATACAATAAATAACTAAAAATCTTAAAACAAAAAGTGGGGGAATGAGAGGTTCATAACACCTCTGAAAAGCTCCAATATGAAAAACCTGAAAATCAAGATGATCAACCCTGTACATACCCGGGAAAGACCTGAGAAGTCTATAGACTCTCTCGGTCTGATCATGAGGCTTTGAACAATCACAAAAGTGAAGGCTGCGGCAGAGCTGTCAACTGCCTGCACACAAAGCACCCTTAGCAAAGACAAGGAGACTTACTGGTTCCAGGAAATTAAGAAAATCTTTGTCTAACAGTTAGCTAAACATGAAGATAAACAAGAAGAGATTTTAATGGCAATACGGGAGAAAATTAGTTCAGAAAAATCACTATAACCAAAAAACTACAACAACAAACAGTAACAAAAACAAATGCTGTCAAGGGGGAATGTTCTGCTTTTTGGAGTTGCTACATTATATTAAAATGTCCACTTTTCAACCAAAATTTTGAGACATGCAAAGAAAAAACTATAGTCTACCCACAGAACAGAAGAGCAATCAAAAGAAACTCCCAGAGCAAATTCAGCAGATGATATTCTTACTAGACAAGCCTTTAGCTATCATAAATATATTCAAAAAACTAAGGGAAGCCAAGACAAAAGAACTAAAGCAAAGTAGAAGAACAATCTATCAATGAACAGGAAAACTAGGATGCCTGGGTGGCTCAGCAGTTGAGCATCTGCCTTCGGCTCAGGGAGTGATCCCGGTCCCAGGATCGAGTCCCACATCAGGCTCCCTGCAAGGAGCCTGCTTCTCTCTCTGCCTGTGTCTCTGCCTCTTTCTGCAGGTGTCTCATGAATAAATAAAATCTTTAAAAAAAAATTACGTGTAAAAAATAGAGCAAATATAAAATACAACAACTGAATTCATTAGAGAAAATTCTAAAATTTTCACTGGAAGAAATTTCACTAGAGAGGCTCAACAGCATATCAACAGGCAAAAGAATCAATGAACTTAAGGATAGATCAATACAGATTATTCGATCAAGAAACAGAAAGGAGGGACACCTGGGTGGCTCAATGGTTGAGCGTCTGCCTGGTTCAGGGTATGATTCTGGAGTCCCGGGATCGAGTCCCACATTAGGCTCCCTGCATGGAGCCTGCTTCTCCCTCTGCCTCTGTCTCTGCCTCTCTCTCTGTGTCTCTCATGAATAAATAAGTAAAATCTTAAAAAAAAAAAAAAAAAAAAAAGGAAAAATGAAAAAAAATGAACAGAACCTCAGAGACCTGTGGGATATTATGAAGTATACCAAAACATGCACATCAATCAAAGCCACAAAAGGAAAGCTGAGAAAAGAAAAGAACATTTAAAGAAATAATGGCTGAAAACTTTCCAAATTTAATAATAGTAATAAAAAGTTAATCTCCCATCCAAAAAGCTCAATAAACTCCAAATAAATTGAACTCAAATAGATCCACACTGAGAGGCATTATAGTCAAACCGTTAAAAAGAAAACCAAATGAGAATTTTAGAAGCAACAAAAAAGAAGTAGCTCATCATGTACAGGAAGTATAATCCTCAATAAAAAATTATTTGATTTCTTCATCAGATACTGTAGAGGCCAAAGGCAATGGCATAACATGTTAAAAGTGTTGAAAGGAAAAGACAGTCGACCAAGAATTTTATATCCAGCAAAACTATCTGTAAATATTAAGGCAAAATTAAGATTTTATAGATAAAAACTGAGTTTGTTACTAGCAAAAAACGTGTCACTAAGAGACCTGCACTGCAAATAATACAAGACAGTCATTCACACTGAAATAAAAAAAACACTAGACAATAACTCAAAACCTTAAGAAAAAAATAAATAATACCAGTAAAGGTAACTACCTAGATAAATATAAAAAGTGTATAAATGCATTTTTCATTAAATTGTTTTTGTCCTATATGATTTAAAAGACTCTCAATAGAGCAATAATCATTTATTTGTGTTGATGGGAACACAATTTACAAAGATGTAACATATGACCATAATAGCACAAAGGAGGGGAGATGAAATGAAGCTGTAGAGGAGAAAAGTCTCTGTATCCAACTAAAATTAAGCCAGTATTAATGAAACTGGTTTTAAGTTCCAGGGCAAATACAAAAAAAAAAAAAAAAGTGACATGATAAAAGTAACAAAGGGGAATTAGAATGATACACTGGAAAATCCTAACACACACACAAAAAGATGGCAATGGGGGAAGAGAGATTAAAAATAACACAAAGACAACAAATAGCAAAATGGCAGGTATAAACCCAACCTTAACAGTAATCACATAAAATGTAAACACAATTAAAAGGTAGAAAGATTGCTGGATGGATAAAAAAGCATGATCCAACTATTTGCTTCCTAAAAAAGGACACATTTTAGATTCAAGGACAAAATAGGATAAAATTAAAAGGATGAAAAAATATGTACCATACAAACAGTAACCAAAATAGAGCTTGAGTGGCTATATTAACATCAGACAAAATATACTTTGAGACAAATATTGTTATTAGGGATAAAGAACATGCTATGGTGACAAAAAGGGCCAATTTATCAAGAAGATATAACAATTAAAAACAAATATGCAAATAATAGAACTCAAATTACCTGAAGCAAAAGCTGAGAAAAGTAGACAACAATAGTTGAAGACTGAAATATTCCACTTTCAATAATCAATAGATCAATAAGGAAATAGAAGACCTGAATAGAACACTATAAACCAACAAGACTGAAAAGCCATCTATGGAACACCTCCCCCAACTACAAAATACACATTCTACTCAAGTGCACATAGAATATTCTCCAGGATAAGCCACAAAGCAAGTCTCAGTAAGTTTATAGGATTAAAAAATCTTAACAGGGGACGCCTGGGTGGCTCAGTGGTTGAGCATCTGCCTTCAGCTCAGGGCATGATCCCAGAGTCCTGGGATCGAGTTCCACATTGGACTCCCCCACAGGGAGCCTGCTTCTCCCTCTGCCTGTGTCTCTGCCTCTCTCTGTCATTCATGAATAAATAAAATCTTTTTAAAAAATCATAACAGCTATATTCTGTAATCAAAATGGAATGAAATTAGAATTTAGTTACGAAAAAATTAGGGAAATTCACAAATACATGGAAATTAACACAATCCAAAATAAGAGATCAAAGAAGAATGCACAATTCTTCATTATGATTAGCATATTACACAGAAAACTACTGCTTAAATAAGAGCTAAAACTTATTTTAAGAAAAACTCCTATTTTAAAAAAATCAAGTTTGTTTCTATACAAATTGCACTATAACAAGCTCAACAGATTAACAGAAAGGACAAAAGTACAGAATTTATAGCTAGAAAGAATTATAAAAGTCCCCTCATTTTGATATTGTAGCATTTTGTAACATGTATATCACTGAAATTAGTTATCCTCTGCCTAAGGTGGACTGATGCCAACCTAGGAAGTTTCCACTTAACTATTTTCATTTGAGATTCTAGGGAAACATATATACCACCTATCCTCTTCCTCCTAAAAAACTTCTGAATCACTTTTCCTATTTTAAGTATTTTTAAGAATTTGGTTAAGGGATTTGGTTTGGTTTTGCTGGCCTTGATATGGCACAAGGAATAAAATGTTTTGTTGTACTGGTATATTTGGGATGGGAAACTAAAGAGGAACAAACTGCTATCTGACGGCAAACCAGAACAGTGAGATTCTGCTAAAACCCAGCTTATCTTTTAGTTTCTATATATATAAATATGTACTTCCTTTAAAGAATGTAACAAAGCATTTGATGTTCAAAAGCACTGTATTTAAACCTTGTCCCACCAAATAACAGCCATAGGTCAAGCCTTGACAGAAGGTAATAGCTTTGTAATTGAGAATCACATTATGATCACTAAAATCACTGAAGTTAGGATGTCCCTACAAATTTAATTTTAAGACTTACTTCATTCATGACCTAATATCTTTAGGTAAAAAAAAAATTTCACAATTTAAACTTGAATCACAATTGACCCTTGAACAACACAGATTTGAACTGCATGGGTTCACGTATACAGATTTTTATTGGGTAAATACAACAGAGTACTATAAATGTATTTTCTCTTCCTTACGATTTTAACATCTTTTCTCTATTTACTTTATTGTAAAAATACAGTATGTAATACATATAACATACAAAACATGTGTTAAATGACTGTTTATGTTATTGGTAAGGCTTCCAGTCAACAGATTACTAGCAGTTAACATTTTAGGGGGAATCAAGAATTTGTGTGGATTTTCAACTGCATAGGGGGTCAGCACCCCTAACCATCAACCCCATAGTTCAAAGGTCAACTGCACTGTAAAAGTTAGGGGAAGACTTAAACACAGAGAACTGGCAGTGGCCAACGGAAAGGGGGGTTGGGAAGTCAAGCAAAATGGGTTTAGGCTTCAAATTATGGAATGAGTAAGTCACAAGGATGAAAGATCCAGCATAGGGAATATAGCCAATGATATTATAATAGCACTGTATGGTGACAGACTAGCTACACTTGCAAGCCTAGCATAAGGTATAGAGTTGACAAATCACTATACTAATGTACACTGGGAACTAATGTAACACTGTGTCAACTATACTTCAATTTTTTTTCTATTAAAAAAAGAGTCAACGCCAGTTCTGCCAAAATATAATAGCTTCATTCCTCCCAGACTGTTCCCCTCACAACTAAAAAGTCCTAGACATAACACAACAAACAAGTGTGAGAAGTGTCTGATAGGTGGAAAAAAGGCAGTAGAGTTCCTATAGACATCAGGACTTGAGGAATGACAAGGCAGTGAGTTCCCTAAGTTTCTTACTGCCTCTCATATTTCTGGGCCGAGGTGCTACTTCAGAAGCCCCCCAATCCAATACGACAGTCATAAAGAAATATAAGCGCTAAGAAAAGCCTTTTCCTCCTAACCAAAGGATTGAGAAAAGGATAGCTTACCAACAGAAACCTTTTCAGTAATACCCACCATATTCCAGCCAAAGACCAATAGAAGATCCGCATAAACAAACATGTACACGTTGTGAACCCTCCATTTCAGTGGGGCCAAGCATGCAGCTTAATCTTCCGGAGTAGGGAGGAGGTGGTGTCAAACCAAATAGCTTTAGCAGGACAAAACAGGCAGTTCATCTTCTATTCTCCATACAGGGGTGCTCAATTTCCCTATTAGTATGAATGAAGCTAAATAGGAAGCTGATCTTTCAGGCCCAGCAGAAGGAGGGGGGTGGACTCCAATAACCCTGCTGGGTTAGTGGCAAGGCTAAATGAAGAGCTGATCTTCCATACCCAACACCCAGTGGAAACAAGTGGTGCTCAGATTCCCTCATTTAAAGTAATGTTAGCAGTATCAAAGGCAAGTTGGGCCACCTCCACCACCCAGCAGCAAAGAGACTTAACAAAGCTGTGTGAGACAGGATTAGCTACCACTATACTTCACCACTCTCACATGCACATGCATGTCTGGTGTCAACAGGAACCAGTGAGAAGCTGAACCTGCAGCCTACAGGAACCAGTGAGAAGCTGAACCTGCAGCCTCAAATGGCATCAACAAGACTGAACAAGGTGGGGAGTTGAAGCCAATCAGCATTCCACTCTCCCATCCCTGATGTCAGCAGGGACAAGTGGAGAGCTGAATCTCCATACCCACTCGGCAGTGAGACTAAATGAAGCCAAGCAAGACAACGTAGCTGACAATCCACTTCTCCCATTCTCTGGTGCCAGTGGTGCCCAGAGGGAGATGAGCTTCCACCACCCCCCACCTGGCATCAACTCAGGGAAGTGGCACAAAGTAGAAAGCTTCTGCTCCACCCTGCATCATCAGAATGGTAAGAGCCCACCACTTCTCTCTTGCTGGGGAAGCATGTCCCATCAGGAAGCTGATCTTATACCTCTCACTCAGAGGCAACAAAGTAGTGTAAACTGGTGCCATCTTTTACCAAGAAGATGTCAGAAGATGTCAGTAAGGACAAGGGAAAAGCTGAACTTACATCCCATCAGTCTGCACCAAGACAGTACGACTTAGTGTTCTATTTTTGCTAGAATGGTTGTCTGTAGGGCCCAGTGAGAAGCTGAACACCTACCCTAGCCCTTGCACTACACCTAAACAAGGAGGCTGCCTATTTAAAAAGAAAAGAATAGGATCAAGAATTCTAATGACATTTAAAATGTCCAGGATACCACAGCCCGGGTGGCTCAGCGGTTTAGCACCACCTTCAGCCCAGGGCCTGATCCTGGAGACCCGGGATCAAGTCCCATGTCAGGCTCCCTTGCATTGGAGTCTGCTTCTCCCTCTGCCTGTGTCTCTGCGTGCCTCTCTCTCTCTCTCAAATAAATAAATAAAATCATAAATAAATAAATAAAATGTCCAGGATACAATGAAAAATCATTCACTATGCCAAAAGCCAGAAAAGTATGATGTCAATAAGAAACAACAATCAACAAATCCAACACTGAGATGACCCAGGTTTTGAGTGAATTATCTTGGATTTTAAATAGTCAACATAAAATGCTTCAATGAGCAAATACAGCTGCTCTTGAAATAAATGAAAAAATGGAAAATCTCAGGGAAAAAAGCCTTTTACAGTATAAAAGTAAAAAATATAACAACCAAAATAACTCTGAATGAGCTCAGCAGTAGAATGCAAATAAGACAACAGAGTCAGTGAAAAGATCAATAGAATTTAGCTAACCTAAACAAGAAAGAAAATAGGCTGAAAAAGTACAGAGCTTCTGGTATATATGGGACAAAAACAATAGTTAAAGGTCTTTATCAAATTCCCAGAAGAGTGTGAGTTTGAAAAGCATCTGAAGATACAATGGATGAAAATTTCGAAAATTTGGTGAAACACATTAATCCACAGGTAGAAAAAGTTGAGTGAACCTTGAATAAAATAAAACTAAAGACGTCCACACCAAAATATATCATAATTAAACTCCTGAAGCCTAAAGACATTCTTAAAAGCAGAGAAAAATGATCCATTACTTATAGAGGAACATCAATTCAAATGACAGCAAATTTCTGATCTGAAACCATAGGGAACATAAGGAAATAGGCCAACATTTTTCACATACTGAAAGAAATGAACTGTATACTGTGAATTCTATATACAGCTAAAATACCCTTCAGGAATGAAGGGAAATAAAGATAATCCCAGAAAAATTAAGAGAATTTGATGCTTGCAAACCTACCCTAAAAGAATGGTTTGAAAAGTTCTCTAAAAGGAAATGAAAGCATTAGGCAGCTGGGACTTCAGAAAGGAAAAAGAACACTGGAATAGGTAAAATTAGGGCTAAGTATAATAGACTATGACACTACACTTGAGCTTCATAAATCCTATTTGCTGGTTGAAGCAAAATTTATCAGACCATCTCACGTGATGTTCAATGTTATATAGAGAAAGAAATTATATTTTAAAGTAGAGAGAGGAAAAGGACCTAAACAGAAATAAAGTTTCTGCACTACACTCAATGTAGTAAAATATCTATACCTGAAGACTATGATAATTTACATATGAATATTGTATACCTAGAGCAAGCAAGAAATCTATACAAAGAAATATACCTAGGGATGCCTTGTGGTGGCTCAGTGGTTGAGTGTCTGCCTTCAACTCAGGGTGTGATCCCAGGGTCCTGGGATCAAGCCCCGCATGGGCTCCCTGCTCAGCAGGGAGTCTGCTTTTCCCTCTGCCTATGTTTCTGCCTCTCTCTCTGTCTCTGTCTTGAATAAATAAATTAAATTTAAAAAAATATATATACCTAAAAATACAACAAATCAAGATAAAACCCAAATATATACCCAGATAACCCATAAGGAGATAATAAATAAGACATGAGAGGGGAGCGTGGGTGGCTCAGTTGAGCATCTGCCTTCAGCTCAGGTCATGATCCCAAGGTCCTAGGATCAAGCCCCTAATCACATCAGGCTCCCTGCTGAGCAGGGAAGTCTGCTATTCCCTCTCCCTCTGCCTGCCGCTCCCCCTGCTGGTTCATTCAATCAATCTTTCTCTCTCTCTCTCTCTAATAAATAAATAAAATCTAAAAAAAAAAAAAAAAGACATAAGAAACAGAGTGAACAAATAATAATAAATTAGCAGACTTATGCCCTAATATATCAGTAGTTACCCTAAGTGTAGCCTAAATACACCTATTTAAAAAGAGAAATTGTGGGGCACCTGGGTGGCTCAGCTGGTTAAGCGTCAGCCTTTGGCTCAGGTCATGGTCACAGGATCCTTGCATGGAGCCCACATGGGGCTCCTGGCTCCACAGGGAATCTGCTTCTCCTTTTTTCTTTGTCACTCCCCCTGTTCATGTACACACGTGCGCACACTCTCTCAAGTGAATATATAAAATCTTAAAAAATAAAAAAGAGGTTGAAAGAATATTTTAAATGATCTGACAATATGCTGTCCACAAAAAAAAATCACTGTAAATGCAATGATAATAGGTAGATTTAAAGTAAAAGTTATGGAAAAAGACATATCATGTAAACATTCATTAAAAAAAATGGCTACATTACTATCAGATAAAGTGAACCTCAGAGCAAATAAAATTACCAGTAATTTTAGTAAGACAGACGTTACATAACGATAAAGGTTATCAACCCACCAGAAGATGTGACAATCTTAAATGTGTACACATCAAATGACAGAGCCTTGAGGTACAAAAAGCAAAAACTGATAAAAAGAAAATAGACTGGGGATCCCTGGGTAGCTCAGCAGTTTAGCACCTGCCTTCGGCCCAGGGCATGATCCTGGAGACCCAGGATCAAGTCCCATGTTGGGCTCCCTGCATGGAGCCTGCTTCTCCCTCTGCCTGTGTCTGTGCCCCTCTCTCTCTCTGTGTGTGTCTCATGAGTAAATAAATAAAATATTTTTAAAAAAGAAAACAGACAAAACCACAATTATAGGTGAAGACTTATCAACACATTTTAAGCAATTCATAGAACTGCTAGACACAAAATAAGTAACATAGAAGAACTGAATACAATCAACCAATAGGATCTAATTGTCATGCATACAACACTCCCAACAGCCGAATTCATTCTTCTCAAGCACCCATGAAACAGACACCAAGATAAACCATAACCTGGGTCATAAAACAGATGCCAACAAATATATAAGCGAATGGAAATTATACAGAGTAAATTCCCTAATCATAATGGACCCAAGCTAAAAATTACTAACAGAATGAAAACAGAGAAATCTCCAAATACTTAAAAACTGAACAACACACTACCAAATATTCCATGGATCAAAGAAGAAAGCTCAGAAGAAACCTAAAAATGCATAGAACTGAATGAAAATACAGTATGTATGAACATGGGGCACAGCTAAAGTAGTGAGGAAAGGTATATTTATAACACTGATTTTACATCAGAGAAAAAGAAGTCTCAAAAAGGGGCACCTGGGTGGCTCAGTTGGTTAAGCACCTGTCTTCAGCTCAGGTCATCATCCCAGGGTCCTAGGACTAAGCCTGGCATCTCACTCCTTGTTCAGCAGGAAGCCTGCTTTTCCTTATGCCTACTGCTTCTCCTCCTAGTGCTCTATCAGATAAAAAATAAAACCTTAAAAAAAAAAAAAAGTCTCAAATAAATAATCCAAAAAACATGAACAAGTATTTCACCAAAGAGGCTCTACAGATAGAAAATAGGGAACATAATGGATGTTCAACATCATTAGCCATGAGGGAAATGTAAATTTAAACCACAATAAACTATCACTATATACCTATTAGAATGTCATAAAAAATAGTAGTAACACTAAGTGCTGGCAAGGATACAATGAAACTGGAACACAGGTGGGGACTGCTGATGTAAATATAAAATGGTAGAGCTGCTCTAGAAAACAGTTTAAACAGTTTGGTGGGTTTTTTTTTTTTAATTTTTTTTTTTTAATTTATTTATGATAGTCACACAGAGAGAGAGAGAGAGAGAGAGAGGCAGAGACACAGGCAGAGGGAGAAGCAGGCTCTATGCACCGGGAGCCCGATGTGGGATTCGATCCCGGGTCTCCAGGATCGCGCCCTGGGCCAAAGGCAGGCGCTAAACCACTGCGCCACCCAGGGATCCCGTGGGGGTTTTTAAATAAAACTAAACATGCTACTAACTATCAGCAACTGCACTCTTGGGTATTTATTTATCCCACAGAAAACTTATGTTCACAAAAACACCTGTACACAAATGGTCACAGCAGCTTTATTCGCAATAGCCAAAAACGAAAAATAACTCAATGTCCTTCCCAAGTAAATAAAGAAAATGTGGTAACATTAATACCATGGAGTACTACTCAGCAATAAAAAGGAACAAACTATTGATTCATACAACTTGGATTAATCTCCAGGGAATTCTGTTGAGTGAAAAAAGGCAATCCTAAAAGACACATACTGTATAATCCTATTTATATAACACCTTTCAAATGACAAAATTATAGAAATGAAGAACCGATCAGTAGTTGCCAGGGGTTAGGAATGGGAGTTGGGGGAGAGCGTGGCTATAAGCTAGCAACAAGACAGATACTTGTGATGGAACAGTTCTTTATCTTGATTATGTCAATGTCAATATTCTGGTCGTGATATTTATCGTATTATACTTTTTCAAGATGCTACCATTGGGAGAAACTTGGTAAAGGGTACACTAGATCTATCATTTCTTACAACTTCACATCAATCTATAATTATCCCAAAATAAAGTCAACTTTTTAAAAAGCCAATAGAAAAGAATTTCCACTTAACAAAAATGTATTCGTAATATCCAATCTGTAATGTGATGTCCACTTTTGTAAGGACACCCAAGTCCAACAAGACAAAGCAAGAGCCAAAAAAAATCCACCAGGACCCATCAGTTACCTCTTTTCATAGAATCATGACTCTTTAAGGGTTGGGTAATCTTTACAGATAACATTAAAAGTTATCCTTTGATGTCTGAATGCTATCTATAACAACGTGGCCACGTAGTGTCAATGAGCAAATTTAAACTTCAGTAGCAGAAGCCCACTTCATTTTATGTTTATCCTCTTTGAAAGACGGTTAAAACAAAAAGTTTCTCTTTAAGAAAATCCAATTCTCGGGGCACTTGGGTGGCTCAGTCGGTTAAGCATCCAACTCCAGCTCAGGTCATGATTCCAGGGTCCTGGGTTCGAGCCTGGCATCAGGGTCCCTGCTCAGCGGGGAGCCTGCTTCTCCCTCTCCCTCTGCTGCCCCCTCCCCCCATCAGTTGTGCTCTCTGGAGCACTTGCACATGCTTGCTTGCTCGCTGTCAAATAAATAAAATAAAATCTCTAAAAAAAACCTAAATCTATCTTTTTAACTGAGGTTTATAATAAAAACATAATCACACACACACACAGCAAAATCAAACAATAAAAATCTACATTCAATAGATCACAAAATGCCCCACTAATGCCAAGTAATTCTTACTACTCTCAAGGAAATCACGGGGCTTTATTCATTTTTATAACACCCAAATAAATACCCAACACCTAATAGTACATAGTTATCAATGTAATTTTTTTTTTGAGAGTGAGCAAACAAGCATGAGCGGGGGCTTGGGGGGTGATGTGGGGGACACAGAGGAAGAGAGAGAATCTTAAACAGGCTCCATGCCCAGTGTGATCCTGAGATCATGACCTGAGCCAAAATCAAGAGTCAGACGCTTAACCGACTAAGCCACCCAGGCACCCCTTCAATGTGACTTTTCTTACCAATGCACATGAGAATTCATTTAGCCCTGTTATATGAATTCTTAGCAAACAGTCCCAGTGAGGACACCCATCTTCTAGAATTAGAAATACCGGATCTGATCTAAAATATTATAGCCCCAATTATAAGCAGCAGTTTGGAGAAGTCAAAACACTAACCATTAATAATAAATAAGACCAACTTTCCAATCAAAGACTAATTGAATGGTTAATCATACCAGATTGACAAAAACATACAACGCTCAGTTCTATTAAGTGCCTGCATTCATTTGGTTTCTGATGCTGAAGGCTTGAGGCTGAAATCAAAAGAAAATTACTATCTAAAACAAAGTTCCATTGTGCCTTCCTTCTGGGTCAAAATCTTAAAGAATTGGGTCAATTCTAAAAACTCAAATGAATAGTCACCTAGAATTCTGGTGCTAGTCACTGAAAGTTTTAATTCCCAGCCTTTCATCTAAGAGATGGTAAAACTGGGAACATATGAATTAAGCAACTTGACTAGAGAAGGCAGCAGACCCTAAAACTCAGGTCTTCAGTTTTCTAACACATTGTTCTTCCCAGTATATCATACAACCTCCCAACCAAACCAACATTTTGAGCACCCAGACTGAAGAAACAATACTAAAGCATATTAACTATGTTAACAGGGCATGTGCATACAGCTATTTTTCCAGTTAGAGCAATAAGTTCTCTAGAGATCTATCCATATTCTCTTCCCCTAGTAACCTTAAAATAACCAGTAGATAAGAATTTGAGAAAATATGTGGTCATAGAATACCACAAACTGTGTGGTAAAAATCCATGCCATCTAAGCCTAACCAACCCAGTGGTTCTAAAGCTTTCCTTTCTTCCCAGTATACTCCCATCATTAATACCTCTACCCCTCTATCCAAGAGTAAGTAAACTACACAAACTAAAAGTAATGGAGTCCACAGTTAGGCTTAAAAGGGGTCCATACACTCCCTGAAATCATATACAAAATGTATGCAGCTACACTGACCCAAAAGGGCTAAAGACCCCCAAGAAATAAAGTACTACTGTTCTAGTTCTAACACCAGTCACTCATAAATGAAAATAAAGATATTCTGCCATGAAGTAAGTTAACACACTAAGCCCTATGCTGTTTTCGACTAATCAAGAATGTAAGTTTACCTATTCTTCTTTTTCTATAATAAAAACAAGAATAAACCAAGGAAATGACTCACTCCTGCAAATACAATATTATGAAGTATAAACTGTGGCTACTTCTATAAACATTCAGGGAGTGAATTAAGTTAATAATCACAGAGCCTGATAGTCATACTAATAAAACCAATATGAAGGCAAAATTTGCCAATTATTCCAATTCACATTTCACAGCATATAAAATTAAGCAACTTAAGAAAACACACATGAACATACTTTCAATTAAGACTTTCACATGTTGGGACGCCTGAGTGGCTCAGCCGTTGAGCGTCTGTCTGCCTTTGACTCAGGGCGTGATCCTGAAGTCCCCGGATGGAGTCCCGCATCGGGCTCCCTGCATGGAGCCTGCTTCTCCTTATGCCTATGTCTCTGTCTCTCTGTATCTCTGTATCTCTCGTGAATAAATAAGAATAAAAATCTTAAAAAAAAGAAGACTTACACATGTTGAAAATTCTCTACCCTCAATACCATGTATAAAGGGAGTAACAGATCCTCAAAATCAAAAGAATTAAAAAAAAACCAAATCGATCCCCTCATCAACATCTCACTGAATGAGAGAACTCTCAAACCCAAGACAATTCAACATAGAAACTATTAACAGTTTCATACAGCAAACAGTAAAATTAACAAAGTATTTTAATGACTGGTATACGCTATGACCTCATCTGTGTGGGGGAGGAGGAGAATACAATGGAATATGCTTGTATATGTGTTGAAACATGAAGTTACCCAATATGTCTTTTATCAGTGGCTGCCTGATAAAAGGAACAAAATAACTGGGAGATGGTGTGGGAGGGGGATTTTCTTTTCACTGTTAACACCCTTCATAACTTTTAAATTTTGTACTATACTATGCACAAGCATACATATTCAAAAAAACTATATGAAGCTATTTCAAAAGTCAAAGATAGGATCATGGCTGCAATTAGAATAATAGCAGTAAGAATGGAGAGAAACAGACTTGAAATTTAAGATGTAGAAATGACAACCTAGGCGAACTATTAGGACTTTATAAGCTAAGAAAAAGGAGTCAAGAATCACTCCAAGGTTTCTGGCAAAGGTAATGGTTAAGTGCCATTCATTAAGATATGAAATATCAAAGATGATGATAAATTCAGTTTGCATATGTTCAGTTTAAGGTGCCTTCAAGATGCCCAAGTAATCAAGTGGCAGTCAAGTTTATGTGCAAATTGGAGGCAGAGTGAGTAAAGAAAATCTAGAACAGAGTCTCCTTAGAAAGGAGACAGATGTGGTGAAAGAAAGAAAACCAAAGTAGTGAGATGTTAGGATTCTTTACCAGAGATTCCAAATCTGCCTCTATCTCCACCCCTCACTCCTAAACTACAGCCTTAGTTTAAACTTAACGGTCTTTCCCAAGATGATGATAACATGTATCTTGTACTGAGCACCTTCCATGCTAGGCCCAATGCCAAGCATTTTCTTTCCTAACACAAAATGCAACCAACCACCTGCCAGAAATCTATTACCACTTCCATTTTACAGATGAAAAAGCTGAGCCTCTGAAAGATGAAATAATCTGTCCAAGGATCACACATCTAGTAAGTGGCAGAAGCAGAATTCTACTCCTAAATCCATACATTGCTATCTAACCAACAATACTAGGATCCTTTCCCCTCTGCTTTATCTCACTGTAGCTAATAACATTCCCATAAAACCTACTTCTGGTTATGTCAATTCCCTCATTAGAGAGTTAAATTCAGTGACCTCCCAAAACCTCCTAGGGCCTGCCTATAGTGATATGGGCCTTCACATGCTCAGATACTTTCTCCTAATCCCACCGTGACACCCTCACCAACACTAGACTATTTCACAACTCCTCAAACACCATTTAACTTCATACCTCCAACTCTTTGCCCTTTCCTTCCTCTTGATAAACTTCTACTCATGCTGGATAACCAAGACCAAAGATTACATCTTTGTGGAGTTTCTCTCATCTACTTACTTCTCCAGTCAAAATTAACTGATCCAAGATGCTGGGATTTTTGTGTATTGCTTAAACTACCCATAATCAAAATTTTTTAATGTTTTATTGACTCTATCATTTGAGAGCTCATAACACTCTGCAGATATCTTGATTATTGTACTTACTACAACATATGATCACTCAGTCTTGCCATTTTTCTCCAAAGACTGCAGGGGCAGGGGCCAGGTCTTAGTTGTTGCCCAAGGACTTGGCACAGTGCCTCATCCACAGCAGGTCAGTAAATACGTAATAAGCAAGTAAAACCAAAAGCTTTTCTAGTTCTCATTCTGATACTTGAACTTCAAAAACTTAAAACACTTATTTTAACTAGTGTATCTTAAAAACAAATTTCCCCTAAATGTATAAATGACCCAGACTCAATCAACTAAGATTCACAAAGTTCTTAGGCAAAATTATCTCTTTTGCCACATATTGTGTAATATTCTATTATGGAATCCTTCCACAATATTAAAATACAAATTTACATATATCCAGCTAATTTTCTGTTTTCTACTAGTTTTCCAAAGAACTAATTCTTCCATACGTCAAAAAAATCAAGGCTCAAAAAATACTTGCTATTAAGAAATTATTTTTATATGTAGTAAGGGGGTTGTGCCTATGTTTCAGAGGCAAACCGATAACTATGGATTAAATGATGTGGTTGATGCCTGAGATTTCCTTCAAAATAATGGGGGTGAGGGGCAAAATATAGATGAAACAAGACTAATCATGAGTTGAAAACAGCTGAACTGGGTAATTATCAATGATGGCTGGTTGGTTGATTTTCTCTGCTTTTGAAAATACTGGAAACTTTCCCTAACAAACTTTTTTAAAGAAGAAAAGGGGGCAGCCCAGGTGGCTCAGCGGTTTAGCGCTGGCTTCAGCCCTGGGCCTGATCCTGGAGACTCGGGATCAAGTCCCACGTCAGGCTTCCTGCATGGAGCCTGCTTCTCCCTCTGCCTGTGTCTCTGCCTCTCTGCCTCTCTCTCTCTCTCTCTCATAAATAAATAAATAAAATATTAAAAAAATAAAGAAGAAAAGGATCTTGGGACGCCTGGGGGGCTCAGCGGTTGAGCATCTGCCTTTGACTCAGGACCTGATTCTGGAGTCCTGGGATCGAGTTCCACATCTGGCTTCCTGCATGGAGCCTGCTTCTCCCTCTGCCTATGCCTCTGCCTCTCTCTCTGTGTCTTTCATGAATAAATAAATAAAATCTTTAAAAGAAAAAAGAAGAAAAGGATCTGATAAACAAAATGTAACAGATCCATAGCCTGAAAACAATCCATTATCTAAAAGGGTTTCTTCCATTGTTCTAAATTAGAATGTATTAGATGAATCATATAAACCTCTTAATTATAACAAAATCCAATCTTCTTCCTGAGAACAAACTTAACAACAGCATCTTTTATTTATTCTAACACAGACAAAATACTTCCACAGATCAAACTACAGAAAATACATTAACAGAATGGCAAGTTTTAGCAATGTAGAAAAGTAGAGAAAAGATAGAATAAAAGAAGAACTGGATTAAAAAACAACAACAAATAAAAGATAGTAGAAAAAAATGGCAAACAGCCCACAAATTGGCTGAGAACCCTAAAACCATCCAAATAAGACATTACTCCCAAACTTCCAGATTACAGTTCTTACTAGGTCCCAAATGCCAACCTGGGCAAAAAGGGACCCAAAAGGAAAGTCATCAAAGAAACAGATGCTATAAAGTTTGAAATGAAGATTGCAGGGTTGCCTGGGAGGCTCAGTCAGTTAAATGTCCAATTCTTGATTTCAGCTCAGGGCATGATATCAGGGTCATGAGATTGGGCTGCATCCTGCTCCACATGCAGTATGGAGTCTGCCTGAGATTCTCTGCCCCCCCCCTGCTTTCTCTTTGCCTCTCAATAAATAAATAAAATCTTAAAATTAAAAAAAGGAAGATTGTATAGTGACTTACCACAAAGCTACCTAAAAGGCAAAGAAATAGGACCTAATAGGGTAGGTACATCCCTTCATTCACCTCTAGCCTCACTTAAAGACCATCAAGCTCAAAAGTATCTCAACTTGACAAAGCCTTTACAGTTATCTCTACACAAACAGTAGAATAAAATCCATTTTTAATCAACCAAAATGTAATTCTGGTGTATTCACTATCAGGATGCCTACTGTATTATTTGTACAGTAATACATGTCTAAAGTAAAAAACAAAAAAACATAGCAGTACAGAAATCTATAAAGTTTAAAATCTCCCCTCCTCCTCATCCCAGAGCGGTTTTGTACTCCAAGATGACCTTTATTTACTTATTGAGTATCCTTCCAAAACTTGGTCAAAGAACTTCTTAAATTGACCCATCCTTGAGTGATCCCAAGAAACCACACAAAGACAAATATTACTATAAAATGAGATCAGAGATCGAACAGAACACACAACAGATTATCCCTTCAACATCTGCTAAAAACTAAAATTTGACTTTAAATCATGTTTTCCTAAACAAAATTACAAGATTCCTTGCTAACAGCCAAATAAAGAAACACCACCTACAGGAAACACAAGAAATAGTCCTCATCCTATTAATAGTAGCCATTCTACTGAGGCCCAACCTAGGGCAGAATTTGAAACTCAATTTACAACTGCCCCAAGAGTAAATAACTGATAATGGGGATCCAAGAAAGCAAGTACTGTTTTGCAGAAGCCATCAATGCCTACCCACCTCCAGCACCAGGAATCCAGAGAAAAAAGGTCCAGTCCATAAAAGTACCCAGGCATGAGGAGCTAGCAGAAAGGGTCCTTTTTTTCCTGGGGTCTAGTGTTCAAAGTGTATAATCTGTTGAAACATGGAATAGGCTGTCTGTAAATTAAACTAGCCCAGACACCATTCTGAAATATCTCACAAATGTAAATACCACCCTCCATTAAACTCACAAGTATACTCTAAAAATTTAATCAAATAATCTAGTTTTAAATGTCTGAGAGAGAGTATGTTACATAATAAAAATTCTCATTAAATGTTTTCAAAAAATAAAATACATCAGAATATGGTGGGTCTCAGATGCTTAAACTAGCAACTATCAGTTAACTCTAATGACCTAAAATCCAGAGGCTGTTAACTTTTTAAATTCCCAAATCAGGAATACACAGTCCAAGAATAGTTAAATCTAACAATGAGAGACATGCGGACATGAGCCAGGATAGCATCCTGCAAAGGCGATGTTTCTCCTGCCTTTACTTCAGTCAGTCCTGGAATGTGTCAGGTAGCACAAGGGGTTTTGAATGTTAAGTTTTCCTCGGTGAAGTGAGTGATGATCAAGTTAATGTGGCTTGGCTAGAAATACTGTAAAGGCCCTCCACCTTTGCACAAACAGGGTTTAAGAACCCACAAACCCAGGATCCCAATACTCTACACAGTGTACGTGTACTCTAAGAGAGTCTCATTCAGCCCTGTGTTCTACTGCTCACCAGGTAATTCTGGGATAATGCCCACTGTCACTGACATCTTGCTACAGGTGCCTCCAATGCACCTTACCAGCAAGGTTCTTGTTAGACTACCTACAAAGACAAAGAGCTGGGACTTCACAAGCTTCCCAAACAGGTTCCTGTGACTGCTTTTGTGCCTGCTTGCTGCTAATCAAGGTTTCTATGGTTGGCCAAAAAACAAACAGGCAAAAAGCCATTCTAACTTGTTAAATTGACCTTTATCATAAAACTTTCAGGACACTTCACACTATTCTTTTACCACCGACATTCCTATGTTACATTATCCTTATACTTACCTCACTCCTCTTAAGGAGCTTAAGTTTTCAATGCAGGCAAGGGATATCTAAATTATCTTTACATTCCCTGCACAGAAGACTTGCATTTAATGTAGTCAATGTTTGTTGCTCTAATGTACCTTTAACAATATGCAAAACTGGGCAGCCCCGGTGGCACAGCGGTTTGGCACGACCTGCAACCCAGGGCGTGATCCTGGAGACCCTGGATTGAGTCCCACGTCGGGCTCTCTGCATGGAGCCTGCTTCTCCCTCTGCCTGTGTCTCTGCCTCTGTGTGTGTGTGTGTGTGTGTGTGTGTGTGTGTGTCTATGAATAAATAAATAAAATCTTTAAAAAATATATGCAAAACTGATACGTGTAAAGCTTCAGTATGAGTACATAATACTATCAATTTTGCATTCATTAAATAAATTACATTAATTAACTAGTCTACAAATAAATATATGTGGGCCCTAAATAACCTAACCACCATTCCAATTCTTAGACAATCTGGTGGCATTTTTGTAACATAAATTAGTTCTCTGGATACCACATTTCAAAAATATTATTAATAATGCACAATGTTATCAGTCATTAACGTCATTAATTTCAAAGAGCTCAAAGTATCACAATGAGTTTCAAAGTAAAAATAAACTTAACAAAAACCCTTTCAAATCTGCAAAAGAATACTGGTACTATACAAAATAAAAACTAAATGTTACATAATAAAGTCAGATTTCAATTTTTTTACTCCATAGCTAGCCAAGCACTGAACCTTCACTTTGGTTTAAAACAAGTGGCCCATCACTCCACCTTACCATCTAAGTCACAAAAACCCATCACTTGGGCAGTTTTTCTTAACCTAAAATATTTAGAGGTGGCAGTCAAATGTTCCCTGGTTATTTCAACTTGTAATTGATTCCACAGAAACAGCTATCCAGTGAAAAAGATGACCAAACTTAAATAGTACCTGTTTATATATTCCTACAGTTCTAATTTGTGCCCAGATACACAAACATTTCTGTGATCTCTTTCCATAGCTTTTATTACCAGGAATGTAGCAGAATTTTAGGAAATAATGTACTAATGGCATAAGACTTTATTGAGGTGAAGAATGACTATAATTATCTACGAAGGTAACCTTCCAAACTAGAAAATATTTTTTAAATATATCAAATTTAAGATCTAATTCTTAAACACAGGGCATGACATTATTCTGTGGTTACTTTTGCAACACAAACACTAAACCTTCTTTAGCACTAGAAATGAATATATCTTTTTATGTGCCTATAAACAAAAAAAGTAACATAATTTTACACATAATCTTCTAAATATTATAGTATAAATAAGCCACCTCTAGGACTGACCTAATAATTCCCCCCTACCATCTACATGCAAGCAAATCAAATTTAGGAAAATATATGCTTTAATGGATTTTAAACTACTTCCATTACCAAAAAATTAAAAATGCCAATTTTAATACTAATTATCTCCTAGGAAAAAAGAACATTTTTAAATGTAAACAATCCATAACTACTTCTAGGCATTCTACATAATCTTTCTACTAAATAGAATCACAAAAAAATAGAAGTTCCAATAAAACAATATTCAGGACAAACTTAAAAATGATGTAAAGATACTTCAAAATGAACAACTATATACTTAGGCAATAGTTCCCTGACACATGTGAAGATTCCTCAGCCCTTTAGCATTATATTACTATAAATATACCTTATAGTATTACTCTATTTATTTTTCCTATATGTATGCTATATATTACTATATGATACTTTAATTCAAATCCTTTCCCAACTGATAACAAGATTAACCCAAAATATTTTCAAAAATGTACTAAAAGTCACCACAGTTCATTTGTTTAAATGTTTTATTTCTTAATACTTTTCAGTAACTCCACTGTAATTTAAATGTAAGAATCTTGAATCATTATATTACCAAAAGAGTAATGGTGAGCATTAATTTAAAGAGCAAAGTGGTCAAGATCATGCTGTATTTCACAAACTCTGATTAAGCAACCGCTTACTGTTTACAATCTTTTAAGGATATTTTAAAGAGGGGATCCCTGCGTGGCTCAGCAGTATAGCGCCTGCCTTCGGCCCAGGGTGTGATCCTAGAGTCCCGGGATCTAGTCCCACATCGGGCTCCCTGCATGGAGCCTGCTTCTCCCTCTGCCTGTGTCTCTGCCTCTGTCTGTGTCTCTGCCTCTGTCTCTCTCTGAGTCTCTCATGAATAAATAAATAAAATCTTAAAAAAAAAGATAAAGATATTACTACAAAAATAATATACCATATTATTAATTTATTTTCCTAATCCAAACCCCAAGCACTGTATATCAAATAGCGATCATACAAACAAAAAATCTTTTAAGGAGTCTAATACAAATGAATCTTACAAAAACAGAGACTAAGAGAAATCAGCAGTTTGGATTAAGTATTGTCACACCCGGAAAAAGAACATACAAGTTTAGAGGCAAGTAAAAGACACTTATTAAATGCTTAAAACTTTCCAAATTTTTTAAGTCAACAGTTATCTTTTTTTACATCTACAAATTTGAATTTTAAAACCTGAATGAAAATCCAATTTTATATATATATGAATAAAAGTGTTAAGAAACCTAGATATTACTACTTGTTTTCTTTTTTAAAAAACTTTTTTTTTTTTTTTTTTATTCATGAGAGACAGACAGACATAGGCAGAGGGAGAAGCAGGCTCCACACAAGGAGCCTGATGTAGGACTCGATCGTGGGACTCCAGGATCATGCCCTGGGCCCAAGGCAGATGCTTAACCACTGAGCCACCCAGGCGTCCCTATATTACTACTTTTGAATCAGAAAGTTCTAGGAGGTGCAGACTAAATTTGTTGGGGGGTGAAAGACTGGCAGGACATAAATAGCAGCTAAGAAGAGAACTCTGGGAGTTATTGAATTCCATTACCTGCCTGCCCTAGGTAAGTAGCCTGAACCAACCCCAACAAAGAAAAGCCAACTCGTTTTCAGAACTCTCAGATAGTAAGAATTCTGAAACCAACATAGCTCAACATTACACACACACACACACACACACACACACACACAAACAGGTCTGTTGTTCCCCAGGACTGTTCAAAAGATGGGTGAAACTAAATAATTTAATACTTCCAAAAGCAGGACCCCAGCTCATTCATTCTATTCAGAATCCAATTTGAACACAAGGTGCGAGGTTATATAATGTCAAGCTTTACATTACACATTTCGCTGGAAATGTTAAGGCTCACAAGAATTGCGTGAGGTTGCAAGCACATACTCTAGAATGTTTTACTGTTAAGGCTAATGAGTCTTGACCTAAATAGGTAGGACCTCAGAAGCACAAAGCCTGAGTAATAATTTTTTTCGTCAGCTCCATGAAATACTTAATTTATCAGATTATTTTATTAAGCTTAATTCTTCCCCAAAACACAATGAAGCTTTCCAAGTTTCTCATTTATAACATTACTGCATTCAAACATCAAGAAAGTAACACACATTTTCACAAAAATATTTGAAAATGTTGAGTTCTCTAAAATTCAAACACAATAATACATAACCGCAGGATTCAGTATTACAATCTGAAATCCAGTGTTAAGCACCATCCGCTGTGAATCTACTAAATAGGAGCATTCGGAGACATGAAATCATCAACCAGCATTTTACACATTATCTGCATAAAACATCAGATTTCATTTCTTCATTATCGTAAACCAAAAGCAATAGATTTGGCCAAACTTTTCCGAATGTGTTATCTTTGCAAGCAATTTTACCAACCCCCAATTAGGCTGGCAATAATCACTCTAAAATAAAGTGATGCTCCTTACATTTAAATATTTTATTTAATCTTTTGGAAAGACAACTTTGACAGTAATTATTTTTAATATTTTAAATACTCAGAAAAAATTAAGGTTTTAATTATTGATGCTTAAATCATTTCAGAGCTAGTCACTACTCATTTTTCCAGTGATAATTTTAATGAAACTAATTAATACCTACTTCGCCAAAGTTTAATTCAAGTTTTCTGTATCAGTCAAAGGCACTAGGCTTACTGAAAAGGCCAATTCGGTTTAGCTCTCTGGTCATTATTTGTGATTGAAACCCCTTACGCTTAGTTACTTTGAAATAAAAACAGAAGTTAATTACAGATAAAGAGGAATTAGTGACTCTTCCAAACCGAACTACAGACAAAAACTGAGGGCAACTAAGTTTAAAAAAAAAAAATCAACTTAAGACTAAAATGCTTAGGCTTTAATCATTTCAAACTTCCTTCTCAATTCTAACAATAAGGCTAGGTGTCAAACGCAAAGCTACTGATTTCAGCTTGAAAAGAAAATGTCTAACGGATGCAACACCTATCGCACACACTCCAAGTTCCACGGCCTCAATTAAGAAAGCATACAAATATCATTTCAATCATATTTTGGTCAGGAGAGACAAACTGATGCAGACAGATCGAGACTCCACAGCCTTTGTTCAACAGCTTACGGATGGGCAACTAAATGTGCTACAGGTTGATAAGCATTTACCAAGCTTATGAATGCTGCTTCCAAGCTTGAGAAGGGTATAAGAATTCTACATGCTAATCATCTTGGACAATTTTTATTAAGCACCATCGAGCTACACTCCGAAGGAAGGGCCTATTCATCGCTACTATTTATTTCCATGTTTACCTCTCCTCCCTCCCCCCCAAACCCCCCCCTTCACTTTCTCCTCCCACCCTGTCCCGCCATCTTGGGCCGATAGGAGCAGCCATTACTTAACTAAATGACAGTGCCAACAACTTTCCACACAAATAAACAGAGAACACACCCCGAATCCCCCCCCCCCCAGCCTTCCCGGTCAGACACATAGGAAACGAGACTCCAGGAAGAATACACATTCACAAATAACTGCCGGATTTCTATGGCAGAAAGACCCAAAAAGTAAACAAGTCACCTAACTTCAGGTAAAAGAGAGACCAGTAGAGATGCATGTCAACAGCCCAATGCAAACTCTTCACCGCCCTAAACTACATGCAACTTTCCCCTTCTGGGATCAGGGACACAGGAAAGCCCAAAACGTTTGGTTAACAGTAGACATTATGAAGAGCGTGCCTGAAGGAAAAGAATAAAAACCACGGGAGGCAAGTTAAGTCAGAAATTTGGGGAAATCTGCACACATTTACGATCCCTTGACAGTGATCAGGCACCTCGGACATCATCGCTCTACCTCCAAAACGCCGTAAAAAGAGAGGCGATTTTGTCGACCCAGTTGGGCTCGGGCCCCAAAGCTTGCTGCCTCTGTTCCTCTAGCTACAAGAAGAGAGAGCGATTTCGCAAGGGTACAAGCGAGGTATCTGGGGGTGGGGGAAGAGCAAAGGCAGGAAATAGTTTTCCGGAAGCCCCTCGGCCATCGTTCGTGGCCACAATGAGCGCCGGCCGGGCCGCGGGGCCCGGGGCGAGCCGGGCGCCGGCCGGAGAGATCGTGTCCGCGCTCCGGCCCGCGGGCTGCCTTACCTTGCCCAGTAGGGCCTTCGTCCTGGCGCCATCTTCATGAAACCTCACGAACCCGAATAGGCGGCTGTGGGGAGAGACACATGCGGCTCGTTAGAGCTCCGGGGACGCCACCGATCCACCCCTGCCCGAGCCCGAGGCCCCGGCGGCCGCTACGGCACGGAGAGCGCCAAGCCCGGGGTGCCCGCCCCGCCGCCGCCAGAGGCGAGCCGCGCTCGGGCCTCCCCGGAGAGCGGCGCCAGCCCGTCCGGAGCCGACCGGACGGGTGACGGCGGCCCGTACCTGTCCAGTCCGCCGAGCGCCTCCCTCTCCTCGGCTGTCAGGCTGGGGGACGCCTCCTCGCTCTCGCCGCTCGCTTTTCCCGCCGCCATTTTCTTTTCCTCATCACCGAAAGCGGCGGCGGCAGCGGCGGCGGTAGCGAGCGACACTCCGCAGGATTTCATGGAAACGCAGCGAATTCACAACTCCAACGCCGACACCCCCCCCCGGGCCGGGGCCCGCAACGACGTCCCCAATCTCCGCGCGGGACCGGCACACCAACTTTATCGCCACCTCCTCCTCCGCCGCGGGCGGCAGCGACGAAAAATCCCAACGCGGCGGCGGTGAAGGCGGCGGCGGCAGGGGCTGCGGAGCCCCCGGGTCGGCAGCGGCGGCGGCTCGGCTGTAGGGTCACATCGCGGGGGCGGGCGGGGGACAGCCACAGGCGGGGACGGCGGGAACGGCCGGAGCGCACGGGGCTGGGGGGCAAGGGGGGGATCCGTTGGAGACACAAACTTCCCCGGCACCAGCACAAAGTTGTTGTAATTGTGTCACACAGCGAACCCCACGCCGCCGCCGTGACCCCCCCCCTCAGCGCCCGGCCAGCGCGGCCAATCGTCGCCGCCCGCTCGCCTCACGTGACCTTTGTTGACTCACGTCAGCCGTGGCTCCACTCAACTTGCTAGCTGCCGAGCCCCGCCCACCGAGGCCGCCACCGACGGGGAGCGGGACGCAGGCCAATTCTGGCCGGTGGTTGGCTGCTGGGCCCGTCTGTCGGGGGGGAAGGGTTGTCACCGAAAGGCAGCAGGCGGTTAGGTTGTGCTAGTTAAATACAGTGGGGCAGAGAATGGAGGGTCCGGGCCGTGTCACCTCGGGAGCCGCGGCGGGATGGGGGGGGTGGGGGGCCGCGGGGGGAGGGGAGTGGTGGGGAAGGGCGAGGTCCGGCACCGCCCGCGGCGAGCGTGAGCAGTGAGCGAGGACGCCATGTACGGCCTTTGCCTTCCGGAGAGCTAGGTGGTGGGCCCAGACCACTGCCCCGGCAGTCCCGCGCTCCGGGGGTCCCGGGCCTCGCAGGGCCTGGTAAGGATCGCGTCGCCGGGAGGCGGCGCACGGCCTCTGACCTCCACCCTCCGAAGAAGGCGCACACTTTTGGCACCGCTGGAAATAATGGCCTCCGCGAGGAGCGCACTCCGGGGCGGCTGCTGCCCGGGCAGGGCGGCTTGGGCGCCGCCCTAGGCCAGGCCCGCGCTCCCCGCCCCGATCCCCTCACCCGTGCGGAAAGTGGGGAAAGGCCTCCTGACCCCCGGCCGGAGTGAATGAGGAGTCGCCCACGGGGTCTGGCTCGCCGATCACGGCTCCCCACCGCCGAAGGTCTGTTGGCGGCACTTCGGGGCCAAATTTTCGTGCTACCTGCGTTTTATCGGTAGTTCGTTATAGTATTGTAAGAAAATAGTAACAGTTGTTAAGCAGGACCTCCAGAATGTTGGTTTCGGTTTCTGTTGCTGATCTCGGGGTCCTTCATGGAAGAGTTGGGGCTGCTTGTGGACAGGTCTTAAGGAAGACACAGTTAAGATCCTCCCTCATCACAGCTTGCAGCCCAGAAAAGCTTTTTCTACCCCCACCCCCAACATGCCTTAGACAACAATAACACTTTCTTGTTCGGACCATACCTTAGATATAAAAGTTACTAGTCTGGTTTTCAATCCAAAGTGTAATTGGGAGAAAAAGAAACCATGCTTTCGGTCCGTTACTCTTCAAAAGAAATTTAGTAAGGTATGTCTCATATAATGGATCTGTTACATGGCACATCTCCAGTGTTCAGAGATAGGAAAATAGCAATTAATGGACATACGGTAACAAGGTTTCCTTTATAAATGTGGACTCTTGTCTATAATTACATAGCCAATAGACAAGATACATTTAACTTGGATTTCAAAGTAGAAGGAAGACAATTCAGTGCTGACTCAGTAATCCTAGCAGTATTCAGTGAGAAGCTATAGAAATCCCAACTGATTTTGCACACAGATATGGTTTTAAATTGTTCCCCTGAGACCAGTAACTAAACTAACAAACTAGTTTCATATAGATTATATTTCATGTTTAATTACTTTCTCTGAAACACTTCTTCCATTCTTTTTTTTTTTTTTTTTTTTTTTTATTAATGAAAGACACACACACAGAGAGAGAGGCAGAGACACAGGCAGGCAGAGGGAGAAGCAGGCTCCATGCAGGGAGCCTGACGTGGGATTCCATCCCGGGACTCCCGGATCACGCCCTGGGCCGAAGGCGGCGCTAAACCACTGAGCCACCCAGGGATCCCCCCATTTCTTACATTCTTTATGGTATTTATTCCATTTTATTTGGATGAGTATAGGAAGTGGAATGTCTTCTACAGCTAAATTCACACATGCATTGTTAACTTTATCAAAAACACGATCTTCAAAGCCTGGGAGATTTTGACACCAAGATTTTCCTTCCACACACACCCTTAGTTTTGCACAGATAAAATTCAGCCAGTATTTGGCCATCTTCCTGGAGTTGGCAGTTCTTGACTCAGGCCCTGAGGAATTATAAGGCTACCCACCTCAGGCCTCTCAAAACCTTTCCCACCACATAATCATCACTAGATAATAGCAGAATTGCATTGAGTGGATGCAATGGGTGGTGTTGGAGTCAGGTAGACTTAGATTCAGTTCCTTACTGCACAGGCTGTGTGACCTTGGGAAAATTACTTATCCTCTAAGCTGGAAGTACATGTCTCATACAACTACAGATATCCATCCTCCATTATGAAGCATGAAACAACTTTTATATAGTAACATCAATCTTAAAATCACTATGTAATTTTTTAAATCTAGAATAGTTTATAATTTGTCAAATAAATGTATATACAATAGGTATGAAGCCTCCAAGGTTTAGGTCCTCACTGGAGAGAGAAATGGTGAGATACCTGATTTTGTGATTATTCCTATGCAAAATGAATCTGAAAACCCATATGGAAAGCAGAGCAGTTGAGCCAGAGCATGAACTGTGAAATCCTACAAATCTAGGTTCAAATCCTAACTTGATAGCTGGATAACCCTACACAAGTTAGTCTAGTTTGAGCTTCAGTGCCCTCATCTGTGAAAAAATATATCCATTTTACAACATTATCTTGAATATTAAATGCTATAAGGTAGGTAAAGTGCTAGATACACAATATACATTCAAAGACCTCAAAACAAAGAAAGCTTGGAATTTCTAAAATCCTTTCTATGCTTTTGCATTCTGGGTTTTGGGTTTTTGTGTGTGTGTGTGTGTGTGTGTGTGTGTGTAAAGATTTTACTTATTTATTCAATGAGAGACACAAAGAGCGGCAGAGGGAGAAGCAGGCTCCCTGTGGGGAGCCCTATGCGCGACTCCATCCTCAGACCCCGGAATCACTGCCTGAGCCAAAGGCAGACACTCAACCACTGAGCCACCCAGGTGCCCCCACCTTCTGGGTTCTAAATGTATTGATCACCACTCTGCCAATCACTCACTCCTTATCCCTCCCAACCTCTCTATAAAACCAACATAATGGATGGCTCAGCAGTTGGGCTCTGCTTTTGGCTTAGGGTGTAATCCTGGAGTTCATGGATTGAGTCCCACATCCGGCTCCCTGAGGGGAGCCTGCTTCTCCCTCTGCCTATGTCTCTGCCTCTCTCTGTGTGTCTCTCATGAATAAATAAATGAAATCTTTTTAAAAAATAAATAAAAATAAACCCAACACGTAGTTCTAATTCACTTTTTACTTAAGGCATATATTCCAACATTGCCACATATCCCATTATTCTAAATTTAGATTCTTATTTCATAATTCTAACTTAATACACTAGGAGCAGGGGAGAGTAGTTTGAATTTACCAAGTTGATATGACTAATATATGCATAGATAAATCAACATTTTAAAATTATATAATTTGTGTCGTGCTGAGTCCGATTATGGACTAATTAGTGTATAATTTGTAAATATTTATGTAAGTACCATCATTAATATCAGACAAGAAGCCCATTCAATTATACGAAAACAAATTTAGCTTCCTTTTAAATAACTAAATACTTAACCTTAAGCATTTAGGAATATGTAGTTTATTTGTAGTGTTAGTGTCACATAACCCATACATATAAAAAGTCATACAACAGAGTCATGATTTATCTACTCTTATAATTAGAACCATACTTTTTTTTAAATCAGGGGTACCTGGGTGGCTCAGGTGATTGGGTGTCTGCCTTCAGTTCAGGTCATGGTCCCAGGGTCCTGGGATGGAGCCCCCATGTTGGGCTCTCTGTTTAGTGGCGAGTCCGCTTCTCCCTCTCCTTCTGTGATCTCTCTCAAATAAATAAATAAAATCTTATTTAATAAATAAAATACAGAATAAGGTTTGAGGGGAGATAAGGAGCCAAGTACAGACTTCCAATTATTATAAAAACTTCAGTTGTCAAAACAGTTTTGGGACTTCTAAATGAAGTTAAGACCACCCACACCCACCAGGAACCTAAACTTCTACCCTCACCAGGCTGTAGTGAGACACCTTAAATCATCACTATCCCACCCCAATCCAGCAGAAATGAGGGATCACTATCCGCCCTCCTGAGTTGGTGTAAGAGGGGGCTTACTGCCCAGTGGTAACGAGGCCACCACTCCCATGGTGTCAGTGGAAGCAATGTGGGGAGCACTAATGAGGCACTCCCACACCTTCCAGCCAGGGTGATATCAATGGAGGCCTACTGGGAAGCCAGAACTCCCATCCGCATCCAGCAGTAACAAGAAGACCCTCCCCCTCCATCAGTCAACCAAGGTTGAGTGGGGAAACTAGACTTCTTCCACCCCTACCTAATAGTAAATAAGGTAGCGCTTTCCCTTCCCCGACCAGAATGATGCCAGAAGAGACCTGCTAAAACAGAAGATTTAGATGAGATCCAGAGTCTCAGTATACCAAAAATGTCCAGGCTGCAATAAAAAAATCCTCCATACCAAGAACCAGAATAATCGGAGTTTAATTAGAAAATATAATCAACAGATGTGAAACTGAGGTGAATCAGATGTTCAAATTATCTGATGAGGATTTTAAGGTTTGGGTTTGGTTTTTTTTAAGATTTTATTTATTTCTTGGGACGCCTGGGTGGCTCAGTGGCTGAGCATCTGCCTTCGGCTCAGGACATGATCTTGGAGTCCTGGGATCAAATCCCACATCAGGCTCCCTGCATGGAGCTTGCTTCTCCCTCTGCCTGTGTCTCTGCCTCTCTCTGTGTCTCATGATAAATAAATAAAATCTTTTTTTAAAAAAATATTTATTTGGGAGAGACAGAGAAAGAAATCACAGGGGGTGGGGCAGGGGGAGTGGCAGAGGGAGAGGGAGAAGCAGACTCCCCCCTGAGCAGAGAGCCCAATGTGGGGCTCAATCCCAGGACCCTGGGATCATGGCTTGAGCCGAAGGCAGATGCTTAATCAACTGAGCCACCCAGGCACCCCACCCCCTTCTTTAAAGTTTTTTTCTGACAAAGAATTTAAAGCAACTATCAAAAAAGTGTTTTAATGAGCAATTATGAACCCATTTGAAACAAATGAAAACTAGAAAATCACAGCAGAAAAATAGGAAATTTCAGCAAAGAAATAGAAGATACAAAGAAGAACCAAATGGGAATTTTAAAACTGAAAAATACAGTAGCCAAAATAAGAAACCTAACTTATGGGCTCAACATAAGAATGGAACGGATAGAGAAAAGAATCGGTGAACTTTAAGATAGAACAATAGAAATTAACCAAACTAAACAGAGAAAAAATAAACTGAAAAAATAAATAAATAAACAGAGTCTCGTGGGTCTTCGTGACTATAACAAAAGTTCTAACATTTAGGTCATTAGAATCCCAGGAGAGGAGTAAAAGTTCAGGGCCTAAAAACTATGTAAAGAAATAATAGCTGAAAAATTCCCAAACTGACACGGTCCCTGTCCTGAGCTCTAACTTGGAGAGTTGTATAAATAAATTCTACACTATAATACACAATGATGAGTGCTATAAGCTTTGCCCAAATTTCTGTGGATGCTCATGGAAGAGGCATCTTTATCAGCTTAGTGGGACAAGGTAAAGCTCCTAGCAAATAGAAGATGGATTAATAGGAACTAGGGAGTGAGTGTAGAGGTGTGTGTGTTCCAGGCAGAGGCAACAATATAACTGCAAAAGCACAGAAGCCTAATAATACTAGAGTTCTGGTAACTTCAAGAAGTTGAGTGTGGCTGTGACCAAAAAGGTAAGGAAAGAACTGGGAGTTGAAGTTGGAAAATTAGAAAGTCATACTTAAGAATCATACCTGATGGTTATAGTGATTTTAGGCACAGAAATAATAACTGGAGAGTTCCTATTTGTGTTAGTGCTGCTGCATTTAACAGAAGACTTCCTTTCACCTGGGCTTAGCAGCTGGCAGCAACCTCGATGAATATTGGCTAGCCAGCTGGTCTAGCCCTTTTGCTAGGCCAGAGGTCAGAAAACTATAACTACAGACCAAAACCAGCCTACCACCTGTATTCATACAGCCATTGCATCATACATCAAAATTATTTGAAATTCAAATGTGGGTGTCCATAAATAAAGTTTTATTAGAACACAGCCCACTCATTTATGTATCATCTATGGCTACTTTCACAAAGCAACACACAGATAGTTGCAACAGAGAATGTATGTGGTAGTCTCATCACTTCCCACTGCTACTTAGTGCCCTACAAATCATAGTGGTGCTGTTACAGCTTGGCAGTGTTTCAAGTGCCACATGTATAGCACTGTTACTTTTTTTTTCTTTATTACCAGTACATGTCTATCATGTCATAACAAAAAAACAAGAGAGAAAAAATGGACTTCAAATATCATGCTTTTAAGGCACAGTAGAGTGTGGATGATTTTGTTATAAATTTGATGGCAAAGCATTTATTATATATGTCAACATTATTAGGCTACACTCATCACAATACTCCCAATCGACAGGAAAGCAACAGTTGAACAATTAAAGATTTTGAAACAATATTTCATTACAGTAGAATTCCTTCACCAAAATAAAAAATGAAAAGGAGACTGCAACCAAAGTCATTTTCTGAGTGGCTCATTTCTTAGCCAAACAAGGAAAGCTGTTTAATTAAATTGTGTTTGGTTGCACCAGCCAAAGTAATATGCCCAGAGAAAATAAATTTAACGATATTAACTTTTCGGCTAGTACAGTTGCTAAAAGAGTTGAAGACATTAGAAGCAACATCCAGAGTCAACTAAAAAACAAGGCAATTACCGGAGTGGTTTTCCTTGGCTCTTCATGAATTAACAGAGGATAATTGTTATTTGAGGAATTAATGCCCTGTTTGAAGTGACTGAAGAATTGGCCTCAGCTTTCAAAAAAGCTGAAAAAGCACTGATGCCCTACAACATGAAGTGGAACCCACTAAGATGTGTTAAAACTGGTGGCAGTGAATCTAAGTGTGAAGCAGAAAAATGCTTATTTGAACAAATGACAAAGTTTATGAAGATGTAAGGTGTTTAAACCATATGGCTATTCGTTGTATCATTCATCAGTAATTACTCTGTGGTAATATTTGAATTTAGCATCTAGTTATTAAACCAATAGTGTCCATGGCAACTTCATTCACACTCATGGACTTAACCATCATCAGCTCTGTGAATTTTTATCAGAAGTAAAAACTGAATATCCTAACTTGCCTACCACATAGCAGTTCAATGTCTTAGCAGTGGCAAAGTTCTACTGTGATTCTTTTAAGCTTAAGACCAAAATTGAAAGAATTTTAATGAGAAGAACAACCTTCAACCACTATTATCAAATTATGACTGGCATTGGAAACTAGCTTTTGCTGGAGGCTTGTTAATACGTCTCAGTGAACTTCACCACTTCCAAGGTAAAACAACATGTACACATGAAGCTTACACAATAGTAAAGTCAAGTACTGTCAAACTACTTTCTATATTTCTGTGCTATTGAAACTTAAAAAGCAAATTATCTATTCCTCTCTAAATTTGCAGCAAATGTGTTCTCCAAGTTCAAACTACAGTTCCAAGCAATCTCAATTTTTCAGACCTCAATGCAAGTGGAATGGAAATATCTGTATTTCAAAATCCATTTAACTGTGCAATTGAGTAGTTCCCACCTAACCATAATTTGGAAGTTATTAATCTGCAATGTGATGATGTACTAAAAGGCAAATATCAAGAGAAAAATCTAATAGAATTCTATAAGTGCATTCCATGCAATGAGCATGCTCAATTAAAATCATGTGCATAGACTAATGCGAGTGTTTGGCGGGCCTATCTGTATGGAAAGACATTTTCAAAAATGAAATACATAAAACCCCATTACAGATCAGCATTAACAGATAAACATTTGCAAACTAATTTGATGAGAGGCAATACAAATTTTGAACTCTAATTAAGCAAAATGTATTCCAAAAATAGAGAATCCTACTTTTCTCATTAGTAGACTTTTATTACCAAAAACTACTCAATTATTACTATTAGATTTTTAATTTCAACAATAAAATATTGTGGAAATTTGATTTTTCTTAGGTACCTCCATAATAACTTTGATTTTGCCTCTCGACCTGAAAAATCTAAAATATTTACCATCTGGTCCTATATATAAAAGGTTTGCCAACACCTGGTCTACCTAATTGATTCCATGGGGGCTTCCAGTTCAAAATGATATATTGCTCTTTATTCCCATATGTATCCTGTCCTAACTTCTCGCAAAAATCCCCTCAAATACATTAAAAAAAAAAAGAAAGACAAGATTTCACAATATCAAAGACTAAAACCGACAGGTAATCTAAGGCTTGGATCTGGGTGAAATTGATGTTAATTATGAGGCAGATGGTCCTAAATGGCTGGATTAAGAAAACTGCAATCATGGTTTACCTTGGTTTCATTTCCTCAAAAACAGTGACTGAAAAAGGTATGAAGCCACTTATTTAAGGCCCACACTCTATTCCCTAATGACCCACCACCATCTGTCTCCCAACTCACACTTTTGGTGCTTAAACCAACAAGAGATGGCAGTTTCTCTACCGTTGAAGGCTGCTCACCAGAATACCGATCACTACCCCCACCTCCACTCCATATCCTCTAGACTCTTCTATTTCCTATTTGTCTAGGCAGATAGATAAAACAAGTGGGCAGGAAACAGGACAGAGATTGGGAGGAAAAGGGAGGAGACCTAACATTTAAGGAAGTGCAGTCCCCATAACCACAGCCAGCTTCATGGGAGTGCAGGCACACAGGGCTCTGTGATAAGAAGGGCCTCTCACTTGGTTTAATGCTCTGCTGTTACCGTCTTGAAATTCTTTATATTTGAACAAGAGGCCCTGCATTCTCATTTTGCGTGTAATGAGATTTACAATTTCCTGCAAATTACCTAGCCAGACCTGCCCAAAACTTTAAGGAAAGGCCAGCTTCTTGAAATTCCCTGAGAGGACCCTGTGCTAGAAACTGTATTGTGATATGCATCACACTAGTAAATAAGCTTGCCTGGATAAAAACAAACATCAGTCTGTCTGACTTCTCATATCTAGAGTTTTAGAAATATTGGTGACCCCAAAATGTAACATATATCTGAGTCATCTTTCAGTAAAGATGTGGAAAAAAAAAAAAAAAACCACTCTGCTTTTTAAGGGATCATGTAAGGTGAAGTTAGACTATGTGGACATTAATGTGCCCTCCAACTAAAGACTGGAGATAGAGATTTCACCACTACTTCCATAGACGGATGGTGAATCTGGAGGTAAACCATTCAATTGCTTGTGGACAGATACTGAGCCCACAGAAACCTTGTTTCATTTGAGAGTAAGGAGACTATATCAACACAGAGCTATGAGAGAAGCAGAGGAGCTAGAAAAATCAGAGGAATCAGAGGAAATGAGCACTCTTTTTTCACCATGATCCAGAAGAAAATTTCAGAAACCTGTTTTTTTGTTTTTTTTTTTTTTAAGATTTTATTTAGGATTGCCTGGGTGGCTCAGCGGTTGAGCATCTGCCTTTGGCTCAGGTCATGATCCCGGGTCCCACATCAGGCTCCCTGCATGAAGCCTGCTTCTCCCTCTTTTATTTATTTATTTATTTATTTATTTATTTATTTATTTATTTATTTATTTGACTAAAATCTTGTTTTATTCATGAGAGACACACACAGAGAGAGGCAGAGACATAGGCAGAGGGAAAAGCAGGCTCCATGCAGGGAGCTTGATGCGGGACTCAATCCCGGGATCCCAGGATCACGACCTGAGCTGAAGGCAGATGCTCAACCTCTGAGCCACCAAGGCATCCCTTGTTGATATTCTTAAAGCTTCTTTAGATAAAAGAAGCAGAAGGAATGAATAGGTGGGACTGAGATGAAAATCCAATAAGATGAGATGGAAAGAGAGACAGACGGGGTAAGGAAAATGAGCAAGTACTCTAAGAAAGCAAAAACAAAATTAAAGTACACATGGAGACAGTAAAAAGGAAAATTTATTCAGCAGAAAATTAAATTTGGTGTCAAGAACAAAGCGGATGGTAAGAAATTGAGTGGAGTAGAAACAGAGATGGAAACAATGAGAGAAGATGAGAGCTGTTGAGAAAATGAAGAACCAACATATGAATAATTTGTGTTCCTAAAACGGGAACAAAGGCAAAGGGAAGAGATGTCATAAAAAGAAAAATAAAACAAACTTTCTTGTTTTGAAGAAGAGTGTATGTTGATTGAAAGAACCCACTGTGTTCTAGCCAAAGTCAATAAAAGGGGGCATACACCTGCACACATTATGGCAAAAGTTTTAAGCTACAATATTGTCTATAATTGTTCAGGCAATAAAATTAAATCAGATTGCCCAGATAATAACAACATCAGGGGGCACCTAGGTGGCTCAGTGCAATAAGCATCTGCTGTGGGCTCAGGTCACAATCTCGGGGTTCTAGGATGGAGCCATGCATCAGGCTTCCTGCTCAGTGGGGAAGCTGCTTTTCCCTCTCCCTCTGCACTTCTCCCTGCTTATACTCTCTCTCTCTCTCTCTCTCTCTCTCTCAAATAAATAAACAAAATCTTTTAAAACAAAAACAAGGGCAGCCCCGGTGGCTCAGTGGTTTAGCGCCGCCTTCAGCCTGGGGTGTGATCCTGGAAACCCTGGATCGAGTCCCACGTCGGGCTCCCTGCATGGAGCCTGCTTCTCCCTCTGCCTGTGTCTCAGCCTCTCTCTCTCCTCTCTGTGCTTCTCATGAATGAATAAGTAAAATCTTAAAAAAATAAACATAAAAATAAAACAAAAACAAATGTCAATCTGTCTGATTTCTCATATCTAGAGTTAAGAGAGAAAAATTAGTGACCTCAAAATGTAATATATATGTGCGTTGTCTTTCCATAAAGATGTCAGAGAAACACTCTCTGTTTGTTAAGGGATCATAAAATATATCACATTCTTGAAAACATTGGTTTGTGGTATTTTCCAACCAACCAAGAAATGAAGTAAAACAAACAAACAAACAAACAAAAAAACCCGCTCAGGAATGGGGAGGTCACGCAGAGGAGCATTAGCATGGCAAAATAGAAGTGCATCTAAATAATTGTACCATATTGAATTATAAAACCAATTCTAAACCTCAATATTTTTTCTCAAATTAGGTACTGAGTTTTAAAAATAGTAATAAAAGTAGGGACACCTGGGGGGCACAGTTGGTTAAGCTTCAGACTCTTGGTTTTAGCTCAAGATGTGATCTCAGGGTCATAAGATCAAGCCCCCTGTCAGCCTCCAAGCTCAGCATGGAGTTTGCTTGAGATTCTCTCTCCCTCTCCCTCTGCCCCTCCTAGTCGTTTTTGTCTCTCTGTAAAATAAAAAATAAATCTTTAAAAATAGTAAAGTATATAAAGCCAAAGCCCAAGTTAACATTTTCATGGGTTAGAATGGGGAATGAGGTAAAAATAAAGTGTGCTTAATTTTATCTCAAAAGTGTTATTCAAGGGGTGCCTGACTGGCTCAGTTGGAGGAGCCTGTGACTCTTGATCTAGGGGTTGTAAATTCAAACCCCAAATTGGGTGTAGAGATTACTAAAAACAAACAAACAAATAAGTAAATAGGTATAGAGGTTACTAAAAATAAACAAACAAACTTTTAAAAAGTATTCAAAATATGCCATTTCATTAAAAAAATATGGCATTTCACTCTGGACTCATCAGTTAGATAAAAATAAGCTAAAGAAAGCTTATTATATATCTATAGGTATGTGTCAGATAATATATTTACTATATCAATTGGGAAATAGAAAGGTATAGTAAAGTAAAAAGTTTCCCCTTCCTCCAGGTAGCTGCTTTCAACTAATAGAATAAAATACTTTTGAAAACAATAGAGAAGGGACGCCTGGGTCGCTTAGCGGTTGAGCATCTGCCTTTGGCTCAGGGCATGATCCCAGGGGCCTGGGATCAAGTCCCACATTGGGCTCCCTACAGGGACCCTGCTGCTTCTCCCTCTGCCTATGTTTCTGCCTCTCTCTCTGTATGTCTCTCATGAATAAATAAATAAAATCTAAAAAAAAAGAGAAAACAATAGAGAAGACAAAAATGAGACTGAAAATAGAGAAAATGGAGGAGAAATGTTAATAAATAAGTCACGGAACAAAATGGCATAAAACCAAAGATTTCATAATTTAAAAATGTAAATCCCATTAAAAGATTTGGCTGAGTAAAAGAAATTATAGTATATTCCAGTTATAGGAGACATACCACTAAAAATGATATGTTACAAAGTAAAAAATAGGCAAAAACATATTAGACAAATGCAGACCAAAAAAGGGAGGGGGTAGAAGGGAAGGAGTTGGCAATATTAGAGTATCAAAGACAAAAGGCATTAACTAGGCAAAGAGAGTTAATTTTATATAGTTAAAGAGTACAAATAAAATTCTCACCGTGTTGACATTCAATGCCAGGCTATCAAATGTCATCTGAATATACAGATATATCAAAATATATAAAATATATAGATCTTCCTTGGCTTATGATGGGATTACTTCCCAATAAACCCATTATAAGTTGAAAATACTGTAAATGGAAAATTGGGCAAAGTTATCTAACCAAAGCCTATTTTATAACAGTGAGTGTTGAATATCTTGTTTAATTTATTGAATACTGTACTGAAAGTGGAAAACAAAATGGTTGTTTGGGTGCAGAATGGTTGTTAAGTATATCAGCTGGTCATCATCGTGGTGACTTAGTGGCTGACTGGGAGCTGTAGCTCACTGCCACTATCCAGCATCATAAAAGGGTATTGTACCACCTATTGCTAGCCCAGGAAAAGACCAAAGTTCAAAATTCAAAGCATAGTTTCTACTAAATGCATACAGTTTTTGCACCATCATAAAGTCAAAAAATCATTCAAGTTGAACGAAGTAAGTAAGTAAGTTAGGGACTGTCTGTATAAAGAAAGACTACTAGACATTTTATTAGGGCTCTCCAGAGAAACAAAACCAATAGCATATAATATATACATACGTATATATATTTAGAGAAATAGATTTATTTTAAGGGATTGGCTCATGTCATTGTAGGGGCTGGCCAATCTGAAATTTATAAATCTGTAGAGGGGCCAACAGGCTAGACACTCAGATGAGAGTTGATACTGCTGCCTTGATCAAAGACTTGTAGGGCAGACCAGCAGCCTGAAAACTCAGGCAGAGTTTCTATGTTGTGGTCTTGAGGTGAAATTGCTTCTTCTTTGGGAAACCTCAGTCTTGGCTCTTCGGGCCTTCAACTGATTGGATGAGGCCCACCCACATAATGGCCCACCCATGTAATAATCTGCTTCACTTAAAGTCAACTGGCTATAAATTTTAATCACATCCACAAATACCTTTACAGCAACATCTAGACTAGTATTTGACCATAGCCTAGCCAAATTGACATAAAATTAACCATCAGAGAAATATAGGAAGAAATTGATATAAAAACAACAGCAGGGATCCCTGGGTGGCGCAGCGGTTTAGCGCCTATCTTTGGCCCAGGGCGCGATCCTGGAGACCCAGGATCGAATCCCACATCGGGCTCCCGGGGCATGGAGCCTGCTTCTCCCTCTGCCTGTGTCTCTGCCTCTCTCTCTCTCTCTCTGTGTGACTATCATAAATAAATAAAAATTAAAAAAAAAAAAACAACAGCAATACATGACTAGCATATCTCTTAGTCATTGGATATATCAAGCAGATCAAAAAATAAATATGAATATAGGAATATGAATACTATAAAGAATATATATAATATAGTTTGGGTTATATATAAACTATATACAAATATTATATATTTTATATTATAAATTATATAAATAGATGAGAATGATGGTAGCAATCCAAAAAAAAAGTAATGTTGGATCCATACCTCACACTTTGTACTAAGATATATTCCAGATGGATCAAATATTTAAATGTTTAAATTGAAACCATAACAGTACTAGAAGAACCATGGGAGGCATTTTTAGTATACTCTCAGAGTGTGCAAAACCTTTCTGAAGATGACAGAGTACCCAAAGCCACTGGAAAAAAAAAACTAATAAACTTGACTAGATAGAAATAATCTCTTTGTCTGGAAAATCCCTTCTAAGCAAAATCAAAAGACAAATGAAAAATTGGGGGAAATATTTGAAATTCTCTTCACTGACAAAATGCTTAATTTCTCTAATAAAGTTCTTACAAATCCATGAGAAAAAAAGACTAGTAATAAAACAATGATATGAACAGCCATTTCATAGAAAGATACATATGAATCTTCAAAGAATGAAAAGATGCTAAAACTTAGTCATAAGAGACAAGCAAATTAAAGGTAATCTGAGATACCATTTTCACTGGTCAGAATGGCAAAGATAGAAAAGACACACTGCGCTATTGATTCTGCGGGGAAATATGCACTTTCATACATTGCTGGTAGGTATTGCTAACATCCATAGGAATTAATCTGGCAATGTTTATCAAAATTTCAAATTATGAAATTAGACTCTGTGAGATAATAGAAAATATATATTGGTCTTTGCCCCCCCTCCCACTCCCCTTCCTGGAACAGAGCTTCTAAAACCCTTATAATTTCCTAAGTGATTAGAGCACTAGGACCATCTCTTGTTCTAAAATTTGACATGGGACTCCTTAAACCCTTGTAAATTCCTAAGCGATAAGAACACTAGAACCATCTTTTGTTCTAAAGATGACTCTAGGTGAGTCCTGGATTGGGGCTGGTGATCAGAAAGACCAAGCCACGATTAGAAGCCTGGGATTTTCAGCCTTGCCCTCTCCCATTTCTCCAGATAAGGAAGAGGGCTGGAAACAGACTTAATGATCAATCATGCCTACATGAGGAAGCCTCCATAAAAATCCCAGTAGCATGGGGTTCAGGGAGCTTGCAAGTGGGTGAACACATCCACATACTAGGAGAATGATGCACCTCAACTCCACAGGGACAGAAACTCCTGTGCTTGAGACCCTCCTAGACCTTGCACCATGTATCTCTTCGTCTGACTGTTGAGCTGTATCCTTTATCATGTCCTTTAATAAACTGACAAATGCAAGCAAGCACTTCCCTGAGTTCTGTGAGTCGCTCTGGCAACTTAATCGAACCTGAGGAAGGGGTCGTGGAAACCTCTGATTTGTAGCCACAACTTCTGTGGGTAACCTGGGGACCTACCACTTGAAGTTGGCATCTAAGGTGAGGAAGGGGTCAGTCTTGAGGGACTGAGTCCTTAACCTGTGGGATCTGACGCCATCTCCAGGTAGATGGTGTCAGAATCGAGTTAGGTTTTAGGACGTCTACCTGGTGTCACAGAGAATTGCTTGGTGTGGGGAAAAATCTCTACACATTTAGTGACCAGAAGTGTCAGAAGTGAAGTTCTATGTGATGTGGTAGGTGGCATAAGTAGTAAAGGAGACACACAGGTGGAAAAATAGGTTTCTCTGAACACAAACCCACTATTTCCATTTCTAATAATATCCAATGAATATATTTGCACATTAATAAAATAATTTACATATACAAACTTAACTACCTTTACCACAGAATTATTTGTAATAGCAAATAACATATACTATTACACAAAAAGAGACAAAATAGACAACAGTGAGTAGAGTACGCTACTTGTTGAAAAATGAGAAAAAAAACCATATAATTCTTTTACAGATGCATAAAGTAATATCTCAGGATACAGGAGAGGGGCACATGGGTGGCTCAGTCAGTTAAGCATATGACCCTTGATCTCAGATCAGGTCATGATCTCAGGGTCATGAGTACAAAGCCTGCATTGGGCTTTATGCTGGCGTGGAGCCTACTTAAAAAAAGGATACAGGAGAAGCTAATATTACTGACTGCCTCTGGGGAGAGAAACTGGTTGGCTAGAGGACAGAGGCGAAGAGACATTTCACTCTATGTACCCTTCTGTGCCCTTTGAATGCAGAATCACAAGTATATTCCCTATTCAAATATGAAAACATTTTAAGAAAATATGATAAAACATTTAAACTTGGAATCCTACCAGTAGATAGTGCATGTTTCACTGTTCCAGAAACAGCTAATGGGAAAATCTCCATTCTGTAAAGCAAAAATTATAAAGACCATATTCTTTGATTCACCATACAATAAAGCTAGATGTGAATGCAAACACTCACTGTCCCCAACACAGGTCCCAGTGCTGCCTAAACTTGGAGCCTCCAGAATTCAATCAAAATTATCACAGAGGCCTTCTAATTTAGTCAAATCCCAGGCTGGTTTATTTCCTTTATTTCCTCACCATAGAGGCTATTGAAGAAAGAAGCCAATTGTGAGTCCAGATAACAACACCATTGAGCCCTATTTCAGAACGTCTTCTTAAATATACTTTAGGGGGACACCTGGATGGCTCAGCGGTTAAGTGTCTGCCTTCGGCTCAGGTCGGGATCCCTGAGATCTTGATGAGTCCCATATCAGGATCCCGGCATGGAGCCGGCTTCTCCCTCTGTCTATGTCTCTGCCTCTCTGTCTCTCATGAATAAATTTAAATATATATATATATATATATATATATATATATATATATATATATATATATATATACTTTGTGAACACAACTATGTGACCTTCATCTATCTATCTGGATGGGGAGGACCGGCCTGGGAGCCTGGCTTAGGCACCAAAAGATTATCATAAAACTCATGTTTTCACTGCTTCATCTCCCCTTATCAGGCCATTCCATTCCCAAAAGGTGATCAAAAGGTCACCTCCTGACCTGCCTATATCTCATTAACCAGGGAATAGTGAAAATGTATGAGAAGGAGACCCTGAAATAACTGGAGATGGGCTCTCAAATGCCCACAGGTAAACAAAGCCCTCTTATTGGATATCTTTGTCTCTTTACCTTCACAGTGTAGATCAGAATAGGTAATCATGTGATGTCACATTGGTTAAAAAACAGATACGATGCTAAATGTTTTTGCTGGCAAAAACTGTTTTAAAAAATTGAATTGCAAAGAATTGCCTGAGTGGGTATATGGATGTGTATCTGTATGTATATATATACTACATTACCATTTTTAAACATTATGAGCCTTTGGAATCAAGATATGCAAACTCCAAAAGTATGTTTAATACTTTACTAATCAAATAGCAGACATTCTGAGTAGGTGATCTTTTATTTGAGTGTTTATATATGTGGAAACATACAATGTGCGTTCTGTTTTTGCCTTTTCAATTCTCCAGTACCTGGTTAAATAGTTCATTATATTAGATTTTTCTCTGGTAAAATAACCATTGCGGGCTCTGTTCTTATGACTCAACCTTGGCTAGATACAGAAGAAAACTAATTCCAATCAAAATCCAAATGGAAAAAATTTTTAAACCTGTCACAACTATTAAAATGGTTCATCCAGAAGACAGAAAGACTCCAACAACAACAAAAAGGCCTTTGAAGAAGTATAAACGTGGGGCTAGGGAGAGATGTCATTGCCCTACCAAATGTTCCTGCCTGTTCTAAAGCTGCATCAATTTTAAGGAATGTGAAGCTGGCACAGGAAAAGAGACAATGTGACAAACCAGAAGGAGCAAAAGCAGACACAAATATTTATAGGAGTTTTGTAATATCTCACAATTTAAAAAATTTAAATAACCTCAACATATACCATACACCAAAATTAGTTTGGGATAGACTTAAAAGTTACATGTTCCCCTGTGTTTTAACACTTGGTTGAAGGCAAGAATCCTTAATGGATGTTAGTATCATGGGATGAAAAAATAGGATATTCACATGATGGGAATTACCAGATTACTCACTGGTTTTAAAGTCAGGTATCTGGTGGTCAAGACCTTAACTAAGTGATGATCAAACTTAGCATCACTGCTAATGTGACAAAGAGACACCTGTGTCTCCTGCTGTGATGCAACATGACATCACTTCTGAACTACTATAGCAAAAAATACTTAACCCAAACCTAATCAAACCTCTAGACCTAACTTCAAGTTTAAAGAAGATGAGGATGATAAAGGAACATGTTAAACAGTAGATGAGGAAATAATTGGACAAAGCCAGAGTGCTGGACATAATACACAGAATTGTTCTTGACTCATCAAAAAGACCATGTCAGAGGGAAAAAAGAGCCAAGGCACTGTCAGATTAAAAGAAATACAATAATAAGATACAATGTGTAACCTAGATTGGATTGTTTGGGAAAGAAAAATGTAAAAGACATTTGGGGCATACCTAGGAAAATTTAAATATGAACTGAGTATTAGGGAATTATTATAAATTAATTGGCTTAGATTTGATGATATTGTGACTATGTAAGAGGGTGCCCTTATTCTTAGATGATATATTTTGAAATATTTAAGGGCTATATGTCAAGATATCAGCAACTTACTTTCAGGTAGGTCCAAAAAAGAAAATATTATATTGAAAGAGAAAGAAAGCAAATATGACAAAAGGCTAGCCTAAGTGGAGCAAATGTGGATGCTCATTATACTATTCGTTCAACTCTCTGGATGTTTGAAATTTTTCAAATTAAAAAAAATTGAGAGAGAGGGTTGAAAAGTAAAAGAAAAAACATAATCAGAAGAAAATAATAGTTAACATTTTTGTGGTTATGCCATGGAGGAAACCTCAAATATTATTTGGAAGCAAAAGGTATTCAGGGGCAGCTGTGTGGCTCAGTCAGTTAGGTGACTGACTCTTTTTTTTTTTTTTTTTTAGGTGACTGACTCTTGATTTCAGCTCTCCAGATCCTGAAATCAGGCTTCTCACTCAGCTGGGAGTCTGCTTGAGTATTCTCTCTCACTATCCCTCTCCCTCTGCCCCTCCCCCTGCTCTCTCTCTCTCTCTCTCAAGTAAATAAATCTTTTTTTTTTTTTAAAGCAAAAGCCCTTCAGTTAAAGACTCATGGATTTAACTACATACAAATTTATTTATTTATTTATTTATTTATTTATTTATTTATTTTTACATACAAATTTAAACTTTTGAATCCCAAATAAGCACCATAAACAAAGGGCACATGATACATGCAACGTATTTGACAAGAAAAGTTGAATATTCTTGTTCTGTATTCCAGTTCTTACAATTGAAAAAAAAAGTAAAAAAAAAAATTTATACTCGGATAGAAAACTATGAGCATGAATGTTTAATTCAAAAAAGGACAAAAAGGAGAAGATACAGAATACCCTAGTGTTAACAACTACTTGGTGGATGTTCCTTAGCCTTCATTGGAGTAGTCTGAGATGCTTGTTAAAAATGCAACTTTCTGAGGCTGCCTGGGTGGCTCAGTTGGTTAAACTTCTGACTCTTGATCTCAGCTCAAGTCTTGATCGTAGGGTCATGAGTTCAAATCCCACATTGGGCTCCAAAAAAAAAAAATGCAGTTTCCTGGACCTTACCTATTACCTAGTGAACCCAAATCTGTGGTGGTGAGGCCCAGCATCTATATAATTAAAAGTCCCTGGGAGATTTGTATGTACACTATTTGAGAATCAAGGGCATGAATTGAAACTTTTCTTCTTTCAATCTACTTACCTTTGTCTCAAAAGAAATGCAAGGAAACGGAGCCCAGTTTGAATAGCACTTCACTCCTGGGCTGTGCATTCTCTTAGGCAAATTCCTTAACCTCCTGGAGGTTTCTCATCAGTATGTTGTAGGTGACAACCACATTGAAGGGCTCATGTAAGGACTAGAGACACTGTGAAGTGCCTGGTCCAGTGCTTGGCATATAATAACTTCCTAATAAAAGATGGTTATTGTTATTTTCACTATTTTGCTATAACTTTTAAACAGCTACAATTCTTTTTTTCCAGGGTACATGATCCTTTTCTTCTGCGTCACAGAACTTTATGCATACTTGCCAAAAAATGGGCAACAATCCTGTTTTTTTCTTGTTGTTGTTTTTTAACAAACCTGTTATAAATTAACTAGTATTCTCCTCCCCACCAAATCTGTTGAAGTCCTAACACCCAGAACCTCAGAATGTGACCTTCTTTGGAAACAGGGTCACATTGCAGATACAACTAGTTGAGATGCAATCATACTGGAGTAGATTGAACCCCCAAATACGACTGGTGTCCTTATAAGAAGAGGGAAATCTGGGCACAGAAGTACCAGATGGAAGATGGTTGTGACGACATGTTATAGAAAACTGCCATGTGACCACAGCAATGCATCTACAAGCCATGGGATGCCAAGGATTGCCAGCAACCACCAGAAACTGGCAAGAGGCAGGGAAGGATTTTCACCTACAGGTTTCAAAGGGATGATGGCCCTGCTGAGACTCTAATTTGGGAATTCTGGCCTCCAAGACTGTGAGACAATTAATTCCTGTTGTTTTCAGCCATCCAGGTTTTGGTATTTTGTTATGGAAGCCCCTAGGAAACTAATACAGACGCAAAAATCCTTCGGTGGATGGACATAAAACAAACTGTGGTACATCTATACAATACAACATGAGCGAATCACAAAGACATTATGCTGAGTGAAAGAAGCAGTCCCCAGAAGTGATATCCTGTATGGTTCCATTTACGTAACATTCTGTTCAAGGTAAATCTACAAGGGCTGAGAACAAACAGCTCAGCGACTGCCAGCATTGGGGTGTGGCTAGAGTTTGACTACAAAGGGGAAGCGTGAGGGAAATTTTTGGAGTCACAGAACTGCTCTGTGTCCGGATTGTGGCTTTGGTTACATGAACCTATGTAGGCGTTAACACTCATAGAACTGTATGTCTAAAGAGAGTTAATTTTATGGTCTGTTAATTTGGGTATTAAAAAAAAGAAAACACACACACACACACACACACACATGCCCAAATAAATATCTTTTTAAAAACCTAACATGAAATTTCCCATCTGGGTTTCTGCCAGAAAGGCTGCTTTGTGAAGGCTCTGTTACACAGGCCCTTGTGTTCTGTGAGCCTGTTCTTCCATCTGTAGAAGGAAGGAATCCATCTAGAACAGGGGTTTTCATAGCACCGCACACCCCCCACCCCCGAAATGTGTCCCTGGGCACTCCTTCTGTGGAAGTAGGGGTGAGGATGAGTTTGGAGAGAAACGGCTTTTGAAAGCCACTGGGTTCTGGACTCCCACATGCACATCTGTCAACTGGAATATTTGTGCTTTTGTCTTATACATTGTCTAAAATCCTCTGGATTAGCCCAGCTGCTCCCAAGCTGAGCCGGGTACCTGGGGAATTTGTACAATCCTGGATCCCAGGGCCTGCTCTGGGGCTCACTCATTTGACCCTTTGGCAAGGTCCCCCATGGACCTTGGTGGGTTCTGGGACGCTGGCTCTAATGGCTAGCAATTCTAACCAAGGCCTTGGAGGGGGAGGGTGCTGCAATTGAATTTCTCCTTCCAGCAGGGCTGAAGAATATCATTAATAACAAGAGCTGCCCTCTATATGAAGCATTAAACCCTTCATGTGCTAGGGTTCCTGCTAAGGAATCTCATCCCCCACAACCACCCTGTGAGAGTGAGGTTGTCGCTGCTTTCACAGGTGAGGCAACAGAGGCTTTGAGGCCCCTAGGTCATAGTGGGAGGAGGTGTCAGAGGTGACAGGACTATGTCCCTGGCCGGCGTGCAGCTCCAGCCTTCCAAGTCAAGACCCATGAGAGGAACCCTTGAGGCCTGGTTGTCAGGCCTGTGCTCTCTCCCAGCACATGCCCCAGAGAAGAGGATATGATGTCCCTTTTCACAAAGGCTGGTGGAGGTCACCAAGGGTGCCTTGAGACCTTGCCATATAGTACAGCACTCGAAAAAAATCATTTGAATTTTATAGAGTGGAATGGGGTTTTGGAAAATGAGTTTCTTTTTTTTTTTGTATATTTTTTATTGGAGTTTGATTTGCCCACATCTAGTATAACACCCGGTGCTCATCCCGTCAAGTGCTCCCCTCAGAGCCCGTCACCCGGTCACCCCATCCCTCCACCCACCTCCCCTTCCACTACCCCTTGTTTGTTTCCCAGAGTTAGGAGTCTCTCATGTTCTGTCACCCTCTCTGATATTTCCCACTCATTTTCTCTCCTTTCCCCTTTATTCCCTTTCAGTAGGTTTTATATTCCCCGAATGAATGAGACCATATAGTGTTTGTCCTCCTCCGATTGAGTTACTTCACTCAGCATAATACCCTCCAGTTCCCTGCACATCAAGCAAATGGGTGTGTTTCTAATGGCTGAGGAATATTCCATTGTATACATAGACCACAGCCTCTTTATCCAGTCATCTGTTGATGGACACCGAGGCTCTTCCACAGTTTGGCTATTGTGGACACTGCTGCTATAAACATCGGGGTGCAGGTGTCTCGGTTGGAAAATGAATTTCCATGCAAATCCAATCTAGAAACCCAGAGTTGGGCCACTGCTGTTGAAGGTAGGGGCAGGGGTGGCTTGAGGCTCCCCTAGGGCTCCCAGAATACCCCAGTTGAAGGCCACTCACCAGAGGTTGGCACTATGAGAAATCCAGGCCATGCCATGATGCTAAGGCTCTGACTTTGGGTTGTGAAGAGCCAGGTGGATCCCTCAGGAGGGCTGGGCGGGACTGAGGCCTGGGTTATTCAGCCTAGGGCAGGGCCCAGGATACATGTCCATCCGAGGTGGGCACCACCTTCAGCCCCCCACCCCCACCCCATCCCCCTCCTCTCTGGCCGGGCTGGGGCAGCCATGACCCGCCGCTCAGGGGATAAGAAACACCGTCACCGTTACATCTAATGCATTTTATTCTTTAAAGATAAAACTCACTAAGCTAAAAAGTCCAACTGTCCCCCTTTTCTTTTTTTGCTCGCCCTTCTAAAAGGCATCTAGTTTTCTTTGCCAACAAAACTTTAACGTTCGGGTTCGGTGTTGGTGTAGGATCTTCAGCGGGTGTCGGGCGCTGTTCACATCGGCATCATCAAGCGGATCTCTTTCTCGTAGACGTCGGGGATCACGCCTACTGGGGAGTTGATCATGTGCACGGTGTTCTTGCTGAACAGCTTGAACTCGTACTGGATGAGTTGTTCCCAAAAGCCGTTGTTGGGTCTGATGATGGGGCGGCACGACTTGGCCCACGCGTGGGCGTCCAGCAGCGACATGGCGTGGTACTTCATGAGGTAGGCCAGGCAGAGCGCGGCCGAGCGGCTCACCCCAGCAGCGCAGTGCAGCAGCGTGCGGCCCTGCTGCATCTCCACGCTGTGGATGTGATCAGCAATCGGGTCGAAGAAGTCGTAGAGTCGTGAGCTCGGAGCATCGGCCACGGGCACCTGTACGTATTGGATGTCTTCATAAAAGGTGTTGACCACTTCCACGGAGACGTTGATGACCGTGGTGATGTGGTTGCTGGACAGCATGAGTTTGTTGTTCGCCGCTACACCGTTGCTGATGTACAGGCTGCTGGTGATCTGGGAGAGGCCATGGATCGACGGCTGCCGGACAGCCTGAGCCGGGAGGAGGCACGGAGGTGTTGTCATCAAGGTGGTGGCCAGCGGTCTTTTTCTCCGGAACGGTTCAGGGCACCGCTCTCGCGGGCGAGTTGTGAAGGTGGCAGCTCTGTGAAGTTTCAAGCGAGGGTCTGGGGTACAGAAGACCAGTCACTGGCCACCACCCCCTCCCCGCCCCCAGGCGTCACAATCCCCCTATTGCCCAGCCCACTTGGTTTCCATGGCAGGGGCAACTTGCCACAGGGAGGATTTGGCCACCAAGCCAGGTCTTCAGAGAAACCCCAGATCTCCTTTTATCTCTCTTCACAGTCGTTCATTTTCTAAGCCCTAATTCTTATCTGCTCGACATTTTAAAACATTTTATTACAAGATATCTAGTGTGTGCTTCAATTGTTGGATCACACTGAACACAGTATCTATGAACGCTTCTATTTGATTAGGGAGGAACCGGCCCGGACTTTTTCTACAAAGTAGCAATATCATATTTCAAGCTGGGGAACAGCATTTGGCTCAGACCCTATGTTCATCTCTATACAACTGAAGTGAGATATGGGTTTGGCTGGGTTTGGTGGGCTGTCCAGATACTTCTTTTTATTTTTTTAAGATTTTATTTATTTATTCATGAAGGGGAGAGAGAGAGAGAGATCGGGAGAGACACAGGCAGAGAGAGAAGCAACCTCTAGGCAGGGAGCCCCACATAGGACTCGATCCCAGGACCCCGGAACATGCCCTGAGCCAAAGGCAGGCTCTCAACCACTGAGCCACCCAGGTGTCCCTCTCCATATACTTCTTTGTCGATTGTAGCCATAGAATTATGCTACTGCTTGCAAAACACATCAGAACTGGTTATAAGAATATTGCTAACTCATAAATAGCCCTTGAACTCTCATGAAGTTGGCCTGGGGTGGGCAGTTTGGACTAATTTAGCTGTGTCACCATCCATTTGTGCACATGGCCCAAATGATTTGTCATCTGATTCTACTTCATTACCTGGGAGACAACAGCTCAAATTATCTTGTCTAATTTCTTCAAAGAGAATGTCCACATGCTTTTGTAAACTGCAAGTTATTTTAACGGCCACCGTCTCTCCCCGGTAATGTTAAAAATTTTGGAACAACTCCATGCTACCTCGTAATTGGGCCAAAAATAGATATTTAAAATGCTACCTGAGATTTGCATTTCCTCTCAGCTAAGATTTTTGTGGTGTGCTGTGACTATGGCAAGGACAAAATAGATGCCAGCCTGTTTATGAATGGTCAAGGGAATGATAACCTCAAAAGACAACACATTTTTCTTTTTCTTGATTGGAATCATCAGATTATTTTGCATTAATTAAATTGTCAGTCCCCACAAATCTATCTGGAAGAAAACAGAACACAAACATTAAGTAAATATGAACGCTTCAACGGGCTAAAATTATTGAAAAGGATTTAGCCTAACATTTAAGATATGGCCTCATGAGGAGCTTTGTAAATCTATGGAATGATGTGGAACCCCCGAAAGAGTATTAGAGTCTAGTTAAGCTTCTCAAACTTAATTTTTAAAAAGATTTTATTATGTATTTGAGAGAGAGAGAGAGAGAGAGCATGAGCAGGGTGAAGGGCAGAGGGAGAAGCAGACTCCCCACTCAGCAGGAATCCCAGGACCGCAGGATCATGACCCGAGCCAAAGGCAGCCGCTTAACTGACTGAGCCACCCAGGCACCCCAGCTTCATAAACTTTAAAAATGTAGTCAAATTAACCAAAATAATGTCATACACTATTCTTAAGGACAAGCATGATTCATATTAAATAGATGCATTTATTTATTCTTTCAACCAATATTCTGTGATGCCCTTTCTTTCTGAGGGATGTTGGATGTCTTAAAACTCCATAATGGGGCCTTTCCTAGGTGGATGAGGAATTGATGTTTTCTCCTCCTGAATTTGGAAACAGGTGACTTTCAGACTCCCATTTGTCTCTACTTTTCCTTATGTTTTTAAAAAAGAATTTATTTTTAAGTAATCTTTACAGCCAATATGGAGCTTGAACACATGACCCCAAGATGAAGAGTCCCATGTTCCCCCAACTGAGCCAGCCAGATGCCCCAACGTTTCCTTATTATTTAGGGAAGAAAATATATAAGGGGCTTCCCAAGGACACACTCACTTCCTGCCACTGGGAAAAGACCCTGGATGTTAAGAACTAGTTACAGTTCAGATCTCTTAATTCAATAGTCAAGGCCCTTTCCAATCTGATCTAAAACTGCCTTTCAAATCTCATTCATTCATTCTCCAAATTTTTATTGAGAATATATTGTGTGCCTGGCATTTTCACCCACATAAATCTTTAGTTCAGACCAAACAAATCAAATGTTCTTGGCAAATACAAAATATACATTTCTGCTTCCTTACCTTTGCTCACATCATTCCTCTCTCTTGGAAAACCTTTCTTTTTTTTTTTTTTTTTTGAAAACCTTTCTTAAAAAGAAAAAAAAAAAGGAAACCCTTTCTTGCTCCTGTCTGCCTACTGAATCCTATCCAAGCCTCAAGACTTAACTTGATTAATCTAAAAAAAGCATCAGCTGAGCATCCATGTCAGCTACAGTGTCTGGTATGGTTCTAGCATTTGTGTAGATTCAACATGACACACACAGGTCCAAATATCTAGCATTGTGTAGATTCAACACAACTCACACAGGTTCAGATATCAAAGAGCTTATAGTTTGGTCAGAGAGACAGATAATCATAAAAGAGTCCAGAAGAGAGGGGGATTCATTGTCTTATGTGTGTATGTTCAGGGACTGGAGGCTGTAGAGGTGATATCATAAAAGGCTTCACAGAAAATGTGATCTGGAACAAAACTTTTTGTTCATTTGTTTTTATTATTTATTGTTTATTCTGTCCAAGTTTTTGTCTTGCAAAACTTCAAACCTACAGAAAAGCTGGGAAAATAGAACACTGAGGAGCCATTTACCCTTCACCTATAATTCTTCTATTATTAATACTTCACCACCATGTTCCTTTTTTCTATTTAGATATACAAACACACATATTTATTTGTTTCCTTGTTTCTTTTTGCTGAACCATGGATTGTTAACTGCAGATTAGCAACACATAATCTGTTCAGCATTGAGCATGTATCTCCTAAGGACAAATAGATTCTTTTACATAACCTTATACAATGACCACACTCAGGAAATTTAACATTGACCTAACTTTATTATTTGATATGTAATACACATTGAAAATTCACTGATCCTCCCAGCAGGTGAGGTAACTCTTTGTTTTTGGTTTTGTTTTTTCCATTTTGACCCAGGATGGAATCAAGGATCACACATTGCATTCACTTGTCATGCTTCTTCAGCAACTTTTAATTTTAAACAGTTTCTGAGCCTTTGGTTTGGTATGGCTTGGTTTGGTCTTTCCTGACATTGACATTTTTGAAGAGCCCAGCCCAGTTTTGCAGAGCATCTTCCAAGTTGGATGCGTTTGATCATTCCTTCAGGGTTGTATTCAGGTGAAATGTTTTTTGGCAAGAATGCTACCAGAATGTGTCATTCTCGGTATATGGCAGTGGGGGCATCGGATATCTGTTTGTCCTGTTGATGATGATAATTTTGACCACCTGGTTAAGGTGAAATTAGCTAGCTTTCTAATTGTTCAAAGTAATTTTCAGTCTTTGAAATTAATAAGGAATATGTAGGGTGGTGTTGGAGGAAGTCTTCAAGAGGACGTAACTACTGGTTGACCTGCAAGCCGGACCTGGGCAATCAGAGGCTCCTCACCAACTTCCCTGTCCTTGGAATGTGTACTCAGCTTCCTTCCCTGCACTAGAATCTGCCCCCAGGACACAGCTTGAGATAGTAATGTGGTGTTGAGACCATCTGGACAGTATATATGGCTGTACCCAGTTAAGGCCTCTATATAAACCTTTAAGGTTCTGGTGGGTGGGTGCAGAGATCTACTCATCTTGCAGCCCTCTTAGATAAACTTTGTAATTTTCCTTGTTTATTAAAACTGCCACCTACTGATCTGGAGCGATCTGCTTCTTTCTTTGGCCTTTCCTTGCCCTGCATATATGGGGGCTAGTTTGTGAACCAACAGGTGGTACTTTGAGTTGGATATATTTGGAATAGACTTTGAAGGATGAATACGAGTTTTCCTGGCAGACAAGAAGGGGAACACATTCTAGACAGAAAGAGAAGTATATGCAAAGGCACAAAGGTGTGAAATGGTGTCAGGAGGAGAGGAAACAACACCTCAGAATTACTAGAACATACAGAGCATGGCAGGAGAAGTGGCAGGCGAGTGATCAATTATACAACTATTGCCGACTCTCTTCTAACATGGAAACTGGATCAAATCCAAATATAGTTCATCTCCTCAAGTATACACATGGGCCAGGCCACAGAAGAGAACGGAATATGGAACTTCCTCCCAATTAGTATCAGGAGACTTCGGTGTTTTTGAGGGTGGACAGTGAAGACAAGAGGCTGAGAATGTAGGTAATATGTTTACACTAAAGGGCAGTGGTAGTAAGAAAACCTAAAGGAGCATGGGATGAGGGCACAGGAAAGTTAGCTAAAAGGAGTTGCGTGCTATGTTGTCTGATGGACAGGTAGTCCGGGCGGGTGCCCAGCAGCAGGCCCTAAGGCAGAGGTGGGAGTTGGCCTCCCTGAGTCCCCAGCACAGAGCTGTTCTGTGTTAATTCCATTTCCTAGTGCAGCTGAGTCATCTGCACTGCTATCTTCAGCCAGCAGCCAGGCAGCTCCCTAGGACTTGCTGCTGGCCTCAGTCTGGTCCTCACTTTCTGGAGTTAGGGGATATGATGGATATGAATATGCAAGTCTTTCACACCCTCCAGTCCAGAATGCAGGTAATATGAGAAAATGATTGTGACTTATTCATTAGGTGAAAAAAAAGTCCAATTTATAAAAAAGCGGGTACTTTTTCATGAAAGTGAAATACACACATATGTATATTTATCATGTATATCTATCATATATATTAGATGTCATTTATGAATTCTATTTGTGGAAATATTAGGTATCTAAAGCAGTCCTGGGTGTATAGTAAGAATTCAATAAACATCAGATATTCTTTAGTATTATATTTGAGTGAGGGGGGTGATTATCCTTTTCTTTTTTAGCTCGTCTACATTCTTTCAGTTTCCTAAAATAACCTGAGCCCTTCTTATAATGAAGAAAACAAAGAATCAAAATGTTTTTTAATGTCATCAACATATCCCTCTTTCTGTGGCCTATAAAATTCGCAAAGATGAGAAACTGATAGTATTCCATGGTGACAAGATTCAGAGAAATGGGCACTTTCTTACATTTCTGGAGTTGGAGATGGGAGAGAGAACAACGGGCAAACCACACAGTGGTGAGGATGTAGAGCAATGGAAACTCTCATCATGCTGGTGGCAGGGAAGGTGATATGACTGCTCTAGAGACCAATTTGGCAATACCCCATAAAGCTAAGGATGTACATACCCTGTGCCCCAGCAATTTCACCCCAGGTAGGAACTCTTGCTTATGTACACCAGAAGATGTTTATAATGATATTTATTGCAATTTGTTTATAATGGTGAAAGAATGGAGACATAATGTGAACCAAGGACATGAAAATCTGACGGCATGGCATATAATGAACACTATACAAACAGCCATTAAAAACAAGTGAACTTGAGCTACATGTTTAAACCTGGATAAGCCTCAAAAGTATAATGCTGTACAAAAAGAGCAAGTTGCAGGAGAAAAGTGCAATATGCAGTTTAAAACAGAACAGTATCATGTCCTATGTATGCATGTACATATCTTTACACACATGCATATGCATATATATATACGCTTATTATATATATATATATATATATATATATATATATATATATTTACAGTAAAAGTGAAAAACCTGCATGGGACTCAGAAATACCAAATTGAGGGTAGTGATTCCTTCAGGGGAAGAATAGGATCTGGGAGGGCTAGATAAGGCATTTCAGTATGTTTTAATATTTTATTTCATTAAGAAAATAGATCTGAAGCAAATATGGCAAAATGTTAAAGTCTGACAAACTGGATCCTGGGTACCTAGGTATTTATCATCATATCCAGCAGACTTTAGGATTGCCTAAAATATTTTATCATAAAAATGAATGGAGGAAAAAGGCACATGTGCTTTGAACTAGCAATTTCCCTGCTGGTAATTTATTTATTTGTCCTAAGGAAATCCTCATAAATGTGTGCAGAGATTTACCCACCAATATGTTCATTGGAAGAATTACTTACAATATCAAAACTGGAGAAAACCTAATCTAGCAATAAGAATTTGTTTAACTAGATTAGGAAGCTTCCATAAGGTAAAATATAATTCAACTCTTAAAATGATAACCTAGAAGAATATTTATTGATATGGAGAAATTTCATACTCTTTTGTTAATAAAAAATACTATACAAATCTCAATTTAGAAAACAAAATAATACCTATTTATTTATGTAGGTAAATTTGTGAATGGAGAAAAGCAAAGAAAGATATACACAAAAATATCCACAGTCATTACCTCTGAGCAATGTTACTACAGATGCTTTTTATTTTCCGGATTTCCCCGAAATTTATATAATAAGTATGTAACAGTTTTATAATTAGAAAGACTATATGTTTTAAAAAGAGACTAGTAAAAAGGTTTCTGTGAGTGATAGGACAGAATGGGGCAAAAAGTGGCAGCTGCAGGATAAAAGAAGAAGAGACAAAATGAAGAGTGATTTAGAAGGTGTAATTAACAAGATTTTCTAACACATTAGGAGGGAAGGGAAAGGAGCAGCATGATGATAACTTGCTGTTTTCCGAGTTGGGCAACGGAGTAGCTAAGGCTACCATTCCCTGAAACAAGAAACGCCCAAGGATGATCAGATTCTGCCTGAAAGATAAGCAAGGAGTAGAGTTTGGACCTGGATGAGCTTGAGAGGCCCCAGCCCTTTGTAGCAGATAGTGTGAGGTTCCCATCCTGCCTCTACTCCCTCCTGTCTACTTCTCAGTAGAAACCCAGATGTTCAGGTACCCACTGCTCTCCACAAAATCATATGCTTCATATGCTGCCATTCACAGTTTCTGGAGTGGCAAGGTGAACAGATTCTGAGAAATCTAAACCATTCCTCTTGCCCTTGTTTAGGTATGGGCAACTTACCGAACTCTGGCAAATGATGTGCAAAGGAAGTCTCCTGGGGGTTTCTGGGAAAGGTTTCCTGGCTCCTAAGAAAGAGAGTAGTACTAACAACTCCCTTTTCTTCCTCAGAATAGTCATTTCTGGCTGTAATATCCAGATCTCTGCAGCCATCTTGCAGCCAAGGGGGACTGCAATATGAGGGCAAAGCCAACATCCTAAAGATGGGAGAGTGATGAGGTGGAAAGAACTTGGGTCTTTGATGGTGCTGTCAGGATTCTTTATTGACCAGCCCCAGAGCCTGCCTACCTCTAGACTTTTTATTATGTAGGATAATAAACTCTCTTATTGTGTAAGCATTTTGAGTAAGAATTTTGTCACTCACAGCATTCATCTGAAGTAGTATAGTCAATCCTATGGAGATGTCCATCGCTAGAACAAAGGCTTTTGCAAGGAAGACTTACCTAACTTGAAAAGTAGCAGAGCCTAGATCCTACTGAAAACCTCAGACAAGTTGTTTGGTTGATTTAAATTGTCTTGGAATTGTAAACATAGCATAAAATATTATATGTTATATCTCATTTAAATAAGGCCATGTTTATTCTTTATTTTTATTTTTTTAAAGATTTTATTTGTTTATTTGATAGAAAAACACAAGAAGAGGGAGAGGCAGAGGGAGAAGCAGACTCCTTGTTGAGCAGGGAACTGGATGCAGAGCCCAATTCTAAGACCCTGGGATCACAACCCCAGCCGAAGGCAGACACTCAACAGATTGAGCCACCCAGGTGCCCCTGTTTATTTTTTTTTTAAGATTTTATTTATTTAAGAGAGAGAGAGAGAGAGAGAGAGCGCACACATGAGTGGGGGGAGGGGCAGAGGGAGAGGGAGAAGCAGATTCCTCCCTGAGCAGGGATCCCAATGTGAGGCTCGATCCCAGGACCCTGTGATCGTGACCTGAGGTGAAACCAGATGTTTAACTGACTGAGCCACCAGGCGCCCCAAGGGCATGCTTATTTTATTTTAAATCTAATAATACAGTTTATAGAGTAAAAAGTGAAATTCCCACTTTCAGTAGCCTACCAAACCTATTCCTTTACTCAGAGGTAACTGCTGAAAATTGATGAGTTCCCTTTCAGATTTCTTATCAGGCATTTACAAGTGTGCATGCACACATCCATGCATACACACAGACACACACATCTTTACCAAAGTTAAAAAGAATATTTAAGATAGTCTAAAGTAAAACATAAGCTTTGCGACATACCTAAAATTGCTCTTGTACCACAAAAAGATAAGGCAGTCATCTTCCAGAAGAGATGAAACTGTAGGTCAGTGGGCCTATGGGAATGCCAGGCAAGAAAGACAGACATATGGGTTAAGATGGTGTGTTCAGAAAAATAAAAAATGCTTCAAGTCAGAAATGTCTCCAGTAGACTTCAATTTTTAGACATTGATTTCTGAGAAAGACACTTCTGTGGGGAATTCAATGCAGCATGCTCCAAGTTGAGTTGTTTTCAAGCATCCTCCATGATTCTCTAGAATGAGTTGTAGTAGCAGAGATTTATTTGTTTAAAGGTGGATAATAAAGGAATAATGCTGGGGAAATTAAGAAGTACCATATTTATATAATTACACTCTACATATTAGCCTGCAATTTTTTCACTTGGCAATATATCTTGGAGGGCTGTTTGTGTTGTCCTCATCCTCTTTTAAAGGCTGTGTGGTATTCCATAGTATGGATGTACCATACATTATTTAACCATTACCAACTTTATTGTTATAAAGGGGTATATCAATACATCAACAGAATACATCAACTCCAAATATGCTGCTTTGGTATGTCAGTTATGTAAGGAAGGAAAAAGTTTTCTTTCTACCCTTCGAGGATTTCCAGCTGCTTTAAGAATTAAATCGACATGAGACAGATTAATAGGAGAAAAGAACCAAAGTTTCATTGCCTGTGCATGGAGGCCCAATTATGAAAGCCAAGCCTAAAGAAATAGCCAAGGTAGGCAATTTTTATTTCTTTTAGACAGATAATAAATCTGTGAGAAATTGACAGGACAAAAAAATTGAACTTTGGGAGCCTCAATTGGTAATTCTAAACAGAGTTAGGGGTTTGGTAGTAAATTAGCAAAAAGTAATAAGAGTTGTTTATACAGCTTTCTGGGCTCTAAATTTCCTCTCTCTGGTGATAAGGGTGTCTCTTTACCTCCTGGTACAGAGAGGGCACCTTTCACGTGGAACAACTATTTTTTGCTCTCTGTAGACAAGGGCTGGGGGGAGGGGAAGGAGGGTACAGAACGTTCTCTTTGCGTTAGTTGTTTCTTAACTTTTATTTATAATAATTAAGATGCCAAAGTGGTACATTTTGGGGTGGCTTGCCCTTGGCCTCTACAGTTATTCTAAATTACAAGTACTTGAGAAACAGTCAGTGCAAGAACACTCTAACCCTCCTTTGTCCCTTGAAAGCAGGAGATAAATCTCCCATGTGAAAGGTACCCTTCCTGTAACAGGAAGGCAGAAGGCATCCTTATCACCGGAGCCAGGGAATTTAAGGTCAAGAAGGCTGTACAAACAAACCTTGCTCTCCTTCACCATTTTACTGCCTCTAGCCCAACCCCCTTTGTCTTATCAATTCTTCACAAGTTTATTATTTCTTTGTCTAAGTGGTATAAAAGCTTCCTGCTATGGTCACTTCTTTGAATCTCATATCTTTATGGGGTTTCTATATGTACATACATAATTAAATTTGTTTTCTACTGCTATGCTGTCTTTTTATTATAGAGGGGTCTCAGCCAAGAACCTAGAAGGGTAGAGGGAAAGATTTTTCCCTCCCCTATGGACATTTTCAATTATTTTATATTACCAACAGTGGTGCAATGAAAAATCCTTATATATACATTTTTGTGCATTTATATGATTCAGTATGATAAATTCCTAGATGTAAAATTACTGGGGCAAATGGTATGTACACTTTATATTTTAATTTTCACTGCCAAATTGCCCTCCAAAAAGCCTGTATCATTTGCTCCTACCAATGGTGTATGAGAGCATGTATCTCTATAAAGTCCTCAATCTTGTATACCAATCTTTTTCATTTTCATTAATTTAATGGGAAAAACAGGACACCTTGTTGTTCTTTTAATTTTTATTTCATTGGTTATTGCCAAATTACATCAATTTTATAGATGCATTGATCATTTAAACATCTTTATTTCTGAATTATTAGTTAATATCACTCATCAATTTTTTCCTACCCTTTTGTTAACAGTCTTCAAGAACTCTTAAAATAGGAAGGCTTTTAATCCTTTGTCTGTTGTAGATGTTTAACATATTTTCTCCTAATCTGTTATTCTTGTTTTTTTTTAAATTTGTTTATTTGTATCTTTTGCCATATGAAAAATTTAAATCTGTAAATTCTTTTTTTGAAACTTCTGGGTTTTTGTCTTCCTGAAGAAGACTTTCCAACACCAAGATTTAAATGAATGCTGTCTTTTATTTATTTCCAGTATGTCACAGTTTTTTTTTACAGTTTTGTTTTTTATATTTAGACTTTCCTTAAAAAAAACTTTTATTAGGAAAACTTCAAATTTACTATGATATTGTGATTTATATTAAGATAGATATATTTGGTCTTCATCCCTCTTTCTGGCACAGGGCTCTTAAAACCCTTGGATTTGGGATGCCTGGGTGGCTCAGTGGTTGAGCGTCTGCCTTTGGCTCAGGTCCTGGGATTGAGTCTGGCATCCGGCTCCCCACAGGGAGCCTGCTTCTCCCTCAGTCTATGTCTCTGTCTCTCTCTGTGTGTCTCTCATGAATAAATAAATAAAATCTTAAAAAACAAACAAACCCTTGGATTTGCCTAAATAATAAGAGTAGTCAGGGTAAAATGGGTGTCTTTTGTTATTCATATAACAAGCCCCTTTCAAACACACCTGCGACAGTGGAAATCCCCTGGATAGCCTAAGGAGGGTTGTTTGCCAGGGGCACCAACCTTGTGATTAGAAGGCTGGAGTTTTCAACTTCTCCCACCCTCACTCCCATCTCTGGGAGAGGAGAGGCTTTGGAGGTTGAAATAATCACCCATGGCCAATGATTTAAGTAACCATGACTATGTAATGAAGCTTCATAAAACCCTAAAAGGGCAATATTGGAAGAGCTTCTGGGTTGGTGAACACATGGAGATTTGAAGAGAGTGGTCCCCCATGGAGAGGGCCTGGAAGCTCCTCCCACTTTCCCCATACCCTACCCATTGCATCTCTTCCATCTGGCTGTTCCTGAGTTACAGGCTTTCATAATAAACATAATAAAGTTACAGGCTTTTGATCTAGTTAGTAGCATGTTTCTCTGAGTTCTGTGAGCAGTTCTAGCAAATTGAACAAACCCAGGACAGAGTTTGCTGGAATCTTGAATCTATAGCTGGTTGGTGAGAAGCACGGGTGATAATATGGATTTGTGATTTTGGGATTCTCCCTTTAGCTCCTCTCACTATCCCATTCCCTGACTTAGAGATAACTATTCATAATAAGATAAATTTCCTTTCAGATCTTTTACTGGACATTTACAAACAGACTTTTACCAAAATTGGAGAAAACACTTAAGATGGTCTAAGGTAAAATATAGGTCATAAACTGCCATCTTAAAGTTGGTGTGTGTGTATCTATAAGCAGTTTGCCCTTTAGTTTTGTGTATTTTTATCATTTTTTTTACTTTTTTATTTATAACTGGCAAAATATGCCTAAGAAATATCACTATTTTAACTATTTTTAAGTATACAATTCGGTAGTATAAGTACAGTCACTTTGGTGGCCATCCATCAGTATTCTCCATCTCCAGTACTTTTCGGTCACCCCAAACTGAAACTCTGTCCCCATTATACAATAATTCCATATTACCCCTCCCCCAGTCCCTAGGGACCACCATTCTACTTTCTGTCCTGTGAATTTGCCTGCTCTAGGGACCTCATATAAGTGGGAGCTTATTTGCCTTTTTTTTTAAGATTGTATTTATTTATTCATGAGAGATACAGAGAGAGAGGCAGAGACACAGGCAGAGGGAGAAGCAGGGTTCCCGTGGGGAGCCTGATGCAGGACTCAATCCTTGGACTCAGATTATGACCTGAGCAGAAGGCAGACGCTCAACCACTGAGCCACTGAGGCAACCCTTATTTGTCCTCTTATGTCTGGCTTATTACACTTAGCATAATGTCCTCAAGGTTCAACTATGTTGTAGCATGTATTAGGATTTCATTCATTTTTATTTATTTTTTAAAATATTTTTATTTATTTATTAGAGAGAGAAAGAGCACACAAGTAGGTAGAGTGGCAGACAGAGGGAAAGGGAGCAGCAGGCAGAGGGTGAGTGAGAAGCAGGCTTCCCTCTGAGCAGGGAGCCCAATGTGGGACTCAATCCCAGAACCCTGGGATCACGACCCGAGGTGAAGGCAGATGCCTGACTGACTGAGACACCCAGGTGCCTCTATTTTATTTTTTTTAAGATTTATTTTTAAGTAATCTCTATACCCGATGTGGGGCTCAAACTTACAACCCCAGGATCAGGAGTCACGTGCTCTACCAACTGAGCCAGTCAGGTGCCCTAATTTCATTCATTTCTTAGGCTAAGTAATAGGAGCATCTGGGTGGCTCAGTCAGTTAAGTGTCTGCCTTCAACTCAGGTCATGAACTGAGGGTCCTGTGATCAAGCCCCCACATTGGGCTTCCTGCTCAGTGGGGAGTCTGCTTCTCTCCCTGTCCCTCTTGCCCCTCCCCAACACTTGTTCTTTCTCTCTCTCTCAAATAAATAAAATCTTTTTTAAAAAGTAGTTTTATAAAGAAGTAAACCTGAATAATATTCCTTTGTATATATAGCTTACATTTTGTTTATCCATTCATCTCTTGATGGACGCTTGCATTGTATCCATCTTTTGGTTATTGTGACTAGTACTGCTATGAACACTGTTGTGCAAGGATGTCTGTGTCTCTGAGTACATATGCAGAAGTAGAATTGGTGGGTCATATGGTAATTCTACGTTTAATTTGTAAGGAATCACCACATTGGTTTTGTGTATTTTAAACATCTACATGTATTTTCATTGGGATTTTGCTGGAGATTGTATTAATTTTAGATAGTAATCTTGTGGGAATTTTTGTCTTTATACAATCATTCCTTTATTATTTTTTTTAAGTTTTTTAAAAATTTTTATTTATTTATGATAGTCACAGAGAGAGAGACAGACAGAGACACAGGCAGAGGAAGAAGCAGGCTCCATGCACCAGGAGCCCGAAGTGGGATTCGATCCTGGGTCTCCAGGCGCTAAACCGCTGCGCCGCCCAGGGATCCCCAGTCATTCCTTTAGAAAACATAATATGTTTAGGTCCTCTTTCTGTCCTTCCATAAAATTTACACTTCTGTTTTTAGAAGACTTACTTCATGGTGAATTCTAGGTATCTTATGAGTTTTGTGGCTAATGTGAATGGTACCTCTTTTTCATGCTTCCCTTCGTCCCCTCCTTCCTTCTCCCCCTCCTCCTTCCCCCTTCCTTTTCCTTTCCTTCCTTTGGCTAACACAAGTTGGTCCTTAACTAATACAGACTATTTCTGAATACCTTAGTAGGTATGAGGCTGAGATACAAAAGCCTTTTAGCCAGTGAATTCATTGGTGCTAATAAACCAATTTACTTGCTGATGCTTGTAATGAAATATGACCCAGACAGAAAATCTGCAAAATTCATAAATGAATTTTCCCGATTAATCAAAAAAATTAAAATTATGATGTTGGAAATTGGAAATGTTGAAAATGTTAAAGTATGTGTTCATATATTTTACAACTAAATTTTATAACTTGGAAATGACTTATTTATTCAATTCAATGGAAGGCTTTTATGTGGAGCTATTTATGATGCAATCAGAAATTGCTGCACTGAAAGATACAGCTCTGCTTCCAGTGGCACCTCCATTGCAAACTCATCAAGTGAACATGATCTGAGGATACAAGTCTTTGTTCATGTCCCATAACATCTGACACAATGTCTTGCTCTTGGTAGGTACTCATAAATAAGTGCTCAGTTTATGAAAGGAAGACAATTTTCACAAGGAAAAGGACTTTTGAAAAAAGATTTATTTATTTATTTGAGAAAGAAAGAGAGACAAAGTGCATGAGCAGGAGGGGCAGAGGGAGAAAGAGAATCTCTTGCAGACCCCCCACTGAGTGAAGAGCCTGATGCAGGGCTCCATCCCAGGACCCTGAGATCATGTGCTGAGCCAAAACCAAGAATCTGACACTCAACTGACTGTGCCACCCAGGGAGCCCAAGGAAAATTGCTTTTACAGTAGACTGCTTTCTGTAGGGTTTTTTGGTCTAGAATTTGGTTGAGATATTCTTATTTCCATAGCAAGTTTTTATAGGAATATAAGTGAAATAAACAATACCATTAATATCCTCTTTCTTACCACTCACTGAGGTTAAACACAAAAGGGAAAGGGAAAGTTTTGGAAATAGACAAAAAATTGAAATGCATCTTTTCTTGACTGTGGGAGTTGGGAGATCAACAATATTGAAGGAGAACATTTTAGGTTTTGTCCAAAATGTATAATCATTAAACATATAATGATTTAGAATAACATAGTATACAAATTATTTTATTTATGTGGGCATATTCTCCAAGCTCATGTAAACCAAGAGAGTGACACAGCTTTGTCACTAGGTAACTGTGTGACGTTGAGCAGATTCTTAGCCTTGGTTTTCTCATCTGTAACATGGAGCATCTTTAGGGTTTCATTCAGCTGTAATTAAAACCAATGTAATTTTTTTTAAAGATTTTATTTATTTGAGAGAGAAAGAGTAAGCACAACAGGGAGGGGGGCAGAGAGAGGGAGAAGCAGACTCCCTGATGATGCAGGAGCCTGATGTGGGGCTAGATCCCAGGGATCAGGACCTGATCTGAAGGCAGATGCTTAACCTATTGAGCCATCCAGGCACCCCTAGAACCAATGTAAGATTTTATGGTAAGATTGGATACCAAATCTTTTTTTCAAAGATTTTATTTATTTATTCATGAGAGACACGGAGAGAGAGGCAGAGACACAAGCAGAGGGAGAAGCAGGCTTCCTGTGAGGAACCCAATGCGGGACTCCATCCCAGGACCCTGGGATCATGACCGGAGCCAAAGGCAGAAAAGTTCAACCATTGAGCCACTCAGGCATCCCTGGATATCAAATCTTAACAAAGAAGACTAGAACTTGAAGGTTGAGAAGTTTTTTATAGTTTACACATCAGAAAATATGCACATGCTATAATTTAGTATTCAGATGGAATCTAACCACCAAGGAAGTTTCCTAAGCAAGGTGGTGAGATCTAGGGCCTAAAAGACGTCCTTTCTTCCATCTCTCTGTGTTTTCCTATCAAATATATGCCTGTAGTTTAAACTATCAACTAGTTCTATAAAGCTTTGTTATGAAAAATCACTTACACTTTATACAAGGTTACTTTGGTATCTCTCTCTCTCTAGATCAGTGCCATCCAATACAAATATAATGCAAGCCACACGCATAATTTAAAAGTTTCTGATAACCACATTAAAAAAGTGAAAACAATTGCTTCTCGGCCTTTTGGCTAAGATCAAGTGAAAAAGTAAAAGCAAACATGTGCAAATAATTTTAATAATACATTTAATTTAACTCAATATATCTAAAATATCAGTTTAGCATGTAATCAATATAAGAAATCACTGAGATAGGTTACATTTACTAAGTGTTTGAAAATCCAGTGTATATGTTACTCTTAGAGCACATTTCAAGTCAGATGTTAAAGTTTCATTGGAAGTACTTATTGTATATTTAGATTTCATAAAATTTACTATTAAAAAAGATTCATGTGTTCAAGTTATTTCAAACATTAAATTAAAAATTTCTGATAGCTCAATGGAGTGCCCAATTTTTAAATTTACACTAGACCCAGTTAAATTTTTTTTTTAAAGATTCTATTTATTTACTCATGAGAAATAGAAAGAGAGGTAGAGACATAGGCAGAGGAGCCTGATGTGGGACTCAATCCCAGGACCCCAGGATTCTGACCTGGCTCAACCACTGAGCCATCAAGATGCCCCCAAAAATCAATGATTTAAAGCAGAATATGAGGGGATCCCTGGGTGGCTCAGCGGTTTAGTGCCTGCCTTTGGCCCAGGGCAAGATCCTGGAGTCCCAGGATTGAGTCCCACGTCGGGCTCCTGGCATGGAGCCTGCTTCTCCCTCCTCCTGTGTCTCTGCCTCTCTCTCTCTCTCTGTCTCTCTCTATCATGAATAAATTAAAAAAATAAAGCAGAATATGATCAGTGCATGGCCTAGATAAAGATGAACCTAGTGACCTTGACACTCTTCCATCAAGAGGTGGGTCCATGTCCTGTCCCATTCAAACTAGGTAGGCTTTTGACTAACAGACCAACCATAAGACTTCTAAGGCTTGATCTCGAATGATGATACAGCTCCCACCTGCTTTGCTGGAATACTTTATCTTGAAGCAGATAGCAGCTCTGTAAGCAATCTGACTGCCCTGAATCGGCCAAAGCAGCCCACATGGAGAGACTACATCAGAAGATGCTGAGATTACATGAGGAAACCAAACTTGGTCAGTCCAGCTGTTCCAGCACCAGCCACCATCTGACCATAATCTTTGAGAGACCTCAAGCTAGAACATCCCAGATGAGCCCTTCCCAAGATCCTGACCCACAGAAGCCATGCAAAGTAAAATGAATGCTGTTGTTTTAAGTCTGTAAATCTGTGGTGACGTGTTATGCAACAGTAGTAACCAGAACACATTTTGGTACCCTTTCTCTGGAACTCAGCTTCTTAATCTGAGTAATGTATAAGGTTTCTTGCAGTACAACGTTCTTTTATCATATCTGCTTTGTGCTTCATTTTGACCATTTGGGAAGTGAGGTTCTGCTAGTTGCCCATTGAGTCTTGTTTGATTTCAACACCATTTCATCATGATTTTAAAATTCTCTATCATCATCATCCTTTACATTTGCAAAGCATTTAGGCTTTTCAAAAACTTTTTTATATGCATTATTTCATTTAATACTCCCAGAAGACCTATGAGGTAAGCAGGGTGGGTATTAATGAATGAGAAATTGAAAAGCAAGAGGGTTGCATAGAAATCAGATATTTGAATAACAAACTGGCGGAATTAGAAGGATCCAGAATGATAATTCCTTTTGAAAGATAAGGAGACAAGTGTGGAAATTGTAAATGACTTGTCCACATTCAAATAATGGAAAATTGGAATTAAAACTAAAATCTTTTCTTTTTTAAAAAATTTATTTGGGGCACCTGGGTGGCTCAGTTGATTAAGTGACCAACTCTTGATTTCAGCTCAGGTCATAATTTCAGGGTCCTGAGATCAAGCCCTGCCTTGGGCTCCCCACTCAGTGGGAAGTCTACTTGTCTCCCTCTCCCTCTACCCCTCCCCACCCATCCTGCTCACAGGCACACACTTTCTCTCTCTCTCTCATGCACCCATGTGGGAGGAGGGGCAGAGGGTAAGGGAGAGAGAGAGAATCTCAAGCAGATTTCCCATTGAGCACGGAGTATGATGCAGGGCTTGCTCTTACAACCCTGAGCTCATGACCTGAGCCAAAATCAAGAGTCAGACCCTTAACCCACTGAGCCACCCAGGCACCCTGAAACTGAAATCTTCTGATTTTGGTTTAACTCATTAAAATTGTACTCAATATTGCTTTAGATTAATGCCCTGATTATGTCCAAATTTATTTTACCCTGAAACATGCTAAGTTGTATGGAGCTTGACAGAAACCTACTGTTCTTATGTTAATCAAAATTTTTCTTTCTGATTTGCTGTCTTTAAAACTTTGTTAGTGTCTAAAACATTTCACTAAAGTGTTTCATTTCAGTGTTAACTCAGACACAAGTGATGATAATTATGTTCCAAAGTTTAGAAAATTATGCACAAATTATCAATTAAGCAAATGCTTCAACAGTTATATGCCTCATCAAGAGAAATTATGCAAACTCTGGGAGAATGACAATTTTACACAAGATGTTTTTATTTATTACATTTCCTAAATTGTTGTGGATGATCTCCAATAACTTTATCAAAATATTACACCATTTACATTCCAGATGAAATTTTGTGATCAGAGACTTTTCTCAAATGTATCATAAATATGACACCCTTAAACTAATCTCACACATGGATATGAAGTATGAAAAGTTTGTCAAACTCATCATATCTTAGAATGAACTCTTACTTCCTGCACACCTGCTTTCTCCTCAGTATTTGTTGTTTTGGATAACACTATCATCAGGTGTCTCCTCATCTGAATTAGAAATCTTGTGGGCACCTGGGTGGTTGAGTATCTGCCTTTGGCTCAGGTTGTGATCCCAGGGTCCTGGGATTGAGTCCCACATTGGGCTCCCCTTGGGGAGCCTGCTTTTCCCTCTGCCTATGTCCTTGCCTCTCTCTCTGTGTCTCTTGTGGATAAATAAATAAAATCTTAAAAAAAAAGAAATATTGTAATTAGTTCTAGTGTCTTCTTCTTCTTCCACCATATCTAATGTCACACAAGTCCCATTTGACTGTCTCTGAAATATTCTCATGAACCTGTCTTCTCCAATTCCATTCTAATTTAAATAGATAATCAGCCAGTATAAGACAATACAAAAGCTTTAAAAGGCTGTATATACAGACACACCTTATTTTATCATGCTTCACAGTATCGCACCTCAGATATTGCGTTTTTTACAAATTGAAGGTTTGGGACCACCTCACACGGAGCAAGTCTATGGGCTCCAACAGTGTTTGCTCTCTTCATGTCTCTGTGTCACATTTTGGTAATTCTTATGATATTTCAAACATTTTCATTATTATTATACTTGGTATGGTGATCAGTGGTCAGTGATCACAACTTGCTGAAAGCTCAGATGATGGATATCATTTTTAGCAATAGTATTTTTAAATTAAGCTGTATACATTATTTTTTAGACATAATGGTATTGCACACTTAAAAGACTACAGTTCAGTGTAAACGTAACTTTTATATGTTCTGGGAAACCAAAAAATTCGCTTGAATAACTTTATGGTGAAATTCAGTTTATTGCAGGTGGTCTGGAACAGAACCCATGATTTCTCTGAGATATGCCTCTAAGCATTTAAAAATAAAGTTATCTTGAATTTGTTTGGGGCATTTGCACCATTGCATTCAGTTTTAAAAAGCAAACTTTTATTGAGCACCTACTATGTGTAGACAATGTGCTAGATTCTGGGGAATACAAAGGTAATTATGAAACATGGTGCAGCAGCAACCTTCTCAGATCCCCTCCCTCTTTGGGAGCTTTGTACTATCATTCAAAATTTTGCTTTACTATCATTCAATAAACTTTGCTTTGCTGCCCACCCAAAACAAATAAAACCAGAAAAACCCCAACAAACAGAAAACAAGAAACAAACAAACAAAAAACCCCAAAACATAGTTCAGACCCTTAAAAGACAGATATCAAGAAAAATAATTACAATATAGTTAAAGGCAAAGCAGAAAAATGTCCATGATATAGATATAATTCATCTAGAAAGATGAATTAGAAAGAGTTTACAAGAAAGTGGTTTCAAAGCAGTTTGGACAGTTTGGAGGCAGGCCAGTGCTGGAATATTGTTAGACAAAGACAACTCGTGAAAAGTTATGGAATTGGCTTCCTGATGAGATAGCACACAATATACCTTCTCTTGTTTAAATTCATAACATTGATAAAGATGATGTAAAAGGAAAAAAGGAAAAATACATAGCCAGACATAAAAGCAAGATGAACAGCTGCTTGGACCAAAGACTGAACAGAGATAGAAACTGATGAGAACATAAAGTCTAAGGTTTGGGAGGCTCTGGGGTTGGAAGCTGATGGTGGTTCTCAGGGTAAAAGGAGCTAAATAGAACTCATGCAAGAAGGAATATGGCCATCAGATCTCTGCTTAAAGCCAATGTCTGGTCTGGTACCTCCTCATCTAGTTAAGAGGCTGAGGGCAAAAAAACCCCATGTCCAGTAATCTGTAGATGCTATGGCTTTTAGCAAGCTATAGATCTAGGGAGGTGGGGGGAACACAAATACAGTCTTGGCAAGTCACTGAGTCAAGTCACCCTTTAGATACCATCTGACAAGACCTCAAAAATACCATCATAAAACCTGATTTTGTACTCAGCTCCCTGGGAGTGGGGTGACAGCTGGGAAAAAGATGGAGTAAGATGGAGACTGCCCACATGACTTTCAAAAGACCCTATCAGCCAAAATGCCAAAAATATGTATGGAAATCTAAAGTCAAGAAAGATAAACTATAAATCAATAATTTGGTAATAAATTAATTATAAACAATAGCAACTTATAGAACAATCAAGGATTTAAAAAGAACTATATTAGGATGTTCAAAGAGGAGAATGACAGAACAACTTTTATTCACAAGTACATGGAATTACAAGTAAACATAAGCAGAAAAGAAACAAGTGTGGGTTGATGTGAAAAAGAATCAGTTATGCATTTTTACATAAAAATATTATTTAAAGCTTAAAAAACAATATATAGGATAAACTAGATCAACCACATTAAAGGAACACATTGGGGAATGAAAATGTAGTCCAGATGAACTTCCCTAAAAGAGTACAAAAAGAGAAAAAGACTAAAAACAAATATGAAAGAGTAGTTAAGAGATGTGGAGGATAAAAATAAGAATTCTAAACTAAGAGAGTTGGGGAAACGGAAGAGAATCACTATTTCAAGATGGAAAAGCTGATAATTTCCCAAAATTGAAGACATGAGTTTTTGGATCAAATGTGCTAAATAGCAAACTGGATGAAAGAATCTTACAGCCAAGAAACATTGAAGTGAAATTGCAAAGCATCAAAGATAAGGAGGAAATCTCAAAGGTTATTGCATAAAGTGAAAAATTGCTTGTAAAGGTACAATTAGTCTAATAGTGGAGCCCTCGTGTCATCTATAGACAATAGAGTAGTATTTTCAAGATATTGAGGGGAAGTAAAGGCAACCTAGACATTTATTTCCTGTTAAAATGTCATTTTCAAAAATAGGAACAAAATAAAGAGCTTTTCATATGTACCTGCTAGAAGACTTATTAAATGATATTCTTCAGGGAAAATGAAAGTGAAGCCAGAGGGGAGGTGTGGGGTATAAGAAATAGCAGTGGGGACATAAATTGACAAAATATGTCAGCACATTCAATTACCTGTTGAATATTACCTTAAAAAGAAAGCAATTTATTATATTAAGGAAGCAAAAATGAAACTCTAGATAATAATGCAAATATCATGGAGGCAGATGTTATTTAATAGAGAGTTAAAGAGTATTAAAACCTCTGTTATGTTCAGGAGGGGATAAAAATACTGAATAACTCTAGAGTTTGTTAGAAAAATTTGTAGTGAAATATGGATGTAAGCTTTAGGGATAACCACTAAAATCATAGAAATGCAATCTGTAATTCCCAAACTATCAGAGGCAGGAAAAGAAGAAAAATGATAGTAAGCAGAAAACAAATGCTAACAAGATAAAATTGGCCCAAATGTATCAGCAATTCTCAGAAATGTTTACAGGTAGGCTCAATACACGACAAAGACTGTCTGATTGAGTAAATGGAACAGAATCCAGCTACAATCAGCCTATAAAAGCTACAGCTACACAAAACAACGCAGAAAGTTTTAAAATGAAGAGATGGAACCATTTCTTCAACTTCTATTTTACTAACAGCATAATTTCAAATCGATAGAATTACAAGTAGAAGTTTACAATGAACAATTACATTGTGAGTTTTAACAAAAGTTCTGATTTATATTGATAGATTGTTCAAACTAAAATAAAAGTAAGAATATAAAAATAAATATACAGGGGCATCTGGGTGGCTCCGTCAGTTAAGCATCTGACTCTTGATCTCAGCTCAGGTCTTGATCTTAGGGTCATGAGTTCAAGCCCTGCATTGTATGGAGCCTACTTAAAAAAAAATGTGTGTGTGTATTTTTTTTTTAATTTTTTATTTATTTATTCATGAGAGACACAGAGAGAGAGAGAGAGGCAGAGGGAGAAGCAAGCTCCATGCAGGGAGCCCAACGTGGGACTCGATTCCGGGTCTCCAGGATCAAGCCCTGGGCTGAAGGTGATGCTAAACTGCTGAGCCACCCGGGCTGCCCTGCATTTTTATATATACATGTTTACACATATATATATATTTTTATATATACATACATATACCGAGAATATAGAGGTTCAATATAGAACTTAGAAATTTTGTAAAACACAATTAACAAGTTTGATCTAATATTTAATGTGAAACTCTGTGCCTAAGAAATGGAGAATACATATTCTTTTCATTACTCCACTCATCATATGAAATACTGTTAATACCGAAACAGGACAAGGATTACATGGGAAAACAAGTTTCATTTATGAACAATGATGTAAAAATCCTAAGTAAAATACTAGCCATTCGAGTCTGAGGATATGTGAAAATAATAATAAATAATAATAATAAATAATAATTCATGACCAAGTAGGATTTACCATAGAAATACAAAGAACACCTCTGAAAATCTATTAATATAGTCCACCACAATAACAGATGACGATAGAAATGGGAACTCTGGTCCCTAGGGACCAGAAATAGGGACTCCTGGTTGGGTTAGTCGGTGGAGCTTGCCACTCTTGATCTCAGAGTTGTGCATTGGAGCCCTGCATTGGGTGGAGAGATTACTTAAAAATAAAATCTTTAAAACAAATTTTTAAAAAAGATTTTATTTCTTTATTTGACAGAGAGAGAGCACAAGCAGGGGGAATGGGAAACGGAGAAGCAGGGTCCTCACTGAGCCCCTGATGTGGGGCTGGATCCTCAGACCCTGGGATCATGGCCTGAGCCGAAGGCAGATTTAACTGACTGAGCCACCCAGGCACCCCTTTTAAAAGTTATTTTTTAAATAAAAGAGAAATATATACATATATATAAATATAAATATATAATTGGTTCAGATAGATGCAGAAAAGACATTCTGAAAATTTCAAAATTCATAAAATCTTAGTTTTTTAAAAAAAGATTTTATTTATTTTAGAGAGAGAGAGAGAGTGCACACAAGCAGGGGGAGTTGCAGAGGGAAATAATCTCTAGCAGACTCCATGCTGAGTGCAGAGCTTGATGCAGGGCTCAATTGCACAACCCCAAGATCATGACCTGAGCTGAAATCAAGAGTCAGACACTTAACTGACTAAGCCACTCAGATACCCCATAAAGTCTTAGTTTTAACTGCATCTGCCAAATTCAATTTCCTTAAAAGACCTGGAAGAGCAATATTGGCAAAATAATTATTGAAGCTTGATGTTGGAGATCCATTACACTATTCTATCTACTTTTGTGTATGTTCAAACTTTTCTGTAATAAAATATTTAAAAGTTAAAAAATAATCTGAAGCAAATCATACACAATGCAAGGTGGGTATATGAATATTTAATATTATTTTCTATACTTTTTAAAAAGATTTATCCGTTCATTTTAGACGTGGGGGCAGAGAGGGGGAGAGGGAGAGAATCCCAAGCAGACTCCCCACTGAGCTCAGAGCCCGATGCATGGTGCAATCCCATAACCCCAAGATCATGACCTGACATGAAATCAAGAGTTGGATATCTAACCAACTGAGCCACTCAGGTGCCCCAGTTCTCTATACTTTTTTATGTTTGAAATATTTCACACTTTTAAAACAATTAAAAACGCATAAAAATAGTCATTAAGTTCCAAGAAGCCAGGTTTATTTGAGTCTATACATAATTTGATCTGGAGTTAGGAAATAGGTGTAAACAATACTGGATTAGTAGGAAGAGATGAGTTCTTTAAGGGTTTTGTGGGCCATGATAAGAAAATTAGACTTCCTCCTGCAGGAAATGGACAGTGACTGGAGCACTGGGAGAGTGAAGCTTTTCATGAAATATTGTCATAATAATAATAATAACAACAACAATCAAATTTATATGGGTCACACTTATGTAGCACCTGTTATGTGTCAGGCTCTGTTACAAGTGCAGATGCTCAACTACTGAGCCACCCAGGTGCCCTGCTTTAGTCTTATTACTACTATTATTACCACTTTATATCTGACTTCTAGAGGCACCAAATTTATTTTGACATTCATCAAATGCAGGTTTCTTGACTGAGCACTGTTGATATTTTGGGCTGGGTAATTATTTATTATGGGTGGCTGTCCTGTGCATCACAGGATGTTTAGCAGCATCCCTGGCCTTTGTCCACTCTTTACCAGCACCCTCTACCCCAACTTATGACAGCCAATATTTCCAGACATTGCCAAATGTTACCTGTGGAGTGTATGTGTGTGTTTGTGTGAGAGAGAGATGGGGGTGGGGAGAATGGGAGAGAGAAGGAGAGAGAGAAAATTGACCTTGGTTGAATTAGTATTAAATTTACAGACACAATATTTTCTGGACTAATGTTTTACCTCTACTTCAAGTGTGTCCATGGAAACCTGTCTTAATGAGGTCACAGTGATGTACACAACAGTAGTGAATGAAACCCAAAAATTCTTTCTTGTAATAGTTGTCACATCTGCAGTCTCTGAAATTTTCTTTAGTGGTTTTGAGAAAAGGACAAGCTCACAATAATATTTGCAGTTTTCTGGTCCTATATCTGCCCCTGACACCTAATACCATAGATTAATTTTGCCTAGTTTTGAACTTTAATATCAAGCGTTGGCCTACTTTTTCTTAAGGAGCCAGATAATAAATATTTTAGGGTGCAGGCCAGATGGTCTCTGTCACAACTACTCAACTCTGCAGTTGTAGTGCTAAAGCAGCTAATGACCATCCACAAATGAATGAGTGTGACTGTGTTCTAATAAAACTTTAATTACAAAAACAGGTGGCCAGCCCATGAGTCGTAGTTTGACGACTGAGCTTCATATCAACGGAATAGTATAGATTGTGTTATTTTTTGTGGTCTGGCTTCTTTTGCTCAACATGATGTTTGTGAAATTCAATCATGCTATTACTCAAAGTTATAGCTCATCATTCTTATTGCTATGTAATGTTCTAGGCTATGAATTAATTAAATGAATTTATTTATCCATTCCACCATTGATGGACACTTGGGTTATTTCCAGTGAGAGGTTTGGTGGGTTTTTTTGTTTTTTTGTTTTTTTAATAAAAAGTGCTGCTGTGGGGCTCCTGGGTGGTTCAGTGGTTGAGCATCTGCCTTTGGCTCAGGTCATGATCCTGGGGTCCTGAGATCGAGTCCCGCATCAGGCTCCCCGCAGGAAGCCTGCTTCTCCCTTTGCTTGTGTCTCTGCCTCTCTGTGTCTCTCATGAATAAATAAATAAAATCTTAAAAAGAAAGTGCTGCTGTGAACATATGTGTGGGTATTAATACCTAGAAGTAGAGTTGCTGTTACAGGTACATTCATTTTTAGTAAATACTGCCAAATAATTATCTGAAGTGATTATACCAATTCCTGCCAGACAGCTTATGGGAGATCCGGATGCTTCATATCCTTGCTAACACTTGATATAATGTCCTTTTCATTTTTTTTCCTTCTGGAGTGTGGGTGGAAGTATTGCATTATGGGTAGAAGTATGACATTTTTATTTGCATTTGCCTTAGATTATTTGTAATACCCAAATTGGAATGTCACATGCAAATACCTATAAAAGAACATACTGAAAAAAAATATTGTTTCAGTATTGCTCTGTAAGATTTTAATACTTCTCTAGTCGTAGGACGGACCAAAGCCTAAATGTTATTCTTTAGACAGAAAGTCTTAATCAGAACTTAAAAAAAAACATTTTTACTGTTTGAAGTCATCACTTGAGTTAATTTAATCCTACAGTAATTATTCTTCATTTCACAGAACTAATTATTATCCCTGTCAAACCTGCTACAGCTACTGAATTTTTCACTTGAGGTAATAATATCCCCATGACTTTACTCATTCCAACCAAAAAGACAGAGTCATATTTGACTTTTCTCTGCCCTACTAGCATGCTGGTTCTAGCATTACAGGGACTCTGTCATCCATCTCTGCCTTGGACCTCATTCAAGCTCTCATTACTTTAGACCAGATCAATCCCAAGAGAGAGAGTATAAGTCCTTTTGATGGCCCATCTTCTCCGGAGAGATCATCTGCATGAGTTGGATCTCTGTGTACCTCAGTCATCAGCACAGATTTGTATTCACTAATGCCTCTATATCCCCTAGTATGACTCAGTGTCCTGCTCCACAACTACCCCGAGCATTCCACTATAGTTAATTCTATATGTCAACTTGACTGGGCTAAGGGATGCCCAGATAGCTGGTAAAATGTTATCCCTGGGTGAGTTAGTGAGAGTGTTTTTGGAAGAGATTAACATTTAAACCAGTAGATTGAGTAAAGAGGATCACCCTCACCAATGTGGGTGGGTATCATCTAATCAGTTGACGGCCTGAATAGAATAAAAAGGTGCAGGAAAAGCTAATTTTGCTCTCTGCTTGAGCTGAAACGTCCATCTTTTCTTGCCTTTGGACATCAGCCCTCTGGTTCTCGGGCCTTTGTACTTGAACTGGGATTTATACTACCAGCTACACTGGTTTTCAGGCCTTCAGGTTTGGAGTGAACTGTACCACTTGCTCTCCTGGGCTTCCGGCTTGCAGATGGCAGTTTAAGGGACTTAGGCTCGTTATTGAATGAACCCCTGGCTCATGGTCCTCTGTGGTACTTAGAGGACAAAAACCCAACTCTGGGTAATCCTAACTCTCTGCCTACTCTGTGCCTGCCTTCATAACTGGGTGTGGTTGGGAAAAAATCCAGGATTGTTACAAAGTGGTCTCACTTTAAATATATCCTATTTTGGATATTCTTGTAATTCTCCTTTAAAACATCCTTTGAGGGCAGCCCGGGTGGCTCAGTGGTTTAGCGCTGCCTTCCGCCCAGCGCATGATCCTGGAGACCTGGGATCGAGTCCCACTTTGGGCTCCCTGCATGGAGCCTGCTTCTCCCTCTGCCGGTGTCTCTGCCTCTCTCTCTCTGTGTCTCAAATAAATAAATAAATAAATAAATAAATAAATAAATAAATAGATAAATAAAATCTTTTAAAAAATAAAACATCCTTTGATAAATGGGAATTGTTATTGTAGCTCAATTTATAAATATTTTTTTTTATGTTTAGTGTCTTAAGTGCCTGGTCCAAGAACTACTTCCCTACTCCATGCTTATGAATGGCTTGAGGATTAGAGTCATGGAAAGACTACCCTTGATTAGGTGCTTCTCCCCATCTGCTTCAAGCACACCACAGAGCAATGGTTACAGAATTCATAGTAGGATTTTTTTAATGTAATAATTTTTTTGAGTATCTATCATACATGATGACTGAAAGAGGTTTTTTGATGTGTTTTTTAAAAAGGGTTTGGGGTGGCTCAGTTGGTTAGCATCACATTCTTGATTTTGGCTTGGGTCATAATCTCAGGGCGGTGAGGTTTAGCCCCGTGTGGGGTCTGCGCTAAGCACAGAGTCTGCTTGGGATTCTCTCTCTTCCTCTATCCCTCCCCCTACTCTCTTTCTCTCAAGTGAACAAAATCTTAAAAAAATAAATCAATAAACAAACAAACAAATAATAAAAGTTTTGTATCATGAAAATTTTCAGTCATACACAAAAATACCATACAATATCTGGTTTCAAGAATGACCAACTTTTACCATTCTTGTGTCCTCTATCCCACTCTCATTTTTCTCTTTTCTCTGGAGTATTTTAAGATGTATCTCAGACAAAAAAATATATATATCTCAGACACCATATCACTATACCCATAAAAGCTTCCATAAGTACTTATAAATTAAAAAATTACATAACCAAAATACTATTAACATACCTAACAAAATTAATTATAAGTCCTTAATATCTCATCTGTATTCAACTTTCCCTAAATGTCTTAATTTTTTTTTAATAATTAGGTTGTTTGAATCAGAGTCCAAACTCAGTTTACAAATTTTATTTGGTTGATACACCTGTTAAGTCTCTTTCTGGGTCATTGCTTTAGGATATTTCTTATGTTCTCCACTTGGCCAATCCCAAACATTTAGTGTTCTTCTAGCCCTATCCTATATTTTCACATACTCCTACAGAAGCTTGATTGAATTCAAGATTCGTTCAGATTCATTCTTTTGGCAAGAATATCCCATAGGTAGCATTGTATACTTCTCATTGTATTGTATCAGGAGATTTCATTTTGTGTGATCAGAGAGTTTAGGTGCTGTCAGCTTGATCTGACATTTCACATAATGGCTTTAGCAGTCATGGATGATCTTTTCTCATTCCAAGATTTCATTTGGGGTTGCAGAATGATAACATCCTACTTCTAGCATTCTATATGCATTTATTGCCTAGAATTATTTTAAAGACTTTATTTGAGAGAGAGAGAGAGAGAGAAAGAGAGAGACTGAGAGTGGGAAAGAGAAGGTGAGGAAGAGAATATGAAGCAGACTCCACACTGACCTCAAAGTTGGATGCAGGGTCCAATTCCATGACCATGAGATCATGACCTAAGCAGAAACCAAAAGTCAGACACTTAACTGATTGAGCTACCCAGGTGCCCCTAGAATTATTTTATACAGAATGTTCTCCTACATATTATTACCTTGTGATATGCACCCCCATTCAAAAGTTGAAATCTGAATCCCCAATATGATGTTTCCTGAAGATGGTGCTTTTGGGAGGTCATTAGATCATGAAGGTGGAGCCTTTGTGAATGTTATTAGTGCCCTTATAAGAAGAGACATGACAGAGCTTGTGCCCTCTCTCTGCTCTCCACCATGTGAGGACACAGCAGCAAGAAGATGACAGTCTGTAAACAAAGAGGTGGGTCCTGGCCATAAAAAAAGATCTGCTAACACCTTGATCTTGGACACCCCAGCCTTTAGAACCATGAAAATACATTTACTATTATTATTTTTAGCTATTTAAGCCATCCAAATGACAGTAACTTGTTTTAGCAGTCGAAACTGACTTAACACACTTTGAAATACAGTTTGTGCCAGAAAAACAGGATACATTTTTAATTTTTTCATTCTTAGATTAGTTTTCTATTGCCACGTAACAAATCACCAATGTACTAGCTTTAATAACACTCATTTATTATTTTACAGTTCTAGAGGTCAGAGTCTCACAAGGGCAAAGTCAATGTGTTGGCTGGACTGGAATCTTATTTGGAAGTTCTAGAGAATCTGCTTCCAAGCTCATTTGGGTTTTGGCAGAATCCAGTTCCTTGCTATTATAGGTCTGAGGTCCCTGTTTCTTTGCTGGTTGTCACCAGTGGCCACTATCTGCTTCTAGCGACCACCTGCATTCCTTCTCATGTGGCCTCCTCCATCTTCGAACCATGCTCTGAATCTCTTGCTTTCTCTTCTGCTACCAGTTGGGGAAAACTCTCTGCTTTTTTAAAAGATCTTTAAAAAGATTTTATTTATTTATTTGAGAGAGAATGAGTCTGAGAGACAGCATGAACGAGGGGAGGGAGGGGCAGAGGGAGAGGGACAAGCAGACTTTCCGCTGAGCAGGGATTTCTGATGCGGGGTTCGATCCCAGGGCCTGGGACCATGACCTGAGCCAAAGGCAGATCCTTAACTGACTGAGCCACCTAGGCACCTCCTTTTTGAGATTTTATTTATTTAGAGAAAGAGAGAAAGCATGAGCAGGGAGAGGGGCAGAGGGAGAGAGAGAGAGAATCTCAAGAATACTCCCTGCTGAGTGCAGAGCCCAATGTGGAGCTCCATCTCATGACCCTGAAATCATGACCTGAGCCAAAGCCAAGAGTCAACTGCTTAACCAACTGAGCCACTCAGGCACCCCAAAAATTCTCTGCTTTTAAAGGGCTCACCTGATTTGAGCAAGCTCACTTAGATAAATATCTGTATTTTAAGATTAACTAACTTGGGACTTGAATTACTTCTGCAAATTTCTTTCATAGAAGTACCTACCTTACTGTTTGAATTACCCAAAGATAGGAACTTTAGGGGGCCATCTTTATAGTTCTGCTTGCCACAGCTTTATATCTCAGTTTTCAAAATAATAAGTTGATACAATAGCAAAGTTGACTAATGAAATTTGTTTTTTATTAGCATCCTTATGATGTATGATTTAATATAATTGATATGTTTTAACCCATTACACTCACTATTCTTTTATGCTCAGATTGATCCATCTTTGGCTACCGGAAGTGTCTTCAGGTGGGCTCCTGAGTCATTTTGACAAGATCTCAGTAGTCTTTGATAGCCTCCTTTGCTGTGGCACAAGATATTCCAGGCTAACCTGGTACATTTCTTCCCTCAGTACTGGAATCTGCTCTTTTACAAGGAGCCCTGGCTCCTTTTAATGGAAGGTAGATTTGGAAATCACGATCTGGGCACTAGATTGCCATAATTTCTACTTTTTTTTAGTGGATGACACTAGAGAAATATGTCTTTTTCTGAAAGAGAAAAATAAATCACAATTTATACAGATATTTCCAGCTTGTTATAGGGTTTCCCCTTGATTTAACATTTGTGTTGATTTCATATTTGTATCTCTTTTCTCTGATGCTATATGATTTGATTTCTGCTAACCGTAACACAATTCCTTATTTGTTTTGTCCCATTTTATGCAACACATACATAAAATAGTTTCAAAATAACCATACTATATTACTATTAACAAGAGGGCCACTGAATTCGGTTTTATATTTCCTTGCAATTGTTTTTATTCCTAATCTATATCTACTAGGGATCACAGACAAATTATAGAAAAAATATTTTTTTTGGCTGTTGCTATTTCTTTAACAGTTTGCTGAGATATAATTCACATAACATATAATTCATCCGTTTAAAGTGTACTATTAGGGCACCTGGGTGGCTCAGTGGTTGAGCTTCTGCCTTCAGCTCAGGTCATGATCCCAGAGTCCTGGGATTGAGTCCCACATCAGACTCCTAATAGGGAGCCTGCTTCTCCCTCTGCCTGCCTCTCTTTCTATGTCTCTCATGAATAAATAAATAAAATAAAATCTTTAAAAATAACTAACTAAATAATAAAGTATACTATTCAGGGGCACCTGGGTGGCTTAGTCAGTTAAGCATCTGCCTTTGGCTCAGGTCATGCTCCCAGAGTCCCAGGATTGAGCCTTATGTCAGGCTACCTGCTCAGCTGGGAGTCTGCTTCTCATTCCCCTTTGCTCCTCCCCCATATAGTGTTCTGTCTCTTTCCCTCTCTAAAATAAATAAACAAGATCTTTTTTTTTAAGTGTACTGTTCAGATGATTATAATATAGTCACAAAATTGTGCAGCAATCAGCACAGCCTAATTTTAGGACATTTTCATCATCCCCCAAAAGAAACCCCATACCCATTATCAGACCCTCCTCATTCTTACCACTACACTACCAACCCTAAGCAATTACATATTTACTTTCTGTATGTATATATTTGTCTATTGTGCACATTTCATATAAATGGACTAATAAAATATGTGGCCTTTTGTGACTGGGTTCTCTAATATAGCATAATGCCTTCCAAGTTCATCCATATTGTAGAATATAAAAGTCTCTGTATATAATAGTCTATTCTATGGATATACCATATTTTGTTTATCTATTCCTCAGTTGATGGACATTTGGGGTATTTCCACCTTTCCTACCATAATATTATTAAAAATGTTGCTATAAGCATTCATGTACAAGTTTTTTTCATGCAGACACGTTGTCATTCCTCTTGAGAATATGATGTAAGGAGTACAGTTGCTGGGTCCCTCCTCTTCTAGTTTGTGGATCAGTTATGAACGATTGGTATTAATTCTCCTTTAAAAGTTTGGTAGAGCCCTTTTATGAAGAGGGCACCAAAGGCGAGGAAGGAAGTCCCTGCCCCTCCCAAAGCCGAAACCAAAGCAAGGGCTTTGAAAGCCAAAAAAGCGGTGGTGAAAGGCCTCCAGATCCCTACCCCTATGTCACCTGCATTCCAATGACCCAAGACCCTGCATCTCTGAAGGCAGCCGAAATATCCTCGAAAGAGCACCCCCAGGAGAAACAAGATTGACCACTATGCCGTCAAGTTCCCCCCCGCGACTACCCAGTCAGCCATGAAGAAAATAGAAGACAACAACACACTCGTGTTCATTGTGGATGTCAAGGCCAACAAGCACCAGATCACACAGGCTGTGAAGAAGCTCTATGACATTGATATCGCCAAGGTCAACACCTTGATCAGGCCTGATAGACAGAAGAAGGCACATGTTCGACTGGCTCCTGACTGTGATGCTTTGAACATTGCCAACAAAACTGGGATCACGGGGGACTCCTGGTTGGCTCAGTAAAGAGTCTGCCTTTGGCTCAGAGTGTGGTCCCAGGGTCCTGAGATCGAGTCCCACATTGGGCTCCCTGCTTATCCCTCTGCCTATGTCTCTGCCTCTCTCTCTCTCTCTGTCTCTCAAGAATAAATAAATAAAATCTTTTTAAAAAACAAAACAAGAACAAAATTGGAATCATCTAAACTGAGTGGAGCTGGCTATAAATCTAAATATAAATTTTTTCACCATAGAAAAAAAATTTGAAAGAATTCACCAGTGCAGCCATCTGGGCCTGGCCTTTTCTTTGGAGTAATTTGTAAATTACTAATTCAACTTCTTCACCTTTGTTCATCTATTCAGATTTTCTATTTCTTCTCAAGTCAGATTTGGTAGTTTGTGTTTTTCTAGGAATTTGTCTAGTACACACCTAACATATCTACTTCATTGATATACAGTGGTTCATAGTACCACCTGATAATGCATTTTATTTCTCTAAGGTTGATAGCAATATCCCCTGCTTCATTTCTGATTTTAGTAATTTGAATCTTCTTTATCTTAGCCATCCAGTTAAATGTTTACCAATTTTGCTGATCTTTTCAAAGAACCAACGTTTGGTTTCACTGATTTTTCTCTGGTGTTTTCTATTCTCTATTTCATTTATTTCTACTTGAATCTTTCCTCTTTCCTTCCCTCTGCCTGCTTTGGTTTAGTTCTATTTCTTCTTTTTCTAGTGCCTTATGGTAGAAGGTTAACTTAATCCGAAATCTTTCTTCATTTCTTTTTTATTTTTATTTAAAGATTTTATTTATTTATTCATGAAAGACACAGAAGGAGAGAGGCAGAGACACAGGCAAAGGGCTCCATGCCGGAACCCTGATGTGGGACTTGATCCCGGAACTCCGGGATCACGCCCCGAGCCAAAGGCAGACGCTAAACCGCTGGGCCACCCAGGAGTCCCTCTTTCTTCATTTCTAATGTGGGTATTGACAGCTCTAAATTTCTTTCTAAGCACTGCTTAGCTGCATTCAGTGACTTTTGGTACATTGTGGTTTTGTTTTCATTTATCTCAGTGTTTTCTAATTTCTTTTTTTATTTTCTCTTTGACACATTGGTTATTTAGGAGTGTGTTGTTTAATTTCTACTTATTTGTGACTTTTCTAATTTTCTTCTGCTATTGATTTTCATTTTTTAATTTTTTCAAAGATTTTCTTTTAATTTTTCAGTGAGCTCTACACCCAATGTGGGGCTCTAACTCATGACCCTGAGATCAAGAGTCACATGCTTTACTGACTGAGCCAGCCAGGCACCAATGTTGATTTTAAATTTCAGTTTGTTGTGGTTAGAGAACATGCTTTGTGTGATTTCACTTCTTTTAAATGTATTGAGACTTTTATTATGACCTAATGTGTGACCTACCTTATAAAATATTCCATGTACACTTGAGAAGAATATGAATTATACTGGTAACTGATGGACACGATGGGTGGTCTATAGATGCAGGGGTAAGGTATATGGAAATAAGACAAGTTAAACTATCACAAACTCACTGGACTAACTGAGGTTCAGTAGTTTATCTTGAATGAATGTTCTTGAGATTGCTGTATAACCCTTTGGTTCATTTCCTGAGTTCTAAGAAAGCTTCATTTTGACAATTACTGCTTTTGTTTTAACTGCTTTTTTGGAAGAGAGATTTACAGAGGTCCTTGCTGTGCCATTCGAGAAGTCCCACCTCCAAATATTGTTCTAAAGACACTTGAAATAATTCTCTATGATTATGGCAGAAACTTGAGGTATATCAGGTTCATTCATTTCATTTCTTTTTATATTTAAAGAGTGCCTTTTTTTCTTCTTGATGTGATTTTTTTAAGTTGTGTAAATCATTTGCATGTTTCCAAAATCGAATCTATGAAACAAGACATCTACAGAAAGATCCAGCTTTTATCACTGCCTCTTCCTCCCCTATTGGTTACCACTTTGAAAATAAACCCATATAGCTACATATAAATATTCTTTCCTTTCCATTTCTCCTTACCTGTTTTTAACAACACATCCTGGAGTTCATTCCATAGTGGAATACAGAGCTTGTCTTCACTTGCAAGGGTTTTGAAAAATTGCAAGAAAAAAATTATTTGAGCTTAACAAAATCTCATTTTGGATAAATAATAGGTAAACAACATTTTGCCAAATACTTCAAATTTATCAGCTAATTACAGGTATGATTTCTTGTTTAGATTCCTAAATCTTCAAGTATCAGCAATCTTTCTCTGGCTGTGTGAGGCTAGTTCAGGGATTTGGTCTTTTGTTTTAGAGTCTTCATTTTTTGGTCTCTTGTAACCACTTCTTTTTTTTTCCATGTAGGTCACCAATAGCTTACAGACTCTCTCAGTAATTTCTCCACGTCACAGTGTTGAATGCAAGATGGATGAGAGTCAAGATATCTAAAGAAGGCTAAGGTAACACATGGTGAGAAGCAGATCAATACAAAGGAAATTGGTTAATTTTCCACTGGCACACTAAGGTTTACTTTGGAATGTCTCAGAGGGCATTTTTATTTTAAAGTAATAATTTGACAACTGTGTTTTAATATGGAAGTAGAAATAAATTAGAAAAAATAGAAAAAATCATCCTGGTAGAACCTAGCTATTAAATGTCACCAGGTTTAGTAGAACCTAGGTATTAAATGACACCAGATTTAGCAAATCAAAGTACAGGCCACATAGTTAAATTTGAATTTCAGGTAAGCAATGAATAGTTTTTTTTTTTTTTAGTATAAGTATGTTCCAACTATTATACTAAAAATTATTCATTATTTATCTGAAATTCAAATTTAACTGAGCATCCTATATTTCATTTGGCAATCCTATTTGGAACCCAAATCAAGTAAGTAATATGGACTCATCCTGGTGTTCAGTGTCTGCAATGAAGAAGTAGGCTGGGCTAATGTGGAATCATCTCCTCAAAGCTCTTAGTGACGAAGTTTTGTCCTAGAAGAAAACTGGCTTAGGCTTCTTTCTGGCTTATCTCTTGTTTTTCCAGTTTAGACACCCCCACCCTCCATTCACATCGGAATATCTACAATCCCATACATTGACCACACAGCCATTATTTTGCATATACTACTCCTTATACTCTTCCTACCTCCTTCCCTCATTCTCTATTTAACTAATTCCCACTGGCCCTTAGAACAAGTTTCCAACCCCAATGCAGTGAGTGAAGGCCAAATAGAAGTACTATGCTCACTTCCATTTTCTTAAAAGAGGTGACCATCTTGGTCTTTCATTTTTCTCCTTTATATAAAGACACAGGTTCAAAGAAATAATTTTCTACTACAAGAAAACAACTATTTGAGTGTGATGATGAATGTCAATTATATCTCAATTTTTAAAAAATGGCAACTGATTCTCATTCCCAATGTCAGGGCAGCCTGAAGTAATAGTGGGGATCATTATTATCTGGCTGGCTTAAAACCCTTCTAAAAAAAGATAGCCACAACTCAATCATACCAAATGTTGCCACATGGAAACACATGCCTAATATCATCAGATCATTTGGTTTTTCAAGAAAAGCCAAAAAAACCCACAATTTTTCTCTCTGTGTGAAATCTTCCAATTTATGAATGTTAGCTCTCTCCCTCTTTTAAAAAATCTAGGTAGGCCAAATAAAACTCACTTTCAGGGTGGATTGAGCTATAGGGCCACCAGTTCGAGATCTTAAATGTTCAAATCCAACATCATTTTTCAGAGGTCTGCTTTCATTGCATTTCTCTGGGCTGCACTAATATCTTGTGCTTAACTCTCTGGGCACTGTAGGGCACCTGTCTGCTTTCTTGTTGTTCTCCTTGAAGCCATAAATTTTGCATTTTATTTTCTTAATCTCAGCAACTAGCTGCTACATCTGAGATGTAGCAGGCATCTAAATCAGCAAATGAATGATTGAGTGAGTGAGTGAATGCATGTAGGTCACCCCTTTTCCTCAGTCAGAATATGGAATTTTCAAGAACAGATGAACACTAATGGTCCTTTCCCATTCCCAGAATAAGGCAAGAATGGTAAAATAATTACTTTGGATGTGAAATTAGAAGCATTTTGCAATTTGAGGCTGGTAAACTGTGGAAATTTAATAGTTTGATTGCTTTTTGGAAACCACATGTGAAGCAGACAATCAAGCTTCTAGAATTTGGCACTGTTTTATAGTTCTATTTGCAGTGGTTTTAAAATAATGTGGCTTATATTCAGTACAAGTGCATTTTTGTTAATATTTTATCAGAGAGTTATTGTTTTCCCTTTGAATATGTCTCATTATGGGTGCTGCTGCATTATTAAGTATAAATGTGTTACATCCAAGGACCAATTTTCCTATCCCTGTGGTATGTACTTCTGATTCTATAATAGAAGTCAATGGGTAAGTCAGATTCATTTAATCCAAATTTACTTTACAGCACATTTTTTAGAATGCACGTGTTCTTTCCTTTGAGGAGTACCTGTGTATTCACATAATATATATCGTGTTCTGCAGCAGAATAAAGCAAGCAAATGCAGCCAAGTTCATTGTCAACACAATGGAGCAGCTGCATGGTGACTGCAGACATCATTGGATGCATCACCTGGGACTCTTAGCCATTGGTACAATCAAGAATAAATCTTCCAAATTTTTGCCAGGAAACAGTAACATGTCCCATATACATGCTGGGATCTACATGCCTCTTTCTGGCAAATGTTTTAAGCCAAATATAATGACTCAACTCTGTTAAAAAGTAGTTATGTTTCAACTCTTTCTGCAGAAACACTATCCAAGGACTGGAGGGCTTTTTGTGTATTTAGTAACTATTTTATGAATTTACAAGCAATCATGGTTTTATTATTATTTTTTAAAGATTTGATTTATTTGAGAAAAAAAGTGTGAGAGAGAGAGGTCATGAGCAGGGGAGGATCAGAGGGAGATGAAGAAGCAGACTCCCTGCTGAGCAGGGAGCCTGACATGAGGCTCGATCCCAGGACCCCGGGATCATGACCTGAGCTGAAGACAGACACTTAACCGCCTGAGCCATCCAGGCGCCCCTAAGCAATCATAGTTTTAAAATTCTGATGCATTAAGTTAGACATGCCTTGGGCAGATGAGAAGCACACACGCACAGCCATCCTCTGCCACATTGCTTAGCTGAAACCTAATTGCATAGGGAAGCTTTTGGTGGATAAGGAAAAATTTACCCTAGATCCGGGATTCACCTCCGCCCTCTATTATGTTTGAAATCATTGTGTTTCCTAGAGGAGAAATGCTAGAGGAGAGTTATTATTATTTTTTAAAAAGATTTTATTTATTCATTCATGAGAGAGACAGAGACAGGCAGAGGGAGAAGCAGGCTCCCCGCAGGGACCCCAATGCAGGACTCCATCCCAGGACCTCAGGATCATGACCTGAGCCTAAGGCAGACTCTCAATCACTGAGCCATCCAGACATCCCTCTAGAGAATTAAAAATATAATGAATTGTTGAGATGAACAGCATGACAGAGTAGAATCTTGTAGGTGCATCCAGCGAGGAAGTTGACATCAAGAAGGAAGAGAGTTCTCCCTTCAGTAAATCTTGAGGCAGGACCACATTCCAGAAGGCTTCTGTGCAGGCCCCAGCGCCTGCTCTCCTGCTACACACTGTGTGCCAGACTCTTTCTGGCACCTGCACTGTGCCTCTTGGAAATTAACCCTTGCCTGATATTTGGAAAATAGCAAACATTAACAACTTGGGAACGAGAACATATACAAGGGGAGGAGCTTTGCAAATAGATTTTTAAATGTACTAGAATTTTTTTTTCTCCTCCCCAGTAGTTGGACTTAAGAAATTCCAAGAATAGTCAGATAAAGGAAATTGGTTTTCTTTTTTGTTGTGGTGGTGGTGGCTTTTAACTGTTCTGTCATAAATTGGTTTTTCACAGGGGAAGAATGGTTAGATTAAATTAGTTTTCCCCAAACTGTGATGCGAGATCTTCAGACAACTGCCATGGACATCAGGTAGGAGCTTGATAAAATTAAAAATCCTACCTTAAAAAAATAAAAAATAAAAAATAAATAAAAATCCTTGTGTCCTGGCCTACAGAGTGAGTCTCTGGGTCCCACCAATCTGCCAAGTCGACCTGCTTCTGAGGTACATCAGAGTTTGAGATCCACTGGGCTAGGTGGATATGAGGGCCCCTCCTCCTACAAAATTCTGTGAGGTTTGGAAGGTCTTTCCAAAGGTAAGCTTGTTGGTAATGGGAATTTCTATTCCTCCTTTGCATTAAATTTACTAAGCCTGAAACTGGCTTCTTCAAATAGGATTTAGTTTACAGATGAGGTGTGGTATCTAGACATCTGGTCACTCTTGGGTTATGTGAACAGATAGCACTTGAGCATTTACTCAGGGAATTTGATTTGGAATAGACCAATCAAGTAACCTGAGTCTTAGTGATTCTCATGATATCTGGGAGGCTACTTAGTCTACGTTTTTCACGCACCTTCTGTTTAACTTCAACAAATCCAAATTCATTCAGATTAGTTCCTCCCTGCATAGACTTTATTTGTCTTCAAAACCTATAAGAGATTGAAGAAAACTTTCCAGAGAACCATGTAAGGCCTTAAAAATTCAGCAGGGAAGTTGACATCAAGAGGGAAGGGAGTTCTTGCTTCAGCAAATCTTTCCCTCTATACTATTGTCAGATTAGAACAAACCTTGCTTCCAGCTGGTAAGGTTGTGGAGCAATTGGAACTCTCATATATTATTGATGGGAGTGGGAAACGGTGCACCCACTTTAGAAAAAGATTTGGCAGTTCTTTAAATTTAAAGATGCACCTTTCCTATGACCTAGCAATTGCACTCCTAGGTATTTAGCTCGTGTTCATACAAAGACTTGTACTGAAATATTCTAAGCACCTGCATTCATAATAGGCAAAAACTGGAAACAGCCTAGGTGTTCATCAACAGAACGGCTAAATAAACTGTGATATATTTGTACAAGGGAAAATATCCACTGCTAATATACCCAAGACATAGATGAATTTCAAAACATTGTGCTGAATGAAAGAAGCCGTACACAAAAGATTACATACTGTATGATCCCATTTACATGTTCCCGGGTCTGTTTATTTGCAGTTCCAGGCTGCTCCACAGAAGAAACTCTGGCAGAGGGCCTGGGCTGGAAACAGCACCCAATTACAATAATAACCACCATTACTGAATGCTTAAGGGCCTGGCACTAATCTAAAATTGGAGTATTACTCCTATTTTATGGATGAGAAAACTGGGTTTCAGTCAGAACATATGACTTGCCCAAAGCTTTATAGAAAATAGGCACTCTAGCTGGGTCATTTCTATCCCAAGACTGTCTTTTTTCCAAAGCAGCACTTAGGGGTGCTTTTGTCAAGAAGAGGGTATTGATGAGGCAGGAAGAGAAATGAAATCAGCCTTGGTCCTCTGCCTAAGGTGGAGGGGGTGCTTTGTGGGGTGGGCACTATGGAAGATCCACTATTGTCTGATAGATATTTCTTTCAGGGGTAGAAACTACCTTCACCCTACTTCGCAATCTATTGAGCAATTGCTAATTTGTTCCTCACAAAAGCCCAGAAGCTGATAAAGAAGTTGTCCTGGATAAATAAATTACAGGACTCAAGTCTCCTAACAGGATTTTGAACTGGTCCACAGGACCCATGTTAAACTTTCTGGTAGGCTAAGTTATTACGTAGGACAAAGATGTAAAATGTCTTACATGTTTTGGGGGGTTGCTTTTTTTTATATGTAGTGGCTTCAGAAGGTACTAAACAAAGGGATATGTTTTCTAGTCTCAAATCAGGGAGTGAGAGTGGAGGTGTGTTGAGGTGGGGCGGGGGGAGGGCAAGGTGTTCAGAGTCTGTCCATTCTGTTTTTGTGGCAGCATAAATACATTTCTGTTATGGCTTAGACTAGTGATTCGAAAGCTGGCACTTCAGATTCCTTGACAATCCTAGGTATTTACCCAAGATGAACACCTTCTGAAGCCATAACAGATGAGTCTTTGACATAGGAACTCACATGGTGGAGGCATGTCCCCAGATCCTGTGAGAAGCTGATGAAAACCTTGGATCTTTTCCTTAGAGAAACAAACCCACATGCAAAATTCTCCATGCAATCTAAAAAGGTTGATAAACTTACTAAAATCAACCTAGGGGATCCCTGTTAAGAACCCTTGCATTGGATAGTAGTAGCCTGGAAATTTACCCAGAGTACCTTGGGGTGGGAGTGGAGCTCTAGCTTCTGGCCAAGAGAGACTGGCTGGTGTAAAGAGCCTTGGAGTGGGAGTAGCAATCTCAGCGTTGCCACTTTCCCAGCTGTTTGGCCTCAGACAAGTCCTTTCTGAGCCTTAATTTCCTCATCTGGAGAACATGGGCAATAATGTCTGTCTTGATCCACCTTGCTGAGAAGAATATCAATGTGAGATAGTCTCATTCTTTGTAAATTTTCAATCATTTGACAAATGCTGATTGTGTCAGATGCAGGCCTAAGTGCTAGGTTTACAGAGACGAATCAACCAGTTAGAATTTCCTGCCATGGGGGTTCCACCTGTGGCTCAGTCAGTTAAGTGTCTGACTCTTGATTTCGGCTCAGGCCAGATATATCTGGGTCGTGAGATCGGACCCTGCATGGAGTGATGCAGGAAGAGACTCTGGTAGGGGGGCCTGGGCTGGAAACAGCACGGAGTCTGCTTGAGATTCTCTCTTTCTCTCTTCTTCTGCTCCTCCCCCTGCTCTCTCTCTTCCTCTCTCAGATAAATAAATACATAAATAAAATCTTAAAAAAAAAAGAATTTCCTGCCATGGTGGGGCAGGGAATCAGGTGATGAGTAATAAGTAAATAAATGAATAGAACAAAATGAACAGAACAAACAGAACATAATGTCAAAATGTTCATTACTTTCAGAGCTCTTATCACTGACAGTAGCAGAGGGAAAGAACATGGTGGGGAGATAGTAAACTACTTGGAACAGTTAGGGGCAGTTCCTAGTAAGAGGAGCCATTTGAGTCACTAAGTCATTAAGAAAACAGAAGTGGCAATGGAGATACCGAGAAATAGGCAGATTTGAAGATATACTTTATTTTACTAAAATAGATAGAACACCGACAGGGTTTAAAATTCGAAAGGTACAAAAAGAAATGGAGTAAAAGTTTCCCATCTACCCAGCCACCTAGAACCTCTCCCTAGAAGCAACACATTGTATCAGCTTCTTATGTATTCTTCTAGAGATTTTTTTCATATGCAAGCAAATACATTTCCACTAATGATACTGCTTTGTATATGATGTTCTGTACCTTGCTTTTTTTTTTTTTTACAGTGTATCTTGGAAATCACTCCCTGTTAATATTTAAGCAGATACTTCACTCATTTTGATGACTCCATACAATTCCATTGGAGGCATGCACCATAATTGATTTAACCTCTTTGCTAGTGATGGACACTTAGATTGTTTCCAAACTTTTGCTGTTACAGACAGCGCTGCATCTGCTAACCGTGTGTCAGTGTATCTGGAGGATAAATTCCTGGAAGTGGAATTTCTGGGTGCATTTGTAACTTTAACAGGCACTGTCACTTGCTCCTCTGAGATGTCCTGCCAATTTATAGCCCCAACTAGCAAAGTTTGAGAGAGCCTTTCCTCCACATCTTTGCCAATTACTGGATTATCAAATTTTTTGGAGCGTGGGAATGTGATAAGTGAAGAGTTTCTGGGTGTTTAATTATTTATTTATCTTATTATGAGCAAGTTTGAGCATCCTTCCCCACATTTAAGAGGCATTTGTATTTCATTCTCTGTGAACTGCCTGCTCATAGCCTCCACCAGTTTTTCTTTTAGGCCAATGGTATTTTATTTTTGATTTTATAAATGTCATTTGAATCGCAATCACTTTTCCTGGTTTGTTGTTTGTCTCTTGACTCTGTTTATGGTGCTGTTTGCCATCCAGAAATATTTCATTTTTTGTAATTGATACCAATAATTTATTTTATGGCTCTGAGTTTTAGGTCAGCTTAGGCTATTTGGCACTTATGAAAGAGTGCTTCTAGTATGTTTATGATTCCATGTTTTTTACATTTAAATCTTGACTCTATTTGTAATAGGTGAGAGGTATGGAACCACCCCATGCTCGCCAGTAGTTGCAATATTATTTGTTGAATAACTCAGCATTTCCACACTGTTTCAACATGCCACTTCTATCATCATATACTATTTTTCTGTGGGTAACTGTCTCATTTCTGGACCTTCTGTTGAAGTGATCTGTCTATTCATGCATCATTATCACATGGTCTTAATTGTCAGAGCTTTGTGATACATTTTAATATTTTGTAAATCTAGTTTCTTTTTAGCTATCTTCTTTGAAAAACAGTGATTGTCTACTCTTGATTCTTTTTTTTTTTTTTTTCCCACACGGACTCTAGAAATAGTTTATCTATTCCCAGGAGAAATTCTATTGATATTTTTTAGTTGGGCTCCTGTTAAACTAATAGTTTCATTTAGGGAAAATGAACCATTTCTATGACACTGATGCTTCCTATCCAAAAATACGTCATTCCTTTCCATTTTAGAAAGTTTTTCTTGTGTCTCATGGGAACATTTAAATGTTTTTCATGTAGATCAGGCAAATACTTTAAGTATATTCCCAGATATTTTATCTTTTCACTGGTTTTTGTAAATGGGAATCTTTTCTTTCACCAGCTCTTCTGCTTGTGTATATGAAGGCTATATATTAATTTATATGTATTTCTATTTAATTTTTATCTGTAAATTTTATTGAATTATCTAATTTTTATAGTGATTTTTCAGTTGATTTTTAGATTTATCTTTAGGTTTACAGTTGTGTCAAATGTAAATAATGATAATTTTACCTTCTCATTTCCAACTTTATACCTTTAACTTATTTCTTTTGCCTAATCACATTAGTTAGTATTTCCAGATTAAGGTTAAATAAAAGTAATGATAGTGAACTTTGTTATTTATTCCAGTCTCAGATGAGAATGCTTTTACTGTGTTCCCATTAAGCATATGCTGACTTTAGAATATATATATGAAAAAAATGTATGTTGACAGAAGGAGCTTGGGAAGATGGTGGAATAGGAGGACCCTAAGCTCACCCATCTCACATTTACAACTAGATACCACTTACAGCCTTGTAAATAAGCTGGAAGGTGATCAGAAGTCTGGCAAAACAAACCCCACAACTAAAAGAAGCTGAATTTGAGAGTTTAGGAAGGGCAGAAATGGTGGTCAGGAGCTGCCCTAGGAGGGAGGAAGCTGTGGGTATGGTTAGGGGAAAGAAATGGTTCCTCACCACACTGGAGCCCACATTGGAAGACAATTACCCCTAACTTTGAAAACTAGAGGGGCTGAATTCCCTGAGTTTGTACAACCAACAGGGCTTGGAGCCTAGAGATTTAAAAGTCAGCTGGCTTAGCACTGGGCCAGCCAGGAGGGCAAGTGATAGCTGGGTCCCTGCCCTTAAAGAGACAACAACCCATGGAAAGGCAACATAGAAGCAACAGTTTGCACAACGTTGGGGGCAAATGGGAAGAAAATCTGTTTATGCTGATCTTGGAGTACATTCTCTGGGAACAAAGGAACTGGCAGTCACAACTTTCCTCCCCCACCCCCCAACAGAAGCACAGAGCCACCTGGGAAGCATCACTGCACAGACACTTGCTACCTAACCTGCCAGCAGTGCACTCTGCCCTTGCATTTTCCTGAAGACTTGCCCATTACAAGCCTGATGGCCTCAGCCCTGGGCTCAGCACAAATTTTGTTAATGCCTCATATGTGTGCCATGCATGCTCATGCTCCACATCCTTGGCCACCTCTGCCTCGTGCTAAGCCCCTGGCTGCCACGCCCACCATGCTTCATGGGAACCAACCTAGGATTAGCATCTCCATGAAAATTTTGTTAACACCACCTCCCCACCCCCAGGGCCTCCTGTGGTCCAGCTCCTCAGAGTTGGCCTGATTTTGTCTCACTAACACCACAGAAAGCAAGCACAGCCCATAACAGGCAGTCAGTGCACTTGTCCGGGCTGAAAGAAAAAGCAATTCAGACACAACAGCAAGATGTAAGCAACAAATATAGGAGACTCTTCTGAAATGCCAGGTGAATGGGGGACACTGCACTGCAGGGCACTACAGGACCTGTTCTCCATAAAGCCATTACTTTCTTTTTTTAAAAGATTTTATTTATTTATTCATGAGAGACACACACAGAGAGAGGCAGGCAGACATATAGGCAGAGGGAGAAGCAGGCTCCCTATGGGGAGCCTGGTGTGGGGCTCAATTCCAGGAACTCAGGATCATGAGCTGAGCCAAAGGCAACTGCTCAACCACTGAGCCACCCAGGTGCTCAAAGCACTATTTTTTTAAAAAGATTTTATCTATTTACTCATGAGAGGCACAGAGAGAGAGAGAGAGAGAGGCAGAGACACAGGCAGAGGGAGAAGCAGGTTCCATGCAGGGAGCCCGACATGGGACTTGATCCCAGGTCTCCAGGGTCATGCTCTGGGCTGAAGGCAGCGTGAAAGTGCTGGGCCACCGGGGCTGCCCCAAAGCACTATTTTCAAAAGCAGAAGATGTAGCTGATTTTCCTAACACAGAGAAACAGACAAAAGAGGTAGACAAAATGAGAAGACAGAGGACTATGTCCCAAATGAATGAACAAGACAAGGCCTTGGCCAGAAATCTAAGCAAAAATGGAAATAAGTATTATGTATGAAGGAGAATTTAAAATAATGATCATAAAGATACTCACTGGACTTCAGAAAAAGGTGGGGGACATCAGTGAGATCTTTGATAAAGAGATAAAAAATAACATATCAGGGATGAAGAACTCAATACATGAAATTAAAAATATAATAGATGGAATAAATAGTAGGCTACCAGAAGCAGAGGAATCTATCAGTGACCTGGAGGATAGAGTAATGGGAAGTTATAAAGCTGAACAGGTGATAGACAAACAAACACTACATAATAAGAATATACTCGGAGAACACAGTGATTGCATCAAGCATAATAACATTCGCATTATAGGGATCCCAGAAGGAGAAGGGGGGGGGGGAGTGCTGAAAATATATGTGAAGAAATAATAGTTGAAAACTTCCTGAACCTGGGGAGGGAAACAGAGATCCAGATTCAGGAGGCACAGAGATCCTCAACAAAATTAACCCAAGGAGGTCCACACCAAGACACCTAGTAATTAAAATGGCAACAAATAGTGACAAAGAAATAATTTTAAAGATTTCAAGTAAAAAGAAGACAATCACATATAAAATAAACCCCATAAGTCCATCAGCTTGTTTTTCAGCAGAAACTTTGCAGGCCAGAAGAGAGTGACAATATATTCAAAGTGCTGAAAAGGAAAAATCTGCAGCCAAGTATACTCTATCCAGCGAGGCTATCATTCTGAATAGAAGGAGAGATTAAGAGGTTCTCAGACATACAAGTGTTAAAAGAATTCATAAGCATTAAGTGAGCCCTATGAGAAATATTAAAGGGGGTTCTTTGTGTGGAAAACAAAAACCATAAGTAAGAGACATAGGAAACACAAAAGCAAAAAAAGTAAATATATCTGTAAAAATCAGTCAAGAGAAACACAAAATACAAGGATGTAAAATATGACACTAAATTTCTGAAACATGGAGGACAAAGGAGTAAGAATGAGTCCAAAATTAAGTGGCCATAAGCTTAATATTATATGCAGAAGATGTTACATATAAGCTGATTAGTAACCACTAATCAAAGAACAATAAATACACAAAAAGTAAAGACTAAGGAATTCAAGTGTTTCACTAAATAAAGCCAAGTAATCATGAAAGAAGATAACAAGAGAAGAAAAGAACAGAGAGGAACTACAAATGCAACCATAAAACAAACAACAAAATGGCAATAAAGGGATGCTTGGGTGGCTCAGTGGTTGAGCATCTGCCTTTGGCTCAGGGAGTGATCCGGGGTCCAGGATTGAGTCCTGTACCGGGTTCCTTGTGGGGAGCCTGCTTCTCCCTTTGCCTGTGTCTCTGACTCTCTCTCTCTCTCTGTGTGTCTCTCATGAATAAATAAATAAATAAATCTTTAAAAAAAAACAAAAAAATCCCAAAATGGCAACAAATACACACATATCAATAATTGGAATATAAATGGACGAAATGTTCCAATCAAAAGACATAGAATGATAGAATGTATATATAAAAAAACAAGACTCATTTATATGCTGCCTATAAGAGACTCATTTCAGACCTTGACACATGCAGACTGAAAGTGAAGGGATGGAAAAACAGTTATCTTGTAAATAGAAGTGAAAAGAAAGCCAGAATACCAATACATATATAGAGCAAAATAGACTTTAAAACAAAGGCTATAACAAGGGACAAAGAGGGATACTATATAATCATAAATGGTACAAACAACAAGAAGATATAACAATTGTAAATTTATGAACCCAACATGGGAGCACCCAAATACATAAAGCAGTTAATAACAAACATAAAGGGAATAATCAATAGTAATACAATAATAGTTGGGGATATTAACACCCCACTTATATCCATGGACAGATCATCTAAACAGAAAATCAACAAAGAAACAAAGGCTTTGAATGACACATTAGACCAGATGGATCCAACAGATATACTCAGAACACTTCATCCTAAAACAGCAGACCACATATTCTTTTCAAGTGCACATGGAACATTTTCCAGAATAGATCACGTAGTAGGCCACAAAAGAAACCTCACCAAATTCCAAAAGATCAAAGTCATACCATGCATCTTTTCTGACCACAATGCTATGAAATATGAAATCAACAAGAAAAAACCTGGAAAGATCACAAATACATGGCAGTTAAATGACATGTTACTAAACAATGAAAGGGACAACTGAAAAATCAAAAACAAAAAAATAAATGGATTAAAAATGAAAATGAAAACACAATGATCCAAAACCTTTGGGATGCAGCAAAAGCTGTTCTAAAAAGGAAGTTAAGTAGGAAAAAATAACATGAAAATCAATAGATAAATATTAATTCTGAGAAAAAAATAAAAGGGAAGTTAATAGCAATACAGGCCCACCTCAAGGAGTAAAAGAAATCTCAAATAAATAACCTAACATTACATCTAAAGGTACTAGAGGGGCATCTGGGTGGCTCAGTTGGTTAAGTGTCTGCCTTCAATTCAGGTCATGATCTTGGGGTCCTGGGATTGAGCCCCACATAGGACTTTATGCTCTTCAGGGAGTCTGCTACTTCCTCTCTCTCTACCCCTCCCCCTCTCAAGTAAATTAATAAGATCTTTTAAAAAATAAAAGCACTAGAAAATGAACAACAAAATGAAAACCAGTATAAGGAAAGAATAAGATTAATATTATTATTAATAATAAGACTATTATTAAATATATTATATAATTATATTACTAAGATTATATTATTATTAATAAGATTAGAGCAAAGAAAAAATAGAAAACAAAAAACCAATAGAACAGATCCATGAAACAGAGCTGGTCCTTTGAAAAGATCAACAAAATTGATAAACCTTTAGCTAGACTTATCAAATAAGATAGAGGTCAAATCAATAAATTCAGAAATGAAAGGGGAAAAATAACAACTGACAACACAGAAATACAGAAGTTTGTAAGAGAACATTATCAAGAATTATATGCCAACAAATTGAACAACAATGGATAGAAGATATGGATAAATTCCTAGAAACATATAACCTCCCAAAATTGAATTGGAAAGAAATAGAAAATTTGAATAGACAGATTACCAGCAATAAAACTGAATCCATAATCAAAAAACTCCTAACAAACAAAAGTCCAGGGCGAGACAGCTTCACGGGTGAATTCTACCAAACATATAAAGAAGAGTTAATACCTACTCTTTTTGAAATTTTGCAAAAAATGAAAAGGAAAGAAAACCTCCAAATTCATTCTATGGGGCGAGCATTACCCTGATACCAAAGCCAGATAAAGGCACTACAGAAAAGAGAACTACAAGCTAATATCTCTGACGAACATAGATGCAATAATCCTTTTTTAAAAAAAGGATTTTATTTATTTATTCATGACAGACACAGAGAGAGAGAGAGGCAGAGATACGGGCAGAGAGAGAAGCAGGCTCCATGCAGGGAGCCCGATGTGGGACTTGATCCGGGGTCTCCAGGATCATGCCCTGGGCGAAAGGCGGCGCTAAACCACTGAGCCACCTGGGCTGCCCAGATGCAATAATCCTTAACAAAATATTAGCAAACCAAATCCAGGGATACATTAAAAAAGTTTTTTTTTTAATTTATTCATGAGAGACACAGAGAGAGAGGAGAGATATAGGAGGAGGGATATGCAGGCGCCCTATGGGAGCCTGATGTGGGACTCCATCCCAGGACCCCAGGATCACAACCTGACCCGAAGGCAGATGCTCTACCACTGAGCCAGTCAGGCGCCGCCGCCGCCCCCCCCCTCCAGGACACATTTAAAAAATCATTCACCATGATCAAATAGGATTTATCTCTGGGATGCAAGGGTGGTTCGATATTCACAAGTCAATCAGGGTGATATGTTATATCAATAAAATAAGTGATAAAAACCATATGATCATTTCAGTAGATGCAGAAAAATTACTTGACAAAGTATAACATCCATTCATGATAAAAACCCTCAACAAAGTAGGATTAGAGGGAACATAATTCAACATATTAAAGGCCATAAATGGGCATCCCAGGTGGCTCAGCAGTTTAGCGCCGCCTTCGGCCAGGGGGGTTGATACTAGAGACCCGGGATGGAGTCCCACGTCCCGCTCCCTGCATGGAGCCTGCTTCTCCCTCTGCCTGTGTCTCTGCCCTTCTCTCTCTCACTCTCTCATGAATAAATAAATAAAATCTTTAAAAAGAATAAAGGCCATAAATGAAAAACCAGCAGATAACATCATACTCAATGGTGAACAACTGAGAGCATTTCCCCTAAAGTCAGGAACAAGACAAGAATGGCCAGTCTTACCGCTATTATTTAACATAGTACTGGAAATCCTAACTACAGCAATCAGACAAGAGGAAGGAATAAAAGGCATCCAAATTGGTAAGGAAGAAGTAAAACTTTGGCTATTTGTAGACAACGTGATACTACATATAGAGAATCCTAAAGACTCCACCAAAAAACTATTAGAACTGATAAATGAATTTAGTAAGGTAGCAGGATACAAAATCAATGTACAGAAATCCATGGCACTGTTTTATACTAATAATGAAGCAAGAAAAGTTAAGAAAGGGGTCCTATTTGCAATTACACTAAGGTTAATAAAATACCTAGGGATAAACTTAACCAAGGAGGTGAAAGACCTGTTTTTGAAAACTATAAAACATTGATGAAAGATACTGAAGATAACACAAACAAGTAGAAAGATATTTCATCCTCAGGGACTGGAAGAACAAATATTGTTAAAATGTCCATAGTACCCAAAGCAAACTACAGATTTAATGGAATCTCTATAAAAATACCAACAATATTGTTCACAGAACTAGAACAAACAATCCTAAAATTTACATGGAATCACAGAATACCCTGAATAGCCAAAACAATCTTGAAAAAGAAAAGCAAGGAGCACCTGGGTGGCTCAGTGGTTGAGTGTCTGCTTTTGGCTCAGGTTGTGATCTCAGAGTCCTGGGATCAAGTCCCTCATTGGGCTCCCCATGGGGAACCTTCTTCTCCCTCTGTCTATGTCTCTGCCTCTATCTCTCTGTGTCTCTCATGAATAAATAAATAAAATCTTAAAAAAAGAAAAGCAAGGCTGGAGGTATCACAATTCCAATTTCAAGTTATATTACAAAGCTGTAGTAATCAAACGGTATGGTACAGACACAAAAATAGGCATATAGATCAATAGAATAAAATATAAAGCCCAGAAATAAACTCATGTTTATTTTTTTTTTAAATTTTTATTTATTTATGATAGTCTCACAGAGAGAGAGAGAGAGAGAGAGAGAGAGAGAGGCAGAGACATAGGCAGAGGGAGAAGCAGGCTCCATGCACCAGGAGCCCGATGTGGGATTCGATCCCGGGTCTCCAGGATCGCGCCCTGGGCCAAAGGCAGGCGCTAAACCGCTGCGCCACCCAGGGATCCCTAAACTCATGTTTATATGGTCAACTAATCTTTGACAAAGCAGGAAAGAACATCCAATGGGAAAAAGATGGTTTCTTCAACAAATGGTATTGGGGAGAACTGGACAGCAACATGGAAAAGAATGAAACTGGACCATTTCCTTACACCATACACAAAAATAAATTCAAAATGGATTAAAGACCTAAATGTGACACCCAAAATATAAAAATCCTAGAAGAGAACACAGGCAGTAATTTCTCTGACATCAGATAGAAACACTTCTAACTAGATACATCTCCTGAGGCAAGAGAAACAAAAGCAAAATTAAACTTGGGGCTACATCAAAATAAAAAGCTTCTGCACAGTGAAGGAAACAATCAACAAATTGAAAGATATCATACTGAATCGGAGAAGATATTTATAAATGACATAACTGATTAAGGGTTAGTATCTAAAATATAGTCCTTTTCTGGGTGCAGTGTCACAGGGTGAGGAGCTTTCATCTTTCTTGGCAGCCACACCATCCAAGTTTCTCTGCAGTCTATGCAGCTTTCTCAGAGGCAAGACAGCCACGGTAAATGGGGCAATGGCCACAACAAGGTGAATGGGTGGTCCCTGGAGATGGCTAAGTCACACTCACTGCAATACCAGCTACTGGAACCTGTTCTGCTTCTGGGCAAGGAGGGATTTGCCAGGGTGGATATCCGAGTCCGAGTGAGGAGTGGTGGCCACGTGGCCCAGATTTACACAATCTCCTAGTCTATCTTCAAAGCCTTGGTGGCCTATTACCAGAAATCTGTGGATGAAGCTTCTAAAAATGAGATCTAACAAATTCTCATCCAGTAGAACCAGCAGACCCTGCTGGTAGCTGATCCCTGGCAGTGTAAATCCAAAAAGTTTAGCAGTCCCAGTGCCCATGCTCACTACCAGAAATCCTGCTGATAAGTCCATCATGAGGATCAGGGTTCATTTGTTTTTTAAAGATTTCATTTATTTATTTGAGAGAGACAGAGATCAATAGCAAGAGTATGAACAGTGGGGAGAGGGAGAAGCAGACTCCCTGCTGAGCAGGGATTCCAATTAGGGGCTTGATCCCAGGACCCTGGGATCATGACCTGAGCCAAAGGCAGACACTTAACTGACTGAGCCATTCAGGTGTCCCCAGGGTTCACCTTTATAATAAACAATTGTCACAGGAAAAAAAAATATAGAACTTTTACAAATTAACACCCAAAAAACAATTCAATTTAAAAATGGGCAGAAGACATGAACAGATATTTCTCCAAAGAAGAACTATAGATATCCAACAAACACATGAAAAGATGCTCAACATCACTCATCACCAGGGGAATGGGAATCAAAACTACAATGAGATATTAGCTCACACTCACCAGAATTCTGGCTTAAAATCAATAACACAAGAAACAGCAAATGTTGGCAAGGATGTGGAGAAAAAGGAACCCTCTTGCACTGTTGGTATGAACGCAAACTGGTGCAGCCACTGTGAGAAACACTATGGAGATTCCTCAAAAACTTAAAAATAGGACTTTCCATGGGGCACCTGGGTGGCTCAGTTGGTTAAGCATCTGATTCTTGATCTTGTCTCAGGTTGTGATCTCAGGGTTGGAGGATCCAGCCCTGCATTGGGCTCCACGCTCAGTGGAGTCTGCTTGAGATTCTCTCCCTCTGCCCCTCCCCCTGCTCATGCACGCTCTCTCTCTAAAATAAATAAATTAATCTTAAAAAATATAACTACCCTATGATCCAGTAATCATGCTACTATAATACAAAAACATTAATTCATACACTCCTTTTTTAAAAAAGACTTTATTTATTTATTATTTATTTATTCATGAGAATACACAGAGAGAGAGAGGCAGAGACACAGGCAGAGGGAGAAGCAGGCTCCATGCAGGGAGCCTGATGTGGGACTCGATCCCGGAACTCCAGGATCACACCCTGGGCTGTAGGCGGCGCTAAACCGCTGAGCCACCGGGGTTGCCCCCTACACTCCTTTTATAGCAGCATTATTCTAATCCTAAATTATGGAAGCAGCACGAGTGTCCATCAATTGATAAATGAATAAAGAAGATGTTGTGTACATATATAATATGGAATATTATTCAGTTATAGAAAAGAATGAAATCTTGCCATTTTTAACAACATGGATGGATCTAGAAAATATAATGCTCAACAAAATAAGCCAGTCAGAGAAAGACAAATACCATATTATTTCATTCGTATGTGGAATTTAAGAAACAAAACCAAGAAAAAAGAGACAAACCAAAAAACAGACTTTTTTTTTTTAAGATTGTATTTTTTTGATAGAGGGAGAGAGCACAAGCAGAGGGAGCAGCAGAGAAAGAGGGAAAAGCAGGCTCCCCATTAAGCAGGGAGGCGGATGCAGGGCTAGATCCCAGGGCCCTGAGATCATGACCTGAGCGAAGGCAAATGCATAACTGACTAAACCAGCCAGGTGCCCACCCCCAGACTCTTATTTTTTTTTAAAGATTTTATTTATTTATTCATGAGAGAGAGAGAGAGAGAAACAGGTTCCATGCAGGGAGCCTGATGTGGGACTTGATCCCTGGACTCCAGGATCACACCCTGGGCTGAAGATGGCTAAACTGCTGAGCCACCTGGGCTGCCCCAGACTCTTAACTAGAGAGCAGAAACAGATGGTTAACAGAGGAGAAGAGGAGAGGTGGGGGGGATGGGTAAAATAGGTGATGTGGAATCACTATATTGTACACCTGAAACTAATAGAACACTATATGTTAACTGAGCTGGAATTAAAATAAAATAATAAAGTTAATAAAAATAAAAATATGTATATTAAAAATATATAGTAGTAAAATATATATAACATAAAATTTACCATTTTCATCTTTTTAAAAGATTCTATTTGTTTGAGGGGGAGGGGCAAAGGGAGAGAGAGAGAAAATCTCAGACTCCCTGCTGAGTGCAGAGCCTGATGTGGGGCTCGATCTCACAACCTTAAGATCATAACCTAAGCCAAAACCAAGAGTCAGATGCTCAACTGACTGAGCCACCCAGACAACCCCCCCCGCCCCCGCCATTTTCACCATTTTTAAGTATACAGCTCTGTGGCATTATGGACATTCACATTTCTATGCAACCATCGCCACTATCGACCTCTAGAACCTTTTCATCATTGGGCATAATATGTTTTCATCATGCTGTTTTATCTTTGTTTTTTATTTTAAAAAAAGATCTTAGAAACAAGACTAAAGGTCAAATTTTATTAAATGCGCTTTAGCAATTATGAAGAAAATTATATAATTTTACTTGTTTGACCTCTTTTTAAAAAAATGTATTTATTAAAAAAATTATTTATTTAAGGGGAGAGAGAGAGAGAGAAAGAGAGAGTAGTAAGAGGGGCAGAGGAAGAGGGAGAGAAAGAATCTCAAGCAGACTTCCCTCGGAGCATGGAGCCGGGTGTGGGCTTCAGTTTCGTGACCCTGAGATCATGACCTGAACGGAAATGAAGAGTTGGACAGTTAACCAACTGAGCCGCCCTGGCTTGTTTGAACTCTTAGTATAATGAGTTATTTTAGTAAATTTCCTAATTTCGGAGTGATCCTCAGATTCCTGGAATTAACTGGTCCTGCTTCAGGTGTGCTATTCTTTTAATGTGTTTTTTTTTTCTTTTAATTACAAATTTTTAAAAACCTAGCTTTGGTCCGTTTGACCCTTAATTTTCCCCTTTTGCACATCAGGTGCTTTTACATGGTAGAAATGACAGAGCTTGCTGATGGAGAATAAAGAAGGAATTGGATGAAACTCAGCTTTATGGCCAGCTAGGGGGTACGTGTGGGTACTTTTCATTGAACTGGGGAATCACAGGAGTGGGAGGCTCAGGCTGGGTTCATATGAACAGTGAGACTCCAAGGGAGTGTGGGGGAGGGGGTGATCAGGATCACCTTTGGAGGACTTTCAAAACAGGCATGTTGAAGTTAAAATAGGTTGTAAACCTCCAGCTCAATAGAGCAGACTGTTTATTTCCTACCCCTCCTGAGAGCCCATTAAAATGATAATAAAAGAACAGAAAAAAAAAATATAAGTCAATAACAAGGAGATCATGGGCAGCCAGTAGTACTATGTGGTAGGGGGAGGAAATATCTGCTCCTGAGGGATTCCAGTAAGTTTCAGGGAGAAGAAAGCCAATTAAAGGCTCTTGACTGAGGGCCTCCTGGCCTAGAATACGAACAGTACGGGCTACAGCCAAGGATGGAACACTCCTGGAGAGCTGGGGAGACACGAGGGGCAGAGTAGAAATGAAAACAGGGGAACTACCAGATTCCGGCTAAAGAAGCATTTCCCTATCCTCTTCTCATACCTGCACGCAGGATATCCAGCAGCCAGTTATCTAGGATCTAAGCAAAAGGAACAACAATAACAACAGCAATAATAATAATCCAATAAAATATGCAAAATTGGCAGGTTGCTCTCTAAATATATTTAACAAATGGTCTAGGGAGAAGCAGGGCAGTTGAAGGCAGGAGCAGCATTAGCTCCTAAGGGCAAAGACGATGACTTCTAGCATGTAGGGGTCCCCTGGACAATAGCGTACTCACTCTAAGTGGGTAAAATTCAGCCAGTCAACAAGACCTATTCAAGTATACACAGTCCTTAATCCTTTTTTCTATTGCCTCACTCTTACATATGATTACAAAATTACTAGACATTTGAAAAGAAAGAGCTTGCAACATGAAAAGAAAAAACAAAAAAGATCAATGAAGGAACTAAAAATATATTCTAACCATATTTGAGAGGAAGAGGTGATAGTGGTGGGTTGTGTGTATGTGTGAGTGTGAGCTAAATTCTCAACTGTCATGCTGGTTAAGTGAACAGATAATATCTTAAAATGATAAAAAAAAAGAAATTGCGGTATGAACAAATTATTTAGAGATACAGAGATAAACTTCAAAAGATAAGCAAAAAGTCAAATGAGGAATAGATGTATTAGAGCACCAGGGGAAGGGCGAGAGGAGCCATTCTAGAGCACTTGATGATTTAACTGTTCATCTTAAAAGTAAAACTGTCTAGTTATTTGACCAGCAAAAATGGGTCTATTCAGGAATGGCAGAAAATTGCCATTAGGGATGTGCAGGGTATGGACTGCCATTGGCAAGTTGAGAGAACAAAGGAGAGAAAACTTCTTTCATAGAGGGAACAGTTGGAAGGAGCTGTTACAGACAAAAAATCCACTGGAGGACACGGGGAATTTGAAGGGTAGTGGCTTTTCACTGGCTGAATTGTGGCAGTCTCTCATTGGCTGGGCTGTTGCTGGACAAGGAAAAATTATTCTTTCCTCTTCCTAGGGTAGTAAAGTATAGGCTTCTTCCTTCTGGGAATGCAAGGTAGTATCTCCATGTTAGGGTCTGCAATTGACCACGAGTGGTAGGACATAAGAGCTCCTTCTTCTGGCCACCAAACTCCATTTTTAAAAAGATTTTATTTATTTATTCATGATATATATATATAGAGAGAGAGAGAGGCAGAGACACAGGCAGAGGAAGAAGCAGGCTCCATGCAGGGAGCTCGACACGGGACTTGATCCCGGGACTCCAGGATCCCACCCTGGGCCAAAGGCAGGCGCTGAACCTCTGAGCCACCCAGGGATCCCCACCAAACTCCATTTTGGTGAGATCTCCCTTTATCAATTTTTACATAACCATGTGCAAATTTTAGTTCAATAGAAGACGAAGTATTTTAAAAAACAAAAGCAGAAAACAAAACACACACAGTCAGGCTGTACGTAGAATGTGCGTGAGTGGAAGGGAAGGGGAGCATCTGGCACACATATGCAGAAAAGGCTCCCCAGATGATTCTGATCAGAGTCTTCCCTCTCTGCCCTTGGTGCTTTAGCACTGTAGCCCCGTAGCTCCAGAGATGCTGGTCTCTTCCCTGGGGTAATTATGAAACAGACTCCTAATAGATAGTAAACATACCCTTAAGTGAAGTTCCTTTCAACTACCTCGTCCTCCCAGCATAAAAAATATAAATAATGGGAGGGTATCAACTTGGGCGTGATAAGGCTTCAACAGTAGAAACCTAACAGACATTGGTGTGTAAGCTTCTGGCTAAATTTATAAAAATCAAGTGATCCTGGATTGGGAGAGAGGAAGAATGAGGGGGATCCCCCACACAAACAAAAAAATATTTTTAAGGATTTTATGTATTTATTCATGAGAGACACAGAGAGGCAGAGACATAGGCAGGGGGAGAAGCAGGCTCCCCGTGGGAACCTGGGATCACACGCTGAGCCAAAGGCAGACTCTTAACCACTGAGCCACACAGGCGCCCACAAACAAAAATCTTTTAACTGTCCCAAATACTAAGTTACAGTCACAGAGAGCCGGGACCAGGGCAAGAAGGAAAGAGATCTTTCTGGAATTGTACCTGCTACTCCTGATACCCAAAATGCTCTTCCACCAGATCTTTGCCTATTTCCTTGTTATTTGGGCCTCTGTTTGTTTATTTATTTAGTAAGATTTTATTTAGTATTCATGAAAGAGGCAGAGAGGCAGAGACACAGGCAGAGGGAGAAGCTGGCTCCAGAGCTTGATGCGGGACCTATCCCAGGACCCCAGGATCATAACCTGAGCTGAAGGCAGATGCTCAACCACTGAGCCACCCAGGAGGCGCCCCAAAAGGTCTTTCTTCTTTCTCTTTCTTTTCTTTCTTTCTTTCTTTCTTTCTTTCTTTCTTTCTTTCTTTCTTTCTTTTTCTTTCTTTCTCTTTCTTTTCTTTCTTCTTTCTTTCTTTCTTTCTTTCTTTCTTTTTCTTTCTTTCTTTCTTTCTCTTTCCTTCCTTTCTTCTTTCTTTCTTTCTTTCTTTCTTTCTTTCTTTCTTTCTTTCTTTCTTTCTTTCTTTCTCTCTCTCTCTCTCTCTTTCTTTCTTTCCTTCTTTCTTTCTTTCTAATAGTTTATTTATTTATTTGAGAGAGAGAGAGAGAGAGAGGAAGCATGCCTGGGGGCAGAGGGAGGGGGGAAGCAGAGCCCCCGCTGAGCAGGGAGCTTGAGCGGCCTGGATCCCAGGGGGCCTCGCCGACCGGCCGTTCATGCCTTCAAGCCGCTGCTGCTTAATGAGCAGCTGGTGTGAGGAGCTGCGCAGCTCCAGCGGCCTGAAGAACGCAGGAGACGCCACAAAGCCCCCGGGCTCAGGGACGTGTGTGGAGAGACAGACAATAAGCATAAAAGTAGATAAATCATCCCAGGTCAACTAAGTGCCAGACACAATTAACATAGGCTCTTCATTCACCGCCTTCCCGCCAGGGAACCCATCCGCTCTGACTTCCGTTTTAGCCTGAGTTCCAGGGTGTTGGGATGTTTCGCGAGTCAGGAGAGGAAACACGGAGACGGGGTCTAATTGGAAGGGGTTCTATTATGGTGGGACTTTTGGAAGTGGGAGACTTCACAATAGGCCGTCAGGTCCATCTGGCATCCCTGGTTGGAGCTGTTTGGAAATATTTCAAGAGAGGAAGAATTGTTCATTGTCAAGGTCAGAGTTTTCTAGGACTGGCTGTTTCCTGGAACACGTCGGGGGTTTATATCTGGCTTTTTGCAGGTAAATTGTTACAACGGTGCTTGTTAGAGGCGCTGCCGGAGGGGGCGTGGCTACCGTGGCAGGCAGTTGCTCCAAGGTTAGAACGACCGCAGGCTGTTCAGTAGGCGAGCCCTCGGCATCAACACCTGTGGGAGGCTGGGCAGGCGAGCAGCGTGGGCGGAGAAGATGTTGTCAGGAGACCCATTAGGGGCCTCGGGCAGCCCTCTGGGGCTCTGTAGAGCTAGAATTGTCCGTCAGAGGTGTTCCAAGGGGAAAGAATGACCCAGTCTCTACACTCCAGCTGCAGTCAGGCCCTGGAAGTGACCAGATCCAGTCGGGCCTTATTTATCTACCTTCTTTTAATGTTTTTTTTTTTTTTTTTTTTTTAAGATTTTGTTTACTCAGGAGAGACACACAGAGAGAGGCAGAGACACAGGCAGAGGGAGAAGCAGGCTCCCTGTGGGGGAGCCTAATGTGGGACTGGATCCCAGGACCCCGGGATCAGAACCTGAGCCAAAGGCAGATGCTCAACCACTGAGCCACCCAGGTGTCCTAGTACTTCTAATTTAAATTACTTAACCTCTTTGATATTCAATCTGTACCTCTATTTATTTTGTCATACCCAAAATTTTGGTTCTCAATTTCATCAACATATTACATGAAACAGTCTCAGAATACCAACACCAACATTATTATTATTTTTTTAAAGATTTCGTTTGTTTATTCATGAGACAGAGAGAGAGAGAGAGAGAGAGGCAGAGACACAGGCAGAGGGAGAAGCAGGCTCCATGCAGGAAGCCTGACAGGGGACTCCATCTCAGATCTCCAGGATCAGGCCCTGGGCTGAAGGCTGGGCTAAACTGCTGAGCCACCTGGGCTGCCCCCAACATTATTATCAACATGATTGCTGATAGGAGTTAAGATGGTTTTGGATTTCCTTTTGCTTTTAAAGTATATCCCATTAGGGATATACAGACAAAGTACTGTATTTAAAAGTAACTTGAAATAATTATTCTCTGTGTGATTTTTCTGCTAATTGATAGTCAATTTAATTCATTTGTTTCATGTAGTCTTTGGTTTTTCGGGATTACTGTTTGAAAATTTAATTTTGTTTTCTTTTTTTTAAATTTTTATTTATTTATGATAGTCACACAGAGAGAGAGAGAGAGAGAGAGGCAGAGACACAGGCAGAGGGAGAAGCAGGCTCCATGCACTGGGAGCCCGACGTGGGATTTGATCCCGGGTCTCCAGGATCGCGCCCTGGGCCAAAGGCAGGCGCCAAACCGCTGCGCCACCCAGGGATCCCTAATTTTGTTTTCTAATTATATAAATTAGATAGTTTCCAAATCAAATATACATAACAAGATATATTCAGAGAAGTTTAGCTTCCACCTTTGTGTTTCCCACCCTGTTGTCTTTGTTTCTCTTTCAGTAATTTTTTAAAAAGATTTTATGTATTTATTCATGAGAGACACAGAGAGAGGCAGAGACATAGGCAGAGGGAAAATAGGCTCCCTGTGGGGAGCCTGATGAGGGACTCAATCCCAGGATCCCGGGATCACACCCTGAGCAGGAGGCAGATGCTCAACCACTGAGCCACCCAGGCATCCCTCTTTCAGTAATTTTTTTAAAATGCTTTTGTTTATCCTTCTGTTAAAAAATGTGAACAAATACATATTGCGAAATAATTCTCCATGGTTCTCTCATGTTTGTGCACATCTTGTGAACAGAGTCACTGATTGCTTTTATTCTAGTCTATCTTTTCAAGAATGTTTATAGAGCTAACAGCCTTGAAAGATAGAGACAGTATCTCCCCTGGGAGCATAGGGCAGGATTACGGCCAGTTATAAAATATTCAGGTTCCCTAAACTCAGGGTTCCTTTCCTGTAATGTAACCCACTGCATGAGAAGGCATTACATATGATCCTCTTCATGTCACTCTTTAGGAATTGGAGCTTGAGGACCTGGCTCAAATGCCAATAGTCTGATTCATGCTATTTCTGTAATAGTTTCTTTTGTCTTTTCTTTGTAATCAGGGAGTTTTAAGCAAAGAAGTGCCTTGATTTTACAGGGTCGTGATCTTACTTTAAAAGGATTACTTTGGCAGTAGTGTAGACAATCACCTGTAGGGATGAAAGAATGGACATAGGAAACTGTTGCCAAAGGAAACAAAGATGGGCATCGTCCAGGGTGGGAGCAGAAAAAGTAATGAGGAAAGAAGGAGTCTGAAGACATTTGACCCTCCTGAATTTCAGATATTAGATGTGTCAAATTCAAACTACAAAAATATATTTTAAAAGTTGTTTTAAGTTTGGCTTTATCAACTTGTTCAATAGGTCTGAAATGGCATCAAAAGAGATGCATTCAAAAGTATTCCTTCCAACTTTATTCCATAGTCATTCAGTCCCTTCTCTGAAGCCAATTAGAGTCACAAGTTAGTTAAATTGTCAAAGGAAATATGAGATGGAATTATAAGACTCAAGAATCGTGTATTTTCTACCAGAATCCATGAAACTATGGCAAGCTAACTTGTTGATGAAATCGCCGACCCTTTACAATTCTTAACAACACACACATATTTTTGTATTCTACCCTTCTCACTTTTTAAAAAAATTTATTTATTTATTCATGAGATACAGAGAGAGAGAGAGAGAGGCAGAGACACAGGCAGATGGAGAATCAGGCTCCCCGCAGGGACCCTGACGTGGAACTCGATCCCAGGACTCCAGGATCACGCCCTGGGCCGAAGGCAGCGCTAAACCACTGAGCCATCCGGCCTGCCCGTACACTACTCACTTCTTAGAGAAATGTTAGTGTTCTGTACATACTTTGCTCATTTTAGGATAAAGTACAGAAAATATTTAAAATCAAGGAACTGGATGGGATCCAGGCATTGAACGAAAATCAAAAAGAAATCCAGAGATGATCTCTGGGACATTCTAATATTTGGAGGTTGGAAAGAAGAAGGAAAATTATTGCAGAAAAGTAGAAAGGGCATCAGAAAGAGTGATGGCCCAGATTCTGAAGTCTTTCTTGGCCACCAATCCTGAAAATCTCTAAAGTAGCATTCCACCCACAATTCAGTTGCTCTGTATTTATCACCTATTTTAAATACTTCATAGCATTTATACCTATCTGAAATTGTTTATTTGACTTCCACTTCAGACCGTTTATTCTACGAGATCACAGACTTGTCTAAAAGGGTTACCGCTGCATCCTCAACAACTAAATCAACTTTAGGGCCTGAGTGTCCCTAAAGCCCAAGAAAGGACAAATTCTGTGTGCATGTGTATGTGTGTGTTTTGAAAAGGAAAAAAAAAGGAGGGGGTAATCCAAGTAATTATAGATACCAACATACTTGGGGAAATGTCAGAACAAATTACATACCAAACAATTTTCCAGCACTTAAGAAAGCAAAAATCAGTGTGTGGCTAGCAGTATGAGTCCATGGTGAGCCAGTGTGCCAGACTGATTCTGTTTTCTGCTGAGTGCCATGTCATGCTGATCCTGGTGAAGCAATAGATGTAATCTACTCAGACTTCATTAAGGCTTACATGTCCTCCAGCATGCTTTTCCAATCAACAACCTAGACTGATAAGGTCTATCTACTGTGTCTAAGAAGACTTTCCTGCTCGCCAAAAGTGTAGCAGGGACCCAATCTTATTTATTACTACTCTTTAGAGCTAATAGCATCCTGGGGAGAGAGTAATGTAGAAAATGATGGGCTTATAGGGAAAAGGTAAGCACAAGAAAGTGAAGGGAAGGAAAGGTATGATAATACCTTGACTTAGATATTATTTATCATTTATGCACCGGAAAATACTCACTTCTCCCCATATGGTACTTGGCAGATACAACCGATGACCTTGGCCTACCTACAGGGCACTGATAACAGAGGTTATCTGGTTTAATAAACGAATACATTTTATAAGCAAGGAATATATTTTTTTCACTTATAGTACCTTTAAAAGCTATTTGATTTTTTTCTGATGATAGATACAATTAACATCTTCCAAAAGGAAAAGAATACATAGTGACACCTGGGTGGCTCAGCAGTTGAGCGTCTGCCTTCAGTTCAGGGCATGATCCTACTACAGTCCCGGGATCGAGTCCCACATTGGGCTCCCTGCATGGAGCCTGCTTCTCCCTCTGCCTGTGTTTCTGCCTCTTTCTCTGTGTCTCTCATGAATAAATAAAATCTTTTTAAAAAAATTTTAAAAAGGAAAAGAATACACAAAAAAAAGAGTATAGTAAGAGGCAATATATCTTAGTGTTTACATAATTATGAGCTTTGGTGCTAGACAGTACCAGATTCAAATCCAGGCTCTAGTACTTGATAGAACTATATGATCCTTATGTTGTTTGAGCCTCAATTTCCACAATCATAAAGTGGGGATAATAAATGTTTAATTTGTAGAGTTATTATGAAGATTTAAGGATCTTTGTTTTGTTTTGTTTACTTCATATTACATGAAAAACTGGAAACTGGATTGTTCAATAAAGCTTTCCATAATAAGACATCTAGAAATCCTGGATAAAATACAAGTTTCCTAGTCAGTAAAGGAAATCTCCAGAAGTCAAAAAGGAACAGAAAACAGAAACCAAAGTGATAGGGAAGCCCATAGCCACTCATAGTTGCCATTATTAGGAACATAGAACTCTGGTTTTTAATGCCTGCACAGGGATACAAGACACCAGCTCTGGGCTCACACAATGAGAGTGTTAGAACCACAACCTCACACAAAGTCAGGACCCTCTAAAAACATAGTCAAATGACAAGCCAGAAAAGCAATCCACTTTCAGCAAGGGGAGAAAATGAGTCTAATCTGTCTCAATTTCCCCTCTAGGGGACGCCTGGGTGGCTCAGAGGTTGAGCATCTTCCTTTGGCTCAGGGCATAATCCTGAGTCCTGGGATCAAGTCCCACATCAGGCTCCCTGCATGAAGCCTGCTTCTCCCTCTGCCTGTGTCTCTGCTTCTCTTTCTGTGTCTCTCATAAATAAATAAATTAAATTTAATTTAAAAAATTTCCCCTCTAGGTGGGGAAAAAACGTTTCCCCCTGAAAATTTGTACTATAAGCCTGCCTTCATATGTGCTTAGAATTCAAATATATATATCACATAAAACATCTAAAGGATTTAATTTAAAGTGGTCCAGCTTTATAACACGCTGTGGTGATTGCTAGAAGACAATGGAAATTGTCTCCAGAAGAATCTGGCCCTCAAATAAGATTCCTTGGGATTTCCATGAAATTCATCCATGTAGAAGCCAATAATAAAGTTAGAAAACACTTGAAGAAACAAGCCAATATAGAGTCAGCAGAAAAAAAAAAAAGCAACAGAAATGAACCTTCCTGAATTTCAGATATTAGATGTGTCAAATTCAAACTATAAAATTAGTATGTTTAAAAAGTCACTTTAAGGGGTGGCTGGGTGGCTCAGTTGGTTAGGTATCTGCCTTTAGCTGAGGTCATAATCCCGGAGCCCTGGGATAGAGCCCCTCATTGGGCTCCCTGCTCAGCGGGGAGTCTGTTTCTCCCTCTCCCTCTGCCTCTGCCACTCTGCCTGCTTGTGCCCTTTCTCTCGCTACCTCTCTCTCTCAAGTAAATAAATTTTTAAAAATCTTTTTAAAAAAGTCACTCTAAGTTTAATTTCATCAGTTGATTCAATAGATCTGAAATGCCATCAAAAGAGATGCATTCAAAAGTCTTCTAATCTTCTTTCACCATCATTTAATCCCCTCTCGAAAGGCAATTAGAGTTACTAGTTAAGCTATTGAAAGAAATATGAAATGGAATTACAAATATGAAGAAGGAACAAAAGTACATAGAAAAATAAACAGATTTTTAAAAGTCTAAATACTTTTAGAAAAGAAAAATACAGTTATTGAAATTATAGACTCAATAAATAGGGTAAAGAGATTAGTTTGAAGATAGAACAAGTGAACTGGAAGAGAAATCTAAAAAAATTTTCACAGAATTCAGCATTTAGAAACATAGAGACAGAAAGTATGAGAGGACAAGAATAATGGATGATATGAGATAATTCAATATGCATTTAAGTGAGTATTTTGAAGGAGAGAACAGAAAGAATAAGGGAAAAGTAATTTTCAAATACATAATGGTGGAGAATTTTCTAGAATTTGTGAAATGCATGAATCTTTAGGTTGAAGAACTACAATGAGCTCTGAGAACATTAATAAAAACATATATTCTTAGACTTATTATAGTAAAACTAAAGAACACCAAAGACAAAGAGAAAAATCTTAAAAGCAATTAGAAAGAAAAAAGAGGATCACAAAAAAAATGGAAAGCAATTGAATTGACAACAGATTTATCAACAGCAAAAATAAAACCAGAAGACAGTGGATTATGCTTTAAAGTGTGAAAACAAAATAATTGTTAACCTACAATTGTCTACTCAGATGGATTATCTTTTTTTTAAATCTTTGTTTGCATCCATTAAGTTCAGCCTGTAGTAAGTCCGATTCATAGGCAAAAGTATGTGTATAAGAAATGTTTATTGCAGCTCTATTAGTAGAAGCAAAAAATAGCCATAAACATGAGGATGGACAAATTATAGTATATTTATTAAATGGAATGGAATAATTATTATAATGATATAGAAATATATCCAGTACTTATTTTTTTAATTATAAAAAGTAAGTAGCCCAGCCATGTGCATATTATAATCCCATTTTTGTAAAAACACATGGAGGCATGTGCATTAAAAACATACAGAAGAAGAGGGGAGCCTGGGCAGCGCAGTCAGTTAAGCATCTGACTCTTGGTTTTGGCTCAGGTCATGATCTCAGGGTGGTGGGATCAAGTCCCGTGTCAGGCTTCACCCTCAGCACAGAGTCTGCTTGGGATTCTTTTCCTCTCCCTCTGCCCCTCCTGCTCATGCTCTCTCTTCCTCGCTCTCTCTCTCAAGTAAATAAATTCATAAATAAATAAATAAAATCACATAGAACAATACACAAGAATCTTCTTTTTGTATATTTTTTATTGGAGTTCAATTTACCAAAGTATAGTATAACACCCAGTGCTTATCCCATCAAGTGCCCCCTCAGTGCCCATCACCCAGTCACCCCATCCCCCCCGCCCACCTCCCCTTCCACTACTCCTTGTTTGTTTCTTTTTTTTTATAAATTTGTTTTTTATTGGTGTTCAATTTGCCAACATATAGAATAACACCCAGTGCTCATCCCATCAAGTGCCCCCCTCAGTGCCCGTCACCCAGTCACCCCATCCCCCCACCCACCTGCCTTTCCACCACCCTTTGTTTGTTTCCCAGAGTTAGGAGTCTTTATGTTCTGTCTCCCTTTCTGATATTTCCCACACATTTTCTCTCCTTTCCCTTTTATTCCCTTTCACTATTCTTTATATTCCCCGGATGAATGAGACCATATAGTGTTTGTCCTCCTCCAATTGACTTATTTCACTCAGCATAATACCCTCCAGTTCCATCCACATTGAAGCAAATGGTGGGTATTCGTCGTGTCTAATGGCTGAGGAATATTCCATTGTATACATAGACCACAGCTTCTTTGTCCATTCATCTGTCGATGGACACCGAGGCTCGTTTCACAGTTTGGCTATTGTGGACATTGCTGCTAGAAACATCGGGGTGCAGGTGTCCCCACGTTTCATTACATCTGAATCTTTGGGGTAAATCCCCAGCAGTGCAATTGCTGGATCGTAGGGCAGGTCTATTTTTAACTCTTTGAGGAACCTCCACACAGTTTTCCAGAGTGGCTGCACCAGTTCACATTCCCACCAACAGTGCAAGAGGGTTCCCCTTTCTCCGCATCCTCTCCAACATTTGTGGTTTCCTGCCTTGTTAATTTTCCCCATTCTCACTGGTGTGAGGTGGTATCTCATTGTGGTTTTGATTTGTATTTCCCTGATGGCAAGTGATGCGGACCATTTTCTCATGTGCATGTTGGCCATGTCTATGTCTTCCTCTGTGAGATTTCTCTTCATGTCTTTTGCCCGTTTCATGATTGGATTGTTTGTTTCTTTGGTGTTGAGTTTAATAAGTTCTTTATAGATCTTGGAAACTAGCCCTTTATCTGATAGGTCATTTGCAAATATCTTCTCCCATTCTGTAGGTTGTCTTTTAGTTTTGTTGACTGTATCCTTTGCTGTGCAAAAGCTTCTTATCTCGATGAAGTCCCAATAGTTCATTTTTGCTTTTGTTTCTTTTGCCTTCGTGGATGTATCTTGAAAGAAGTTACTGTGGCTGAGTTCAAAAAGGGTGTTGCCTGTGTTCTTCTCTAGGATTTTGATGGACTCTTGTCTCACATTTAGATCTTTCATCCATTTTGAGTTTATCTTTGTGTATGGTGAAAGAGAGTGGTCTAGTTTCATTCTTCTGCATGTGGATGTCCAATTTTCCCAGCACCATTTATTGAAGAGACTGTCTTTCTTCCAATGGATAGTCTTTCCTCCTTTAAAGAATATTAGTTGACCATAAAGTTCAGGGTCCACTTCTGGGTTCTCCATTCTGTTCCATTGATCTATGTGTCTGTTTTTGTGCCAGTACCGCACTGTCTTGATGACCACAGCTTTGTAGTACAACCTGAAATCTGGCATTGTGATGCCCCCGGCTATGGTTTTATTTTTTTAAATTCCCTTCGCTATTCGGGGTCTTTTCTGATTCCCCACAAATCTTAAAATAATTTGTTCTAACTCTCTGAAGAAAGTCCATGGTATTTTGATAGGGATTGCATTAAACGTGTAAATTGCCCTGGGTCACATTGACATTTTCACAATATTAATTCTGCCAATCCATGAGCATGGAATATTTTTCCATCTCTTTGTGTCTTCCTCAATTTCTTTCAGAAGTGTTCTATAGTTTTTAGGGTATAGATCCTTTACCTCTTTGGTTAGGTTTATTTCTAGGTATCTTATGCTTTTGGGTGCAATTGTAAATGGGATTGACTCCTTGATTTCTCTTTCTTCAGTCTCATTGTTAGTGTATAGAAATGCCACTGATTTCTGGGCATTGATTTTGTATCCTGCCACGCTACCAAATTGCTGTATGAGTTCTAGCAATCTTGGGGTGGAGGCTTTTGGGTTTTCTCTGTAGAATATTATGTCATCGGCGAAGAGGGAGAGTTTGACTTCTTCTTTGCCAATTTGAATGCCTTTAATGTCTTTTTGTTGTCTGATTGCTGAGGCTAGGACCTCCAGTACTATGTTGAATAGTAGTGGTGAGAGTGGACATCCCTGTCTTGTTCCTGATCTTAGGGGAAAGGCTCCCAGTGCTTCCCCATTGCGAATGATATTTGCTGTGGGCTTTTCGTAGATGGCTTTTAAGATGTCGAGGAAAGTTCCCTCTATCCCTACACTCTGAAGAGTTTTGATCAGGAATGGATGCTGTATTTTGTCAAATGCCTTCTCTGCATCTATTGAGAGGATCATATGGTTCTTGTTTTTTCTCTTGTTGATATGATTAGTCACATTGATTGCTTTACGAGTGTTGAACCAGCCTTGCACCCCAGGGATAAATCCTACTTGGTCATGGTGAGTAATATTCTTAATATACTGTAGGATCCTATTGGCTAGTGTCTTGTTGAGAATTTTTTTTGTGTTCATCAGGTATATTGGTCTATAATTCTCCCTTTTGGTGGGGTCTTTGTCTGGTTTTGGAATTAAGGTGATGCTGGCCTCATAGAACAAGTTTGGAAGTATTCCATCCCTTTCTATCTTTCGGAACAGCTTTAGTAGAATAGGTATTGTTTCTTCTTTAAACATTTGATAGAATTACCCTGGGAAGCCATCTGGCCCTGGACTTTTGTGTCTTGGGAGGTTTCCGATGACTGCTTCGATTTCCTCCCTGGTTATTGGCCTGTTCAGGTTTTCTATTTCTTGCTGTTCCAGTTTTGGTAGTTTGTGGTTTTCCAGAAATGTGTCCATTTCTTCTAGACTGCCTAACTTATTGGCTGCTCATAATACATTTTTTAAAAAGATTTTATTTATTCATGACAGATAGAGAGAGAGAGAGAGAGAGAGGCAGAGACACAGCTAGAGGGAGAAACAGGCTCTATGCAGGGAGCCTGATGTGGGACTTGATCCTGGGACTCCAGGATCACGCCCTAGGCCAAAGGCAGACGTTCAACTGCTGAGCCACCCAGGTGTCCCTCATAATAGACTTTTAAAATTGTTTGTATTTTATTGGTGTTGGTTGTGATCTCTCCTCTTTCATTCATGATTTTATTAATTTGAGTCTTTTTTCTTTTTAATAAGGTTGGCTAATGGTTTCTCTATCTTATTCTTACAAAGAACCAACTCCTGGTTTTGTTGATCTGTTCTACAGTTCTTCTGGTCTCTATTTCATTGAGTTCTGGCTCAAATCTTTATTATCTCTTTTCTGCTTGATGTAGGTTTTATTTGCTGTTCTTTCTCCAGTTCCTTTAGGTGCAAGGTTAGCTTGTGTATTTGAGTTTTTTCCAATTTTTTGAAGGATGCTTGTATTGCAATGTATTTCCCTCTTAGGACTGCTTTTGCTGTAGCCCAAAGATTCTGAATGGCTGTATCTTCATTTTCATTAGTTCCCACGAATCTTTTTAATTCTTCTCTAATTTCCTGGTTGACCCATTCATCTTTTAGCAGGATCCTCTTTAACCTCCATGTGTTTGAGTTTCTTCCAAATTTCTTCTTGTGATTGAGTTCCAGTTTCAAAGTATTGTGGTCTGAAAATATGCAGGGGATAATACCAATCCTTTTGTATTGGTTGAGACCTGATTTGTGACCCAGTATGTGGTCTATTCTGGAGAAATTTCCATGTGGATTTGAGAAGAATGTGTATTTAGTTGCATTCAGATGGAAAGTTCTGTAAATATCTGTGAAATCCATCTGGTCCAGTGTATCATTTAAAGCCCTTGTTTCTTTGATGATGTTGTGCTTAGAAGATTTTTAATTTGCAGAATGTGTTGTGCTGAAGTCTCCTACTATTAGTGTATTATTATCTAAGTATGTCTTTACTTTGGTTATTAATTGATATACTTGGCAGCTCCCACATTAGGAGCATAAATATTCATGATTGTTAGGTCTTCTTGTTGGATAGACCTTTTAACTATGATATAGTGTCTCTCTTCATCTCTTACTACAGTCTTTGGGATAAACATTAATTTATCTGATATGAGGATTGCTACCCCAGCTTTCTTTTGAGGACCATTTGAATGGTAAATGGTTCTCCAACCTTTCATTTTCGGGCTGGAGGTGTCCTTAGTCTCTTGTAGACAGCAAATAGACGGGTCTTGCTTTTTTATCCAGCCCGAAACCCTGCATCTTTTGATGGGATCATTTAGCCCATTCACGTTCAGAGTTACTATTAAAGTATATGAATTTAGTGTCCTCGTAATACCTATTCAGTCCCTGTTTTTGTGGACTATTTCTTTGGGCTTCCTCTTTCTTTTACAGGGTCCACCTTAATATTTCTTGCAGAACTGGTTTGGTGTCACATATTCTTTCAGTTTCTGCCTATCTTGGAAGCTCTTTATCTCTTCTTCTATTTTGAATGACAGCCTTGCTGGATATAGTATTCTTGGGTGCATGTTCTTATCATTTAGGACCCTGAGTATATCCTGCCAGCCCTTTCTGGATTGCCAGGTCTCTGTGGAGAAGTCTGCCATTTATCTGATATTTCTCCCCATATAAGTTAGGGATCTCTTGTCTCTTGCTGCTTTAAGGATTTTCTCTTTATCTTTGGAGTTTGCAAGTTTCACTATTAAATGTTGAGGTATTGAACGGTTTTTATTGATTTTTTTGGGGGGGAACCTCTCTATCTCCTGTATCTGAATGCCTGTTTCCCTCCCCAAATTAGGGAAGTTCTTAGCTATGATTTGTTCAAATATGCTTTCTGGCCCTCTGGCCCTCTTGGCGCTCTCTGGAACCCCAATTATACGTAGATTTTTTCCTTCTGAGGCTTTTATTTCCCTTAACCTTTCCTCATGGCCTTTTAATTGTTTTTCTCCTTTTTCCTCAGCTTCCTTCCTTGCCATCAACTTGTCTTCTATGTTGCTCACTCCTTCTTCGACCTCATTAACCCTCGTCATTAGGACCTCCAATTTGGATTGCATCTCATTTAATTGATTTTTAATTTCGGCCTGATTACATCTAAATTCTGCAGTCATGAAGTCTCTTGAATCCTTTATGCTTTTTTCCAGAGTCACCAGTAGCTTTATAATTGTGCTTCTGAATTGGCTTTCTGACATCAAATTGTAATCCATATTCTGTAACTCTGTGGCTGAGAGTACTGTTTCTGATTCTCTCTTTTGTGGTGAGTTCTTGCTTCTAGTCATTTTGCTCAGTGCAGAGTGGCTGTATGAGCGGGCTGAGTCAAGAATATCAACCACAACCAAAGTAAATTTCACCCTAGATGATTCTGATGAGGTCAGAGACCAGAAAATGAAAACAGAGATCAGAATGAAATAAAACAAAAGGACCATTAAAGTGAAAAACAAATTTTAAAACAAGGTAGTAAAAAATGAAAGGCCAAGAATCCCAAAGAAGAAGAGAAAAAAGAGGAGAAAATAGCAAAGGTAAAGAGGAAAAGAAAAAGAAAACAGGAAAAAAAAAGCAAAGAAAAAAGAAAAAGAAAAAAAAAAGTGGGGGGATTGGGAGATGGTGGTGGTGAAGTTGTAGTGGAGGGAGAATGTAGTCTACCTGAGGGGTCCTAGAGGGTTATCCTCTTGGTTTTGAGTGCATTAAGTTCTGTATGTTAGAAGATACTCAGTCCCAAATTTATATAAACCAGCAATACGTGTAGAAAGCCCTAACATTGTCCATCAAAACATAAACAGATAAAATAGGGGGGCAGAATGGGAATGAAGAGAGAATATAATCTCACAGAATGAACCAGCACAGTATACCACTTCGTTCCTCGTGCATGCTGGTCGTCTTTTAGAAGGTATTAACTTCTGCCATTGTAGAACAAAATGAGTCAGAGAAAACAAAAAACAAAAAACAAAAAAAAACATATCTAGTATATCTCTCAAAATTAAATTGAGTATGTTGAAGGGAATCTAGAAGTGGAAAATATATCTAAGACCTATAATTATAGAAATATGAAAGTCAAAAAGGAAGAAACTTAAAAATTAAGAGGTGGTAAAATATTGTAGTTAAGGTGGGAAAAGAAGAAAAATATTGGAAATTTTTAGTCTGGTATAAAAACGAGTTGTAATGGAAAAAGGGGGGGGGGAAGGAGGGGCACCCTCTGGTTCTATATACTGCAAATTCCTTGACTTCCCCTGGAGCTTTCCAGTGCTGCTTGGTCAAGAACTTGCTCTTCCCCTGTCCTTCCAGTGGGTCTTCGGGCGGAGGGGCTGCTGTGCTGATTCTCAGGTGTGTGCACTTGTGGGAGCTGCTCCGCCCCCTCTGCCCCCCAGCCAAGTGCAGGGCTCAATAGGAGCTGTTTATCCTGTGAGGCCCCTGTTCCCTGGCAACCCCACTCCATCCCAGGCGACCCCCGCTCCATCCCAGGCACAGGGTGACACTTGGAGGAACAACCACATTGGCGGTGGCCAGCCTTCCAGCTCTGGAGTCAGCTCCCGCAGTAACTACCACAGTCTCCCAGTCCACATTGGCCTGGATGCTCTGGGGGCGGGGGGTGCTGACCTGCTCAGCTCAGGGGCACCCGGCGGCAGGAGCGTCCTCGCTGTCCTGGGCCCTCCCACCTCCCTGTCCCGGGGGGGGAGCGCAGGATCCTGGGCTGTGTCCCCTGGCGCCCTGGGATCCCTGGCCTGCGCTGCTGGAATGGCGCTCTGGGGGTGCGGCTCCTGAAGGCCCTTTCCCCCAGGCTCCCCTCCTCTGTTAGTGACCCGGGAACCTGAGGCTTCACTGCCCCTCGCATGATCCTGCCCAGTTTCCCTGCTGAGCACCTCTCTGTCCGGGAAGAATCTGGGGCCGATTGTTAAAGTTCCCGCTTCTCCGGGGCTGGGCTCTCCTGTCTGGGGGCTCTCACCGCCCCCCCTTAACCCGGCTCCTTGCGGTGCCCCTCCCTCACTGGATTCTGTTTTATTTGTTTTCCCACCTTCCTACCTTGTTAGAAGCGAAACCCTTCTCTCTGTAGCGTTCCAGCTGTTCTCTCTTTAAATCTCAGGTTGAATTCCTAGGTGTTCAGGATGATTTGGAAGTTATCCAGGTAAGGTGGGGGGCCTGTTGAGTTGGGGACCCTACTCCTCTGCCATCTTGCTCCGCCCTCCAAGAATCTCTTAACTGTGGTTGTATCTTGGTCTGAAGTCACATCTGGAGAGTAGGTGGAGGGAATTTGACTTTGAAATTTATAGTCTTCGAGTATCCTCCTCCTCTCTTTTTACTATGACACTGTTTTAAGGGATGTAGCTCTTAGGAACAAGGAGAAAGTAAAAATATTTCCAGATAAAGAAGAACTGAGAATTTGCTACCATACATTCTTCAGAAAGAAAGATCCCATGATAAAAGTTCAAAATATAAAAATGGATCATAGGGGTGCCTGGGTGGCTCAGTCAGGTGTCAGACTCTTGATTTTGACTCAGGTCATGATCTCAAGGTCCTGGGATCAAGCCCCAAGTCGTACCCACTAAGGCACCCTGCAAATAAATTTTAAAAACTTAATCCTAAATAAGGCAGGAAAAAGAAAAAAATAGGTGGGGAAAAACAAAGGCATAAATAAGATGGCAGAAATTATTGCAGATGCTTCAGCAATCACAGTAAATATAAATGGACCACATTTATCAATTAAGTGTCAGAGACTGTCAGAATAAAAAAATAAAATCCAGGTTTGTGCAATTTACCAACAATACACAATGCTTCAGAAAGATTGAAGAGAAAACATTAGAAAAGATATATGGGTAGCAAAAACTAACCAAAATAAATGCTGTATGGTTACATTAATATCAGACAAAAATAGATTTTATGATGACAGAGATAGCAAGCTATCCATTTAAAATCTCTTCCTTTTTATAGGGAGTTATAGGTGGGAAGTGACTAATCCATCAGTGATTAATTTTCCAAGTCCTCCTTTCACTTATGAGTAGTCATGTGACCAATTTTTCCAATCAACCATGAGTGGAATTGATGCCTGATAAGCACAGGGCTCTGAATATACTGGCATAAAATTCATATGCAAATTCCCTTGTTTTTGTTGTTATAAACAAAATTTACCCCAAATCTCACCTCCCAGTGTAAAAATGTTATTTTACTTCTTTCTAGGTCCCTCTATAAACATAATTGTGTAAACATAAAGAAAAATTGGGATCTCATTATATACAGAGACTTGTCTAGATTCCTCATTAAACCCTGTATTCTTCTCTTCCATGTTATCAAATGCTCCTCTTAAGCATGACTTTTAAAGTTGCCACAGCAATCTATAACTCAGCACAGTGCTGGACATAGGGTAGCCTTTAATAAATGTTGGCAATGAGTGATGAAGAGAAGGAGCCTGAGGATGATAAGGAAGGAGATGGAATATATAGCACAATTCATATCCACCCACTCCTCTGACACCCATGGTAATGACTATCACTCCCTATATCTCTGTCTAATATCTCTGATAATTTCCTAAGGATAAATTGCTGGAAGTAGAATTACTGAGTCCAAGAATATGAGTCTGTTTAAGATTCTCAATACAGACCATCAAGTTGCTTTCTAAAGAGATTGCACCAATTTATAATCCTCACAGCTGCCTTGTAAAATGAGGATCATTTTTCCCATTTAACAAATCAGATGACCAAGGCTCAAAGATTAAGAAACTTGTTTCAAGTCATTACTAAGACTGGACTTTGAATCTAACTACAAAGTTATTATTCTAATTCCATTCCTAACTTACTTTGGGGCTTAGTTTCCCCCTTTCCCCCAAAATGTATGTCAAAGCTCCAAAGCAACTGGCCTGGATTATTTAAAGATGTCAGTGTCATGAAAGACCAAAACACAAACGAGGAAAAACAACTAGGAACCCTTCTAGGTTAAAGGAGACTAAAGAGGTATGTAGTGTATGATCCTTTATTAGAAACTGAATTTTTATTTTATTTATTTTAAAGATTTTATTTATTTATTCATGAGAGAGAGAGAGAGAGAGAGAGAGAGAGAGGCAGAGACACAGGCAGAGGAAGAAGCAGGCTCCATGCTGGGATCACACCCTGGGCCGAAGGCAAGTGCTGCTAAACTGCTGAGCCACCCAGGGATCCCTATTCTATCATCTCTTTAAAGATTCTATTTATATAGTTATTTGAGAGAGAGCACATGCAGGAGTGTGGGAAAGTGGGGGGGAGGGCAGAGGGAGAGGGAAGAGCAGGCTCCTTACTGAGTAGGGAGCCCAAAGTGGGGCTTGATGGATCCCAGGACCTCGGGATCATGACCTGAGCCAAAGGCAGATGCTTAACTGACTGCATCACCCAGGTGCCCCAGAAACTGAATTTTTAAAAACCAGTTATTAAGGACATCTTGGGAAAAGTTGGGGAAATTTAAACTGTATATTAGACAACAGTATTGTGCCACTGTTGAATTTTGCAATGTGACAATCATAATGTGATTATGTAGGAGAATGTCTTTATTCTTAAAAGATACACATTGAAATATTAAAATTGAAGTGTCATGTCTGCAATAAACTCTCAAATGGTTCAGGAAAAGAAAGAAGGAAAGAAAAAGAGAAATGGGGGGAGAAAAGAAATTTAAAAATATGTACATAGTGGGAGGAGGGAGAGGGAGAATATAAAAGTGCTATATCTGGTGACTCTTGTTGAAAGGCATATAGGTGTTCATTTTACTCTTCTTGAAACTTTTCTAAAGGTTTGAAATTTTACAAAATAATATACTGCCGAATAAAAAATGGATACCAAAACATGGCATTGGTACTGGATCTTTAAAATGATTTCACAGGCTGTAAAGACTTTGCACAGGTTTCATTTCTTCTTTTTTTAATTTTTAAGAAAGATTTAATTATTTGAGCAGAGGATGGGGGGTGGAGCGCACAAGCAGGGGAGGGGCAGAGGGAGAGGAAGAGAGAGAATCTCTGACCCCCTGCCGAGCACAGAGGCCAAGGCAGGCTTGATCTCAAGACTCTGAGATCATGACTTGAGCTGAAATCAAGAGCCAGATGCTTAACTGACCAAGCTACCCAGTTGCCCCTCTTTTGTTTTTAAAATATTTAAAGGAGGGGGATCCCTGGGTGGCTCAGTGGTTCAGCGCCTGCCTTTGGCCCAGGGCGGGATCCTGAGGTCCCGGGATGGAGTCCCACATGGGGCTCCCTGCATGGAGCCTGCTTCTCCCTCTGCCTGTGTCTCTGCCTCTCTCTCTCTCTGTCTCTCATGACTAAATAAATAAAATCTTTAAAATAAAATAAAATATTTGAGGGGCTGGCACCTGGCTGGCTCAGTTGGAAGACTGTGTGACTTTTTATCTCAAGAGTCATGAGTTTGAGCTCCTTGTTGGGTGTAGAGATTACTTAAATAAAATAAATCTAGAAAAAAATAAAGTATTTGAAGAAATGCTTTAAAGAGAGCCCAATATCCTTAAGGCTCAAGGGATCCTAAAGAATTTTCCCCATCGAGCTTGTTTTTAGACTGTTAAATAATTGCTGCTGACTCATTTGCTGATAGTCTCTGGATTTTGCAGTTTAGTACTGTGATTACTATTGTCTTGGTGATTAGCAATCTGATTATATAATCAGAGCTGGATTTTGTGTGTCTTCTTTCTTCATCCTAGGGGAGCAATTATAACTGGTCCCTCGGGGGATCATGAGTGTGGGCACAATGCAGTGAGAAAGGCTAGGATTCTTTCTGTATCTTTATTCTTTGTCTTTTTATTGGCTAGCTGTATCTGTCATAAATAAGCTGAGTGAAAATTAAAGTCTTAGGGTATAATGTATTTTTCTGATGGCCTCTATTTTTCAACCTAAAATATGCTATCTAAACCATGCACATTCATTGACAACTGAGATACAGATTTTGTAATAAAAATTCTATTCAAAATTGTATAAATGTATATATCATATTTTCCTTTTTGAGGGAGAGACTATTTTAAAATACACTATTAAAGGAAGACTTGTTTAAAAATGAAATGACATTACCTTTCTTCTTATCTAAATAAGCAGAGTTTAATTTTCCAGTGCTAACTTTCTCATATTTCCACAAGAGTAAAACAGTAGTGGAAAAAAGAATTGAGTCACCTCAGTTTCTTAATGAAAAGTTTGGTATAAGTTAATTTCTGGGGGAGTTGGCAGCCATGTCTCCATGAATGTACCTTGTTTCTAGGTCAGTTCCACTCAAGAGTAGCACTGAAATTGGGGTGTAAACAGCTTGGCTAATAGGTGTATTTTAATCCTGTTTGCCTGTTTCAGTCCCTCTGGGTTGCTTTGAGGAAGCACAAATCTCTCAGAAGGTCAATGGTTCAGTTCAATGCAGTGTTGCCTTCTAGCAACATCCCTTTGCATAATATTTGTTGGTGAGAAAACAAGGAGAACATTGATAAGGAATTAACATTAACTTGGGGTGAAATATTTATGAACAAATTTAACCAAAAGGCTTATACAGTTTAATTAAGTTGAATTAACATTTGCCTGCTTCAGGGTACGGTATATAGTTGGAAACCCAGAATTGTCACAGTTGAAATATGTTTTCAATGTTTACTTATTATTATATTTAATTTGAACTTTTTGCTTTGAAATAATTTAAGCTTACAAGTAAGTTTCATTTAGAAATAGTATAAAGATCTCAGGTTCTCAGGTATATCCTTCATCTAGATTAACCAGTTGTTAATATTTTGTAAAACTTGCTTTATCACTTTATCTCTCTCTCTCTATATATATAATATATAAAATTATAACTCATTATAATTATGTATAAAATATATAAGTAAAGTTAAATGTATTTCTATTTATATTAAATATAAATATATAATAAATATATTTAAAAATGATTATAATTAATTATATATAATCTATATTGTTCTCTATTTTATTGTTGTTATTATTATTAATTTTTTTAATTGCAGACCTCATGTCCTTTTACCCCTTAAATATTTTCAATGTGTATTTCTTAAGAACAGGGACATTTTCTTTCATAACTATAGTAAAATGACCAAAATCAGAAAACGTAACATTGAAACAATGTTATGATCTACTATACAATCCATATTCAAATTTTGCCAATTGTTCCTATGATGTCTTTTTTTTTAAGACTTGAGAAAGAGAGAGAGAGATTGAGAGGTGTGGGAGAGGTGCAAAGGGAGAGAGAATCAAGCAAACTCCATGTTCAGCATGAAGCCAGATTCAGTGCTCAATTTCACAACCCCGAGATCATACCTGAGCTGAAACTGAGTCAGTCGCTTAACCGATTGTGCCACCCAGATGCCCCCCAATAATGTCTTTTATAGCAAACTTTCCCCCCTTTGATCCAGAACCTAATCCAGGATCATACTACCCACTTAGCAATCATATCCTCCCTATGCTTTTAAGATCTGTAACAATTTCTCTGTTTTTCTTTGTCTTTCATGATATTGACATTTTAAAAATCCTAGAGGTCAGCTGTTTAGTAGAATATCCCTCAATTTAGGTTTGTAAGTTTATTGACACTTAGATTCAGATTGTGCCTGTTTGCCAGCAATAGCAGGGAAGTAGCATTATGCCCTTCTCCGTGCACGAGACCAGGAAGTCAATTTGTCCCATTATTGATGACGCTGACTTGAATCACTTCGTTAACCTCCATGTTTCTCCACAGTAAAATTACCATTTTTCCTTTGAAGTGCAATGTTTTTGAAACTACTACTCAATCTTTTACAATGGCTAAAGGTTGTAGTACAGATTGAAAGTGGTGCAGAGTTATAAATTTGGACCAAAAAAACAAAGGTAACTCTATTATTCGAATAAAATTTAGGAATCTGATTGTAGGTTTGGCTGTTGCACACAATCTTAATAAGACTTCGTGTTCATTCACACAGAATGGTGTTACAGGATTATTTGTCTCAACACTATTTTTTTAAGATTGATTTATTTGTTTTAGAGACAGACCACAAGCAGGAGGAGCAGAGGGAGAGGGAGAGAGAATCTCAAGCAGACTGTGCTCGAGGCAGTGCTCAATTTCATGACCCTGAGCAGAAACCAAGAGTCGGTCACTTAACCAACTGTGCCACCCAGGTGCCTGGTCTTTAAATAAGTGATCTAGTTAATATGTTCCAACTTTGTGTCTAGCCTTGCTCTCATTGGGTATGCTTTGAGTTGTAGATAATATAGATATAATTCTATTTCAATTACACTTGTATTTTATATACTTACTCTAATATGGCACCTGGGATGGGGGATATTAGACATTTGTATTTTGCAGGAAACCTTTAAACAAAAGCAATTGAATGCATCTTTCTTAATGGCTACCCAAGAAATCTTAAAAACCAAAGCAAACATGAGTTCAGTCACAATGTGGACACATGGAACATCTTATAAATGACACAGATCGGAGGAATATGTTTCTATGTGTCAGTGTCAAAAAAATTTTATTCCCTAAATGATCTATCTCATGCACATCAGGCAATCAGCCAATAATGATAAGCAATTATTACTAATAACAAGGAAGCATCTCTGTGGGCTCAGGGTACCCACAGCCCACATCGCACATCATTAGGGTGCCCCTGATATATTTCTTTGTGGCTTCTTTTCTCTGACTACATCAAAGCCTGAAGCAGAATATAATGATTTAAAAAGATAGACACAGTCAATGTATTGACCCTTGAAATTGGGTGCCTGTGGCTGCTTCTCATTTCTGGGAACCCTTCTTAACAACTCTGTCTCCTAATTTCTGCCTGGCTCGAGCTGCATTTCAGTAGGCTCCAACTTTGTTGGAATGGGAAGTAGGAAAACTGCCACCTTGGATAATGAGATTGGAATCCTAAGCTTTTCTGTGTTTCAGGACTGACCTACCAGTATGATTTGAAAATAGCTTTACAAATTCTCATCCCCTACGCATACAAAGATGATGGTAAATAGAATCCTTGAATTAGACTCTGTTTTAACTTTTACAAGACTATCAATCCTCTTCTCTTCTTTAAACATGATAAATGTTAAATGCAAAGCATCCCCAACCCTCTGAAGGAATGCTCCTGAAAGCAAGTAGGGAATTTACATAGTGCTATTTTAGCTGGTCTGCAGTAATGCAATAATTGTTTGATTTTGAAGTGTTCTGGACTAATTATAATGTTATCATAATTCATATGTCAATATTCCTGAGTTACAGAAATTTCTGTTTTTACCTAATAACTAAGCTTTAATGAATCTTATTTCTCAAGGGTGGATTTTCATTTCAGGCCACATATTAGTTTCCATTGTTGCCATAGCAGATTACCATGATTTTGCCTTTAAACAAAATCCATTCGTTAGTTCCCAGATCTGTAAGTCAGATGTCTGGATACAGCATGGCTCAATTGGATCTTCTGCCTCGGTCGGGTCTTATGATGCCAAAATCAAGATGTTGGCAGGACCTTTCTGGAGGTTCTGGGTAAAAATCTACCTCCGAAAACATTCAGATTGTTGGCTGAATTTAGCGCTTTGTGATTACAGGACTGAGGTCCTTGTTTTCTTGTTGGCTGTCAGTTCAGGAGCTGGTCCTGGCTCCTAGATGCTGCCCACATTCCTTCTCATGCTTTCATGTGTGCCCCTGCAACAAAGGCTGATTGAGTCCTTCTCATGCTTCAAATCACTGACTTTTCTTTCTGCCACATCTCTCCTCTGCTTCCAGAGAAAGTTCTCTGCTTTTAAGGACTTAAGAGATTAGATCATGCCTACTTGGATAGTCTAGGATAATTGTCTTATCTTCAGGTCCATAACCTTAATTCCATCTGCAAAATCCCTTTAGCCATGTAATGTAATATATTTACAGGTTCTAAGGGTTAGGGCAGGGCACTAACTCTGGAAGGCCATTATTTGGCCTACTCTAGGCCAGGAAAAAAAAAAAAGATGAGACTGAAGGTTCATCATGAATTTGGGATTTTCAAACACAGATTTCAGTAGCTTTCTTGAATAAGTGCATAGTACCTCTATAAAGAATGGTACCTGACTTTTGGTTTTCACTGGTCAATACAGGAGTCTTGGAGATGAAAAACTGACAAGCCCAGGGATGCCTGGGTGGCTCAGTGGTTGAGTGTCTGCCTTTGGCTCAGGTCATGATCCAGGGTCCTGGGATGGAGTCCCGCATCAGGCTCTGCCTATGTCTCTGCCTCTCTCTCTGTGTCTCTCATGAATAAATAAATAAAATCTTAAAAAAGAGAGAGAAAAAAAACTGACAAGCCCAGATATCATTCAAATATAATCAGGAACTTTGGGGTGAATACAGGGATGAATTTATGGACCTCTAATCCTAGAGCTTGTACCAGATCCCAAAAGAGTGGCAAGTCTTTTGGGAAAGATCTATGTGCCTTCTTGGGTCCCTCATGACCTCTTCATGAACAAAATGGGAACATCAAATCATCTGTGCATGTAAGATGTGACAAGGAGAGTCTAAAAGATGTTAGGTGTTCTCTGGTTAATACAAACATCACTTGTATCCATCAGCTATTAGATAAGGTGTCAAAAGATACAATAAGATATTAATAACTACAAATGTCCGTAGTCATTTTAATTTGGGTGAATATAATAACAGCCAATCACCATCGGCTGGAACAGCCTTATAAATAAGGTCACAGGAGGATCTTCACTTGAAGAAAAGAAAAATTCAAGATATTCTTTGTGTGTGTGTTTTGTTTTGTTTTCGTAGCAGGCCGAAACCCTAGTTTATTTCAGCATCAGCAACATCTTAGCCATCACAAAAGTAAACTCTACCAAGGGCGACAGAAGTCTCTATAGTGAGGCTAAGGGCTCAGCTGCCAAGTGGCGAACATCAGAGGGGTGCATGGCTGGCAGTGCGCCGGCAGTAAGTTCGGAAGCAGCGGGGCTGGTGGTGGTGCAGGTGCGGCTGGGGCCTCACTTCTGGGCAGGCACGAGGTCATGGATGGCCTGGTCCTGCTCCAGCCTCTGCTCCATCTCGATGAGCAGCTTCACACCGTCCACCACCACCTGTACCAGCTCCACCTCTGAGAAGCCCAGGCGGTCTGCGTCGGAGACCTCAAAGACGCCCCCCACGGCAGCTGTGTCCACACCACCTGTGCCTCGTTTCTGAAGCCGTAGCCGCTTGAGCGCCTCCGGGAACTTCTCATGCTTGCCCAGGTGGGGCAGCTTGATGTGCACACCTGCCCGCAGGCCTGTGCCCAGGTTGGATGGGCAGGTGAGGATGTAGCCCAGGTGAGGGTTCCACGTGAATTCGTAATTCTTTGACTTGAAGAGTGCTTCAATCCGGGTGAGGCCGTTGCAGAACCGCGGGAACACCTCCTTCATGTTGCCCCCTTTCTGCATGGAGATGACCCGCAGGTGTCTTCCTCGTCGACCCACATCGGGAAGGTCTTATTGTCGTTGTGCCAGATGCCGCGGGCGTCCGGCCAGTCGTGGACAGGAGTCGAGGCCAGGAGCAGGGGCGACACGGGCTTGTCGAAGAGGACGTGGTCGGCGATGAGCTGCTGCTGCTCCGCCTCGGTCCTGCTCTTGAGCGCGTAGTACCGGGGCCGGGTCGCCGGCCAGGCTCGCCGGAGCTTCCACCGCGAGCTTCCCGAGGGCACAGTGCGGGGGGAGGCGGAAGCCGCGGATGCTGCGACCCGTGCGCACCCGCGAGCTCAGCACATAGTTGGGGTCGGGTCGTCGCCGCCCTGCAGGTTGTCGGGGTTGAGGCCGGTCTTGTGCTCGTCGCCACCGGGCCGGTCCTCGAGGATGGGGTCAAAGAGCTCCTTGCACACGTCATGTGACTCCTCGTCGCCGGCCGCGCAGCCCACGGTCATGATGTAGGGGTGGCCCGGGTTGTCCACGCCGGTCTGGATGACGTCGTCCAGCGGGAGGCCGCTCGCGCGCTCTGGGCGCGCAGCTCCAAGTACAGCGGGGGGGGGGGGAGCCGCACCCTGGCCGTGTGGTTGCGGTGGCCGCGAGGTCGGGGGCGAGGGGAGCTCCTCCTTCAACGCGTTGTGGCTGTTGGAGAAGGGCGTGGCGGGGCGTGGGCGGGGCGGGGCCTGGCTGGGGGGGCGGGGTGCTGCCTCCCTCGGCAGCTCCGGACGCCGTGCAGGCCAACAGTCTGGTTTTGTTATTATTGTATTTTTTTCATAGTTACTTAAACTATTTTATTTTATTTTATTTTTTAATTAGAATTCAATTTGCCAACATACAGAATAACGTCAAGTGTCCTCCTCAGTGCCCGTCACCCACTCACCCCACCCCCCGCCCTCCTCCCCTTCCACCACCCCTAGTTCGTTTCCCAGAGTTAGGAGTCTTTCATGTTCTGTCTCCCTTTCTGATATTTCCCACACATTTCTTCCCCCTTCCCCTTTATTCCCTTTCACTATTTTTTATATTCCCTGTATGAATGAGACCATATAATGTTTGTCCTTCTCCGATTGACTTACTTCACTCAGCATAATACCTTCCAGGTCCATCCACGTCGAAGCAAATGGGGGTATTTGTCGTTTCTAATGGCTGAGGAATATTCCATTGTGTACATAGACCACATCTTCTTTATCCATTCATCTGTCGATGGACACCGAGGCTCCTTCCACAGTTTGGCTATCGTGGCCATTGCTGCTAGAAACATCGGGGTGCGGGTGTCCCGGCGTTTCGCTGCATCTGTATCTTTGGGGTAAATCCCCAGCAGTGCAATTGCTGGGTCGTAGGGCAGGTCTATTTTTAACTGTTTGAGGAACCTCCACACAGTTTTCCAGAGTGGCTGCACCAGTTCACATTCCCACCAACAGGGCAAGAGGGTCCCCCTTTCTCCGCATCCTCTCCAACATTTGTGGTTTCCTGCCTTGTTAATTTTCCCCATTCTCACTGGTGTGAGGTGGTATCTCATTGTGGTTTTGATTTGTATTTCCCTGATGGCAAGTGATGCGGAGCATTTTCTCATGTGCTTTTTGGCCATGTCTATGTCTTCCTCTGTGAGATTTCTCTTCATGTCTTTTGCTCATTTCATGATTTCATTGTTTGTTTCATTGCTGTTGAGTTTAATAAGTTCTTTATAGATCTTGGATACTAGTCCTTTATCTGATAGGTCATTTGCAAATATCTTTTTTCCCAGGAAGGACAACTTGAGGAAAGATACATATAAAAATTAGCTCTTCCCAGTGAAAAAAATTCTAACTTTGATATAGGCTAAGTTAAAGGCTGTCAGGCTCCTTAATAGTGTAAAGTGATTTGGGGGGAAATTGACTCAGAAAACCCAGCACTCATGACATATTGATAAGTAAAAGCAGAAGACTACAGAATGGCCTACATAGTAGTCTGTATTGTACATACACATTAAAAAAAAAAAAGAAAAAAGAATGGGAGGCCACATACTAAAATCACAACAGAGTTGATCTCTGGGAGGTAAGATTTTAAGCATTTAAAATTCTTTTCTTTAGGGTGCCTGGGTGGCTCAGTTAGGTAAGCATGTGACTCTTGATTTCAGCTCAGGCCATAATCTCAGGGTCAGGAGATGGAACCCCCCATTGGGCTCTGTGCTCATCTGGGACTCCGTCTTCCTCTGCCCTTCCCTCCCATGCTTGTGTGCACTCTCTCTCTCTCAAGTAAATAAGTCTTTAAAAAATTAGAAAAATAAGATCTTTTTCTTTGTGTTCTTTTGAATTTTCAAATTTTCTTTCATTGAGCACGTATTACTTTCTAATTAGAAATAGAACCATGTAAAAATCAAAAAAGAACTCAAGGTGGAAAGAGGGGGTGGGATCCATTTTGGAATGTAACTCTGTGCTCTTAAATATCTTTATCTGCAGTGTGATAGATATTTTTCTTGCTTTTGGCTGCCAGGCACCTTTTCAAAGCCTTCCTATACTTAGGTATTTCCTACCTCTTGACTCTATTTCTCCCTCCCCCAAAGTGGAAGACAATGGCTCATTTTCCCAGCTTGGCCCGCAGCTAAGGCACAAACCTTTGATGGAGGTTCTTCATGACCACGCAGAACAATAGCAGTGAAATTTCTGTCCAGAAGCCAGAGACATTAGAAGGCATGCATATGGGAAATCTGTGGCTGAGCGGCATTTGTTCATCAGAAGCAGAGAGAGGTGGCCAAAATCCTAGTGGGAACTTTCTGGGCCAATCGGTGGTGGCTGTAGTGTCTCCACAGAAGCAATCTTGAGATGTGGTTTGGGTCCTGTCTGGGCTGTGGAAAGTCTCTGCCAGATTCTCCAGTCCTCCAGGAGATTCTGTGAGCTACTTACTATCCTTTTATAAGTGGCATTTCTGCTCAAACTACTTAGGATGAGTTTTGTTGACAGCTAAGAACCCTGACTATTATGGACTGAACTATGCCTTCTCTAAATTCATATGTTGAAGCCCTAACTCCCAGTACCTTAGAATGTGACTATATCTGGAGGTAGTTTAAAGAGGTGATTAAGTTAAAATGAGGTGGTTAGGACAGCCTCTGAGCCAATGTGATGGGTGTCCTTTTAAGAGGAGACAGCAGGGGCCCATGCACAGAGGAAAATCCAGTGAGGACCCGGAGATAAGGCAGCAGTCTGCAGACCAAGGAGAGAAGCCTCAGAGGAAACCAAGCCCTGCCGACACCTCGATTTTAGACTCCTAACCTCCAAAACTGTAAAGAAAAAAAAGTCTGTTGTTCCAGTGACACAGGCTGTGTCATTTTGTTACAGCAGCCTGAGCAGACTAACACGCTGACAATACAAGGACACGTCTGTGAAAGAAAAAAACCCAAAACCTATGCCTCCGTCCCTGCCTTTGCGCTGAGCCACAGCAGCGGCCACAGAAAATGAAGGCAAGATGGGGAAGGCCACCGGCGACCACAGTCAGGGTGGAGGAAGTACGCGGCCTGTGGCTGGTAGCCAGGATGGCAGGGCCTCAGAGAGCTGATAGCAAGTTTAAGGCACATACAGAGAATCACAGGTCAGGTACAGGGGCTGCCAGGAGGAGACAGAAGGCAAGATTCATGCCCACATGTCAGCATGATAGTTCACAACGAGGGCATGTAACGGAAGACACCAACCGCAAAGAAAACAGATCCAGAGGCGAACTCATTATCCTTTTGTTTTAAATAACATGCATCCATTTGCATTTGGTTACAAAAGAATTATATGCTTATCATAGAACATTTTAGAAAATACAGATGTTAAAAAAAGATTTTATTTATTTATTTATTTGACAGACAGAGAACAAGCAGGGGGAGCAGCAGAGGGAGAGGGAGAAGCAGGCTCCTCGCCGAGCAGGGAGCCCGATGTGGGACTCGATCCCACGACCCCAGGATCATGACCTGAGCCGAAGGCAGACACCTAACCTACTGAGCCACCTAGGGCACCCCACAGAACAGATTTAAATCGACACATGCACATAAATAAACCTCACTCCCAAGCTTCAAACCTAGAGATAAGACTGAAATTTGAATGTGTTTCCTTTAGATCATTCTCCACGTATATATAACACTTTTTTAAAAAGATTTTATTTATTTATTCATGAGAGACACAGAGAGAGAGGCAGAGACACAGGCAGAGGGAGAAGCAGGCTCCATGCAGGGAGCCCGACGTGGGACTCGATCCTGGGTCTCCAGGATCCGGCCCTGGGACAAAGGCGGCACCAAACCACTGAGCCACCCGGGCTGCCCTATATGACACATTTAAAAAGAATCCTCACTGGCATGTGCCATGTAGTCCATTTCTATTGTTCATTCTCTGAACAGCTAACAATGTGGCAAGAGCATGTCTTGTTACATGGGCCTCGGGGAGTTGGTTTGCTGAGGGCGGACTGCTCAGCGGATCGAAGAGGCATGTCGCCAGTGAGCCTGGAAATAAGGGCAGGCTTATTTTGTTTTTCTAAAAACAAAAACCAAAACAAGTTCATCTCACTTTACTCAAGGAGGTCCGACATGATGCTGTCGCTTGTTCACTGCTTGCATTTGAAAAACTAAGTCTCAAGGTTTAGAAATCCATAGTTCTGATCTTTTTAAAAAGTAGTATTAGAGAGATTGTATAATGGTTTATTGAGTTTAGAAATTCACCAATGACTACCTCCAGCCTTCCAAAGCTTTTTGCTAAAGCAGCCTGTACATGTCAAAAAATTGCTCTAAATAGCTTGCAAACCACTCGACTCTGCCCCCTTTATGTAGTGAAATTGGTCAGTTTCCCAACAGTAAAGAAGAGGGAAAATATAGATTGGCAGCAACCAACACTGCCCTGAGAACAACGGCTTTCTAAATCCAGGGCTTTTTAGTAGGAGACATAAGTAATTACAGCTTCATGTAGCTGTTAACTAACGTTTTCAAACCCCAGGAAAAAAGAGCATTCTTTTGCTGGCTTTTGTTTCTGCTTTGAGCTCAGAGCTGTAATTCCTCTTCCTGCTGGGCCAATCAGGGACACTGGTGACTTTTCACTAACCAGATCTAGATTTGCAGTCCGAACTGGGCACTTTAAATCACACCCAGAAGCAAATTGGAAACTCGTCTTCTGGGAAACCTGGATATTTTGTGAGACGGTTAAAACCTTCTGCATTTGGGCTTGAACCTGGCCCACACTTTTGTGGCTGCCCCCCTGGGTAAAGCCTTTCTGATTTTTCACTTCAGACAAAGTAAAAGAATCACTGGTCTCAGATGTGTGTGTGTGTGTGTGTGTGTGTGTGTGTGTGTGTGTGTGTGTGTTTAATCTGGGTAAAATATACATAACATAAAATGTACCATTTTAACCATTTCTGTAAGTGCACAGTTCTGTAGTATGAAGTGTATTCCTTGCTGTGCAACCGTAACTACTATCCATTTCCAGAACTTTTTAATGTTCCCCAAGTTCCATACCTATTAAACGCCAACTCCTCATTTCCTGTCTCCCCTACAGTCTCTGGCAACTGTCTCTGTTTCCCATCTCTGTGAATGTGACTCCTCTAGGTACCCTGTATAAGTGGAATCTTAGAATATTTGTCCTTTTGTGACTGGCTTCTTTTACTTAGCATAATGCCTTGAAGGTCTGTAACATATTGTAACGTGTCAGAATTTCATTCCTTTTCAGGCTCTATAACAGTCCATGTGTGTATAGACTACATTCTGTTTATCCACTCATCTGTTGACAAAACACTTGGCTTCTACCTGTTGGCTACTGTGAATGATGCTGCTATGAACATGGATGTAGCAAAATCTTTCTCAGTTCTTGCTTTTGAATCTTTGGGGTATTTCCCCACAAAAGGAATTGCTGGATCATATGGTAATTCCATGTTTACATTTTTGAGGAACTGCATATTGTTCCTCAGAGTGTCAGACTATTTTACATCCCCACCAGCAGCACGCAAGGGTCCCGATTTCTTCAGATGTGTTTGTTTGTTTGTTTTTAAAAAGATTCTATTTATTTATTCATGAGAGACACACACAGAGAGGCAGAGACATAGGCAGAGGGAGAAGCAGGCTCCCTGCAGGGAGCCCAATACAGGGCTTGATCCTGGACCAGGGATCATGCCCTGAGCCAAAGGAAGGCGCTCAACCACTGAGCCACCCAGGCATCCCCAGATGTGTTTTAAAGTACCCACATTTGGGGCACCTGGGTGGCTCAGCGGCTTAAGCCTCCCACTCTTGATTTCAGCTCAGCTCATGATCTCAGGGTGGTGGGAATGAGCCCCAGGTCAGGCTCCACACTCAGCAAGGAGTCTGCTTCTCCCTTTTCCCCTCTCCCTTGCCCTGTGCACCATGTGCTCTCTCTTTCTCTCTCTCTCTCTTTCTCTCGAATGAATAAACAAATCTTAAAAAAAAAAAAAGTACCTACATTCGCATCACCAAATCACCATTTTCATCACCCCACAGAGCTTTGTTAGAAGTGGTTCCCAAACTCTGATGCAGGTAAAAATAACCTAAGGAGTGTGTTAAAATGCAGATTATTGGTCCCACCCCAGAAATTCTCATTCAGTAGGTCTTTGGCGGGGGCCTTGGAATCTGCATTTTCACATCAGTTGCCCAGATGCTTCTGGTGCAGGTGGGTTCCGGGTAACCTTTGAGAAAAAGTAAGATAAAAGATCTAAACTGGGAAGTTTAGAATCACCCTAAAGCCAAACTTTTGGGTTTTGCCTCTATTTGAATTCAGCCCCACTTATATGTCAGTGCATTTTTACTCTGGGATTAAGTGACCACGTGCAGCCAATGTTGGAAAAATTGCTTATAAAACTTCAGGAAAGGGGTGCCTGGGTGGCTCAGTCAGTTAAGTGTCTGCCTTTGGTTCAGATCATGATCTCGGGCTCCTGGGATCAAGCCCTAAGTCCAAATCTGGCTCCCTGCTCAGCAGGGAGTCTACTTCTCCCTCTCCCTCTCTCTCTCTACCCCTCCCCTGCTGGTGCTCTCTCATTCACTCGCTAGCTCTCTTGAATAAATAAATAAAATCTTTTTAAAAAAACTTCAGGAGGGAACCCTGGATGGCGCAGCGGTTTAGCGCCTGCCTTTGGCCCAGGGCGCGATCCTAGAGACCCGGGATCGAGTCCCACGTCCGGCGCCCGGTGCCTGGAGCCTGCTTCTCCCTCTGCCTGTGTCTCTGCCTCTCTCTCTCTTTCTCTCTCTCTGTGTGTGTGACTATCACTAAAAAAAAATTAAAAAAAACTTCAGGAAAGAGTGTCTTGTAGAAGCTATTTTCTGACTTCTTCAGGTGCCTACATTTTTTTTAATTTTTATTTTTTAAAGATTTTATTTATTTATTCATAGAGAGGCATAGAGAGAGAGGCAGAGACATAGGCAGATGGAGAAGCAGGCTCCCCACAGGGAGCCTCATGTGGTACTTGATCCCAGGACCCTAGGATCACGACCAGAGCCTAAGGCAGATGCTCAACCACTGAGCCACCCAGCTGCCCCTCAACTGCCTACATTTTGATCATCTTTTCCAGTTTCTCCTATTTATGCTTTCCTGTACTTTTAAAATGTCCAACATTGAACATGCATTACTTTTATAATTAGAAAAACGATCCTCAAAGTATTACACCAAATAAAAATTCCTTGAAAACTCAAGTATTTCCTCTGTCGGGTTTTCTTTAGCAGCCACTTCCCTTCCACTCGAGACGTATCAGTCCCTCGGAGTCTGTGCCTTCCTGGCATTTAGTTTATAATTCTTCTAGACTATGTCTCTCTTTGAGAAGCAGTGATTGCATTTATTTTATTTTATTAAAAAAAAAACAGTGGTTGCATTAATAGAAACTTGAGAAAGAGGCCAGTGATTCTTGCCAGCAGTGCCTCATGGGTAATGGGATTCAGTTTGGAGGCTGGGACATGGGAGTTCAGCATGAAACCCAGACACAATTAGATTCAGGAGACTGCTAGCTTACTGGAGACCACAGTATCAATTTATTAAATTACAGTGAGAAATAGGAGATCTCCAAATAGGACTACTTATGTGAGTCAGTCAGCACATGTTTTTCCCTGTAGAAATACATACCCAAGAGACCAAATGACTCTACCACTTGGATGAATATTGGGTAAGCATGGGAATCAGACCACAAGAAATCAAATGGTTAAAATCAGTGGTGTCATAAAGCTCCTGTCACCTGACAGGGCCATTTGCCTTCTGAAGCCATGTTTGCTAAAAATTCCAGAACACATGGGACACTGAGTCAGAAAGAGACCTCACCTCTTGACCATCCTGGGGATCCACAGGCAGGTTTATCCTTCTGCTCTCTTTATTTCTATATTCTATGCAGAATATCCCCTTTCTTTCAGCGCATCATTCACCAGACAAAACACATAAGTAGGTTAACTCACATTCTGGGAAGGCTTTCCTGCAGATGTGTCCCCACAGTCCTATATGCATCGGGTACCTGAGCAAGATCAGGCAGTGCTGTTAGCATTGAGACAGGACGCGGGCTGGGGCAGGGGAGGAGATACTGAAAGATCTGCCTTAGATGCTGCAGCCTGCTTCAACAGCTAGAAGAGGTGTTACAAGTATGACCAAATCAGGTATTGAGGCTGAAAGATAGGAAGTGACAACAGGAAGGAAAACAAGAGAAAGCCTGAAGTAGATCAGAGGCCAAAGCCAGAGGTTCAGAGACTGTACTCAGACTAATTCTCGTGGATATGGTCTCCTGATGATGGCAGAGGCTTGTAGAGAACTCAGAGCCTGTCTCAGGGCTATGACCACCCCCCCACACTTAGAGACCCCCACACACACTTACAGACCAGGTCCTGTTTAGAGCATCTGACTGGTGGTTTCTAAGTATCTCAAAAACACATTTATAAACCATCTGTTAGGTAGGTTGGCTCCTTTAAATGGCTGAGCTCATTTGTTTTATGGTAATTTTCATTCAGAGGGTGAGTTCTATCTGACCTCATTAACAAATTCTGAGGTCATGTTATTGGACCCTATGGAAGTTATTTATATGTCTGGTCACCCTGATAGCCAAGGAATATCATGAATCCTCTCTATGTGTTCTCACCACCAAAGGCAAGTGCTTTAAAGAAAATTACAAGTCCAATGAAATTTGGGTGAATATATACATAATATAATTAATTAATTAACTAATTGTATTCTCAGAACACAGATCAATTAATTTCAGGGTTTCTGTGTGTTGCTGCTTACTACGATGAACAGAATTTATATATTATTTAGATCATCCAATTATCCTGAAGTACCATCACATTTGGCACTTATCTTTTTGTTTTCCTTACTGTATTTTTTTAAAGATTTATTTATATATTTTAGAAAGAGAGAGAGCGAGCATGTGCACACAAGCTGGAGGGAAGGGGCAGAGGGAGAGAGACAGAGAATCACAAGCAGACTCCCTGCTGATCTCAGAGCCTGACTTGGGGCTCAATCTCATGACCCTGAGATGATGACCTGAGCTGAAACCCAGAGTCGGACACTACCAGCTGAGCCAGCCAGGTATGTTGTACACTTTAAATGGGTGAATTGTATAGTGAAAGAATTATATCTCAGTGTAACTGTTAAAAACTCGATGACAGAGGTGCCTGGGGGGCTCAGTCGGTAGAGCATGCAACTTTTGATCTCAGGGGTCATGATTTCAAGTCCTACTTTGGGCATACTGCCTACTTAAACAAAAACAAATAAAAATAAAGCATACAATTCAAAGGTTTTAATATATTCACAGATAAGTGCAACCACCACCACAAACAATTCTAGAACATTTTCATCACCTTGAAAAGAAATTCTGCACCCTTTAGTTATCACCCCCTATCTAATTACCCACTGTCTAGCCCTAAGAAACCATTCATCTGCTTTCCATTCTCTAGATTTGCCTGTTTCATATTTCATACAAATGAAATTATATACTACGTGGTTTTTTTGTGACCATCTTCTTTAATTCAGCCTAAACTTTTCAGATTGGTCCATGTTGTAACATCTGTCAGTACCCCATTCCTTTACATAGCCAAATAATATTCTACTATATGGATATACCACTTTCATTTATCCATTCATCCATTGATGAACATTCAGGCCGCTTTTGGCTATTATGAACAACGTTCCTATGAATATTTGTGTACAAGTCTTTGTGTGGCTATGCATTTTCATTTCACTTGAGCCTATAACTTGGGATGACATTGTTGGTTTCTATGGAAATTTTATGTTTAACATTTTGAGAAACTGCCAAATTGTTTAGCAAAGCAGCTTAAAAAAAATCACTTTATAATCTAATCATAAATGTATGAAGGCTCCAATTTCTCCACATCCTTGTCAATACTTGTTATTAACTGACTTTTTTACTAGAACCATCCTATGAAATGGTATCTCATTGTGGTCTTGATTTGATTTGATGATCTGATGACTAACAGTGACTAGCATCTCTTCATGTGGTTATTGGTCATTTGTATATCTTCCTTGGAAAAATGTCTGTTCTGATCTTTTGCCCATTTTTTAATTGGTTTGTCTTTTTATTATTGACGTATAGAGTTCTTCATATAGTCTGGCTACAAGTCTTTTATCAGATACACTATTTGCAAATATTTTCTCCCAACCTATGTGTTGTTTTCTCACCTTCTGATGGTGTCCTTCAGAAGCACAAAAGTCTTAAATTTTGATGAAGCCCAATTTATCTTTTTGTTTTTCCAAACCACACACAGAACATGGTATCTAGGTGATTAACTCACAGCATCGTGATGGGCTACACTTAACCTTCTTTCTTTTCAATACAACATGCTTTAAATTTTAGAGTATTTGATTGAATTCATTTAGTCATTAGCATGCCAAATGCACCCACAAGGAAACAACAGATCCACAATTTCTGGTTCAGCACAAGGGATAAAAAAAGAAAAATCCAATCTACTTCCTACCTCAGCATCCAGTTTGGCATCTTTTTTTCCTCTTTTCACATCCCTTCTTTTGAGATGAAACTTTAGTAACCAATTTATATAATGGCTTCACTTATTCCATGGACTTGAGTGGCCAGCGTTGCAGACACATTTTTTCAGGAAGAATTGTTATTTTAATAACATTGATTCTTTCCAGCAGTGATAACGGCAGAGCACTCTTCCTGGACAATGACTTTGGAATAGCTCACAATGGGGGACCGAGATTGTACTTGAAAGATTTACCTAGCGGAAGGTTTATAAAACTTACTCTGTGTTTACTCCTTATCAAAGATGGTCAAAACAGCATTGTTTTAGTTCTCTGTCCTCTTAAAAAAACCTATGGCTGAGGTCTATAGCTCACACACTGTATTTTTAAGTCAGGGACTAGAAGGGAAGGGAAGATTACCGTTTTTCTAGTTCTTTGGGAGTGTTGTCCCATAGCATGAGGTCATGAGTTAATTTATCACAAATGATTATTTTTCAGTCCAAGTTATTGTTGGCCATATGTTTGAAATAGATGCCAGCCAAACCATATGTAGCTGTCCTAGCTATGCTAGTAAGTACAACACAACGTAAAAAATTCTCCAAAGATGAAGTATCCTCTGAGACAGATCCTGGCAGCAAGAAGGGCGTATATGGTTTGCTAAGACTGCACACCAGAAACAACATAAGCATTGACGTCACTCTTTTTCCTGGGTAATAAGACGGCATGTGCAGATGAATAGAGCAGATAAAAGGCCTTCATGCCAGTTACCTGGTTATGGATTCTGAGGTTTCACCTTTGACCTATGAAACTCTCTAGGGAGTTTCCTCCAGGGCCAATGCTTGGGGAAAATATTATTATCTCTATACATATACATATACATATACATATACATATACATATACATATATATGTATAAAACCAGTGCAAAGTTTTCTTTTTTTTAAATCAATTCCCTATGGGAGCAAAGTCCCTGGTGAAGTGGTTAGTAAGCAACAAAGCCTCTAGAGAATTGCTGTTTCCTTCCAAAGCTTTTCTTTTTTGTCTTTAAGGCTACAAAAATCACCCTCTTAAAATGTGTTTTTGGAAAAATAAATTAGTAACAAATTTCAATGTTTTAAAATTCTATTAAAATGCCAACTGATTTCTTTCAGGAATGGTTTAGTTTCTTTCCGCCTCCAGAGCAGTAGTAATTTTTGTTATTTGCCATGCGAGCACTCATGCTTATGGAGAATTATAGGCACGCAGTTATATTTAAAGTGAATATTATTTAAGTATTGAAGGGTATGGAATTATATTCATTGAAATATAATTAAAGTACAGAGACATAATAATAAGTGGGTGGAAGTACGTGCAATAATAGTTCAAGGTAATCATTGCATTACAATTGGGCCACAGATTACAGGAGAGTATAATGAGGTCTCCATTTAATTAGGGCACTTTAATTCTGAGCCAGATTGGAGGCAAAGGGCACTTCAGAGAAGTGCTAGGGCCCATTCTTACTACAGAAATAGGTGAAAATGGCGTTCTGAAAAGATTTTCATTTGAGTTTAGGAGTAGCCAGTGAAATGAGAGACAGAATTTTAACCTCTGATTCCATTACTTCATTGTGTGGACACAGGATACAATCTGTGTCCATAGAATTTCTATGCTGAGGCAGTGCAAATAATTCTTGAATGGAGCCCCCAAGTGTCTCCCAATCCGTCCCCATCTATCCCTCCTACCGTAGCTCACAGTATTCCTACACAGAGAACCTCCACTCTGGCTGAACGTCCTTGGCTTGGCACTGGAAATACCATGAGCATGTCCTGAGAACAGGTATGTCCACATGTACATGCTGTTGAGACTTGGTAAAACGGAGCAAGGGAATCACTCAGCCAGATTTTTCAGAGCTGCTCTGGGTCAGCCACCCTACCCCTCCTCTGGCTCCCAGGAGGCCTTGAATTTCATCTTTTTTTGGTCCAGCTGATGTGCCCAGCAAGCAGCCCTTCAGAATGGCTGCCAGGATCCCTCAAGTAGGAAACTGGCACCCTGTTCTTGCCCTCCAAAATCAGTTCCTCCTAAACTGACCCCTCCCACCTCCTGGTGATGGCCAGAGCCATCCTCCCTCCCAGTTCCCTTGCCGAAGCAGCTTTCCGACCCCTCCTCCTCAACGAGCCACCCTCATGCCTCAAAAGTCACTTCTACCTCTGAATTCCTCGGACTCTAATTGTCTGTGGGGTTCACAGAACGATTTGTGGATGAATAGTGAAGTAATACATCACCACCCACTTGTCCTCCCAATAATTCTCTGTGAGGAGAATTCCTTTGGGGCTCTTCATATCTTCAGTGGCTACCAGAGTGCCGATTGCCTAGCAGTAGTTATATATGGTGTTAAGAGTCATTTGTGCAGTGCTCTCGTCAAAAATGGGTAAGCTGCATCTAAACACAAGGAGACATCAGACAAAGCAAACTGAGTGATATTTTATACAAGAACTGGCTTGTACTCTTCTACCATGTCAAGATTATGAAGGGCGAAGAAAGACAGAGGAATGTTCCAGGTTAAGAGATTAAAGCGATGTGACAACTGAATGCAATGTGTGATCAAGGATTTGATGTTGAACCATAAGACTTTTCTCTATAACAGACGTAATTGTAAGAATTGGTAGAATCTAAATAAGATCTGAGGATCTAATCATGTCATTTCCATGTTCATTGACAGTAAGGGACAATTATACAGTGTTTATATGAGAATATCCTTGTTTGGAAGGAATACACACAGAAGTATTTAGGGGTAAAGAAACTTCATGTGTGCCATCTACTCTCAAATGGTTCAAAAATGATTATAAATATCATATATATATATATGTATTAGGTGTCACCCACACATATAAACATATGTATACACATACAAAGAGAAAAATAAAGCAAATTGCGGTAAAATGTTAATAGTTGGAAAAATCTGACTACATGAGTATATAGAATTCTCGGCACCATTCTTGCAACCTGAAGTTAGAAATTGTGTCAAAACGAAAGTCTTTTGTTCACTTTTGTTATTTTTTGAAGTGTGGACTCTGGAATAATGCTCCAGAGCATTGGAATAGCTTGGAATCCCAACTTTGCCGCTTATCAGTCGGATGACTGGAGGCAAGTTACTAGGCCCGTGAGGGACTCTGTTTTATCATCTGGGTTATGAAGATAATAATGGTACTGATTAGAGCAGGCTGCTCAAGTATTGATCTTAATTCTGGGAAAATTAAGCACTGCGAGTCTTTGGCCCAGAGTCAACTTGTGGTAAAGGATAGCTTCTATTATGAGATGGCCCAGTCCAGGTTTCCAAACTACTTATGATAGAATGATGTTGAGAAATCATGAATTACTAGGGTCAGGAAGGGAACACCATAGGCCATGAATCTCTTGCACACTTCCAAGGGGCCTTGCTAGCTGCTGTGACAGCTGAAAGCACCTGGGGGCTATCAATTCCTAATTTTTAAAGATCTTTAGGATGTTTAAAGAGGGCTTACTTAGCTTTGGACCCCCATCCAGGGCTCAAGCACAATAGGATGATCACCCTACCGGTGGGTGACATATGGCTGCCAATTAAAATCCCACCAGGTCCATTCCCAGAACGAGCTTTAACACATGGCCAGGTGGCTTGCGAGTGCTTTGGGCTGGATGCAGATATTTGTCCTCTCTTACCCAACAGAGAGCTGTTCTGAACAGCTCAGAGTCTCATTGGCTTGACTGACTCCGAGTCCTAAACCCAGAAGTACGTTCACATGGGAGAGAAATAACTACTTACAGAATTATCTAGACCAAGTCCTTTATTTCACCTCAGAGGAAACTGAGGCCCAGAAAGCTAATGAGATTATGCTGGCGATTACTCTGTGGGTATTCGTACTGGGAGGACTAGAGCAAATTTCCCTAAATCTCTTGTCTTTGTCCTTTCCATTAAGGCCACATTGCTTTGCAGCACTGTGACCAATAGAGTCAAGGAACTCGTAGAGGCAGATGTATAGGGAATGACAGGAACCAGGGGCAATGCTCCCCTCATAGGCTGGTGCCAGTCAGCGTCTAAAGGGTCTCTCTGCTGAGACATGGTTAGCAAGGACCCCATGTCACAGGGATGCACGAAAAATAAGAAGGCAACATTTGCTGACATTTGAACAGTAGATCTCTGTAGGCCCAGGTGCTCATTGACCAAAATAAAGTGTTCAGTTTTCATTACACAATTTGCTTCCCTGATATCTACATGCTCTTTCTTCTATCTTCATCAAGAGGCTTCTTACCACTTTCTCTGGTTCTAAACACCAACGATCTCCCTACCTTCCACTTTGCTATGACCATCTTGGACTTGAGGACATTAAGTGTGGCTTCACTGTGAAGTTCATAGTTGACCTTGACCTTGACTAATTCAGGGAGTACAGGACTGTTGCAGAAGGAAAATCCAGTTTCCTTTTGTGGTTGGTTAGGAAAGCTATTTCAAAAACAACTTGGAAGGTGACTGGAAAAACCGTAGATTCGGAGCTGGATATCTCTTTAGAGCTCATCCCACCCATTGAGGGAACTTTGTTGTCTCTGATAACTGAAAGTAGGGACAATCCTTATTATTATTTTTTTTCAAATTCTTCTGGAAGGAAGACAATACAATTAACACAGAAAAATATGCAACTGGGCATCTGGAAGGATTGTTTTTTCCTTTTTAACCAATGGCTGCTACGTTGAGGAAAGGTCTCAAGGCTGAAGAGCTAAGTGAGAATCTGATGGCAACCAAACTCTAGAATCTTGAAAAAAGCAATCTGTGTTGATTGAAGCATGCACCAGAAAGAGAGCAAAGCAGATTTCTGAATTCTCTATGAGGCTTATGTTATTTGCTTGGCAAGGTGTTAAGAAGACATTTTAAAATCTTGCATAGGCAACCACAGCAGGGATATGGTGAAGATCACGTGTGGAGCTCTTGCAAAGTATCTTTACTTTGGTTATATATCTCTCTTTCCAAAATATCAGGAATCAGCATTTCTGAATTTGAATTAAACAACATTGGTATTGGGGCGCCTGAGTGGTTCAGTAGGTTAAGCTTCTGCCTTTGGCTCCCATCATGGTCTCAGGGTCCTGGGATGGAGCCCTGCATTGGATTTATCCAAAATCCAGAATCTTGACTCTCAGCTCTTAGGACTGAAGGTATGCTCCTCAGGAAAACATAGCTAGACACCTAAACTTAGATTCTATCCTGGTAAGAGTAATGACTTTCTGTAGAGAAAAATCATAAAATTTGAAGATATTAATTTTTTTTCTCTAATTAGTGAAGTGAACAATTTTTCTAAAGACTTTATTTGAGAGAGAGTGTGCATGAGCAGGGGGAGGGGCAGAGGAAGAAGCAGTCTCCCCACAGAACAGGGAGCCGGATGCAGGGCTCAGGTCATGACCTGAGCCAAAGGCAGACACTCAACTGACTGAGCCACCCAGGTGCCCCAGTGATATGAACAATTCTCCTGGAAATGGGAGCTCTTTGCTTCCAGCAGCCTTTGACTTCCAGCAGAGGTGTGCAACCTGCTACGTGTCCTCAGGGCAGAAGACCCCCAAGGAGTCAGCTGACTTCAGCTCTCTCTTAACTAGGCACCATGCAGTGTGCAAAGCCATTGACAGCAAATACCCAGAATTAGGGAGAGTCAGAGTTTGCTCAAGGGGAAAAATGGAGAAGAAACAATTGCCCAGAAACCAGAGTGCTATGCTACATTTCAAGAAAGCATATTATAAAGAATTCAAACTTGGTTAACTATGTCATAAAAGTCATAGATTTTGAGGGGCACCTGGGTGTCTCAGTTGGTTAAGCTGCCCACTCTTGATTTCGGTTCAGGTTATGATCTCAGGGTCTTGGGCTGGAGCCCTGCACTGGGCTCCCTGCTCAGCAGGGAGTCTGCTGGAGATTCTCTCCTCTTCTTCTGCCCCTCCCCTTTCCAAATAAATAAATTAATCTTAAAAAATAAAACAACTAAATTTTGAAAAAGCTATGGGTGTAGAGCAAAACAGACATCTGTATATCTCAAAGGCCCAAATGTCTTTTTTCTTGCATATCCAGTTTGGTCTATTCCATTGTATTCCTTCTGCCTTCATCTGGATTTGGGGTCTCATTCTGAGCCATTGCAATAGCTGGCTAAGTGATCCAGACTCCATATTGCTGCTGGGGTTGCTTTAATTTAAAAAAAAAAAAAAAAAGCTTTATGGGAAATTGGAGGCAGCCAGGATGTCGAACAGCAGGGAAATACTTGGAGGCACATTATCTCCTTCAGGCAATGAAGTTATTTATTGTCTAGGCATTGAAGGCTGAGCTTTCAGAGGAGTTCTTCATGACCTGGAGAATGGTCAGGACAGAGCGCTAGGTGACAGAAGTTGTGTGGCCTATGTGATCCTGATGAGGTAACTTGGATTTATATATAGGCCTAGCTGTGCCTGTTGGGATGGCAGCCTGGCTTAGTCGGAGGAGCATGTGACTCTTGATCTTGGGGTGGTGAATTCAAGCCCCATGTTGAATATAGAGGTTACTTTAGAGTAAAATCTTAAAAAAAAAAAAAAACAACTTAGCTGTTCCTTTACCTTTGGAAAGGTGAGAAAGATGAAAAGGCACAATTACCAGAAAGAAAATTTTAGTATAGACCAGCCTTTCTCAGCTGGAGAAAGAGAGAATTACACCTTAAGGCACCCATTGTATGTAATAAAGTAATTTCTCTCCAATCTCTCTAGAATGAAACTAGTTATGTACCGTCTTTGGGAGAATTAAGAAAATGATCACTTGAAATGTTTTTCTATGTTGTGTAATTTAGAAGAGGATCTGCTATAAAGCATCATCTGTATGCCCACAGTCCAGGGGCACCTGGGTGGCTCAGTGGGTTAAGCATCTGCCCAGGATCATGATCCCAGGGTCCTGAGATCGAGTCCCTAGTCAGTGTGTGTGTGCGTGTGTGTGTGTGTGTGTGTGTGTGTGTTTGGGGGGGGGGGGCTGCTCAGCAGGGAGTCTGCTTCTCTTTCTCTCTCTGCCCGACTTGTGCTTGCTTTCTCTCTAGTGCTCTCTCTCTCTCTCTCAAATAAAATCTTTTTTTTAAAGCATCATTCATATGCACAGAGTCCAGATGATGAGGCCAACCAGTCCTTGACCTTTACCATCAAGGCCATTGTCATTAGAGTCTTCCTGTGGCCAGCATTCGAGGCCCTCTGTCCCAGTCTCTCACTCAAGATCTTTAATGCCAAGATCCTCAGGTCTTTGTACCCCTCTGCCCAACATCCTCCCTGACCCCAGTTCTTAGTCCTCAAGTGCCAATGGCCTGTGAACCCTGGACTGAGCTAATAGCAACTGGACCAAACACTGGGGGAGAAAATGTCAAAGGAAAAACATAACTCCAGAAGGTGGATAGAAGCCATGGGGATGTTCAAGGCATCAGAAAGGGTGAATAGGGGCATCAGAATGAGCTACAATATTATTGGTCTACTTATCCATCTGTTTATCCATTCACTTATTCAGCATTTATTAATAAGAACCTACTAAGTGGGAGGCAGGCACTGTGTGTACAGTGATGAGGAAGATAGATGTCATTCTTTGCCCGTTGGCAAGGAATTTATAGTTTAGATGAGCTAAGCAATGGGAGGAAGAACAGGGTTTTATAGATTCCAGAGGAAAACCGCTGTCATCTAAAACTTTGCAGACAAGGCAAGAGAAAAGAAGTAAGCTGGGCACCAGGTAGCCCAACTGACACCTTCTGATCCAGGCAGCTCTCATAGACACAGGTGGCCAAGAAGAATGTATGGGTAACAATCTTCTTGGGGAAGAGATGGGAGCCCCCCTCCACCGCCCCATTGGCAAACTTTGGCCTCCATAAGGAACAGCAGAGCCAGTGTGAGCGTGTCAACTATGTGCCACTGTGAGCTCAGAAGATCACGCCGCTTCTGGCCTGGGTGTATTTGGCCCGCTAAGGCTGTTAGGGAGTGGTGGAGGATGCTTGTTGTATTTTTTATCCCATGCCCTTGGCCTTATTGGACTTCAGCTGGCATAGGTGCCTCCTCGGGTTTCAGGGCCTCTTAGCTTCTCTAACTTAGGGCTTTTTACCAAAGCTTAGTGAACTTGTCTAAGCCCATAAAACATCCAGAAATTTAGAGGAGACAAAGCCCCAGGGGTACCCACCAACCAGAGGGAGATCGGAGTCCATGGATAAACGGTCTCACCTCTTGTCCTCTGGAAGGACGTTTCCGAGGCTCAGTCTCTCTGATCCATCAATGGGCTCCCAGTGAGAATGAGTCCACAGCAGTAACCAGCTCAACAAAGCACCCTTCCTTTGGCTTTTTCTCTTTCCCTGTCTCACTCTCCTCACTCCCTCACTCTTATTCTTGGGGTCACCTTCCAAATAAACTACCTGCAACCAAGTCCTTGTCCCAAGCCCTATGGTGGGGGAATCTTGAACAAAGGCAGGTGCCATGCCCCTTCAACAACACTACCCTAGCCCCGAGGAAAGAGGCCTTGCAGGTAAATCACTAAATTTGGGACTACCTTGCCCACCCTGTCATATCTGCATCTGGCCACTGCCTGTGTTATCTGTCCCCTGGATCTTGTCCTTCTGTGGTGTCTGTTGGTCTGCCCAGGCATGGGATGGATGGACTGCTTGCAATGGGATTCCTTCTTGCTTTCTCAGGCCCTGATATCTTTCTTCTTGGGCCCTCTCCTGTCTGGCATGCTGGTGTGGTCCTGCCCAGCTCATGCCACTTGTCCACTTGGAATGGTCTGTTCTGAGTGGGTACAAAAGACCTTTTGGTGCTAGTGGTTGCTGAGATCTGCCCCCTCCCCCTAGGGGTAAGACACCCTAAAACAGCAGTCTACCAAGCACCCCGTAATGTCTCAGACAGTAATAGATGGATTAGGAGTTCACGCTGAGAGAGGTCGGGGAGGAGGATCCAGGGTGCAGCCTGAGGCAAGGGACTTGTGGGGAGAAGACATTCATTGTCTGTAAGCCCAAGCAGTGTCCCTTATGCTGTCTCAAGACAGAACTGCCTCCTCCCAAAGACTCGATCTGGGTTTCAAAGAAAAAGTGGACAGACTGATCGACATGATGGGCCACTGCCTCTAGGGATTCAGGAAGAGCCTGAGGGTGTACAGATGGTGGGCTCTGCCTCGTGCCCCAAAACAAAGACACCTTGGGGAGACACTGGCCTTCTCCCCACCTTTCATGGGAAGATGCAGCTCCAACCCAGTTAGAAAAGCAAGAAATTGGGTACCAGGAGAAGTGACTTGGGGCTTGGCTTGGCAGGGGTCAGCCTGCAAGCCATGAGAAGACAGGTAGCCTGAGGTGACAGGGAGAAAGTTCATTGGGTGCAGGTGATGTCTCTGAGGACCCTCAAGCCACCAGGGAGGGAAAGAAGTCGTTCTGGAATACTAGTGAAGTTGGAGGGTCTGGAGCATGAGCTTCATTCATTCCCATAATGGACCTTGTTTCTTCCTTTGGGGGGACATAGGCTAGTGCTAATTACTTGTGGAACAAAAACATTCAAATCCATCAGATTTCTGAATCCACTCAGATCAACTCAGATCTTCCCAGTTTCCCCTCTCTGTTTACTCAGGGCCCTTCTCACAAGGATGAAGAAGAACAACATCTGCTTCGCCCTCTCCTTTTCTCCTGGGGTTGCTTACCTTGGGGGCAGAAACATTTGTCCATTATAGCCAGTAGGATCCTTCTTGTTGCCTGGTAGTTGAGTGAGCCGGTCTCTGAGATAGAATGGCCATCACTTTGACCCAGGTGCATGGAAGCCTACCCTCTTCCTGCTCCAGGCTATGCCAGCATGCACTCTGCCCCCTTACCTGGACAAGCCAAACAGTCTTATAGTCTCCTCATGGAGTGAGTGGCACTGTCCTTGTCATGGAACCCATGGTTTGCTTATTTACATGGACAATCAGTTCCTTGCCCATGAGGTGAATAATTGGTCTCATCTCGTTGGCTTTTGAGTCTTCTTCCCTCCAAAACTAATAGGTTGTCTATCTTTGGTTTTGATAATAATTCAATGTAAAGGCATCCATTCCCTTCACATCTTACAGATCGAGTATTCCTGACTCTGAAATGAATTTTCTGGGTTCAGTGTCTCAGAACCATAATAACTGACTTGGCAATATGAAAAGTCATTTACAACAAAAGTACGATGAGGCTCCTCTTCATTTGATCCTGGAAATATCTTCCATAAATCTAGCTTATTAAAACAATGAGTCTCTCATAATATCTACGCAATTTTCAAATGATAGGGTCATAAAATTGCTATAAAATATTAAGTCTATTCTCTTTTGATGATAATGATGCAAATATTGATGTAGGCCCACTAAGATACACCAAGCACGTGTTTATCAAAATGGATGGATAGTGATATTGAAATACTTCTTCATAGCATGCATAAACGAGATTATGTGCTTTTACATTTTTTTCTTTGTCTTTTCTAGTTAAAAGAGACATCCTTCATGTTTATGAGTGTGATTTTCATAAGACTTCACATTTTTTTATATTGAAGTTTCCATATACTACATTTTCATGATCCTTCACTGACTCACTTATACATTCACTCCTCAACAAACATATACGTGTGAGGTAGCATGTAAGTGCTTCAAGGAGTAAAAATGGATCAAAACGGTTCACAATGCTCAAAAGTTCACAATTGTGTGGTGAGTTTAGGGAATATGGTAGGGATATGAGAAGAGCTATCCAAAATGGCACCCACAAGAGAATAAACGTGAAATAAAGATGTGATCATTGTGCTATGAGAGAAGAGAAAGGAGTAATTCCTTCCAGCTTGAGTACGAGAGAGAGCTTCCAGAAAAAATCACCCTGATCAGCAGAAACCACCACTGCAAGCAGCTACCCAAGCCTCCCCTAACATAAGATGCCATCTTTTCAAAGACTGATCCAATTTCCTCCTTGAAGATGAAGTTAATAGTGTCGTCCCCTGCCTTTTGGTAGAGAAGAAATAATCAGAAGTTTTGCCATACAGAGTAGAAATTGAGAGGATTATGTGGATATTCTTTATAAGGTCCAAAGTAATTTACAACTCCAAAGCATTTATTATGATTGCTCTTATTTTTTTTATTAGTTTCAGAGGTAGAATTTAGTGATTCATCAGTTGCATACAACACCCAGTACTCATTCCATCAAGTGTCTTCTTTAATGCCCATCACTCAGTTACCCCATCCCTCCACCCACCTCCCCTGCAGTGACCCTGTTTGTTCCCCTAAAGTTAAGAGTCTTTTATGGTTTGCCTCCCTGTTTTCATCTTATTTTATTTTTCCTTCCCTTCCACTATGGTCATCTGTTTTGTTTCTTAAATTCCACATATGAATGAGATCATATGATAGTTGTCTGTCTCTGACTTATTTTGCTTAGCATAATACTTTCTTACTCCACCCATGTCATTGCAAATGGCAAGATTTCATTGTTTTTGATGGCTAATATTCCATTATATATATATATATATTTATCTCCAGTCATCTGTTGATGGACATCTGGGCTCTTTCCATCGTTTGGCTACTGTGGACGTTGCCGCTATAAATATTGGGTGCATGTGCCCCTTTGAATCACTGTTTGTATCCTTTGGATAAACACCTAGTAGTGTGGGGTGCCTGGGTGGCTCAGTTTATTGGGCACCTGCCTTCGGCTTGGGTCATGATCCCAAGGCCCTGGGATCGAGCCCTGAGTTGGGCTTTCTGCTCAGTGGGGAGCTTGCTTCTCATTCTCCCTCTGTAGCTCCTCCCTGCTTCTGTTCACTTGCTTTCTGTCAAATAAATAAAATCTTTTTATTTATTTATTTATTTTATTTTTTAGCAGCAGGCAGAGACAGCGAGAAGCAAGCTCACTGCTGAGCAGAGAGCCTGACGTGGGACTCAATCCCAGGACCCTGGGATCATGACCCAAGCCGAAGGCAGATGCTTAGCTGACTAAGCCACCCAGGTGCCCCAAATAGAAGTTTAAAAAAACAAAACAAAACAAAACAAAACAAAACCCTTAGTAGTGCAATTGCTGATTGCTCTTATGTTTAAGAACCCCTACCTCGGGATCCCTGGGTGGCACAGCGGTTTGGCGCCTGCCTTTGGCCCAGGGCGCGATCCTGGAGACCAGGGATCGAGTCCCACGTCGGGCTCCCGGTGCAGGGAGCCTGCTTCTCCCTCTGCCTGTGTCTCTGCCTCTCTCTCTCTCTCTCTCTGTGTGACTATCATAAATAAATAAATAAAAATAAAAAAATAAAAGAATCCCTACCTCCCAAATGTAAAAGACTATGAAGGGACTGTTTGGTGACTCTGGAGCATTTGTAAACCTAAGCTCTCTCAATCTCTTGCTCAGGCTGGGTTCTCTGAAGTTCTCACCATGGCAGCTCCTGTGTAGGCATTGGCTCTGAGAATCTTGTTCTGACGAAACCCAAACATGTGTGCGCTCACCTTGTTCTCAGCAAAGCTTCCTCACTGCCAGGCCTCTGGAAAGGGGTAAACACTAACTAAGCCCAGGCACCCCTTCTGTTTCTTCTCTTCCTCTGTCTCAAATTCATCCAAAAATAAGTCAGCAGACTCATGAAACTTGATGCCTTTGAGCAGATGCCAGGAAGAGTTGCTCACTGGCTAGAATAATTAGGAGGGAAGGGAATTAGGTCTGGAGTTGCCACATTAAGAAGCCTGATGTAGCAAATCTGTTGGGCCTTCCTTGGGCAGACAGGGTCACCAACCGTGATGTTCTAAAATACTCACAAATTCTTGTATACTATAGCCACAATTTCCTCCCCTTGAACATGAGCTGGCCTATGGTGACTTACTTCTCACCAACAGAATGCAGACAAAGTGACAGTTGAGTGACTGCTGAGGCTGAGTTATCAAGGGTAATACAGCTTCTGCCAGGCTCTTGCTCTTGGGATCCCTGCCTTGGGATCCCAGTGCCATCATGTCAGGTGTCTGGCTACCTGGAGGCCACCGTGCTAGAGAGCCCACATGGAGACCCAGAGAGACTGCCTGAGGTGTCCTGGTCTCCAGCTGTTTGAGCCCTTCCAGCATCAACATCCAGATTTGTGAGTAGAGCCTTGGAGTGTTCCAGATCCCAGCCTTGGAGCATCCCTTGCCAATGGCGAGTGGAGCTGGCTTTCGAGTCCCCTCCACTATCATGGAACAGGGCGGTCATGAGCTGTCCCTGCTGAACCCTGTTCAGATTGCAGATTTCTGAGCAAGATAAATGCTGCTGATTTAAGCTACAAGTTTTTGGGTGGTTTATTATGCAGCCAAAAGTAACTGTAATATCTACTTAACTTCGTCATACAATCAGTTTTATTTTCCCCTGAATCAAGCCATCGAACTGTTGTTTAGACTGGTATAGACAGAGCCAGACTTGCTATTTTTGGAGATGAAGTTCCCAGAGTGGGTCTTCATATCTGGGACATGCAGGCCATAATCATTTCAATCTACTCTCATTTAGTAGCAGAGAAGTGGGCTGGGTTTTTTTTTTTTTTCTTTTTCTTCTATTTTTATTATCTATGGTAAAAACAGGATCTGTGTATTTGAATTCAGATCTCTTCTCAATTCCCTGTCAATTTTTGTTGCAAGCTTTCTTTCCCACAAGGAAATATTTTATCGGTTTCCAGAATTCAGCACTGCCCAGCATTAATTTTGAAATCACAGTGTTTAATAGGGATTTATCTATAGAAAAAGTTGTCTCTATAATTTTCTATTCCCGTGACTAGAAGCTGCTGGGTCAGTGCAAATTTTAATGCTATTTGTCCCCTGTGTATTCATTTACTGATTTAATGGAGGGGTAGGGGACAGGAGGCCCAGGTTTTGACTTCTTGGAAATGGCCTAAAATAGTTAGCTGAGTGAGGACTCACAGATAAATAGATGTTTTTAAATGCAGAGAGCATTAAAAAAAAATCTAGCAAGGAGATACTATGGAGAAAAGAAGTAAGGAAATACCTCAGTTCTTATAAAATCGTACTTTTGAATAAAAAATAAAAAAATAAAAAGTAAAATCGTACTTTTGGTAACACAACCATCTAGAATGCATCTCTGAGCAGAGACAGATGAACATCGGAAAAAAAATGACAGGTGTGGAGAAATACCTGAATAAGTGTTAGAGTTTTCATAATTTATTCATAGACAAGTTCCCCAGCTTTCACTCAGAGACCATTTCTTCATACGGCAGTAAATTCTAGCTTCTGAATTTGCAAATATTTTACACAATATTGTAACATTCGTGGTCATCTGGTTTCCTAATCCATGGTAGATTAGAATTAGCAAATAAGCAAGGGGGGTGGGAGGAATGCTTAAGGGGGAAAGATAGTAGGGACAGGTACCAGTGACAGTAGTGGGAAAAAAACATCTCAGAACATGAGACAGAAACTTAAAAGTGAAACAAGAAATCAAAATGCATAGTCCACTGCCCTTGGCATAGAGGCAGACAGCTCTACCTGCGTCAGTGATCCAGGAGAACATCATTGATGTTCAATAACATCACGTGGTGACAAGTCGTGGTGAAATTTTATTCAGGATGCTCTTTTTATAAAAGAAGGGAAAGTTGTTTGGGCCATATTTTAGAGAGACTAGAGAAAATGAGCTGAAGAAACAAGTTTTAGCACTTAAAAAGATAAAGTTCTGTTAGCTAGAAAAATCACTTAGGTGGACACATTTTCTCACACGTGGGTTAAGTCTGGACTTGCAGCATTATGAATATTCATCTCAATGACTGGAAGTCATGTCACTTTGTATAAGGTCTCACAGGTTCGATTTTTGTCTTTAATGAGACGGTAAGGTTATCTATTTATTTATGAATTTATTATTTTTTTTATATCAAACTCCCCTCCTTTCTTCCGGATTGAAGACTCTGCTTTCTTCGGGGAGATGCTCCTTTAACCCGAGGGTCAAAGGGGAGTTGCCATCTTTTCACAGACGTCACCTCCTCGGCCACGGTGATTGGTTAGAGGTGGCGCCTGCCTAAAGTGGCCTGATCCCTGGTCACAGTGGTGGGACTCGGGGATGAGCTTGTGACCTAAGACAGGCCTGTGTCCACCAGAGTAATTTTAATTAGCACAAAAGAGAGAGACCACTTTCCCACTTTCCTATGGGGCCGTGAAATTGAGTAGATAGGAGGCTGGAAGCTTCCAGGGCCTTGGTCTCAGCCTCTGGGCCTAAATTGATCTGAGAAAATGTCACAGGGGAAGAGACAGCACACAGATCCTGAGGAACTTCTTTCCATCCTTTGAGGTTCCTGGGGCTGTCCCGATTTTGCTTACGTGACCCTGTGTGCTTAGCAAATCCCTTGATTCTAGAAGCTACCCACAGTGTCCTTGCCACAAATCCTCTTTTGCATAAGTTATTCCAGTTGGCTTTCTATCATTCTGCTGCTAAGACGTCTGCCAAATGCAGAGAACTCTGGAAACTGGGTGAGGCCCCTGTGGGCTGGCCGCTGCAATCTAGAGGGTCTGATGTGGATGTCAAGAGTAGAATACTGAGAAGCAGTTCCTGTTTGTGCAACTATGGGGGAAGGGACGTCTCTCGAGCCGCATGATTGGGAGGAAGTGCTGCTGCCTACCTGGGGGCGGGGGTGGGCTGGGGTAAGGCCAGGCCTCAGGCTGCAGTCGGAGTCCAGGAGCAAGCTGCATTATCAGATTTCCCTTTTCTGGGACGCCTGGGTGGCTCAGTGGTTGAGACTCTGCCCTCGGCTCAGGGCGTGATCCCAGAGTCCCTGGATCGAGTCCCTGGATCGAGTCCCTGGATCGAGTCCCTGGATCGAGTCCCTGGATCGAGTCCCTGGATGGAGTCCCGGGATCGAGTTCCGCATCCGGCTCCCTGCGAGGAGCCTGCTTCACCCTCTGCCTATGTCTCTGTCTCTCTCTCCTTGTCTCTCATGAATAAACAAATAAAATCTTTTAAAACAGATTTCCCTTTTCTGAACAATGCAAGCCCAGGGCTCAGCCTCACTCTCCGGCTCCCCTCACCCCCGAGGCCCTAAGCGAACCCGCTGATCAGGCGTCATCCCAACTCCGGGGCGGGGTGGGAGGTGGGGGGTGGAGGGCAGCTCTTTGAGGACTCTTTCAGTTGGAACTTTCTAGGCCATCCCATCATTTTGGGATTCAAATCAGTCCTGTTTTTTTTTTTTTTTTTTTTAATATTTTATATATTGATTCATGAGAGACACGGAGAGAGAGGCAGAGACAGAGGCAGGGGGAGAAGCAGGTTCCATGCAGGGAGCCCGATGTGGGACTCGATCCCAGGACAGGGGATCACAACCTGAGCCGAAAGCTGAGCCACCCAGGCGCCCCTCCAGTCAGTCCTGTTAACCAATCATCATGTCTCTCAGATACTGCTGGTGCCCCTAACCTCAAGTCTGGCTAACTCTGAGTAGAATCCCTGAACTATAACCACTCTAGAGACAAGATGTCCTCCAGCCAGAAAAAAAAAAAAAAAAACAATAATAGCAGGTTAACACTTATATAACACTCTTACATAGAGTATCTTACCTATACTAACTGATCAATGGCCCACAACAACCCTAGGAGGTAGGTGCTATCATTAACCTCATTTCACAGATAAACTAAGGCACGGAAACATTAAATGACTTGCCCAGGTTTATATAGATAGCAATATGTGAAGCTGAGATTCAAACTTAGGCATTCTGGCTTCCCAGTCTACTGTCTCAACTTCCAGGTTAAACCTGCCTTCGGTGTGCCCATCTGTCTATCCATCGATCTCTCCATCAAGTACCTATCTCACATGCACACATACTAGTAGATTTGGTCTGCTAATTTTCCTTTTGTAGTTAGGGGTTTGGGTAGCAGCCTTTGTAAGAGTGATCAGCCTATACTTTTCCTATGTTTTTTCTTCATTATTGGTACCAAGATTATATTGACTTTATAACATGAATTGGGGAGTTTTCTCAAAATTGCTAATGGTATTGCCAATTCTATATTCTTCCTTGGATTTTATAGCCTTAATTTATTAGTTTCTAATATGCCTGTTAACATCCTCCATTAGGATTGTGTTTTACATGTCTTCATAATTTTTTTAAGACTTTATTTGAGAGATAGACAGCACATGCACTCAAGTGCTGGGGGTGGGGGCAGTAAGGGAGGGACAAGCCGACTGTGTGCTGAGCAGGAAACCAATGCAGGGATCAGTTTCACCACCCTGAGATCATGACCTGAGCTGAAACCAAGAGTCAGAGGCTTAACCCACTGAGCCACTCAGGCACCCCATATTTTCAGATAATATCAATATAAAAAGGAATGTTAAGGCAAACTCCAAAATTAAAAATAGAGTGAAACAAACGAACCCACAGGGAAAAGCCTTATTTTAAGTGGCCTGTGCACAGTACTGTGTACATTCTTGGTGGAATATATTATAAAGGCATAAAACACTACAAAGAAACCTTAAGCTCTCCTCAGTCGTTTTATTTTTAGAAGTAATATTGACATTGCAATTTTGGAGCTATTTTTATGTATTATAGAGTAAAGTAAAACATGTAACTATGTCCATGTTATGAAAAAAACAAGACTTTCAGTTAAGAAAATAGAGATACAAAAATAAAATCAAAGAAGTCAAGAAAAACACTTGAGTTCCAATTTGAATGAAAAACAGAAACATGGAATGTTATTATAATATATAATTCCTAGATGTTTACACCAGAATTGGCAAATTTTTCTTGTATGGCTGAAATGGCTGGATAGTAGACAATTTAGACTTTGCAGGCCACTTCATCTTGCTGCAACTGTTTGACTCAGCTGTTATTGTGTGAAAGCAGCCACAGACAATATGTAAACAAACGAGCATGATGGTATTCCAATAAAAATTTATTTACAAAAAAAAAAAATTTATTTACAAAAGCAAGCAGTAGCTTAAGGGCCAGAGTTTGTTGTGTTTTCTGACCCTTGGTATAGAATCCACGCCCCTTCCCCCAATAGCAATGAGAACATTTAGCACTTATGTTGGCTTTTGAATTGCATTCCCTTAAAAGCAATCAAGGGTTTTCAGAGAGAGCTGATTCCAGATCTCTGCAGGAAAAGTTCAAGATGAGCCTGAATTATCTTGTTTCAGAAAGCAAAACAAAACCAAAGAAATCTCCAAGATTAATGGAGTCATTTCAAAAGAATCTTGGCATTACATTGAAGGGTTCCCACTGTCCAATTTGAGCAATTTGAGTATCAAATAATGATAATGATGATAACAAACATAATTATACACAAGACAAATAAAATTCGTTTTTTATTATTCTTTTTTAGAGAGGAAGAAGGAAGGGACGAGCAGAGAGAGGAGAGAGAATCCTAAGATGGGCATGGAGCCTGATGCAGGGCTCACTCTTACAACCCTGAGATCATGACCTAAGCTGAAATAACTGACTGAGCCACCCAGGTGCCCCAAAATGAATAAAATACTTAAGTTTATATTGATAATTAAAAAGAAAAGGAAGAGAAAGAAAAACCACTCCTTTGCCAGCATTGCAGATGATTTCTATATCAACTTTTTCTCTGGTGATTTGTAATTAGAAAAAATAAGTTTTTCCTCTACTCTAATTGAAGAGAGAAGCCTCTTCTTTACAGAAAAATTACAATTGATAAGTGTAGAAGGATGATAGAAGTAAAGAATCACCAATGTGTAAATCCTAGTGGCACAACTGATTCAAGAAGGGATTATGAATGTGTGGCAAAATGGTCAGCTGTCAGGTTGTTGGTGAACAGAAGAGTTGCGTGGTGCCAAATTGTCACCTCACAAATAATTCACCTGCTATAAAGGGGAATGCATACCTTTGCAGTGGAGAAATCTGGTGGTTGTCACTAACTCAGGAATCAAATTCAACAGCACTAAGGCTGGGGAAGTCTGACATTACATACACCTAGTCTGATACAATATGAAGGAAACAGCATAACCTATGAAATAGTGTTGCCTTTCAACCTTTCACGTGGAATATAGGGGCCAGGAGAACAAGTTAAGTGATACCGCAAGGAAACAGTCAAATTCAGGATGATGTGGGACATTCGACAAGATGACAAATTGATCTTGTCTCTTCAAAGTCTATGAGTGCAAATTAAAAAGATGTCGAGGGGATCACTGGATGGCTCATTGATTAAGCATCTGCCTTCGGCCCAGGGCGTGGTCCTGGAGTCCCGGGATCGAGTCCCATGTCGGGCTCCCTGCATGGAGCCTGCTTCTCTCTCTGCCTGTGTCTCTGCCTCTCTCATGAATAAATAAATAAAATCTTTAAAAATAAATAAATAAATAAATGTTGAGACACAAAGGAGATATGACAAATACATTTCATCAACTTTAAATCACTTTTCAAAAAAAACAGTCACATAAAATATATTTGGACAATTGGGGAATTTTGATTATGAACTACATAGCAGTTATAAGAAAATTATCGTTAATTTTCTTAGGTGTGATAATGGCACTGTGGTGATATAAGAAAATGTCCTTATTCTTGGGAGATGCATGTTCAAATATTAAGGACTATCATAGCATCATACTTGAAAGCAGATACAGAAAGCAAACATGGCAAAATTTTAACAGCTCTTGAATCTTATTGGTTATATATGTGTGTGTACATTACGCTATTCTTTCAAATTTTTTGTATGTTTGCAACTTTCCAAAGTCAAAATTTAGGGAAAAGTTTTCTTTGTGCAGGACTCTACCTTGCCTTCAAACTTGCAGTCAGGCCGATCATTTTGCAAACTGGCTTTCACATAGGCAGAATTTTAAGGATGACTCCCTCAAGATTGTATGCCCTAATCCAGGTCCTGTGGGTACCATAAAAACAGCCTTCCCCCCGATTTACATTATGTTACATAGCACAACTGACCCTAAAATAGGGAGATTATCCCAGTGGTCCCAATTCTAACCATGTGAGTCTCTTTAAACAGACTTTTTTTTTCTGGTTGGCAACAAAAGAGGACATCAGACTCAAGGCACGAGAAGAAGTCAACTCACTGTCGCTAGCTCTAAAGACGGGCAAAAGGGGGCATAAGCCAAGGAATGCAGGTAGTCTCTAGAAGCAGAAATCAGCCCCTGATGACAGCCAGCAGTTCGACAACTGCAAAGAACTGAATTCCAGCAATAATTTCAATGGGCTTGAAAGAGAAATATTCTTCAGGGCTTCCAAAGACAAATATAGCCTGGCCAACACCTTCATTTCAGTCTTAAGAGGCCCAGAACGAGAAAGTACTGAGTCTGCCTAGAGCTCTAACACACAGAATGGTGAGCAAAGAAATAGTGTTGTTTTTAACCATGAGGCTTATGGTTATTATTATGGCAGCAATAGAAAATTAATATAGTATACTAGCAAGATCCAGGTGCTAGAGGAAAATGTTCAGGGAGTTTTGAGTTTGGGTTCATTAATTTGTTGAATTCTGTAAACTGTGGAATTAAAATTAAAATCTGAGTTGCTTTGCTTCTCTGTTGCAAATTACTCCTTATCTTTCCAAATTATATAAAATTTATTCTCTGTTCCTTATTTCTTTGTATCTTCTAAATATGCGTGCTCATTAAGGTGTTTTCAGTTTTATTTTTCAAGTACCAGAAAATATATAGATATGCACTTTCTAATCCTGTAAAAAATAAACACTTAATAGATTTTCCTTCATAGATTGTTAGATATGAAAGCAGATTCAGAGGAGTGACGTCCGTGGGAATGGTGGCACAAAAATATCCGCAAAAATTCTCCCCAATAAGAACAATGAGAATGCTAACAAAAATTGTCAAAATCAACTTTTTCAGAACTCTGGAAACTAAGTGAAGGCTTGCAACAATTCACAGAATGTTTATTCAAGAAAAAGAGTGGAATCTCAGCAAGAATGGGAGCTTTGTGGTACTTGCCTCATAACATCTTCCTCTTCCAGTCTCCTTGGAAGCCTTGAAATCCAGGAATCTCACAACAAAAGTAGCTGTGAAAACTAGCAACCTAATGGCCACAGGGGGCAGAAGAGGTTTGGAGCTCCCCCAAGGCTCATCCCAATAATTGCCTTTATCTGTTTTTTTTTTTTTGCTGCAGTTCCCTGGAAACACCCTAAATCAAAAGGCAGAGATTGGCAGAGTGGATAAGAAAACATGATCTGACTCTATGGTGTCTATGAGAGACACACAATAGTCTCAAAACCAAATAGGAGCACCTGGATGGCTCAGTGGTTAAGCATCTACCTTTGACTTGAGTTATGATCCCAGGGTCCTGGGATCAATCCCCACATCGGGCTCCCTTCTCGGCAGGAGGCCTGCTTCTCCCTCTCCCTGTGCCTGCTGCTCTGCCTACTTGTGCTCTCTTGCTCTCTCTCTCTGTCAAATAAATAAATAAAATCTTAAAAAAAAACCCACAAATACTTTGAAAGTAAAAGGACGGAAAAAATATATACCATACAAATAGTAATCCTAAGAGATCTGGAGTGGCTATACTAATTTCAGCCTGCTTTTCCCTCTCCCCCTGCTTCTGCTTCCTCTCTCTCTTTCTGTCAAATAAGTAAATTTTTAAAAAAAATCTTGAAAAAAAAAACCACAGCAAAATACCACTACATCCCTATTATAATGGATAACATTTTATTTTAAGTAGGCTCCATGCCCAGCATAGATCCCAATGAGGATTCGACTCAACAACCCTGAGACCAAGACCTTAGCTGAGATCAAGAGCTTAATGCTCCATGGTCTGAGCCACCCAGGTGCCCCTAATGGATAACATTTTTAATAATAATGACAATGCCAAGTGCTGGTAAGGATGAGGAGCAACTGGAAGTCTCACAATTTGCTGGTCGCAATTCAGAATAATATAGTTACTCTGGAAAATGGCTCAGTATGCTCCTTGTAAGATTTAACATACCCTTCCTATGAGACTGAGCCATCTCACCTCTGGATGTTTACCATGGAGAAAGGAAATTTCATGTCCATACAGAAACCTGTTCGCTGATAAACCTAGGCTTTATTCATAATCTCAAAATATACAGTTAATTTTTGTTGATTTTAGAGTATCACAGATAATTAATAATTACCTAGAAATGATTTTGATGATCAAGGATTTCACCATTATATATAAAAATATGCTGCAGAGGAAATTTAGAACAAATTAGTAGGTATGTGTTAGTATGTTTTTGCTTGTTTGTTTGCTTGATCCATCTTCTTTGGAATTTTTGAAGGATAGTATAAGCCTCTTCTCAAGTTTCTCTTTCCATAACAAGACCAAATTCATATGCATAGAGATTTTATCTCTGGATTCTGAAATGGTGGACTAGGGAATTTGGCGTGCACGCATGACTTTGGGACAACTAGAGAAGGTGGGTGAAATAAAAAAGTCTGTGTGAAGGCTCAAGGGAGGTCCCTTGATCTACCTTCCCAAGATCTAGGAGAAGGAAGAGACCCAGGGAGCTGTTTTTCCCCTGGGCACTTATACTAATTCTAATAGGAAAGCTGAAAAGCTGAACAGAACTTTTCACAGCCTTGCCAAACTGAGGAACCTGTCAACGATATACGGGAAGACGGGTGTTTACCCCAACGGGCTGCATCCTACAACCAGAAGCACATTCTCCCAACAGCTGTAGCCTGGAATCACCTTAATCACCAAACACAGAATAAGTAAATTCTGGTGTGCTAGTGCTTCTGGGCATCCCAAACGCCTGGCATGCCCAGATTCCTTCCTGAAGTAAACATATATCTTCTTTGGAGGAGAACAGCTATACATCAAATTGTTTCTGCAAACAGCTTTGCAAATACAATATCCAGGATTTGACAAGAAATAATGAGACACATAAGAAGAAAAGATGCCATAAATTAAAGCCAGCAGAAATTACAGAAAATAGAAACAGACTCACACAGGCTATAGATACTAAAATTATGAGACACAGGCTTTAAAATAATAGTTCATTCTGGGGTACCTGGGTGGCTTAGTTGGTTAAGCATCTGACTCTTGGTTTCAGCTCAGGTTGTGAAGTCAGAGTCCTGGTCTCTGTGCTCAGCACTAAGTCTGCTTGAGAGTCTCTCTCCCTCTCAATCTGCTCCTTCCCCCAGTGTGTGGGCATGCGTGTTCTCTCTCTCTCTCTCCTTCTAGCTCTCTCTCTCTCAAATAAATAAATAAATCTTTTAAAAAGAAAAGAAAAGAATGATCCTCCTTATGCCCAAGGAGATAAGGAACAAAATTAAGAATTTGGCAGAGAACTGCAAATATTGAAACAAATGAAATAAAAATTCTAAACTACACTAAAAAATTCAATAGAGCTAAAAAAAGAAAATACAATAACCAAAATTAAGAATGCAGGGGTTGGATGTAACAGATTAGACAAATCTACAGGGAGAATCAGTGACCTGGAACAGGGGTCTATAAACTAAAACCTGTGGGCAAAATCTGGCTAATAGCCTGTTTTTGTATGGCCCAGGAGAGAATGGTTTTCACATTTTTGAAGGGTTTAAAAAAAAATATGTGAAAGACACTCTCTTTGACCTGCAAAGCCTAAAATAGTTACTGTCTAGCCCTGTAGAAAAGCTTAGCAACCCCTAACCTAGAAGGGACAAGGAAGAAGGCTGACAAGTCAGCCCCAACCAGCATTGTACCCAGCTGGTGAGACTCAGCTACTCTGGCCCTTTCAGGAGGGCTTTGACCATTCATTTATTCATCCGCCCAGATATCTAATATCTATGCAGTCAATTCCCACCTTAGTGCTTAAGAGCATGGACTTTATGGTCAGAGCTGGGTTTAAATCCCAACTTAGGGGCTCTCCTGTGTGGCTCAGGCAGTTAAGTGTCTGCCTTTGGCTCAGGTCATGATCTTAGGGTCCTGGGATAGAGTCCCACAGGTTTCCTGTTCAGCCGGGAGCCTGCTTCTCCCTCTCCCTCTACTGCTGCGCCCCCCCCCCCCATTGCTTGTATGCTCTCTCTCTGTCAAATAAATAAATACATCTTTAAAAAATAAAAAATAAATAAACCCCAACTTAGCCTCCTCACACAGAGAAAAGGGGATTAATAATAGGGCCTCGCTGACTGATACTCATGAGGACCTTGATAGTGCAGATCAGACACTTAGTACAGTGTTTGTATAAAGTAAGGACTCAATGCATGTCAGGTGCTATTGTTAGCAAGGAGTGCGCTCAGGTCATGCCCCAAACTGACTGTAAGTCCCAGAAGGACACCCTGGTGCCTGTAATGGGGTAAGATGGGATGAAGGTAGGACAGGAAAGGAAGGGAGAGCAGGATTATCTTGAATATGCAGGATGAAGGCCAAACACAAACTTTTTTTTAAAGATTTTATTTATTTATTCATAAGAGAGACACACACACACAGAGAGAGAGAGAGAGAGAGAGGCAGAGACACAGGCAGAGGAAGAAGCAGGCTCCACGCAGGATGCCCGACGTGGGACTCAATCCGAGTTCTCCAGGATCAGGCCCTGGGCTGAAGGCGGAGCTAAACCGCTGAGCCACCTGGGCTGCCCAAATACAAACTTTATACCATTCCCCTTCCCACAAACATTTGCCTACATGTGAATTACAGTCGGAAGTGAATATCATCAGAAGTGCCTGGGTGGCTAAGTCAGTTAAGCACCTGACTCTTGGTTGGGCTCCAGACATGATCTCAGGGTTATGAGATCGAGCCCCACATCAGGCTCTGCAATGGGTGTGGAGCCTGCTTAAGATTCTCTCCTTCTCTTCTGCCTCTTCCCCCTATAGTTCTCTCTCTCTCTCTCTTTCTCTCAAAAAGAGTGAATATCGTCAGCAATGCTTATTTGTAATAGCTAAAGACTACAAGTAACCTAAATCTTCAACACCTACGGAGTAGAGTGAAATTAGTTGATGACATGTAAGGTGCAAAAAATCAATGCAAAACTGTGAAGTATGTCAAAGCATAATATTCGAACACTTAAAATTTAAACTCATAAATATAGACGGAACATGTAACAAAGATTCATTTGATTCATTAGTGAGGGCATTGGCGAGATTGTAAAGCTGGTTCAAAGAGCAATTAGTGAACTGGGTATCCACAGGCATGAATAAAGAACATTAGAATAAGCACTACATAAGGTACAAATCTGCTTAAATAACTCATAAGGCCATAAAACCATAACCTTCAGGTTATCTTTTGTACCAGACAGAAATAATCTACAAGTTGACTACAACTTCACAGTGTCTGGGCTTTAATCAAATAGTAAAAAGTGAAGCCAAGCACAGAGACATTTTCTTAGAGAATTAAATAATTCTATTACACAATTCTCCCAGTACAACACTGAGATGACGTGCCTCCCCTCCTTTGCCTTATTTCCAAACTTTTAGGCATTTTTTCTTAATAAATAGTATGCCAGTGATATAAAATGTGTTGAATGTCTAAGTATTAGATCTCACACAGGAAATTTGTGCCACCCCAAAGGTTTTAACTGGGAAGTGTTTAATAAACAGACTACTTGTGGGGCAGGGAGTGAGGCAGGGAGGGGGAATAGGGTTAAGAAGATCAAAAAGAGATGAGGTTTCTAGGCACTAGGACAAGTAGGAAACCCTTACTATCCATAGATATGACAAAAAGGGGAGAAATTGAGTAAATAAATACCAACTCTTGTCCTCCTTCTGCCCTCTGTTCTTCAGTCAATGCCTTCTATTGGCTCAACCCAACTGGAAACCAGAGGAAGAGCAGCCATTGATGCCATCCATGCAGGTCAGCCTCTGGACATAGAGCAAGACCGAGAAGGTGGGAAATGAGATGCAAACAGAGAATAACCTGCTCAGTCAATATGTCAGGTATTGTTATGGATTAAATTGTGTCTTCCAAAAAAGATATGTTGACATCCCAACCCCCAGTACCTCAGAATGTGACCTTATTTGGGCATGGGGTATTTACAGAGGTAATTGAGTTTACTTTATTTATTTTTGTATATTTTTTTATTGGAGTTTGATTTGCCAACATATAGCATAACACCCAGTGCTCATCCCGTCCAGTGCCCACCTCAGTCACCCAGTCACCTCATCCCCCTGCCCATCTCCCCTTTCATTACCCCTTGTTTGTTTCCCAGTTAGGAGTCTCTCATGTTCTGTCACCCTCTCTGATATTTCCCACACATTTCTTCTCCCTTCCCTTATATTCCCTTTCACTATTATTTATATTCCCCAAATGAATGAGAACATACAATGTTTGTCCTTCTCCGATTGACTTACTTCACTCAGCATAATACCTTCAGTTCCATCCACATTGAAGCAAATGGTGGGTATTTGTCATTTCTAATGGCTGAGGAATATTCCATTGTATACATAGACCACAGCTTCTTTATCCATTCATCTTTTGACAGACACCGAGGCTCCTTCCACAGTTTGGCTATTGTGGACATTGCTGCTAGAAACATCGGGGTGCAGGTGTCCTGCCGTTTCACTGCATCTGTATCTTTGGGGTAAATCCCCAGCAGTGCAATTGCTGGGTCGTAGGGCAGGTCTATTTTTAACTCTTTGAGGAACCTCCACACAGTTTTCCAGAGTGGCTGCACCAGTTCACATTCCCGAGGTAATTGAGTTTAAATGAAATAATGAGGGTGGACCCTAATCCAATATGACTGGTGTTTTTATAAAAAGGGGAGATCCGAACACAGATACACATAGAAGGAAGACAATGTGAAGAGACAAGGGGAGAAGACAGCCATCTACAAGCCAAGTGGAGGGTTCTGGAACAGAGTCTCCCTCACAGCACTTCAAAAACAACCAACTCTGTTGGCACCTTGATTTTTGTTTTCTAGCATCTAGAACTATGAAGAAATACATTTCTGTTGTCAAAGCCATCCAGTTTCTGATACTTTGTTATGGCAAACTAATACAGGTGTGTAAAAAGAAAAATACACACAGAAGGAGGTCCTCTATCAAGAGGGCCTCTATCACTCAACACAGTGTTACTTCTGTGAGGTGGCAGGGGAGATTTCTATTTGGTGGTTTTCTTTATTCCCTAGCTTGTGTACGTTTACATCAGAACAAATGAGCAGATGGTTTTGTTAAAATGAAATTCAAGGCAGTAGGAAGAGGAAGTCACTCATGGGCAACTGGAGCGGTGTGTATGGCAGAGGGGCCAGCTCAGTGATATACCATTAATATGTGGGCTCTAGTTACTTGTGTCCCAAGGGGACATTTCTTGCCCCGGACTGGATTCCCAAGCTTTCTGTTCCCTTTATGTCACACACTTGGCTTTTGTCTCCTTTCCAAAGCTGCTGTCCCACTGGTAGGTCCCCTGAGGCTTTGTTTCCAATCCCTACCCCCCACGACTGTAGAGAAGGCCAAAGGTTAGCACAGAAGACAACTCCATTCAGGGGGGCTCCTGGGTGGCTCAGTGGTTGAGCGTCTGCCTTTGGCTCAGATCCTGGTCCCAGGGTCCTAGAATCGAATCCCGCATCAGGCTCCCCACAGGGAGCCTGCTTCTCCCTCTGCCTATGTCTCTGCCTCTCTCTGTGTGTCTCTCACAAATAAATAAATAAAATCCTTTTTTTTTTTTAAAGGCTACTTCATTTGAGAATGTGTTATTGCTCTTCACTAATTGAAAAAGTTAAAAATATCACAAGTTGTGGGCACCTGGCTGGCTCAGTCAGAAAAGCGTGTGATTCTTGATCTTGGGGTCATGGGTTCAAGTGCCAGTTAGGTATAGAGATTCCTACCAAAAATAAATTTAAAAAGACATTAACACAAATTTGATCCTCTCAGAAAATGTTTGCTAAATGAACACATGTTATAAGGTTTAAGAGCTCTAACCTAATTTTTATTTATTTATTTTAAAAAAATTTTTATTGGAGTTCAATTTACCAACATACAGCATAACACCCAGTGCTCATCCCATCAAGCGCCCCCCTCAGTGCCCATCACCCAGTCACCCCCACCCCCTGCCCACCTCCCTTTCCACCATCCCTTGTTCATTTCCCAGAGTCTAACCTAATTTTTAAAGGAAGGGTATCTCATCCATAGGTTCTCTACTCATTTCTTAGAAAAATAATTAAAAATCCAACTGGAGAGAGGGGAGGGGCAAAGAGTAGGGTCCCCAAATCACCTGTCCCCACCAAATTACCTAGATAACCTTCAAATCATCCTGAAAATCTACGAATTCGGCCTGAGATTTAAAGAAAGACCAGCTGGAACGCTACAGTGAGAAGAGTTCGCGCTTCTATCAAGGTAGGAAGACGGGGGAAAAAAGAAATAAAGAAACAAAAGGCCTCCAAGGGGGGGGCCCCCGCGAGGAGCCGGGCTGAGGCCGGGGCGAGTGTCCCCAGGACAGGAGAGCCCCGTCCCGGAGAAGCAGGAGCTACACCAACCTTCCCGGGCGGAAAGGGGCCCGCAGGGAGGTGGAGCAGGACCCAGGAGGGCGGGGGTGCCCTTGGGTTCCCGGGGACACTAACAGACACCTGCGCCCCGGGAGAGTGCACCGAGCTCCCTAAGGGCTGCAGCGCGCACGGTGGGACCCGGAGCAGCTCGGAGGGGCTCGGGCGGGGGCTCCGCGGAGGGGGCTGCGGGGCGGGAGCAGCTCGGGGGGCTCGGGGGCGGCTCCGCGGAGGGGGCTGCGGCCCGGGAGCGCGAATCCAACAGCGCAGGCTCCGGAGCGCAGGGCGCCAGGACACAGCCCAGGATCCCGCCTCCCCCCGGGACAGGCAGAGGCCGGGAGGGCCCAGGACAGCAAGGACGCTCCTGCCCCGAGCTGAGCAGATCAGCGGCCCCGCCCCGGAGCCTCCAGGCCCTGCAGACGGAGAGCTCCGGAGTTACTGCGGGGGCTGAATCCAGGTTTCCAGAGCTGCAGCAACCACTGGAGTTGTTCCTCCTGCGGCCTCACGGGGTAAACAACCCCCACTGAGCCCTGCACCAGGCAGGGGGCAGAGCAGCTCCCCCAAGTGCTAACACCTGAAAATCAGCACAACAGGCCCCTCCCCCAGAAGACCAGCAGGACGGACAAGTTCCAGGGGAAGTCAAGGGACTTAAAGAACACAGAATCAGAAGATACTCCCCCGTGGTTTTTTTTTTTTTTTTTTTTTTTTTTGCTTTTTGATTTGTTTGCTTCCCCCACCCTTTTATTTCCTTTCTTTTTCTTTCTCTTTTTCTTTCTTTTTCTTCCTTTTTTCTTTTTTCTTCCTTTCTTTCTCTCCTCTCTTTTTCTCCTTTTCCCAATACAACTTGTTTTTGGCCACTCTGCACTGAGCAAAATGACTAGAAGGAAAACCTCACCTCAAAAGAAAGAATCAGAAACAGTCCTCTCTCCCACAGAGTTACAAAATCTGGATTACAATTCAATGTCAGAAAGCCAGTTCAGAAACACTATTATACAGCTACTGGTGGCTCTAGTAAAAAGCATAAAGGACTCAAGAGACTTCATGACTGCAGAATTTAGATCTAATCAGGCAGAAATTAAAAATAAATCGAATGAGATGCAATCCAAACTAGAAGTCCTAACAACGAGGGTTAACGAGGTGGAAGTACTAGTGAGTGACATAGAAGACAAGTTGATGGTAAAGAGGGAAACTGAGGAAAAAAGAGACAAACAATTAAAATACCATGAGGATAGATTAAGGGAAATAAACGACAGCCTGAGGAAGAAAAACCTACGTTTAATTGGGGTTCCCGAGGGCGCCGAAAGGGCCAGAGGGCCAGAATATGTATTTGAACAAATCCTAGCTGAAAACTTTCCTAATCTGGGAAGGGAAATAGGCATTCAGATCCAGGAAATAGAGAGATCCCTCCCTAAAATCAATAAAAACCGTTCAACACCTCGACATCTAATAGTTAAGCTTGCAAATTCCAAAGATAAAGAGCAGATCCTTAAAGCAGCAAGAGACAAGAAATCCCTGACTTTTATGGGGAGGAGTATTAGGGTAACAGCAGACCTCTCCACAGAGACCTGGCAGGCCAGAAAGGGCTGGCAGGATATATTCAGGGTCCTAAATGAGAAGAACATGCAACCAAGAATACTTTATCCAGCAAGGCTCTCATTCAGAATAGAAGGAGAGATAAAGAGCTTCCAAGACAGGCAGGAACTAAAAGAATATGTGACCTCCAAACCAGCTCTGCAAGAAATTTTGAGGGGGACTCTTAAAATTCCCCTTTAAGAAGAAGTTCAGTGGAACAATCCACAAAAACAAGGACTGAATAGATATCATGATGACACTAAACTCATATCTTTCAATAGTAACTCTGAACGTGAACGGGCTTAATGACCCCATCAAAAGGCGCAGGGTGTCTGACTGGATAAAAAAGCAGGACCCATCTATTTGCTGTCTACAACAGACTCATTTTAGACAGAAGGACACCTACAGCCTGAAAATAAAAGGTTGGAGAACCATTTGCCATTCAAATGGTCCTGAAAAGAAAGCAGGGGTAGCCATCCTTATATCAGATAAACTAAAATTTACCCCGAAGACTGTAGTGAGAGATGAAGAGGGACACTATATCATACTTAAAGGATCTATCCAACAAGAGGACTTAACAATCCTCAATATATATGCCCCGAATGTGGGAGCTGCCAAATATTTAAACCAATTAATAACCAAAGTGAAGAAATACTTAGATAATAACACACTTATACTTGGTGACTTCAATCTAGCTCTTTCTATACTCGATAGGTCTTCTAAGCACAACATCTCCAAAGAAATGAGAGCTTTAAATGATACACTGGACCAGATGGATTTCACAGATATCTACAGAACTTTACATCCAAACTCAACTGAATACACATTCTTCTCAAGTGCACATGGAGCTTTCTCCAGAATAGACCACATACTGGGTCACAAATCGGGTCTGAACCGATACCAAAAGATTGGGATCGTCCCCTGCATAGTCTCAGACCATAATGCCTTGAAATTAGAACTAAATCACAACAAGAAGTTTGGAAGGACCTCAAACACGTGGAGGTTAAGGACCATCCTGCTAAAAGATGAAAGGTCAACCAGGAAATTAAGGAAGAATTAAAAAGATTCATGGAAACTAATGAGAATGAAGACACAACCGTTCAAAATCTTTGGGATGCAGCAAAAGCAGTCCTAAGGGGGAAATACATCGCAATACAAGCATCCATTCAAAAACTGGAAAGAACTCAAATACAAAACTAACCTTACACCTAAAGGAGCTAGAGAAGAAACAGCAAATAGATCCTACACCCAGGAGAAGAAGGGAGTTAATTAAGATTCGAGCAGAACTCAACAAAATCGAGACCAGAAGAACTGTGGAACAGATCAACAGAACCAAGAGTTGGTTCTTTGAAAGAATTAATAAGATAGATAAACCATTAGCCAGCCTTATTAAAAAGAAGAGAGAGAAGACTCAAATTAATAAAATCATGAATGAGAAAGGAGAGATCACTACCAACACCAAGGAAATACAAACGATTTTAAAAGCATATTATGAACAGCTATACGCCAATAAATTAGGCAATCTAGAAGAAATGGATGCATTCCTGGAAAGCCACAAACTACCAAAACTGGAACAGGAAGAAATAGAAAACCTGAACAGGCCAATAACCAGGGAGGAAATTGAAGCAGTCATCAAAAACCTCCCAAGACACAAGAGTCCAGGGCCAGATGGCTTCCCAGGGGAATTCTATCAAATGTTTAAAGAAGAAACCATACCTATTCTACTAAAGCTGTTTGGAAAGATATAAAGGGATGGAGTACTTCCAAATCCGTTCTATGAGGCCAGCATCACCTTAATTCCAAAACCAGACAAAGACCCCACCAAAAAGGAGAATTACAGACCAATATCCCTGATGAACATGGATGCAAAAATTCTCAACAAGATACTAGCCAATAGGATCCAACAACATTAAGAAAATTATTCACCATGACCAAGTAGGATTTATCCCCGGGACACAAGGCTGGTTCAACACCCATAAAACAATCAATGTGATTCATTATATCAGCAAGAGAAAAAACCAAGAACCATATGATCCTCTCATTAGATGCAGAGAAAGCATTTGACAAAATACAGCATCCATTCCTGATCAAAACTCTTCAGAGTGTAGGGATAGAGGGAACTTTCCTCGACATCTTAAAAGCCATCTACGAAAAGCCCACAGCAAATATCATTCGCAATGGGGAAGCACTGGGAGCCTTTCCCCTAAGATCAGGAACAAGACAGGGATGTCCACTCTCACCACTACTATTCAACATAGTACTGGAGGTCCTAGCCTCAGCAATCAGACAACAAAAAGACATTAAAGGCATTCAAATTGGCAAAGAAGAAGTCAAACTCTCCCTCTTCGCCGATGACATAATATTCTACAGAGAAAACCCAAAAGCCTCCACCCCAAGATTGCTAGAACTCATACAGCAATTTGGTAGCATGGCAGGATACAAAATCAATGCCCAGAAATCAGTGGCATTTCTATACACTAACAATGAGACTGAAGAAAGAGAAATCAAGGAGTCAATCCCATTTACAATTGCACCCAAAAGCATAAGATACCTAGAAATAAACCTAACCAAAGAGGTAAAGGATCTATACCCTAAAAACTATAGAACACTTCTGAAAGAAATTGAGGAAGACACAAAGAGATGGAAAAATATTCCATGCTCATGGATTGGCAGAATTAATATTGTGAAAATGTCAATGTGACCCAGGGCAATTTACACGTTTAATGCAATCCCTATCAAAATACCATGGACTTTCTTCAGAGAGTTAGAACAAATTATTTTAAGATTTGTGGGGAATCAGAAAAGACCCCGAATAGCGAAGGGAATTTAAAAAAATAAAACCATAGCCGGGGGCATCACAATGCCAGATTTCAGGTTGTACTACAAAGCTGTGGTCATCAAGACAGTGCGGTACTGGCACAAAAACAGACACATAGATCAATGGAACAGAATGGAGAACCCAGAAGTGGACCCTGAACTTTATGGTCAACTAATATTCTTTAAAGGAGGAAAGACTATCCATTGGAAGAAAGACAGTCTCTTCAATAAATGGTGCTGGGAAAATTGGACATCCACATGCAGAAGAATGAAACTAGACCACTCTCTTTCACCATACACAAAGATAAACTCAAAATGGATGAAAGATCTAAATGTGAGACAAGAGTCCATCAAAATCCTAGAGAAGAACACAGGCAACACCCTTTTTGAACTCAGCCACAGTAACTTCTTGCAAGATACATCCACGAAGGCAAAAGAAACAAAAGCAAAAATGAACTATTGGGACTTCATCGAGATAAGAAGCTTTTGCACAGCAAAGGATACAGTCAACAAAACTAAAAGACAACCTACAGAATGGGAGAAGATATTTGCAAATGACCTATCAGATAAAGGGCTAGTTTCCAAGATCTATAAAGAACTTATTAAACTCAACACCAAAGAAACAAACAATCCAATCATGAAACGGGCAAAAGACATGAAGAGAAATCTCACAGAGGAAGACATAGACATGGCCAACATGCACATGAGAAAATGGTCCGCATCACTTGCCATCAGGGAAATACAAATCAAAACCACAATGAGATACCACCTCACACCAGTGAGAATGGGGAAAATTAACAAGGCAGGAAACCACAAATGTTGGAGAGGATGCGGAGAAAGGGGAACCCTCTTGCCCTGTTGGTGGGAATGTGAACTGGTGCAGCCACTCTGGAAAACTGTGTGGAGGTTCCTCAAAGAGTTAAAAATAGACCTGCCCTACGACCCAGCAATTGCACTGCTGGGGATTTACCCCAAAGATTCAGATGTAATGAAACGTGGGGACACCTGCACCCCGATGTTTCTAGCAGCAATGTCCACAATAGCCAAACTGTGGAAGGAGCCTCGGTGTCCATCGAAAGATGAATGGATAAAGAAGCTGTGGTCTATGTATACAATGGAATATTCCTCAGCCATTAGAAACGACAAATACCCACCATTTGCTTCAACGTGGATGGAACTGGAGGGTATTATGCTGAGTGAAGTAAGTCAATCGGAGAAGGACAAACATTATATGTTCTCATTCATTTGGGGAATATAAATAATAGTGAAAGGGAATATAAGGGAAGGGAGAAGAAATGTGTGGGAAATATCAGAAAGGGAGACAGAACATAAAGACTCCTAACTCTGGGAAACGAACTAGGGGTGGTGGAAGGGGAGGAGGTCGGGGGGTGGGGGTGAATGGGTGACGGGCACTGAGGGGGGCACTTGACGGGATGAGCACTGGGTGTTATTCTGTATGTTGGTAAATTGAACACCAATAAAAAATAAACTTATTATTTAAAAAATCCAACTGGACTTCAACCTGCTGTCTTTATTTCTTGAGGTGCAACTCTTCTCGAGGTGGAACCCCTTCACCTCTTTTTTCAGTATAGACTGAAGTACTCCTACTTGTAGACAAATCTTAGTAGATCCTTCCAGACTATCCCTCTGTCCTTCATTGACCTGTGTTCACTTGTTTCCTTTGCCTTCTCTCTCTCTGAGGCCAAGACTTCCTTGAGGGGATGGGACATGGCTTATCCTTACTTGACTGACACTGGTGATAAGAATCTGGTAATAACCAAATGCTCACTCAAGCCTGAAACATGACTCAGGTGACCTTTGAAAAGGGGGATAGGCAAGGAGGTAAGAGTCATGCTTCAGGAAAATGAGGGATCAGTTTTTTTTTTTTTTTAATGAGCAAAAAGGAAATGAAGAGTATATATCAGCTAAAGGATCCTAGGGATTTTTGAACCCAATCCTTTCCTTTTCCTAATAAAGGGAACAGAACCAGGGCTGAGGAAGATGCATTACCGTGTTGGTTCCCATGGTGACTGATTTATTTATTTTTTTTCTCTTCAAAGATTGAAGGTATTTTTTTTCCTTACCTCAGTAATTTTTCTTATTTATTTATTTATTGTATTACAGTTCTCTCTGATCTGCTTTCTTATAGGGGTCATTTGGAACCTACTTGCTACTGGCACTAAGGTATAATTTCCAGAAAAGGTGAAATCATGATTCTTGAGCACATACAAAAGGTATGTAAGCCAAAGATTTTATTCAACTCATTAATGAATGTGGTAACCAGTAGGATATTGAGTATAGAAGAGCATGTCAGGAGCTCGATACGGATAGGTAGTTTAATAAAGGATGACATAGCTGGGTTAGATACAAAACTTTTCTACAGGGAAAAAAAAAACCTATAACCCCTGGGGTTATCTTTTCTACTGAACAGAAATTATTTGAATCTCTAGAGGACAAAATTCTTTAAGTTCTTACATAACTTCACAAAGTCTTTGACTTTTAATGAATGGTCAAGTGAGCAAACAAGGTACATTCCCCTAGACCACTCTTGGGTGAGTCTTCTTCTCCATTTGATATTCAAAGGCTATGACATCTGCCTTTTCCCCTTGTCTCTCACTCTTTTATAATTTTTCTTAACAGTTACCAGATGGAGGATGAATATTTGGGGAGCATATAAATTGAAACCTTTTTTAAGAGGAGATGCAAGATTTCCACTCAAAATGGGGTTTCAAATAGCCTTAAATGCATCAGATACCCAGGGAGCTGGCCCAACGGCAACCACAGAATGAGGAAAAAGAGGATTTTTTTTTTTTTTTGGCATCTACATGGTTTTATACTGAACCATGGCCCCATCAAAAAATGAGGAGATCGTGATGGGTGCTAATATCCCTGAAGGATTGAATTGCATTGTAAACTTGGAGTATGTAAGGAGTTAATAAAGTATGTTTGTATATGCTAATACACATATTTTGTGTATGAGCTAAAGATGTTATGGAACCAAGTGGAATAACAACAAAAAATTGTTGAACTATCTGAATCTTATAGAACAACATTTAAAATCACCGGGAAAACTGAAAATATGTATGGATTTTTTTAATCTACTTACTCTATTTTCAAAACGTCAGATATTTGGGAAACATCAAAGCAAGATGCAGTGTTCATTTTGCATTCAAAAGCCCTTTAAGCTCTTTTGGAAGACCTGTAATAATGAAGAACTTGTAATAAGCTCACAAAAGACTCTTCTAATGAATTAGTCAATTTTAATACTCTTCAGAATTCCCCATAAGAACATCATGCTTTCGCTCGCTCTCTTCCTTTTTTCTTCTTGCAAAGCTTAGCTCTCTCCTCTCTTGACAACCACTCCAAGATATTTTAGATTTCTTTAAGAGAGAAAAGGTTTCATTTATTAAAGACAGAATTGTGCTAAATTAAAATCAATCATTATAATAATTACTTCTGCCTTAACACATACTGGCTGCTATGAAAAGGATTGTAAAGACTGGCTTCAAATTTTTATTTTGAAAAACAGTCTGGATCATACGTGTTGTGATTCAGGTTCAAAGGTTTATCTTCATCCTAAAGTTTAGATACCCAACCTTAAATGTTCTGAGAATAGAATGGGAACCTCGTTACATATTTCTATTTTAAACTTCTATTACCACCTTTCTCATCCCCCAAACCCTTACCATCCTAATCAGTGGGATTTGAAAATATCTGAGCTAGATATTGACTTCTTTGACCAGCAGGATCTAAACGAGCAGAAGACATTTTCTGCCTGACTCCTATGTCCATACATATCTGACAACATTTTGTAGTATTTATCCAAACGGCTGCAGTCTGTTTTCCCTACAGATATTTTCCAAGCACTTCCTTTGTGTCAGGTGCAGTTCTAGAATGGGAATGATGAACAAGACAAAGTCCCTTACCAAAGAAGAATACATTTCCGTAGGAGAAAATGGATGATAAATAAGTAAACAAATTAATATTCTGTGTTTAAAGTGGTGCCTATACATAAACGGATAGAACATACATTTTTTTCCCCTCAGTTACATCTGTTAGTAGTGCCAACTGAATAATGAGAGACCATAATTGTGCTTTATGGCAGGGAAAGAGGTAGCTTGGCTGGATAACCAAATGTAGGATCAGGCCAAGAAAAAACTGGCCTGTGGTTCAAATTCATTTTCTCCTATCAAATTGAACTCTCAGAAAGCTAGTGGAGAAACTCCTTCCTTGGCCTGCTGTCCCCTACATCTTCAAACCAGTAACAGCATGTCAAATCCTTCCCATACCTTGATCTCTCTGTCACCTCTCTTGGACTCCAGCTGGAGAACGTTCTCGGCTTTTCAGAGCTCCTATGATTAGACTGGACCTAGCTGGATAATCCAGGATGATCTCCTCATCTCAAGGTCCGTAAACTTAACTATATCTGCCAAGTCCCCTTTGCCATCTCAGGTCACATATTCACAGGTCCCAGGGATATAGCTGGGGAAGGGGCATTATTTTGCCTACCGCAGAGGGCCAGTCTGTCACTGTCGCAACCACTCAACTGAAAGCCGCCATAAACAATATATAAGCGAGTAAGTAAGGCAGTGTTCCAATAAAACTTTATTTATGGGCACTGAAATCTGAGTCTCATATAATTTTTGTGTCACAAAATAATATTCTTATTTTTTTTCTCAATGATTTAAAAATCTACAAGCTGTTCTGAGCTCACAGGGTGGTGACAAAATAAGCAGTAGGTTACATTTGGCCTGTATGATTTGCTGACCTCTGATGTAGACGTTAATTCCTCTGTCCCAGACTGGGAGCCCACAAACGGCAAGAATGTTCTCTCTGACTTTTGCTGTACTGTGGATGCTTTTTAATACGATCAAACATTTGATCAAAGCCCTTACCTGTAGGACAATTCCAGATGCCAAAGTGATATTTATGGTGAAGTGGCTATAGAAAATTTTGCTCAGGAAACTAGTCCTTTTGTAAGAGTAAAGATGTGCTAGAGTTGAGAAAATGAGTTCATAGGGGGAGGAATACAAATGTGCAGTTGCTAAATTAGCTGCATTCTCCTTTGAACTTTAATGACACCTTTAGGTAGGCAGGCAAAACTAATAATAAAGGAAATCAAATCAAATCTCATGCTTCAGGAGGGTAGCAGATAACCCAAGATGATATGGGAGGGTTTTTTTCATTTTTTACCTCGTATTAGTTTACCTGAAACATTGTAAATTCCATTTACAGTCTTTTAAAATACTGTACCCTAGGGGCAGGACTTCGACATTAACTGAATTGGTAATATGATTAGGCATGTGGTAAAACCCATTTGCTCACAGAAGCAAGGTATTGAAATTATTATGCTTCATAAAATAATTGCATAATGAGGTATAATCTGGAGTGTTCGTAATGTTCGAGAGGTGGGATTGGAACTTATAATAATGATACCCCAATCTCTCAAATCTATATATTAGGAACAATCAAATTTTGGTGTCATGTTATAGCTATTCCAAATCTAATAAACCGTATGCTTTGGGCCATGTTCTCTAGAAAGGGATCCCAGGACATGGACTCCTGTACAGATGATTTATGAAATGAAGTCCTCCTGGGAGAAACCAGAAAGGGGGTGGGAGAGGTGGGGCATGGAAGGGAAAGAAGCCAAATAAGTGTGAATTCAAGCAAGGTCCCAGCCTCAGGTTGATCTTGTGAAGGACTCTGGAACATAAATTATACCTCCAAGTTTGTTTGGACCAAAGGCAAGGAGCTAGGACTTCCTACTACTGCACTGAGTAGTCAACTGGTCAAGGCTTCCCCAGGGCAAATAAATACCCAAGCATTTCTTGCTCTCTTTGCAGGTGGGCAAGATAGCTTTAACAGCTCAAAGTAGCTTTAACAGCCCAAAGAGTGTCACAGGTGCAGGCCATTATAAGCAGAGCTCTCAGAAGTCGGGGGAGGGGGAGTTCACAGAAAACATAACAGGGATCCGAGGGAATTTACACAGAGCACCAACAGGGTCAGCTCTACCACACGTGTATCATACAAATACATGGGGATTTGGTTTTCTGGAAGAAAACAAATTTAGTCATTCTCTCTATATATCTCTTTCTCACTTACTCACTTCTAAAAATGCCTTTTGATACCCGGGCCTCATGTTCTCCCATGTAACAAAGGACAAGTCTTAAATTTTAGAAAGTTGCCTCTGGAGTTTATAACTCCAGGTGGACAGGAAGGGAAATATATTCGTTTTTGTTTGTCTTGCCACTCTCTGTTCATTTATTTTTAAATTTATGTTTCGAATAGGTAAGGTATTTCTGTGATTGAAAAGCCTGGAAATACAAAAAGATACACAGTGAAAGTCTCTGCTGACCCTTGCCCCCCATCTGCCAAGACATCTGTGCTTGTATGTGGGCATACAAGCAAACACACACAGACTTGTAGTCTCCTTCCTTTTATACAAAGGACGGGGTAGTATAAAAACTGTTCTGCCTATAAAAATTGTTGCATTTTTTTTCACTTACTATATCTTAGAGTTCCTTCCGCATCAGTACTGGGAGAGTTTCCCCTTGCCACTCTTTTGATGACATCTGCATGGTATTCCATTGGGTAGATAGGTAAACATTTATTTAAACAATTGGCTATGGGGATCCCTGGGTGGCGCAGCGGTTTGGCGCCTGCCTTTGGCCCAGGGCGCGATCCTGGAGACCCGGGATCGAATCCCACATCAGGCTCCCGGTGCATGGAGCCTGCTTCTCCCTCTGCCTGTGTCTCTGCCTCTCTCTCTCTCCCTCTCTCTCTGTGACTATCATAAATAAATAAAAATTAAAAAAAAAAAAACAACAATTGGCTATGGATGTGCATTATTTTGGAATCCTTTGCAGTTACAAATGGTGCTGCATTAAGTATCCTTGTGTATGTATCATTTTCCAAGTATGCCAGAGTATCTGTGGAATAAATTCCCCGACATTTAGTTGCTCATTGAAGGGCAAATAAATTTATAATTTTTTAAAGTTTTTATTTAAATTCCAGTTAGTTAAGATACAGGGTAATATTAGTTTTGGGTGTGTAATATAGCAACTCAACACTTCCATACAACACCCGGTGTTGTTCCATACAACAAGTGCCCTCCTTGATCCGTACCACCTGTTTCACCCATCCCTCCCCAGCTCCTCTCTGGTAGCCACCCATTTGTTCTCTACAGTTAAGAGTCTGTTTCTTGCTTTGCCTCTCTCTCTCTCTCTCTCCCTCTTTTTCCTCTTTGCTTGTTTCTGAAATCCCACATATAAGTGAAATCATATGGTTTTTGTCTTTCTCTGACTGACTTATTTTGCTCAGCATAATACTCTCTATCTAGCTCCATCCGCATTGTTGCAAATGGCAAGATCTCATTCTTTTTTCTGACTGGAGTATAAGAATGAGATCTTGCCATTTGCAACAATTGTCTGTATATATCACATTCCATTCCAATATAGACAATTGTCTATATATACCACATATATTCCATTGTCTATATATACCACATCTTCTTTACCATTCATCAGTTGATGGGCACTTGGGCTATTTCCATTATTTGGCTATTGTAGATAATGCTGCCATAAACATTGGGGTTCATGTATCCTTTTGAATTAGCATTTTTTTTTATTTGGGTAAATACTTAGCAGCGCAATTGCTCAATGGTAGGGTAGCTCTATTTTGAACTTTTTGAAGAACCTCCAAGCTGTTTTCCAGAGTGGCTGCACCAGTTTGCAACCAACAGTGCCAGAGGGGTCCCCATTTTCCACTTCCTCGCCAACACCTGCAGTTTCTTGTATTGTTGATTTTAGCCATTCTGACAGGTGTAACATGATATCTCATTGTGGTTTTGATTTGCATTTCCCTGCAGATCAGTGATTTTGAGCATCTTTTCATGTGTCTGTTGGCCATCTGGATGTCTTCTTTGGAGAAATATCTGTTCATGTCTTCTGTCCATTTTTTAATTGGATCATTTGTCTTTTGGGTGTTGAGTTGCATAAGTGCTTTATAGATTTTAGATACTAACCCTTTATTAGATATGTCCTTTGCAAATATCTCCTCCCATTCCACAGGCTACCTTTCAGCTTTGTTGATTGTTTCTTTCATTGTGCAGAGGCTTTTTATTTTCATGAAGTCCCAATAATTTTTGCTTTAGTTTCCCTTGCCTCAGGAGACATAGTTAGAAAGAAGTTGGTAACCTGTTACTGCTTATGCTCTCTTCTAGGATTTTTATCGTTTCAGGTCTCACACTTAGGTCTTCCATCCATTTTGAATTTATTTTTGTGTGTGGTTTAAGAAAATGACCCAGTTTCATTCTTCTGCATGTAGCTGTCCAGTTTTCCCAATAACCATTTGTTGAAGAGATGGTCTTTTTCCCATTGGACATTCTTTCCTGTTTTGCCAAAGATTAATTGACTGTATAACTGTGGGTCCATTTCTGGGTTTTCTATTCTGTCCCATTGATCCATGGGGCTATTTTTGTGCCAGTACCATACTGTTTTGATCACTACACCTTTGCAATCTAACTTGAAGTCTGGAATTGTGATGCCTCCAGCTTTGTTTTTCTTTTTCGAAGTTGGTTTGGCTATTTGGATTCTTTTGTGGTTCCATACAAATTTTAGGATTGTTTGTTCTGTGAAAAATGCTGGTGGTATTTTGATGGGGATTGCATTACATGTATAGACTGCTTTGGGAAGTATAGACATTTTAACAGTATTTATTCTACCAATCCATGAGCATGGAACGTCTTCCCATTTCTTTGTATCATCTTCAATCTCTTTCATTAGTGTTTTATAGTTTTCAGAGATAAATTTATAATTTTGATAGCCATTGCTACATTCCAAAGAGGTTGTATACCAATTTGTGTTCTTATCATAATACATATTTCCCCACATCCTCGTGATACATGAATATTTTCCCGCACCCTCACCAGCACAGTTTGTTATTAAACCTTTAGATTTTTGCCAATCTCATAGATAAAAGATGGTTTCTCAGCACAGTTTTAATTTACATTGCTTTAATTGAGTGAAATTGAGCATCTTCTCATTTGATATGTAGACCAGATACACTAAACAATTTCCAGTTGATTCAAAGAGTGATATCTTTGCAACTAGAAAGCTGGAGCCAATGCAGATATCAACCTTTCTGGAACACATATCAGGGTCAGAAAGCACCTGAGTTGTCATCTAGTCCGCTTCTGATCTGATACCTAAATGACCTCCTTGTCTTTCCCAGCACTGTTGTTCACGACTAGGGAGTTCATAAAATTGAAGACATTTTTCGGTGGCTCTAAAACTTAGGAAGTTTTTTATATTGAGCCAAAACCTTCCCATAATTACTGCATGACAGTAATTACAATATGCTCTTGTTAAAGTATGCTATTCTTTTAGATCACAATGAATATACTTCACAAAGAAATAATATTAGCTTCAAATATAGGTAAAATAGTTAACTTCTCTGTCCCTGATAGTCTTAAAATTACATTACATATTGTCTTCATCACAAATAGAAATAGAATTTAAAACATAAATGCCATTTATGTAGTATTCTTACTAAAAATGCATAACCTGAATCTAAGCATGAGGAAATCTCATGCAGTACTAAATTGAAAGACACTCCAGGAAATAACTGGCCTGTACTATTTCAGAACATTGATGTTATGAAAGCTGAAAAAGGGCTAAGCAGCTGTTCCAGATCAAAAGAGATTAGGTGCTCCTGGCTGGCTCAGATGGAGGAGTGTGCAACTCTTCATATTGGGGTCGTGAGTTCGAACTTCACTTTGAATGTAGAGATGACTTAAATAAAACTTTAAAAAAAGAGAGATTAGAGAGATGTGACAATTATTTGCAATCTGTGATTCTGAATTGGATTCAGGGAATCCAAAGAAAAAGAAAAAGGCCATAAAAAAGGATATTACTGTGACAATTGGCAAAATTTGAATACAGATTATATATCAGATTATAGCATTAGGTTAACATGAGATTTTCTGATTTGGATAATCTAGCTGTTACTCTATAAGGGAATGTCCTTGTTCTTAGGAAATGTATACTGAAGAATTTAGGAGTAAAGAGCCATGATGTCTGCAACTTACTCTCAAATGATTCAGTAAAAATTAGAGAAAAAGAAACAGAGAGACAATAATAAAACAAATGTGACAAATGTTAATTGCTGAATGTGGGTGAAGGGTGTTCGGGATTTCATTGTACTGTTTTTGGCAGCTTTTCTGAGCGTGTTTGAAGATCTTTCAATATAAATTGAATATAAATACTTCTAGAACAGTGACTTAAGTTTCCACCAAAATGTGAATGACTGCTATGGGCACATTTACTGAGAAGGCACAGGTGGCAATTGATTAAAAGATGATTTGGAAACCATGCATGGTCCCATAGAAGCCCTTCATAAAATAGACTAAGAAAATCAGTGAGTTATTGGCTTTTGCCAACTGGCCTCTGCATTTTCCATCAGGATACATTTGTTTGGATTATTTTAACTAAAAAGATCGTAGTACGCATAACAGTAGAGAGGGCTAGTGATCCTCTGTGTTATTGCCAGGGTCACAGAGGTGGTTGTCAATCAGAATGCCAGAGCAGGGGGAGGAGAGATGTGTATCAGAAGGGCATGAAAGGAAAACAAGATGAATGAGGTGGTATAAAGCTGAATTAAAGGAGAAAGTTGATAGTAGAAGGAAAGGTGGTTGTGAGTATTTGCTGTTATTAAACATAGGAGAACATACATGTGTTCATGGGTGAAAGGAAATGGTATCTAAAATTAAAAAAAAAAGATGGGCCACCTTGATGGCTCAGTGGTTCAGCGTCTACCTTTGACTCAGGTTGTGATCCCGGGGTCCTGGGATCAAGTACTGCATTGAGCTCCCCACAAGGAACCTGCTTCTCTCTCTGCCTATGTCTCTATCTCTCTCTGTGTGTCTCTCATGAATAAATAAATAAAATCTTAAAAATAAAATAAAAGGCTAACCCATCAGTTATTGCCATACTCTTACTGTAAAACAAACCACCTCAAAATCGAGTGGCTTAAAGCAACAATGGTTCGTTTCCATCAGACATCCGGAGAAGAGTTGGCTGGTGTAGACTGGGCTGAGCTGGGGTTGGGTCAAAAGTCTGTTCAACGTGTATCTCACCCTCCTTGGACCAGCTAGCTCCCCAGAGCATGTAACTCTCATGGCCGTGACCAACAAGAGGAAAGCAACACAGCTGTGCAAGCACGCATTTCAGCCCCTGCTTATATCACTTTTGTTAGTATCCCTTTTGGTCAAATTCTTCCCATCATCTTTGTTTGAAGATCTACCCTCCCTCCACTTCTCCACCCCTCAGATAAGCTCATGAATACACTGCCAGGCAAAAATCTTTCTGGCCCATGGAAATGAGACTGTCTTTAGCTGCTAGCCCTGTCCTCTCTGCCAGGCTGCTTCCCACCAGGAAGAGTGGCTACGTGTAATGCTTTAGGATACATTTAAATTCCGCGTGGCCCTGGACAAATCACTTAACAAACTCATGCCTTGATCTCTTCATCAGTAACATGAGGATAGTGATAAATGGCCCCTATTGAGCGGCTATGAAAGTTAAGTCAACTTAGAACAGTACTTGGCACATAGGTAGTACGATGTAAGTGTGAGCTATTATTATTACTTTCACTAATTCCAGGAACCCACAACTCTGCAGCCAAGTGGTGGTTAAGCTACCCTCAGGGCGGCCCTGCTAAAAAGCTTTTGAGTATTAGCCTATTTTTAAGCCTAACCTGCTTTCCAAACGCTCTAGGGTTGTCTGGTCAGGCAGCCCACGGGCCAATAAAAAGAAGATGCTCTTTGAATTCTTCCAGATTTCAGGAATCAACTCAATGAATAGACCTCATTAATTTTGAACTCTTAATTCATTTACTCTACTATACTCACGCCATGGATGGACAGTTCCCCTAGTTATATTCATGGTTTCAAAGTTGTCACAGATTTTAACATTATCCTCCTTGCATCTTTGGTTTTGCTCCGTCAGGCTACGTTTTTGGATTTCGTAAACTGAAAAGCACAACATTAGATGATGCATGGCCTTGGGGGCCTTCCAAGGGGCTCAGAGAGGGAACATGGCAAACCTTCATTAATTTGGACTCAACCAACTCTGAATTTGTGATCATTTCGACACAGGATAAATGAGACGTTTTCGGTGCTATTGCAGGAGAAAGGTATTGCATTCAAATTCTGCCTACCTCAGCTTAATATGTAGTCCAATATCTCAAGTGAGGAGATAAGAAAGGGGGAGAAAGCCCCAGATCTTTGGGGAAGACTTGACCTAATTTAAGCTTGGACATGGAAATATAGCAGGTAGGATTAGGAAATAAAAATTGTGAACCACTTCAAGAATAGAGCAAAGTGACTTTTAAAACTAACATGAGGGATACCTGGGTGGCTCAGTCAGTTAAGCTTCCAGCTCTTGATTTCGGCTCAGGTCAGGATCAGGCTCCTTGCTCAGTCGGGAGTCTACTTGAGATTCTCTCTCTCCTCATCTCCTTCTGCCCCTCCCCCTGCTTGCCTGCTCTCTCTGTCTCTCAAATGAATATATAAACTCTTTTAAAAAGGGGGGACCTGGGTGACTCAGTGGTTGAGCACCTGCCTTTGGCTCAGGTCATGATCCCAGGGTCCTGGGATTGAGTCCCACATCGGGCTTCCCACAGGGAGCCTGCTTCTCCCTCTGCCTATGTCTTTGTCTCTATGTGTCTTTCATGAATGAATAAAAATTTTTAAAAAATCTTTAAAAAAATAAAACTAAGTTGAGACCATTTATTACCCAGTTGGCCCCATGGGGAATCAGAAGGCAGGAAATTTGAGAACCAGTTCTGCCTCAGGACAGCTGGGTTTACTTGGGCATGTGGTTCAGGATCTTTGACCTTGTTTCTTTATCAGTAAAGTGGGGATCATTTTTACTCTGCAGAACTATTGGAAGGATTTATTGGAATAATCTGTATAAAGTCCCTGGCATTGTGTTTGGGGAGAAGCCAGGGGCTCATTCCAATAATACTGTCACTACTCAAATTAGTTTTTGAAACTCATATTTTTAAAGTGCCTTCAGATTTAGTTTGAGTTACCGGGAAAGAAAAGTTTCACTGCCCTAGAGTCATATTTCATTTTTGACATTAAAAGATATTTTCCAGATTGGTCTTTTGACCTACTTATTAAACATGGGTTGCTCTTGACTATTTCTAAAAATCAAATCACCATTAAAGGACAAACATGTATTGCCATTCAGGGTAATTAAAAAAAAAAAGACACATTTCATGCTTTTGGAGGCAAACTTAGCAAAATAAGAGTTTCAGAAACATTTAAGCAATGATTTCATCAATCTTGGCATCAATGCAAAACCTCAAAAAGAGACTACCTGGAAGATGCTCAAACTTTCCAGAAGTGTACGTTCTAGTCAGTTTGTTTTAAAAACACACACATATTTTTATGGTTTTACCTCATTTAAAGAATAAATTCTCAGCTTATATCAGAAATATTGGGTTTTCTGTTATAAAAATTATGTCATTTCCCTGATACCACATTTGGTAAGAAGCCAGTATCAATTTCCAAGCATAAAGAGGAATTGATAAAAGCACAGTTGTTTCCTTTTAAACCACTTGATGCAGAAAAGCAGGCAAACTTTGGAGTGCCTGGATAACTTAGTTAATTGAGCATCAGGCTCTTGGTTTCAGCTCAGGTCAAGATCTCAAGGTTGTGAGATGAAGCCTGATGTCAGGTTCCACGCTCAGCTCAGATTCTGCTTAGGATTCTCTCTTCCTCCCCCTGCCCCACCCCCAGCTCTCGCACAGGTGCGTGCACGTGTTCTCTCTCTCAAATAAATAAACAAATCTTTATTTTTTAAATATTTTATTCAAATTCAATTTGCCAACATATAGTATAACACTCAGTGCTCATCTCACCATGTGCCCTCCTTAATGCCCATCACCCAGTTACCCCATGCCCCCACCCTCCTCCTCTTCTGCAACCCTTTGTTTCCCAGAGTTAGGAGTCTTTCGTGGTTTGTCTTCCTACTTAATTTTTCCCCACTCAGTTTCCTTCCTTCCCTTATGGTCCCTTTCACTATTTCTTATATTCCACATATGAGTGAAACCATATAATAATTGTCTTTCTCTGATTGACTTATTTCACTCAGCATAATACCCTTTAGTTCCATCTATGTCAATGTAAATGGTAGGTATTCATGGCTGGGTAATATTCCGTGTCATATGTATTTATATATATATATATATATATATATATATATATATATATATATATATATATAAACACATCTTCTTTATCCATTCATCTGTTGAAGGACATCATGGCTCCTTCCACAATTTGGCTAATAAACAAATCTTTAAAAAAGAAAAAGAAACGGAAAGTCAAACCTCGGGATAGTTTATCAAAGAAGTTCCAGAAGTGTCTAAAATGAAAAGATGTGTTCCATGGAATTTATAGAAAATATGTTCATACAATAACAGCCATTGCATGGCTACCAGCAGGAGAACAAGAGTATCAAGAGGAAGAGCCAAAATACAAAGCAAGAAAAAAATTTTAAAATCTACTATGTTTGATTTCTGAAATGTTTTTATTGAGCTATAAATCACATAACATACAATTCACCCAAAGTATACAAGTCAGTGGTTTTTAGTATATTCATAGGTGCAACCGTTACCACAATTTAATTTTAGAATATTTTCGTCACACCCAGGCAATCTTTTAGCAGTCACTCCCATTTCTCCCAAATCCCCTGCCCACTAGCCCCAGGCAATCACTCGTCTGCTTTCTGTTTCTGGAGATTTGCCTTTCCTAGACACTTCATATAAATGGGATCATGCAATATGGGGTCTTTGTAGCTGGCTCTTTCGTTCAGAATAACGTTTTTAAGGTTCATCCATGTTCTAGCATGTGCCAGTCATTCCTTTTATGGCTGAATGACAGGTTTTTTTTTAAGATTTTATTTATTTATTCATGATAGACAGAGAGAGAGAGAGAGAGAGAGAGAGAGAGAGAGAGAGAGAGGCAGAGACATGGCAGAGGGAGAAGCAGGCTCCATGCCGGGAGCCTGACGTGGGACTCGATCCTGGGAATCCAAGATCAAGCCCTGGGCTGAAGGCAGGCGCTCAACTGCTGCGCCACCTAGGGATCCCCCATGAATGACAGTTTATAGTATGGATAGACCAAAATTTGCTTATCCATTCCTCATTTGATGGACATTTGGGTTGTTTCCATTTTTGTCCTGTTATAAATAATGCCACTTTGAACACTTGTATCCATGTGTTTGTTTGAAGCTCCGTTTTCAACTCTCTTGGGTACATACCCAGGAGTGGAATTGCTGGATCCCAGGATAACTCAGTATTTAATATTTTGGGGAACCATCAAACTATTCTTCACAGTGGCTGCACCATTTACATTCTCACCAGCAATGCATTCAAGGGTTCTGATTTCTCTACATCTGTTTGATTTGGTTTTAAATCAAACTCTGAAGACGACTAACAGCAAAGCCAAGCTATTAAGATGGAAAGAGTTAGAGATATAACAAGCTCATAAAGGGTTTCAGGGCTGCTGACAATGTCATGAGCCTGTTGGATGAAGAAGAGTCAGGAAGAAATCCAATGTCAAATAAAATAAAATATTTTAAACATTATCATTATCAACCAACATTGCTTGTCGCCACCTGTTCTTTTGTGCTTTTGTCTCCCTCCTGGGCAGCATGCATATTCATATTTAGAGACTTAAATTAAGGACAACAACTGAAGAGGGAAAGAGCTTAATGGAAATAAATAATTGAGGATAATTATAATTGAGGGAGAAAATAGACAACTATTTATGATATTATTTCAATGTGTTGTATTATCAAGCTAAGTGTCCAACTTCACCTCCCCCCCCCCCCCCACCATTCCCTCCCCAAATACACCGTTCCAGCTAGGCTCTCAGCTCCACTGTCCTATTGTCTGATGACTGCTGTCCCATTTATCCCTGATTCTTTGGCGGCTTCTCCACTTCTGCCTATGAATACACAGCCTTTACTTTGGATATTACTCATTTGGCACCTTCTGACATATATCATTGTTTGTCGTAGTTATTTAACTTTTGATGCAAAAGTGCTTTGCCTCCCTCCTTCACCTCCTGCATGCTGGCAGAGTATTAAACTTGTATTAAACTTTCTAATTCAGCAAACACAGCTTGGGATCATGATGTGAGAATTTCATAAAGGCATTCAGTTCATCTTTGTTGAATCATTTAATTCTGGAGCAGGACTTATAAATTTCAGTGATGTCACAAGATGACAAGGCACAAATTTTTCAGCTTCTGGACCCTGAAAATAAGCACCAAAAAAAAAACACTTGCCTATTTTTCTTAACAATATGCCAATTTCCAAATGGCAATACACAACTAGCAGCCAGAAATAAATATCGATCATAAACTGACATTTAATCAAAATCTGATTCACCCTGTGTGCTACCCATTTCCCATCTGAGTATACACACACACACACACACACACACACACACACAACGCCAACAAAAAACTCACCTGTCAATATCTGCCTCTGAGCATAAAAAACTTGAACAGCAACAAAAAATAGGAGTTGCCACTTTCACAAAAGCCTGAAGATCTATTCCCAGAACTAGGAAGATAATGTTCATCCTCCTGAAATCGTTGAGAGATTTTATTTGTAGCTTTTTTATGCTGCAGAGCTTATAAAATAAAATAATAATGCAACACAGTATACTTTGGTTTTATATAGTACCTTTCATCCAAGGAGCTTAAAGAAACTTACAAACATTACTCATTCACCTTCATAAATTTTTTTATTAAATTAACAAGATAGTCTACCAAACAAAAGTTAAAAGCAATAAAAACAACCATATTTTATGTAACAACTGTTCCAAACATATCCAATTTCCATTTTCTTGACTTACATGAAATTATTCAGCCTCTCATTAGTTTCAACCTCCAGGAGATAAGGCAACCACAAACTGCTGAAGCATATAAATAAAAAAGAATAATTCAGAGCTCGTGTCGCATTTGTCTTCTCCCTGTCTAACTTAGAGCTTTAATTCTGAAGAAGAAGGAAAAGCCCATGATATATTTCTTATCTTGCCAATCCAATGTGTATTTCATGTTTCACAACAATCCAACTAAGCCTGTAAAGGGGTTTGAGCTCCTGGGGGAAACTCTAGTAATGCAAGCAGAGACATATTTCTGGGACTCCAGGACTCTGGGCCTAGCCATTTGTTCTTTGTTCTTTGTTTTTGTTTTTTAAAGATTTTATTTATCCATTCATGAAAGAGACTGAGCGAGAGAGGCAGAGACATAGGCAGAGGGAGAAGCAGGCTCCATGGAAGGGAGCCCGATGTGGGACTCGATCCGGGGACTCCAGGGTCAGGCCTTGAGCCAAAGGCAGACGCTTAACCACTGAGCCACCCAGGCGTCCTGCCATTTGTTCTTTGATCCTGATATTGCAAAGCCAAAGTTTGCTTAGGTCATACATTTTTATGCATGTGGGCGGAGGGGTGATACTCTCTGACCATCCAGGGAAGACATAATGAAGCCCCATACCCCAAGGACTCTTGAGACCCAATATGGGGGCTCCAGGAATCTCCATGGGAAAACAAGATTCCTTGTTTTCTTCAAGTGGGTGCTGGCTATTTGAATGAATTGTTTCTTAAATTAATATAAAAGCAAGACAGTGCTCAAAAGTCATATTAAAATAATAGCACTGTCTTAGAACTGCTTGTGATGGCAATACGAAAATGGATTTTTCCCTTGGAAAGTAGAAGTCTCAACAACTAGGTCACCCTACACCCTACCCAAGACTTTTCCCCATCCGTTTTTTTGTCTGTGGTCTGTTTGGTTGGAAACTCAACCCATTTGGATGTTGAACTAGATGTCAAATCGAGGCCTGAAACTCTGCTAGTGTTTTATAATCATACATTCATGAGACTCTAGGCTCTTATAAATGCCAGGGCAAACGTTTAGATGAAGATAAAGTAAAATAAAGCCCATAGCTTTATTTTCTTAAATGAATTATTTTAAAGGACTATTTAACAGTTTTTAAGGGTTCTACCCAACGTGTGGTTTTAGCCCTATTTAAGCAATGCCAAAATAATTATTTTAGTGGGAAACAAGACAAAAAGGTTGCACTTCTCTCTTGGCATGGTATAAATAAAAAAGGATAAAGATTTCTTGGTTTTAAAATACTTTATTACAGAACATTAAAATCATACAAAAAGAATAATGAACAGTTATATACTCTTTACCACAAAACAACAGGCATTAGCATTGGCATTGGTGACTATATTCTAATGAAATGAAATGAAATAATTCTACTTTAGCTAAGACTTCATCCTTTCTCCTTACCTTCTCTTCCTAAAAAATACCCAAGATCCTGGTGTTCATCATTCTCATACATATATGAGTCCACTAAAAAATCACTATTGTTGCCCATTTATTTACCCATTCCTAAATTGACGCAAGTGAAATTTATTTCCATTTTTTTCTACAATTAGAGTGTTACAATAAGCACATGTACATGTTTTCTTGGTCATAGGCAAGAGAGTTGTGCCAGGGTGGATATGGGCACATGGACTCTTGGGTTGTTAGGTAGACACATAATCAACTTTGCTATGTCTGGTCAATCTGCTCTCCAAATTACTCTTCTGAAGGTTCTTATAGCTTCAGAGCCTCATGGTGACTTCATGTACTCAGATTGTCATACCCTTTAAATTTTTTCCAATCTGCTGTGTCTAAAATATTTCATTGTAAAATGATATTTAATTTATATTTTCCTGATTAGAAAAGCAGTTGATCTTTGAACATATTTCATGTGTTTATCGCCCATTTGCTTTTCTTCCTCTATGAATTGCCTATTCAAACCTTTTGGCTATTTTTTTAATAAGCTGATTATCATTTTCTTATTGATACAGCAGTGTTCTTTTTTTTTTCCCCAGCGGTGTTCTTTATATGTTGAGGTTACCAATTCTTTGTCAGTTATCTGTTATAAAATTATTTTCCCAGTCTATGTCTTGACTTTGTTTTTAAGTATCATTTCTCTTTTCTTCTCTCTTTTAAAAATGTTTTAAATGGAGAATTTCAAATATATGGCAAACTAGAGAAAATAGTGTAATAAATCCCCATGTCTGCATCACCCAGATTTAAGAACTGTCAACTCCTAGCCAATCTTGTTTGATTTATACCCAACCTGCCTTCCCCCAACTCCTCACCAATTTCTCTTCTTGCTTCCTGAGATTTTTTTAAAGCAAGTCCCAGATATCATATTATTTCATCCATAAACATTTCAGTATGTATATTTAGAGGATGAAAACTTAAAAAAAGCATGACTTGTCACTTTGTTTCTGTGTCTTTCTAATATAGAAGTTTTAAAATTTTAATATGGCCTAATATTATCATTTCAAAGCTTTACTTTTCACATTTAGATCTTCAGTCAACTGGAATTATTTCTTTAGTATGGAATGGGGTGTGATTATGTTTTTATTCTCCCTCCATATTTAACAAATTGTTCCAACACCATTTAATGAAAAATTCATTCTTTCCAGACTTGTGATGTCTTTTGTCAAATACTAAATTTGAAACTATATGCAAGCTTGTTTATGCATTCTCCATTTTATTATCGTGGCCAACAAATTCAGCTTTGCACCAATAACAGTACTTTTCATTATTGTAGCTTTATAGTGGGTTTTCATATCTGAAAGATAATTTTCCTCTTCTTCTCTTTAAGATTGCCTTGGCTACTCTTGAATTTGAAGTTGAGATTGTCAAGTGCCGGGAAAGATCCTGTTGAGATTTTGAATAAAATTACACTGGATTTATAGATCAGTTTGAGAATACTTTATGTCTTTATGATGTTGAGAGTTCCCAACAAATATGGTATATCTTCCCATTTGTCATCTTTTATGTCTTTCATTGAAATTGTATATTTTTGTGAATTTTTTAATTATATTAATTTCAAAGGACCTAAGCTTCTATTGCTATTTTAAATGTTTTTTTAATTGCATCTTATAATTTTTTATGCTGGTATAAAAGAAAGCAATTGGTTTGGTATTTGAACTTACATTTAACAACTTTGTCATACTATCTCATTAGTTCTAATTGTTTGTCAATTCTATAAAGATAATCATGTCATCTGCAAGTGACAACAGTTTGCTTTCTGACATTTTATTCATTTTTTCTTAAGTCACTGGCAAGAATCACTGATACACATTAAATAAAGTAGTGATGGAGTGAGGTGTGATTATGTTTTTATTCTCCCTCCATATTTAACATGATCTTAGATTTAAAGGGGATGTTTATAATGTTTCATGTAACAGGGTTCAATCAGAGGAGCAGAACGCTAGGAGATACATATTTGTTAAGGGATCTGCCCTGACAAAATTGCAGAAGCGGTAAGGGTGCTGTCCTCCCAACTGATGCTGGCACTTGAAGTTCTGGGGCATGGGGAAGAGAAGATGTACGTAAAGCAGGGAAAGATCAAGGACAAGATTGAACCCACAGGCGCGAGCTGAAGCCCACAACGACAAACTGAAACCCACGTCAGTTCTTACTACCTCTGGCCTTGGTGGCTGGAGCTTTTTGTTGCAGGGCTCAACACACACACCTTGCCCAGGAAGGTAGTTATGAACACCAGCTATGACCATGTGACCAGTTGCAGAAACAAGAGTTTGGTGTATCATTCAATGCAATCCCTATCAAAATACCATAGACTTTCTTCAGACAGTTGGAACAAATAATCTTAAGATTTGTGTGGAATCAGAAAAGACTCCAAATAGCCAGGGGAATATTGAAAAAGAAAACCAGAGCCGGGGGCATCACAATGCCGGATTGTACTACAAATCTGTGATCATCAAGACAGTGTGGTACTGGCCCAAAAACAGACACATAGATCAATGGAACAGAATAGAGAACCTAGAAATGGGCCCTCAACTTTATGGTCAACTAATATTCAACAAAGCAGGAAAGACTATCCACTGGAAAAAGGACAGTCTCTTTAATAAATGGTGCTGGGAAATTTGGACAGCCACATGCAGAAGAATGAAACTACATCATTCTCTTACACCATACACAAAGATAAACTCAAAATGGATGAAAGATCTAAATGTGAGACAAGAATCCATCAAAATCCTAGAGGAGAACACAGGCAACACCCTTTTTGAACTTGGCCACAGCAACTTCTTGCGAGATACATCTATGAAGGCAAGGGAAACAAAAGCAAAAATGAACTATTGGGACTTCATCAAGATAAAAAACTTCTGCACAGCAAAAGAAACAGTCAACAAAACTCAAAGGCAACCTACAGAATGGGAGAAGATATTTGCAAATGACTTATCAGATAAAGGGCTAGTATCCAAGATCTATGAAGAACTTATTAAATTCAACGGCAAAGAAACAAACAATCCAATCATGAAATGGGCAAAAGATATGAACAGAAATCTCACAGAGGAAGACATAGACATGGCCAACATGCACATGAGAAAATGCTCTGCATCACTTGCCATCAGGGAAATACAAATCAAAACCACAATGAGATACCACCTCACACCAGTGAGAATGGGGAAAATTAACAAGGCAGGAAATAAATGTTGGAGAGGATGTGGAGAAAGGGGAACCCTCTTGCACTGTTGGTGGGAGTGTGAACTGGTGCAGCCACTCTGGAAAACTGTGTGGAGGTTCCTCAAAGAGTTAAAAATAGAGCTACCCTACGACCCAGCAATTGCACTGATGGGGATTTACCCCAAAGATACAGATGCAGTGAAACACCAGGACACCTGCACCCCGATGTTTATAGCAGCAATGTCCACAGTAGCCAAACTGTGGAGCCTCAGTGTCCATCGAAAGATGAATGGATAAAGAAGCTGTGGTCTATGTATACAATGGAATATTCCTCAGCCATTAGAAATGACAAATACCCACCATTTGCTTCAGCGTGGATGGAACTGGAGGGTATTATTCTGAGTGAAGCAAGTCAATCGGAGAAGGACAAACATTATATGGTTTCACTCATATGGGGAATATAAGAAATAGTGAAAGGGATCATAGGGGAAAGGAGAGAAAATGAGTGGGAAATATCAGAGAGGGTGAGAGAATATGAGAGACTCCTAACTCTGGGAAGTGAATAAGAGGTAGAGGAAGGGGAGGTGGGCGGGGGGATGGGGTGACTGGGTGATGGGCACTGAGGGGGGTACTGGACGGGATGAGCACTGGGTGTTATACTATATGTTGGCAAATCGAACTCCAATAAAAAATATATATACCAAAAAAAAGAGTTTTGTGTATTTCTTCATTATTCCAATGTGAGTAAGTTAAAATATTTAGTCACATATTTTTGTTTTCTTTCCCTCTGGGTCTTTGTTATCAGGGAGCTCAAATACCCATCACCTATCCCGGTAACTGTAAGGACCCTTATTATTGGCATAATTATTGGCATAATTTGGGATCCCTCTTTTCCCCCAGTATTGCACTTGTCTCTATTGGTTAACCAATTTATGTATTTTGTAGGGGAAAGATTTAAAGCAAAAATTAAATAAGTAATGATTCTAGTAGCAACCAGCTTTTGGATATCTCATTTATTTTCCTTTTTATGTAATGTAGATTTATAGTGGTACTACATATTATTTTTCCTTTGGAACACATTATACATAATCACAATGAAATGATGGCTGAAGACCTTTCCTTCCTCAAGGGGCTTTATGAGTCATGGTGCAATTAGAGAAGCAGAGGCACCAGAAATGAGTATACATACATGTATGAATGTGTTACAGGAATTGGACCTTAATGCAATTGTAGCAGCCGGTACAGTCTCTGTAAGGTTGCTGTCTTCACTTCTCATGCTAAACATTCAAGTCCACAGGGCAAGCAGTCAGCAAGGGAAGGTGGATTTAAAGTAGGGGAGAGCAGGGCACCTGGGTGGCTCAGTTGGTTGAGCGTCTGCCTTTAGCTCAGGTCATGATCTCAGGGTCCTGGGATCAAGCCCCAAGTCAGGCACCCTGCTCATCGGGGAGTCTGCTTCTCCCTCTTCCTTTGCCCTTCCCCCCATTCATGCTCTCTTTCTCTCTCAAATAAAATCTTTAAAATATATATATAAAGTAGGGGAGAGCAAGAACAAGTGGCAACCCACAAGCACCAGCTGGAGATGGTGAGGATGGACTGGAGCCCACATTAGTTCTCATTCCCTCTGACCTTGATGGAGCACTTGCTGCCACTTGCCTTACACCAACCAGGTGAGCCAGAAGACAAATGATAAAATGTGTGAAATACAAAATAGCTGCTGTTTCACTCCCACTCTCCAAACGTCACCCAAGAATCTCTCTCCTGGGCCACTCTAAACAGAAACATACAGGAAGGGGAATTCTGGGAAATGCAGGTCAGCTTCACCAAGTTGACAAGTGACAGACCCACCAAAGATGCTTTTTTTTTTTTTTAAATTCATGAGAGACACAAAGAGAGAGGCAAAGACAAAGGTAGAGAGAGAAGCAAGCTCCCTGTGGGGAGCCTGATGTGGGACTTGATCCCAGACCCCGGGATCACGACCTGGGCCAAAGGCAGCCGTTCAACCACTGAGCCATCCAGGTACCCCTGGGTATTTTTCTAGATCAATTTTATTGAAGTGTTTATTTATAATAACATGTACCCATTTGAAGTGTACAATTTGATGAGTTTTGACAGTTATTATTGATTACTCCCATGTAACCAGTAATCACCAGTGCAATTAGGATATAGAATATTTCCATCCCCCTTAAAAGTTCCCTCCTGCTTCTTAATAGTTAATTCCCTCTCTCATCCACCATTCTAGGCAACCATCGATCTGTTTTCTGTCAGTATAGATCAGATAGGACAGATCGAGAATTTTCTGTAAACGGAAGCATATAGAACTGTACTCTCTTGTATCTGGTTATACCGTCCCTGGTGGTCTAGCGGTTAGGGTTCAGCACTCTTTGTGCCTGGCTATTTTTGCTTAGCCTAAAGATTCTGAGATTCATGTGTGTTGTTGCATGCAGCAGTAATTCATCCTTTTCATTGCTGAGGAGTATTCCCCTCCCCCACCCCCGCTTGTGCTCTCTCTCTCAAGTAAATAAATAAAATCTTTTTTAAAAGTCTGTTGGGATTTTGACTGAGATCCATTGAATCAATAGATCAATTTGGGGAGAATTTAGATCTTAACAGTACTGAATGTCCCAAACCACAATCATTATCTCTTTGTTTAATTATGTCTTCTTTAATCTCTTACAACCACGTTTTATCATTTTCATGTAGAGGTTTTGCAGTTTATTAAATATTTCCCTACATCTTTCATTTGTTTGTTGCTATTTACAAGTTGTATTTTTTAAAATTATATTTATTTATTCATGAGAGATACAGAGAGAGAGAAAGGCAGCGACATAGGCAGAGGGAGAAGCAGACTCCATGCAGGGAGCCTGATGCGGGACTTGATCCCGGGACTCCAGGATCACACCCTGGGCCGAAGGCAGGTGCTAAACTGCTGAGCCACCCAGGGATTCCCCCAAATTTGATATTTTATTTTTATTTTCATTTATTTTGAATTTCCTGTTGATTTCTTCTTTGACCCATGAGTTTCCTAAAAATATATTGTTTCATGCCCTAATATTTGGGAAAATTTTTCAGTTACCTTTCTATTACTGATTTCTAAATTGATTCCACTGTGGTCAGAAGACATATGCCATATGATTTCAGTCCATTTAAATTTATTGAGACTTTTTTAAAACATGGCATATAATCTGTGTTGCCGACTCTTCCATGTGTGCTTGAAAAGGATGTCTATTCTGTTACTGTTGGGTTAGAATGTTTTATAAATGTCAATTATGTCAAGTCGGTTGATGGCATTTAAGTCTCCTATATCCTTACTGATTTTCTGTCTACTTGATCTATTAATTATTGAGAGAAGAGTGTTGAAATCTTGAATAATGACTGCATTTGTCCGTTCCTTTTTAAAGTTTCCTCGGGTTTTGCCTCATGTATTTTGAAGCTCTGCTATTTGGTACATATGCATTTAAGATGTACATCTTCTTGATGAATTGACCCTGTTATCATTAGGAAATGCACTTCTTCATCTCTGATAGCATTTTTTTAAATTCCTTTTCAGCAAAGGTCTGTTTGTAGTAAACTCTGTAAATCTTTGCCTGAAAATGTCTTGATTAAATGATGACTTAGGGCCCCTGAGTGGCTCAATCCGTTAAGTACCTGCCTTTGGCTCAGGCTATAATACTGGGGCCCTGAGAACGAGCCATGCATCAGGCTCCCTGCTTCTTCTTCTGCCTGCCACTCCCCCTATTTGGGCTCACACTTGCTCTCACTCTATCAAATAAATAAATAAATAAGATCTTTTATATATATATATATATATATATATATATATATATATATATAATGCTTAGTTGCATATTGAATTCCGGTCTGATGGCTATCATCTTTCAGCCCTGTGAATATGCTATTCCATTATCTTCTGGACTCTAACATTGCTGTTTCAATATCCCTTCTCCATTTAAGTGTTATTTTCTTAGGGTACTCTATTATTACTTGCTAATGGCTTTTAAAATCTTCTTTGTAACTTCGGTATTTTGATATTTCTTTGCAACATGTCTAGGTTTGGGTTTATTTTTATTTTTCTTGCTTGGATATGCTTCTTAAATCTGAGATTTATGACTTTAATGAATACAGAAAAAATTGTCAGCCATTATGCCTTAAAATATTGATTCCCCGTCACCCCACCATCCTCATAATCTTTCTGTTCTCTCCTTGGGGAGTTCCTGTTAGAGACATATTTGACTGTCTAATTCTATCCTTAATATCTCGTAACCTCTTTTATATATGCTCCATAATTCATATATTTCATCTTTTTTACCTTACTGTGTTGCATTTTGAGTAAATTCTTCAGATATATTCTCCAGAGAGTTCAGTAATTCTTTTCAGCAATGTTAAATCTGATTTAAGAGTCCACTGGGTTTTGAATTTCAATAATTATATATTTAATTTCTAGGAGATAAGCTTGGTTCAAAATCTGCCCACTATTTTTAAAATACTGACTTGCTCTTATGGGTTACAGTATTTGCTTTATGTTTTTAATCATTCTAAACATACTTATTTTATCCTTTGTTTTAGGTTGTTCTAATAGCTGAGGTATTTGGGGGATATAGATATGCTATCCGTGTGTCCACTTTTACTCAGAGTGAAATCTTTCTTATGTTTTGTAGTTCAAAGTTTAAACTGAATGTCAGTGGAGCTTTGGCTGTGCAATCCTGTGCATCTCAGATTTGGGATGTGGGCCTCCAAGGCACTTTTGCACTTGTTTTTGCCAGGCAATAGAGACTGGGAAGGTTTTTGGTTTTTGTTTTTGGTTTTTTAAAGACTTTATTTATCCATTTGAGAGAAAGAGACAGTAGCGGGGTGGGGAGCAGGGGTTGAGGGCCAGAGGGAGAGGGAGAAATAGACTTCCCGCTGAGCAGGGACTCAGCCCTCACCCCCACCCCAAAGCAGGGCTTAAACCCAGGACTCTGAGATCATGACCTGAGCCAAAGGCAGACATTTAACCATCTGAGCCACCCAGGCGCCCCTGGGTAGAATATTTATATTAACTTTCATTTTAGGGTTTCATGCAACATGAAATACATGGTTATGCATTTTTCAAGAGAGACACTGGCAAAGCAAGCAAGCAAGACTCTTCATTGTCAACTTGTGGCAGCAGGTGGATTTTTTTTCCCCTTTCCTACCTTTTACTAATGGCTTATCCCTTCAACGCCCTGGATTTCTGGAGAACATGGCTATTCCAATTCTTTGTCTCACTCATGGGTCAAAGGAATTCATTATGCAGCTAAACCATCATTCAAACAAGAGGGTTAAAGAAACACATTTATAGACAAAGACTTAGAGTTACCCCTGACAAACCATTGCTAAAAAAAGAAGCAAAAGATTTTCCTGAGGAAGGAAGATATTTGAACAAAGCAACATGAAATTAAATGGAAGAAGCATGTAAACAAAGAAATTGGTAAATGTACAAGTAAAGCTAAATAAGAAATCACAACATGTTTTTAATGATGATTAATTAAGGGGGCATTAAAAGTTAATGGAACAAAGATACTGGACAGTAACAGCATGTCAAATGGAGATCATATTAAGGAGGATTAGAATGCAGCAGAAAACACAATTAGAGCTGGCTTAAATCATCCAGAAAATTTTATTTTTCGATTAACAAGAAATCCAAAGATAGGCGGCCCTTGAGCTGGTTAAATTAGACACTCCTCAGGGCCAGCAAGCATTCAGATCCTTCATCTTCCCCTCTGGCCTCCTTTTCTTATGCTCCCTGCTAATGTTAAAATTCAATCCAGTATCCGGATCACTTTTGTCTTTAGATCTCTTTGTTCCATCCATCTGGAAATTTCCATTTGTCACCTGGAAGGACTTTCTTCTGCGTGCATACATACATATTTTTTTTCTCCCTAAATCGAAGTCACGCTGTAGATACCATGTTGTTACCTGCCTTTTAGAAAATATTCATCATTAAAATATTTAGCATTCCATAGGAGAAAGTCTTTTACTTCATTTTCCATTTTTCAAATGACTGAGAACTGTGAAGAGTTCTTTAAAAATGTTGACTCAAACAACAATTTAATGTAATTCATTGTCATCTGTTCACTCAAATAAAAATAAGGGAAGAAATGTCCACCTACAGAAGGTGGAGGGTTAAGAGAATAAATAAGCTGGTGAATGTTCACACAGTAGGGAAGAAATTGAAATCAGGAAAATCTGTTTTCGCAAAGATAGTATAATAGCCTTATTTGTTTCACCCTTGAGATTAGGATTCTGATGTTAGTGTTGCAATGTCTTTATTAAAATATGCTTCATCTTTGCATTTCTTATTTTCAGAGTTGCACAATAAGGCTCAGTGAATGTGTCTTTCATTAACTCTGAAATGCTTTGTTTATTCGTGGGTTATTTCCACGTAGTATGGAAAGACCAAAGGCCTACCTTGAAAGATGCTAGAAACTTCCCCATGGACCTGTCTACTGGGGGAGGGTGGCAGCTGCTGTTGCTGCCTGTTCCAGAGAAGTCACTTGGGTCATCAGATGCCATGGAAAGAACCCCAGATTTTCGGGTATAAGTACTTCTACCAGGGGATCCCTAGGTGGCGTGGCGGTTTGGCGCCTGTCTTTGGCCCAGGGCGCGATCCTGGAGACCGGGGATCGAATCCCACATCGGGCTCCCGGTGCATGGAGCCTGCTCCTCTCTCTGCCTGTGTCTCTGCCTCTCTCTCTCTCTCTGTGACTATCATAAATAAATAAATAAATAAATAAATAAATAAATAAATAAATAAATTTAAGTACTTCTACCATAAGAAGAATGGTTAATTTAAGCATAAACTTTCTTTTTATTTTATTTTGTTTAAGATTTATTTATTTATTTGAGAAAGAGAGAGAGTACCTATGTGTGTGGGAGGGGAGGGGCAGAGGGAGAGGGAGACAGAGAGAATCTCAAGCAGACTCCCCACAAGTGTGAATGCCGTGGGGGAAGGGGCGGCTTGATTTCATGACCCTGAGATCATGTCCTGAGCCAAAATCTAATCGACTGGGCAGCCCGGGTGGCTCAGCGGTTTAGCGCTGCCTTCGGCCCAGGGCATGATCCTGGAGACTCAGGATCGAATCCCACATCAGGCTCCCTGCATGGAGCCTGCTTCTCCCTCTGCCTGTGCCTCTGCCTCTCTCTCTCTCTCTCTCTCTGTCTCTCATGAATAAATAAAATCTTTTTTAAAAAAATCATCTAATCGACTAAGCCACCAAAGCATCCTAACTTTCTTTTTAAAAAGCTTGATTTCAAATAGCCAAAAAGTGGGAGCAATCCAAGTGTCCCTTGACAGATGAATGGGTAAACAAACGTGGCATATGCATACAATGGAATATTATTAAATTATAGAAAGGAAGTAAATTCTGACATATAATACAACATGGGTGAACCTTGAGGACACCATACGAAATGAAGTAAGCCTGTCAAAAAGGACAAGTACTGTATAATTACATCTATATGAGGTATCTAGAGTTGGCAAATTCATAGAAAGTAGAATTGTGGTTGCCAGAGGCTTGAAGGAGCGGGGAAATGAGAGGCTGTTGCTTAATGGATACAGAGTTGAATGGGTACAAAATGAAGATTTTCCAGAGATCTGTTGCACAACAGTGTGCAGTTAATACTAGTGAACTATGCACTTAAAAATGGTTAAGATGGTCAATTTTGTGTTATGTGTATTTTATCACAATAAAAAAATTTTATTTTTTTATTATTATTTTTTTTTACAATAAAAAAATTTTAATGGGGAAAAGAAAAAAATCTTGATTTCTATTTTGAATAGGCAATACATATATGTGTTGCCCGAATCAGCAGGTACAGAAGGGTAGGCAGTGTTTGCACTATGTGCTTTACCTGTTTGTCTTCTTACCTGTCCCACAACCACTTAGCCCACCTCCCATTAGGTGTCAACTGATACCACTTTCCTGTGTGTCCTTCCATAGGTATTTTATGACTCGTTCTTTTGAATAGCTGCATGGTATTTTATTGTACATAGGCTCCATATTTTCACTATTCCCTTGATATTGGTCATTTAGTTGCTCTGAGCTTGACATTTCTTTGAAATTTCTTTTTTTTTTTTATTTTAAAGATTTTATTTATTTATTCAAGAGGCACAGAGAGAGAGGCAGAGACACAGGTGGAGGGAGAAGCAGGCTCCTCATGGGGAGCCTGGGATCACTACCTGAGCAAAAGGCAGATGATCAACCACTGAGCCACCTAGTTGGCCCTGAAATTTCATTTTTTAATTAAAAATACATTCTATTTTGCATTTATTTGATTCTTTAATTTTACTCGTTTTGATAAGCAATATGTTTACAGGGTTCAAAAATCAGAAAGCACAAGAGGGTAAACATTAAAATGTCTCCCTGTAAGCTATGTTATGAGCCTTAAAGACATTGAAGTCATTAGGTCCCTGAAAATGACTACAGGATTTTTTTTTTTAATTTTTAAATTAAAAAAAAACCCACACAAATGTTTTTATTTAAAATAAAATTAGAGGGATCTCTGAATGGCTCAGAAGTTCAGCATCTTCCCTTGGACCAGGGCGTGATCCTGGAGTCCCGGGATCGAGTCCCACGTCAAGCTCCCAGCATGGAGCCTGCTACTCCGTCTGCCTGTGTCTCTGCCTCTCTCTCTCTCTCTCTCTCTCTCTCTCTCTCTGTCTATCATGAATAAATAAATGAAATCTTTTTTAAAAAAAATTAAATTAAAAAAAATTTTAAAAAATTAAAAAAATAAAAAAAAATTAAATTAGATAAAATAAAAAATAAAATAAAATAAAATAATAAAATAATCTCCCTGCTACAGCTATCTCCCAGGTCAACACATTTCCTTCTGGACCAGTCGTTTACCCACTTCTTCACAAATCAATTCACTGGCCTCTGTCTGTTCTGCTCTGTGCTGTAGGAAACTGTCTTTCCCAGGCTCCTTTGCGTGGTGGTTTCTGTAGCTTCGGGCAATGGGCGCTCAGGTACTGGTAAAGACTGGAGAGTGGGAGGGGGCAGACACAAGCTATTTCTTTCTTTCATCATGTTTTAGTAGGACCGTCTGCAGTTGGGGTGACTGCACCTTGGTTCCAGTCCCCTCCCCCTCCACTCTCAGCCTCACCCTCTGTGGCCCCAGCTCCCCATGAGCACTCCCCACCACTGTTCCACTACTGCTGCTTTGACCCAGCACCTCCTTCTTATATTTTTCAGCGCTAAGTGTGGTAGTCATTTCTTGCTTTTAATAACTTCTGGGTCACCTCAAAGTCTCCTATTTGGCATCTAAATCCTTCCATTACCTGTGTAACCAAGTTCTTATGTTCAATGCACTCTGAATGCAATCCTTAGAGTGGTTCCTCTGGCTGAACTCTGACTGACAATCACCCCTGGAGGCAAACAGTATTATTAATTTCTCCACGTGTCCTCCCAGAGGTATTTAATGCATGAACAAATTATATCCATGCTCTCCCTCCCATTTTTTTCACTAATGATAAAATATTATATGCACTATTCTGCACTTTGCTTTTTCTTTCATTGAGCAATAATCCTGGATCACACAGATCTGTCACAGGCAGAACACAGCCATGCTCATTTGTTTACGTATTGTCTGTGATTGCTTTTGAGCCAGTCCCATATTGATGGGTATTTAGGTCATTTAAGATTTCCTGCTGTTACAAATAATTCTGCCATGATTAACCTTGAACTATACCATGTCATGAACTTGGAATAAAATTTGGAAACTGAAATTGCTGGATCAGTGGTTACGTGTGTTTGAAAACTTTTTAAGCATAAAATTTCAAAAATATATTCTTGATAGGCTTGGGAGCAGAACTTTTGGAGCTCCAGGAAAACAGGATGTTAAATTTCATCTTTTAGTGTTATTTTGCATATGGTCAAAATAATTTCACACTATTAAATATTCTTGAAAAATTAGATAGTAAAAGCTAATCCTACCTGTACACAACCAAGCGAAGATGAAAGGGCAGGCTTCCAAAATTATCTTGAGTTTTTCAGAAAGTTCAAGTACTACTAGGTTAACAGTTTAAGAGCTCTGTTGGGTTCTCTTGATTGTGAGTTGGTAGAGTGATTACCCAAGGAGGATAACCAACTTGCTTGCTGAATGATTTAAAAAAAATTCTCGGGCAGCCGGGGTGGCTCAATGGTTTGGCGCTGCCTTTGGCCCAGGGCGTGATCCTGGAGACCTGGGATCGAGTGCCACATCTGGCTCCCTGTGTGGAGCCTGCTTCTCCCTCTGCCTGTGTCTCTGCCTCTCCCTCTCGTGCTCTGTGTCTCTCATGAATAAATAAAATTTAAAATTAAAAAATAAAAAATAAAAAAATTTCTCTGAGCATAGAAAGCCTACTGTAACTCTCTTCCCTGGTAAGAAATTGAGTTTTGCATGGAGAGACTGTGTCAGTGAGGACTTGAAGACAGTGAGGACTTCTAGAAGTGTGAAGGACACAAATTGGTTTGACTTGAAAGCATCACATAGGTTTACTTTAAAATTCTATTACTGAAAGCTTTACAGTCTCTTGCCTCTTTAGGGTATATATGGACTAGCCCAAGACCTGTCTACTACTGTCAGTTAAAATGTGTACCTTGGGGTCAATATAATTTCTGGAAACAAAACCACATACGAGGAAGAGTATCATTGCTGAATATTACCCCGGTGCCATGGTTGGCAAACTTTTTCGGTAAAGGGCCAGACATCACATATTTTAGATGTTATAAGCCATGCAGTCTCTGTTGCAACTATTGAGTTCCGATGTTTTAGTGCCAAAGCTGTCATAGACAGTACAAAAATGATTGAGTATGGGTGGCAGGATTTTGCCAGAGGGCTGGAGTCTGCCTACCCGTGGCCTAGGGTAAAGTCAGAGTCCTCACAGGGCACCCTCACTTTAAACCATGGAGTGTTTGGTGGACTTTGGTACTCTGGCTTTCCTTGACATGAGCCAAGCTCTCCTGTGGGACAACTGTAACATCTGAAGTGACTTTCCCTGGTAATAGCCTGGGTATGCTCTCTCATTAGCTTTTGTTTTTTGATTGAGAGTAAGTACACAGGGCATGTTGATATTATACCCTCCAATGAATTTGGAGATCCATAGAGTGAATGTCATTCATGACAGAAAATTAGAGAGTGAGAGAACAAAAGCAAAAAGAGGCCTCTGGCGTCACTGATGTCACCTAAAATGGATTGTTTCCAATGATGCCTGCCAACAATCTCTCTTATCCCCATATGCTGCACCTCCCATTGAGAATTGAGGTCTATTTCCCTCCCCTTGAAAATGGACCGATCTGGGGACTTGCTTTGGCCAATAGAATATGGCAGAAGTTCTATGTCCAGGCCTTAAGAGACTTAGCAGCTTCAGCTTTCATCCTCTTGAGAGCCTTAGGTAGAGAAGTTTCTAATGTAGAGAAACTTGAGTTAGACTTCTGAATAATGAGCGATCAATGGAGAGAGAGAGAGAGAGATTGGTCAGTCAGATGAGGAACTCAGGTGTCCAGTCACTCCTGCCATCCCGACTGAGGCACCAGACATACGGGTGAGGCCACCTTCGAGGCCCAGCTTCCAGCTCAATGTAGCCATATGACTGACTGCAGTAACATCACATGGAGCAGAGACCTCACATCTCTGCCGATCTCCAGCCAACCTGCAGAACTATGAGCAAATGCATGGTGGTTGTTTTAAGCCACTAATGTTAGGGATGGTTTGTTAGGCAGCAATTGTTCCCTTGATCCTACAACTCAACAGCAGGGAACTCACATTGGGGAACCCCTGGCCTAAGGCTCTCCTGAATCCTGACTTTCTGCTCTTACAGCATCGTTCCTAGCAACTCCTTAACCCGGCCTCCCCACTGCCTGGCTTTTACTTACCTCTCCAACACTGTCTCTGCCTGCCCCACTGCAGGAAATGTTCCCTCTAGAAAGCAGTTACAGCGTAGGTGTTAGGAGCACTTCCCAGAGACACACTGCCTCTTGTATTAGTTGTGTGACCCTGGTCAAATTGCTTACTCTATCTGTGCTTAGCTTTCTGCATGGGAAAGGTGAGTAATAATAGTCCCTACTTCAAGTGGGCTGGTGGTGAACATTAGTATGTTAGTATGTGTAAAGCACTTAGGGTTGCTGCCGCACTCTGTATGATTTTGGTAGGCTTCAAACATTCTGTCCTGCCATGGTGGCTCTCTCTGCTCCTCTTTCTTTTTCCCTTTCCTTCTATCTCAGCCTATCTGGAGCTCCACATTCTACAGGGAGCTCCTTAATGCAAGAGCTCTCACTCATCTAGGTCTTCCTTCTCCAATTTCCCAGGCACTAATTCCTGGGACATACATCTAGGCTTTGAGATTCTGTGGTCTCGGACCATTCTGGGGATCCCGTTCTGCCTCTTGAAGGCAGACACTGTTATATAAAGATACACAACACTTGTGTTGCCGCCCCCACAGTGTGTGCACGTCTTCTGGAAATGAAAAACTTTGCGAAAGATTGCGGGGAACTAGAGCCAGTGGCAATGCTTTGGGGGTGAGCAGGACTTGCATTGATCTTGGAGGCCTAACCACTTAACGAAGTGGGGGTGGGTCCTTCTCCTGCCACATGTAATAAAGACCTTAAGGGTGTGGGTCTGCTGCCAGGCTGCATGTCCAGTTCCTCACACTGTCACTAGGTAGCTTGATAACATTGGGCAAGTACTTACCTTAACTCTTTGGTCTCCTCATCTGTCCGGTGGGAAACTTAACAATAGTCCTCCATTCGTAGGGTCATGGTGAGGATTTACTGGCTAATATCTCTGAAACCCCTGGAACAAAGTCTGGCGCAAGGAAATATATCATAAATGTGAAATATTTTTGTATCACTAAGCCCTGTAATTTCTGCCAGCTGCTGTCAGCTCTATCACCTGATGAGCCAAACACTAAAGAACACGTGTCTACACTTTTCTGTCACAAAGATCATCCCACCCAGGTAGGATTCCCCGACCCCACTTTAAGAAGGACTGCTCTAAGGGCATCCTATCTGACCATTCCTTAAAGTGCTCTCTTAACCCAGGACTAGAGGAGACTACCAAAGAGACTTATACCTGAACTACGTTATTTTAGCCCTTTGTAGAGTTGTTTTTATTGGACTGTGCTTTTGCACTATGCCTTTGGTCTATACTGTAGGACGTTATAAAGAATAGCACCATGAACTATAGATTTTCCTATAAAGATACCATTGAAGAGATTAATTTCATTTCAGTGTCCTCTGTATAGAGAAAACTTTCTCTCAGTTTCATTACTAAGAATAAGTGTTCTTTTCTCATAATTTTTTTTACCATATGTCCCTGTGACACAAGTGATGGAGCAGGTATCACTCTTGGCCTTTATCTGCCAAATTCGTGGGCCTCTAGCAAGTAGATAGGCTCTTTCAGGGTGTTGGGGGGAGGATTCTAACCTAATCCTTGCTTCATCTCTAGTTTTCTACCATCGTTTTCCCTTTCCCCTGATCATCTTGTTTAATTTTTTTAAATGGTAATCCAACTCAAATCCTTTTGTTGGACTGAAGCGAGCAAAAGACTTAAAAATTGCTACTTAAAATAATTCTAAATCAACACCTTTTTAAAATATGTGGATAATGTAAATATGCATTCTATAATTTTAGAAATCATATAACTTATCTGTGAGTTTCTTCTTGGCCTTGAGCAGTTAAACAGTCAGTGAGTAAAATTAGACTTGAGAAGGAATGTGAAAGACAAGAACCTTTTGGTTCTTATTTTCAAGCTCAAATGATGTATTGTCATAAAATCCCCTATCACCACTACGGCCCCTGCTACCACAGAGCACCTACAGTATGCTCGGAGTTCTGCTGGATGCATCACATTCATCATCTTGTTCATGAACAACTATGTGCCATACTGAATATAGTCAACAAGTAAAATGTATGCTAGATGCAAAGGTGCTAGGGATACAGCAGAATAAAACCAGACAAGATCTCTCCTCTCATAGCACTTCAGTGAAATTAGTTATCTTTCATAACGAATTTATAGCTGCCTGCCTTTGAGCAAGTTATCTTTGTGCTCTGAGCTTTAAAGAGCCTCATGATGGTGATGAAGATCATGTGATGCTACCAGGCCCCGTTTATTGAGCATATACTATATTCCAGGTATTGATCTAAGTGTTTTACATGTGTTAGTTCATTGACGCTTCAGATAATCCTATGAGATTTATGCTAATATTAATTTCATTTTATAGGTTAGGAAACTGAGACACACAGGGTTTCTGAACTTCAACACTCTTTGGGACCAGGTAATTCTTTTGTGGTAGGGGCTGTATTGTGCACTGTAGGATGTCTAGCAGTATCTCTGGCCTCTCCTCCCGACTAGATGCCAGAAACAATCCCTGTCCTCAGTTGAGACAACCAATATGTCTCCAGATATAGTCAAATGTCCTCTGAGGGGGGCAGAATTTTCCCCGGAGTTGAGAATCACTGGGTGAGATGATTTGTCTAAGCTCACACAACTAGTAAAGTGTCAGGGCTGAGATTTAGACCCTCTGGCTCCAGAATCTGAAACAGCAACAACACGAAACTCTAAGTGTAATGATCTTTTTCATAATTACAATTTTCAGCAGTGACGATGCAAAAACCATGCCCTAACTTTCTGAAAATGACGGCCATCACACTAATGTTGAAATCTAATAATTATTAGCATTGTAATTATTCTGGGAGGGATTGGTTGGGGTCCCAGGAGGAAACCAAAGGTATCCTCTAATCAAGATAATTTGAGGAGAGTTGAATAAGCCAACTGTTGACAAAGGTGTGGGATGGGGAGTAGAGAGAGAGAGCAGAATGCAGAGTGCAGTACTCTGACACTATTAATGGTGGTGAGGCTTTACCACTTCTAGGCTGGAGGGGATGAAGAAGAGAAAGAAAGAGAAGATTGACAGACAGAGTGTTGTAAAGAGACACCTCGAGAAAAGCACAATCTCCTGTCAGGGGACCCAGTTAACCCAAGGCGACCCTGCAAGAAGAGTGCCAGGAGAATAAATACTGCAACTTCACTCTCCTTCCTCCCTCTGGTCTTCTGGTGCTGCGTAATGGCTTCCCACTGGAAGCCAAAGAGCAATGGTGCCCACGAATGTGCTCCATTCAGGTCAGGAGGGGGAGAAGGGTGAAGAGAGATGTCCGCAACCTGCAATAACATTTCTCACAAGTTTTCTCCCTATCGGCTTTGAGATTTTAAATGTTAATCCATTAACTTTACTGATTTGTGACTTCTCATGGTGAGAAGTGAATTTGATCTAATATCTTTGTATGGATTTTTCCATGACTTCCAATTTGTATAGTTGATTAACCAACTTGTATGGAATTTGTTGGGGAGTAGGGGAAGAAAATTATTGTAATATCTGCTTTGGAAAGATGTCATCAGGATGCATCCGTTACCAAGACATAAGGTTCGTTATTATGTGTTTATATTGGCAGAGCTTCAAATGTGAAAATTCTCTTCTAAGCAGTTCTTTGAAATATTTGGATATTTGCTTCAAACTTTTTGTTACACCTGACATTGATTAAATGTTTATTTTAAAGAGTTTATGCATAGCATGCCTGAATTTACAGTCCTTTTGAAAGACTTCTAAAGTCGTGGCTATACAATAACAAAAATGGTCTACCAATTCTGGGAAATTGAATCAATTTATGGGGAAAAATCACCACTATATCGCCAATGCCACTGCATCCTGCGTGTGAAAAAGCTCTTGGGTTGACCATAATTTTTATTTTTTTTGCAATGGATTTTGGCACTGTTGGACACAGCTTGGCTGTTTCTTTCCTATCCATCCTTGACTGCTTCTTCTGTCATGTTCTTTATACATTGAGTTCAGACCCTTGCTCTGAACTGTATGTTCTAGAAACAGAATCTTGGAGTCGAAAGTGCTTTTAGGATCCACTCAGTTCGTTCTGCCTCCCAGCGAACAAACACCCTCTTGTGTCATGTCTGTGACAGGTGGCCACCCAGCCTGTGTTCGAGCATCACCTAGGACAGGGAACCCTCTGCTTTCCAAGGCAGCTTGTTCTGGTGTGAGCAAACTCATACTGCTAAACAAGTCAGCTTTTTATTGAGCCCAAACTGGCTTTCCTCTAGCTTTCAGACATCGGGACAAGGCAGGAGAGGGATACTGGTGAAGATCCCAGGCTCTGAGCCAGATCCCTGTTGTCCACGTTTCCATTTCCTCTTATCATCTGTGTGCCCTCATGCACATTATTTAACCTTCTAAGCCAGTTTCTCTGTAAAATAGGGACAGCAGGAGAGCAGGAGCTTAGAGTCCTATCAATTTTGTGAAGTTGGAACCAAGATTCCCCGAATTTCTTTCCCTGGTTGGTTCTAAGTTAGGGTTGCCTACGAGAGAAGTTGAAGAGCAGAGTGAGGCCAGAAGGAGAGCTTAGGGCTGGTGCTGTTGCAGTGCCCCTGCATTGCCACAGACCCTCTGGTTTGCGTACTCATGTGGGGTAACAACTGGGCCTGCAGCTCCTCCAGCTTCTGCCGGATCTTTTCCTTCAGCATCTTTGGATCCTGGGCCAACTCTGTGTGAAGCCCAATGGCAAAATGTGGCAGCTCTTCTGCAGGTCCCCTGCATCTTAGAGACAGTAAGAGACAATGTAGGTTTCAATATGAGACCGAGATGGCCAATATGAGTTCTGATGAGAGACAGATATGGGTTTCAGCTCCTTCATGGTCTCACCCACCTCATGTCCATCTTCCCTTCCTGGCTGCTGCTTTAGGCACCAGATATCAGACACAGAAATAAGAACTATGCATAAACTATACGGCTCCACCACTTTGTAAGGTCTCATCTCTCAAATAGATCTCTTATATTACTCACACTGGTTCTGCTTCTCTGATCAACCCAAGTGATATCAGTACATTGTGAAGAATACATGACATCGTGCATGTCAAACACTTAGCAGTCTCTGAAACAGGGACAAGTGCCCAGAATCTGTGAACGTATGTTATTCTTCATCTTCATGGAACTATCAGCTCCATTCTCCAAGGCATTAGAGAATGCATTTGGTTCCTCTTCCACCTGACAATGGACCTACATATTTAAATCCATATTTTTGAGGCCTTTTATAGAGAAAATGATCTGCCAAGTGAAACTTTATAGTAGATCCCAGACTAAGTGATTTAGATACATTATCTCATTTAATCTTCACAAAAACTAGGAGTTTTATGGTGAGGCTACAGAAGTCCATCCCAAGGTACTCTACCAAGAGGCATGTCAATCTAAGCTTGTTAATGACCTAAGAGGACTCTTGGACTATCTATACTTAAATGGCTTTTATAGTAATATTCAATTTTTAAGCTTACATATTTATTCTTGAAATGTTAAGTTCAATTTGTGACTATTGTTAGTTATGCTATTAATAAATCTTGTAGCTCCTGTATAAAATAAGGGCAATTACTTTCATTTGTTCTCTGATTAATAGTCAACACAGTTCAAACAAATTAAATTCACTTTAAACAATTAATCTCATTTATAAACTTATTTAATTCCCCTTTTTAAACTCTACTCATACATTTAATATATTTGAACTTTTCAAGCCCTTCAACTGCCTGACAAGGCGTATGCATAATCCTAACAAATAAAATCCTACTAGGTGGTTAAATGACTGGTGAAGATAATAAATTAAGCCTGTAAGTTTGTTGAATCTTGAGTTCCCTTAAATATTTCATTTTTTTAAATTTTTATTTATTTATGATAGTCACACAGAGAGAGAGAGAGAGGGGGCAGAGACACAGGCAGAGGGAGAAGCAGGCTCCATGCACCGGGAGCCCGCCGTGGGATTTGATCCCGGGACCTCAGGATCGCGCCCTGGGCCAAAGGCAGGCGCCAAACCGCTGCGCCACCCAGGGATCCCTAGTTCCCTTAAATATTTCAATACTGTTAATATACTTGGTGAAATTCTCATGCTTTTCTATCTGAAACTAAAGTCAAAATCAATTGCTCAAGGCTAATCTGACAGATTTCCTAAAATGGCAGATTTTCTTAAACACTACAAAGAGATTTCTTTTACTTTACACAAAAGTATTACTGTGATGATGGTTATTGTATCATTCTAAATTCTTCCCAGAGTTGAAAAGTCAAATAAGGGTAGCAGATTTACCACATCTGGTGGATTGAGCAAAAGTTAGAAGGTGGCTTTGGCCATCAGCGGGTGTTTGCTCATTAGTCAGAGATTCAAAACCAAGATATAGGATTTAAGAGCTTCATGCCTTCTGAACAAGTCTACCTTAGCCACCCAAGTACAAAGGGAACCCCTCTTTTTATAGTCACTTTGTTCAGGGCGACTCCAGTGCCATGCCTTTCTCTACAAAATTTTAGTCTCCTGATTTGGATAGCTGGAAATCTACAATTCCACTCTGGTGGCAACTAACTTTCTTTACCCTTGATTGGGCTCTTAATTATTTAAATATTCTATTTAATCATGTGCCGTGGGCTAGTAGAGCTGGATTTCAGCCTAGGTCCCCTTGCTCTCAGAGCTTGGGCTATGATCCACCATGATAGGCTATTCTATGAATCCTCTCAAGTCTTTTTAATTTTTTTTAAGCTAGACACTTCCTTCTGGTTCTCAGGGGTTGTTTTTTTTTCCCCTTCTAGTTTTCACTTTATGAATTTCCAATTGCCTCACTATCTTAATTTCCTACTTCAGAACTTACTTCAGTTGTCAATATTCTTCTTAAAAATATAGTGAACTGAATTATCCTGGGAAAATTACCTGCCTGGATCTAGACCAGAGTGAGGAAGAATAGTTCAAAGATCAATCAGCCAAGAAGCTCTGTTTTTATTTTAGATTTTACTTATTTATTTGAGAGAGAAAGAGCGAGCATGAGTGGGAGGAGGGGCAGAGGGAGAGGGAGAAGCAGAGTCCCCACTGAGCAGGGAGCCCATCTCAGGGCTTGATCCCAGGACCCTGGGATCGTGATCAGAGCCAAAGGCAGACACTCAACCAACTGAGCCACCCAGGACCCCCAAAGGAGCTCTTTAAAATGAGCCTGCCTCCAGTTCCTCCACTTCATACATTTAAGATAAAAATATGGCCCTGGTTTGCTGGTCATCTTAGCCCTTGGTGTGCTGGGGTAGAAAGGCTTGCAAATTAGTGGTCTTGATACTTTGCTCCTTTTAAACAGGGCTTAGGTATGAGCTGGTTTTTCAGGGCCGCATCAAAGTGTTAGCTCAAATTGACCTTTTATGGAAATAAGTAAAACCTATAATTCTTTTAATCCCCCAAATACCTTGCCTTCTCCATTCTGAACTTGTATAATCAAATTATTTAAATTAAATGTGAAAATCTTCTTAAATCTCATCTTGCTTATTAAACACATTTTCCAACTTGTGGACTGCTCTCACCTTAATGTCTTTACACCAAGGATATTATCCTTCTGAACTTAGTTACCCTATGATTTAAAAACAAGTCTTTGTATCTTCATTTAAATTGTTAGTAAAAGTGCTAAACAGATTGACCAAGAGACTGGCCAAGCTAGGTATGATCCTAGAGATTTCCACCCTGGTTGGTGTTGATATGTTAATTAAAACTTTTTTTGGTATCATTATTTAATCTATTACAAATTTGTCAAATTCTTCTTGAATGCCATTCACATTTCTACATTTTGTCCATGGTACCATGAGACTGTCCAATGTCTTACTGAAATTACTGAAATTAAGATACTTTATTTCTAGTCCCTACCACAGTGCCAGACATAGTCTGGCACACTGCAGGTACTCAGGTGAGACTTATATTAAGGGTATATCATAGCATTTCAGGACCACTAAGTGTATTCTGAAACATTTTATGCATTCTCTGCTTCCATGTTCTTGCCTCTAAAAAGGGGTGCCTGGGTGGCTCAGATGGTTAAGGCATCTATCTTCAGCTCAGGTCATGATCCCAGGGTCCTGGGATCCAGGCCTTTCAGGCTCTCTGCTCAAAGGTGGCCTAACTGTTCCCTCTCCGTCTGACTGCCGCTCCCCCAGTTTGTGCTTTCTCCCTCTCCCCTCAAATAAATAAAATATTTTTTAAAAATAAAGTATATCTGCTGAACACTGGTTGGTAAGATAAGTGCAAAATGTGATAACTATATTACTCTTAGGAGTACAAAAGACCTGTAACACACAGGACAGTCATGAGTTCCACTTAACCACAGCTCTTTGACACATATTGTTGTTCATTTGTATGATCTTGAATAGAATGAAATGTTGGATTGTTTTGAGCATACTGTGATTCTTTTTTTCCTCCAGTTCACTGAACTTAGAAAACAAAAGGAGATTCAGTTTCAAGTTTAATGAGTTCACTAGTTTGGCCTATTTTATTTGGTTTGCTTTTATTTGTTTTATTGGAGGGAAGGGTTTTTGTTGCTAAGTAAGTTAGTTTAATCCTAGTTTTGTTTACAGCTTATGCCAACATAAGTTTTATGTGAAATAGTTTTACTTTTTATTGATTTTATTTATTTTTTAAAAGATTTTATTTATTTATTTATTCATGAGAGACACAGAGGGTGAGGCAGAGACATAGGCAGAGGGAGAAGCAGGCTCCTTGCGGGGAGCCTGATGCAGGACTTGATCCCCGGACCCTGGGATCACAACCTGAGCCAAAGGCAGATGCTCAACCACTGAGCCACCCAGGCATCTCTGAAATTGTTTTAATCTCAAGATCTCGCCAATACACTTCTGGGCCTCACAGTACTTCCATTTGATAGTTGACTAGAAAATCCAGGTGAAACTTAATAAAAACATATAACAGCTAGCAGTAAGAATGAAAGATGATTTGTAAAAATATTAAAGGCTAAAAATAAATGATCTTTTCTCTTGCCTGTTTTGAACTTCCTTTAGTATTATACTGTGCATTTAATCAGCCAAATTGGCATTAAGTTGTATTTGGGTAGTTTCTCAGTGTGCAGGGCGGGGGGTGGGTACACTAGTGACATTGAAGTAGGACAGTTCTTGATTATGTTAAAATTGCAGCATTTTTAGCATCCATAACCTCTAGTTACTAAATGCCATTAGCAACCCCAAGTCATTCTGATAACCAGAGCACTCCTATCTATAACACCTATTCGAGTGTCCCCTAGGTGGGCCCACCTATTGACAACCATTGGGTAGTAAAAGGAATAACACACAATAACACTGAGAATCAGTACATCTCCTTTCTTATCTCAACCCTACCACAAACTGTAAGACTTGATCCTTTTTGCCTGTATTTCTTTCTAATAAAATTATGGGGTTGAATTATGCCCCAGGAATCCAAACACTCAAAGCCAGGGACATATAGGGCTTATTTGAATCTGGGGAGCAGCCTATTTAAACTTTTTCATACACACGTCTTATCTAGTTTATTTTTTAAGATTTTATTTGTTTGAGAGAGAGAGAGCAGGAGAGAGCACTTGAGCTGGGGGAGAGGCAGAGAGGCAGAGGGAGAGGGAGAGGAAGACTCCCCGCTGAGCAGGGAGCCCCATTTGGGGCTCGATCCCAGGACCCTGAGATCATGATCTGAGCGTAAGGATATGCTTAACCAAATGAGTCACCCAGGTGCCCTATCTTACCTAATTTAATAGAATTTTTAATTAATGAGTTGGTACCTATGATTAATAGACCACCCACTATTACTACTCCTGTCACCAGGTTCCTGTTAGATAGAATTACCATTCAAAAGTTACTAATGAAGGATGCCTGGGTGGCTCAGTGGTTGAGCATCTGCCTTTGGCTCAGGACATGATCCCAGGGTCCTGGGATCGAGTCCTGCATCGGGGTCCCTGTGGGGAACCTGCTTCTCTCTGCCTCTCTCTGTGTGTCTGTCATGAATAAATAAATAAAATCTAAAAAAAAATAATAAAAGCTACTAATAAAATGGAACACACAGAATTGTATCATTATGAATTGATCACCATTAATTTTATTAAAGTACCATCATGAAATTAGGATATCCTGAAGGATGAATAACAAAAAGGAAAATAGGGCACCTGGGTGGCTCAGTGGTTGAGCATCTGCTTTTGGCTCAAGTAGTGATCCTGGTGTCCTGGGATCGAGTCCCACATTGGGCTTCCCATGGGGAGCCTACTTCTCCCTCTGCCTATGTCTCTGCCTCTCTCTCTGTGTCTCTTATGAGTAAATAAATAAAGTCTTTTTTAAAAAAAAAGAAAAGGAAATGTGCATGAAGATACCTTCCCAACTCATTGTTTCAATGAGATGTCCATGGTGCCTCCACACATAAAGAGTTCTTGGATTCTCATTTTTTAAATGATGTACTTCAAGCATACAATGAAGGGGAGCATTTGTCACCTCAAATTTGTCACCTCAAAATATGCCTCTTTGGTATAAAGATTATCTTGAGCTGATTATTTTTAAGAAATGGTAGATGCTGGGGCAGCCCGGGTGGCTCAATGGTTTAGCGCTGCCTTCAGTCCAGGGCCTGATCCTGGAGACCCGGGATCAAGTCCCACATCGGGCTCCCTGCATGGAGCCTGCTTCTCCCTCTGCCTGTGTCTCTGCCTCTCTCTGTCTCCCTCTGTATCTCTCATGAATAAATTAAAAAAAGAAAGAAAGAAATGGTAGACGCAGGAAAAAGCTCTAAAAACCTAGTAGAAGTTATTGCCTTGTAAGACACATTTACCTTTTGTAAGGGAAATCTCCATTTGTAAGGGCGTCTCCCTTGTGGTACCTGGATGGAGAGGGATGACTCCATCTCTAGAAACTCTTGTCAATGGAGGAGGCAGTGCCTGAAATCCACATGATAACCTTACCCTTTTTACGGTGCTTTCCCTTGTCATCCCCCATAACTGGCTCTCTCCCACCCACATCACCTTTTATCTTTAGCGGCAGATGGTATTTTAGGAGGTGGCTTCAGCCGTTTCTGGGAGTTACTCAGTTTTCCGGGGTCTCTCCCATGTGTACAGGTGGTATACATGCTATTAAACTTCTATTTTTTTTCTCTCCTATTAACCCGTCTTTTATTGGGAGAAGGGGATAGGTGTCTCAACCAACAACCTAGAAGGGTAGAATGAAAATTATTTTTTCTTCCCCACAACAGCAAAATAGAAAGAATAGGAAATTGAACATTCTTTTTTTTTTTTTTTTAAGATTTTACTTTTTGACAGAGAGAGAGCACAAACAGAGGGAGCAGCAGGCAGAGGGAGAGGGAGAAGCAGGCTCCTTGCTGAGCAGAGAGCCCAAAGTGGGGCCCTATCCCAGGTCCCCAGGATCATGACCTGAGCCAAAGGCAGACACGACCGACAGAGCCACCCAGACATCCTGAAATTGAATGTTCTTACACATACTAACTGGTTTTAACAATTGTTAACCTTTTGTCCTGTTGGCTTTTTTTCTGAACTATTTTAAAGTATAGATATCATGATACTTCACTCCTAAAATCTTTAGCATTTATCTCCAAATAATATTCTCCCACATAACAATAGTACTACAAATCTAAGAAAATGAGCAATGATTCCTTACTATCATCTAATTCCCATTTATTTTACCCGTGTCCCCCACATTGCTTAAAGATTGTCTCTTACCACTATTTTTTAAAGTCAAAATCTACTCAAAGGCCATTATCTTTCATAATTATTTTGCTTCCGTCTTTTTTTAGTTTATACTAAAACTAAAAACTAAAACAGTTTTCTTTTTTCTTCATTTTTTCTTATTTCATAGCATTGACTTTTGAATGAGAATGATCAAATATCTTGCATGTCTCACATTCTGACTTTGTAGGATTATTTCCCTGTTGTATCATTTAAAATATGTCTCTTCCCACAATGAATCTATAAAGAGGAAATTAGATACAAAGATTTGATTAGATTCAGGTTGAACATTCTTTTTAAGAACATAGGTGGTGGTGTGTGCTTCCTATATTTCACATCAGAAGGCCCATTGTTTTATGTGTCCATTATTAGTGATGCTAACTCTGCTCACTAAATTAATGATAATTTAATAAGTGGTTTCTGCTTGTTAAAAGGGAAATTTTTGAAAAAGGTAAACTCGGACCTCATACATATATAAAATGAACATATGTCAAAGAATTTATTTAAGTCCCTAATTAATGAGGAAATTGGTAAGATGTTACTACTGATTCAAAGGAAAATCCAAAAAGCTGACATATCCAGGCTGAATAAAGCTGAAATGAATTGGCTTACATTGTTCAATATCCATGGGGCAATAATCATCTGCATCTCTACCAGACAATTCTATTTCTATGGACAAGAATTATTGGCATTATTCTTATATTTTATATCTTAAAGAGTTGTAAAATAGCTCAAAGACAAGGAAAGGCCCAGAGACCCAATGGGATCAGACAACCTGTACAGCACTTATTTCTCCATTGAAGAGTGGAATCTTTGGTTATTTCAAAGGGTTTCATAATTTTTCCCTACAGTATAGATCTTTCCATTATAGAGTTAACACACTTTACTTTTAAACTAGCAAGTTATCTGTGATGCCTTGGGAATATCCAGTTCTTCATAAGGTAATGGAAACACAGTTTTATGTAAGAGTTTTGGTATTCATCGATGATTTTTGTCTGAATCAATTATTTCACCGAGGGTGGCAAAATGGTGATTGTTCTAATTTTATCATTTCTCCTTCATGTATTGCCAGACATTCTGCAAACATGACAAGCTTTCCCTTACAGTTGGGACTATTTTATTACTCCTGAAATACAATTTCTACTGAAAAGGCAAAAAACGTGCTTAGATTTTTCCCCTTTAATTACGAACTTTCAGAGTTAGGAGTACATATAATAATTACCTCTAGTGTTGCCAAAGAAGATTTTGTTTTGTTTGGGGCTTTTTTTGGTGTGTGTGTGTGTTATGTCTCCTATATTTTATTCAATCATACTCATTTCTTATGCTCAAATTATCTCAAATTTAATCAGTGGGAGCCTCTTTAGTCTAGTTCCTTTATCCTTTCCACATGCCTCCATTACTCTTTGAGCATCTTGCTTCTGGCACAAAAAAACGCACCAGACTGATCAAGAAAAAAAGAGAGAAGATGAAAAATATTCATATCAGGAATTAAAGACGGTTTATCACTAGAGATTCTACAGACATTAAAAGGCTAGTAAGGAGATACTATAAATAGTTTCATGCCAATAGATGTTTTAACATAGATAGATAAAATGGAAAAATTCAATTTTTATCAATCTTTTCAAAGAACCAGCTTTTGGTTTCATTGATTGCCTGTGTTTTTTTTTAATTGATAGTTCCAACTGAAATGTAAAATCATTTTACGTGATTTTCTGTATAAAACTACGGAAAACAATGTTGAGATTCCTCCACCAATTAAAACTAGAAATACCATATGATCCAGCAGTCCCATTTCTGGGTATATATGCAAGGGAAATAAAATCACCATCTTGAAAGATATCTGCACCCCCATATTCACTGTAGCATTATTTGCAATAGCCAAGACACAGAAACAACCTAAGTATTCATCCTTGGGAGATGGATAAAGAAAATGTGATACACGCATACACACACGGACCCAGGGACACACACACACACACACACACACACACACACACATACACAGAGGAATGTTTTTTGGCCATAAAAAAGAAGAAAATCCTGAAAATTGCAATAATATGGATGAACCTTAAGGGTATTATGCTAGGTGAAATAAGTCAGACATAGAAGGACAGATACTGTATGATCTCAGTAATATATGAAATTTAAAAACAAAAACAAACTCATAGAAACAAGGAGTAGAGAGGTGGTTACCAGGGCCTAGGGAATTGAGGAAATGGAAGAATAATGGTCAAAGGGTACAAACTTCCACTTAGAAGATGAATAAGCTCTGGGATCTAATATATAGCACAGTGACTATTGGGTTTTTTTTCTTTTTCAATTTTATTTTTAAGTAATCTCATATCCAGTTTGGGGCTTGAACGCACAACCTACAAGATCAGAAGTCCCAGTTTCCACCAACTGAGCCAGCCAGGTACCCTTAGCACAGTGACTAGTGTTAACAACACTTGAAGGTTGCTAATTAAATTTACACAATGTTATGGGTCAATTATCTCTCCATAGAGCTGGAAAAAAATGTGAAATTAAAGTATTTTATACCAGCATCTCTTTTCTCTTATGCTGAAAATCTTGGTTCTTATGATAACAACATAATTATGTATTTGCTTTATCTTAAAATATACATAAAATGGTTTTTAAGGAATAATTCTTAGATTACTACTATCAAACTGTGGAATGAAATTAGAGATTTGTTGCAGTTCTTTTTGTATTAGAAGGATATGCAGCTTTCAATATTATAATGTCACATCAAGTAATTACTTTAGTGTAGTAATATTACCAGATATATAGTTAGGTTCATTTGTTTAAATTTGTTTTCAATTTTAGAGTTTTTAAAATATTTAATTTTATTTTTGAATAGGTAGAAATTTAGGTGTTTCAAAACCAAAAGTATAAAAACATCTACTCAGAGGTCTCTCTTCTGGGGCACCTGGGTGGCTCTTAGTGATTCACGCCTCCTTTATAGAGGTACCCTTGGGGCATCTAGATGGCTAAGTTGGTTAAGCGTCTGCCTTCAGCTCAGGTCATGATCTCAGGGTTCTGGGATTGAGCCCTGTCAGGCTCTCTGTTCAGTTGTGAGTCTGTTTCTCCCTCTCCCTTTGCCCCTCCCCCTCACTGGTGTGCGCTCTCTCTCTCTCTCTCTCTCTTAAATGAATAAATAAAATCTTAAAAAAAAAGAAATCTACCTTCTATCCCTGTCTTTTCACTTCCTTCCCCATCCCTAGAGTTAACCATTTTGGTGAGGTTCTGGTTTATTATTATGTTATGTATATACATTCGTGTGTGCATGTGTGTGTGTGTGTGTGTGTGTATTCTTATTTCTCCTCCTTTCTCACACAAAATATAGCACCCTGTAAACACTATTCTGCACTTTAGTTTTTTTTTTAATTTAATGATATATTCTGGAAATTAATCTGTCTCATTACATGGAGATTGTAGTCGGTTGAGTTGCACCCGCAAAAGATATGTCCACCCAGAACCTCAGAATGTGTCCTTATTTGGCATAAGGGTCTTTGGAGATGTAATTAAGGTAAAGATCTCAAGATGAGATCATCTAAAGGCAATGATTGGTGTCCTTCAAAGAGAAAGGAGAGGGAGATATGAGACACAGAGAAGGAGGCCACGTGAAGGAGGAGGCAGAGATCAGAATAACGAAGCCACAAGCCAGAGAATTCCAAGGATTGCTGGCAGTCAGCAGAAGCTGGGAGAGAGGCATGGAATGGATTCTTTCTCCCAGCCCCCAGAAGGAATCAACCCCGCCAACACCTTGCTTTCAGATTTCAGGCCTCCAGAACTGTGAAAGAACACATTTCTGCTGCTTTAAGTCATTAACTTTGTTATGATTTGTTAAGGTATTCACGGGAAATTAATACAGAGATTCTCCTTATTCTTTCTTTCTTTCTTTCTTTCTTTGTTTCTTTGTTTCTTTGTTTCTTTCTTTCTTTCTTTCTTTCTTTCTTCTTTCTTTCTTTCTTTCTTTCTTTCTTTTTCTTTTTTTGGTAATGACTGCATAGTATCCCATGTGCGGTTATACAAGTTTCCTCAGTCAGTCGCCTATTGATGGACATGTGGATTACTCCCAAACTTTTATTTGTTCAAATAATGCTCAGTAAATAACTTTGTGCCTATATTATTTCAAATCTGTTTATGTATAATTTATATTTGATTCTTAGAAGTAAGATTGCTGGGTCAAACTAAATAAATTTGCATTTTTGCTAGATATTGCCAAATTCCCGCTCGTAGGGGTTGTAACATTTTGTACTCCCACTAGCAATGAATAAGACTGCCTATTTCTCCACAAAGTCATCAACAGAATGCATTTTCAGTCATGAATTTTTGCCAATCTGATACACAAAAGATGGTATTTCAGTGTAGTTGAAACTTGCATTGCATGAAGTTGAACTTTTTTTTTTTCCTGGTTACCAGAGTTCCTTTTTTTGAACTTTTTTTTTTATGTTTGAGATTCTTTGCTTCTTTTTTTCTTTGAACCTTCTATCATGTCTTTTACTCATTCTTCTACTGGGTTTTTTTCTTCTTGATTGTTAAGAGCTTTTGCAATATGTAATTTGAAAATAGTTTTTCTGAAAGCACCTGGGTGACTCAGTGTTTGAGCATCTGCCTTTGGCTCAGGTCATGATCCCAGGGTCCTGGGATTGAGTCCCGCATCAGGCTCTCCACAGGGAGCCTGCTTCTCCTTCTGCCTATGTCTCTGCCTCTCTCTCTGTGTGTCTCAAATAAATAAATAAATAAATAAATAAATAAATAAATAAATAAAATCTTCAAAAAAATCTGAGATTTGAGGTACACTATGGCTCCTGTCACTCCTTTTTCTTTATATATCTTAGATGGATCTCCCCTAGATGGATTTCCCCAGAAAGCAGAGCCAAAGACAGAAGTCATATATACTGTTATTTCATTGGACGAATGAAGTTGAGAAGGATAGAGAGTCAGTACAAAGGTGTGTTATCAAGCTGACCACCTCTAAGTGCAATAGTGCTCAATCTGTGGGAGTGTGCCCCAGAAAAGCCCTATCAACTCTGTTTGAGGACTTGCCTTACCAGTGGAGTCAGGAGGAAGGGAAAGAATTTATCCACTTGCTGATTAACCAGTCATCCAATCTAAACTCTTAATACAGTCAACTCAGTAAAGAATAGTCTTCTAAAAAAAAAAAAAAAAAGAATAGTCTTCTTGTGGGGTTATGGTTAGTTTATTCAAAAATGACCATGGGAAGCATCTTCCACCAGGCACCAGGCCATATTTCTATTATCAGACTTGACATTCTAGGGTTTTTCTCAATATAAGTGAAGAGTAAAAAAAAAAACAATGCATCTTTTCTTTTCTTTCTTTCTTTCTTTCTTTCTTTCTTTCTTTCTTTCTTTCTTTCTTCTTTCTTTCTTTCTTCCTTTCTTTCTTTTTCTAGGTAGGCTCCATGCCCAGCATGGGCTTGAATGCAGGGCTTGAATTCACAACCCTGAGATCAAGACCTGAGCTGAAATTAAGAGTCAGACACTTAACAGACTGAGCCACTGAGGCGCCCTTCAAAGTTCTTAAGACAAGAACTTAATATGGAAGATATTTCTCAGCTCTGACTCTGACTTGGCAACATCACAATCCGATACCCTGAGGGGAGGAAAGTGATGGCTTAGAATATAATGTTCAGAAACCCAGGACCATGGAACTGAAAACACACAAAATTGAGGAAATTAAAGAGTTTATGATCCTCAGAAGTAAGTAACTCTGGTATGTATTCCAGAACTCCAGTTATTTCAAGATTTTGAGAGCATAATATGTGTATTCCCAAGAAGACCTTGAAATATTTTCAAAACAGCAGATGCATAAATTCTTTTTAAAGGGTAAAGAATAAATGTTTTGAAAGGGAAGAACTACAAAAAGAATCAGAGAAATCTAGTTTGAAAAATCCTCAAAGGGATGGGCCTCTAGTTTTTAAAAAATAACTTCTTGCGTGTTATAAGAAAAATACTTTTTATTATTTTGTATTTAAATGGAGTCTTTACTTTGGGGAAATTATGATACACGTTTATAAGTAGCTTCAATGATAAAACCAGTTATTAAATCAAAGGGCAGTAAATACTTCTCAATGTAAAGGCTTAGTTCTTTTTTTTGACTGTGTGGAAGGGAAATAATGTTATTTGGGGTCTGATACCTATCCTAGTACAGAGTACAGTTTGATTAAACTTACAGATTGACTATTATAGTCTTCTCAGACACCAGATTATACGGTGTCTAGCTGTATAATAAAATTAGTTTCTGCTTTGTTTTGTTTTGCTTTGCTTTTAAACCCTAAACTTAATGTTGGAAATAAATGGAATAAAATAAATAGATATTTGGCATGGTGAGGACTTCAACTATTGTTTTGATGGTATATTGTACTTGGACATGCAATTAAGGCTCCTTGGGATATGCCTTTTTTTGAACTCCTGAAAGAATAAAAACAGTCCCATATGTGGCTATGCTAACATATGGCCTCCCTAATGACAACGCAACAAGACACCTACTCGTCTTAAACAAATTGTAGCATAATATATGAACAAATGATACACGAGAGCTTCATGTTCCTGGGTCTATCCCAATGGGAAATGAAGATTTATATGCATCTGGCTGGATGGGCATCCAGAAAGTGGAGGTGCCGAAGTGAGAAAACATAATCTGACAATGATGTATGGCATTCAGGACTTGACTACATATTACCATAAATTATAAGCTTGGAACTTTGGGCTGATATTCAAAGACATTCAGTACTTTTTATTGAAGGAGGATGAACATAGACACACTTAGCCTGGCACTGAAAAATTATCAGCCTCCCCTCTAAAATGCTCTGTGTGTTTTTTTTTTAATTAATTATTTTAAAGAGAGGGAGAGAGAACACAAGCAGGAGGGACTGAGGGAGAGGGAGAGAGAATCTCCAGCAGACTCCACATGTGAGCACAGAGTCTGATGTGGGGGCTCGATCTCACAACCCTGAGATCACCACCTGAGCCAAAACCAAGAGTCAGACGCTCAACCAACTGAGCCCCCCAGTTGCCCCGGGGCTCTGCTTTTTCTCACGAAGGAGGCTCCATTATACAATTTTCCATTCACAATAAATAGTCACAGTTTACTAACTCATCTTTAACTAAATGTATTTTTGTGATCTAAGGAATTAAAGTAGCGATAGGTAGTTTTCTGATCACACTGGACCGGGAGCCCTTGTTTTCATATTCTGATGGCAGCACACACACGCAGGGCGGACTTTAAGTTTTATGGGCCATTGCTCTCAGTTATTTCATAAGTGCGGGGACTCAGATGAGGGGCTCCAGGCTCCCTGTTTAAAGATGGCACCATCTAGGTACATCCCTCCCCAATCCTGCCTGCCTCCAGCCTCCACACATATAACCCACGCAAGGTTCTTGCTCTCGAAGGCAAAATTTCTATACAAGGTCAAAATGAAGGTGCAAGATCTCTGATTGCTATTTTCTCCCACCCCCCTCAGTACTGGGGAGAAGTGATGATCCCCTGGAAGTCCTTTGCTGACCGTTTGGGAGTTAGCAGTAACCCATGATTCCTTTCACTTCCTGTCCCAGAGGAGTACCAGCCTCCGCAATCCACCCCTGCCCTCCCACACCCTTTCTCTATTTCTCTACAAGGATTCTCACCACAGCTGGAAAGTGATTTTGTTGCTTCAGTTCACTCCTTGTCCATTTTCTTATAGAGTATGACTCTCAATTCTGAGATTCCTTCTGTCACAAAAAGACTTTGCCACCCCCTTAATCACCACAGTCCTGAATAGATTCTGCAGTGGCTCATTCTGGCACTAGGTACAATCACCTCCTGCCTCCATGGTCTTTACTACTTGGATGAACCCCTTCTCAAGACTCAGTGGTTAGTGCACTTTTTAAATCCCCCAACCCGAGTGTAAGGTCTGTGAGGGCAGAGGTTGTTCCTGATTAGGGTTGCTAGGTGTCATATTAGAACATCCTATTCGTGGGGATCCCTGGGTGGCTCAGTGGTTTGGCGCCTGCTTCCGGCCCAGGGCGTGATCCTGGAGTCCCGGGATCGAGTCCTGGGATCAAGTCCCATATCGGGCTCCCTGCATGGAGCCTGCTTCTCCCTCTGCCTGTGTCTCTGCCTCTCTCTCTCTGTGTCTCATGAATAAATAAATAAAATTTAAAAAAAAAAAAGAACATCCTGTTCGATTTGAATTTCAGATTTTTTTTTTTTGGTATAAATAGGTTTCAAATATTGCATTGGACATACTAAAAAAAAATTATTTATCTGGCATCCAAATTTAACTGGGTGTCCTCTATGTTTCTTTGCTAAACCTGGCAACTCTAGGCCTCATTTGTCTCTGACTTCCTAAGGCCATTATCTGTGAAGGGGTATGGCTCTTGCCTAAATTGGGGGCCCTATTCCAGAACAGCAATTGTGAGGCCAGAGACCATGTGGGCCAACTTTAATGGACTGCATTCTTCAGGACTGAAAGCTAGGTCCACAGGCCCTGAGAACGTGCATGTAGCCTGCAATCCGAGGACCTGGCTAAGGCTGACACTTGGCATTAAAAATTCTGTTGATAACAGTAACACTGGAGACTGTCATACCATCCTGGCTACTCAGCCATGTCTTTTGTTTGTGGATCCCAATGGATTCAAAGCCAGAGTGTGTTTTCCTCAGAGAGCTTTCTTCTGAGCATGACTACTGGGCTTTCAAACATTGTTAGAGGAACTTCTGTGAAGCCGGGGGAAATTTATTTAATACCAAATGCATTGAGTTTTGATGTTCTGATTATGCATTCCCACTAGACTCCCCACCCTCACCCCCAGCCACACAGATGTTTTATAAATTATTTTATAGATTATCTTTCCATATAGGCTGTTCATCTGTGGCCAGTTTTAGTAAACATTGAAAGTAAGCAGGTTACCCGTGAATATACTGTGGGGGCCAATGGCAGGTACCCCAAGATGGGCCACTGTAGCACGAAGACTATTTTGAGTTAAAAATCAAAATCCAGCAGATTCAGGGTTTCAACCCAGCAGATTCCATTTCAACTACTTAAAAAATTTTTTTGTTAGAGCAACTGCTCTGGGAAGAAAGCTAGCACCCTAGATAACTACATTATGATACAAACTAGGTCTAATGAACAAGGAGGAACCTAGCAAGGCCTGTTTGATCAAAGTCCTCTCTTTGTTCAATTGCTTTTAAATGGCCCAGCAAACATTTGTTTACCATTTCCTCCTTTTCATTTTTCTTTCCCTTTGAAGACCTAGACCCCTATTCCCCTCTCTTTAGTTCAGGGAGACCTATATGCCTCTTTTTACCTTACTGTCTTCAGAATTTCTATGTCTCTGTGGGTTCTCTGCACATATGCTATCAAATTTTATTTTCTCCTGTTTATCTGTCTCATATCAATTTGATTCTTAGTCCAGTTAGAAGGACCTCAAAGAGGACAGAACACTCTTGTTCCTCGACAATAACTTTATGAGTTTTTCAAGACTGCCATAACAAACCCGATAGCATCAACAACAGGAATGTGTTCTCTCACCGTTTTTGAGACCAGAAGTCTGAAATCTAGCAGAACTGTGCTCCCCTTGGGAGGCTCCATGGAAGAATCTGTTCCTTGCTTCTTCCAGTTCCTAGTGGTTGCCAGCCTTCCTGAGCTTGTGGTCACATCGCCCCAACCTCTGTTGTCATCTTCACATCACCTTCTCCTCCATATCTGAGTCATTTCCCATTGGTTCTCACTTATAAGGACACGTATGTGATGGCATTTAGGGTCCACCCTGATAATCCAGGGTTATCGCCTCATTTCAAGATCCTTAATATGATCACATCTACAAAGATCCTTTTTCCAAATTAGGTGACATTAACAAATTTCAGGGATCAGGACTGGATATCCTTGGGTGAACATTAGTCAGCCTACTACAATACCATATGAATTTGGTCTTTCTCTCTTACACTAGAGTTAATACTGTTCAGAAAAGTCCAGCTGCAGAGACTCTTCAGATAGAAAGAGAAAGATGATTTAGAAAAGTTCATTGAGAGGGGTGCCTGGGCAGCTCAGCTGGTTAAAAGTCTGACTCTTGGTTTTGGCTTAGGCCATGATCTCAGGGTTGTGACATCAAGCCCCAAGTTGGGCTCTGCACTCAGTGTGGAGTCTGCCTATCTCTCTCCCTCTGCTCCTCTCCCTGCTCTCTCTCTCTCTCTTTCTCTCACTCTTGCTCTCAAATAAATAAATAAATAAATAGTTCTTTGAGGGAAGGAGAAAGCAAGAATTTTTTTGCAGTCAATGAGGTTAATTTAAACTGAGTGAGATTGAAGTCCTGGTAGAGGAACATTTTGATTTCCTAAACACAGCTCACACATTCTATGTCAATGGGTTTATTAGATTTTATTTTTTTTTAAATATCCCCCTGGATATTAACTAGACTAACTGTGGTGATCACTTTGCAGTACATACAAATATCTCATCATTGTGTTGTACACCAGAAAATCATAGAAGATTATATATCAATTATACGTCAATAAAAAAAATCACCAGGTGACCTGGCTGGCTCAATCAGTAGAGCATGCAACTCTTGCTTTCAAACTCCACATTGGGTGTGGAGCCTACAAAAAAGAAAAAAGGAAGATGAAAGAAAGAATGAAGAAAGAAAGAAAGAAAGAAAGAAAGAAAGAAAGAAAGAAAGAAAGAGAGAAAGACCATACAAAATACTTGAAGATTTTATATGATCTTATCCATGCATTTTTTATCTTACCACTATTTGAAAGTGAATGTTGAATTTTGAAACATCTGTATTTTGCCTTGTCTAGAAGCAAACCATTTTAGGAAGACAAATTGTTATGCCATGCTGGCTAAAAATAAAAGCAAAAAAGTACACTTTTCCCTTTACAAGGTCTAAAAGAAAAAATGTTTAATATGTTCCACATTCTGTTAAATTTTAAGAAACACAAAACCAAAATTTAAAGTAAGTAAAAATATTCTGTGGTATATTGTGTGTATATAACACATTTTGTTTATCCATTTATTTGTCAATGGACACTTGGGTTGCTTCCACCTCCTGGCTATTGTGAACAGTGTTATTATGAACACAAGTGTGCAAATACTTTTTCAAGACCCTACTTTTAATTACTTTGGCTAAATACCCAGAGGTGGAATTGCTGGATCATATTTATATCCATATTTCTAATTTTTTGAGGAACCTCCATACTATTTTCCATAGTGGATGCATCAACTTACATTCCCACCACTGGTACACAAGGGTTCCCTTTTCTCCACATCCTCACCAACCTGTTATCCCTTGTCTTCATGATGATTGCCATTCTAACAGGAGTGAGGTGATATCTCATTGTAATTTTGATTTAAGAGAACTTGATTTTTAAAAAGTAATTATTGGCTCAACACATTTTGAGAGTGCACACAGAACGTTTGGCACAATGCCTAGAATAAGACACATGTGTAATGAATGGTAGCTATCAATAATGTCATTGTCCGTCATGGTCCAGGCATTATGGTAGAGGCTTGAGACTCATAAATAGGAAGATCTGGCATCCTTGCTTTGGAGAAGGTAGGACAGATGGACATGGAGAGTATACTGGCCTCCAAAACCAAAAAAGAAATCCAAATATTTTTGGCAATTAAAGAACAAACAAAGGAGCTACCTTAAAAACAAAACTGATGAAATTCAAAACCAATATATTTAAGGGTGAAATGTGAGCCAATCCAAGAAAAAAGATGTTTATTTCATATACATGGCTGCAAGTTAAAATAACAGGAATAAAATTTACATGCAAGATTCATCCTGAATGAATGGCATTCATGGTATATGGCAAATAGGAAGTTCATGTCTGTAGCCAAATAACAGCAAATTTATTAATTCTGTTTAGGTTTAAATGGCTAACATTCAGGTTAATAATTTCCTGGCTCTAAGTAAAATATCTTTGTTTGGAGAAAATTTATATATCATATAAGATAAAAGCAAGTAGTAAGACAGTATGTACTATAAGATCATATTTTATTTTAAAAATTATTTTAAGTAATCTTTATACCCAATGTAGGGCTTGAACTTACAACCCTGAGATTAAGAGTCACATGCTCCACCAGCCTCCCCTGTAAGATCATATTTTGAAGCTAATAATAAATAAGTCACTTACTTATTACTTAATAATAAATAGGTCACTTACTACATTCAAAGCATCAGTTACTTTTGGAATTTTTAAATGTAGAGCAGATATTCCTTTTTAAATTAGAAAACAACAATAAAAATATTGAAAATAGGAAAATTAATTCAGAGGGGAAAAAACAGACAATATTTTTATACAAAATTCTTATGGAAATTTTTCTTTACAAAACATAAAAAGAAAAGTCTCTAGCAAGACTGATCAAGAAAAAAATGAAAGAAAATTTTTAAAAAGTAATTGTTAAGTTACTGTAGAAATGTTTACAAATTTTTGTCAGTAAGTTAAAAAACATATAAAATGGGTAATAAAAAAAAATAGGTAATATATGTCCAAAGTTGATTCAAGAAGAAATAGAAAACAAGCAGACCAAGTGTCTGGGTGGTAATGTTGGTTAAGCCTCCAATTCTCGGTTTTCACTCAGGTCATGATCTCAGGGTCATTGAATCTAGCCCCACCTTGTGCTCTGTGCTCAGCCCGAAGTTTGCTTGGGACTCTCTCTCCCTCTCTTTCGTCCCCCCACCCAGCTCTCTTTCTCTCTCTCATAGATAAATAAATCTTTAAAAAAAAGAAAGAAAAGAAAACAAGCAGACTACTAACCATTAACAGTAATTTAATTGGTAATAAAATATATCTGCCTCCACCAAAGTTCCAGGATCAGATGGTTTTACTGGTGAGTTTTAGGAAATCCCCTAAAATTCATTTTATACAAGCTATCAGAGAATAGATAAAGAGAGTTACCTAATCTATTTTGTGAGGTATAAGAAAAATTATAGATTAATCTCACATCTAATTGTGAATTTAAAAATTCTAAATAAAAGAATGCAATTTAACTGCAACTTTGCATAAAAAAATAATACCGGGATCCCTGGGTGGCGCAGAGGTTTGGCGCCTGTCTTTGGCCCAGGGCGCGATCCTGGAGACCCGGGATCGAATCCCACGTCGGGCTCCCGGTGCATGGAGCCTGCTTCTCCCTCTGCCTGTGTCTCTGCCTCTCTCTCTCTCTCTCTCTGTGACTATCATAAATAAATAAAAATTAAAAAAAATAATAATAATACCTTATGATTAGGTAAGGTTTATGTCAGGAATGCAAGGATTTTTTAAAATCAGAAAATTTTATCAACAGCCTTCATCACATTCATAACATAGTGAATTACAATAACTATATGTTCACATTAGTAGACAGAAAAGGCACCTGGTAAAATTTAACACTAATTCAGGATTAAAATTTGCAGCAAACTGAGAATAGAAGGGAATGATTCTAACTTGGAAAAAAACCTAGAGCAAACTTCCTGTTTAATGGTAAAATATAAGAAGCATTAACTTTTTAAACATGCCTACTATAACCATATCTATCCCAAAATGTATTAATGTTATTAAAAAAGAAAAAAACCAAAATTGGAGTCATTTGCCCCCCAGGACAGCAAACCAATACTTAATCAAGTATTCAGTAATCAAGTAATCAGTTTCAACTTTTTCCCAGGAATGTGACCTTGTAATAGTCAATCTGCAATTTCCTGGTCAGTGCAAGGGAGGTCATTTGCATGATGAAAACTCTGCTGTCCACCCACCCCTCTCCACCACCACCCCACCCCCACCCCGGCAAAAGAAGACATTCTAGCTTGAAACAGTCCTGCCTTTTCTTTTGCTAATAACTTCTTGCCCCAAACTCCTTCCAATAAAAACCTCTATTTTGTACAACTCCTGGGAGTGTCTCTATTCCTGATTCATTTCATAAAGCCAATCAGATCTTCAAATTTACTCAGGAGAATTTTAGTTTTTAACAGTACCCTAACCAATGAAATAAGAAAGGGAAAGTAATTACGAAGCATAGATTGCCAAAGGAAAGACATAGTGCTGTTGTTGTTAGTGATTTCTCTAGATATAAAATCTAAGGAAGTTGATAGAATTAGTAAGAAAGCTTAGCAACATTACTGAATGCAAGATTGATATATAAAACAATGGTAATATTCCTAAACCCAATAATCAATTATAAAGTGCAGTTGTGTAAAATATAGCATTTATAATAGAAAAAATTATAAGAAAAAAATACTAAACATTATTAAAAGACAAAAAAGGAAACTCATGTTAAATCTTCAAAAATTCTATAATTCCAGTTTTTTAATATATGTGCTGCCGAAGCGAGCACTAATTCCAGTTTTTTAAGATAACAATTCTACTACAAATACCATTGTTTGTCAATTATAAACAGATTTTTTAAAAGCATCTCTGAGATTGGGATATGTCTTACAACCAATGGTTTCTTCTATCTCTTCCCCCAGGATGGATTGTGATATAGTTGTCATTGCTTGAGCATGGGTAAAGTTTTGCTCATAGCTGTTCATATTCTTGTCACTTCAATTGAGTTATGTGCATTTTTGGACTACATGTGTTGAGTTTAATGGCTGTTTAAAATGTCTTAAAATGGTAATGTTATGATTTAGCATTAAAATGAAAATTTATTGTGTGTGCAGAAAGGCACAGAAACAGAGCACAGGGAATAAATTTGATATCAAGAAAGCAAATCTCTTTTATTAGAAGAATGACTGAAATTGCATATTTTCTTGCAGAGAACAGTCAAGGACCTAAGAAAAGAAGATACTCACAAGTAGGTGAAGCTGAATTATGTTTTGGTACTGTGACTGGGAACAACATTTCAAAGACAGCAGCAGATGGACTATTCTTATAAGAAATGCTGCATTACCAATGTCCTTCATGGCACAGAGGCTATTATTATGTGGAAAAAACACAGATATTGAAATTTTAAAGTGATTCAGAGAAGTCAGACTCTGAATGTGAAGAAGTATTAGGGATATTTCAACCAATTCATTTATATTTTCATTTTAATGGACACACAAGAAAAAGTATGATAATATATATCTAAATAAGTCTAAAGGACCTTTTTCAATAAGTATAAAATAAAAAACCTAAGTGATAAGAAAAGATTATGTCATAGCTTAATGGGCAGCAATTTTTCTTTCCTACTGGCACATAAAATAATGATGTGTCTTACAATCTATGGCATTACAGAATAGATGAGGTCTAAAAATGCGATGCAAATCCAAACACAAACTAAACATGAATTTTCTTGGAACTTGACGATCTAATTCTAAAACTCATATAAACGAATAGAGGTACAAGATGGATGTTTCCAGGGACAGATCACAGAGGGCTTTGCAGCTTAGGATAAGAAACTTAGACATTTTCTTCTTTTTCTTTTTTAAGATTTTGTATATTTATTTGAGAGAGAGAGAATGAGAGCACAAGAAGCAGGGGAGGGGAGGAGAAGGGGGAGAAGGGGGAGAAGAAGCAGACTCTCAGCTGAGCAGGAAGTCCAATGACATGGGGCTCAATCCCAGGACCCTAATACCATGACCTGAGCTCAAGGCAGCTGCTTAACCAACTGAGCCACCCAGGTGCTCCCTAGACATTTTGTCTAAGTGCGATGAGGACTGATTGTTGCTTTTTAAGCAAGTTAGTGCTCATTTACAGTTTTAAAAAATTACAATAAAAAGAATAAATCATCCCACCTGCAATATGAAGAAATTTTATTCAATACCCCCAAATCTCTTGAAGAATAAGGAAGTAAGATTTGCCTTACCAAATATTAAGGCTTAATTTAAAGCTACAGTAAAATAAACCAGTGTAGTGATAGTTCATAGATAGATTGATTGAACATAGTGAAAATTTTAGAAATAGACCCAAACAATTATGGAAATTTGATATATAGCAGAGGTAGCATTAAAAATCAACAGTAAGGGGCACCTGGGCGGCTCAGTTGGTTAAGCATCCGACTCTTGATCTCAGCTCAGGTCTTCATCCCAGGGTCGTGAGTTCAAGACCTGTGTTGGGCTCCACAGTGTGGAGCCTACTTTAAAAAAAAAAAAAAAAGAAGAAGAAGAAAAAGAAATCAACAGTGAATGGCTGGCCTAATCCTGGGGTGACTGGGACAAATGGAAACAAAAAAACTATTTGATATTTAAAGAAAGGAATTTCAGGTGAATTAAAAGGTTAAATGTGAGAAGAAAACCTTTAAACCTTCAAAAGAAAATGTACAGTTTCTTCAACAAGACATAAAGTAAATACAAACCACCAAAGAAAAGATCAATGAATTTGACCACATTAAATTTAAAAAAAAAAAGAAAACTATTAAGAAAGGACCCATGAACAAAATGAAAAAAGAAGCTGGGACCCTGGGTGGCTCAGCAGTTAAGCGCCTGCCTTTGGCCCAGGGTGCAATCCTGGAGTCCCGGGATCGAGTCCCACATCAGGCTTCCTCCAGGAGTCCTGCTTCTCCTTCTGCCTGTGTCTCTGCCTGTCTCTCTCTCTGTCTTAAATAAATAAATAAATAAATAAATAAATAAATAAATAAAATCTTTAAAAATATATATATATTACATTTAAAAAAAGCCAAAGACTAAGAAAATGTTATTTACAATCTATATAACTGACTGAAGATCAATATACAGGTACATAAATAATTCCTATAAACCCAAGGAATATAAAAGTTAAAGAGAACAATAGGCCTTTCATAGATGAGGAAACCTGAATGATCAATAAACACAGGAAAGGGTATAAAAAGATGCTTAATATGTAAAACAAAATAAAATATTATATTTATAACCATGAAGTTGAAGAAAGTTACACAATCTAACAACACCAAGAAAGGTCATGATAAAATAGGCATTCTCATCCGTATAAAACTGTGAGTACAACCACTTTGGCAATTTCTAGTGAAGTTAAATATGCACATGCTCTGACCTTACAAATTCCTTTCACTGATGGGAACCTAAGAAGTCTTCATTCACGTAGACAAGGGGAAATACACAAGGATTTACATTTCTCATATTAGCTAAAACTGGAAACCTCATTTAACTTATCACTGTCTCCCTTCATTACCTTTGATATACCACTTTGCATATATGCAAAGTGTATATAGAACCTTACATTACACCTTTTGTGTACATTACAGGCCTTTGTGTTATTGTTGTCATATATCTTACTTCTGCATGTTATAAACAACACTCTATTTCAACTTTTGCTTTAAACAGTCAGTTATCTTTTAAAGTTATTTAAATAATAAGAAAATAGCCTTTCATGTTTACCACCGTGATGGGCAGAATAATGGCCCCCGAAAGATATCCATGTCCTAATCCGCAGAACCTGTGAATATGCTACTTTACATTTCAAAAGGGACTTTGCAGGTATGATTAAGGATAAGGACTTTGAGATGAAGAAATTATCATGAATTTTTTTAAGATTTTATTTATTTATTCATGAGAGACAGAGAGAGAGAGAGAAGCAGAGACATAGGCAGAGGCAGAAGGAGGCTCCCTACCAGGAGCCCCATGTGGGACTCAATCCAGGACTCCAGGATCACACCCTGGGCCATAGGCGGGCGCCAAACCACTGAGCCACCCGGGCGTCCCTTATCATGGATTATTAAGGCTCAATCTAATCACATGAGTCTTACAAGTGGGAGAGGGAAGTGAAATAGTGAGTCAGAGACACAGCGTTATGAGAAGAATTCTTAAATATATGGGCTATGCACAAGTACCAGAGAACTCTAAAAGCTAAAAGTAGCCCTACACTTAAAATCAGCAAAGACACCGATTCTTCCCTAGAGCCTCGAGGAAGAACACAGTCCTGCCAATATCTTGGTTTTAGCTCAGTGAGACATGTCAGACTTCTGATATTCAGAAGCTATAAAATAATACATTTCTGTTGTCTTAAGCTGCGAAGTTTGTAATAATTTGTTACAGCAACAATGGAAAACTAATACACCTCAACCAATATATATATATCACTTATGGTGTTCTCCATTCTTTTATATAGATCCAAGTTTCCATCTATTATCATTTCCCATTGGCCCAGAGGACTTTCTTTAACATTTTTTGTAGTGCAGACCTGCTGGCGGTAAATTCTTTCAGGTTTTGTATGTTCAAAAAAGTCTTTATTTTTTCTTAGTTTTTAACAGATATTCTCACTGGATATAATATTCCAGTACTTTAAAGATGTTCCTCCACTGTCTTCTATCTAATATCTTTTTTCCCCGGAAGACAAATAGGAGAAAATATTTGTGATTTTGGATTACATAAAAATTTCTTACATACAGCACCAAAAGCACAAACCTAAAAATAAGAAAAAGTTGATATATTTCATCAAAATTAAGAATTTCTCTTCTTCAAAAGCCACTATTACAAGAATGAAAGGACAAGCCATAGACTGGGAGAAAGTATTTGGAAATCACATATTCAAAAAAGGACTTGTATTCTGAGTATATAACGTACTCTCAAGAATAAGGGGACAAACAACTCAATAAAAGAATAGGTAAAAGGTTTGAAGAGATACTTCATCAAAAAAATAAACAGATGGAAAAGAAACACAGGAGAAGATGTACAAAATCATTAGTCATGAGAGAAGTGCAAGTTAAACCATAATGAGATATCTCTGTACATGGGACATCTGGGCCGCTCAGTGGATGAGCATCTGCCCTCAGCTCAGGGTGTGATCCCGGGGTCGTGGGATCGAGTCCTGCATTGGGGTCCCTGCAGGGAGCCTGCTTCTTCCCCTGCCTATGTCTCTGCCTCTCTCTTTGTGTCTCTCATGAATAAATAAATAAAATCTTTTTAAAAAAGATATCTCTGTACACAGAGTATAATGTCTAAAATGCAAAAGAATGAAAGAAGAAAGGAAAGAAAATCTGACCATACTAAGTGTTGACAAGGGTGAGGAACATCTGCAATTCTCATACACTGCTGAGGGGAGTATTAAATTATACCTTGGAAATAGTTTGGCAATTACTTACAAAATTAAATCTACGTCTACCGTATGACTCAGTAGCACCATTTTAGGCATTCACCCAAGAGAAACAAAGCTATGTCCACATAAAGACTTGTACATAGGAGCTCTATTCTAAAAACCAAAAGCTAATAACAACCCAATTATCCATGAATATGTATGTATACAGATAAAGAAATCATAGTATATCCATACAATGGGATACTAGTTAGCAATAAAAATAAATGAGCTACAACCAACAACATGAATGAGACTTAAAATCATTGTGCTGAGTGAAAGAAGCTAGACAAAAAAAAGCACATACTGTATAATTCCAATTATATAAAATTCCAGAAAATGCAAAGTAATTAATAGTGATATCAAGCAGATCAATGATTGGCTGCAGCTTGGGACAAGGAGAGAGAGAGGCAGATAACAAAGGAGCATAGGGAAACTTTCAGGAATGATAGATTTGTTGATTATTGCTTGTCATGATACACTGATGGTTTCTTTCTTTCCTTTTTTTTTTAAGATTATATTTATTTATTTGACAAAGAGAGAGAACACAAGCAGGGAGAGCAGCAGGCAGAGGGAAAAGAGGAAGCAGGCTCCCTGCTGAGCAAGCAGCTTATGTGGAGCCCCATCCCAGGACCCCGATCATAACCTGAGCCAAAGGCAGACACTTAACCCACCGAGCCACCCACGCTCCCTTATACTGATGGTTTCATGGTGCATATTCATATTAAAACTCATCAGTTCTGTACACAAAATATATGCAATCTACTACATTTCAATTATATCCCAATAAGACTGTTAACAACAAACAAAAACCAAACAAAGATACCATTTTAAGCCCATCGGTTTGGCAAAAATAAATATCAAGTATTGGTGAGAATTTGGGAAAAAAGACCAACCAATATATTTCTCACAGTTCTGGAGTCTGTTAAGTCCAAGATTTGGTGACTACTGAAAACTCACTTTTGGGTTCATAGATGCTTTCTAGCTGCGTCTTCAAATAGCGGAAGGGGTAAGGGAGCTCTCCCAGGTCCCTTTTAATAAGAAAAGGGGCACTGATTCCATTAATGAGGGTTTTGCCCTCATGACCTCATCACCTACCAAAGGGCCCACCTCCTATTACCATCACTTTGGATTAGAACTTAGCATATGAATTTCGGTTGGGGTTGGGGGAGGAGACCAAAAAATTCAGTCTATAGCAAATAGCATAGGTTGTACATCAGTAAACATATATGAAGGAAAGTTATTTAATGATGGGAACAAGGACATATACCAAAATCAAGGTGGTGCTTCTACTCTGAGTGGGAGGAGGCAGGATTAGGTAGGTGGGTTATTTATTGCTACATAACAAACTTAATGGCTTCATTAAGTGTGTAATGATATGTAATGATACACATTTAGGGGCATCTGAGTGGCTCAGCCTCTTGAGATTCTGCCTTTGGCTCGGGTCATGATCTCAGGGTCCTGTGATTGAGCCCCACGTTGGGCTCCCTGCTCCACGGCAGTCTGCTTCTCCCTCTCCCCTCTGCTCTTCCCTCTGCTTGTGCTCAGGCTCTCTTTCTCTCTCTGTTTCTCAAATAAATAAAATATTCTTTTAAAAATGCTATACACCTATTATCTCATGGTTTCTGTGGATCAGAAGTCTGGTCGTGCGGGCAGCCCAGGTGGCTCAGTGGTTTAGTGCTACATTCGGCCCAGGGCCTGATCCTGGAGACCCGGGATCGAGTCCCATGTCGGGCTCCCTGCATGGAGCCTGCTTGTGTCTCTGCCTCTCTCTGTCTCTCAGGAATAAATAAATAAAATCTTAAAAAAAAAAAAAGAAAAAGAAGTCTGGTCATGGCTTAGCGGGGCCCTCTGTTCAGGGTCTTACAAGCTACAGTCAAGGTGTTGACAAGGGTCTTAATTGAGGTTTGACTATGGAAGCATTCCCTTCTACACTCACATGGTGTTGGAATTCCTTGGGACTATAGGATTCATGGCAGCTTGCTTCTTCAAAGCGGCAGTGGGAGAAAAAGACTTGTGTAGAGAGTCGGCTAGCAAGATGGAGTTATATAACGTAAGGTAACCACAGGAGCGGCATCCCATCATGTTTGCCATATTCTATTAGTTCGGAAGCAGATCACAGGTCCCACCCACTCTTAAGGGCAGGGGCACCCACAGGATTTGGGGATCATGGAGGCCCATCCTAGAATCTATGTGTCATAACTGGCTGAGAAACAGAGGTCTTAATCCCTATTTGCAAAGATTTACTCCTCTTATTTAAAAAACACACACACGAAGGAAATTGAGCAGCAACGTATACTGTACAATGCGAAGCAACATAATCAAATCTCATAAAAATGAAAAAGTAGGAAGGTGTCTAATAGAAAATATAAACCTTTTATGTAGGTTAATAAAAAAACAGTCTTATATCATAAACTACTGCTATGTAGGAAGTGATCTTTTACAAAGGTAGATGGTTTCATTTAATTTTGTGATATAGTTTATTAATAACATGTGAGACATCTCTGCTTATGTTTTTCAGCCTCTAATCCCTTGAGGACAGGGGCCGTGTCTGTTTTGTTTTGTTTTTCATTGCTATATTGTTAAATTAAGCCATCTTTCAGTAGGTGAGCTTATAGAGCAACTTTTATTTTGGATGGGTTTCTAGAATTCTTTTCAGGCTCTTGACTCCCCAGTCTTGCAGCTGCTGTCCGGGTTGTGGTTATGGCTGTGTGTACATTTATACATACATTGGCATAAAGTGTAGAATCCATTTTATACGAATGTTGTCATTGTATTGGAGTTTTAATTTCATTTTTCCTTTGGGTAGGAATGAAATTCTTATCCTAATAAGCAAAGTGTTACTATTGCCTTCTCAGGAGCCAGATACAACATTCCTTTAATTTGTTTACAATCTTAAATTCACGGTGACAAAATGGATCTTTGTATTTTCTATGTTTATTACATCTGTTGTCACTATGCAGTCTGTGTTTTTTGAAAACACCAAACATCTTGTTGTGTTAAAAGCAAAGCAGCATGATATACAATGTCAGTTCTGATTTGAAATTCTATTGTTTTTCGACTTTTCTTCATTAGTATGTTAATATAGATTTTTTTGGAGAAGAGACAATTTTTCCCTGTGCATATTTAATTCCAAAGCATCTTTTTCTAAAGATTTTATTTTTAAGTAATCTCACCACCCCAACATGGGGCTCGAAATCACAACCCCAAGACCAAGAGTCACATGCTCTACCTACTGAGCCAGCCAGGCACCTCCATATTTGCAGTATTTCTTATATAAATTGGATCAGACAGAGAAATATACAAAGCATCAAACCACATTCTAAATAGAATATAGCTCCACTGCCAAAAAGGGAAACAATTACTTAATAAGTTTCTAAGTCTCTGACAAAGGAAGAAATTTGTGTGTTGGAACTGCTATTAGTACAGTGGCCTATACTGCATTAAAGGAGGGCCAGCACCTACTATATTCCCTCTTATTGGGAAGGCTGCTGTTAAAGATAATATTCGCTCCCAGTCTAATAGTCTGTCACCACAAAAACTGTTTCACAAACATGTAGTCACTTAACACATCACTATGGAGGGCCTACTTCCTGAAGAAGTTTATAACCTAGCAAGTAGAGGATGTATATAAATAATAGGCAACATAATAACAGCTGCAGGAGAGATAGAAATAAGAAGTGAGGTGTGGCACCTGGCTGGTTCAGTCCTTAGAGCACATGACTTTTGATCTCATGATTGTGAGTTCAAGCCCCACGTTGGGGCTACTTAAAAATAAGATTATTAAAAAAAAAGAAAAGAAAAGAAAGAAACAAGAAGGGTACCATTAAAGTTCAGAAGACAAGTAATGATAGTCATCATGTATTTATCGAGTATTATTCGTGTGCCATGTACCTTCCAATGGTGATTACCAATACAAATACTCTGATACTAAGACTCACAGATATGAGTCGGATAATTACTAGGTACCAGGCACTGTTCTAAGCATAGTACATGTATAGGGGACCACAATATGCCTCCCTGAAAATATGACACTTTGGCATAAGAATTATTTTGAGCAGAAGACAATTGAGAAAGAGCAGATGCCAAAAGCCAGCTCTCTGCCCTCTGCTCCATTTGCCTAAAAGCAGATCCCGACTCTTAATCACTTGCAAAGGAAACTCTTAGCTCAGAGACTGCTCTGAGAGGAATCTATGTAAGAAACCCACCAGGAACAACCATTATGTTTCATTAGTTTCTCCTATTTATTTACCTTCCCACAGTTTGCTGCCCTCAGAGACTTACAACTCTTTTCCTGTGTCTTGTCGCTTCTCTACAAATCACTGTTCTTTGTTAAGATGCTATGTAAGCCCATGTTCTAACTACCCCTTTGAGTTACTCATCTCTGAGGTGTTTTTTTCCTCCCCTACACATGGAAGCTGGCGAACTCTTGATGCTCAAGACAAAGCTGTGTAGTAGCTATAATCAATCACATTTTATGGAAGAAAACACTGAGGCTCAGAAAATTTCAGGACCTCACCCCTGGTCGTATAGCTAAGTAAGCTAAAAGAAATTACGGTTAAACCCAGGTTTGTCTGAATATAAAATCTATGTTCTCTGAAGTGGCTTCATGTCTTGTCTTTGCATTGCCAGAGACTCACTATATCAGTTACCTACTGCTGGGAAGCAAGTCACCCAAAGCTTAGTGAATTAAGACAACAATGATTTATTATTTCTCCTGATTCAGTGGGTTGGCTGACCAACTCTTCTGTTGGTGTGGCCTGAGTTACTTATGCTGCTGGAGGCTCTAGTGGAGCTGTGATATGCAAGATGGCCTCATTTCCATGTTGGGCCCTTGATGCAGGCTGTGGACCGGAGCCCCAGCACTCACCTCCGTGTGGCGTTTCATCCAGGCTTCTCCACAGCTTGATAATTTATGGGCTGCTCTGATAGGATGGGGGTAGGGGGCACCAAATGCGGAGCATCCAAACTGGGTGGGGGCTGGTGGTGCAGGCAGTGAAAGAATTCACCCAAGGTAGAACAAAAGAGATAGAAGTTTAGTGAATGCACTGCAAGGGAGCCGCACGCAGGACAGCAAAGGAGAGACTGTCTGCCATGAGGTGATGGTGAGGGGCCACGATTATGGAGCAGAGTGAGGGAGTATGGGGACCTACAGAATTTTCCCTTTTTTGGTAATCTTAGGAACTGTACCTGGTTGTAATTGGCCCCCTAAGGCTTATATTTCGCTTAATGAGCCTGTTTGCTTTCAGCTCGATGGCCATTGTTGGCCCTTTTGCCTTGTTTTTGCTGAAGCTCTTTTTTTTTTTTTTTTTAAGATTTTAATTATTTATTCATGAGAGACACAGAGAAAGAGGCAGAGACATAGGCAGAGGGATAAGCAGGCTCCCCGTGGGAAGCCCAATATGGGACTCGATCCCAGGACCCCGAGATCACAACCTGAGCCAAAGGCAGGTGCTCAACCACTGAGCCACCCAGGCATCTCATATACTGCTGAAGCTCTTTGCCTAAAAACAGCCTCTACATGATTCAGCACAGGAGTTATCAGGGTTCCAAGAGAGTAAGCTTCAATGTACAAGGGCTTCTGCTTGTGTCACATTTGTTGATGTCCAGTTGGTCAATGCGAGTCACACAATCAAACCTAGAGTAAATGTGAGAGGAGATTATACTAGGTCCCCAATACCAGGAGGTGTGATTCACTGGGGGCCATTCATCTAACAACCTTACCACATTTATCATATGACTTTCAAAAATCCACTGAGGGCCACCTGGGTGGCTCAGTGGTTGAGCATCTGCCTTTGGCTCAGGGTGTGATCTTGGAGTCCTGGGATTGAGTCTCTCATAGGGTTCCCTGTAAGGAGCCTGCTTCTCCCTCTGCCTCTGTCTCTGCCTCTCTCTGTGTCTCTCACAAATAAATAAATAAAATCTTTTAAAAAATCTACTGAAACTTGGGTTTTTCATCTATAAAAGGAGGAGATACAACTGAGTTAACTCTGAGGTCCTGCTATTACTTGGGGCTGGGAAATGGAAGGCATAGCTACACACTACCAGCTTTCTTTCTGCAACTCAGCTCCATGATTTCTTTGATGCAGGCAGACCAGGTCTGAGGACCCACGGGGATTCCCACAGGACCAGCCAAGAGGATCCTTAGCTTCATGCAGGATGGAAATCAAACACAACTCAGCAGGAAGTGAGAGCAGAGTTCATTGAAGATGTAAAGAGAGCAGATACAGATGGAGTATCTGGGAGACTCAGCAAGGAAAAGGAGAACGAGTCTTGTCTTTGCTTGGGGGCCTGGAGTTTTTACTGAGGATGGTGGTCTGGTGGACGTGTCTTCTCAGGCATTGTGGTCTGATGGACGTGTCCTCTCATGCATCCAGAACTGGTTGAACAAGGACCAGTGCTCAGGTGTCCTCTGTAAATGACGCATTCCCTGGAGCCAAAGGTCTTGGCATCAAGGTGTTTGGGGTCAGTGGCACTGCCTGGTCACTCCTTAGATATTATCTATTGTGCTAGAAGGCTCCAGGCTAAATCATTAACTCCTCAACCTTTACAAAGAGGATGTACATTAAGACCTGTGTAAGGCAGGGGTTCATGAACAGAAGCAGGAAAAGGAGCAAAGGGGAAAAAACCAGCTTTTTTTCATGAGATCCCTTCAGTTTCCCTGTATCACCTTGACATGCTGGCCACTAATTTCCTCTTTTCCCTCAAAGAAGACCTTCCTAAGCCTTCTCAACAGTCTCCCTGAACATCTTTTTATGATGTATCATCTACTTTAACTACGGCAGAAAAAAAAAGAAGTAAAGGAAAATGAAAAAAATATAAATTGAAACACTATAGTACTGTGCTTCCAAAGTGTGCATTGTAGATCACCAAGGATCCCTGGAGAATAACAGGATGGTGGGACTGCAGGGTATCTGAGGATATAATGTTGGCTTCAGAAGAAAAAGCAATGAAGGGGTGCCTGGGTGGCTCAGTTCATTAAGCATCTGACTCTTGATTTTGGCTCAGGTCAGGATCTCAGAGACATGAGATCAGGCTCCAGGCTCATGGAGCCTACTTGAGATTCTCTCTCTCTCTCTCCCTCTCCTTCTACCCCTCCTCCCATCATGGGCTAGTGCACTCTCTCTCTCAACAGAAATAGAAGAAGAAGAAAGAAGAAGAAGAAGAGGAAGAAGAAGAAGAGGAAGAAGAAGAAGAAGAAGAAGAAGAAGAAGAAGAAAAGAAGAAGAAGAAGAAGAAGAAGAAGAAGAAGAGGAGAAGGAGAAGAAGAAGAAAAAGCAATGAAACAATGTCATTCATCCACCTTTGTCATACTTGAAATACAAGATTATCATTTTCACAGAGGCCTTTTTCATTTTTTTAAATGAGTATCACCTTTTTATTGTAGCTGAGGAGTGGAGGCATGGTGAGTGGGGAAGATCCTTGAGGAGATACTGCTACAAAAAGTTATCTTGGGGATCCCTGGGTGGCTTAGCGGTTTAGCGCCTGCCTTTGGCCCAGGGTGCGATCCTGGAGACCAGGGATCGAGTCCCACGTCGGGCTCCCGGCATGGAGCCTGCTTCTCCCTCTGCCTGTGTCTCTGCCTCTCTCTCTCTCTCTCTCTCTCTCTCTGTCTCTCATGAATAAATAAATAAAATCTTTTTTAAAAAAAAGTTATCTTGCCAGCAATGGTCGGGGTACCATGTTGACTTGACAATTGTTCACATTGCGAGGGGCTATTAGATGAAGCAATGGAAAACTGCAAACCTTAACACAAGGAGCAGGTAGCCAAAGGGTCTAAGTCCTTTTAATGTGCTCATAACGTGTTCATTCTCTCAGCAATCAGGGGTGTGTGCCCAGCCTGCCTTCTACCCCTCAGCCTTGGCTGCAGGCATGCTTCCTCTCAGTTTCTAAAGTTGTGTACCTTTGGTTAAACATATTCTGCAGGCACCATTCCATTTTAGTGGCTTCATCGATGCTAACATTAAGTTAACCATGTTCTTGGCCTTGGCTAATATTATCTCACATTGTTTCCAGGCTGTTGAGCACATTGGTTAAATTTGCATCTTTTCACGGTTACCGTCCTGTGGTTATATCAGATGCACAATTCACATAAATGGGTCAATGACTCACAAGTGGTTCATTGAAAAGCGGTGATGAAAATGCTCATAATCAACAGGCTCCAGTTTAATTTTTCCCGTGAATCTGGAAGTGCTCGGACAAGCGAATCTGCTAGCCATGATTTCTAACAAATAGTTGAAAAGGAACAGCTCGAATGAAATTATATGAAATATAATGAAAAATATCCAAGGATCAGATTTTATTGGACCTGTGATCTATTTAAAAGCCTCCAAGGCGTAGTCTATTATGTAATTTTGTTAACTAGTGGGACGAAGACATTGAAAATGCTGTCATTTTCAAATCAAACAGAGTGACCTCCCCAGTAAATGCTTCCCATTACGTGAATTATTAATTTTATATCTAAAGACAGAGAAGAGACAAACCTAAAGAGGCATGATTCAAAGTTGTCCTCATGGCCAACACACACGTAAATCACATCACTTCTGGAGGCTTGGAAAAGCAAACTCAAAATTAGTGCTATATATTCTACTCGAAGAAAAAGCAGATCTGCTACTGGCAAAAATAATATCACGCACTAGGTTGATATTTTGCTTTACAGTGAGGTGAAATCACTGAAGTGCCAAGTATGACTCAGCCCTTAGCAAATATGTCGCACATATATGAAAAGGAAGGGCTGGATGGCAGATTGTTTGGATTATAACTGAGATGTCATGCTACAGGGAGGAGAGCTGTTTTGTTCACTCATGGTTATTTGATGAACCACGATGTAGCCTGACAGAGTGAGATGTGTACCTGGAACAGGTTCAACTCGAGGCCAATTCACCCCCTCCCATATTGCCAGAAAATAATCCCTGGGAAACAAGAGAACAACCTGAGTCTGTGTGTTGCAAGAAAAGCGAAAACTCTGCATGTAATTAAATCATGTGTTGGGTTCTTTTGGTTTGGTTTTGGTTTTGTTTTTCAGCATCATGTGTGAAAAAATGAGCAGTAATAGAAAATTAGAAGCCTGCTTTTTTTATACTGAAGTATGCTCTCTGGTGAGGGGGAAAGGTGCCCACATGAGTTTTGGACTATAAATATAATTACCAAGAAAAGGTCTTTAACACTCTGATAGTGTCAGCAAAGACTGTTTCTGTGACTTCGAATGGCTTGTTCACATAGTGTACCTCTGTCAAATAATCAAGGTCTTGAACAGACCGAACTTGTCACTCGAGGGCCTGTGTTTAATCATTCTACAACTGCTTACTTAGTGCCAGCAATGTGCTAGATGGATGGCCAGCCAAAAAACCTCTCTTAAATTCCCAGCCTTTGAGTAACACAGCATACAGATGAGCTAACCTACATTTCTAAAGTGGTCAGTGTAAATTTTTTTCTTCAAATTGTAAACCCAAGAATATAATTTCTCTGTATACCAATAATAGATAAAACATGGCTCAGTGGTCGGCAGGATTTACAAAGCCATAATAGAGTAAACACATCATTGATGTAGGCAAAATGACAGTGTAACTGTATTGAGAAAATGGCCATCCTGGGAAGGGAGGTATGAAAGAGGTTAATCCTCTTCTAGACAGAGAAGTTGATAGGCCCTGAAACTATAAAATTAAGAATATTTGGAGATCTTAAGGTGAATATCCAAATAATCAGTTAAAAGAATGGGAAGTTGTTGCCATGAGAAGAAAAGGTACAGCACAGGGAATGTAGTCAATGGTACTGGAGTAGCATTGAGTGGTGACAGATGGCAGCTACCCTTGTGGGGAGCACAGCATGAGGTATGGAGATGTTGGATCACTATGTTGTACACCTGAAACTAATATAACTGTGATTCAATGAGACTCAAATTAAATACATTTTTAAAAAATCAACTTACATTTTAAAAGATTTTATTTATTTATTTATTCATTCATTCATTCATTCATTCATTCATTCATGAGAGACACACAGAGAGAGGCAGGCAGAGGCATAAGCAGGCTTCCTGCCAGGAGCCCCATGCAGGACATGATCCTGGGAACCCAGGATCACGCTCTGAGCTGAAGGCAGATGCTCAACCACTGAGCCACCCAAGCATCCCTAAATTATATTCGTTTTAAAAAGAAAGTTTTTGCCTCTGAAGATATGGGCTTGTGGGCTTGGGAGACTGCTGTTCTTTGCAACAATCACTATTAAATTATAGGCACATGTAACTTTGCTTAAAAAATTTTTTTAAAGTTATGTCATGGAAAATTTGGAAAACAGAAAATAATAAATAAGAAAAAATCCCATATAATCATTTCACCTAGTCATTTAAATGCCATACATTTGCTTCAGAATGGCTTTATAACAACCTTAAAATTGCATTAAAATGGCTCTTTAAAATCAGTGGATTAGTATGCTTAGCTTTTTCATTTTTCAATAAAAAGAATGCTACCTTACAGGGTTCTTTCTCAAAGCTATGATCAAGATACACATGCTCTACTGACTAAGCCAGCCAGGTGCCCCACCTTACATATATCTTTTTGCAAAAAGAATCATAAATCTGCCCCTCCAGCAAAGTAGAATACCTGTTAAAAACAAGCTCCATGGGGCACCTGGCTGGCACCCAACTCTTGATCTCGGGGTCATGAGTTCAAGCCCCACGTAGGGCATAGAGCTTATTAAAAAAAAAAAAAAAAACACTGCTAACTACCCTCTCAAATCAAAGTACAGCATAATTGCACTAAGTCAGATTTTTTTAATGCTTGCAATGATTTTTAAAATTCATCCAATGCTAGAATAATTGAATACGAGAGGATGGAAATGAACTCTACTAATTGCACCTTGTAGTATTGAGGGATCAGCTTTTTCTCCAAGATGACTTTTTCAACTGTGATAATAAACCCACAAAGCTCACCTCCCTCCCCCCCTCCCACCTCCATTTGTGAAATGTTTGGATGCATTTATGTGACTAAAGACTCTGAGGTTATAGCAGTCTTTAGGCAAATGTCCTTCTTAATATTTGTTCTTCCAACTGCAGGTAACAATAGCTGAAACACACACACACACACACACACACACACGCATGCGCACACACGCACTCCAATTTGGAAAAGGGTTCAAATCCAGAGAAAGTGAATAGGCTACCTGCCTGAGGGGGGGCAACATCTCATTTAGCTCCTGGCCATGGAGACAACTCCAGGTGATTATGGCACAGCAGATTGCTGGAAAGACTGGTCTTTTTTATTTGTTCTGTCTTGTATGTTTGTTTTTAGTGGTCTGATGTTCTGGATGTTTCTCCAGTGAATGTAAGGTCTCAGAAGTTTTGCAAGAAATATACTCTCAAAGCCCCCTCAAAGAACAGATCCAATTTTGCCATTCCGTGAACTGTCAGAATGTGCTAGATATTCTGGAGTGAGAAATGTTATTTTGAAACCTGCTTATGGGTAGGAAGATACACATTGGGGAATGGGGCTGTTGGCAGCCTTCCTGTCTCCTGACATACTCAGGGCTGGCTGAGCTGACCACGTGTTTCCTTCTAGTCCCCTGAGGAAGTGTGTTGAGTTATAGAAAAACTAGCCAGAAAAGATAAAGCCACAGAAGGAATTTTCCTGGGAACCACTAACAAACTTTGGATTGCCTCTGATTAGCCAGATGCTGCAATGAATTTTGTATATGACTTTAAGCATTTGTATCTGATTGAGGGTTATTTCCTTTACCATCTCCGACCCACTTGAACAATTGTCTCATCTGAATACTTTTTAATTGTAGCATGTTTACTGATCTGAGTTCTACTTTTTCTCGTTTTTCAAATTATTGGATGTCATTACTAACTTTGTGTTATTGTCTTTCTTTGAAAAATGAATGATTTCTCTCTTGCTCTGGGATTTCTTTCTTTCTTTCTTTTTTTCTTTCTTTCTTTCTTTCTTTTTTTTTTTTTGTACATTCTTTTATTGGAGTTCACTTTGCCAGCATATAGCATAACACCCAGTGCTCATCCCGTCCAGTGCCCCCCTCAGTGCCCATCACCCAGTCACCCCATCCCCCTGCCCATCTCCCCTTCCACTACCCCTTGTTCGTTTCCCAGAGTTAGGAGTCTCTCATGTTCTGTTACCCTCTCTGATATTTCCCACCCATTTTCTCTCCTTTCGCTCTGGGATTTCTGGTTATGATAAGAGACAATGGCTTCTGAATCTCCTTTTTCTGGTCATGGGCCATCAGAATCCTACTTTTTTGGAAGAGGGTATGAGGCAGTGAGAATTTAATTTCTCTAGCAATGCTATCTACTCCTGACAGAACCAGGGAAATTGAGCTTTGTTTTGTATTTCACTTGTTTCCCTGGGCAATTAACTTTCTTCAACCACCGTTCTCCTCCTATGAGATTATTTTATTTTCTATCCTAGAACATTGTAACTTGAAAAAGAGCACGATAATATTATTAGCAATGCTGTGTGCTGTTTACAAGCATCATTATTTTAATATATTCATTAGGGGTAAAAATAATCAGTATAATTTGACATCCTGTCCTTTGCATAAAAGAAAAACTTAATTCACATTTTTGAATGAATAAATTAAGTAGCTAAATTATTCTTTATTCAATTTGAACTTGTATAAATAGCTCATTGACTAGAGAGTGGGTAGCTTGCTATTCATGTCTACTTTGTCCCTTCGCCCTCCCCATATGTAGGTTTCTACCTTAGGTAATGGGTCCCTTGGTGTTAGTAATTTAAGAATGTCACAAGATTTGGATTTTTTTGCTTAGATAATACATTTACGATGGTCAAACTTAAAAACAATGTAAAAAGGTATGCCGAATAAGAAGTCTTAATCCACATAATCTACCTTCTCGGTTCCTTCCTCACCCTCATCCACTTTTGTTAGTGTTGAAGGCAGCAAAATATACCACCCCAAAATATGCCTCTTTGGCATAAGGATTATTTTGAGCTGATTATTTTTGAGAAGCTGCACACACAGGAGAATCTCTGAAAGCAGAGTAGAATTTATCCTTTCATAAGGGAAATTTAAATTTATAAAGGAAATCTCCATTTGTAAGAAAGTCTTTCCCCCTCTTCTGTTACCAGCAAGAGAAAGATGACTCTTAAATCACTAGAAACTCAATGAGGGGAAGCATCTAACTTAAATCTACATAACAAATTTACCCTTGTTTACTGTGTTTTTCCTGATAATCCTCCATAACTGGCCTCCCCAGCCCACACCATCTTTCTTTTGTCTTCAAAAGACATCCTGTATGATATAGATGTGTGATTTTTCTTCCTTTGGATGGTATTGCCAAAATTAATTGTAAAGAGCTCTATTGAATTGGCTTAAAGAAAAAGAACCACTTATATAAATTAAGTACTCCTAAAACTCTCAAAAATATGGAAACTAACTCAAATGTTTTTAAGTTCATGTGATAAAGGATAAGCTTCAGTGAGTAAAAGCTAGCTTAAGTTTGTTCGTTTTATTAAAATAGGCATGTCTTCAGAGTTATCAGCATTTAATATAATGCAGACATACAACTTTTTTCCTACCTGGATTTACTAATCAAAGAAGATACATTCAAGTTCCCCCTGTTAGAGAATTGGTTAACAAGAAAAAAAAATTTGAAGTAATGGTTAGCTCTTCAATGTCTCATGAAATTTTCATGAGTAATCTAAATATAATTGTTAAGAACAAGTAAATTAAATGGAAGTAGGATAAAAGTTTATAAATGAACTTTTCAATGATAATTATGTTTTACTGTATGTCTACTTAAAATAGATTCAAAAATCTTTTTGATAACTTGAAAACTTAAGAGTATACTAAGCTAAGTTAAATGATTAATATTCACTGGATATCTAGATCATTTTCAAGTAAGGTAAAAAAAATTTTTCTTTAAAGATTTTATTTATTTATTTACTTATTTATTTTAGGAAGAGAGAGCATGAGAAAGAGGGGGGAGGGGGAGAGGAGAGGAGAGGGGGAGGGAGAGGGACTAGTAGACTCTGTGCTGAGTGCAGAGCTCAACCCAGGGCTGGATCCCATGACCCTAAGATCATGACTTGAGCTGAAACCAAGAGTAGGATGCTTAACCAACTGAGCCACCCAGGTGCCCCTCAAATAAGATAAAATATTGAGGTGTTAACGATTGAACACAGGTTTATCTATTTTTGGCTTTTTATTACAGAGGAACTCATGATATTTGGGTTGATCAGTAAACATGTCTTGTGACACATTGAAAAATTTACTATGAGGAAGAAAATGCTTCTAGAAATTATGGAAACTATTTATAAATTTGCCAATCTAAAGAATGCTGGTGTAACAGATGGTTCACAAGCACTTATTTCTTAGTTTTTACTAAAAATCACAGTTTCGAAGGGTTAAGAATTCTTTTTTTTTTTTTAAGATTTTATTTATTTATTCACGAGAGATACAGAGAGAGAGAGAGGCAGAGACACAGGCCGAGGGAGAAGCAGGCTCCATGCAGGGAACCCAACGTGGGACTCAATCCTGGGTCTCCAGGATCAAGCCCAGGGCTGAAGGCGGCGCTAAACCGCTGAGCCACCGGGCTGCCCTCGAAGGGTTAAGAATTCTAATTAATAAAAAAAAAAAAAGAATTCTAATTAATATATGTAATTAGATCTACTAGAAATAAAAAGGGAAAACAACTGTATATGTAAGGAAAGTAAATGTGTTTTTGGTAAAATAAGGTATAAGGAGTAGAGATGCATTTTTGTTAAGAGAAAAGAAAGTAATTTTGTCCTAAAGTAAAATGACTGGCTGTTTCAGAATACAAAAGGGAAGAATAAAGGACAAACTAAGTGAATATAGAAATTTGAGAATTGGGGGATGCCTGGGTCGTTCAGCGGTTAAGCATCTGCCTTTTGCTCAGGGCGTGATCCTGGAGTCCCGGAATCAAGTCCCACATCCGGCTCCTCGTGGGGACCCTGCCTCTCTCTCTGCCTGTCTCTGCCTCTCTCTGTGTGTGTCTCATGAATAAATAAATAAAATCTTTAAAACAATTTTTTTGAGAATTGGGAGAGAGGGAATCTTGTGCAGTCAAGTTTTCTTGGACCATAGGTCTGTTCTTGATAAGACATTGTGAAAGGTTTCTCTTTACCTTTCAGGTAATCTGCCTAGAAAGCAAAGATTTTTCTGTCTTATCAAAATAATTTCTTGTACTTCATGTTGCCTTTATCTTTAGGCCTTTGATTACTTAAGGAAACTGAGTCTTCTTAGTATTAAAAGAACTAAATTTTGTTCAAAACTATGTAACCTTCTGTTTTTGCCTTTGACATTTTTTTATTGCCACTTTGGTAAAATAGATAATTAAGTATTGTTTCATAGTGATCCGTGATCCTATTCAGTCAAATGACCAAACTTGTTGATGTTCTTGACAAGCTTCTCCAAATCAAATTATTATTATTTTTTTAAAGATCGCGGGACTCCAGGATCGCGCCCTGAGCCAAAGGCAGGCGCCAAACCGCTGAGCCACCCAAGGATCCCTTCCAAATCAAATTCTAAGAGAAGTCTTTGACCTTAACTTTGTGATTTTCCATGGGATTCTTGGAATATGTCAAAAGGGTTTGTGCTTTCACCTTATAAAAAGAGATTTTAAACTAATTAGGCTGATTCGTTATGTTAAATTATATAAGAAGTATTGTCAAATAATGTAATATTATTAATGTAAGTTTTCCAGAAACTGTGTGAAATTCCTAAAAATTTAATGTGTCCTTGTATAACATCATGTTGCAATTCTAGTTATTATTTTAATATGTCAGAGGAATGGCCAGATTTCCTTTTCAATTGCATTATAATGGACTCTCATCAGCTCTTTTGCCATAGCCATTTTTAATGGCTTTTGTCATTTACAGATAGTTACTGTTTTACTCTGATGCTTTTGTAAAAGTGCTCATCTTCAAAGAGATTCCTTGGAAAGAACTCTGACGAGTATACGTTTCTTTTTTTTTTTTTTTAATTTTTATTTATTTATGATAGTCACAGAGAGAGAAAGAGAGAGAGGCAGAGACATAGGCAGAGGGAGAAGCAGGCTCCATGCACCGGGAGCCTGATGTGGGATTCGATCCCGGGTCTCCAGGATCGCGCCCTGGGCCAAAGGCAGGCGCCAAACCGCTGCGCCACCCGGGGATCCCGAGTATAGGTTTCTAATAAGTTTTAGTTCATACACTTGACCTGGGTGAGAATTCACAGAACTTTAATGGAGAAACTGATGTATTCATAAAATTGCTAAGAAAATGTGAAGATCAATAAGAATCATTACATGGAGCTGAATGAACTGATGAAGATTATAACTTTTATGACTTTTTGTTTGAAATATTGCTGATTATTTGAGGTTCTACTTTTTTCAGATTTGAGGAAACCTCTCTTAAACTATCTATAACTTACAGCAATTTGATAAGTTATAACTTTGCAAACAGAATTCAAATATTTATCATTTTCTCCCAACCTTATATTTACAGAATTATGAAGTTCTTATCGAGTATTCTTATTTTCATAAATTCAATAAGAACATGTTCTCCTTGTAACAGGACACAATTGGAAACATGGGTTATATTACCAAGGCTTTGTTGGAATGCTATTATTTGAGAATGATGTGCATAGATGCAGATATGACCAAATAGCTTTAAGGCACTAAGGTTTACTTTATTTTTTCACAGATTTTATTTATTTTTTTAATTTAAAAATTTTTTAAGATTTATTTATTTATTAGAAAGAGAGATAATATACAGGGGGTGGGGCAAAGGAAGAGGGAGAAGGAGAGAAACAGACTCTGAGCTCAGCAGGGAGCCCATGTGGAGGTAGATCCCATGACCCTGAGATCATGACCTGAGCTGAAATCAAGAGTCAGATGCTTAACTGACTTAGCCACCCAGGTGCCCCCTCACAGATTTTATTTTTAAGTAATTTCCACATACAACCTGGGACTCAAACTCACAACCCCGAGATCAAGAGTCACATGCTCTACTGACTGAACCAGCCAGGTCCCCCTAAGGTTGACTTTATAGAGCCAATAAAGTTTCTTTTTTTTTTTAAGATTTTATTTATTGATTCATGAAATACACACACAGAGAGAGGCAGAGACATAGGCAGAGGGAGAAACAGGCTCCCTATGGGGAGCCTGATGCAGGACTCGATTCCAGGACCCCAGAATCATAACTGAGTCAAAGGCAGACACTCAACCAGTGAGCTACCCAGGCATCCTGTCAATAAAGTTTCTTAAAAAAAACAGCCTGGTACCTTGCTTACAGGGTTGCCAATAGCTTTACCAGGTGAATAAGGAAAGATTACTTCCTGGAAGGCCCAGGAACCTCAGGATATTTGGGGGGCCTTAAGAACTAAGGATATAAATTTTAGAGAAAGCACCACAATAGTTCGTGTTTAAATAATCTTCATGCCTGTTACTCTGTAGGCCACTCAGAAAGTTCATCAGGACACATAATGACATCCCCAGAGACATTCAAACTGGAAATCAGGAAAAATTTGTCAGGCTGTCACTGCCTGCCCTTGCTCCATTTAAAGATGCTGTGAACCCAACATCTAGTAATCTTCTTGACTGCCCTCTGGATTCCAAAACTGAGTTTGTAGTTGGTCCTAGCCATTAACCTTTGTTTTGCTTTTGTTTTCACAGAAATGCTTCTTATTAGATACCCAATTCCTTGCACCATGTAGGCCTCACTCTGGTACCCCACAAGCATCATTGCTTCCCAAAATGAGACACAATTCTTTGACTTATTCTCAGGACCAGGAGTCTGGTTCACTGAGCTATGGAACCACGTGTCAACTCAGGTTCGGAATTATGAAACTTCACGGGGAACTTTTAGAAGTAAGAATGAAAGGGGCAGAATATGCTACCCTAAAATATCCCTCTTGACATAAGGATTATTTTGAGCTGAGTATTTTTGAGAGAACACAGGAGAATCTCTGAAAACAGAGTGGATTTTACCCTTTCGTCATCCTTTTCTTGGTACAGAGAGGGAGACACCCTTACAAATGGAGATTTGTACATTTGTACATCCTATATGTCCATTTGTAAGGGTGTCTCCCTCTCTGTACCAAGAAAAGGATGACTAAATCACAAGAAACTCAATGGAAAAGGCATCGACTTAAATCTGCCTAGCAGCCTCACCCTCCTTTACCTGACCTCCCCACTCCCCAACACCTTTATTTTGTCTTTAAGTGAAGATGTATTTAAGGTGATGGTTTGGGCTACTTTACAAAATATTACTATTTCCCTGGGTCTCTCCCTTGTATATATGGTATATATCTTATTAAACTTCTGTTTGTTTTTCTCCTGTTAATCTGTGTTTTATTACTGGGAGTCTTAGCCAGGAATCTAGAAGGATAAAGAGAAAATGATTGTTCCCCCCCTACAGTTTCATGTGTATTTTTCCAGGGTCTCTGTCTACAGATAACAAGGTTGTTAACACAAAAGGTGGCATTCTGAGCAGGGACTTGAACAGAACTCGTACACTTACATTCACAGCAGCATAGCTCACAGTAGCCAAATGGTGGAAACAACCCAAGTATCCATCAACTGATGAATGGATAAACAAATCATATATCCACACAATGAAATATTATTTAGCCACACAAAGAAATGGACTTCTGATACATGCTACAATGTGGATAAACCTTGAAAACATTATGCTGCACTTAGCAATGAGTGCAGTAAGCCAAATACAAAAGGTCAAATATTATCCAACTCCCCTTATGAAGTACCCAGGATAGACAAATTCATAGAGAGTTTACTAGGGACTGGGAAGAAGGAGAGGGAGAGGGAGAAGCAGACTCCCTGATGTGCAGAGAGCAAGATTTGGGGCTTGATCCCAGGACCCTGAGATCATAACCTGAGCTTAAGCCAGACACTTAATGGACTGAGCCACTCAGGTACCCCAGTTTGGCTATTTCTTATAAAGGCAAGCTTACATTTATACAATTATATGACCCACCAACTCCACTCCTAGGTATTTACCCAAAAGAAATGTAAACATATGGTCACACGGGGCTTGATCCCACGACCCTGAGATCATGACCTGAGCCAAAATCAAGAGTCAGTTGCTTAACCAACTCAGCCACCCAGGTGCCCCTTAACAACATATTCTAAGGAACTTTCCAAATCAGGACATAGAGCACTTCCTCCTTATTTTTATATTTACTTAGTCAGTACAACCGTGATTATATGGATATACTACAGTTTATTAAACAGTCTGCTAACACTGGACACTTGGTTTGTTTCCAATATTTTGCTATTCCAGACAGTGCCACAGTGAATAACCTTGTACATTCACATGAGGGTATCACGTGAACATATCCAGTGTTTTGTCACACTTAACTGATTGTAGTTGATCTTTTTAATTTTCTTTTGTAGTTAATCTATTAAGTAAGAATTGCTATGTTCAGTTATTAGGATCGAGGTTGAGGGTTTTTCATGTGTTTCAGGTCCATTTGTGTTTCTGTGAATCTCCTATATATCTACTGATGTTCTATCAAGGTGGTTTGTCTTCTTTAATCTATCTTCTTAAGGAACTTTTATATATTAGGGAGATTAGTCCTTCACCTTCAACAAGAATTGCAAATCTTACCCTCAGTTTATAATTTGTCTTTGCTTATTTTTTTATGTTAAAGTTTTCATTTTTATGTAGTCACATTTATCAATCTTTTGAATCATTCATAAAAGGCCATCACTGCTGGTAAGTTAAAAATGAATTTTCCCATGTTTTCTTCAGTTGTTTTTGTTATTTCAATTTCTCCATCTAGATATTGGAGCCATTTGGAGTTCATCCTGGTACATGTTGCAAGTGACACATCCAACTGTATCTTTTTCCAGATGTCAGATATCCGCCTTGGTTGTTCCAACAACAGTTTTTTAATAAAGTTCATATTTATCTGATTTGAGAATCCGCCTTTATCATATTCTCAATCTGGTATATATTGTTTTTATTTCTAGACTTTATACTCTGGTCCCTTTATCTGTCCATACACCAGTATCACGGTTTTAATGAGTACCTTTTTAAAAAATTGTATTTGCATATGCAGTCAGGCTGGTCCTCTCTCCCTGCTCTCCTGCTTTAGAGCTTTCCTATCTTTTTCCACCCAGTACTCTTCTACCACTGCCTTTTAAACTAGTTCAGCCTAACATGGGGAGAAATGCCAAAGGGCCAAAATCAATTCTGCAATGTAACTCATTCCAGTTTATCAAGTCTATGCATTTTTAGCAGAAATTGAATAAATCACTTGCCGTAAAATCATAAATACAATTTGGCATACAATTTTTTTCACTTAAGCACTTTCCTGTTATTATAGTCTTTTTAAACATAGCATTCCTTAATTTCCATAACTATTCATTTACTGTTGGACACTTTCCATTTTCCCCTATTGTTTCTACTCCTTTTCATTATGAAAACCAAACCAAACCAAAACAACAACCATGTAATGAATATCTTTAAGCATATGAGCTCTTTATGCAATCTTTGGCACTGATTTTGAAGTGGGATTATTGAGGCAAAAGACACGGGCATCTTTAAGACTGTGAACACACATTACTAAAATTTGTAACTGTTTACACACTGACAAGCTTATGTGTGCAATATCAACTTCACCACACTTTGCTCATCAGCAATTGATTATCTCAGGCCTCTGAAAGTTCATGTCAACATTTTAAGTCACGTAAATGTGGGGGGAGTGGGTTCCACTGTGTTGGGGTTAAGGTGAAATAATACCATTTACAAAATAAATTTTGCAAAAGGTTTCTCCCTCTTGAAATGCTTATATAACCTTCTGAGGGTTAGATTTATTCACATAATGGCCTAGGTGTCTTCTAGGTGTTAAGGACTATAAGTCCCCCACCCACCCTGCAAAAAACACTTCCGGAGCTTCAAATTATGCACATCTGTAAGGGTGGATGCAGGTGAGGGTGGCACTGATCAAGTCCTAGCGGCTTAAACCAACAGTAATAGTTTTGAAGTAAAATGATCAGGAAGGTTAAGTGACCCTTGAACAATGTGGGGGTTACAAGTACCAACCCTCAACACAGTCGAAAACCTCTGTATAACCTGACTCCCCCAAAACTAATAGCCTAGTGTTGACCAGAAGCCTTACCAATAACATAAGCAGTTAACACGTATTTTATATATTATATGTACCATATACTGTATTCTTAGTATAAAGTGAGCTAGAGAAAAGAAAATATTATTAAGAAAACCATAAGGGGGCACCTGGGTGACTCAGTGGTCAAGTGTCTGCCCTCGGCTGGGGTTGTGATCGCCAAGTCCTGGGATTGAGTCCTGCATCGGGCTCCCCATAGGGAGCCTGCTTCCCCCTCTGTCTATGTCTCTGCCTCTATCTCTCTGTATCTCTCATGAATAAATAAATAAAATCTTAAAAAAAAGAAAACTATAAGGAAGAGAAAATACATTTATACTACTGCCCCATATTTATCAGAACAAGTATCTGTGTATAAGTGAACCCATGTGACTCAAACCTGTGTTGTTCAAGGGTCAACTGTAATGGCTTAGCCTTGCCACTGAACAGGAAGAAGAGGTAAAGGTGCTCAATTCCAGATACTGAGAAAGCTTGAGCAGAGAGAGCAGCAAAGCTCTTCAACTGAATCCCACACCAAGAAGACTGCTTTATCTACAAATCCTGTTTAGCGTTCAAGGTTGAACTTTAAAAGCTAAGGGCTGAAGTTCTTGCTTCTGTGTTTATGACTCTCCATCCCCCAACTCCAGTCCCTTGGTGATAGCAAAGTTCTTTCCACCGGGGTCTAGATTTCAAAGCCAAGCTAGTCTAAATGGGACTTCTATCACTCAAACTTCTGGCAACTTCTTTGGGATCCCAAGACACACAGAGTGGGTAGTGGCTGAGGAACTGTATTAGTTTGCTCAGGCTGCCATAACAAAATACCACTGACTGGTTGGCTTAAACAACAGAAATTTATTTTCCCACAGTTTTAGAGGCTGAAAGTCCAAGATCAAGGTGGTGTCAGGCTTGGTTTCTGGTGAAAGCTCTTTTCCTGGCTTGTATATGGCTGCCTTGGTTGTGGTGGTGGTGGTGGTGATGGTGGTGGTGGGTACTCTATCTGGTGTTTCTTTTCCTTCTTATAAGGACACCAGTCCTATTGAATTAGGGTCCCACCCTTAGGGGCACATCCTTTAAAAGCCCTATCTCCAAATATAGTCACATTAGATATTAGGATTTCAACATATGAATTTGGCGACTCTTAATTCAGTCTCTTGCTGGAACCTTAGGAGGGCAGCTTGTAGATCTAAAATTCTCACTAATATTGATAGTTTGGATAGGAATGTGGAAAAAAACAGAATTGACTATGGGATATTACATATAGAATTGAGAGTTGGAAGAAAGTTTAGAAACCTAATACTTAGTTTGTAAAGAAGGCCCAAAAAGCTTAGAAGACACGTCTAAGTTAAATTTAAGATTTAATCCATTATACTCCCAGTAGATTATTGATTATACATGTCAGGCCTATGCCCTTTACATTTCTTTCCTTGCACTAATTACAATCTGTGTTTAGCTGTTTTACTTTCTTGCTGTAAATCCGTGAAGACCAAGATCTGATCCATCTTGTTGACTGATCTATCCCTGATAGTACCTAGCACATTGCCTAGCACTTTGTAAGAGCTTAATAAATATTTAGTGAATGAATAAATGACTGACAATAAAAGCTAACCTTTAATGAATATTCATGATGGACCATGCATCAAGCCCTCTACATGCTTGATTTCATTATCTTATTTTCATAATAATTTCACAATAAATAATCTTTCTAATTTTTTTTATAGGAGGAACCTGAAGCTTAGGAAGGCTGAAACCATTTTCCAAAGATGACACTAGGAAGGACAGAACTGGAATTTGAACCCAAATCCGGGTGACCCTGAAGTTCATCTAAATGTTTAATTGAAATGCTAAACTGCTACAAATTCATAAGGAGCATAAAGAAGGGAGGAAATGGAGTAAAAACTGTAAGTTACTTTTTAGATATATCTTTTTTTTAAGATTTTATTTATTCATGAAAGACATAGAGAGGGAAGCAGAGACATAGGCAGAGGGAGAAGCAGGCTCCCCATGGGGAACCTGATGTGGGACTCCAACTCAGGACCCCAAGATCACGCCCTGAGCCGAAGGCAGACATTCAATCTCTGAGCCACCCAGGCATCCCACTTTTTAGATGTATCTTAATATATGTCTGTATGTTGTTGGCATAAAAGGGAGACATTGCTTTCGGAGAGAGCAAGAGCATGGATCAAGTCAGGAAGGTTGGAAAAAGCAACATGTATTCAGAAAACAAGTTCAGTGGACTTAGAAGAGGAGGAAAGTTGGAGCAAGGAGTAGTTGGAGGCCAGATTGCTAACTTAGGTCCAAAATGTAAAGGGTCCTGGAGGCCAGCGGTCAGCAAACTACAACCTCAAGCCAAATTGACCCCAAGAGTCTGTGAGCTGAGAAAGATTTTTACATTTTAATTTAATTTAATTTTTTTTTTTAAAGGAAGCTCTAGGCCCAACATGGGGCTTGAACTCATGATCCTGAGATCAAGAGTCTCATGCTCTACCGACTAAACCAGACAGGTACCCTTGATTTTTACATTTTTAAAGGATTCTTTAAAAAGTAAAAAAAAAAAAAAAAAAAACATATGTGACAAAGATGATACATGACTAGCAAGGCCTAAAATATTTACCAACTGGCCCTTTGCAGAAAAAATTTGCCCACACCTGAAGTATGCCTTGAGAAGTTTAGACTTTATCTTTTTATGGGCAGTTGTTACAAGTATATAAGTAGAGAAGGCATATAGTCAGCTGCAGGTTTTAGAAGGGAAGATCTAAAGACAGATTGGATTGGTGTGGGATTGGGAGAGGAAGAAAACACAGGAAGAAGCCAGTTGAGAGGCCATTGCAATGCTCTAAAGAACATCAAGATGAGGATAGATGCCAAAGCGTGGGTGGTATAAGTACAGAACAAATAACTGCTTAACTGTGGGAGAAAAGTGAAGTGAAAAGGAGAGTGACTTTGAATTTGTTGTAGATACCCCTTTGGGTAGCTTCAAAGATAGTGTGATTTATTTATTTATTTATTTATTTATTTATTTATTTATTTATTTATTTATTTAAAGATTTTATTTATTTATTCATGAGAGACACAGGCAGAGACATAGGCAGAGGGAGAAACAGGTTCCCTGCAGGGGGCCCAATGCAGGATTCGATCCCAGGACCCCAGGATCATGACCTGAGCCGAAGGCAGACGCTCAACTACTGAGCCACCCAGGCGTCCCAAGATAGTGTGTTTTAGACTAGCCAAATATCTAGATCATTCCAAAATGTAGATATCTTCCAAGGGAGTGACAGTTGTAGCCAACGGGGGAGATTAGCTTGCCCAGGGTATGCGAAGTGTTCTGTTCATTGTTTTGCCTGCTTTTTGTTTTTCTCAGTATTGACTACATTGTTTTTAATAAATAAGGTTTCCAAAGACAATGAGGAAAGGTGATCAGGAAGGGTTTCTTTACAGCTTCATTATAGATTAAATAGAAAATGTTCTCGATTTCAAATCAATTACTAATGAACTTTTGGAACACTACCCATTGAAAAGCTGGGGACTCCTCCGATTATGTTTTGGTATAGCTGTAGATAGGATATCAAGTGTTCAAAATGAAAATGTTTATTATTGCCAGATTTTAAAAAAATACTCTTTAAAACAAGAATTTTTTTTTTTAAATCACCCTCTCGAACCCATCAGGAGAATCGTAGCACTTTTTAAAGTCTGTGTATATAACTCACACATTAGACCATTTGTCATTGTGCCAACAAAATGACAGCTTTTTTGCTAGTGGGAAGAAAAAACTCACACTAGAAAAATATATCCTACAAGCAACTTTCCTAAGGTAATGGCAAGAGTATATGTCACTACAAGAAGGAAGGAAGGAGCATTAAGAAGCTCCTTCTCAGCCCCCAGGACCTTTGGAGAAAAAAAGATTGCCTCTTAATTTACTTCTGGATATACTTTGGACACATTTTGGATACAAAAGCCTACTCTTTGGAATCTTAAGGGCAGTGTTTTGTTTCCATTTTCTCCCTAATTTCTCCATAACCATTTGCTTTTTTTTTTTTTTTAATCTTTTTAAGATTTATTTATTTTGAGGCGGGGAAAGGGGCAGAGGGAGAGGGAGAGAGAACCCCAAACAGATTCCATGCTCAGCTTGGAGCCTGATGCAGAACTCAATCTCATGACCTGGAGATCATGACCTGAGCCAAAACCAAGAGTCCGATGCTTAACCGACTGCACCCCCCAGGTGTACCCATAACTGTTTGATTCTAAACACATTGCTTTAACAGAAAAGTGGCTTCTTTCTGTAGTTGACAGATATTGCTAGAACTATGTCAAAGTGTCATTTGGACACCACTGGTCCAGTCAATGCTCCGTTTTGCTCTTCCCATTTGTGATTTTCCTTTGTTTTTTCCATCTTCTTTCAGTGGCTCATTTGCTATGTCTCTATTTGTTAGCACCTCATTAGGAGAGGGAGCACATGAACTCAGCAGATCTGTTAAGTCTCGGAAAAATCTTCCAGAGAGAACATCTGAAGAAAGGAAGAAAGCCTTAAAGTTGTTTTCTTTCTGAAAGGTGGAACCTTCTGCAAAGTAACTGTTTTTGAAGGCTAACATCTCCAGCTAACATCTCCAGCTTGCAATTGAATTTTGGGAGCCACGGGCTGAGGAGCTTTGGCAAATCAACCCTTGCATTTAAAGCATCAGGATTCGAAAAACTCAGTGCAATTATGCAAGTCAATATTTTAAGTGAGGCAACTGTACTGGAGGGAGAAATTTCCTTCTTTCCCTGTAGGCTGCTTCTAGCTGGTTTAGGAGTTGAATTCATAGGAGACAGGTGAACAGGGGTTAAAAAAAAAAGTTTTATTACATGTGCATGGAAGTCCAATAATGAAATTGAGACCCTAAGAAATGACCAAGGCTGGCAGTTTTGATATATTTTAGACAGAGACAAGAAATTCCTGAGGAATTGACAGGACAAAGAAAATAGGGGTTTGGGAGCTTTAGTTAGTAAGGAATTCTGAACAGAATTTGGGCTGAGTGAGGTAGTAGATTAGGAAAAAAAAATAAATAACAAGGCTCATTTCTCCAGCTTTCTCCACTTTAAAGTTCCTATCTCTGGTGATAAGGACGTCTTTTTACTTAGTACAGGGAGGGCATTTTTCACACGGGAAATTTATTTCCTGCTTTCAGTGGGGGACAAAGGAGGATCTGAGTGTACTTGTACCAGGTTGTTTCCTGGGTTGATTCAATTCAAAATAATCAATATGCCAGCGCAGTACATTTGGGGGCAGCTTGCCCTGCGCTCCTACACAACCTGTACCTGAATTCCTTGTTTTTCCATTAAAACAAGTGCAGAGAGGGCTTTTTTTAATTGTACAGCAAATGCAGGTGGTCCTGCAAGTTCGAAACAGGTTTAGGGACCGGTTTATATGAACCTGAGTTAGCTGCTTGGTAATCAACACGGCTTTCGAATCTGGTGGGGCTTCTGGGTGAAGAGCCTGACCTCGTTCCTCTGTCAGACTTAAATAATAAAAATGATGCTAAAAAAAAAAATTATGTCCTCTTGAACATCGTGTCAGGTCAGTCCCTAGGCCTTTCTCTACTTCCCTTGGGTTCCTGGCAGGAAACATGTGGAGAGGGAGCGGATAAACAGGTTCCCGTTCCCAGCAGCAGCACGTTACAAAAATTTTCCATCTGTTGTCGTGCCCTTGCCTCCGTACAAAAAGTGCGGTTTGAAACACGGTTTCTCTTATCTCCCTTTAAAAGCCTTTTTTCTCAGGCGCTTGCATTCTGGTACAGTGTTGAGCATGCCAAGCTGCTTTTCGCTTTATATCATCATGTGACGCCGCCTCTCCTCCAGCCTTGAGGCTCTTTAAAACAGAATCACAAAATATAGTTACTGAGATTCTAGGAGCGATGGGGGTGGGGTGAGAAGCGAGGACTGCGGAGGGCAACGGACTACACTTCCCACAAGCCCTCGCGCGGCAGCTCCCCTCCCTCCCCCACGCTTCCCACCCGGAGGCTTGCGCTTGCGCGGAAAATCCTGCGCTGAGAGGAGGGGCGGGGACGACACAACGCGCCTGAAAGGGGAGGAGGAAAGAAAGAGACCATAGACTTTCACCTGGGCCTAGAAGGTCTCTTAAAGTAGTGGGGAGAGGAGGGCGGGTGGGGACCACCTTCAGAGCAGGCCGCCGGCGGTATCATGGCGACCCGGAACCCCCCTCCCCAAGGTGAGCGGCCGGGGCCCGAAGTAGTATCTCGGACGTGGCTCACAGCTCTCGACCTTGCCCCCGGGGGCGCCTCTTCTTCCCCTGCCCCAGGGATCCAGGGGCTCTTTTTTGGACGCACCCCTTTAGAACTAGACGCCCTCCTCTTACGGCTGAACTCTGGCGGAGAGCGACCCCCGACCCCAACACAGCCCTGCTTCCTGCCTTACCTTCCCCTCTGGCCCTTCGTTTCCATCTTCAGACGTGCTTTTTGGCATTTCTGATGAATTACTGAAGTAATTTCATCTTGCCAGGCCCCTAACCGCTTCTGTCAGTGGAGGACCCCCTCTTTGTCCCACTGATGAAAATGGATCTCTAGCTCGGGCCCTGACCCGACTGAGATTTGGGGGCGACCGTTTATGCCGTGAAAGTCTGACCTGGCCTTACTGCCATTTGGGGAGGCGACCCCTCACTTCTGTGTAACTCTGACGTGGCTCTGGCTCCGGCCTCTAGGCCGGTCCCTGGGCCTTTGGAAGGGAGATGCTAGGCCCTTTTACTCTTGAGGCCCTAGTCTCAGGTGTGGGGTTTAACAACCTAAGGTTTCCATCTGGGCATTTTTAGCTGTAAGAAAGTAACAGTTAATGACAGATTTTTTAAAAAATGTAAGGACCTTTCTGACTTTTGGTTAACTCTAAATTTATTTTTTCCATTTTGTATTTTGAAGAGTATGAAAGCGATGACGAGTCTTATGAAGTGTTGGATTTAACTGAGTATGCAAGAAGACACCATTGGTGGAATCGAGTGTTTGGCCACAGTTCCGGACCTATGGTTGAAAAATACTCGGTAGCCACCCAGATTGTAATGGGTGGAGTGACTGGCTGGTGAGAACATCTTTTTCATTAGATTTCATTGGCAGCCTTACTGCTGCCCTTCCGTAAACAGGCCAGTTACTGAGCGCATTCAGTGGTTTTACACTGTTAATCCCAGAAGAGCTCTACCTTGAGGCTCTTCTCTGTGATATGATTGGTGTGATCTACAGTCTGGAGACAGTGGTTTTGGTGATTGGCTTCCCCACGCCCACCACTTGTTCCCCTGGTCCCTCTCCCTTCCTTTGATTCTTTACGTACTTTCCACCTTCTCACATTTAGCAAATGTAGTGTATCTGATTCAGTGAGAGTGGGTAAAAAGGAAGATCCATCTGAGGGCTAATTATATGTAAATAATTTTTACTTGTGCAATGCTAACAACTGGAAAGACCTTTGAGGACTCCCACAGTAGAATTGGTCTCTAGGATTGAGAGCTCTGTAGAAAGCCGTGTAAAATTCTCAATGAAAATTATTGTGAATCAAATGGTTCTGTTGATTTTTGTGGACTAATTTGGATTATTATAATACTTTGAAGAAGAGTTGGAATTGAAGGACCAATTGCTTACTCTGTAATAATATTGTGGAATGCATTAAGGAGAAGCAGTTAAGCATTAACCTAACTAACCAATTAATGTTTTGGGCTGCATGATGACATGATTGCTACTGTAGATCAAGTTGTTATTCTTGGAATAAAAGATTAGCCAAATAACAAGGGTCAAACAAGTATGGCCCTTTATCTTGAAAATGTTCATGATCGTGGAGAATTTTTGACGTTTGTGGGAGTGCTTAGCTTGTGAGTAATCATTTTTCTCCCTTAGTTCTAGGTTAAATTTATCTTACATTAAATATTTACATATTTAAACTTGATAAGCATTAAGCTTTTTGATTTGTGTTTTATATGTACCTTAGAACAAGGTTCATTCCTTTATGCCTTTTTGTAAATGCTATTTTATGGTAGAAACATGCATTGTGAAGATTCTGTGATGCAAAGGTACAGTATTTCTTCATGATGTGTGCTTATTAATGCTGCTTATGAAAAGACCTGCAACTAGAAGAGAGATGCCTGGTCAGGGCCCTGGTTATTCAGTTGATCCTCCACAGATAGTTTGTACCTTGATCCTCCATAATGGAGTCTGGTGCTCTGCTCACATAAGCTCACACGTTGGTGCCATGGCTGATTGGTTAATGGGAGTCTGGGCCTAAAGCCCCATCTTAAAAGACACTAAAAGAATAATTAAGCGATAGAATTATCACATTGTGTGCATTCTCCTTGTAGGCCAGACTTGGTGAGAAGCCCCATAATTGGCAGAAGTTTGCTTGGAAAGCCTAGAGACAGAGCAGGGGAAGTTAGTAGTTTAATTTTGATGGCTCATGCTGTTAAGCAAAGGATAGACATGCTTGTGAGACATGGTCTCTGGGATGTACTTGTGACTTGGCTGCTGCTCCCCCCCCCCCCCCCCATCAGAGCCTTTGTTGCTGATTTCCCTACTGGCAGCTGTGGTCTTTATAGTAATACGTATGTTTGGGTTACAGCCAGGTGTCGTCGGCTCAGGAGCTGTGTAATAGGACTCCAATATTACACGGGTGGTTTGTTGCAATGACTTTAGACTCAGTGCAGTAAATTTCTGCAATTTTCTTAAGGTAGAAAACTGATGTACTATCGTGGCATGTGTTAAGGAGGAATGGTTAATAGGCATTAACCTAACCAGTTAACATTGCAGACTCTGAACTCTGTAATAATATTGTGGAATGCATTAAGGAGAAGCATATCAGGTTCAGGATATGCATGGGAGGCTAAAGAGATTATATGCAGCTGTAGGTAGTTACAGGTTTTTGATGATAAGACATATCAGGACAGATGATTGCTAGGAGAGATGGGAGGTGTGAAGACTAGCTAGAGGACCCTTAGTGTGGTCTGGAAGCAAATTAATGATGTCCTTGAGAATGGAAAGAAGAATCAAAGAATGTTTTGGAAATAGAATATATAGAATTGGCAATCAGTTGGACCCCAAAGGTGATGAAGAAGGCAGAGTCTGAGATGAACTTGAGGGGGCAAACCTAGAGAATGGTGCTGTCACTTACATTGGGGACCTTAGCAACAGTTGATTTGGTTGGAAAGATGATTTTTGCCTTTGGGGCATTTTGAATATGTCATCCTGTGTGCCTGAGAAGTCCATGGAAATGTAAATTTTCCATTTATGAAGGTGTATTAGTTTCCTAGGGCTATCATAACAAAGTACCACAACTAGGTGGCTTAAGACAAAAGATTTATTCTCATGGGTCTGGAGGCCAGAAATCGGAAAGGTGTCAGCCCAGTTAGTTCCTTCTTGGAGGCTCAGAGGGAAAAATCTGCTCCTTGCTTCTCTTCCTAGCTTCTGGTGGTTGGCAGCAAACCCTGGCATTCCTTGGCTTGTAGACATATCACTCCAATCTCTGCCTGTGCCATCACATGGCTGTCTTCCTTCTGTGTGTCTCTGTGACGTATTAGATTAAGTCATACTGGATTTAAGGCCCACCCTATTGCAGTATGGCCTCATCCTAACTAATTACATCCTCAGGGACCCTTATTCCAAATAAAGGCACATGCTGAGATTCTGGGAAGGACATGAATTGGGGGTTGGCGTGCACTGTTCAATTCAGTACAGGAGGCTACAGTTAGAAATCTGGGATTCTTTTGCACAATATGAATCTGGAATAGTTAAGGGAATATGAGCTCACTGAAAGAATCACAAAAGAAGTATGGACTGACGTTCTTACAGGATAGATGAAACAAAATGGGTTTAATTAGAGATAGATATAGGTAAGGAAGCAATGAGAAATGTGGGCTTAAATGTCATGAAGGTGGAACTTCAGCTGGACCTCAAAGGGTATAAAAGCTTCAGATGGGCAGAATTAGGTAGAAACCCCTAGAAGCAGGAAGATTAATAGCTTGAGCAGTGTGATAACCTGTTTGGAAACTAATGGGATTGGAGCAGAAGGTTTAGTTACAGTAGGGATTGGCCAGGTGTATGGAGCATCTTGACTGCATTAAGAAAAAAAAAATCACTTTTATTATGGAGAATTTTAACTTAAACAAATGTAGAAGGAAGAGTATAATGAGGCCCTGAGTACTCAACATTATTTCAGTAGCCAATCTTTTTTCCTATAAATTCCCCTCCTCCAGGATCCCTGGGTGGCTCAGCAATTTAGTGCCTGCCTTCGGTCCAGGGCGTGATCCTGGAGTCCCGGGATCGAGTCCTGCATCAGGCTCCCTCCATGGAGCCTGCTTCTCCCTCTGCCTATGTCTCTGCTCTCTCTCTCTCTCTCTCTCTCTCTCTCTCTCCCATGAATAAATAAATAAAATCTTTAAAAAAATTCCCCTCCTCTTCTCTCCATCCCTCATTTTGAAGCATCTCACAGTTTAGATTGTGCTTTTTTTTTTTTTTAAGTAAGCTCTAGGCCCAACATGGAGCTTGAATTTATGATGCTGCTAATAAGATCAAGTAAGATCAAGAGTTACATGTTCTACTGACAGCCAGTCAGGCATGCTAGATGATTGTGCATTTTTTTTAAAGATTTTATTTATGTATTTGGACAGAGTGAGAGTCAGAGAGCACAAGCAGGGGGAACTGCAGAGGGAGAGGGAGAAGGTGACTCCCAGCCCTGGGGTCATGACCTGAGCCGAAGGCAGAGGCAGATGCTTCACGGACTAAGCTGCCCACTTTTTTTTTTTTTTTAAAGATTTTATTTATTTATTCATGAGAGAGAGAGAGGCTGAGACGCAGGCAGAGGGAGAAGCAGGCTCCATGCAGGGAGCCTGACATGGGACTCAATTCCAGGTCTCCAGGATCACACCCTGTGCTGAAGGCGGCGCTAAACCGCTGAGCCACCTGGGCTGCCCTAAGCCGCCCACTTTTGATTTGCCTTTAAAACAAGAGAAACTCAGGGTTTCTGAGTGGATAAGAGATATGATCAAAAGAATTGGGAAGAAATTAAGATTTTATTTAGAAAGCAATGAAAAGAAGAGAGAGAGTTTAGTACATCATTGGTTGTTCTCATTTTTGTCATTTCTTTCATTAAAGGTGTGCAGGATTTTTGTTCCAGAAAGTTGGAAAGCTTGCAGCGACTGCAGTAGGTGGTGGTTTTCTTCTTCTTCAGGTATGTCGGAGCCTTAGGTCCTTGCCTCTGCTTACATGTGTATCCCCTGGGAACTGAGAAAGTCAGGTTTAGCCATGCATTCCTGTCTATTTTAATAGAAGATGAGATTTTTCTTTTCGATATCAGTTTATGGAAAAACTAAAGTGAATTTTGAAAGCTGACATCTGTCATGAAAGACAAGTTTCAATATGTCTACATTTTGTAAACCTAGTTTGATCCCAGTAAAAAAAGACAACTATTAAAGTTTGAAGTACCTCATTTTTTTATTACATATCCAAATTTCCCTTAAAACATCCCTTCAGCAAAATAAACATTTCATCCCTAATACAACCTTTTCATCCTAACCGTTTTAAACTTATATTTAAAATTCATACAATATATAAAATTCAAAAGGTCTCTTTCTTTTCCCCATTTCCTAGCCATGCAGTTTTCCTTCCCAGAGGAAATTGCTGTTAGCAATTTCTTTCTCTTTTTTTTTTTTTTTTGAAGATTTTATTTATTTATTCATGAAAGACACACAGAGAGAGAGAGAGAGAGGCAGAGACATAGGCAGAGGGAGAAGCAGGCTCCATGCAGGAAGCCCGACATGGAACTCCATCCCAGATCTTCAGTATCACACCCTCGGCCGAAGACGCCACTAAACCACTGAGCCACCCGGGCTGCCCACTCTTAGCAATTTCTAACATGGTTTTTTTACAACTAGGGAACTATAATAATATAAAAAGTGGAAAATTGGGTTTAAAAAAAATCATCCATAATCCTATTTCTGAGGCAGGGGGATTTGAAACTTTAGTTTTGTTCATGTTCCTCTAAGTATAAGGTTTAAAAATGCTTCGTGGTTACAGGATGTTTATCAGGATATTGTCTGGCATTCATGTCTGTTTGGCATATATTTTTCCAAAAATATCATTCCCTGAAGATCAAACACAGTAAATCCCAAAATTGAAAATCTCTGGGAATGTTAGCAGCAATATTGAAGTTACAGAGAACGGTCTGTCCTACCAGATTTTTTAAATGATTGATGTTCATAGCAACCAAAATTAGACTTCAGCACCAAAGCCATTGATCATGTAATAACCAGTGTCATTGCCTGAAGTACAAAGGGACTGGGTTCATATGTGTTAAGCACAGATTTTTGAGTTGTTTACCAAACAGCTTTTTAAAAAACATATTTTCTTTCTGTTGGTGGCATTATGAGGGGTCATTGCCTACTGCTTATGGTAAGAGGTAAAAAGGAAAGTGGTTAATATCAAATTTAGGCCTTTGGATGAACATGGCAGCCTTTGTACAAAAGACAATTATATTGAAGCTGCTTTTGATTTGTGTTTATATAGAATGAAGAACATATTTAATTCTGTAGCTATTTTGAAAACTCAAGTTTGTCATTTCTGTTTAGTGGGAAAGGGTACTGGATTGGAGCAGTTTCCAAAAATACTCATTGAATGAAGACAATTACTACATTTCAGTCCACTCCGTTAGTTTTGCAGAAGTCCATTTCGATCTGCTTAATACACACCATTCAGATTCACATTTTGCCATTGCCACCTTCTCCTTTGCTGTACCTGGTCTCCACATTCTTTGAAGTCACTAATCAGAAGAATATGGGACCTATCTGCCTTAAACCAGCCCCTCCCCCCACCACCGCCTCCCCAAATATGACTTACCTTGAAAATCTACTAGAGGGAAACTAACAGGAAATAAGTAACACATGGCTTTCAGGCTAATTGCCCATTGTTCTTTAGGCTCACTACCATATTTTTGTTACCCTTACTTTAAAGATAAAAATGTATTTACTTAGAACTTAAAGCTTTTCTAGTAACTCAGTGTTAAGTGTTTTCCAGTAGATATTTAGCACACTGCCATCTTAAAATAGACAGTGGAATATAAGTCTTTAAAATTTTGTTTTTATTTTTATTTTTTATTTTTTGGAGTTGTATATGCCCCTAATTCAAAGGGTCAAATACATGTACAGGGCTTATTATAGGTTAGAGTAATCCTCTGCCTCCCTCATTATCACCTTCCCCATTTTCTACCTCCCTTGAGGCAACTATGTGAACTCTTAGCTGATTCTCAAGATATTTATTTACTTTTTCCTAAACAAGTTAATTGGCTATTTCTTGATCTTTCCGTTTGGAGTAATAACTGTTGGCTTTGTGTTTTGGACTATGAGACCTTATCATTTATTGAACTTTTCTTGCCCACTGCCCATCCCTCACATTTGCATGCTTTATGTTCCTCTGTCCCCTCCCATTCCGTGTCACCGGAGTATTGTTACTTCATAATGGTGTTAGGTCATAACCTGGAGTTCACTGAGCTTGATTCTGTGAATTTATATGTCTAACCATGTTTGGGAAGGCTTTGACCATTATTTCTGTAAAGATTTGTTTCTTCCTATTCTTTTTCTCTTTTCTTGCTGAATATGACCCTGCTTATGTGTATGTTAGGCTTTTTGATAATGTCCTGAGGTTTTGTTCACTTATTTTTTCAATTTTTTTTCAAAGTGTATAATTTTAAGTGATCTAGTTTTGAGTTCACAGATTCTTTTTTCCGTCATCTACCTTTTGACATTAAGCCTTTTCCAAAAATTTTATTTCAACTACTGTATTTTCTAATGCTAGAATTTTCATTTGGTTCTTTTTATATTTTCTAGATCTCTGGTGAGATTACTTGTGTTTTCATCGATTACAAGTGGAATTTCCTTTTCCTTTTGAGCATAGTTGTAATAGCTGTTTTAAAGTCCCTATAATTCCAACAACTGGGTCATCTTAACGTTGGCATCTGTTGATTTTCTTTTTAGACTAGGCCACATTTTCCTGTTTTATCCTATATCAAGTAAGTTTGGATTTTATCCTGGGCATTGGGAATGTTATGTTGTGGAAACTCTGGATACTGTCTTTCTCCTCTAAAGAGTGTTGATATATTGATTTTCTCAGGCAATTAACTTGGTTAGACTCAAATTGTAAGCTCTGTTTCACCTTTGGTGGGTAGCAGCTTAAATATCAGTTTATTTCTTTTAGCCTCGGCCAGAATGCATGGCTCTGCCCCATGAATGTGTGGTTTAGGACTTGAATAGAGCTTACACATAGAATTTGGGGCTCCCCTTATGTGGCTTTCTCATTTCTGGCAGCTGTTACTGTCATAGACTATGTCATCTGGTTCTTTGGGCCAAAAGATGGCATGTTTTCTATTAAAGTTTTAGCCATCCTACAAGTGCATCCTGCCCTCAGGATAAAACCAGAAAAATGGGCAACTCACTTTACATTGCTCCTTTCTTAAAAGTTTTAACTCCCCTTGAAACCTGCTCACTTTCGTTAATTTTGGAGCCCCTGTGTTTTAGCCAGGGTTTATAGTTGCTACGTACAGGACGGTCCCTAAGGTTCATCATCACCTCCATGCCTGTGACCCAAATTGCTCTGTCAGGGACTGCCAGGAAGAGCTTTCCCTTGCCATTTGGGTCCCTAAGGTTCATCATCACCTCCATGCCTGTGACCCAAATTGCTCTGTCAGGGACTGCCAGGAAGAGCTTTCCCTTGCCATTTGATTTGATCACCATACTGTTTAGCTAAGGCTGGAGTTTGAAGTGATAATAGGTAAATAAACACAGGAAGGAATGCAGATAAATTCTTCTGTGGAGTCATTCATAGTGAGAATGGAACTTAAGATTCTTAGTCGACCTATTTCTATAAAATCAGATACTTTTATTATTTGAAGTATTTTATATGTGATTCAGAGTCAAGTGATGCCTTACAAAGTTAACAAAGAAAGCATAAGCATGATAGAAGAGATTTGTAATGATGTACATGGCTTAATTGTTTACTACTAATGTGATTCTTTACTTTTTGATTTTATTATTAAGAGAGACTAATTTATGGTACTGGCTCCCATACCATGCTTTATTCCTGTTCAGATTTTGTAGTGTCTCGGCTATACCATATGCTTATACCATAGTTAATAAGCATTTAGCTATAGTGTTTTATTAAAAGGACTTATGGCTTGAAACTTGTGTACAGCATATTTCTTTTGTATTCCACTTTTGGAAGCGATTACCAGAAAATATTCTTAATTTAAGTAAAGAGTCAGAGTTAGTAAAGAGCCTTTATCAAGCTACTTTAGATCTGTTTAGTGACCTAATAGCTGATTGGCATCTGATCCCTTGTAATTAAACATCTGTTTAATTAAGAGGTACTTTTTAATTAGCTGTATAATTTGGATTGTCTCTTTGTCTTTCTAGCTAATTCCCAAATTCCAAATGTTCTGATAGAATTATAGCACAGTTATAATACAGTTTTTGGAATCTTCCCATCATGTACTACTATACATTTCCTAACGTAGTGTTCATCACATCTAAGTAATTAATTATGCTTAATATCTTTTTTTCCCTTATGGATGCAGAGTTCTCTGTTGGCTGTAGTTTGGGGGGCCTAGAATAATGCCTGGCGCAGAGTAGACACTCAGTATTTGTTAAATGAGTAAATTGTAATATCTTACCTATAAACTTCATAGATTTCTTGAAATCTAAATGTCCATATATTTGGTGATAGATTTGTCAACAACCTAGTTGGTTTAGAATTAACCATTTTTATTATATTTTTGCAGATTGCCAGTCACAGTGGCTATGTGCAGATTGACTGGAAGAGAGTTGAAAAAGATGTAAACAAAGCAAAAAGACAGATTAAGAAACGAGCAAATAAGGCAGCACCTGAAATCAACAATATAATTGAAGAAGTAAGACAGTGTACATTTTTTACTCCTTTTTTCTCTTTTTTCTTTTTCTTTTTTTTTTTTTTAAGATTTTATTTATTTATTCATGAGAGACACAGAGAGCGAGAGAGGCTGAGACACAGAGAGAGAAGCAGGCTCCATGCAGGGAGCCCGACGTGGGACACGATCCTGGGTCTCCAGGATCGTGCCCTGAGCTGAAGGCGGCGCTAAACCGCTGAGCCACCTGGGCTGCCCTTCTTTTCTTTTTTAATGAGTAATCTCTATGCCCACTGTGGGGATCGAACTTATGACCCTGAGATCAAGAGTCTCATGCTCTACCAACTGAGCCAGCCAGGCATCCCTGGCTTCTTTTTTCCCTTATGGGTTTCACTTCCCTGAAAAGGTGACTAGTGATTATCTTCTCCTAAAAAGTGAGTGTTTTTGGTCATGTTTAGGGTATTCAATAAAGTTGGGGATCAAGCCACTATTTAAATCAATCAGTGGAGTGGAGTGGAAAAGCAAGCTTAATTAGAGCATGCAACTATTAATCTTGGGGTTGTAAGTTTGAGCCCCACATTGGATGTAAAGATTACTTTTTTAAAATTTTTTTAAAAATTTATTTATTTTATTATTATTATTTTTTTAGTAGTTTATAATATAGTTTCACCTGCCAGTCTCTCTGCCTACTTTCATCTCTATGTAAAAGGTGATAATATTATTTTTCTAGAAGGTTTCCTCCACTTTTACAAATGTATACATGTGTAGACAGCATGTGGTAAAACTAAAACTACATATTTTTTTCATGAGCTGGGATATTTTGAAAATGTATTTTATTAATATATTAGTTTTATTAATGTTTTATGTATATTTTTCTTATCCTCTGTTTAGAATTAAATTGAATACTCCTTGCCTTTGTTTTTGTTCTGTTCTTTTAATACCTCCAATTTGTAATTTTTTTTTCCAATTTGTAATTTTGAAAAATTTCAGACCACTTGAAAAGTTGAAGGACAAATACAGTGAATACCCAAATACCCTTCACCTATTTACCTAATCATTTTATAACATTTGCTTTATCTCTCTGTGTATGTACATGTGATTTACACATTTTCCCCCCAGCATTATCTTCTGAGCATATGTATATTCTCCTATACCACTACAGTTACTCTTATGAATCTACCTCAGATTCACAATCATGCAATAATATTTCCTAATATACAGTCTATATTAAAATTTTTCCCTAAAATACCTTTTATACCTTTTTTCACCCAATTAGGAATTATATATTGGGGCATCTGGCTGGCTTAGTCAGTGGAGCATGCAACTCTTGATTTGGGGATTGTGAGTTCAGGCCCTACATTGGGCATAGAGATTACTTAAAAATAAAATTTTTAAGGGATGCCTGGGAGGCTCAGTGGTTGAGCATCTGTCCTTGGCTCAGGGTGTGATCCTGGAGTTCCAGGATCGAGTCCCACATCGGGCTCCTGCATGGAGCTTGCTTCTCTTCCCTCTGCATATGTCTCTGCCTCTCTATGTGTCTCTCATGAATAAATAAATAAAATCTTTAAATAAAATAAAAATTTAAAAAACAAATAAAAAGAATTACATATTGCAATTGGTTGTCATGTCTCTGAAGTCTTTAGTGTTTAGCAGTCCCGTCATCTGTGTTTCGTTTTTGTTTTTGTTTTCCCCCCATCTTTCATAATACTAACGTTTTTGAAGCATGTAGGCAGAAGGCCCCACAGTCTGGCTTTGTCTGATTGCTTTTTCATGGTTTTATTTGGGGTAAGCATTTTACCAAGGTGATATTTATTTGATCTTGTACATTTTTTCTTGCCGGCCAAGTGGACTGTTAACAAATATCATTGTGTCTGCTGTGGGAATTTATTAAATCTGTGTTAATAACTTGCTAAGTGGACCATTTATGTCTGCCCTACAGCTTCTTGTTATCTGAGAGATTTTTGCGACTGATATACACATTATCTCAGTAGCTAAGAAGCTTATTGGATCTGGCAGGGGCCCTCTGCTTCTTCAGATCATAATGGACAGCCTTGGCATCTTGTGTGGTGGTTGGCACCTGCAGTAGTAGGTGTACAAGAATCTTTGCCAAATATTTATTGAATTGGGGAAAACAGCTGTGAGAATGTTACTTAGCACCAGATTTAATAAGTAGAGTGTTTTTCTTTAATTTGCATCATTTTTTTTCTTTTTCTTATTATGGCAAAATACACTTAATGGAAAATTGACCATTTTAATTATTTTAAAATGGCACAATTTAGTAGCATTAGGTACTGAATTAACACTTTTGTGCACCTATTACCACTATACTAGAACTTTTTCATCATCCCAAACAGAAACTCAAACCATTAAGCAAACATTCCCACAATTGACCCCTCTCCCCGGACCTTGCTGGCCTCTGTCCTACTTTCTGTCTCCATGAATTTCACTATTCATGTCAGTGAAATCATGCAGTGTTTTTTCTCTTTTCTGTCTTATTTCACTTAGTGTAGCATTTTCAAGGTTCATCCATGTTGTAGCACAATTAAGAGTATTGTTGTTTTAACTTGTGTTTCAGGCAACAGAATTTATCAAACAGAACATTGTGATATCCAGTGGATTTGTGGGAGGCTTTTTGCTAGGCCTTGCATCTTAAGAAGATGAATGTCTATCACAGTGGAGTCACCTATAAGAAGAGAAATGGTGACAACAAGGTGGTTTCTCAATATTACTCACCGCCAGATTATCCAGGGCAGCAAGAAACAACTAGGTGGATAATACCAAACTCAGCTTAATGTTTTGCCATTGAAGTTTGGCAAACTAGTATCTGCTGTAAAAACAAACCCATATGGTATGTGTACAATAGTATTCCTGAGCAAAACATGCCTTTCATGTATTTTTTAAAAATTTGCATTTGTTTTGAAATTAGCCTATAAAATACCACCATTGGATGTAGATCTATAGAGAAAGAAAATGTGTTGGATATATTTTCCAGTGAAATATTATCCTTGTTTTATTTAAATAAAATGTTCTTCATTTTGCTTTATAGTATATTGCCCGTAATTAAAAATTTGTATTATAGCTTCAATATTACGGTTGGCTTTTTTTTTTTTAAAGATATGTTTGCAATAAACTGAAGAACTGTAATGCCCTTTTGTGGAAGAATTTAGAAGTAATAGAATGATTAAAAATATTAAACAGATTTAATACCAGTTTTTAGGTGGTTGTTTTCTGCAATTCTTACTTTGCTTCTATAAGTTTAGTAAGCAGCTTCAAGGAAGGCCTTTCTAAGGAAATACTCATGTCTAAAGCACTCTCTCTCTCTCTCTCTTTTGATATCTATAGTTATAAAAATTTCTTGTGTATAAGCTTCTTTAATTAATTTATTTATCCTGGCAGCCTGGGCAGAACTAATTATTTTGAAGGTACATGTAGCTGGGTCACTGATTGATTTTATTAACCTTAAGTGAACCTCTTTTCTCATTTCTAAAAATCCTAATTATTATTTTGGCCCCTTTTTCATCACAAAGAGGTAAAAATCACTTTAAAATACTTAGTAGTATGGTATGAATTTACTATCTGAAAGACAGTGATTTTCTGTCACTATGAAATTGTAGCTTAAAGAGAATTGTCTGTCTCATCTAATCTGAGATGTAAGTGCTAAGGCTTTCAGGTTTTGGTGACATTATGTTGAACGCTAGGCCAGTTGATTGTTTTTCTAAGCCGCCTCACACTCTCTCAGAGGCTCCTGTGCTCAGAAAAGCTCTCAGTGTTATTTATTTTATTCATAGAATTCTATGTTAGAATTGGAAAAACAGCAAAACAACACATATTGGGGTCTTCATATTTTTAAGACTGCAGGGATCCAGACCATCTCCTTTCCATAGGAAGCCTCCATTATATATTTTGTGTATTGTAAACATGAGGCATTTCATACATTCCGGATTGGTTACAATCTGTGTGCTTTCATTATCACAAGTCTCCTTAGAATTGAACGTGGGGATTGATCTTCAGCTTCTTCCTTTACTCTCATTAGCGCCTCAGATACAGTGCTAAGTAAAACTCAGACTTTCTTAATACGAAGCAATTTTGCTTATAAATACTTGTTTTATCCTTGAGCTTTTCTCTGTTTCATCCTTGCCAAGCCTTCCATTTCTGTGGAATCAGAGGGAAAAATATGCCACGTTAGGTAGAAAACCTTGGCCACACTTCCATGTACCCTATCCTTGTGATGCTTCCATTGACTACAGTGGGGTAGGCAACTGTGGGGAGCTCTAGTAGCTGGCTCAGTCAGTTCATTTTGGAAATATTTACAATGTCTGCTCTGTGCTTGATACACTAGGAAAGTGGGGGCACAAAAATGTCTGCCCTCAAATAGGGGCTCGAATCATCCTCTATAAAAGTTCTATTATAGTATAGGAGAACCTGGCATATGATTAGTGGCAAATAAGTATTAGGGATAGCTACTTTTCAGAGTCCAAACGTGAATGAGAACTGAGAAAGATAGCACTTCATTTTTACCTATACGTTTCCAAGTATATGTTGATACGTTTGAAAATGTTTATATACAAATGCAAAATAATACCCGTGCTCTCCATACTGTCGTTTCTGCGTTAGTGCCCTTTATTCGGCCTCATGTCTGCACCATCTCCCCACAAGGTTATATGCTACTTGAGGCAGTCATTTGTGTTAATCAATCTCTAACTTGTGACACATGCTGTGTAATGCTTTGTGCAAGGTAGGTATTCGGTTAATGTTGTGAATGGGTGAATGAATATGTGGAAAGCATATTACTGTGCTAGAGTTGGTGTCAACCTATGGGAAGCTTTTTCTGGGTAGCAGTCCAGTAAATCAGAGGCTCCATCAGAAATGACTTGGTGGGGCTTAGTTGGAGTGAAAAGCTGACAGCCTACCTTTGTCTCAGATGGGTATTTAAAATAAATAAATAAAACGGGAATTTTTATGTTTGAGGACATAAAAACAGAGATGTAGTTAAACTTGAGTGTATGGAATGCAGGTATTTTGTGGCCTAGGCTTTGGAAAATATAATTCAAGGACATTTTGATTGATCTTTATTTTTTATTTATAATGCTCCCCAAACCTCCCGCCCCCACAAAAAAAAATTATTTTTAATGTGTTTTCTTATTCTCAATATAAATGAAATATGCTCATTATAGAAAAATATATCAGCATAAAGAATATATAGAATGTTCATAATAAAAAAAGAATGTTCATAATATGATGGACTTAGAGAAAATTGTCTGTATTTTGCTACACAGCCTTTAGAGTCTTTTCTACCTATGTGTGAACACATTATATGTATTTTGTATAAAAAGTGAGCATAGTTTATGTACTGTTTGATAAATAGCTATTTTCAGTTACATATTATGAATATCTTTTTTATAGTGGTAGGTACATTTATGATGACAAAGATATAAGTGCCCACCCTCATCCCTTTTTATGAGACAATGACTATTAAAAACTCTTTTTATATACATTTTAATGTATTTTTATATTTTAGTGTCTAAGTTTGGCTAGTATATATTGAATGTCCACTCTGAGAGTTAAGAAATCCTGTGCACATCCACTTTCTTTTTTTTTTTGATAGCTAATATAGTGTTTCTAGTAAATGCCTTTATTACTTTAAATATCACACTTTTTTTCTGTCCTTATTTCCCACCTTCGATAATATTTGCTAACTCCCTGTAATTAAAGATGAGGAAATGGACTTATCTCTTCCCTGCCACCCTCAGGTCTCCTGAGTTTTGTTAAATTATTACTACTTTTAAAAATATTATTACTTTTAATGGAACATTCAAACGACAGAATTTTGTACAATTATTAAGAGAAAGATAGAGCTGTATAAATTGATCTGGACAGATCCACATGTTAGTGATGTAATCAGGTTGCAAACAGTGTGATCCCACTTTTTTGAAAAACTCTTAACCTGTGAGCATAAGTATGTATGCACACGGATCCTCATAGAGGCTGTCCCTGAGAGTTTGGTATATGTATAGGATTCTCATGTTGTATTTTCAACATTTTTATGTCATCTTAAGGCTTTACGATGAGTACATGTTAATTTGTATTTAGCAAAAGGTTTGTTTTAGAACTAGGAATAGGAATGTGATAGGTTTGCTTCATTCACTGAATTTATTTTTTAAGTTGTTTTTGTAAAAATAATGTACATATAGTTAAAGAAGTCAAATAGTATTTGACTACAAATCAGGCTTCTAAAAAAGGAAGCACTTCTCTGCTCTACCTTTTGCCAACTTCGTGGCTCTTTCCCCAGAGAAGTTTCAACTATAGTGGTTGTTTCTTTTGGTATTTACTACAACCACATTTCTTAGACTTTGTATTACGATAAATGACTTGACTCGGACTTCCTACTATGGTAGATGTGGATATAGTTCTAGAACACCTTCCTATTTGCATGCGTGTAGGAGCAACTCCTTACATGACTATAAAGTTTTATACATTGCTATGATGAATATTGTTTACTGGTGAATAAGGACACAACCTCCTATAGGTCCTTTTATAATGGGTTCAGCTGGAATCTACCTTAGCCTGAACCTGCAAAGAGCCCTGGAGCTTCAAGGGCACTGTGGCTGGCTGAATCATGGCCTCCCAAAGATCTTCATATCTGAATCCCCCTGAACCTGTGAGTACATTAGGTTATGTGGCAAAGGAGAATGAAGGTTGCAGTTGTAATCAAAGTTGCTAATCAGCCAATCTCCAAGAGGTTATTCTGTGGTATCCTGGGCCCAATGTTATCACAAGAGTCCTTAGGATAGGAAGAAGCAAAAGAAAGAGTATGAGAAAGAGATGTGCCTATGAAAGAATGATCAGACTGGTGCTATGTTGTGGCTTTGAAGATGGAGAAAAGGGGCCATGAGCCAAGGAATACTGGTGGCCTCTTGAAGCTAGGAAAGGCAAGAACACACATTCTCCCTTATTACCTCCAACAAGGAACATAGGCCTGCCTACACCTTGATTTTAGTTCTTTGGGAGCCATGTTGGACTTTTTATTTCCACAACTGTAAGATAATAAATTTGTGTTGTTTCAAGCCACTGTATGTGTGATCATTTGTTAACAGCAGCAATAGAAAACTAATAGTGGTCCACTGAATTGTCCTCCATTGTAGCAAGGGAGCTGGCTTTTTGTATCCCCATTATCAGCCAGGTACTGGTTGCAGTCTGCCCTTAGGGGTTGGGATGGGTAACCTCTTGGCCAGGGATATACTGCCGCCTAGGCAGTAGGTCTAATGGCCCAATAAAAGGGGTCTAAGCGAGACACCAACAGGCTTCACTACAGTGGGTAAATCTAAGCCAACATTGCATGTACAAAACAATACTTATGTTTACTTGGGGGTGGGAGGGCAGTAAAATGAACGTAGAACTAAAATATTTGGATTTGTGATATCAAGTTCTTGTATTGTTCCAAAACTTTTTTTTTTCTTTTAAGATTTTATTTATTAATAAGAGACACAGGAAGAGAGGCAGAGACACAGAGAGAAGAAGCAGGCTCCTCGAGGGAAGCCTGATGTGGGACTCGATCCGGGGACTCTGGGACCCCACCCTGAGCCAAAGGCTGGCCTCAACCACTGAGTCACCCAGGTGTCCCTGTTCCAAAACCTATTGATGAAGCTCATACTTTGTGCATGCATATTAAAGTTGTAAGAGGAATCCCTAGGTGTGCCTGGGTGGCCCAGTTAAGTGTCTGCCTTTGGCTCGGTCAGGATCCCCCGGGTCCTGGGATTGAGCCTCATGACGCAGAGCCTGCTTCTTCCTCTCCCTTTGCCCTTTCTCCTTGTTCGTGCCTACTCTCTTGCACTCTCAAATAAATAAAATCTTTTTTTAAAGCATTTCTTAAATTAATTATTAATTGTGAACAAAGTACATTTCAAACTTACCAGTAAGCAATTCAGTCTAAAGGCAGGAAAAGAAGAAGCATAGAGAAAGTAAACAGGAAGCATAAAATGAGATGGTAAAAGTAAATCTATCAGTAATCATACTTCAAAAGGAAAAATGAACAGAATTTGCAATGTACTTTTAAATGAATATTCTATGTAAAGTCAAGCAGTGGGATTAGAGCCACAGAAAAGGAAATGTTTATAAAACGTCACTGTTCGGTGAAAAAGTCTCCAAGCCTCAAGATGTAATAAAGCCTCTTTTCATTTTCCTTCAAACCCTCCCACCCCCACCCCAATCTGGGACAGACTCAGCACCTACTGTTTCTTACATCTCATGTGTTCTTTCTTGGATTAGTTATATTTTTGGCTGAACTATTTTCTTGAGTAATTCTTACAGGTGTGGGAGGTAAACTTTCCGAGTTCTTGTATGCTTAAAATACCTTTTGATCTCATATACTTTAAGATTGACAATATTTTTCCCTTAGAATTCTGAAGACACTGCTCCATTGTATTCTACTATCTGATGTGTGATGTCAGTCGGCTTTGGAAACTTTCTGAGTAACCTTTTTTGTATTTTTTTCTTTGAAAGCTTTGTAGATTTTTTTCTTCTTCCTTGGAGTTTTGAAGTTTCATAAATTTGTCTCTAAATGTGAGTTTTAAAAAACTGAATTAGAGAGCTTTATTTTTTTAAGATTTTATTTATTCATGAGAGACACACAGAGGCAGAGACATAGGCAGAGAGAGAAGCAGGCTCCCTGTGAAAGTCCCCCCTGATGCAGGACTCCATCCCAGGACCCCAGGATCACACAACCTGCACCAAAAGCAGATGCTCAACTACTAAGCCACCCAGGTGCCTCTAGAGAGCCTTAAAAATCCATGGTAGTGTTCTTTTGCTGTGTGCTGTTGTTGCAGAAAAGATACACATTGCTAATATATAAAAAACAAGGCCAGTACGAGGAGTCTAAACTCACTGCCTAGATTAGGAGATTGAGAGCCCCAAAATAAGTGCTCAGTAAATATGAGAGGGAGGGATTCAGAATCATGGAAAATGAAAGACAATGTTTATCTCTCATTATATTCAGCATTCTTTAGTTTCTTTCATTCTGAAGATTCATGTCTTTTGCTTAAGCAAATTGTACTTTTCAAATAGGCTTTATTTTTTAGAATAATTTTAGATTTACAGAAAAATTGAGTCAATAGCACAGAGTTCCCATATATCTCCCCCAGGCCTCCACAGTTTTCCCTATTATTAACATCTTATGTTACTGTGGTATGTTCAGTACAATTACTGAACCAAGGGTGATACATTATTATTAGCTAAAGACTATATTCAAATCTAGTTTTTACCCAATATCCCACACACACACCGCCCCATCCCCATCCAGAATAGCACATGACATTTTTTGTCAAGATTTCCTTAAGCTTCTCTTGGTGTAACAGTTTTTCAGACTTGGGCTTTGAGGAAGAAGATCACAGAGGTAAAGTGCCATTTTCATCATGTCACCTCAAGGATTCATACTATCAACATGACTTACTGCTGATGGTGCCCCCATCACCTGGCTTGGCTGTTAGTCAGGTTTCTCCACTGTCAAGTTCTTTCCATTACTGCATTGTTGGAAAGGCAGTCACTGTGTTCAGCTCCACACTTAAAGACGGAGGAATTATGCTATGCCTCCTTTAAAGTGGCCTATCTACATGAATTCTTTGAAATTCTGCACAGGAAGGAGGTAAGTGTTTTCTCCTCTGCTTATTAATTTATTTAATCATTTATATCAGTAAAGACTCATGGAAGTTTATTTTATGCCTTGGGCCCTAATGCAATACTACTTCATTTTGTTCTACTTGTTTCAGTTGTGTCCATTGGGGGCTTTTTCTGGGGGCTTCTGTGTTCCTTTGGCATACCCCATCAGTGTGTTTTGCAAATCTTATTATAATAATACTTTTGATTATTTCTTCCCTGGCATCCTGTCTATCCTTTACTTCTGGAACACTGATTAGTTAGATGTTGGAGTTTCTAGATTTTTCCTTCATAACTTTTTAATATTTTCTGTTTGTTTTTTGCTTTATATTCTAGGATAGTTCCTTAATTTTACTTCCAGCCCACCAATTTGGTCTTTCAGGCATATTATTTAGCCTGTTCATTAAAATATGTAGGTTAGGGCAGCCGGGGTGGCGCAGCGGTTTAGCGCCGCCTGCAGCCCGGGGTGTGATCCTGGAGACCTGGGATCGAGTCCCGCGTTGGGCTCCCTGCATGGAGCCTGCTTCTCCCTCTGCCTGTGTCTCTGCCTCTCTCTCGCTCTCTCTGAATAAATAAATAAATCTTTAAAAAAATAAAAATAAAATATGTAGGTTAATAACTAATGTTCATTCATTTCCTAAGAATCCTTTTTTGTATCTCTGCTAGTTTCTTTTTCACTGCAATCTATCCACTTTTTGTATTTTACTTTTCTGTCGTGGGTTGGTTTTTTCTCAAGGATCTAGCAATTCTTAAGCTTAAGTTTGTATTTACAAACAAAAGTATTGCTTTGATTAATATAGATAGCTGGAGTGGATTTTCTTTGTGGCTCTGCAGGTCTGCTTTAGCAGATTCATCTCAAAAGGACAGGTTGGGGGTGCCTGTGTGGCACATTTAGTTAAGCAACCAACTCTTGATTTTGACTCAGGTCATGATCTTAGGGTCATGAAATTGAGCCCTGTGTCAGGCTCCATGCTCAGCTCAAAGTCTACTTGAGATTCTCTGTCTCTGTTCCTCCCCCTCTTGCTCTCTCTCTCTGTCAAATAATTTTTTTTTTTTTAAAGAGGACAGATTGTAGCTGCAAGAGGCCTTCCTTGTAGGTGTGGAGTGGGGTTGGGAGGACAGGGAGTAGTAGGCAAGCACAATTCCATGGAGAACTTACTGGGCAGCTCCAGGGGTGGAGCCTGTTCTCTGTTTTCTAGTCCCTGCCCTTGGCACAGTGCTAATTCTACTTAACTCAGGTTTTCACCTCTTGAGGACCAGTTTCTTCAGAGAACATTCTTAGACTTTTCTGATCAGCATTCTGTTCAGGTGAGGGGGAAGAAAAGGGCCAGTTGAGAGAAATTGTTCCAACTCAAGCCAAATGAAAATCTATAACTCTGGAAGGGCATACTTCCCTGCCCCCTTTTCTCAAGGCTGCTTTGGCAAGAACCCTTCTGATGACTTAATCTGTGGTTTCCTGTCCTCTGACTTCTCTTCTGATCCCATCTGCTTTCAAATGTTTCCAATTTCACATTTTTGTCTGTGAATGGCACCTTTGTTTTCCAGCACTGTTAGGATTTTTTAAAACTTTATTATGGAAATTGCTAAAAATATATAAGAGTAGAGGGAACAATATTAAAAAAAACCCATGTACCCATCACTTAATTTCCAGTTATTAACACATGGCCAATCTTATTTCAGCTATACTCTCCCACTATTATAACCACCCTCTCCCCTGCAATTATTTTGAAATATACCCCAGATATATCATTTTACCAATAAACACTTTCTATGTATCTCTAAAAGATAAAGACCCTTTAAAAAAACTATTACTATTACTGCACAAAAAAATAACAATCCCATAATAGTATGAAATATCCCATCAGTATTCAAATTTTCCCAATGATCTTAAGGGTTTTTTTTTTTTTCTTTTTATTACAGTAAGTATTCTCAAGTCAGTAAACAGGGTCCACACATTCTATCTGGTTGCTGTTAAATTTGTTAATTATCTTAATTTATAGTCTACAGCTCCTTTTTTAAAAAATAATTTATTTGTTGAAGAAACCACATCATTTTCCTAGAACTTCCTATATTTTGATGTTGCTGGTTGCGTTCTTGCTGTGTCATTTAACATGTTCCTTTGGCTCCTGTCTTTCCTGTCAACTGAGTTAAGTAAACAGACATAATTAGATTCAGGTTTAAAAAAAAAAAAAAAAATTAGATTCAGGTTTGATTTGGTTGCAGGGAGAGCCAAGAACATTTCATAGATGGCGGTGTGTACTTTGCGTTGTATTGCAAGAGGCAACACATAATTTCTGGTTATTTCTTTTTGGGGAACATTAAAAGTGATCGGTGGGTTCAAATAGTGTCAGCCTAAATCAACCATTATAAAACTTCCCATCAGCTTATCACTGGAACATTTTGAGCATCCATTAATAATGACTGCCTAGAACTATGATTTCATTTGGGGTTATAAAATAGTGAGATTCTAAACTGGTCATTTATTTTTTAACAAATCCTTTAAAAGTTGAATTCTTTTAGACACAAAAACACATTTCCTCATCAACTATTGGGTTACTTTGAGATACAGTTAGTTATAGAAAAGGCAGTATGTGAAAATTTGCATGAAATGGATGAAGTTTTCAAAAAACACAATTTACCAAAAATTTATTCAAGAAGATAAAGAGAGGGGATCCCTGGGTGGCTCAGCAGTTTAGCACTGTCTTTGACCCAGGGCGTGATCCTGGAGTCCTGGGATCAAGTCCCGCGTCAGGCTCCCTGCGTGGAGCCTGCTTCTCCCTCTGCCTGTGTCTCTGCCTCTCTCTCTGTCTGTATCTCTCATGAATAAATAAATAATCTTTAAAAAAAAAGAAGATGAAGAGACTCTGAATAAAACCTGAAGATTTTTTTATCTATTAAAGAAATTGAATTTGTAGTTTAAAGCCTCCCATAATGGAAACTTCAGGCCCAGATGGCTTCAATGGTGAATTCCTTCAAACATTTAAATAACACCATTTAATAAATTTAAAAAGTGGAGGTGGTGCCTCTGGCTGGCTCAGTCAGTGGAGCATGAGACTCTTTATCTCGGGGTTATGAGTTTGAGCTCCACGTTGGGTGTAGAGATTACTTAAAAATAAAAAATGATAATAAAGAAATAATGCCATTTTACTCAAACTTCTCCAAGGAACAGAAACAGCAGAAACACTGCCAAATTTATTTTATGAGGGCATCAGAACTTTAATACCAAAATGTAACAAGGACATTACAAGAGGAAAATTAAAAGCTGCTAGCTCCCATGATCATAGACTCCGACATCCTAGAAAAGTATCGCAAATCAAATCCAGCAATATGTAGGAAAGGATAGTATATCATGATCAAATGGGATTCCTTTCAGGAATACAAGATCAGTTTAACATTTGAAGATCAATGTATTTCACCTCATTAATGGAATAAAGAGGGGAAAATCCCATGTTGCATCAGATGCAGAAGCATTTAATGAAATGAAACAATTATTTGTCATAAAAATATAGACTCTCAACAAACTAAGAGGGGAACTTCTTCAATCTGATAAAGGGTATCTACAAAAAGTATATGTCATACTTAATGGTGAAATATTGAAATGGAGAATGAGACCAGAAGTTCATTTTAACCGCTTCTGTTGAACTTCATGTTGGAGGTTCTAGCCAGTGTGTTTGTTGTTCTGCTGGATGAGAAATATCTTTGTGAAACTTAACTTGCATCTTTTTATTACCAAGCAGGTTGAACATTTTTTCATGTTTAAGGACCATTTGCATTTCTTTTTCTTCAAATGTGTGTTCATTTATCTTCCCCATTTTCCTATGGGGCAGATGGCCTCTTATTTCTGTATTTTTAAACAAATACTTCAAGGAAATGAAACCTTTATCTGAAATACAGGTTGCAAATATTTTTTCCCAATTTGCCATTTGTCTTTTTCCATGGTTTATGGTGTTTTTTAGCATGGAGGTTTTTGTTTTTCTGTTTTTAAAATTTTACATGGTCAGATTTAGCAATATTTTTTCCCTAGTTTCTGGATTTTGATTCCTAGTTAGGGAAATATTTTGCATTACTGAGTATAGAAGAGTTTACCTATGATTTCTTTTGGGCATGTATGGTTTAATTTTTTATCTTTAAATCTCTGCTGTATTTGTTTGGGGCATCTGGGTGGCTCAGTCGATTAAGCATCTGCTCTTTGCTTGGATTGTGATCCCAGAGTCCTGGGATCAAGCCCACAGTCAGGCTCCCTGCTCAGGGGTGAGCCTGCTTCTCCCTCTCCCTCTGCTCATATTCTCTCTCACTTTCTCTCTCTCTCGCTCAAACAAATAAATAAATAAAATCTTTAGAAAATAAAAAAAATAAATCTCTGCTGTATTTAGAACTTATCAGATCCCGTTTTATCTTTTTCTGTATAGCTAAGAAGTTTCCCCAACACGATTTATTAATGGTCCATCTTTCCTTCACTGTATTTGAGATACAACCTTTATGATATACCAAATTTCCATATGCAGGTGGACCCACTTCTGGGTATTCTGCTCATTTGCCAATGCCCCCTTTAAGTTTCTGAGGCTTTATAATAAGTTTTTTTTTTTAAAGCAAGTGTTATTGGGGCACCTGGCTGGCTCAGTTGGTAGAGCATGTGACTCTTGATCTTGGGGTTGTGGGTTCAAGCCCCACATTGGGAGTAGAGATTACTGAAAAAATAAAATCTTAATTACTTAAAAATAAAATCTTTTAAAAAAACAAGCATTATTTATTTTTTTTCAGATGGAAATAGACCAGAATGCTTTATTATTTCAATAGGATGGATTTTTCAAAGCAGCAATGAAATGTGCATACCATAAAGGAAAAAATGATAAATTTACTACATTTGAAAGTAGTGTCATTAAAAAGTTTGGTGGCATAAAAGACATCATTAAAAATATTTAAAATCAAGGATGTGAATATACGTTTGACATATATATAACATACAAATATTCTAAAATATATAAAGAAAGAAAAAAACAAAAAAATAAAATAAAATATATAAAGAACTACAAATTAAAACATAAGAAACAACAGGCAACTCAGTAAATAGGAACCTGGCTGAAGTATAAGAACATGAATCGCACTGAGGGCACTTAATGGGATGAGCACTGAGTGTTATATGTTGGCAAATTGAATTTAAATTTTAAAAAATGTGGGCAGCCCGGGTGGCTCGGTGGTTTAGTGCCGTCTTCAGCCCGGGACCTGATCCTGGGGACCTGGGATTGGGTCCCGTGTTGGGCTCCCTGCATAGAGCCTGCTTTTCCCTCTGCCTGTGTCTCTGCCTCTCTCTCTGTCTCTCTCTCTGTCTCTCATGCATAAGTAAATAAAATCTTTAAAAAATAATAAAAATTAAAAAATAAAATTAAAAAATGTAAAAAACTACACACAAAAAAAGAATTACTAGTACAGGTGCTAATAAAAAGCAAACTGGGTTCTAGTCAGTTTTATTATTAAAATAATAATAATTATTATTAAAAAACCATGAATCACAGAAATGCATGTTAAAACAACTACCCACATCATGTTTCTACCCAGCAGATTTGCAAAAAATTAAGAGTCTGAAAGTAATAAAAATCAATGAGGATGCATGTATTACCAGGAAAGGAGCATGGAATTAGATTTTTTCATACACTGATAGTGGGAATTGGTACAACTATTTTAAGATCAATTTGACAATATGTCACAAAGCTGTGTTCTATGACCCAGGGATTTCACTTCTAGATGGATTCTCCAGTTAACCTATGGCAAAGGCCACAAGGTGACATCTACAAAAATGTTTCATGCATAATAGACTTTTTAGGACAGTTTCAGATTTACAAAAACAATTTGAGAAGATTGTATAGAGAGCTCCAATATACCCTACACCATTTCCCCTGTTATTAATATCCTGTATTAGTGTGACACATTTATCAAAATGAATGAACCAATGCCAATACATTGTTATTAACTCAAGTGCATACTTCATTAAGATCTTAGTTTTGACCTAATGTCATTTTTCCATGTCAGGATACCACAATAGATTTAGTCATCGTGTCTCCTTAGACTCCTCTTGGTGTGACAGTCTCTCAGACTGTGCTTTTTTTTGGTGATCCTGACAGTTTTGAGGAGCACTGGTCAGGTTTATTGCAGAATGCTCCTCTACTGGAAGGAATTTGATGTTTTTCTCATGATCAGACTGGCATTACGAGCTTTTGGGGGAGACCACAGAGGTAAAGTGCCATTTTCATCACATCACATCGTGCCAAGGGTATATATTATCAGTGTGATTTATCACTGTTGATGTTGACCTTCATCACTTGGCTGAGGTAGTGCTTGTCAGATTGTTTCACTGTAAAGGTACTCTTTCCCCCCTTGTTTTCCATATTTCCCCTCTTTGGAAGGAAGTCACCATGTGCAGCACACATGTAAGGAGTAGGGAGTTAGGCTCTACTTCTTTGAGGTCAAGTATCTACATAAATTAGATGAAATAATGCACAAGACATCTGTCTCTTTCCTATTAACCTATTCAATCATTTATCTATATCAGTATGAATTCTTAGATATTTACTTTCTACTTTGGGTCATATAATGTTTTAATTTTAATATCTGACAGGGCAAGCCCTCATCATCTATGTTCTTCAGATGTTTCTTGGCTATTCTTGCTTGTCTTCCCTAAAGTACTTTATAATCAACTCCAGGAAACAAGAATTTGATAATGTTCTTACTGTGATTGTATTAAATATATATACTAACTTAGAATTAATCGATATCACTTATAATGTTAGGTCTGCCTAACTCCAAATAAGATATTATCCATTGTGTCAAGTCAACTTTTGGTCTTTTAGAAGAATTTTGTAATTTTCTTCATATGAGTTTTGAACCTTTCTTGTTCAGTTTATGCCTCGCGTTGTTATTCTTTTAAAAAAGTATAATTTTGGGACTCCTGGGTGGCTCAGTAGTTGAGCGTCTGCCTTTGGCTCAGGTCATGATCCCATGGGATCAAGTCCCACATTGGGCTCCCAGCAAGGAGCCTGCTTCTCCCTCTGCCTGTGTCTCTGCTTCTTTCTGTGTGTGTCTCTCATGAATAAATAAAATCTTTTAAAAAATTAAAATTAAAAAGTACAATTTCTGGGGCACCTGGGTGGCTCAGTCAGTTAAGCATCTGACTCTTGATTTCAGCTCAGGTCATGATCTCAGGGTCATGAGATTGAGCCCCGAGTTAGGTTCCTGTGTTCAGCCGGGAGTCTACTTCTCTCTCCCTCTCCCTCCTTTGTTCTCCTTTCCATCTCTATGAATTTGCTTATTTTAGGTACCTCGTATAGTTGGAATCACACAATATTTGTCCTTCTATTTTTGGTTTATTTTATTAAGCAAAATGTTTTCAAAATCTATGCATGTTGTAGCCTATATCAAAATTTCATTCCTTTTTATGGATGAATAGTGTTCTCTGGCCCATTTTTCATTCCTTTTTATAGCTGAATAGTATTCTCTGATCCATTTTTATCATAAAATATGTTTACCGTTCTTTTACTTGGTGAATAGTACTTTCGGTTTTACCTAAATCGTTACCTGAACTTTTCTCTTTTTTTAGGACATCATCTAACATTGTTGGTTTGTAGTACATGTTGAGTGGGTCAGTATTTCAGTGTAATTAAAGAATTTTTGCAACATAAAACAAGTGAAAAGTTAAGGATGTGGAAGCATTCAGGAAAAAGAGCCTTCTCGATTTAGGAATTTTCAAATATTTATCATGTATCAGATAATTCAGAAAGAAAACATCCTCTCTGTTTCTTTTGGTTGTTAAGCCCAAGGAACATTACTATGTTTTCTTAAGTGAAACCTGAATGCAGGAAAATGAAGTCTATTACTGGTCACAATCCATTAAAACCTGTACATTATATAACAAAGGGTAGTTATTAAATGTAAAGTAATATTTAAAAACAGAACACACCCTATTTGGGAGTGACATGTGTGTGTTGGTTTCATGTGTCCCCAGCACTACTTTCAGTTTGTTTAGCAAATGTCTAAAAACAACTTAAAAAAAAAAAAAGAGCCAGTGATGAGCCTAAATATACTGTTTCTTTGGGGGGTGGGGTAGCAGTAGAGAGTGTTAACTAGTTTAAGGATGATTCTGTGTCACAGGCAAACAGAAAGTATATTAAGGTTAGGGGAGTGATAAGCACACAAAATGAGATGAGGTGGCATAAGATAAAGGCAAATCATTTTGGAATTTCCTTTGTCCTTCATTGTAGAGCGTGGTCTCTCATTGTGCTTAGCAGTGATACCTAATTTTGGTTTTAGGGAAAAGTTATGGGTGTAGGAATGTGCTGTTGCTGTTTGAGACTTAGTGAAGTCCCATAAACTACTTTTAGATGACTGGATCCACTGTTTTAAATTTGCTCTACACATTAGGACATAGAATAGGCTGCCATACTATATGTTGGCAAATTGAATTTAAATAAAACATTTTTTAAAATTAAAAAAAAAAGAATAGGCTGCCAACTTTCAGCATTTCTAAGAAGTCTAAATACAAATTACTGTTTGCAAAAAGTTAGATGCTTCAAAAGTATGTCCTGTAAAAATAATTACATTTTTGTTGTTCCTTATAAAAATAAATATGAGGGCACCTGGTAGCTCAGTGATTGAGCATTTGCCTTTGGCTCAGGTCCTGGGATCAAATCCCACATCAGCTACCCATGGGAAGCCTGCTTCTCCCTCTACCTATCTATGTCTCTGCCTCTCTCTGTGTCTCTCACAAATAAATAAGTAAATAAAATCTTTAAAAAAATAAAATAAAATAAAAATAATATATGTTTACTGTAAATTTAGAAATGGAGAAGAGTATAATGAAAACTAATTCATATATTATTTCCAAGAGATAAGATAATCACAATGAAATTGTCTTGACGTATGTATAAGGTTATTTATTACAGCATTGTTTATAATAGCAGAAGTTTGGAAATAACCCAAGTGTCCATTAATTAGTAATTAAATTAATAAATCATGATATAGACAGTCCCCAACTTACGATGGTTTGACTTACGCTTTTTCAACTTTAAAATGGTGTGAAAATGAAAAAAAAAAGAAAAAAATGGTGTGAAAATGGTATGCTTTCAGTAGAAACTTTACTTTGAATTTTGATCTTCCCTCTGGCTAGTGATATGTGGTACAATAAACTCTCATAATGCTGGGCACTGGCCGTGAGCTAGAGCTCCCAGAGGACAAGCCACACACTGATAACCATTTTGTTTTTCACTTTCACTACAGTAGTCAGTAAAGTATATGAGATATTCAACACTTCATTATAAAATAGGCTTTGCGTTAGATGATTTTGTCCAACTGAGGCTAATATTGATATTCTGAGTATATTAAAGTTTGGCTAGGCTAAGCTATGATGCTTAGTAGGTTAGGTGCATTTTTTCCTTATAGTATTTTCAGCTTACAATGTTTATTTGGGATGTAACTCCATTGTAAGTTGAGGACGATCTGTATAATCACATAGTAGAATACTATTTAGCTATACAAATGCCTTATATACTGAAATTAAAAGTTGAAAGTCTTTATTATTAAATAAGAAAAGCAATGTAAAGAGTAGTGAATACTACCTTTACTGAAAGGAAGAGGTGGGGCTATATGAAATATATTCATATTGGTTTGGGTGTATTTACTTAGGAAAAGGAGAAGATAGGAAATAAGTCAAAGTGTTTAGGGTAGGGGAGGAAATGGGGTTAAAGGAATCACACTGGGAGTACAACTTCTTATTACCCACACTTTTATTTTGGTTTTTTAATCATATGAATGTCTACTCTATTTTTATAAAATTAAACTAATGTAAGCCATAGAGCTGAGATACAGCCTCACATTTGCCTTTCAAATTAAGGAAGTACAATAATGTATTACAGCCAACATTGGGAAAACTTGATTCATCTTTTTGAATGAATGCTTTTATTTTTATCATTTATTTATTTATTTAAGTTTATTTCTTTATTTGAGAGAGAGTGAGAGACAGCACGAGCAGGAGGGGCAGAGGGAGAAGGAGAGGGAGAAAGAATCTCAAGCAGACTCTGCTCCAAGTGCAGAGCCTGACATGGGGATCAACATAGGGCTAAATCTCACAGCCCTGAGTTCAGGACCTGAGCCAAAACCAAGAGTGAGACGCTCAACTGACTGTGCCACCCAGGCACCCTTGAATGCCGTTATTTTTAACAAAGACTGGTGATTGGGTTTGGAACATGGTACCCTAAAATGTGACATCTTAGTGTATCGAATATTTTAAGTTGAAGGAGCTTGAGAACACAGCAGAAGCAGGAAGGTCACACTGACCCTCCACTCCCCACCCCCAAGCAGGTCATAAGACCCCCTCATGTGAGAGGTACCCACTCTATACCTGGAGGAAAGGGGTATCCTTATCTCCAAAGACAAAGGCAACTGAGGGACACCTGGGTGGCTCAGTGGTTGAGTGTCTCCCTTCAGCTCAGGTCGTGATCCCGGTGTCCTAGGATCGAGTCCTGCATCGGAGGGACTCTCACAGGGAGCCTGCTTCTCCCTCTGCCTATGTCTCTACCTCTCTTTCTGTGTCTCTCATGAATAAATAAATAAAAATAAATATGAATCTTAAAAAAAAGGCAACTGAGAAGAATCCTAACAAACAGGCCTAACAAATTTAGCAAGTTTCCAGTTTACCACACTTATGTCGTACCCTCTAACCTATCACATATCTCCATGACTGTCCACTCTTGGTCAAACCTACAAACCAAACCTCAGGTCTAACTGCTTCTTTGGGTCTTCATTCTCTCCTTGTCATGTAAAACTTATGTTAAATGAATCTGTGTGCTTTTCTCCTGTTAATCTATCTTTGTCAGTTTAATTTTCAGATCTAGCCAGGGACCCTAAGAGGGTCAAGGAAAACTTCTTCCTCTCCTACACTGGGGAGTTTCTGATTTATGTAATCAGAGAAACAGATTGTTATCTGCTCATTTTTAGATTGAGAGGAGTAGAGGTGATTTTGTTTTCTATAAAGCAAGAACTGACTGGGAGTTTGGATGAAGCAGAGATAGACTCACTCTGGTAGTAGATTCTTTTGTTAAGAGAAACTGACCAAACATTGAAGAATGGGATCAGCTGGCTGCTAAAGTCAGTGCTAAGCTGCCTGAGGGTAGTAATTTAATTTGTCATCTCTCATCTTGAGTCCAGGTTGCTTGAAAACATATTTTATGTGAGAATATTAAATGAATATTCAGGAAAATATCAGGCAAATAGCACATGAGTAGCAAGTTTCCTGGAGAGACTGAAGAGATTTAGAAGAATCAAGGCATGTAAAACTGTAGAAATAGAATTTTTATAGCTAGAGGTACATATCAAAACAAAATGGAAAACCAAACAAGCAAAAACCCTGTTAGTATTGGTCATTTATTGCTTGAGAAGTGGCAAAAATCAATCAATCGATCAACAAAAGAGGTGCTCTTAATCCGAGAATAAACTACCAATGGTGGGATGTGGGGAGGAGGAACCAAGTCTTAAAGAACTGCTAGAAGGGGTACCTGGGTGGCTCAGGTGGTCAAGTGTCTGCCTTCAGCTTGGGGTCGTGGTCCTAGGGTCCTGGGATCAAGCCCCACATTGGGCTCCTTGCTCAGCTGGGAGCTTGCTTCTCCCTCTCCCTCTGCCTGCTTCTGTTCTCTCTCTGTCTCTCTCAAATGAATAAATAAAATCTTTTTTTTTTTTAAAGAACTGCTAGAGATGGGAAGCTACAGGAGCAGAAATAACAAGCAACCACAAATATTCAGATAAATCTGCAAACCTGCTGTCTACATGGGCCATGCTATAAAATAAAAATTGGTCTTTGGATAAAGAACTGGAAGAACTACAAGATCCTAAGTCAATGAAAATTCTGTTTTTCAGAATTTTCTGGGTTTAACGGGGAAGAAAGCAGCACTCTGGTGCACTTTAGGGGAATTTCTGTAAATGGTTGGGAAGTTGCAGCAGCTGACCTCAAAGATCCCTTACGGTTCTAAAACTGATTCCACAGTTGTACTGCTTGTAGAGTTACTTCTTAGACCATATGCTCATAGTAAAATGAAGTGTCACTTTTATTGCATCAGTGAGAAAAAATATCATGAGAACCTAGTAGCTACATGGGATTGACCAATTTATAAGTATCAGAGTAAAGTAGTGGTTCTCAAAATGTGAATCTTCTCAGCATCATGTTTCAGAGATGAATCCATATTGTGTGTTTAGTAATTTGTTCATTGTTGTTGGCCGGCAGTATTCTATTGTACGAATATACCCACAGTTTGTTTGCCTGTTGATAGATAGGGAATATTTCAGGCTTTTGGCTGATGTGTTAAAGCTGCTATGAACATTTCTGTACAGTTCTTTGTTTAGACATATTTTCATCTATCTTGAATAAATATCTAGGAGTAAAATTTCTGTGTCATATGGTAGGTTAGTTTGACTTTATATGAAGCTGCCACATTGTTTTCCAAAGTAGCTACACTATTGTGCATTCCTGTCAGCAATGCACAAGTGTTCCAGTTGCACTGCATCCATGCCAACACCTCAAATTATCAAGTGTTTGAATTTTAGACATTCTAGTAGGGGTATAGTAGTACCTTACTGTGGTTTTGATTTGCATTTCTCTGATGACTTATGATTTTGAGCATCTTTTACTCTGTGTCTGCTTTTTAAAAAGGCACTATGCTAAACTCAAAGACTCTATGGAGTCATCTGACTCCAAAAGTCTTAGGATGACACAGCGACAGCACATTTCACATTGGCATAAATCTCTACAGATCATGATGCTCTTAGGGTCAGTATTGTACCCATGGTTCCTGACATAGGATGGTTTCAGTAAACACTGGCTGAATTGTGGTCTAATGAAAGGCTTAAAGGCAACTGTTAAACATAAGCAAGGGTAAGAAGGGTTTTTCAGCAGGAGATGTATCTGATTAACTTGCATATTTCAAGTCCTCCCATTTTATAGGTGGTGAAACTCCCGGGGCCGGCAGAGGGGGGCTAGTATCTAAGATTTTTGGAAAAAAATGTTCATGATAATAACAGAATCCTTGAAACTAAAAGATTTGAAAAAGACTCCTGTGTAAAGCAGTTCTTTAAAAATACAAGGCATGCTCTCTCCTGGACATAGTTTCTTCAGTTACCTAATGGGACAGTGAATGAATTTGAGTCCTCTTTCAGCTAGAGTCAATGCTCACTATTTTGATCTTCCCATGACAATTAGGTAGGTTGTTCATGTGATTAGAATACTTAGCTTTAACAACATGGTTTTGGAGCAAAAGAATATCCCTGTTAGTGCTGACAGCGAGATATGCTCCTTTTATCTCTATTTAAGATAATAAAGTGAAATGAACCTCTTGATTTTCTGTGATAGTAAAATATGCATGAAATCTTTTCCCCCAACAATTTATTATGAACATTTTTCCAACACACAGAAAAGCTGAAACAATGTTATGATGAACACTCAGATATCTACCACCTAGATTCTATAATTAAAATTTTATGATGCTTATTTTATCACATGTCTATCCACCTATTGCTTGATCCATCATATTTTTAAAACATATTTCAAAATAAATGACAGATACCAGTACACTTTCCCTTAAAATTAGCTTATAAAATTATTTTTTCAGAATGGATTCTCTGAGTATACATATGTACTGCTGCATACACTTGCCTGTTTTCTGAAAATAAGAGGCACTAGTGTTATTTCCTGGAATAGCTAATTGTAGCTATCAGCCTTTAGGATGGTGGCTCTCGACCAGGCTTGATTTTGCCCTACAGGGGCTATTTGACAATTTCTGGGGACAGTTTTGGTTGTCATGACTAGGGTGTGTTAGTGGCATCTAGTGGGTAGAGGCCGGATGCTGCTGAACATCCTAAGATACATGGAGAGACCCCCTCACAGCAAAGAATCACCCAGCCCAACATGTCAGTAGTATTGAAGTTGAGAAATTCTGTGCCAGGAAATGGTAAACTTCTCTCTATTCTGGGTAACTTGTCTTTGTTACCCAGAAACAAATTGGAGTGTAAAATTCTTTCAATATACTATAAGAGAGCTCAGTAAAACTAGAATAAACAAGGTCTTGGAGTGTTTGTTGTTTGTTTGTTTGTTTTAGCTGTCTTTGTTTTGCTTGTACAGTTATTTTATTGAAGTAGCTTGTGCTCATCATTTAATTTCTTCTGTAATTCATTTTTCTCCTGTAGTCTAGAATAATCAAGCATTTTTCTTGCAAAGTGGTCTGACATCTGCAGAATAAAGGGACAAAGAACTCAGCATTTTCCAGACACACAAACCTCCTCCAGAATGAACAAGCCATCTGAGGAGTTAGGGAGGAAAGGGGCACGTGGTATAGGAACAGGGGTCTAAACGAGACACACAGATTGATCTGTTTTTATAGTTTTCATGTACACCATCATCTCCTTAACCCCAATGGCATCTCAATTAAGGTCATCTGAACAGAGTTTGCCCTGAATTCCTCATGTCTATTTTCTATGCTAAGGACATACTCAAGAAGAATAAAAATGGGACAGCCCGGTGGCTCGGTGGTTTAGCGCCGCCTTCAGCCCGGGGCCTGATCCTGGAGACCCAGGATCGGGTCCCACGTCGGGCTCCCTACATGGAGCCTGCTTCCCCCTCTGCCTGTGTCTCTCTGCATCTCTCTCTCTCTGAGTCTCTCATAAATTAAAAAAAAATTTTTTTTAATCTAAAAAAAAAAGAAGAATAAAAATGGAAGGAAAGCGAAGGGTTGAAAGACAAAAGCAAAAATGTAAAAATCTTACCCAGTAGCAATTATTTGTTCATGGTAATTCTCAATGCATGTTTGCCTCTGAACCAGTTAGCCTCTGAACAAGTAAATGTTCTTTTTGCATATTCACACCAACTTCACCCTCATCCTCTGTCATTAGCTGAACGCCCGAACTACTACTGTGGAGAGAAAGAGTGCAAATCCTTATCATTTCTCCTGATGCTGGAAAAATAGAATACTGTAGTTGAAAATCTCCACCTTCAAATTGTGCTCCCTCCAAGCATTGCAAATGCAGCCTGAGTCACCAGACTGATTTTGGTACATTTACGGGAACGTTGTGGGTTTGTATGTTTCTTTTTCCTTGAAAGTATTTATTTACTAATTAAAACATAATTTTAAATAATTTTTCATCAATTAAAAAATTCTCATATACTAAGAATTTACTGGATGCAGGAGGATGCACAGTGCAAATGGGTCTCTATCCAACTTGCATCCTCCCTTGGTGCCCCAAACAACCATTGTTGCTGGATGTTTGTGCATCATTCCAGACACATTATATGCCTATCCAAGCATGTACTCAGAGAATCTCCATGCTCTATTGAATTCAAACGGAAGTTTCTGTACACACTGTCCTGTACGATGGTTTCTATTTTAAATGAGGTATAACATATACACAGTAAAGACCACAAGTCTTAAGTATAAACTCAGTGTATTTTTATATATGTATACATCTGTGAAACCAGTCAAGGTAGAGAATGTTAACCGCATCTGAGAGGTTCCATGATACTGAGAGAAACCAAGAATCTTCAATGTAAATGAGACCTCCTCCCATGAAAGCTTTGGAGTGGCAATAATTTTTTTTCAAAGTAAGAAATTTCTACATACACCTTTGCCCCTTTGCCAAGCCAGTCATATGTGAATTCCTGGGTGTTTAACACCTATTATAGATATATTCTTAATTTTTTTAAGTATAAATAGTAGGACTGAAATCCCACTATTTATTCTGGATTCAAGGTAGTCTGGAATATGCTGACAATTTTGAGAGAGGCAGAGTTCTTTGAAAAGTACATTCTAGGGTTACCTGGGTGGCTCAGTTGGTTAAGCGTCTGCCTTCAGCTCAGGTCATGATCCCACGGTTCTGGGACTGAGCCCCCATTCGAGCTCCCTGCTCATCAGGGAGCCTGCTTCTCCCTCTCCCTCTGCTACTCCCCCTCCTTGTGCTCTCTCACTCTCTCTCTCAAATAAATGAATAAAATGTTAAAAAAAAAAGAAAATTCTAATTTTGGCTCTAGCACCTACCTAATGGCTTTGTAATTATGGGCAAGTTCTCAAACTCTATAAGACTCAGTTTCCTCCTCTGTGTAAATAGTTATGCTTACTTGGCAAGGCAGTTGGGTGAACTGCAAATCATAAATGCTCAGTGCTGGGCACATGGTAGCTGTGATCAGAAGAAAGGATTGTAGGATTGATCAAGGGTAGAATATTGGAAACAATGTCTTTAGAACCATAGCAGAGAAGATTTTGGTTTGGTGATAACTAAGTAGAAAACTTTTTTTTTGAAGGCAAAGTCTTTTTAAAAATTTTTTAAAGATTTTATTTATTTATTTGTGAGAGAGCGTGAGAGAGCACAAGCAGAAGAAGCAGCAGAGGGAGAATCAGGCTCGCCACTGAGCAGGGAGCCCCATGTGGGGCTCGATCCCAGGACCGCAGGATCACAACCTGAGCTGAAGGCAGACGCTTAACCGACTGAGCCACCCAGGCACCCTGTAAACTTATCTTCTTGTACAGAGTTTGAAATTCTCTTGAATCAACAAAGCAATATGAATACACTTAGGGAATTTACTAATCTCTTTGGGGGAAATCTGCCTGGAGGTGGCATGGTTATGGTGCTCTAATTCAAAAAACCTTTCAGGATCCTTCCTGTTCCCCACACATCTCCTTTCCCCTAAAGTGCCATTGTTTGAGGGTGGTGACATCAAAATAAAGGATTGTCTCTTAAAGGCTCGACTGGCTGCCCAGATCAGGCTGCCCAGGTCGGTTTCAGCCGTGAGGATCCAGAACCTGAACTTTGTTAGCAGTCGCAGTACTGATTGTACTCGGAGGGAGCTGCCCCGTGTTTAAAAGAGACAGAATGCCAATTTATTTATTTTTCAGCCTCGAATGATACTCTGCTTTATTTGTCATAAGACTCATGTGTCTTAGCCAGAGTAACTGTCTTCCCATTGAAGGAATTTGGGAGGATGAAGGGCTTGTTATAAAAAGAGGGGGGTCAGAGTGGAATCAGGAGAGGTGTGGTGACCAGTCTCAATGGCTTGTTTATCCTGGCCGTGTGTGTTTCTTCTGAGACAGTGTTGGAAGAACACAGTCCACTTCTGAGTTTCTGGGCTTCCTTTTCTAGTCTGGAACCTGACTATGCCCATCTTGGGGTCACACTTTTACCATACAGGTACAATTCAATAGCTTTCATTTCCATTTAATGTATTACAATCACATTTGGTCTTTTTCCTTTCTGAGATTGTAACCAGGACACAGAGACACGTCTTGGGATGTGTGTGTGTGTGTGTGTGTGTGTGTGCGCGTTAGGGGATGGACAGAGGCCCTTATTAAGAAAAATAAAATGAGGGACACCTGGGTGGCTCAGTGGTTGAGTGTCTACCTTTGGCTCAGGGCGTGATCCTGGGGTCCCGGGATCGAGTCCCCACATTGGGTGCCCCACAGGGAGCCTGCTTCTCCCTCTGCCTGTGTCTCTGCCTCTCTCTGTGTGTCTCTCATGAATAAATAAAATCTTAAAAGAAAACAAACCCAAAGAGCTCCTTCTCTCTGCTCTCTGCCTCATGAGCATAAGAGAAGAGAGCTGTCTGCAAACCCGAAGCGGGCTCTCATCAGACCCAAATCTGCCCACACCATGATCTTGGACTTCCCAGCCTCCAGAACTGTGCAAAATGAATGTCTATCTACCCCACCCAGTCTCTGGTACTTTGTTCAGCGGCCCGAACTAAGACACAGAATTGCAAATTTTATAGAAATGTCTGACTATATGAACACATAGCTGCGATCCCTCTCCCAGGCCTTGGAAAATGCCCCTGCGATGAGGGGCCCTGAAGCTTCACAGGAAAATCATGCCTGCCAGGTCAGAGGAGTCCCATCTGTGACAATCCTGTCATATCCCTCCCATAAGTGGCCTATTGCATTTCCAAGTGGATTTTGCTAGCTCTCTCTCAGATGTCAATTGTATTTTCAAGGCTCCCCACATGAGTGTTAAAGAAGAAGCCAAATGTGTTGGCTAAATAATGAATATTTTAAATTCATACTTTACCCAGTCCAATGATCATTTACTCTTTCTCCCTCTTTTCCATTCTTATTTTCTATATTGTGTGTATATAATATACACAATACTTGCTGTGCCTGGTAGGAGGGTTGTGGGGAGGGAAGGAGGATGGGGATGTGAGCTCTCTAAAAGAGGCAGAGGAGATTACAGATGCTATGCGAAGACATCACTGCCTCTCTGAAAATGCCTGTGCCTTCAAGGAGCTGCCGGAGGGGACAGGCTACCTACAGCCTAGCAATCCTTAATTATCCCCGGAAGACTTTCTGAATTATCATCCAGAGGTGGGTACCATTACAGGGAATGAAAAGCTGGATGCTCATCCTCTCTTGTAGAAGATAGGTAAAAAAAAAAAAATGGTCTTAAGCAGCAGCAAGAAATTGGGGTTAGATATCAGGGAAAACGATTTATTTTGAGAGCATGGACTATTACGACAATTAGGGATTTGTCTTTCTTGTAGTTCTTAGTAAGTAGATCATCAAATTCTCATCTTTCTGAGGCCATGAATGCACAGGCTTATTTCATATTAGGAGACTAAGCAAATTCAGTGATCAAGATTTCTTCCAATGGAAATGACATTCAGTATGGGTTTACCTTGTTTAGAGCAAATCCAATCATCTACGTTCAATTTATTCAAAAAAAAAAAAAAGATAAGGGGTAGGGAACAGAGGAAGAAAAGACTTTTAAAGGTAATAAATAACTCCTCACAAGCTTAGTTTACATAATAAGGTGTCCTTCTAGTATGTTTAAACCAGGGGTCAGTAAACTATAGCCCATGGACAAAATCTAGCCTGCTGTCTGGTGTGTGTGTGTGTGTGTGTGTGTGCGTGTGCGTGTGTATGTGTATGTACTTTAAGCAAGAAAAATCCGGGCACCTGAGTGGCTCAGTGGTTGAGTGTCTGCCTTTGGCTCAGGTCATGATCCGGGGGTCCTGGGATCAAGTCCTGCATCAAGCTTCTCAAAGGGAGCCTGCTTCTCTCTCTGCCTCTGTCTCTGCCTCTCTCTCTGTGTCTCTCATGAATAAATAAATAAAATCTTTAAAAAAAAAACCCAAAAATTTATTTTCTTACAGCTCTAGAGGCTAAAAATCCAAGATCAGGTGTTAGCAGGTTTGGTTTCCTTTGGAGGAGGCCTCTCTCCTTGGCTTATAGAGAGCCGTCTTCTACCTGTGTCTTCACGTGGCCTACTTGCTGTCTGGTTTTGTCAATAAAGTTTTATCAGAACACAGCCACACCACCCATTTGTTTACATATTGTCTATGGCTGCATTTGAGCAACAATAGCAGAGCTGAAGAGTTGCCAGAGACCATATGGCCCACAAAGCCTAAAACATTTGCTATCTGGCCCTTTACAAATAAAGCTTGCTGACTCTTGGTTTATATTATGATTAAATTTACAAAAATTCAGTTACACATGGAGTATTTGATTTGAGATCCAGTTGGGTTTTACTCAGTTGCATGGTCCCTGAAGATTTTACTAGGGGTGCATTTTATTGGTTGAAGATTAAATTTTCACATTAGCAAAGAGCCTAAATAAATAGTCCTTCTCTCCCAACATCTGTCCTTTTCTAGTGATGGCAGCTGAATGAAGGACTGGCTAAATAAACTCCACAGCTTATTTTATGTTGAATTAGATTATGTGGACTTACAACAATGTTAGGATTCTGTGATTGGCTCTAGGAGGTGCTTGGATGCTGTTCCCACCATAAATGAAGTGAATGGTTTTGATTATGGCATTGCTGATGGAGTAAACTGCTTTAAACCAGACAATGATTTGACACTAGATGATGATGATACCACCTGTTGCTTCATTTTTCATTTTGCTAATACACTACCTTTAACTTTTGATGTCACTTTGTCAGCCTTTCCATCTGCATGCTCCCTATCATCCACGTGGCTGGGATACCCATGTTGCATTTGAATTATTTCTACAAAAATGGAATTTAAAAATTTTAGGATCTTATAAGAGCTTACAATATCTTGAATTTTGGTTTCTTCTTCCAGGTAGGGAAATATATTGTGGATCCTGTGTGCAATTCCTGGCATAAGTTGATGCTCCTTGATTGTGTTATAGGTTGAATTGCCTTCAAACCCCCAGAAAAGGAAAAAAAAATATTTTGGAAGTCCTAACCTCTGGTATCTCAGAATGTGACCTTATTTGTTTATTTAATTTTTTTAAAAGTATTTTTTTATATTTATTTGAGGGGGAGGGGCAAGGGAGGGAGAGAAGCAGGCTTCCTGTGGGAGCCTGACTAGGAAGAGGCAAGGGAGGATTCCCTACAGGTTCCACAGGGAGCATGGCCCTACTGACACTTCAGTTTTAGAATTCTAACCTCCTGAACTGTGAGGTGATAAGTATGTGCTGTTTTAAGCCACCCAGTTTGCAGTACTTTGCCATGGCAGCCCTAGGAAACTAACACAGTAAGTGAAGACCAAATTTTGTGGGATTGATTCCCTACTGCCTATGCAGTGGGGATATAAAAATATGACCATGAAAACCTTACATACCTAGAGTGTTCAGTGTTTGCCATTGGTTAGCAATCAACTTTCACTGACAGCCTAACAAGTTACTTGTTGAGTTGAGTTTTCCTGTCTTTTTCTGCCCCTTCTCCAACCTTTCCCTCTCTGAAAGAAGAGTCTTACCCAGAAGTGAAGAGAATGGCAAAAGCTGTGACTCCAGTTATCCACTCTCACTAGTCTCTGGCATGTAGGGAATTTCTATAACTCTCTGGGGTAGACAGGTGCAGTCTTGGAAGCCTACCTAGAGGCCTGGCTGCCATCTTGGAGACCTATTAGGGAAAGAAGGGCCTTCATACTTCTGTTCCTGATAAGGAGGTATAGCCCCGAAGGGGGCAGAAGGCTGCTCTCCTCCTCAAAATCTGAGTGCATTTCCAAAGCTGGGCTTCAGTACAGTGTCAACTGCAGCCAAACCACTAACTGATTTTTCTTCTCTGGTTCTATCAAGATGTTAACCCAGAGTTAACATAATTCACTTCAGTGGCTCTGCCTGTAAGAAAATTTCTCTTCCCCTTGCCCCTACACCCTGCCCCACTGAGCTAAGGTACAGAAAACCAATCTTATCTGCTTGATAAGAAATAGCTAACTCTTTGATCTGCTATTTCATACTTGGTTAGCCTGGCTTGTCAGGTAAAACAATCAATGGTTAAGATCCTTGGCGACGATGCAAGACATCATTTGAATGACCCTCTTTATAATACAAAATGATAGTAATTGCAGTGATTTATGGAACCAGTGGTTTACAGTTGACTTAGCTCAGCAAAATCAAATCATAGCATTAATAATATTTAATGATGAATGATTTCATTCACTTATTAAAGAGTGTTTGATGTTTCCACAGGTGCTAACCTGAAAAAGTTCATGTCTCATCTTTGTATGGTGTGAGGTAGGGGGTCAATGTTAATTTTTTTTTCATACAGATGTCCAGTTGCTCTATCACAATTTATTGACAGTACTTCTTTCCCAGTTGAATTGCATCTGTGCCTCTGTTGAAAATTATGTGATTATATGTATCCTATACCTTACAGTTGTATAACACGTTATAGTTTATAAGGCTCTTCAAAGTTTGTTTTGTCCCTACAATTGTGTGAGGTAGGTAGGGCAGCTATTATTAACCACGTTTCACATATATGGAAACAGATTCACAGAGGTGGAGTGGCTTGTATAAACTCACGCAGCTATCAGGGGGCAGACAGGAAGGAGAAGATACATGGCCCTCTGAGGGGCCACCTAGTCCTCATTGCTGTATATTGTGCTTCCCATCTCGTGGTCATGGTATATGGCTCTTATTTCAATGTCCAGTTGCTTGCTGAACCTCTGAATTCTTTGCAACAGCATAGATTGTACACGTCCAAATGGAACTCACCTCTGGTGACTCCCCCTTCCCCCTACCTAATCTGCCTCTCTACAGTCACCAAGGCTCAAGACATTGGCTTACATCTTTACCTCCTTTTCTCTTTTCCCTACCTTCTGTAACCAACCAACCTGGACTGCCGGCCGGCCAGTTTTCTTCTATGCTGTTCCTCACAGCTCACCCTTCCCCTGGGATTTGTCCTACTGCCACATTCCACTGCACCCTGGGTTTGAATCATAGCAGAGGTCTCATTTTCTCTAGACTAGTGGCTCTCTACTCTGGCAGCATATTGGGATCTGCTGGAGAGCCTTCTTTCTCTCTCTCTATCTCTTATTCTTTTTTGCTCCTCTTCTCATTTCCTCTCTCCTTTCTCCCTCCTTCTTCCTCTTTCTTTCTTTCTTTCTTTCTTTCTTTCTTTCTTTCTTTCTTTCTTTCTTTCTTTCTTTCTCTTTCTTTCTTTCTTTCTTTCTTTCTTTCTTTCTTTCTTTCTTTCTTCTTTCTTTCTTAAGATATAATTCACATAGCATAAAATCCACCCCTTAAGGTGTACACATAGTGATTTTTAGTATATTCACAAAATTGTTCCACCAGCACCACTATCTAATTCCAGAATATCTTCATCACCCCCAAAAGAAATCCCATACCTGTTAACAGTCATTCTCCTGGGGAGCTTTGAAAAGGTATTAGTGCCTGGGCTACACTCCCAGAGATTTCGATCTAAACAGTCTGTGGTGAGGCTGGGGCATCAGTATTTTTAAAAAGCTCCCTTGGTGATTCTAATGCACAGTGAGGGTGGAAGAGCATTGTGTCTGGGTCACGTCCGCTGGCATCCATCCCCTGCATGTTTGCAGGTACAGCTTTCTAACACATTACTTTTATCAACTCCGCAACTGCCACTGATTATTCAGAGCAAAATCCGTTCTGGCATTTAGGACTTCCTGGGATTGGTTCCCCATTTCATAGCTGTGTGCCTAGTCATCATCTCTCCCCTTCCATGGCTGCCTCGCCTCAGCCAAACTGGTTTAGTTCTTGTTTTTTAAAACCCCAAATGTGACAAACCACATTTCAACCTGAGCTCCTACCAGAGATTCTGTAGCTGGCTGAGGTTGGAGAGTCCCTGGGGTCTTTAATGGAAAGATAAAATACTGGGGTGTTGACCTCACAGCAACTCGGAATGATTATATTTACCAGAAATATGACTATGTTGTAAGTGTGTAATATTAAAAAAAAATCGCAGTCAGGAGCAAACATGTCCCTGAAAAAAGACAGCTGTTTACTCTTACTATCTCATTTATTGTATTGACTTCTAGCAGGTAAGCAGTAGCAAACACCAAAGAGAAAACAACTTGTAAGAAATTTTACCTGTTAACTTGTTCTTGTATGTGTGCACTTGCCCAGGAGAGAGAGACACACAAAGACAGAGACAGAGACACAAAAAGAAGTGAGGAAAGACCATCCCTGTTGGAGTTAGTTGGGGGTGACCCTGGGCCCCTGCCCAGCTCCATCGGTCCTGCTCAGGCATGTGGAAGGCATGCTCTGTCTCCCCAGGTGTGAGTACTTCCGAGGCAGGGTTGTTCCTTTCACATGTTTGTACCTTCAGTGTGCAATCCCGTGAGTGCCTGACTGTTATCTGCTCTTTATGCTTAAGGGATGTGGCCCAGGCTTTGGGCTCACACAGACCTCACCTCCTAACCTCCTAGACAAAGTAGCTTCTGGGCCTCACTTTTCCTCATCTGAAGAATGGGAGAAATAATGCCCGTTTCAGCTTAAATGGGCTCACGTTGTCTGGAAATGATTTTCCGTGGGTCTCTTGTATATCTACAGGTCTTATGAGCAGAGGTACTGATCTCAAAAGAGCTTTTGTTCCACACTGTGTCTTCAGGGGTGTTTGTACAACAAACCGCTCAAGAAGACAGAGATAGTATCTCCCTTCAAAGTGGAGGGCAGATATGTTGGCTGTCCTGTATGAGGATAATGTCTCTTCCTGGGGCAAACTTCAGGCCGACTTACTGCTTATTATAAGAGATTTGGGTTCCTTAAGGCTGGAGTTCCTCTCCTGGAATACAACCTGCTGTGTGTGCAGTGCTTCCCACGGTCTTCACTGCATCACCTTTTGGGAATGGGAGCTCAAGAAACTGGGATAAATGATGGTATTCTGGTACTGTTGGGATAATAAAGCATGCTCTGTCGGGGCGCCTGGGTGGCTCAGTCGGTCAAGCATCTGACTCCGGCTCAGGTCATGATCTTGGGGTTGTGGGATCAAGCCCCATGGTGGGCTCTGTGCTCAGTGGGGAGCCTGCTTCTCCCTCTCCCTCTGGCCCTCTCCCCACTCATGGTCTCTCTCTCTGTTTCTCTCTCTCTTTCAAATAAATAAATATAATCTCTAAAAAGAAAAATAAGGTGTCCTTTGTCACTGATCCCGGAAACTTGTGTCTTGTGCCAGCATCCATGAAACTGTGGTTAACTTGTTAGCTTGCACATACTGTAAAATCCGACCCTTTGTAGTTTTTGAGGACTATGTGTAAATCCCTTCATGCGTTCTTGACATGTACATACCAGGCTTTCAATAAGTCATACCTACATGACTGACGAGATGACAGACAGATGCCATCAACTGGTGACTTTTTACTCCACCTCTCCAAAACATAAAACACAGAGAAGCCTAAGAGTGGCTAGTGGAGTGACAAGTCAAAAGTGACAACCACGGGGTCAAGGAGCTCTGGCCAGCTGGGAAGAAGAAACAATTTTACCAAAGACCAGAAACTCAGCTCCTCAGGCCCCAAGCAAGTAATTCACATGTGGGACACAGGAGCCTGAGCACAAGAGGGATTACTAGAAGTTCAATGTGTCAAGAAGGATACATGGGAATGATGGGCCAGAGTCCCAGGCTCCAGTATCAACTGTGTCTAGACAGAGGCTATACTGGACCAGCCAGTGTGGTCCACCTCTGTACAGAAATCACTCCAGCTTCCATCAAGAGAGGTGCTCAGGGCTCATCTCATTGAATAGGTCCTGCCCATAGTCCACCAAAGATTATGGAACAGTATAATGTCCAGAACTCAAGGAGGGGTTTCTTGTGAGCACATGGGGAATCGGGCAGTGCTGGGTAGGGCAAGGGACCTGCTCTCCCAGTCACCACTCGACACCTCTCCAGACTCTTCCCTATTTTTGCTGATTCCTATTAGAAAAAATTTGTGTGTGACAACATACAACATAAAGCAGCCTCCTCAAAGCCACATTTTTCCTCTGGAGGAGGGCTGCCTTTACTTCCCCTTTCAGAATCTTCTTGTCTTTTGGGCTTGCTAAAGTTTATGTATTTGTTTAGCATATCTTTTCCCCACTAGAATGTAAAATACACAAGGATATGGGTTTTCCCTCTCTTTCTCTTTCTCTTTGTCTTTCTTTCTTCCTTTCTTTCTTTCTTTCTTCCTTCCTTCCTTCCTTCCTTCCTTCCTTCCTTTCTTCCTTCCTTCCTTCCTTCCTTCCATCCTTTCCATAAATTGAAAATATTAATTTTTCCCCGGTTTGAGATATAATTGACATATAACATATATTAGTTTCAGGTGTGCCATATAATGATTTGATCTTTGTATATATTGTGAAAAGATTGCTACAATAATTCAGTTAATGTCCATCACCTCACATAGTCACAATTTTTTTTGTTACGATGACAACTTTTTTTATAAATTTATTTTTTATTGGTGTCCAATTTGCCAACATATAGAATAACACCCAGTGCTCATCCCATCAAGTGCCCCCCTCAGTGCCCGTCACCCAGTCACCCCCACCCCCCGCCCACCTCCCTTTCTACCACCCCTGTTCGTTTCCCAAAGTTAGGAGTCTCTCATGTTCTGTCTCCCTCTCTGATATTTCCCACTCATTTTTTCTCCTTTCCCCTTTATTCCCTTTCACTATTTTTTATATTCCCCAAATGAATGAGACCATATAATGTTTGTGATGACAACTTTTAAGATGTACCCTCTTAGCATCTCTCAAAATATACTATATTGGTAATTATAGTTACCATGCTGTACATTACATCCCCAGAACTTATTTATCTTATGATTGGAAGTTTGTACCTTTTGACTACTTTCACCCATTTCCCCACCTCTGACTCCCACGCTTCTGGCAATCAACAATTTGTTCTCTGCATCGATGAGTTTGGTTTTATTAGATTTCACATATCAGTGAGATCATACAGTATTTGCCTCTGTCTGACATATTGAACTTAACATAATGCCCTCAAGTTTTACCCATGTTGTTACAAATGGAAGGATTTCCTTATTTCTTTATAACTGAATGATATTCTCATATATATTGATCTATCTATCTATATCTATCTATATATATATATATCACATTGTCTTTATTCATTTGTCCATCACTGGACACTTAGGCTGTTTCTAGGTTTTGGCTATTGTAAATAATGCTTCAATGAACATGAGGGTGTAGATTTTGTTTCCTTCAGATACATACCTGGGCTGAGGGGATTGCTGGATCATTTAATAGTTCTACCTTTGATTTTTGGTGGAAATTCCATACTGTTTGCCATAGTGGCTTGCACTAAGTTACAGTCCCCCTCAACAGTGCACGAGGGTTCCCTTTTCTCCCCATCCTCTCCAACATTTGTTCTTTCTTATCGTTCTGGTGGCAGCCATTCTGACAGATGTCAGGTGATAGCTTATCATGGTTTTGATTTGCATCTCCCAGGTGACTAATTATGTTGAGCACTTTTTCATGTACCTGTGGGGTCATCTGTGTGTCTTCTTTGGAAAAATGTCTATTCAGTTCCTCTGCCCATTTTTAAATTGGATTATTTGGGGTTTGGTTTTGTTTCGCTATTGAGTTGTATGGGTTCTTTGTATATTTTGGTTATTAACTCTGTCGGATACATGATTTGCAAATATTTTCTCCCGTCCCATAGGTTGCCTTTCATTTTGTTCCTGGTTTCCCTGGCTGTGCAGAAGCTTCTTAGTTGATGTAGTCTCACTTATCTAATTTGGGTTTTCTAAATATTTTGCATCCTGCTATATAAACAGTAAGCAATGGCACTGGAACAGAGCCTCTACTTGTGTCCTAGCCCCACTTCTGCCTCTACCTGTGTGATAGCTCTCTGTTGCTTAACTTCCTCAAAGTGCCCCCCCAGGGCCAGCTATCTCTCCTAACCTCATATGTCCTACTTTTCTTTACATCCTGTTCTGCAAAAAGATCTTAGGCAACCCACAGAGGTCTTAGAAAATACTTTCCTCAGATTCTCAAACATTCTCCGATGATGATTATTATTATCATTTTTAAAAGATTTTATTTATTCATAAGAGACACAGAAAGAGAGGCAGAGACACAAGCAAAGGGAGAAGCAGGCTCCCTGCGTGGAGCCTGATGCGAGACTCGATCCCAGGACCCCAGGATCATGACCTGAGCCAAAGGCAAAGGCAGAGACTCAACCACTGAACCACCCAGGCATTCCTATTATTATTATTATTATTATTATTATTATTATTATTATTATTTTCCTGCCACGAAAGATTTAAAGGACAGGTATCTCAGTGGAAGGAGAAGGGGTTCCTGAGCTTCCCACTAGGACCTACTGCCTTGATACCCTCATTCTGAACCTTTGAGTGGGTGGTGTTGGAGAGAGAAGGCAGCAGGAGGGATGGGGAAGTAGAGGTCAGTCCTCAGTTCCAACCCCTCTGACAGCCTGCTCTGTCATTCACATTAAAAGCCAAAGAGCTTACTGTGGCCCATAAGAGCCTACACAATGATATTCCTTGTCAGCTCTCTGCCCTGCTCTGCTGATCTTCCCCTGATTCATTCCCATTCTCACCATTCTGGCTCCAAGGCCTTTTTATAGGCTGATTTTTCTGCTAGGAATGCTCTTCTCTCAGTAGTCATTTGACATTTCATCTCTTTTAGGTTTTTTTTCTTTTTTAAAGACTTTATTCATAAGAGACACAAAGAGAGAGAGGCAGAGACATAGGCAGAGGGAGAAGCAGGCTTCCCACAGGGAGCTCTAGGTGAGACTCAACCCCAGGACAGACCCTGGGATCATGACCTGAGCTGAAGGCAGATGCTCAACCACTGAGCCACCGAGGTGCTCCCTCTTTGCTCAAATGTCATCTCTGCTGGGAAGACTTCTCGGATTATTTATTTATTTATTTATTTAGGAGAGACACCACTAGTGGGAGGTAGGGACAGAGGGAGAGGGAATAACAGACTCCCTGCTGAACAGGGAGCCCGATGTGGGGCTGGATCCCAGGACCCTGAGATCATGACCTGAGCCGAAGGCTGATGCCTCGCCGACGGAGCCACCCAGGCCCCTGTCTGATTCTTCTATTTAAAATATCAACTTTCTCCCTCTCCCCCGTGACACTCCCTATGCCCCTTCCCTGGTTTATTTTTCACTGTAGCATTTTCTGCCATCTTCTGTGTTAAATATTTAATGTATTTGTTTATTGTATCTTTTTCCCATGAAAATACAAAGTCCATGAGGGCATGGGTTTTCCATCTGTTTTGTTTACTGCTATATCTTCAGAGTTTAGAACCTTGCCTGAAACCTAGTAGGTAGTTAATAAATCTCTGTTGAATAAACAAATTAGGAAAAGAGTAAATAGTGCCTTTTCTTCCATTTTTCAACCATGAGATCTGTGCGAATGATTGCATGAGTGTGGTGGAGGGGCCTAAGAAAAGGTCACATTTAATCCCAAATTAATGGAGTGTGGGGAAGCAGAGCCTCCAGACATCCACAAATCACATGCAGCAGTTCAGATTAATGGAAGGAATGCTAGAACAGTGGGCTACAGACCAGGTTTAAAGTCGATCTTTACAACTCTCTGGGCAAGTTATTTAACATCTCTGGGCTTCAGTAGTATCATCTGTAAAATGGAGAGGCTGGAGTAAATAACCACTGGAAAAAAGTGGATAGCTCTTTATAATTCAACAGATTTTTTTATGGGGCACCTGGGTGGCTCAGTCAGGTAAGTGTCTGTTGATCTCAGCTCATGTCTTGATCTCGGGGTCATGAGTTCAAGCCCTGAGTTGGGCTCCATGCTAGGCATGGAGCCTACTTTAAAATTTTTTTTATTTTTATTTTATTTTTTTTTACTTGCATTATCTTTGAATCTGTGAGGCAGCCAGGGCAGGTCAGTAAGTGTGAGAGAACACGAAGCTTTTTTGTAGTCGTTAATTATAATCTCTGACTGGACCCTAGGGAGGGTGGGTCCCATAAATGGAGGACTCTGTTTGCTCAGCAGATGACAGAGGACAAATTTGGACTTGTAAGAGGGCCAAACTGTTTTATATAAGATATAATCAGTGGAGATTCTGAAGACAAGGCCAGAACCTGGGGCAGAGGTGGGAGAAGCAGAGGAGGTGGCAAAGCCCTGCTCTGTGTGTGTGTTGGGGGCAGGGCGGGGAGGTTGTCAGGAAGAGGCAGTTTTGTGGCCAGATGAGCAAGTGGGGGCATAGGAAAGAAAAATAGAGGGATTGAATTTGTTCTGGGGAGGGATGTAACCCCTTCCTACATTGACTTCAGAAAATCTAAGTTGCTTCTGAATGCTTTGGCCCAGCTGAATTCTCTCAGGAGAACAAAATCCCTGTCAACCCTGTGTGAAGGCTGCCGGAAGGGAGGGGATGGCCAATATCTTGGCTACACAATGGGTAAAGGAGAGCTCAGGTTCATTGGAACAAGGCTCTGGCCCAGAAAGTGGGGTTCCAATGGGCAGCCCTGCCCATTCTTGTACCAGCATACTAGGGTATGCTACTGCCCTTTCCCCCCTGAGTATTGGGTAAAGGGTCTGTTCTAGAACGAATGTTTGGGTCCTCTCCAAATTCATATGTTGAGACCTAATCCCCCAGGTGGTGGTACTAGGAGGTGAGGCCTTCGGGAAGTGATTAGGTCAGCAGACTGGAATTGTCATGAATGGCGTTAGTGCCCTTCTAAAAGACACCCCAGGGACACCTGGGTGGCTCAGCGGTTGAGCATCTGCCTTCAGCTCAGGGTGTGATCCCAGGGTCCTGGGATGGAATCTCACATCGGGCTCACAGCATGGAGCCTGCTTCTCCCTCTGCCTGTGTCTCTGCTTCTCTCTATGTGTCTCATGGATAAAGAAAATCTTTGTAAATAAATAAATAAATAAATAAATAAATAAATAAATAAATCCCCAGAAAACTTCCTGGCTCGTTCTACCACGTGAGGACCCAGCAAGAAGTCGGCTGCCCATGAACTAAAAGTGGGTTTTCACCGCTTGATTTTGGACTTCCCAGCCTCCAGAACTGTGAGCAATTAATGTCCGTTGCTTAGAAGCCCCCACCCCCACCCCACCCCACCCCCCGGTCTACAGGATTCTGTCACAGTAGCCTGAATAGACTAAGAGAGGGTCTTATTTATTATTTTAATCTCTCATCAGTTTGTTCTAATGACACACTCTATCTCCTTGAGCTCGGTAATTGCTTTAAGCCGTCGAGTCTTCTTTAGCCTGATAAAAGAGTCATCATGTTAAGAGTCATTAGGGTCGGAATTGAAGAAATCTAGAGCCTTTGCCTAGCACTTTGACTTAGCAATTAACTTTTTGCTTTTGCATACTTAGGTAAATGGAAAAACACTTTGAATTCACTTTTGGATAATTAGCACAAAAAGAAAATGGCTTTGCAAGTCACAACGCGGCATGGTCCAAACTGAGCAAACTACAACAAAAATCAACACTTTCATATTCAGACAAACCTTCTGCCACAAAGAATTTTCATTTAACTTAAAGTGATAAATCTGAGTAATTACATGATAAGATTATTCATAAAACTTAATCAAACTCACATATATTTTGTGGCATGACATACATAACTCTGCAATTGGAATCTTTTAGGAAAATACATTATTTGAATTTAAAAATATCATTCCATTCTAACCATTTATCAGCAAAAATGGGAAAATGTCTCTTGGCTAGTTCTGTTTAGTCAATTCCTGCAGTGGAAGGTATTAGGTAGTATCCAAGACATGTAATTATAAATAATACAATGTATACCTGTTTCTAATGTGTACTCCCTGATAAGCATCCAATGTAAATCAAGAAATATACATTTGGTCTACAATGGATATAGATAGGTAGGTAGGTAGATAGATAGATATAGATATAGATAGATGATAGATAGATGATAGGTAGAGATATAGAACCCAATATCTATATGCGTTCCTCTTCTGTGAGAAGCTTCCTCTTCTGTGAGTTACCAATTTCTATTCTGTTGGTTCGTTTGGGTTTTTTCTCCTGTTGATTTGTAAGATCTTCTTATGTGATCATCTTTGTGATTTTATATTTTGCAAATAAATCCTTCTAGTCAATGGATTTCCTTTTCATTTTATCTTTGAGAGTATTTTATAGATCTGAAGTATGTAATTTTAATATAGTTGAATTTATTGATCTCACCTTTTGTATGTTTAAGAAATCCTTCCCTATACCTTGGTCACAAATATATTTTTCTAAATTGGATTGAACCCTATATCTATATCTATCTATCTATCTATCTATCTACCCCCTTTAAAAGTCAAAGTTTGCCATGGACAGATAAAGATACAAAAATCCTTTCTCTATTTTATTTTGTTAAATCCACACATGAATACTTCTGGAAGGTATGTAATGTTTTACTAGTCAGTATCTCATTCAGACATTTGCCATTTGAGATGGGAAGGTATAAATAAAAACCAGAATGAAGACGGAGAGTTTGAAGGTAATTTTAAAAGCTGATTGCGTCCTATGAGAATATGATACCCAGGGCTAGTATGTTTGGGAGGAATCCATCCACAGATTGACTTTTAGACACTAGCCTTTGCTTATCCTTTTCTCATTAAATGAAATTAATTCTCACGTGGTGTGAGGGAGCGCCTTTCAAAAGAATATTCCCTTTTCAGTGGCTTAGAAGCATTCATTTGCCTCACTTGGATTACCCATATTCTCTTTCGGCTCAGCAATTTCCAGCTCACTTTAGAAAGTCATTTCATCCTTGGGTGGAATTGCATTTCCAGATATTGGGCACTTTTGATCCCTGTTGGCTCAGAGGCCTTTTTTGAAGATCACAGTCAGTAAAAACATTTTTCTATGGATGACAATTGTGAGAATTATGGGTAACTTTTAGAACCAGTGAAATAAGCGGTTCATTTTCCACTGGTGTGGTTCTCTCACAGGCTAACAGATAGTTTGGCAGTCAGGATTAAAGCAGCACAGCATTATTGAGGACTGAAAAAAAAATGAGAACTTAATAACTTAATTCTCCTGCTGATGGACATTTTAGGTTGTCTGTGTTTTTTCAATATTGCAAATACTGTTGCATTGGTATTCGTGGCTGTATAACATTTCCTCTAGAATATATTCCCATAAGTAGGACCGCTGGGTCAAAGGGTATATACATCTTTAATTTTACTAGATATTATCACATGGCTCACCAAAATGCCAGTACCAATTTATACTCCCGTCAGCAGGACATGAGATTTTCTATTATTCAACATCCTCACCAAAACTCAATAGTATCTGAATTTTTTATTTTTGCTGGTCATCCAATGGTGGTAAAATTGCATTCCCTTACTGTTTTATGTTTTTCTGATGAATAGTCATATTGCATATCTTTTTATATATCCTTTGGCCTTTAAGCTTCCTCTTCTGTGAGTTACCAATTTCTATTCTGCTGGTTCATTTGGGTTTTTCTCCTGTTGATTTGTAAGATCTTCTTATGTAATCATCTTTGTAATTTTATGTTTTGCAAATAACATCCTTCTAGTCCATGGATTTTCTTTTTGTTTTATCTTTGAGAGTATTTTATAGGTCCGAAGTATGTAATTTTAGTATAGTTGAATTTATTGATCTCACGTTTTGTATATTTAAGAAATCCTTCCCTATACCTTGGTCACAAATATATTTTCCTAAATTGGGTTCAAGAATTTGTAAGGCTTTATTTTTCACAACTGGAATTTGTTATTTTTGTTATCGTGTGTTTTAGTTCTCTGTTGCTGTGTAACACGTTACTACTAATGGCAGCTTGCAGTAGCACAGATTAATCAGCTCACATGTCTAATACAAAATAGCTGATTCTCTGCTGATGATCTTAGAAGGCTGAATCTAGTTGTTGACTATTTGTGTGTTCATTTTCCAAGTTAACGTGGCTGTGGCAGGATTTAGTTCTTTGCAGCTGTAGGTCTGAGGTTCTCATTTCCTTGCTGGCCCTTAGCCAGAGGCTGCTCTAGCTTCTAGAGGCCATCCATATTCCTTGCCATGTGCCCCCCCCCCCCCGCCTTGATCTTCAAAACCATCTTCAAGGAAGATCCCTTGTGTGAAATTCTTCTACATGCTTCAAATCTCTCTGAGAATCTATTTTTCAGGAAGAGTCCTGTCTTTTTTAAGGGCTCACCTGATTAGGTCAGGCCCACACAGAATAACCTCCCTATTTTAAGGTCAACTGATTTGGGATCTTAATTACATCTGCAACATTCCTACACAGCAGAACCTAGATTAGTGCTTGATTAAATAACTAGGAGAAGCTGCGGGTATACCATGGGCTCCATAATCTTGGGGCCCATCTTAGAATTCTGCCTACCACATGATATAAAGTAAGGATCCATATTTTTTTTTCCATTTGGATCACTGCTTTCATTTTGGAAAATTTAAAACATACACAGAAATGGAGAAAATAATCTCATGAACTCCTATGTTCCCAGTACCCTGCTTCTGTGATTTCATATGGCTGATCTTTTTTCACCCATGTGCCCTGACTGCCTTCTCCCCACTCCCTGCCTGCAGATTATTTTTCAGCAAATCCAAGACATACTAGCTTGTCTGTAAATCTTTCCATATGTATCTTTAAAGATAATGACTTTTTCTTTCCACCTGGAATTAGCCTAACTCAAGGTAAAGGGCACGCACCATCCTTCAGACTGCCAAGTCTGCCCAACGCTTCTGACACCAGCTGCGAGTTAGGGATTTCCCAAAATCACCTTCACATTTGCTAACTTACTAGAAAGGTCCAGAGCACTCCCAGAAACTCATTATATTCAGTCACATTTATTATAAACAAAGGATGCAAATTAGAAGATATGCATAGGGCAGTGCCTTGGAGTGGGGAGGGTTCCAAAGCTTCCACCCACGTCCTCAAAGATGCGTTACCCTTCCAGCATTGATATGTGGCAATAAGTATATGGAATATTGCCAAGCCAGAAAGCTCACCCAAGCTTTGGCATCCAGACTTTTCTTTGGGGTCTCATTATGTAGGCATGATTGATTGAATCATCACCCACGTGGTTGAGCTCAATCTCCAGGCCCTCTGTGCTCCCAGAGGTCAAGCTGATACATGTGGCTCACCACCCCAACCCTCTAATTACATGGTTGGTCTTTCTGTCGGGGCCAGTCCCCACCCTGAGTCATCTCCTACCCTGAGTCATCTCATTAGTACAGGGCAGAAGCTAAAGCACCCACCGTGAATAACAAAGATACTTCAATCACTTAGGCAATTTCAAGGGTTTAGAGGTTAGCTCCCAGGAACTGGAAGCAAAGGTCAGCCAAGTTTGTCCTTCTTTCCTTCCTTCCTTCCTTCCCCCAATATCATTATCACATCTAAAAAATTAAAACAAATCCTGTCATCAAATATTCAATAGATGTTCTAATTTTCCCCATTGTCTATTTTTATACAAGCAGTTGATTTCTATAAATCAGTATCCTAACAAGCTTCACACATTGCACTTGGTTGATATGTATCTTAAGTTCCTTTTAGCTTATAGGTTCCTCTTCCCCCTTCCCTCTCGCCCCCCCCCCACCCTTGCAATATTTTTGTAGAGGAAAATGAGTCATTTGTTCTATAGAGTCTACCATGTTCGAGATTTTGCATAAATTACATAACCATAAAAATACTGTTTACACGTGACATATTTGAATTCACTGAGCTAGAACAGACAGTCCAGATACACCTTGTGGCACAAACTACACAGGCACAAGCTAGCATTTTATTTATTATTTTTTTAAGATTTTATTTATTTATTAGAGACACAGAGAGAGAGAGAGAGAGAGAGAGAGGCGGAGGGAGAAGCAGGCTCCATGCAGGGAGCCCGACGCTGGGACTCGATCCCAGGTCTCCAGGATCACACCCCAGGCCGAAAGTGGAGCTAAACCGCTGAGCCACCAGGGCTGCCCAATAAATAAAATCTTAAAAAGAAATAAAATCCCACCACAGTTATCTCACCACTGATAAATCTGCAAGTCTGCAAAAGAGCTTCGTTGTCATGCACAGAGGAGAAATTGCCCATAAGGAGTATGAATTAAGGGCTCTTGATATATTTTCAAAAAGACAAAGCTACTTCTCTTGGTTGTGGCTTCTGTCTAGGCTTTTGTCCTGGTGAACACACCATCTAAGGATGGGATGGATACCATGGTCATCCCAGGGGTCTGCTTGTAGCCAGGAGTCCCTGGCTTCTGGGACTGCATGAGGGACTCCAACCAAATACCAGGGTGTTTGGCAGATTTGCACTGTAGGTATACAAGCTGGTCTGCCACAGCGTTGAAACTCAGAAACACATCAGCTTCTGTATTCCAAACCCAGAATTCTCTCCTTCCCGAGATCTGCCTCTCCATTACCTGCCCAGAAACATAGATCCGAAACCCAGAGCACCGGCTCAGCTCCTTTGTAGGAGCACCGGCTGCTACCCACGGTGGGCTTCAGGGATGAGGGCAGTCCCTTTATTCCTCCCTGACGTCTATCACCAAAATCTCCATTTGGCCCACCAAGGCCAGCTTCTGGGAAACAGGTTTGTTCGGTGGGGGCTTGGGACGTGCTCATCGGCAGACTGTCCTGTAGGGGGAGGTTGTACACATAGGAGCACATTTTCCGGAAGAAGTAGAGCTCTCTGGATTGTTGTCCCTCCAGAGGAGAGCTGCTGGAAGGAACCCAGTGTTGGGAGCCAGAGCCAGCAAGAGCTGACTTGTAGAATAGCCCTAGAGTTGGAATGTCGTCTTGCCATGTGGCTCAGGGAGGTGGAGGATGAAGCCGGATTCTTATAAGAATTGTGTGCTGGGGGGAAACCTGGGTGGCTCAGTGGTAGAACGTCTGCCTTTGGCTCAGGTGGTGATCCTGGGGTCCTAGGATCGAGTCCTGCATCAGGCTCCCCGCAGGGAGCCTGCTTCTCCCTCTGCCTATGTCTCTGCCTCTCTCTGTGTCTCTCATGAATAAATAAACAGATAATCTTTAAAAATGTTCTGGGGGTTTAAATGCCTCCCGAAGAGGCTGCTGTGGAGGAATGGACGCTGAGACTCAGTGGAAGGTTAGGGGTCTGGGAGGTTGTTGCTGAATGAAACTGGGAGGGGGGGGTGCGGGAGTGAAGCTTTTGTGCTGTCCAATGTCCAAGACTGACTTGGGTGCAGAGGCTCTGTGGTGCTGCAGTCAAGACTGTTGTTCTTCTGGAAAGCTTTGCTGTGGGGAGCCAGGCAGGAGTGCTCCTTGTGACCAGAGCTCTTGGGACTTTCTTCCTCAGACTGCTCCCATGTCACTGTTCGTCCCACCAGAAATATGAGGGCGATTACAGACAGCTAGAGTGTGATGGTCCAGAGAGTTGGGCTATGGAAAATACCTTTTTTTTTTATGCAAAGCAATGGGGCTGCCAATTTGGGCTGATAGGATGAGGACCATTTTATGAGGCTTGGGCTAGGATTCCTTCACCTTGACTTTGAAGGAGTTATTACTTTCTTCCTGGTCAGGATTGATGTCAGCAGCCCATGGTGTGGTCTTCTCTCCTCACACAGAGACATGGTTTACACCCAGTCTTGGGGCCAGTTTGGACCTTGACATCCAGGAAAGCTTTCCCACTACTAGTCCCCAGAATGGCTCTTGTTTCTTTCCGGACCACCAGCTGTCCGAGGACCTCCCTAATTTCAGCCTACTATCCGAATTCTTCCAGCCTCTGTTCTCCTTTTCCTCTTCTTTCCCAGAACAAATCTGTTCTCTCCGCTCCTTGTCTTTCTCCTCTTCCAGCCTCTCTGCAATCTTTGCTTGTGTGTGTGCCTGGCATTCATCCTGGTACTTGGCCATCTGCTCTGGCAATGGCCTGCCAATAGCTTCTTTAAGTTTCTGTAGAGGCTCCTTCAGATGCACCCCACAGCTCCCAGAGGAGTTTTTGAGCAAGTGTGAGCAGGATGCCCTTGCTGCAGAGCAGGAGTGAAGTCCCAAGGCCAAGCACTTCAGAACGGACTGGGCTGCTCAGCTCCCAGGTTTGAACCTCTATGCCTACTAGGAGCCCATTAATATTCTGGGTGAAGGACTTCATTTGCACTCTCCCTCGGCACTTCTGGTGGCCTGAACAAGCTCCTCAGTACACCTCTCCAGGGCACCGGCAGGCCTTTGCAGAGGGAAGGGAACTATTTGAATTCCTGGTCCAATCCCACCCCATAGGAATCTCTTGCATCATCTGTATCACAGAGGGGTCTTCCTTCCAGAGACTCACTGGGCAGCTACTTCAAGCCCAAATCAGTGAAAGGGACCATGGCAGTGACCTCCTGGATAAATTATTGTCAGAAGCAGAGCAGAAGGTTGAGAGCAACCTTCTGGTGGGAAGGTTGATACTTTCCCATTCCCACAGGCTTATACTCATGCCTGTTTGGGAGAGTTATTTCTCTTTCTGATTATCTCTTTACCATCTCTTTTTTATTTTTTTTTATTTTTTTTTTTAATTTTTTTTTTTTCTTTAATTATTTATGATAGTCACACACACAGAGAGAGAGAGAGAGAGAGAGGCAGAGACACAGGCAGAGGGAGAAGCAGGCTCCATGCACCGGGAGCCCGATGTGGGATTTGATCCCGGGTCTCCAGGATCGCGCCCTGGGCCAAAGGCAGGCGCCAAACCGCTGCGCCACCCAGGGATCCCTCTTTACCATCTCTTAATCACTTAATGCCCCTTGGGCATTTCTTCTTCCTCTTTTTTTTTTTAAAGATTTTATTTACTTATTCATGAGAGACACAGAGACGGAGAGAGAGGCAGAGACATAGGCAGAGGGAGAAGCAGGCTTCATGCAGGGAGCCCCATGTGGGACTCAATCCAGGGACTCCAGGATCACACCCTGAGCCGAAGGCAGACGTTCAACCGCTCAACCACTCAACCGCTGAGCCACCCAGGCATCTCCTCCTCCCACTCCTCCTCCTCATCCTTCTTCCTCTTCTTTTTCTTCCCACCATTGAGAGTTGTAAAACCGGTTTAGGAAAACCAGAGATTTGTTCATTTCTTCTCCCTGTTGAAAAGGTCATCTTTTTTTCTCTTCTTACTACCTTCCTTCAACTTCTTTGATAATTTTCCTCCTTTCCTTTAATGAAGTCATTGTCAGATTCTGATGCTTGTCATAGCTGCAGGTTCTCAGGTTGATGTAAAGTGTTCCATACTTTGTGGTCAGAGAAGCAGAAAAGCTCATTCATACACTTCAAGCCCAGACCAGAAGGCAGAAGAAACAGATTCATCATACTTCTCTCCCATACCAATCGAGCCCCATATCTGGTCTTTTCCATGATTCTTTCCACCTTCGCTTCCAGATTGAAGACTTACTTTTTCCTGCACACCCTCCACTAATCCTGGGTAGAACTCTGGGTATGCTCATCATCTGGGTCAAACACACGAGTGTAATCTGAACAGCTGCTGCAGCCAGCTTAGAATCTCAGTGCTCTTCTGCTCTCCCAACTTCCTCTTGCCCAGATTTCTTTAAAAATGTGACACTCAGAGGGCCCGGGAAAGAGGTGAACTGGATCCTGTGGAGATTCTGACATGACTACACACAAGTGTTGTCAACTGTGACTGTTTGGCTTCTTCGTCGCAAGTGCGTCGCAAGTGCAACAGCTCAGTGAGCTGCAACTATTCCCTCGCTAGCAGGCTTGGCCAGATACACTGGCTGCAGCATTTGTTATCAACTGGACCCAGAGGCAAGTCTACCAGTGGTGCCCCCTGCAGTTCCACAGTCGGAGTCCACAGATCAAAAAACTTCCATGTGAATCAAAAAAGAGAAGGAAAATCCTAGTTCAAGGTCTGTGAAATGTTTCAGGGGATACTGTGGTGGCTTGTAGCTAATGCCCTGGGAGAACTTGGAAAATCTGGCTTTTTGGGGCACCTGGGTGGCTCAGTGGTTGAATGTCTGCCTTCAGTTCAGGTCGTAATTGAGTGTCTGCTTTGGGCTCTCAGGTCCTGGGATCAAGTCCCACAGCGGGTTCCCCACAGGGAGCCTGCTTCTCCCTCTGCCAGTGCCTCTATCTCTGTGTGTGTGTGTGTCTCTCATGAATAAATAAATAAAATCTTCAAAAAAGAAAAATCTGGCTCTTTGAAAACCAGTTGTTAACGAAGAGCACTCAATGAAAACTCAACAATAAGAAAACGAGCAACCCAGTTAAAAAATGAGCAAAAGACCTGAACAGACACCTCATCAGAAAAAGACACAGATGGCAAATAAGCATATGAAGAAATGCTCCACATCCTATGTCATTTGGGAAATGCAAATAAAAATGAGACCCCACTGCACCACTATTAGAATGGCCCCAATCCAGGACACCAACAACACTAAACACTGGCAAGGAAGTGGAGCAACAGGAATGCTCATTCATTGCTGGTGGGAATGTAAAATGGTACCGCCACTTTGGAAGACAGTTTGGCAGTTTCTTACAAAGTTAAATATACTCTTATTATACCATCCAGCAATAGCGCTCCTTAGTATTTTATCTGAAGGAGTTGAAAACTTATGTCTACACAAAAGCCTGCATATGGATGCTTACAGCATACTTGTTCATAGTTTGTTCATAATTTCCAAAACTTGGAAACAATCAAAATGTCCTTCAGTAGGTGAATAGCTAAAAATGTAATGTTATTCAGTGCTAACAAGAAATGAGCTATCAGGTCATGATAAGGCATGGATAAATACATGTTGCTAAGTGAAAGAAGCCAATGTGAAAAGGCTACATACTGTGTGATTCCAGCTATGTGATCTTCAGGAAAAGGCAAAATTATAGAGACAGTAAAAAGATTGGTAGTTACTAGAGGTTGGGTAGGAGGCAGGGATGTGTAGGTAGAGCACGAAGGATTTTGGGGGCAGTGAAACTACCCTGTATGATACAGTAATGGTGGATCCATGTCACTGTACATTTGTACCATGGACTTTAGTTAACAATAGTGTACCAGGGACATCTGGGTGGCTCAGTGGTTGAGCATCTGCCTTTGGCTCAGGCTGTGATCCCAGGACCCTGGGATCAAGTCCCAAGTCAGGCTCCCTGCAGGGAGCCTGCTTCTCCTTCTCCCTGTGTCTCTGCCTTTCTCTGTATCTCTCATGAGTAAATAAGTAAAATCTTTTAAAAACACACACACACAATAGTGTACCAATACTGGCTCATCCATTGTAACATATCTACCACCACATTGATGCAAGATAGAAATAATAGGGAAACCTGGGTTGGTGGGGAAGGGGGAGCATTTGGGAACTCTGTACTTTCCAAATAGTATTTCTGTAAATCTAAAATGCTCTAAAATATAGTCAACTCACAACCATGGGAAAACAGAAAAGACCTTCTGTAAGAAGTCTCCCAGATGACAGCAGCCATCTGGGACACAGTGGAGAGTGCTCACCAAGCCCAGAACCTGGAGGAGAAAAGGAGACCAGGCTTTCTGGGGCCATGGCCAAGCAGAGCCACCGGGGCAAAGGAACTGTCCTGCATGGGACAGATGGCCTTCAGGGACAAGAAAGGTGGGTCTTTGGGGATGAAGTGGCACCAAGGGGTTAAGTGCTTGTAGTCAAAAGCCCAGGGTGAGGAGAAGGATCCCTGCTCTTTTTCTTTCTTTTTTTTTTACATAGGCTCCTTACCCAACATGGAGCTCAATGTGGGGCTTGAACTCACCACCTTGAGATCAAGACCTGAGCTGAGGTCAAGAGTCAGATGCTTAACCAACTGAGCCACCCAGACAAATCCCTATCACCACCCGCTTTCTAATGCATGTTGTGCCTTCACTGATCTAGAGCACCTCAAACATAATTCTTCTGAAGTCTCCTTCTGTTCCATTGACATCACTTGCACTGAGTTCATACAGTTTGTTTTGTTAGATGTTTTTTCCTTAACAGAAGATTTCATTATGTGTTCTAGAATTTTTGTTTGCACATTCATTTGGAGTGCCTTTTCCTTTCTTTTTGTTTTTCTCTTCCTTTGTTTTATTTTCACTTACATTCTGACTTTGTCGAAAGGTTGGGCAGTTGCTTCAACTCAGCACCCCTTGCAGCAGGAAATTGCATGGAAGTGGCACACACCCCCTGTTTCCTGGGTTTGTTACTCTGTATACTATTGATGAACCATTTTTGTCTGGGCGTGGAAAATGAAACCATCATTTCCACAATGAACCTGGGGCATCTCTTGGACTGTAATTCTGCACCAGTTCAGACTTCTCTCTTACCAGGTTCCCAGCCATGCTGCAAAATAATGGCCCTCTTCCTAGTTCTACCTGCTTCTTCTATATAAACTGATCTAGAATCTTTGCTTCCATTTGCTTGCAATACAGAGAAAATATTTCTGCAGGGAAAGGGAGGCACAGAGCAGAAATGCAGAGAGAAGCAACAAATCTAAGGATGAAGAGAGAGGAATTCATGGGTTCCCCATTTTCCTCAAGCCCTGTTCTCTGCTATTCTTGAAGTTTGTCTAACTATCTTTGATTCCAGGACACGCCTTAGTATTCTTATAATACCTCTCTCATATGTTTTTGCTTAAGCTAGCTCCTGTGGGTTTCTCTCTTTTTTAAAAAAGATTTTATTTATTTATTCATGAGAGATACAGAGAGGTAAAGACATAGGCAGAAGGAGAAGCAGGCTCCCTGCAGGGAGCCCGACGTGGGACTTGGTCCTAGGATCCTGGGATCACAACCTGAGCCAAGGGCAGACACTCAACCACTGAGCCACCCAGGTGCCCTGCCCTGCGTTCCTAATACTTAAAATCAAGAGGCATAGTGGATATATGTCTTTTGGGCATTCCCTGGTCCGATGTGCTTGTGATTCCTGCACCTCACACTGTGGGAGTTCCCAGTCCTAGAACTCCTGCATCTGGGTAGCAGTCTTGGTTCTCACTGTGCAGCAGGAGGGTTTGGATACCTCTCAATCTAAGCAAATTTGACAGGAAGACAGGGTTTGGTCAGGAAAACAGAGCCACTCTATGTACTCCAGGAAACTAAGGGCTTGAGGGTTTATGTGATGTGGGGAAGCTAGGGGAATGAGGGTTTGAAGGCTGTGGGTGGAAAGCTGGAGTTAACAGTCAGCAATGCTTCCCACATGAAGCACTGGCTGGGGGGGCAGGTGATTCTCAGAAAGTCCTCAAGGAAATTACAGTTCTCAAATGTCCAGAAATGACCCAACCAGCTTTCTCTCCAGCAGCGAAGTGGGAACCTGAGAAGTTTGGGAAGCAATGGCAATTGGGTGCGATGACCACCCAGTGGGAAGTCTCGGGCAATTCCAAAAGTCTGGAGTTCACAGAGAACTATGAGAAAATGGAGTTTGCAGAGAAGACCTTAGAAGTCGGAGGCAATCATGCAAAGTCACCAACAAACAATTCAGCCCGAGAACCTTTGAAGACAAGAAAATTGTCCTGTGTTGAGAGCCAGAGGACTCCCGAAGTGAAAATGGCTGGACCAAATGATCTCTAAGGCCTTTTCCAGTTTTAAGATCTGTTGAATCTTTAACACGGTCCACATAGTGTCCCCTGTAGACTCATCAATAACAAGGAAAACACGGGAGGTCGTGAAGCTGGACCATTCTTAGTAAAGGGACAAGAGCCCTTTGCACACTAGCCCGTGATTGGGATCGTGGTGCCTAGTGTCTCAGTACGGTTTGTCCTTATAACTTCAGCTTTCCTGAGCAAATCAACCTCCACTTCATAGCTTTCTCCCATTGTTTCTGCCCTCTGAGTTTTGTGCTACAACTTGCCATTGAGAATCCGCTGTCCTTCATTTGGGGAATATAAAAAATAGTGAAAGGGAATAAAGGGGAAAGGAAAAAAAATGAGTGGGAAATATCAGAAAGGGAGACAGAACATGAGAGACTCCTAACTCTGGGAAACGAACTAGGGGTGGGGGAAGGGGAGGTGGGCAGGGGTTGGGGGTGCCTGGGTGGCGGGCACTGAGGGAGGCACTTGATGGGGTGAGCACTGGGTGTTATTCTATATGTTGGCAAGTTGAACACCAATAAAAAACAAATTTAAAAAAAGAGAGAGAGAGAGAGAATCCACTGTCCTGCCCCAGCTTTCTTGCTCAGTGCTGGCTCCTTAACGGTGTCCTTATTTCTAGCTTGGGGACAGAAACTCATCTCCTCCTCTGGCTCCCTGACCAATCTGCTTAACCAAATGCACAAGGACCTGGGACAGAAACCCTTGTCCCCTTCCCACTTAAAAAAAAAAAAAATGATCCCATCTTTTTTTTCAAACTTCTTCTGCAGCCAGCCTGTTTTGCTCTCCTCTCTTCACGGAATATGTAATATCTTTCTTGTACATTAAGAGCTTGTGAAAGTTTTACTTGCCTTAGCCACATGATTTCAAAAATGTGTTAATTATGCATTACTCACAAGCTCTCTGAGCTTTTGCTGCTAATGTCATTTTACTGGACTGGGCAGAAGGTGCTTGTAGTGGTTACATAATCCTCAGACTTGCTGACAAGGAACTTTGCCACTATACCATGCTTAAGTGGGGGGTCCTCATTTTTGATTTATTGTCCTGATGAAATAAAATCCTACTGGCATTTTCTTCCTTTAGGTAGGTGGTAAAGGAAGTCAGCATTTTCTCTCATCTGGATTTTTGACTTTACTCCCGTAGACAAATATTATTGAAAGACTGAAGTAATATTGATCCAAACCGAGGACTGAAAATTCCTACTAAGATTAATGGGGGGATGCCTGGGTGGCTCAGCGGTTGAGCATCTGCTTTCGGCTCAGGGCAAGATCCCTGGGTCCCGGGATCAAGTCCCACATCAGGCTTTCTGCATGGAGCCTGCTTCTCCCTCTGCTTGTGTCTCTGTCTCTCTCTCTCTCTCTATATATATATATATATCTCACGAATATATAAAATATTTTTTAAAAAGATTAACGGGTTTTGGGGATCCCTGGGTGGCGCAGTGGTTTGGCGCCTGCCTTTGGCCCAGGGCGCGATCCTGGAGACCCGGGATCGAATCCCACGTCGGGCTTCCGATGCATGGAGCCTGCTTCTCTCTCTGCCTGTGTCTCTGCCCCTCTCTCTCTCTCTGTGACTATCATGAATAAATAAATAAAATCTTTAAAAAAAAAAAAAGATTGGATTCTTTTTGTCAAAGTAAACCACAGAACATCATCTCAACCCCTCAAATTTTAGTTTCAGGGGTGCCTGGGTGACTCAGTCAGTTAAGCATCTGACTCTAGATTTGGACTCAGGTCATGATCTCAGGGACGTGGGATCGAGCCCCTCATCGGGCTTCGCACTGGGTGGGGAGTCTGCTTAAGATTCTCTCTCTCTCTCTCCCTCTGCCCCTCCCCCATCTCTCTCTCTCTCTCTCCCTCTCTCTCTCTCTCTTTCTCTCTCTCTCAAAAATAAATACATACATACATACCAAAAAAATTTTTCGTTTCAAAAAGGATGCACAGTTCAATCCTCATAAACATGATGAAATTGGTCAGAAATGCTATAGTTTCTTCGTAGTTGCAAATGGTATGATTATTAAATAGACTGACATAGAACACTTGACAGCTCTTTCCTTCTTATACACTATAATTAATCTTGAAAACCAGTTTTATCTGTCAGTTTTCAAAAATAAGTCAGTGAAACATGCAGTTAACACATGGCATGATTCCATGATAAATAGACATGATTCATAGTCCAGAGCAGGTTCATGCAGAAACCAGTTTTGCCTTTGATGAAATGTCACTGCATGTTTATATAGCATCCTCTCAGTACTTCAGGAAACCCTGTATCTGAGGCTGAAATGCATATACTACCACTTATCTTTTCTGCAGCATGGCTTCAATTTTTTTTTGGTGAAATATTCTTCTCGGGGCCCATCTGTACAATCACAGAAATAATGAAGTGTGGCAGTTTTTAGACATGTCCACAAATTCTTTGACGCTCTTCCCAGGTGGGTTCTATGGCCTCTCCACTTGAATCAGGGCTGCCATCAGTGATTCTTTCCAGCAGAAGTGAGCTGCATAACTTTTGAGGCAAGTTTATAGAAGGCCTTGAGGCTTCTGCTTGGTTCTTGGGACACTTGCTGTGGGGAAGCCAGGTGCCATGTAAGAAATCCAACTACCCTAAGACTCATATGGTGTTGAGGCCATATGGAAGTGTTCCAGCCGACAGCCCAACTGAACTCCCCAACAATAGCAAAACTCCCAGCCATGTGACTTAACCATTTTGGACATCCAGCTCAGTCAAATTTTCAGGTCACTTCAGTCATTGAGGGAGCTCAAGCAAGAACTGCCCAGCTGAGCCCTTCTCTAGTTCTGCAATCAAATCGTTTTAGGGAGAATTCTTCATCTTTAAGAAGATTCAAAATGCACATTGTAACATTAAAGTCTCTGATAAGTTCTGCAGCACAGAAAGCTATGTAGCCTAGGGGCACCTGGGTGGCTCAGTCGGTTAAGTGACTGACTCTTGATATTTTTTTTAAGATTTTATTTATTTATTCATGAGAGACAGAGAGATAGAGAGAGGCAGAGACACAAGCAGAGGGAGAAGCAGGCTCCATGCGGGGAGCCCGACGCAGGACTCGATCCCGAGTCCTCAGGATCAGGCCCTGAGCTGAAGGTGGCACTAAACCGCTGAGCCACCCGGACTGCCCTGACTCTTGATTTTGTCTCAGGTCCTGATCTCAAGGTCCTAGGATAGAGCTTCATGTCAGGCTTCACGCTCACTGGGGAGTCTGCTTGGGATTCTCTCTCTCCCTCTCCATCTGTCCCTCCTCCCCCTACCCCTCTCTCTAAAATAAATAAACAAATCTTAAAAAAAAAAGAAACCTATGTAGCCTAAATTTAATACATTTTAGGAAATACTGGCTTTCTGTTATAGCTTGGCTCAGAATTCAAAAAGAAAGCCAGTTGCAGTTGGAAAGTAAGAAGCTATTGGTTAAAACAAATTACACACAAGTGTAGAGAATACATCAGCAATCATCAGGAAGGAAGTTACTTACCCCTGAGTAGGAAAACAGTTGGGTTTTAAAATGTCCTATGGTTCTGCCTCTTTTAGTTGTCAAAGGAGTAGCAGAAAGTCCTGGCTGGGTTTCAGGGCAAATCAATGTGTGTATGTATCTATCTATGTCTCTATGTATCTACCCACCTACCTACCTACCTATCTATCCATCCATCCATCCATCCATCCATCCATCTTTATTCATTTCATTTGAATAGGTAATATATTCATATAGCATAAAACTTACAAGGTACAAAATGATATACAGCATAAACTTTCCCCTCCCACTCTGTCTTCCAGCCACAGTGTTTCCAACTTCTTGTCTATTTCTCTAGGGTTAAGGTAAGCATATATAAACAAATATGCATCTATGTTCTTTAAAAAAATACATAGGGACGCCTGGGTGGCTCAGCGGTTGAGCACCTGCCTTTGGCTCAGGGCGTGATCCTCGAGTCCCACATCGGGCTCCCTGCGTGCAGCCTGCTTCTCCCTCTGCCTGTGTCTCTGCCTCTCTCTCTCTCTCTCTCTCTCTCTGTGTGTGTGTGTCTCTCATGAATAAATAAAATCTTAAATAAAATAAAATAAAATCTTTAAAAAAAACATAGTGGCATACTGTACATATTGCATTCCGCACCTTGCTTTTTTTTTCTCACATGAAAGTAGGTATTTAAAGCATCCTATATCCTTAAATGGCCAATTTCCTTACTCTTACTTTCCCTACATCCACCAAATATTCTGTTGTATGGATGTGCCATAATGTAAGTAACCAGTTGCTTATTGACGGGCCCTTTCCTATTATAAACAATGCTGCGATGAACAAACTTGGACATGCATTATTCTGTGCAAGTGCAAACATACTGAGGATAAATGACTAGACATGGGACAGCTGAGTCCAGCAATGGCAGATGTTGTTGGTGTCTGGCCCAGAACTCTTTTATGGGACTGGCATACCCATACCCTACCTGCAGCAGGTGGTGGGTGCTAAAAGCTCACCACTGCTGTTGACAGTTGCTGCCGGACCTGCAGATGTCTTCGAAGTCACACACTGCTCTGGGGCAGCCCTTGGCCAATGACTAACAGATGTGTGGGTCTAGTGGCCCTACCTCTTTGTCTCGGGGAAGGACGGCCTCTGTGGTCCAATCCCACCCAAGGGCGCCTCATGGGATTAGGCTGAGACTAGATGGATCTGAAGCCATATCTTTCCCTAGTTCTTTCTCCTGACATCTCGTTTCCTTTACTCCCCAGCAGGTTTCTCTGGAGAACATTCCCTCTGTAAGTCATCTGCACAAGAATCCCTGTTGCAGCCTCTGTTTCTAGGGAACATAGTTTGAGACAAATGGTATGTGCATATGGAAATTTTATAGATTTCATAAGTATTGCTCAGTTGCCCTCCATAGAGGTTGGACCAATGTAGACTCCTTCTATTAATGTAAGAAAATGTTAGGAAAAAAAATCTTATAATCTTAATTTCTCATCAAGTATCAGTTAACCAATGAATATATGCCATATGCCATATCTTGTTTTGGAGATGCTACATTTGGTGCAGTGTACCCGTACTTTTTTGTTTGTTTGTTTCCAGAGGAACAAGGACACATGTCTGCTTAAAAAGTTATGTTTCCATCTCAACGGCCATGTGACCACCAACTCCATGGCCCTTCCACTTGCTGTGACTGCCAGCGACTGCTGGAAAGTAGATGACGTGTGTGTTTGGGGGGGGGGGTTGTATAGGCAAAGGGAATGGTTAGGAAGGGTTTGTATATTTTAGGATAAAACAAAATATAAGGACTGATGCCTCATTTCTTTTGAAATCTTGGCAAAGCACAGGATACATAAATGGGAGGAAGATCTTTGGCATCCACAGAGAGATTCTGCTTCTGGATCTAAACTCGACCAATGTTCTTAGGTGGTATATGGTTTAAGCTGCAGCATGGGCTGCATAAGCTAGAGGCAGCCAGCTGTGGGCTTCCAGGTCAGCAGACTGGGGATCCAATCCCAGCTCTTGCTGACTTGTAACTCAATGACCTTATCTCTGAATCTTGGTTTCATTTTCAGTAAAATAATAATACCTATCTTGCCAAGTCCTCATAAAAAGTCAATGGGTTTGGTCCCTGGTCTGGGTTTTATAAAGAGTATTGGAAAGGAAGTAGGAATTTCGGCTATTATCAGAGCGCTCTTATTGATCATGATGAGAGGTTTCAACACTGGGGAATTATGTTTAGTACAGAAGAAAGCTACTTCTTCCCCTTGTCCTATTCCAATTCTTTTATACTAACAAAGGCCCATGTTTCCTTCCCCTCTGCCCCCCAGTTTGTTCAGGAGCTGGGAAAGACAACCAATAAAAGAAAGCCGGAGCATGTGGGTTGCAGGGTTTTCTCTTTTGGCAAATGTTTGGGAACCCAATGACCTGTACCCAAAAGGAAGGGCTGACTCCCTGTATTGCAAGGGGTTGTAATGGTGAGAAGCTTTCCCATTTCCTTTGTTTTTTTTTAAGATTTATTTATTTACTTATTTATTTATGATAGAGAGAGAGAGAGGCAGAGACACAGGAGGAGGGAGAAGCAGGCTCCATGTCGGGAGCCCGATGTGGGACTCAATCCCGGGACTCCAGGATCGAGCCCTGAGCCAAAGGCAGGCACCAAACCGCTGAGCCACCCAGGGATCCCTTTCCCATTTCCTTTGAAGAAAGCATAAAAAGGAATGGAAGGGCTGGAGCCCAAGGGATTAGGATGGACTTAAGCAAGATGTTCTAGGACCCACGTTGCTAGAAGATTCCATACCTCTGGGTTTATTTGAGTACAGTCCAGCTTTTTGAATCACCATTGGCTATGTATTGTCTAAGCCACCTAAAGGAACCCCCATACACAATACAAAATGCACACATTAAGAACGAAGCCAGGGGTTGGGTTTGTTTGTGTGTTTGTCTTTTAAGCCCTCCATTATGCTTAAAAGCATTTTGGGGGGACATTTCAAATTATCTCCTTTCACTATATTCCCCACTGATGTCCTGCTCATAAATGTCGATGTTGCATAATGATGAGGGCTATGAACAACTTTATTTGCTGACTTGTTTTGGTGGAGGAAGGGAGGATTTTCTTGAGAAAAGAAACCTGGAACATTAATTTAACAAAAGTTTGTGTTGAAAGAGTTCTCTCTGCTTTGGAAAAATAAGAAAGCTTAGATCTATTTCAAGCCTTTCATGTTAGATAATGGCTGCAGAGTATCTCTTTACACCTTGTAGAGTAATCATTGCACAAATTATTTTGTGCTCCTTTCCACAATAAAGAACTTCTTGGTACTCACACTTGACAGAACTTACAGATTGGAGTGTGCTCCAAGCGTTTTTGTTTTCTTTGTTTTTTCCTTCCCCTGCAGCAGAGAAGGCAGATTCAGTAAGGACACATGCACACATGTAACATTCAGGGGGATCCAGGCGGCCATGGTGCACATGTCCAGGGGATATCATTACATCATATCCTATGTGAATGATGCCCTCGGGAATTCAATGGCGTAAATAGTGAGCCCCGGAATTGAGCCTTATTTGGTAATGTCACATTTTGCTTCTAAATGACATTTTAGGGGTCACACCTCATCTAATTCCCCTAGGAAGAGTTGTCTACAGTCCAAGCCACCATGGCAACAACTTGAGGTCAGTGCTGTCAGAGCAGAAGCTGGCAACCAAATCCAACTTAAGATACTTTTCTTCCTCTGTGTCCCACTGGAGTGTGGAAGAGTGACTAATGCTTGGTCCCTAATGGTCCTCACAGCACAGGGGGTGAATCATCAAAAGCAGATTTTAGGGGTGCCTGGTTGGCTCAGTCAGTTAAGCGTCTGCCTTCAGCTCAGGTCATGATCTCAGGGGAGCCTGTTTCTCCCTCTCCCTCTGCCCTTCCACCCCGCTCATGCTCGCTCTCGCTCTCTCTCTCTCTCTCCTAGATAGATAGATAGATAGATAGATAGATAGATAGATAGAATCTGTAAAAAAAAAAAAAGTCAGAGATTTTGGTCCTGTGGTCTATGGGCATGGTGACCATATTTTTTCAAACAAAAATCAAGACAAAGGATCTGGCAAAGGTTTATTTATGGTCTGTGGGGATAGTTAAAAGGACAATTACAAATAGTAATTTTATGTGATTTATGTGACAAATCATTGTGTTCTCTAAGAATGAAACTATGAAATTGATGCTGTCCTGGGCATTATAATGTGCACTCACTGCTTCTGATATGAGTTAAGCATCGTTTATTGAAAGCTTATTGTTGAAACATCAAATTCAGTGCTTTACAGAAATTATCTCATTTTGTCCTCAGGACAACTCTTGCTGGGGGGGGGGGGGGCTATTAGCCCATTTTCCAGAGGAGACAAGTGAAGTTCTGGATGAGAAGTAGCTTACCACAATCATGTAGCTCATAAGCAGTAGAGCTGACATTTCTACCCAGGCTGGCAAAACCCATTCTCTTCCATGATAGGACTCTATACTGTCTCTCCTATTTCACAGGGGCTTTTTACTCTTTTATTGGCACATTTTACTGGTCTATTTGGGTCTGGAGTACAGTAAAAGGGTATGATTCTCTATAAATCTCTACAACAGAAGATTTGCAAGTCTTTCCTATTAGTGGAGAATAAGATATTCCTTATCTCTTCAATTTAGGTAAGGACAACAAATATTTATTAAAATGTCTACTTAGTACCAGGCACAGGGTTACTAACAATGGAATATAAAGATTAATTAATATCAATATTGCACTCTTCCTACCCTCAAGATGTGTGGATTAGAGGGAAAAGGCAAACACACAAACAACTAATATAAGGCCAGCTTTAATAAATGATATTTTTAAAAAGATTTATGTATTTATTTATTCATAAGAGACACAGAGAGAGAGAGAGGCAGAGACACAGGCAGAGGGAGAAGCAGGCTCCATGCAGGGAGCCTGACGTGGGACTCGATCCCGGGACCCCAGGATCAGGGCCTGGACTGAAGGTGGTGCTAAACCGCTGAGCCGCCAGGGCTGCCCAATAAATGATATTTTTGAGAAACTAATTGTTATAAGAGTTTCCAGAGGTGGAAATTAAATCTGACTAGGGAGGCTTCCTAGAGAGATTGGCATTTACTTAGGGCACTGGAAGATTTGTAAGGAGGTCATGGTTACTATGGTTGTGTAATCTACCCCAAAACTTGGTGGCATGAAACAATCATTCTAATATCAAAAAATCTTATGTTTAGAAATTCAAGAAGGTCTCAGGGGAGCAGCTCTTGCTGGGGGTCTCTTAAGTGATTGTGGTCACATGTGATGGTGCATAGTCATCTAAAGGCTCCAGTGACTGGATTTCCAAGATGGCACACTCACCGGCCTGGCATTGATGCCGGCTCTCAGCCGGAATTCATTTGAGAACTCAGCTGGGCTGCCACTGGGGTGCATGTGTCCTCCATAGCATGGTGGTCTCAGGCAGAAACTGCGGACTTCTCTGACCTAGCCTTGGAAGTCACACAACGTCCCTTCTGCCGTATCCTATTGGTAAGGAGAGAGTCACTACAGACAGCCAAGATTCAAGGATCAAGGTCATATTGTAGAAGAGAATGCACTAGAGTGACAGGTGGAGGTGTGGGTGAATAGACTTCCAGTCAGATAAATCAGGAGGAGCAGGAAAGAGGGGTGTTCAAAGTGTGTTGAAGGCATGGCTAATTGTCTGGTAGAGCTGAGGTGTGGAGTGTGATGAGCTGGGGAAGATAAATTTGAAAAACTATTTTGGGTCCTGTCCACGAAGGGTTTTGAAAGCCAGAATGCTGAGTCTGGATTTACTGAGAGGCAACCTAGTGATGAGATTAACAGCATGGTGTAGGAGCCGGCTAAAACACCTTCCAGATCAACCCTTGATTAGCTGTGTGACCTTGGGCGGCACTTAACCTTCCAGAGACTCAATGTTCTTACCTACAAAAGGGGATAATTATAACTTCATTGCAGTTTTACTTCACAGGATAAGATAATGAATGTAAATCACTTAGTGTATAATAAAGGGTGGCTATTACCATTATTCTGATAGCAGCCAATGAGAGTGTCTGAGGATAAAGCATCATGATCAGATTCATCATTCAGAGATACCAGGTAGGCCCAAAGTCAGGAAGACCAGTTAGGAAGAAATACCACTAACATAGTTAAGCCATGAAAGCCTAAATTGGGGTGGTGACTGGGGAGGGCTTAGAATAACAAGATGTTGAAGAGATAGTGGTTTTATTTGGGGGCTCATTGGCTACAAGGGTGAGAAAGAGAGAGAGAGAGAACCTGATTTGGGTCAGGGGTCAGAGTGCAGAGTGCAGGTCCTCTTGGTGGGTTGCTGCAAAAAGACAGCATCTCTGAAGTCTAGGATGGCTCTTACTCTCCAGGTAAAGGACGTGTCTTCAACAAGGTTCTAGAAGAACCTGGGACAGGGATTTCTTGGGCGAGCATTCTCAGGAGAATGAGGGGGAGGGAAGAAGGAAAGAGCAGGGGAAAATATGAAGAAACATGGTGGTCTCACCTGGAGATTAGCTTCAACTGGATTCCCCAGGGAGCTCTGCAGCTTGAATGCACCACACAGTTGCACCTTGAGGCAAAGGAAGCCTGCCTTTTGTGTTTCCCAGCCAGTCAGTTGTTGGCTTTGGGGTAGGACATAATCTCCCTTGCCAGATGGCTCCATGTGACCAAGAGCAATTCTCTGGGGAAAGGAGAAGCTGTGTTGCTTTCAGCAACCACCATTCCTAGCAGCTAAGGACCAGGTGTACTAGCCTGGGAAAGGGGGTTTGGATGATGCACCACCAGTGTCCATCATAAGGGTCAGGGTTATGATCAGGGTATTCAACACCTTTCCAGAATCAGGGAACCACAGCAACTGCACTTCGGCTCAGTATGCTTCTGATCATCATAGAATATTCCTTTCAGGTCGCAGGCTGTGATAATAACTGTGTTTAGGAGTTCATCTTGTCCTCTTAAAGGATCTTAGAGTATGGCATTGTGCACATGGAGACTACCAAAATGTAGGCTGGCAGTGAGTCTGGAGCCTCTTGGCCTGCTGACACACAGAGAGACAGAGAGGGGGCAGGGGTAGAGAGGGAGAGAGAGAAACAAAGGGAGAGAGAGAGAGACAGAGGGCGGGAGAAGGCACCCATAGAACAGACAGCACACGAAGATATGCATTGCATCATATTTACTGAAGAACTTCCCGCCTCATAATTTATGTGCCTCTCAAAGGCCCCAGCAAGTGCTATTTATTTCATCTGTAGCTCTGTGATCTTCTGTTCCATGCACATTGGATTTGATTGAGATTAGACAAATCACTGTTTTCTTTGAAATGGGAAACGTCTGAAGCAATCTCTGAACATGGTGCATGATAAATGTAACTGTTCGCATAGGTACTGTTTCCTTCTTTAAAGTCAATATAAATGATTAAACAAGAATAACTTACATAATTCAAAGTAAATACATACACACATACCAAATCTGTAGATGAATGGTTAGGCTGCCTGCCACCAGAAATCTCCCACTTCCCTTTTATTATTAGAAGCAAACACAAAACCGAATCAACACCATCAAGGGTTTGCCCACTTGGAAAGGATATTGCATTCCAGAGAGGTCCAAAGGTTACACTACTTATGACGATTGTACATTGTTCTCTCTCAGGTTCATGGGAAAATAATAGTCTTTATTTTTCTACCTCCATACCAGCTTTTTAGCACTCAGAGTCCTTCTGAAAGGAAGAAGGCCCTTGTTTTGTGCCTTTTGTAAAGTGACCCTCTTTGGCCACTCTTTGGGAAGCCCTCCTACGAGACCAAGCTCATCTATTTATCACCATGGTTCTACTTTATTCTATTATGGCAATCTAAAACACCCTCAGTTTCAGAAGGAGAGAAGATACTCATGAAAACCACTCACAGACTATCACCATTCTGATCCTAGCCAGATAACTATATAAGAATGAGTTGCCGGAGAGCAGACGTTATGTTTGACCAGATGACCACAAATAAATGTTTTCCAAAAACATGTGTTAGATTCTGTTGCATTGAGTGGGCTAATTAAATGCTAAAGATTAAATGCTAGTGGGGCTTCTCATTCCTGTCAAGATTAATGCTCAAGACGAACATGTTCTATATGTATTTAAAATGAAAAACAACAACAACAACAACTCGAGTGCCTGGATGGGTCAGCCGGTTAAGCATATCCCTTCAGCTCAGGTCATGATCTAGGGGTCCTGGGATCAAGCCCCACATTGGGCTCCCTGCTCAGCGGGGAGTCTGCTTCTCCCTCTCCCTCTGCCTCTCACCCTGCTCTTGCTCTCTCTCTCTCTCTCTCTCTCTCAAATAAATAAATAAAATCTTAAGAAAAAACTGAACTTTTCTTATCTGATATATGATAAAAAGATGAAGATTCAAGAAACCCTGACTTGCAGTGACAAGAGATTTTGGACCAGTCTTTGAACCTCAGATTCTGGATCTCTAGAGTGATAATATTTGTTAGACCTGTCACCCAGCATTGCTCCTTACACCTAAGAAGATATAAATGGAAAGGAACTTTGTAAACTCCCGAGTGTTGTTCAAATATTGGAAACTAGCAGACATTAAAGTATTATACACTTAAAATGTCTTCTTTTGGGGGCATCTGGGTGGCTCAGTTGGTTGAGCATCTATCTGCCTTTGGCTCGGGTCATGATCCCAGGGTCCTGGGATCAAGCCCCATATCGGCTCTCTGGTCAGCAGGGAGACTGCTTCTCCCTCCTCCCTGCTCCTCCTCCTGCTTGTGTACACTCTTTCTCTCTGTCAAATGAACATATAAAATCTTTTTTTTAATGTCTTTTTTTAATTCCATGGCATGGGAAATATATACTGCAGGATATATGCAGGAAATTTTTAAATGCAGGAAATTTTAAATGCAGGAGAATTTTAAAAAGAGAAAAGTAGTTATAGGATTTAAAGGGTTATTAGTTACCATCAGGGGTTGAATGGGAACCCCTCAAAAAGATACATGTGAATTTTAGTATCCCAGTACTTTTGAATATGACCTTCTTTGGAGAGAGGATCTTTGCAGATATGATCAAGGATCTTGAGATGAGAGCATCCTGGATTAACTGAGAGGGCCCTAAATTTAAAAAGAAATGTCCTTATTAGAAGAGGAGAAACACAGAGGACAAATGTGGAAGAAGGCCATGTGAAAATAGAAGCAGATATTGGAGTGATGTGTCCACAGCCAAGGAATGCCAAGGAACGCTGGCAGCCAACCAGAGGCTGGAAGAGGCAAGGAAGGAGTCTTCCCTAGAAACTTCAGTGGAGCATGGCCCTACTGGCACCTTCATTCCGATTCCTGGCCTCCAGAGCTGTGAGGGAATATTTTCCTTCTTTCTTTCTTTCTTTCTTTCTTTCTTTCTTTCTTTCTTTCTTTCTTCTTTCTTTCTTTCTTTCTTTCTTTCTTTCTGTCTGTCTGTCTTTCTTTCTTTCTTTCTTTCTTTCTCTTTCTTTCTTTCTTCTTTCTTTCAGGGTGGGAAGAGCCAGAGGGAGAAGGAAACAGAGAATCTTAAGCAGGCTCCATGCCCAGCATGCAAACCCAATATGGGGCTTGATTCTGCAACCCAGCGATCATGACCTGAGTGAAAATCAAGAGTCAGATGCTAAACCAACTGAGCCCCCCAGGAGACCCCAGTGAATACATTGCTATTGTCATAAGCCACCTAGTTTGTGATAATTTATTATGGGAGTCCTCCAAAACTAACAGACATACTCACCATAACGAAAGCCCAATGAATTTCCTCAGGTCAGAGAATGACCAGAGTTTTGAAAGACAAGGGAAGCCGGGAGTTGGAAATCTTTAGTGCATGGCTTTTCTAATGAGAAAAGTTTATTGCCTGTCCTTTCTAAAGGAGCACAGTCACTTTAAACAGACCAGGAGAAAACAGCATTAAAAGCTATAACAAAGGCAATTTAGACAAGGGGAAGGAAAGTAATCATAGCAAATAATAAGATTGAGTCATTTGAGTGGCCTTATCTTGTATTAAGGAAAGAAATTTGGCATGCAATTAGGTAGGTGAGCATTTCCTCCTAAAGTGGAACATGGGAGTAAAAGAATACGGGGATTAGGAATGGAAACAATTAAGGGATAGTGGGAAAAAGCCTATTCGATTCAGAATTTAGACCTTCTTTAGCTCAGACCTTATCCATTCTATATTTTTTGACTCTCCATTTAGTTGTGTTTAAACATTTTAATAAAGAGATTGATTTTTATCAAGTGAAGTTGGAAAAATGTCATTGTTTAATCTGGGTGAGTCTTGGCAAAGGAAGTCTTTGGCTATTTGAGCAACCTTAATGGGGTACCTGGTACCCACAGCTCAACCACTTGGAGCCCAAATTTATAATATGGCTTTTCCATATCCTGGGACTGACCTTTTTCCCAGAAGGCAATTTAAAAGAAGTCCTGCCTAGGGTAGAAATCACCTTAATTTAAAGTCTGCATGGTTCCTATTTTGTCAATCTTCAGCCCCCTTAATTTTCTTCTTTACTACTCACTTGGTACATTTCTATGGTTCTTTGGTTGCTAAAAAAAAGAATAATACCACTGGTTAACTCCAGGCACTTATGGTTTCACAGATACTGTTTGACTCTCATGACAATTTTGGGAGGCACTTATTACCATCCCTGTTTTATACATGAGGAAACCAAGGAGCTATGATATTGAAGGTAGCGTGATGAGTGGAAATCAAACAGATTTGAATTCGATTTCTGGCTCCAACTTCAGAAATAAGCTGTGTGATATTGTTTCATTTTGTTTTTTAAACTATATCTAGCCTTTTTCTTTTAAGATTTACTTAATTAGGGCAGCCCCGGTGGCGCAGCAGTTTAGCGCCGCCTTCAGCCCAGGGCGTGATCCTGGAGACCCTGGATCGAGTCCCACGTCAGGCTCTCTGCATGGAGCCTGCTTCTCCCTCTGCCTGTGTCTCTGCCTCTCATTCTCTCTCTGTGTCTCTATGAATAAATAAATAAAATCTTTAAAAAAAAAAGATTTACTTATTTATTCATGAGAGAGACAGAGACACAGGCAGAGGGAGAAGCAGGCTCCCTGCGGGGAGCCCCATGCAGGACTTGATCCCAGGACCCTGAGATCACCCCCTGAGCCAAAGGCAGGGTGTGATCACCTACCCAATTTCATGCCAAACGTCTTTCCTTAATACAAGGTAACGCCACTCAACTGACTTAATCTTATTATGTGCTATGATTACTTTCCTTCCCTTTGTCTAACTTGCCTTTATTATAGCTTTTAATGCAATGTATCCAGCCTTCTTAAAGATACTTTTTAGGACACCTGGGTGGTAGAGTTGGTTAAGCATTCGACTCACAGTTTCGGCTCCAGTTGTGATCTCAGGGTCATGAGATTGAGCCCCGCATTGGGCTCAGTGTGGAGTCTACTTGAGATTCTCTCTCCCTCTCCTTCTGCGCCTCCCACTTGTGCTTTCCTTCTCTCTCTCTCTCTCAAATAAATAAATAAATCTTTTAAAAAATAAAGATACTTTTCACAAACAATCATGGTATTTCAGGCAGGCCATGGGCAGACGATCATTAACAGTATACAACAACTTTCAAATTCCCTTTTTGGACTACCAAAAGCAGAAAGCCACTATGAAACCTAGTGAAGTCTTTGTGTGATTCTCTGAACAGGGAAAGTTTAGAGGGAGGGTTGACAGCTCACATTTAACATGTTGTTTAACAACTTTTCACAAGCCGACCCTGACTTTCAGGAAATGAAATGAGAATAGTAGAATTGCCAATCCGAAGATCCACAAACTAAAAAAGGAACTCATATGAGGGATGCCATCTCAGTGGTGACAATGTAAATTCCAGATTGCCTGACATACTGGGAACCATGTCTTGGGGTCAGGTTCCAACAGGCCTCTGGGCTTAAAGGAGTCAAATCTATGCTGAAGGCAGAGAGGGAGAAAAGGATGTAAAAAATGAATCTTAGTCTTTCCACACCACCAAGGCATTTGTGCCAAGGTGGCTCATGTGTGTTAACATCAAAGAATCCCCCTTCCTGAGAACCAAGAGGAAGTTTCTTGAAACTAGAAGGGAAAAATGTTTTTCCCCTTGTATCATCTAGCTCCAGAGATATTCTATTAGTAACAATACACTCTTCCCCCAAAACAACAACGAAGTGTTCTGGGTGCTGGTTAACGCAGCTTTAAAAAAAAAAAAAAAAAAAAGCAAAACAAGTTTCTACATTTTCATAAAACTTGATAAAAAATAGTATCTCAAACTGTGTGGTCACCAGAAGTACACAGTTATCAAAAATGCACATGTTTCACTTGGCGTGTCCAGTGCCTTTAGCTTTCTGTTCCTGATCTGTTGGGGCATTTCGGTTTTGGGCAGGGTCATTCCCATCCTTGCCGGCATCAGCTTTCCCCCTTTTGACCTTTGAGTACCTTCTCTCCCTTTTTTGTGGGGGCCTTTGTAGGCTTGGGCTTTGGCTTGGGAGAAGCAGGTTTAGCAGATAACCTTGCAGATCTTCTCTGTGGCTCATCCTTCACTTTGGCTTTATCTCCTTTAGCATCCACCATCCGCCTTCTCTTGGGCCCTAGGAACTGGAGGCCAGGATGCGGTGGTGCAGGAGCTTTGGCTGGTCAGATCATTCTCTTCTTTTCTTCTTCACACTGCTTCTAAGCCATGTGTGCTTGGCCAGATAAGGCTTCCTAACCCTCACCTTTTTCATATGTAAAATGGGATACTCACTACTCCATTTTCTTGTGTTCTAAGGAGCCTTTTATTTTCACTTCTTGTTTTAATGTTTGAAATTGAGATGCGTCTTATAACTACTGTCTTGAAAAGTGTTTTTCACCCTATGAAGTTGCTATTAAACTGATGTCTTCTCATTGGCAGCATTTGATAATTGAGAGACTGACTCATACACACCCCTCCAGGTTCTTCTAAAGTTTAAGATTATGTATGCAAGTGCTTGATACAGAGTCAGAGCTCAGGAAATTTTATTACGTTTCAGTAACTTGGTCATAGGCTGTATTACTAGGGCGTGCCAAAGCCTAGATTGGAACCAAGTTTGTAACCATAGTTACAGAGCTCCTTCTCTTCCAGCCCTAAACTCTAGCCCCAAATACTGAGGGAACTAGCTTATTATATTTGCTGTGAGTTGGTCCCCCACATCATGGGCCAGACTCCTTGATTCTCATAATTCTGTCTGCCTTTCCTAATTCCTACTGTCTTCACCAGGCATATATCATATTGAATCCATCATTTTAAAATCAAAATAGTAATCCTTACATTTTTTTAAAGATTTTATTTATTTATTTATGAGAGAGAGAGAGAAAGAGGCAGAGACACAGACAGAGGGACAAGCAGGCTCCATGCAGGGAGTCTGACGTGGGACTCAATCCCGGGTCTCCAGGATCACACCCTGGGCTGAAGGCAGCGCTAAACCACTGAGCCACCCGGACTGCCCCAAAATTGTAATCCTTAAATCAATGCACACAAGACTTTTATAATTATTCTTTGTTACATTAAGTTGTCATGTTATCTTTTGGAGATTGAGCTTCTGGGATAATAGGAACTAGGTGAAGCATCAAATGGGCTACTAGGCAAATAGAAAGATAAATCTTAAAATTGTCAAAATGAAGTTAAGTCTTTAGCCTACACCAATGCTCTCTGCTTTGTGCTTCTTATTTTTCTCCCAGAGGGAATCGACAATCCATCACTGTACTAGTGATCGGTGCCAATGCTCCCCTAACCACTGAAAGTGATTCTGAGTTGGGAAGGGGAGTGTGGCCAAGAATCTCAAGCACAAAGTTGGTATAGTGGATGGTGATGATGATGATAATTGATAATAATGATGATTTGCCTGCCCAGCATCCAATCTTTCTTCAATTGGAGAAACTCTGTCTTCCCTCCATCCTTATGATTTGTTAGAGGTAGGATTCATCCTAGGGGTGGTTGAAAAACCCAGGCCTGGACAATCAGCACATTTTATCCCTTTGGCCACAATATTTGGTTCAGGGATGAGTTAATAACTGAACATTTTTTGCTTAATCTAGTTTGAGTTTTAACTTTTTAATACTCTCAATTGAAAAAGTCCATCTTCACTAATGTAATTGGAAATCAAGACTGATTGGCAATTGAGGACGCCCCTAATAGCCACAGGCTCACACAGGAACTAAATCCTTAACAAGGAGCTGATGAGAATAGTTTTTCAGGGTCCCCTGGCACCATCAAGGAAGAGGCTTGCTCTCATGGGCCAACCGAGGTATAAAAGCAGCCAAGCAGATATTTTCATTAGGACTGAAGTCATCGTGGTACCACAAATCAATAACCTTTATTTAAAGCACACAGTTCCCTCTTCTTGAATCTAGTGTTTGTCAACTAATCATTTGGATTTAATTCAGCCTCTCTTCTCTGGGAAGGGAGTACATACAGCAGGCGAACCCCATACTCTGGGAGGTATTTGGTCAGGTAGTGCAAATAAATAAACTCATGGGTCTGGGGTTTTTTTGTTTTGTTTTTTTAAGATTTTTAAAATTTATTTATTCATGAGAGACACAAAGAGAGGCAGAGACATAGGCAGAGGGAGAAGCAGCAGGGTCCCTGCAGGGAGCCCAAAGTGGGACTCAATCCCAGGACCCTGGGATCACGATCTGAGTCGAAGGCAGACGCTCAACCACTGAGCCACCCAGGCGTCTCCATGGTTTACAAGTGAACTTCCTGTGAATTTGATTATCACAAGTTAGTCCAGTCACTGACTTCAACCTTGGGTCATTTAACACATTTGAATTTCTGAACCCATTGAATTGAAAATCATCACATCCCAAACAGAAATGATTAGCAGCAAAGAACCACCCTAAAGATGATCCCCAAACACCAAATCTTTAGATTATGTATTTGTTGTTTTCTCTTGAGGGAGGAGCAGAGCTCAAGTTCTTTGAAATGTATTTCACTCATCGAAGATTCTGGATGCACTGTGTCAGTAACCAATGAGAGTTTGATGGCTGATGGACTTGCCTGCTTTTTCCCCAAGACCTCAGCCACCAAACTTCACAATCCTTTTTGTGGTTGCTTAGATGTTAGCAATGGGAAGCTATGGCAGCCTTGGAAATATGTTCTAAAATGCTACCTGACAAAAATGATTCCGTCTTTCAGAAAGTTTTTAACCATGACGACCTTGATAAGATGTAAGGTTCTAGAGAAAGAGGTAGAAAATAAAATGTCTGATTTATTTTATAATATGGCTTCCTGCAGCATCTTCAGATAAAGAATGACATTTAAAGAAGATTTCTCTTCATTAAGAGACTTGATATTCCTACGTGAATCGCAAATATTAAACTATTAATAGACTTGCCAGGATTTTTGTTTATTAAGTATAACAATGCTGCATATCTACTAGGTACATGGCATGGGTTAAGTAAATGTTCTTTTTTACACAATCTAAGTGTAAGATACTGTCAAACTCATTTCACAATCATTTCATAAGCCAGATAAAGGCACTTACCACAAAGGTTGTAATGTTTTTTAAATGTCAGAGCAGTAACTGAACAATTATAAGAGTTAGGGCACATTTTATTATTAATTTGTCACTCTTACTGTGACATTAACTTCCTTCCTCCAAATTGCTCATTTGACATTTTTCCAATCCAGACTGTGTGAGAAGCTTCACAATGGACATTGACTTATTTTTTTCTTCTTTTTTACAATGTATTTAAAAAAAAACATAGAAATTAAGCACAAATACTTTCTTGTCGTGAAAGAAATTTCAAATGATATAAAAGCCAATGTTCCCTTTTATTCATACCCAATCTTACTCCCCTTTGCAGAAGTTAACTGTTTAGTGGATCCACTTCCAGCCACTTCTGTATGCATTTATGAAAAAATATGTGCATAGATCAGTATATGGTTTTTATTTTTGGTGTGTATGTGTTTATAAATTGGATCGTAGTGTATGTATTGCTTTGTGACTTGCCTTTTTCACTTCATGGGGATGTGTTATAGATCTCTCCATATCAGTACGTGTAGATTTATTCATACAATCGTTCTAAAAATATCTATTGAGCACTACTGTGGATTTTATTGTTGTTCAGCAAATATTCCCTCTCCTTTCCCCAGTTCTTCAGGGGAGGAGTCTGTTTCCCTATCCCATTGATGTGGAGCTTGCTCATATAATTTGCATAGGCCGATGGCATGTGGTTGGTGGAAGCGACAGTGTGCTAGATCCTAGCAGAAGTTTTTAGAGGCATTGCAAGTTCTGTTAGACTTCTTGGGCTCCTGCTAAAAAGCATAGTATGTCTCTCATATTCTTTAGTCTGGTCCCTGTTACAGGAAGACACATGGAGCAGACCAAGCCAACCCACAGCCTGGAGCAATGTTGTTTCCATGGAGTATAGAACAGTGAGCAATAAATAAACATTTGTTGTGGTAAGCCATTGAGATTTGGGGATTTTTGTGACTCAGCATGGTCACAGCCAAAGCCGACTGGTACACATACTTGTGTACCAGCCTGATGCAGGACTCAAACCCGGGACCCCAGGATCATGACCTGAGCCAAAGGCAGGTGCTCAACCACTGAGCTAGGTACTGTTCCAGATGCTGGGAAAGCAATAAAAACCCCTGTCTACGTGGACTTTACATTGAAAATCTGTATAATGAGGATCCCTGGGTGGCTCAGCGGTTGAGCACCTGCCTTTGGCCCAGGGTGTGATCCTGGAAACCTGGGATCAAGTCCCACATCAGGCTCCCTGCATGGAGCCTGCTTCTTCCTCTGCTTGTGTCTCTGCCTCTCTCTCTCTTTGTGTCTCTCATGAATAAATAAATAAAATCTTCACCAAAAAAAGAAAATCTGGATAACATTCCACCGAACAGTTGTACTATAGTAAAGTATTATCTCCTTTTCAGTCTCATAAGCCTTTTGTAGAAAGTGTTTAATGTGCAATGTCTGTGTGACTTCAAATCCTCTGTCTCCTCCCTCCCTTCCTTCTATTACTCTGACCATCTGTTCACTTCTCCCCTCTTCACCTTCTACCTGGACTGTGGGAAAAAACCATTGGTTCTCCTCTTGGTTCTGCCTATCCTCAGATGTCCCATGCATTATGATAGCTCCGACTTCTAGCCGTGGCCTTGCCTCATGTAAAATGCAGTTCTTACATTTTGTTCTTTACAAAACACAGCATGTGGCCTTCAATGTCCACCCCCTTCTTGGCTTTCCAACTCCATTCTTTCCTTAGTCTTACACTCTCATTTTTGCTAGATCACCCCACTTTGCTGCTCAGGACACCCTTCCTGTAAGTGAACTTCACCCAGAATTTTCCTTTCAGGACCAAGTTACTCACTTCCCCAGCTGCTGGGAGTGTTGGTGGATGCTGGCTTTCATATGAGTCCCTCTCTGGGGATTGCTCTCCAATGAAGAGGGCCACCTCACCCAAGATTCACATTCCCTTCCCGGGGAGATCCTATACCCAATGACAGGCACAAAGCAGTCTATAAAGGTCTATCCCCCTTGTCTCAAAGCAAGACAACTCTGAATAGTCATTCCACCTTCAGAACAATTCATGAAATTGGCAAAGCCTTTTTTTGGTGACTGTACTGTAGCCCAACACCCTCTTTTTCCTTATCCTCTTTCCCTCACTCTCCCACAAAGGTTGATCTCGATGACTCCCTAAGACATTTTCTGAATGCAAACCTCTATCTCAGAGTCTGCTTCCTGGGAAAACTGAGATAAAATATACCCTGTATGTCCTTGGGCCTTTCCCAGACCCTGGGACCCTTGACCTTGCTGTTTCCTCCACCTAGAAACCCTCCCTATAATCTTCTGCCAGTTAAAACTCCCCCATGATCTCCCTCAAACATCACCTATTCCATAAATTTTCCCCTGATTCCTCAACCCAGAAACCCTTGCTCTCTCTTCAAATCCCTCATTGGCAATATTCTTTTCATGTTTCTGTTATGGTGCTTTGGGGGCTGGCAGGTGGTAAGGGAAGAGCGTGGACTTTGGAGTCTAGCAGGGTGGTATTCCTTCCCTTGTCAGTTGTGTGACCATGGACTCCTCAGTTTTTCTCATCCATAAAATAAGAAAAAAAGGCTACTTTGTAGGATTAATATGAGCATTGAGTGAAATAACACAGAAAAAAATGCACAGATAGTGCATAAGAGGTGTCCAAGTTCAAGATCCTGCCAACACTCTCCTTTCTTCTTCCCTTTATTTATATCTTGTATCCTTGTTGATTATGCCAGTCATTTGTGGACTCATCTCATCTGCCTGTAGGCTTGGTAAGGACTGGAATATGTCTTCTTCCTCTTTTTTTTTTTTTTTAAGGATTGTATTTATTTGTTCATGAGAGGCACAGAGAGAGGCAGAGACATAGGCAGAGGGAGAAGCAGGCTCCATGCAGGGAGCCTGATGCGGAACTCGATCCCAAGACCGCAGGAGCACAACCTGAGCCAAAGGCAGATGCTCAACCACTGAGCCACCCAGGTGCCCCAATGTCTTATTTTTGCATTCACACAGTGCTTAGCACAAAGAGCTTAATAAATGTTGTTGAACTGAATGGCACTTTTTTTTTTATGATAGTCACACAGAGAGAGAGAGAGAGGCAGAGACACAAGCAGAGGGAGAAGCAGGCTCCATGCACTGGGACCCCGACGTGGGATTCGATCCCGGGTCTCCAGGATCGTGCCCCTGGGCCAAAGGCAGGCGCCAAACCGCTGCGCCACCCAGGGATCCCTGAATGCCACTTCTGAACAGAATCTTCTAGCTTGTTTTCGGATCTAAGAATTTCTATGTTGTATCCCATAATTCATAAATTCAGCACACAAAGGAGTCCAGAATGTCTATTTATGGGATCTCAATAGGAACGGTACCCCAGCTGCACTAAAGTGCTCCATGCCTTTGCTCATGCTGCCTTTCTTCTTAGAATGTCCTTCCCCTGGTTTATTGGGCTAACTTCCACTCATCCTTTAAAATTAAACTCAGGGGAATCCCTGGGTGGCTCAGTAGTTTGGCGCCTGCCTTTGGCCCAGGGCAGGATCCTGGAGTCCAGGGATCGAGTCCCACGTCAGGCTCCTGGCATGGAGCCTACTTCTCCCTCTGCCTGTGTCTCTGTCTCTGTCTCTGTCTCTCTCTCTCTCTCTCTCTCTATGTCTATCGTGAATAAATAAATAAAACCTTTTAAAAAAGTATATCATTAAAAATAAATAAATAAATAAAAATAAAAAAATAAAATTAATCTCAGAACGGGGAGCCTGGGTGGCTCAGTCACTTAAGTGTCTGCCTTCAGCTCAGGTCATGATCCCAGGGTCCTGGGATTGAGCCCCAGGTCGGGCTCCTTGCTCAGTGGGGAGTGTGCTGCTCTCTCTCCCCACCTGCTTGTGCTCTCAAATAAATAAATAAAATCTTTTTTAAAAATGAGAATAAGAGTCTGCTTCTCTCTCTCCCTCTGCCCCTCCCCCTGTTTGTTCTCTCTCTCTCTTTTTTTTTTCTCTCTCTCTCTCTTTCTGTGTCAAATAAATAAATAAAATTTAAGAAAATATAATTAATCTCCAAACATGATCTCTAAAATGTTTTTCTGGGCTCTCCAAACAAGATAAGTTGCTGTTGCTCCACAGTGCTTACAAAATATCCTGCGCCCTGTACTTCTTTACCACTCTATTTTTGTGTGTCTGCTTCTGTGTCTGCCTCTGCCTCTCGTTCTAGACTAGGAGCCCTTTCATGGCCTGGCAGCTGGCAGTGTCTGATGCAAACACAGAATCCAGCTCATGTTTGTTAAACGAATGATGGGGTGCACGAATGATGGGGCTCATTAACAGTCCTGGTATGTGAGTGTGCAGCCCCACTGGCTAAGAAGTTATAGACTGGGTCTCTTGTCACATTGTCTGTCTTCACTCAGACTTTTAAACTTGCAATAAATATGTCTCTTAAATCTTCTGAATCCCTTTTCATTTGACTGGCTGGCTGTTTTGCAAAGGGAGCAGCCTAGGCGATGCTTTTCTGGCCTGCTGTTTCCCAATGAGCAGGTTGGGACACTTTGGTGTGTCATGAAAATGTTCTTAATGTGTCACAATATCCTTGGTTTCCTCATTCTTTGTTATCAATTTCTGACCCACAAGATAGTATTAGTGGTGTTGTGGTAGAAAGAGCAGGTGGGACAATACAGTCACATATGTGAGGGACTAGAGGTCAGGTGCTTGGGGTGGGCATGGCTATAGAGCTGGATCAGCAAAGGGCTGGACGGGATACAGCAGGAGGCAGGAGGCCACACACCCTGCCTTGTCTCTGCATCCTGCTTTGCACAAAGTTGGTGAACATAGAGATTTCAAATGGCTGCAAATGAAAATTTGCCCTGTATGTGTCTGTGCAAAGAACGCTCACATATTACAACTCTTGTAGTTGCAAATGATGGAAGAACACCTGGAACCGCCTGAGGCAAAATGAAGGATATGCTGGTTCATGTAGAAAACTCTGGTAAAGGCAGAGATGCAGCTGGCTTCTGGGAGAAACAGGGACCGAGGCTATTGCCCCACTACGGTAGAGAGTACTGGTTTCTCTGTATCAGATTTCCTCTTCCAGACAGGCTTTTCCACCAGACCAGACCACGGATGACTCAGCTGCCAGCTCTCATCTTCCCACGTTTCATTCATCCAAGTCACAAAACAAGTATCTATGGAGCACCTATTATATCGCCAGCCATTGTTCTGGATGCTGGAAGAACAACAAGAAAAAAAACTTCTTTTCATATTCTGGGGGAGGAAATTCAGGCAGCATACAAAAGTAAAAAGCAGTCTTTTATAGTATATTAAAAAGTAATAAATGCTATGGAAGAAAAAGATCAAGCATAGAAGGGGGATCAGGAGTGGGGATGGGGGTGGGGGGGAATGTCGTGATTTAAATAGTCAGGGAAGGGGCACCTGGGTGGCTCAGTGGTTGAGTGTCTCCCTTTGTCTCAGGGCATGATTCCGGGGTCCTGGGATCAAGTCCTGCATCGGGCTTCCCACAGGGAGCCTCCTTCTCCCTCTGCCTATGTCTCTGCCTCTCTCTGTGTGTCTCTCATGAATAAATAAATAAAATATTTTTTAAAAACTATGATGGGGCACCTGAGTGGCAGGTTAGGTGTCGATTAGGTGTCCAATTCTTTGATTTGGCTCAGGTCATGATCTCAGGGTCATAAGATCAAGCTCCTCGTGGGGCTCGGCACTCAGCACAGAGTCTTGCTTAAGTTTTTCTTTCCCTCTCCCTCTGCCCCTCCCCGCTGCTCTCTCACTCTTTCTCTCTAAAATAAATAAATAAGTTTTTTTCTTTTAAAAAAGAAATAAGCGATGATAGCACAGTAATTATGAACCAGAAGAAGATGGGATGGTAAAAAAAAAAAAAAAGAAGATGGGATGGTTCAATTCTATTATTCTGGGTTCATCACTTGGAGTCTGTATTTGTTTTTAAAATTTAAAACAGTGAAGCAAAGTGCAAACTGTGATATTTAACATTTTTGCGGGTTCGAAAATTCAAATATGTTAAATTACTTGAGGTTGAGCTCACTGATTGGACTGACACGTGATAAATTCGCAAGTTGCCTAATGCAATAATCCAGGTGAGATATTATGGAGGTTGGGACCAGGTTTGCTCCCTGAGAAGGACTGCTACTGTTTCCCAAGTTCCAATTAAAAGGGGAATGAGGGCTATGAGGTCATGGGGTCACATAGTCACCAGTATGGCTGGCTTACCCAATGGGAGCACTTGGGTAGAAGGGGAGAAGGAGCAGTTTCTCTTATATGTGGAGAGCTGTCTCTAGAAGAATGGAAAAGTGGGAGGAAAACACTTCAAACACTGTTTACTCAAGATGGCTTTAAAAATGAACATAGGGAAAGGGAGGGAAAAATAAAATAAGATGAAAACGAGAGAGTGGCAAACCACGAGAGACTCTTGACTCTGGGGAACAAACTGAGGGTCACTGGAAGGGAGGTGGGTGGGGGCATGAGGTAACTGGGTGATGGGCATTAAGGAGGGCACTTGATGGAAAGAGCACTGGGCGTGATATGTAATTGATAAATCACTAAGCTCTACCGCTGAAACTAATAATACGCTATATGTTAACTAAATTTAGTTTAAATAAAAATTAAGATAAAAAATAAATACAAATTTAGAAGCATTCTCTTGCCTTTGCCTCTGTGTTTGGGTATATTTGGGAAAAATCCTGTGCCTATAACTCACATAATAAACTCCAGTACATCTGTAGACTAGTCTGCAGGAAACAGAGCTAAGGTTTTTGTGAAGAACCAAGCCATGAGATTTCATCCTGACACAATGTCTTTTAAAGTCTTTGTCTTCCTGCTCAGAGAAGTTTTCTTTGTTGAAATATAGCTTACTCGATTTCTTATTTGCTGTCACAACAAATGACCTAAATGGTTCCATATGTGCACATCTGGTTTTCTTAAAAACTACCTCTTTAGAGCACCATCTCGATTCTCTGAAAAGAGAGAACATGTTACAAACACTGCATTATTTATGCCATCTTTGATACTGAGTGACTCTTGAAAATGCTAGGTAGAAATTTAGGAATCTAAAGAATAATAAAATAGGCTCTTCCAATTACAATGAAAGATTCTAAACACAGAAGTGGTCCCCCTTTCACTTGTCTTGAGTGGTCTTTTGTTTTTTGTTTTGTTTTTAAATATTTTATTTATTCACGAGAGACACACACAGAGAGAGAAAGAGGCAAAGACACAGGCAGAGGGAGAAGCAGGCCCCATGCAGGGAGCCCGACGAGGGACTCAATCCCAGGTCTCCAGGATCACGCCCTGGGCTGAAGGCGGCGCTAAACCCCTGAGCCACCCGGGCTGCCCTTGAGTAGTCTTTTGTATTTAACCTGATACAGACTCCATGAGTGATCCTTGAACAGTGGGCTCTTCCTCAATTTTTTTTTCATAGAAGTATGGTATATGATGAGATCTGCAAACATTTCAGATGATATTCAGGACTGAAATCTGTATCTTTTGCAATTTTAATGCTTGCTCTCCCATCTCAACTTTTATTATTATTAAATATTTTTATATTTATTTATTTTAGAAGGAAAGAGAGACAAGGGGCAGAGAGCATTCCAAGCAGATTTTGAGCTGAGCACGGAGCCCAGTGATGTGGGGCTCGACCCCACAACCCTGAGACCATGACCTGAGCCAAAACCAAGAGTCGGGTGCCCAAACGACTGCACCACCCAGGTACCCCTCAACTTTTTTTTTAAATATTTTTTTAAAGATTTATTTATTTATTTTTAAAGATTTATTTATTTATGATAGACATAGAGAGAGAGAGAGAGAGAGAGAGAGGCAGAGACACAGGCAGAGGGAGAACCGGGCTCCATGCCGGGAGCCCCACGTGGGACTCGATCCCGGGACTCCAGGATCACGCCCTGGGCCAAAGGCAGGCGCTAAACCCCTGAGCCACCCAGGGATTCCCCCCCACCTCAACTTTTAGTATATTTAGCACTCTTGGTTGAGAATTTAATGTTATCTTGTAACTTGGAAGGAGAAGCTGAATATTTTTCTTCACTTATAAGCTTACCTATGGCCTTTCTAGAATGAGAAGTTTAGACTTTGTCTCTCTCTATGTTCTCTGAGGTACAGCCAGATGGGAAAAATTCTTGTTAGGCCACCATTCTGTCCACTGCTGATTCTATGGTCTACGTCTTCTGACAGCCACAAACAACAGGAGGTATGCAATCAGGGTGCGTGGGTGGCTCGGTCAGTTAAGCATCTGCCTTTGGCTCAGGTCACGATCCCTAGTCCTGGGATCAGGCCCACATCCGGTTTTCTGCTCAACGGGGAGTCTGCTTCTTCCTCTCTCTCCCTCTGCCGGCTGTTGCCCCTGCTTGTGCTCCGTCTCATTCTCTCTCTCTCTCTCTCTGTCAAATAAAAAAAAAAAGATGGGCAGCCTGGGTGGCTCAGCGGTTTAGTGCCACCTTCAGCCCAGGGTGTGACCCTGGAGACCCAGGATCAAGTCCCATGTCAGGCTCCCTGCCATGGAGCCTGCTTCTCCCTCTGCCTGTCTCTCTGCCTCTCTCTCTCTCTCTGTGTGTCTTTCATGAACAAATAAATAAAATATTTTAAAAAATAAAATAAATAAAAAAATAAAAAAGAAGGTATGCAATCTATTTGTAAGGTATAAAGAACAATGTGACAAGTACAAGCCAAGCTAACTTAAGAAATACTACTAGATCCCCTGTATATCCTTCTTCTGCAGAATCCTTTCCATTATTCCAGAGGCCACTACTATCCTGAGCTAAACTTTACTTTTTCTATTTTATTATGTTATTGTTTTGTTTTTTCTTGAGTGAGTATGGATTATTTTGTACGTATGAAAGAGTGTAAGATATGTAACAAACACCCATTTATCTACCATCTCGCTGAAGCAGTAGACTATTACCAAGACCACTGAAGTTTCTATATTCCTCTTTGATCTTAAAAACTACATCCTCCAGCTCTTTTCTAAATTTTGTGTTTGTTATATCCTTGTTTGTCTTTATAGGCTTACTACATTTTTATGTAGCACTAAATAATGCATTCTTCAGTTTGACATTTTAAACTTCATGCAAATAGTGTGTATTCATCTGCGACTTGCTTTTTGTGATCAGCATGATATGTGGGAGACAGTCTAGGGCAATGAGGATCGATTATGCTGGCTGTGTACTGCACAACTGTGGGGGGAGCTATTTGCTTTGAGGTCCGGGCAAATGGTAACTCCTGGAGTTGGACAGCATACAACTTGCTTGATTGTGATGGCTACAATAAATTGTGTTTCCAAAGATGGCCACAAAAATCTTTCCCATCCCACAGGCTCTTTTGCCATGTGATCTCATCTTACCCTCACCTACAAGAGGAGTCTGTTTCTCCTCCCCTTGGATCTGAGCTGGCCCTCTGATTCATAGAATGAATGAGAAGCAATGCTGGGTGACTAACAAGGTTAGGAATTAAGAGATCTATGGCTTCTGACTTCACTATTTGGGATGCTCCCTCTTAGAAGCCAGCCACCATATAAGAAATCTGATTACTTCGAGTCCCGCGTCGGGCTCCCTGCATGGAGCCTGCTTCTCCCTCTGCCTCTCTCTCTCTCTCTCTCTCTCTCATAAATAAATAAAATATTTTTAAAAAAGAGGAGATCCCTGGGTGGCTCAGCGGTTTGGCACCTGCCTTTGGCCCAAGGCACGATCCTAGAGTCCAGGGATCGAGTCCCCCATCGGGCTCCCAGCATGGAGCCTACTTCTCCCTCTGCCTGTGTCTCTGCCTCTCTCTCTATGTCTATCATGAATAAATAAGTAAAATCTTTTTTAAAAAATAAAAGGAAATCTGATTATTGCCAGAGCACCATGTTGTGAGGATGTCCTAATTAACCAAATGGTAAGACTGAGTCCACTCAGGGGAGCATTTGGGTGCCCCCCACGTGAATGAAAGAAGCTTTATTGGACCTTCGAGTCCAGCCTACTTACCAACCAAATGCAGCTGAGGGAATGACCTCAGAAGATCCGATGTGGAGCAGAAATAGTGACCTAAGCCGAAACCAAATTCCTGTCTCACAGTATCATGAGCAAATAAAATGAAGTGGCCCTTCAGAACATGCATGGTTGTCCCAAGTTGGGCTGACCAGTCATTGGATGTGGCCATCCCAGTAAGGAAAGTGACGTTGTCTGAGGCAGTTCTCTGAAGCTGAGGCAGACCCTGAAGGGCTTGACAGCTGAAGGTCAGCTGTCAACAGCACCTCCAGCAGCTGAGGCCCCAAGTCTTCCCTTGAAGGGAGTCTTGGAAGTGCATCGCAGTGTCCACAAATATTGTATTCCTCTTGATGGATATTTGGATTCCTGAGACCATTAGACATTCTATTGTGTTTTCTAATTATATTAAAGTTTTGCTGCTCAATTATATAAATTTCTGCATGAACCTGGAAGTGATTATTTTGACATGAGGTAAACATCAATTTTTAATTTGACAGAGAGAGAGAGAGAGAGAGAGCACAAGCAGGGGCAGTGGCAGAGGCAGAGGGAAAAATAGACTCTCTGCTGAGCAGGGAGCCCAAACCAGGGCTCGATCCCAGGACCCTGGGATCACGACCTGAGCTGAAAGTGGATGCTTAACTGACTGAGCTACCCAGGTGCCCCAAGATCCATTTTTTTCATATAACTAAATTAGTTTGCAGTGATGCCTCTGTCATGTCAAGTGTCTCTATATGTTTTAGTGTGTTGCCAGCTGTTACTGTGTTCTTTTGGCTCATTTGTCCATCTCTGAGCTAATATCATGGTACCTTAATTACTATACATTTATAAGACTTGGAGCAGAATTCCTCAACATTGTCACTCTTTTTCAGGGATGTGTGTGCTATTCTTGACTCAACTCTACCATATAAATTTTAAATCAATTTGTCAAATTCCACACACACCCAAAATACACTATAAGTTTTTTGTTTTGTCCTGTTTTCTATGAAAATGGCTTCATATTAGAAGTGGTCTGTATCTTAATTATAATATGAGAAACACTGAGTTGAGAGATTTGCTAACTACTTGTAGTGGGTTGAATGGTGTCTCTCCCCACCTTACCTCACCACCCTCCCCCAAAGGTATGGCTACATCTTGGGACCCTGGGTGGCTCAGTGGTTGAGCGTCTGCCTTTGGCTCAGAGCATGATCCCAGGGTTCTGGGATAGAGTCCCACATCAGGCTCCCCACAGGGACCCTGCTTCTCCTTCTGCCTATGTCTCTGCCCGTGTGTCTCTCATGAATAAATAAATAAAATCTAAAAAAAATTTTTTTAAAGATATGGCCACATCTTAATCCCTGGAACCTATACATGTGACCTTATTTGGAAAAGGTGTCTTTGCAGATATAATTAAGAGTTTTGAAAAAAGGAAATATCCTGGGTTATCCAGGTGGGCCCTAATTTCAATTTTAGGTATTCTTATTTTTTTAAAGATTTTTTAAAATTTATTTATTCATGAGAGACAGAGAGAGAGGCAGAGACACAGGCAGAGGGAGAAGCAGGCTCCATGACTCCATCCGGGGTCTCCAGGATCACACTCCGGGCTGCAGGAGGCGCCAAACCGCTGTGCCACCGGGGCTGCCCCATTAGGTATTCTTATAAGAAAAACAAGGGGCTCAGGTCATGATCCCAGGGTCCTGAGATCAAGCCCCACATCTGAGTCCCTGCTAACCGGGGAACCTGCTCCCTCTCCTGCTCCACCTGTTTGTTTTCTCTCTCTCTCTCTCTCTCTCTCTCTCTCTCTCTCTCTCTCTCTCCCTCTGTCAAATACATAGAAAAATCTTGGTCAGGTTCACTCACAAATGCTGTTCTCAGGTTAAAAGATGCAAAGGCAGTGGGCATCTTGGTAATGTCATCCCTCAACATTTCTATCACATTGGGTCATCTGCTCCAATTTGGCCTGGTTGCATATGTCTGATGATGCACAGTTGTCATCCAGGAAATCCCTTCACTGTCTACATGGGGATTCTCTTGGTGTTTTCCACGCTGGATCTCCTATTTCCCGTGTCTCATATCTTCTTTTGTCTTGATTTGGTCATCTCATTTTGGTGAGCACTTCCTCTAGTAGATTCTTGGGAAACTGTGCTTGGAAAATAAGTATTTTGAGACCTTGCATATTTACCTTTATTTATCTATTCTAAAATGATAGTTTAGTCAAGTATAGCATTTTAGACTGGAAATAATTTTCTTTCAGAATTTTGAAGCATGGCTCCATTGTTTGCTTGATTTCATTGCTGCTATGAAGGATAAAGCCATTCTGATAGCTGATCCTTTGTATAAAACCTTTTTTTTTCTGTTCTAGAAGCTTCCATTAGTTCCCATTGTTTTGAAGTTACCTTGATGTAGGTGTATTTTCTTCAATTGTGCTTTGCTTTAAGTGGGTCTTTTTATCTGACAATTCATGTCCTTGACTTTGGAGAAATTCTCTTTAATTCTTTCAGTGATGATTTTCTCACCCCTGCTTTCAATATGTTTTCTTTTTGTAACTCCTATTTTCCAGATGTCATACCTCTTGGTATGGTCCTTTCATTTTCTTACATTTCTTTCCTGACCATTATTCTTTTTTTGTCTTTCAATATCACTATTGCGTGTTTCATTTCTGCTACCATCTTACTATGTTTTTACTTGCCAAGAGTTCATTTTCGTTTTCTATTTTAAAAATAGAACTATATTCTTGTTTCATAGATACAATATCTTTTCCAATCTCTTTTAATATATTAAGGATAATTATTTTTAAAGTTTTCTTTTCCTTGCATAGATTATATTTCCTTTAGGTTGCTTTCATCCCTTTGTGTGTTTACAGTCTGTTTGTTTTGGACTCCATCTTCTGTATTAGAGGTTTTCCTGTGATGTTTGTTTGACCTTGTTTGAGTGCCTATGATTAAAAGTCTAGGATTAAAAGTTGATTGAAAGCTCTGACCCCATGAATGGGACTTGTTGACTTTGAGCTTTACTGTAGAGTAATTTGAGTGCATCATTTGGGGGGTAATCCCTAAGGTCAGTATCTTTAAGTCTTTCTTCATTCCCCAGAGGGAATTAGAGGAGGATCATCTAATTGGAGGGTAAATGTTTGGCTGTCAGAGTTTTGTGATCCAACCAGAGAGGAGGACTTGGGAGAGACGGGGTGGACTCTCAGTATTTAGCATTTAGGGATTTGGTCACCTATCTCCTTGGTTTGTACCAAGTACTTCTGTCTTCCGATGTACCTATTGTCTGCAGTGCAGAGGCCTCTTGTTGATTTGTATAGGGAATAAACCTCCATATTTCTGTCATTTTAGGGAAGAACAGTTGCTTTAGCTTTCAGGAAAGCTTCATAACTTTCTCTATAAATGTTATGGATATAGGGATGCCTGGGTGGCTGGCTCAGTGGTTGAGTGTCTGCCTTCAGCTCAGGGCATGATCCCGGGGTCCTGGGATCGAGTCCCACTTTAGGGCCCCTGCATGGAGCCTACTTCTCCCTCTGCCTGTGTCTCTGCCTCTCTCTGTGTCTCTCATGAATACATAAATAAAATCTTTACCAAAAAAATGTAATGAATATATTGGATTTATTTCTATATATCTTTTCTTGCTTTTCTTAGTGGTATATTTTGAAACATGTTTTCTATCTGTTACTATTGTATAGAAATGAAATTAATTTAATTTAACTTTAAAGATTTATTTATTTATTTGAGAATGAGAGAGAGCATGAGCAGAGGGTAGGGGGAGAAGCATGCTACCCACCTGAGCAGAAAGCCTGTCACGGCTCTCAGTCCCAGGACATTGGGATCATGACCTGAGCCAAAGGCAGACCTTAACTGACTGAGCCACCCAGGCACCCTGAAATGGAATTAATTTTAGATCTCTCCATTTTAACCAACCATCCTCAATTATTCTATTAACTCTAATTATTTGTCAGCTAATCTCCTTGGATTTTCTGTGTTAGCAATCCATTACTTTTCAAATAATGATTATTTTTCCCCCTTTTCAACCGTTATAACCTATAAACGTTATAAGTTCTCTTTCTCCTTTTACTTAAACAGGATCCTTAGTTTGGTGTTAACATAAGGTGGTAATAGTCCTTGAGTTCTTTCTGATCTGATTTTAAAGGTGAAGTTCTTATGTTTCAGATTTAGGTATTTGGTTGGTTTTTGGGTTTTGGTAAATAATTTTATTAAGTTATCTTTTAATCCTAGATCATTAGGCAATTTTATTCCAAATAGGTATTGAATTACATTGAATGCTTTTACTGCATTTAGTAAGATAATTTTTTTCTCTCTTAATCAGTGAATAAAAATCATGAATTTTCTAATATTAAACCAACTTTGCCTTGCTGAGATAAGCATAGCTTAGTTATGATGTTTATCTGTTCTGTTCATTGGTAGTTCATTGGCATATGATTTGTTTAGGGTTTTTACATCTGTGTTGGTAAGTGAAATTATGCTGCTTGTAGTATTCCTTTCTTGTACTCTTTTTTTTTTAAGATTTTATTTATTGATTCGAGAGACAGGGTATGAGGGGGGAGAGAGCATGAGCAGGGGGGAGGGGCAGGGGGAGAGGGATGAGCAGACTCCCCGCTGAGCAGAGAGCCTGATGCAGGATTCAGTCCCAGGACACTGGGATCACGACCTGAGCGGAAGGCAGATGCTCAATCACTGAGCCACCCAGGCATCCCCTCTTTCTTGTACTCTTATCTGTGTTTGTTATCAAGGTTATACTAACCTCGTAACATTGGAAAGCTGGAGTGTTTCATATTTCTGTTCCGTGGAAGAATTGTCATGATTTTGGAAAGAGATTTTTTTTTAAGATTTTTATTTATTTATTTGAGAGAGCTTATAATTTTCTTATTTATTTATTTATTTATTTATTTATTCGTTTATTTATTTAAATTCAATTTGCCAGCATATAGTATAACACCCAGTGCTCATCTCATCGCATGCCTTCCTTAATGCCCATCACCCAGTTACCGCATTCTCCCCCAACCCCCTTCTGCAATCCTCTGTTTCCCAGAGTTAGGATCTCTCATGGTTTGTTTCCTCTCTAATTTTTCCCCACTTAGTTTTCCTCCTTTCCCTTATGGTCCCTTTCACTATTTCTTATATTCCACATATGAATGAGACCATATAATAATTGTCTTATACTTTTCAATATATCTTGCCTGCTAGTCTTTTATGGTCATACTTTCCTCCAACTCACCATTGCTAACTCCTGGTAGTTACAAACCTGTTCACCATTTCTATAATTTTATCATTTTGAGAATGTTATATAAATGGACTCGAATAGTACATCATCTTTAAGACTGACCTTTTTCTTTTTTTTCTTTTTTAAAGATTTTATTTATTTATTCATGAGAGACACAGACAGAGAGAGAGGCAGAGACACAGGCAGAGGGAGAAGCAGGCTCCATGCAGGGAGCCCATGATGATGGGACTCCATCCGGGGACTCCAGGATCACGCCCCAGGATCATGTCCCAGGCCGCGCTAAACTGCTGAGCCACCCAGGGATCCCCCGAGACTGATCTTTTTCACTTGGCCTAATGCCCTTCAATCCATTAGAATTGTTGTGTGTATTGATAGTTTGTTCTTTTGTATGGCTGAGGAGTAGTCCATGGTATTGATGTACCAGAGGGTTTTTTTTTAAACTATTTATCTATTAAAGGACATTTTAGTTGGCTCAAGTTTTGACTATTACAAATAAAGCTGCTAATATTCGATAAAGGAGGAAAGACTATCCATTGGAAGAAAGACAGTCTCTTCAATAAATGGTGCTGGGAAAATTGGACATCCACATGCAGAAGAATGAAACTAGACCACTCTCTTTCACCATACACAAAGATAAACTCAAAATGGATGAAAGATCTAAATGTGAGACAAGATTCCATCAAAATCCTAGAGAAGAACACAGGCAACACCCTTTTTGAACTCGGCCATAGTAACTTCTTGCCAGATACATCCACGAAGGCAAAAGAAACAAAAGCAAAAATGAACTATTGGGACTTCATCAAGATAAGAAGCTTTTGCACAGCAAAGGATACAGTCAACAAAACTCAAAGACAACCTACAGAATGGGAGAAGATATTTGCAAATGACATATCAGATAAAGGGCTAGTTTCCAAGATCTATAAAGAACTTATTAAACTCAACACCAAAGAAACAAACAATCCAATCATGAAATGGGCAAAAGACATGAACAGAAATCTCACAGAGGAAGACATAGACATGGCCAACATGCATATGAGAAAATGCTCTGCATCACTTGCCATCAGGGAAATACAAATCAAAACTACAATGAGATACCACCTCACACCAGTGAGAATGGGGAAAATTAACAAGGCAGGAAACAACAAATGTTGGAGAGGATGCGGAGAAAAGGGAACCCTCTTACACTGTTGGTGGGAATGTGAACTGGTGCAGCCACTCTGGAAAACTGTGTGGAGGTTCCTCAAACAGTTAAAAATATACCTGCCCTACGACCCAGCAATTGCACTGTTGGGGATTTACCCCAAAGATACAAATGCAATGAAACGCCGGGACACCTGCACCCCGATGTTTCTAGCAGCAATGGCCACTATAGCCAAACTGTGGAAGGAGCCTCGGTGTCCAACGAAAGATGAATGGATAAAGAAGATGTGGTTTATGTATACAATGGAATATTACTCAGCTATTAGAAATGACAAATACCCACCATTTGCTTCAACGTGGGTGGAACTGGAGGGTATTATGCTGAGTGAAGTAAGTCAGTCGGAGAAGGACAAACATTATATGTTCTCATTCATTTGGGGAATATAAATAATAGTGAAAGGGAAAATAAGGGAAGGGAGAAGAAATGGGTGGGAAATATCAGAAAGGGAGACAGAACGTAAAGACTGCTAACTCTGGGAAACGAACTAGGGGTGGTAGAAGGGGAGGAGGGCGGGGGGTGGGAGTGAATGGGTGACGGGCACTGGGTGTTATTCTGTATGTTAGTAAATTGAACACCAATAAAAAAAAATAAAAATAAAAAAAAAAAAAAAAAAAAAACAAATAAAGCTGCTATGAACATTTGTGTATATATTTTCTTAAAAGATTTATTTATTTTAGAGAGAGAGAAAGGGAAGGGGCAGAGGGAAAGGGAGAGAGAATCCTCAAGCTGAGTATCTGCTGAGCACAGAGCTTGACATGGGGCTTGATTCCCAGACCCTGAGATAATGACCTGAGCTAAAATTAAGAGTCAACTGCTTAACAGACTGAACCGCCCAGGCTCCACTTGTGTACACATTTTTGTGCAGACATAAGTTATCATTTCCCTGAGATAAATGCCCAGGAGTCCTTTTGCTGGATGATATGGTAAGTATATGTTTAGTTTTCTAAGGAAATTGCAAACTATTTTCCAGAATGGTTGTACCATTTTATAATTTGATGGTAAAAAGCAAACAATCCACTTAGAAGATAAAGAAAAGCAATGAAGTGATATTTCATTGAAGAGGATATACAGATATAAGCACATAAAAAGATGTTCAACATCACTAGCCAATAGCACTGTTAGAAAAGTAAAATATGGGGCAGCTGGGTGGCTCAAGGGTTTGAGCGTCTGCCTTCCACTCAGGTTGTGATCCCAGGGTTCTGGGATCAAGTCCCACATCAGGCTCCCTGAGAGGGGCCTGCTTCTGCCTCTGCCTATGTGTCTGCCTCTCTCTGTGTGTGTCTCATGAATAAATAAATAAAATCTTAAAAATGAATAAATAAATAAATAAATAAATAAATAAACAAACAAAATCTTAAAAAAAAGAAAAAGAAAAGAAAAGCTAAAATATAAACAATCAAAGACAGTATCAAATGCTGGCAAGGATGTGGAGAACCTGGATCTCTAAACATTGCTGGTGAGAATGTAAAATTATATATATTCTATATACAATTCCATTATTAGATATATTTTACAATTATTTTATCCAGGTATATATCTTAGTTTTCCATTCTTATAATAGTCTCTCAGAGTTTTAAATTTCGATGAAGTCCAATTTATTGACTTTTTTCTTTTTTTATTTACTTTTTAAAAATTTTTTTTTTAATTTATTCATGAGATACATGCAGAGAAAGGCAGCGACATAGGCAGAGGGAGAAGCAGGCTTCCTATGGGGAGCCTGACTCAGGACACTATTCCAGGACCCGGGATCATGACCTGAGTCAAAGGCAGATGTTCAACCACTGAGTCGCCCCAGTGCCCCCCCCCCATTTTTTTTACATGTTTTAAAACTTTTTTCTATTTAGAACTGTGCTTTTGGTTTCACGTTTGCCTAGCCTCAGATCCAAGGATTGTTCCCATGCTCTCTTCTAAAGTTTTATAGTTTTGTCTTTTGCATTTAAATATATCATTGATTTTGAGTTGATTTCTATAGAATTTATGAAGCTTAAGTCGAGGTTCATTTCATGGATTGATTGATTATCTATGGATGTTCAATTGCTTTAGCACCATTTATTAAAAAGATGATCTTTTCTCCATCAAATTGCTTTTGCATCTTTGTCAAAAAAAAATCAGCCAGTCTTGCTTACCCGTTCTATTTTGGGGTTCTGTATTCTGTTTCATTGATTTATGTGTATATTCCTCTGCCCATATTATACTGTCTTGATTACTGTAGCTATATAATAATAATTATATAGAGTGCTCCTTTCCAATTTTCTATTTCCCAACTTTATTTCAAAATCCTTTTAGCTCTTCCAGTTCCATTACCTTTCCAAATACATTTTAGAAAATTTTGTTTATATCTACAAAAAGTCTTACTGGGATATTAATAAGAATTGCATGAAACCTGTGTATCAGTTTGGGGAGAAATGAAACTTTTATTATGTTGAATTTTCCAATCCATGGATATGCTGGCTTTCCATTTATTTAAATATTTTATTTCTGTCATCAATGTTTTGTAGTTTTTAACATAAAAGTATAGTATATATTTTGTTATATTTATCCCAAAGTATTTCTCTTTTATTTTTGAGTGGTTGTAATGGTATTGCTTTTCCTTTTGTTGTCCACATGTTCATTGACAGTACATAGGAATACTATTGATTTTTATATGTTGATCTTGTTTCCTATGACCTTGCTAAATTCACTTATTAGTTCTAGGAGTTTTTATGTAGATTTCTTGGCATTTCCTATGTAGATCATCATGTCATCTGAAAATAGGGATGCTTTGGTTTCATCCTTCTTGATCTGTATGGTTTGTATTGCCTGATCGTTCTGGCAAGGATTCCAGTATTATGCTGAATAACAGCAAAAAGAGCAGACATCTTTGCCTTGTTCTGGATCTTAAAAGGAAATCATTGTCTTTCACCATGTGTTTCACGGCAGCTATAGGATTTTTGAAGGCATTCTTTATCAATTGAGGAAGCTACTCTCTATTCCTAATTTTTTTTAACATTTTATTGATTTATTTGACAGAGAGAGAGAGGGAGCACAAGCAGGGGGAACAGCAGAGAGGAAGAAGCAGCTCCCTGCTGAGAGGGAGCCAGACATGGGATTCAATCCCAGGACCTTGAGATCATGACCTGAGCCTAGGGCAGATATATGCTTAACCGACTGAGCCACCCAGGAGCCACTCTATTCCGAATTTTCTGAGCATTTTTATCATTAATATGCGTTGAATGTTTTTTGCATTATTTTTATTGAGATAAAATTAAAATTTTATTGAGATAAAACATAACAAAGAATTAATTATTTAAACCATTCAAAGTGTACAATTCAAGGTTCTTTTTAGTATATTCACAATGCTGTGTAACTATCACCACCATCCAACTTCTCAACTCTCTTAATACCTTAAATAGAAATCCATACACATTAAGCAATCACTCTCCATTCCTCCTTCCCCTCAGCCCCTCGCAATCACCGATCTACTTTCTCTGTATATAGATGTATCTAATATGGATGTTTTATAAAAATGGATCCACACAATATGTGACTTTTGTGTCTTTCACTTAGCATAATGTTTTCAATTTCATTCATGTTGTAGCATGTGTCAATATTTCATTCCTTTTCATGACTGAATAATTTTCCATTGTATGGATATCTCAAAGTTTGTTTATTCATTCACCAGTCGATGGACATTTGAGTTGTTTCCACTTTTTGGCTATTATGAATAGTACCGTTATGAACACTCGTGTTTTTATGTGAACATAGGTTTTCACTTCTCTTGGGTATATATCTAGGAATGGAATTGCGGGGTCATGCAGTAACTCTGTGTTTAACTTGTTCATAAACAGGGTGAGTTTTGAGGTAGGCAAGATTAAGGCAAACTTTGTGAGCTGATCTTCCAAGGAGCTACCAGGTGAGTCAAAGCAATTAATTACAATTCTTTGTAAATGAAGTCTGTTTTGCCCCCCTCCACGCCACTACCAGGAAAGTGGGGTGTTATTTTCAGGCTGCCACTGGGCTTGGATTGGGGGATGTAACCATGATCTGTTAAAATTCCACAAAGCTGGGCAGCCCCTGTGGCTCAGCGGTTTAGCACCACCTGCAGCCCAGGGTGTGATCCTGGAGACCCTGGATCGAGTCCCACGTCAGGCTCCCTGCATGAAGCCTGCATCTCCCTCTGCCTGTGTCTCTGCCTCTCTCTCTCCTCTCTGTGTATTCTCATGAATAAATAAATAAAATATTTTTAAAAAATTCCACAAAGCCACTATTCTTACTGAGATTTGGCTTTTTTGTTTGTTTTTTGTTTTTGTTTTTGTTTTTGATTAAACACTCTCCTTGTCACTGTAAGCTTTTAGTTAGTTTCCAGAATTCTGAAAAAGTTGCTTTTGCCAGTTTTTAATTGCTTTTATGGAAGGGCAGATTTGTGAAATTCCTCTCTTCAACATTTTTGCTGATATCCTCGAATGATAAATTTTGTCAAGTGCTTTTTCTGCATCAGTTGATATGATCATTTCACTTTTCTTCTCTAGACCATTTATATGGTGGTTCACATAGATTGATTTTCAAATATGGAACCAGCTTTGCATCTCTGGAATAAGTCCTCATCATTCATGATGTATGACTATTTTTATGTGTTGCTCAATTCTATTTGATAATACTTCATTAAGTACTTTTCTGCCTATATTCATGAGAGCTGTTTGTCTGCAGTTGTCTTTTTTGGGACTGACTTTGGTGTCAGGATGATACTACCTCATAAAATAAGTTCAGAAAGGTTCTCCTTTCTATTTTTTGGAAAAGATTTTACAAATTTGGTGTTCTTTTAAAAATGTTTGATAGATTTCACCTAGAATTCATGTTTGCTAGAATTTATGTGAGCCTGGGGATTCTTTTCTTGGGAGTTTTAAAGTTATAAATTTCTATAGTTGTTAGAGGGCTACTCAAATTATTTATTTCATATTGGGTGAGTTGTGGTACTTCGTGTTTTTTGAAAAATTGCTCTATTTCATGTAATTCACCAAATTTATGTGTAGAGTTGTTCATACTATTTCCTTATTATCCTTTTGATGTTTGCAAGATCTCCAGTGATATCCTGTGTTTCATTTCTGGTATTAGTAATTTGTGCCTTCTCTCCTTTGGTGTTTGCCAGTCTTGCTAGAGATGTGTCACTATTATTGTTCTTTTCAAAGAATCAGCTCCTTGTTTTATTGATTTTCTATATTGTTTTTTCTGTTTTCAATTTTATTGATTTATGCTCTTATTATTGTTGTTTATTTATTTTTTTATTCTTTGGACTTATTTTGTATTCCTTTATGAAGTTTCTTAATATTAGGTGACTGTTTTGAGATTTTTTTTCCTTTTTTTTAATGTAAGCATTTAGTGGTAAAAAAAATAAAAAAGCACTGGTATAGCAGCATCTCAAAAATTTTGATATGCTAGATTTTTATTTCCATCCAATTCAATGTATTTCTTATTTTCTTTGAGATTTCCTTTTTGATCCCTGGATTATTTAAAAGTATACTATTTGTTCTCAAGTGCTTAGATATTTTCTGTTATCTTTCTGCTATTGGTTTCTAGTTTGATTCTTTGGTAATCAGAGAACACACTCTGATTTCCATTCTTTTAATTTTGTTGAGATTTATGGTTCAGAATATGAATGGTCTTGTTCTATGTTCCACAGATAATTTGTTATTTTTTGCGTATATGATAAAATGTTTCTATTTAGAATTAGCCTGCTGGACTCAGTTTAGATGATCCCGATTTTGTTGGCAATATCCAAAGTGTCAGAGTCAGAAGCCAGGTGAACATATGCCTTCTTCTCTTTATCAGGCTTGATTGGATGTTGACCTTGGAAACCTCAATGTTGTAGAGCTTCTTCACAGCCTGTTTGATTTGGTGCTTATTGGCTCTGACATACACAATGAACATTGTGTGCTGTTGTCTTCTATCATTTTCAAGGCTGACTGTGGTCAGGGGGAAGTTGATGATGGTACAATAGTCAAATCTGTTTCTTTTGAGGGTGCTCTTCTAAGGATATATTGGCTGCTTTTAGAACTATAGTGGCTTGGGCCACTAGAAGTTGAGTGTTGTGTGAATATCCTCCACCCATTCCTTCTTCTTTTCTGGATACCTTTCAGCACTGCTCTCTTGGCCTTCAAAACCTTGGCTTTAGCTTTGGAAGGGGCAGGGGCTTCCTTCTTCACTGTCACTGCCATCTTTTTGCCATGGACACTTTAAAAGAATGTTTATTCTGCTGTTATTGGGTGGAATGTTATATAAATGTTAATTAGATCCTGTTGGTTGATGATGTGTTAAGTTCTTATATATCCTTGTTGATTGCCTAGAAGTTTTATCAGTTGTTTATAAGAGAGGTGTTGAAGTCTCCAAATGTAATTGCATGTCATCCTTGTGTGGGGGCCATGCTAATCTTCTCTGTACCATTCCAATTTTAGCATATGTGCTGCTGAAGTGAGCACTCTCCAACTGTAATTGCATTAATTTTTGCTTTACATGTTTTCCAGCTCTGTTGGTTTATGCGTACAAATTTGGGATTCCTATGTCTTCTTGGTAGACTGGCTCTTTTATCATTTTCTAAAATTCCTTTCAGGCAGGTAATTTTTTTGCTCTGAGGATGATTTTGTCTGATAATAACATAGCCACTCCTGCTTTCTTCTAATTGATGTTTGCATAGTGTATATATTTTTATTCTTTTAATTTTAACCTATCTATATGGTATTTGAAGTGAGTTTCATGGTTGTGTTTTATGTTTGACTCTACTCTGTCAATCTTTGCCTTTCAATTGCTGTAATTATACCATTTACATTTAATGTAAATAATGATATGTTAAGGCTTTAGTTTGCCATTTTAATTTTTGTTTTCTGTGGATTGTTTGTTTCTGTTTCTTTTACCTGTCTTCCTTGGGTTATTTGAACATATTTTAGAATCTCATTTTGATTTATTTGTAGTTTTTAAAAATCTTTAATAGCTTGTCAAAAAAATTATAAAAATAATACAGGTTCATTATAAAAAATTCAAATAATACCTAAAATAAGAAGTAAAAACAGCTCCATTCTTCTGAAGAGGTGCAAAATAAAATAAGGTATCATTTTCCAAACTACAGGATAGGTAAGATTAAAAGAATGATGAAGCAATGATGATTGTGGAAAACCAATTATCCCTGCCTACATAGAGACCAGGTAAAAGGAAACATAAACACAAACTTCAAAAAATGTTATTAAAAAGAATGATAATATCCAGCACTGGTAAGCATGTAAGCCAGGGCTTCTCAGCCTTAGTACTATTGACATAAATCTTTGTCGTGAAGGACTGTACTGTGTGTTGTAGGGCATTTCACAGCATCTCTGGCCTGTAACACTAGATACCAGTAGCATCTCTAACCCTGTCCCCCTGACCCTAGAGTATTTTTTGAGTATATCTCTTTCTACAGAGTTTTAATGGTTGCCCTAAGTGTTACATACTTATACATAGATGAGTTTTCATACTCTACTGATGGCTACATTTTACCAATATATAAATCTTATCTTCCTGTGAATTCCTTTCCTCCCTCCCATTTGTAATTATTTTAAGTATTTTGTGTACATACACTGAGAACCATATCACATAATGTAATTTTTTTTTTTTTGCTCCAAAAGTAAAAATTCAGAAAATTCAAGAGAAGGAAACTATTTTATTTGCCTATATTTTTACTATTCTTATTTTTTTATTCCTTGTTGATATTTTAAATTCTTATTTTTTATCATTCCTCTTCTTTTTCAAGAATTTCCATTAGCTATTTTTTTAGAGTAAGTCTGCTGGTGACAAATTCTCTTAGTTTTTCTTTATTTGAAAATATCTTGATTTCCCCTTCATTCCTAGGAGTATTTTAACTGGTTATAGAATTCTAAGTTGACAGTTATTTTCTTATAGCACATAAAAAATTTTGTGCCACTTTCTTATGACCTACACAATTTCTTTTTTTTTTTTTTTAATTTTTATTTATTTATGATAGTCACACACACACACACACACAGAGAGGCAGAGACACAGGCAGAGGGAGAAGCAGGCTCCATGCACCGGGAGCCCGACGTGGGATTCGATCTCGGGTCTCCAGGATCGTGCCCTGGGCCAAAGGCAGGCGCCAAACCGCTGCGCCATCCAGGGATCCCCCACAATTTCTGATAATAAATCCATTGCCAAAAAAAAAAAAAAAGAAAAGAAAAAAATCCACTGCCGTTTGAATGATTTTCCCTATAGATAAGGTATCATTGCTCTTTCATTGATGTCAAGATTTTTCTTTATTTTTAGTTTTTTGAATTTTGATTATCATGTGCTGTGGCATGAATTTCTTTGAGTTTATTCTGTTTAGAATTCATTAAGCTCCTTGAATTTGTAGGCTTATGCCTTTTGCCAAATTTGAGGAAATCAGCCATGATTTTTTCAAATGCTTTTTCAATCTTACATTTTTCCTCTTCTCATAACTCTAAAGACGTGAATGTTAGATCTTTTGTTATAGTTTTACAGTTCCCTGAGGCTCTATTTATTTTTTCCCTTTCCTTTGTATAGACTGGGTAATTCCTATTGTTCTTTCTGTTTATCAATTCCCTTCTCTATCCCCTCCATTCTGATGTTCAGCCTATCAAGTGAGGTTTGTTTTTTTTTTTTTTTTAACCTTGGTTACTGTATATTTCAGTTCCAATGTTTCTGTTGGATTCTTCTTTTTATTTCTTTATTGACACCATTTCTTTGCTTAAACTTTCTATTTTTTCATTTGTTTTAATCATGTTCATAATTGTGTTTTGAAGTAATTTTGAAATGGCTACTTTAAAATCCTTCTTAGATAATTTTAGTTTACCTATTGGCACCTCATTGTTGGCATCGGCTGACTGTCTTCTTATTCCAGTTGAGATTTTCCTGGCTGTTGGATCATTAGTCATTTTAGATTGTAGCCTGAACATTTTTAGTGTTATGTTAGGACACACTGGATCTTACTTAATTCTTGTCTTAGTAGACTTCCTCTGACACCATGCTTTAAGAGGAATATGGACACAACCTCTTTCCGGCCAGGTTGTGAGCAGAAGTCCAGATGTCCCCCCTTGGCCTCTATTGACACCCTGGGGTTGGAAGTGGGACTTTGTTGCCACCAGGTGGTGGTGAAAGTCATGATTCTCTACTAGGCCTTCTTTGAAACCATTCCAGCAAGGAGAGACAGGGTAGGGTTCTTTCTTACCACCAGGTGGGAGTGGAAGTTCTAGTTCCTCATGTGATTTCCACTGGCATTATGGGAGATACTTCATTGTTGTCTGCCTGGGACGAAAGTCTAACCACTTGACCTTACATTTTACCAACCTGGCAGAGGCGTTGAGTCACTTCATTAAAGCTTGGCGAGAGTGTTGAGTGGTGGGACCACTCAACTCTCCCCTTGGCCTTTTCTGGTGTGTTGAGTAGTGGGATGAAAATCTTTTCCAAGGTGTTTGGATGGAACAGAGTGGTTGTTGCCCAAAAGTTTTCTTGCTAGGTCGCCCCTTTCCTGGTTCTATGGTTAGAGAGAGAAAGCTTTTTTAGGGTTTTTTTTTTTTTTTTTTTTTGGCCTGTGTCTGCTGGCATTTCTGTGTTGATAGACACAGGCAAAAAGTATGCCTAGGGAGCTCATTACTGTGTCATTCCTTGAGTCCCTAGGTTCCTAACTGGTCCCCATTTGAAAGTCATATATATATATATATATATATATATATATATATATATATAGTATCCAGGCTATACTTTGTGGGAGAAATAGGGGGAAGGGTGTTTGCTCTTTTTTGATCAAGACCAAAAGTGTTTATTTAACATTATTATTTTTTTTAAGATTTTGTTTATTTAGTCATGAGAGACACAAAAAGAGAGAGGCAGAGACACAGGCAGAGGGAGAAGCAGGCTCCATGCAGGGAGCCCAACGGGGGACTTCATCCCAGGTCTCCAGGATCACACCCTGGCCTAAGGTGACACTAAACCACTGAGCCACCTGGGCTGCCCTCTATTTAACATTATTAAATATATAACATTTTCATTGATTTTCAGTTTAAGAATTTTATAATTTTCTTATGATTTTTTTTAACCAATGGGTTCTTAATTTCCAAATACACGGGATATACTCTTTTGCCTGTTTTTTTTAAACCTATTTGCTTCTGGGTAAGAAAGTTATTTAAAGGACTGTGCTTCAGTTTTTCTCCGATAAAGTGGAGGTAATAATAGTTCTAATCTCATAAACTGTGCAGATTAAATGAATCTGTCCATGAACTTTCCTAAGAAATCATAGATGTGCTCCCCTTATCACTTTTTTTCCTGATTCTTCTTCCATATAATTCCTTGGGTTAAGATGCTGGATTGTTTCTTTTTAATAAAAGTTTTATTGAAATATAAATGATATACCATGCAAATCACCTATTTAAAGTATAAAATTCAATAGCTTTTAGCATATTCACAGAGTTGTGCAAACATCACACAGTCAATTTTAGAACATTTTCATCATCCCCCAGCAAAACTCATTAGCATTCACTCTCCTCTCCCAAGTATCTAGACCTAGGCAATTACTAATCTACTTTATGTCTCTATGTATTTGCCTATCCTGGACATTTCAAATACACAGAATTATACAACATGTAGTCTCTTGTGGCTGTCTTCTTTCACTTAGCATCAAGATCCATCCATGTTGTACTGTGTATTAGTGTTTCTTTTTAAAATACCAAATGATATTCCATTGTATGGTTATGCTACATTTTATTTACCCATTCATCAGTTTATGGCCATTTGGGTTTGTTCCACTTTGGGGCTATTATGAATAATGGTGCTATGAACATCCAAGTACAAGTTTTTGTATGGACATATGTTTTCTTTTATCTTGGGTAAATTCCAAGGGGTGGAATTGCAGGGTCTTGGTAAATCTATGTTTAAACCTTTGAGGAACTGCCAGACTTTTCCATAGCAGCTATATCATTTCACATTCCCATCAATAACATATGAAGGTTATAATTTCTTCTAATCCTCACAAACACTTGTATTTTATCTTTTCATTAGAGCCATCCTAGTGAGTATGAAATGTGATCTCATTTTGGTTTTGAGTTTTATTTCTCTGATGGTTAATGATGTTAGTATCTTTTCATGTGATTTTTGGCCATTTGTGTATTTTTTTGGAGGAATGTTTATGGAAGTCTTTTGCCATTTAAAAAACTGAGGAGAAAAATAAATAATAAATAAATAAAAATTAAAAACTTGGGGGAGGGGTGCCTGGGTAGCTCAGTGAATGGGCATCTGCCTTCAGCTCAGGGTGCCATCCGCAGGTCCTAGGATCAAGTCCCACGACAGGCTCCCCACAGGGAGTCTGCTTCTCCCTCTGCCTATGTCTCTGCCTCTCGCACATTCTTTTTTTTTTTTTAAGTTTTATTTATTTATGATAGTCACAGAGAGAGAAAGAGAGGCAGAGACATAGGCAGAGGGAGAAGCAGGCTCCATGCACCGGGAGCCCGATGTGGGATTCGATCCCGGGTCTCCAGGATCGCGCCCTGGGTCAAAGGCAGGCGCCAAACCGCTGCGCCACCCAGGGATCCCTGGAAGAGTTCTTTGTATATTATTTTGAACACAAAATCTTTATTAGAGATATGATTTGTAAATCTTTTCTCCCATTCTGTTTGATTGCCTCTTCACTTTCTCAATAATGTCCTTTGATACGCAAGTTTTTAATTTTGATGAAGACCCATTCACCTATTTTTCCTTTTGTTACTTTTGCTTTTGGTGTCATGTCTAAATCTAAGGTCATGAAAGAATTACTCCTACGTTTCCATTGAAGAGTTTTATAGTTTTAGCTATTAGATTTAGATCTAATAATTTTTGTATATGGTGAGAGGTAGAGGTAGAGGTGCAACTTAACCCTTTGCATGTGGATATCAACACCATTTACTGAAAAGAATATTCTTTCCAACTGAATCATCATGGTACACTTATCAAAAATCAATTCATTGTAAATGTGAATGTTTATTTTTAACTCTTAATTCCACTGGTCTATCCTTCTGTTAGTACCACATTGTCTTGATTACTGTAGCTCTGAAGCAAATATTGAAATTTGGAAGTTTGAGTCTGCAAAATTCGGTCTTCTTTTTAAAGATTGTTCTTTTTAGAGATTTTAAAAAGATTCTTCTTTTTTTTAAAAAAAAATTACAGTGGCTATTCTATATCTCTTGAATTCCTGTATGAATTTTAGGACCAGCCTGTCAATCTCTGCCAAGAAGTCAGCTAGAATTTAGATAGGGATTACACTGACTCTGTAGATCAATTTGGGGAACTATTTTGATCTTATCAATATTAAGTCTTCTGATACATGAATATAAGTTGTCTTTCCATTAGTTAAATCTTCTCTAATTTCTTCCAGTGGAATTTTATAGTTGTCAGTGTACAAGTTGTGTACTTTCTTTGCTAAATATATTCTTAAATATTTCATTCATTTTGATACTGTTAAAATATTCCCTTGAACCCTAAGCATGAGGGCCATATCCTAGGAATGGCAGGCAAAAGGTGGAAGGAGTCAAGGCACCCTACACACCTGAGTACCCAAAGAGCTCTGTGCCTATTACAAAGAGGTGAGAGAAATTATGAGGAAAAAAAGATGTCTATCTTGTACAAACATTTGTTGTTTTGGGTGAGCTGTCACTCACAGATGAACTTGTTTTAATAAATCTAACCTATAAGTACAGGGGCAAGATGGCAGAGGAGTAGGGTCCCCAAGTCACCAGGTCTCACCAACTTACCTAGATAACTTTTAAATCATCTGAAACACCTATGAATTTGATCTGAGATTTAAAGAGAAAACAGTTGGAATGTTACAGAGAGAAGAGTTTGCGCTTCTAACAAGGTAGGAAGGCTGAAAAATAAATAAAAAAGAATCCAGTGGGGGAGGGGCCCTGCGAGGAGCCGGGCTAAAGGGGGTGGCGAGAGCCCAGGACAGGAGAGCCCAACCCAGGAGAAGCAGGAACTTTAACAATCTGCCCCAGATTCTTCCCTGATGGAGAGGCGCTCAGCAGGGAAATCAGGCAGGATCCTAGACGGGCCAATGGAGCCTCCAATCTCCCGGGGTCACTAACAGAGGAGGGGTGCCTGGGGGAGAGCACACCGCACACTGCGGGCCCATCTTGGTAAAGGGCTGGAGTGTGCCCGGTGGGGCCTCGGGGTCATTTGGGGGGGCTCCCGGTGGAGGGGGCTCAGTGCAGAGTGGCTCCCGGTGGGCTCCCGGTGGAGGGGGCTCCCGGTGGAGGGGGCTGCCCCTGCTGCCTTTGGGGGCTGCGGCCGTGGGAGCAAGATTCCAGCAGCACAGGCCCCGGATCCCAGAGCACCGGGGGACACAGCCCAGGATCCTGTGCTCCCCCTGGGACAGGCGGAGGCGGGGAAGCCACAGGACAGTGAGGACTCTCCTGCCACCAGGCACCCCTGAGCTGTGCAGATCAGTGCCCCCTGCCGCCCTGGGAACACCCAGGCCAGTGTGGACTGGGAGACTGCAGTAGTTACTGCAGGACCTGACTCCAGAGATGGAGAGCTGGCCACCGCCAGTGTTGTTGTTCCTCCCAGTGTCACCCTGTGCCTGGGATGGAGAGGGGCTGCCAGTGGACAGAGGCCTCATGGGGTCAACAACTACCACTGAGCCGTGCACCTAGCAGGAGGTGGGGCAGCTCCCCCAGGTGCACACACCTGAGAATCAGCAGAGCAACCCCTCGCCCAGAAGACCCGCTGGAAGGACAGAGGAAGAGGAAGTTCTTGACCCAGAAGCACTGGAAAGCTCCAGGGGAAGTCGAGGAATTCAAGTATATAGAACCAGAGGGAACCTCAACTTTTTTTTTTTTTTGCTTTACTTTTTTTTCCTTCTTTTTCCAGTACAACTCGCTTTTAGCCACTCTGCACTGAGCAAAATGACTAGAAAAAAGAACTCACCACAAAAGAAGAATCAGAAACAGTCCTCTCTGCCACAGAGTTACAGAATTTGGATTACAATTCGATGTCAGAAAGCCAATTCAGAATCACAATTATAAAGCTACTGGTGGCTTTGGAAAAAAAAGCATAAAGGAGTCAAGAGACTTCATGAATGCAGAATGTAGATCTAATCAAGCTGAAATCAATTGAATGAGATGCAATCCAAACTGGAGGTCCTAATGACAAAGGTTAATGAGGTAGAAGAAAGAGTAAGTGACAAGGAAGGCAAGTTGATGGCAAGGAAGGAAGCTAAGGAAAAAAGAGAAAAACAAAAGACCATGAGGAAAGGTTAAGGGAAATAAATGACAGCCTCAGAAGGAAAAATCTGCATTTAATTGGGGTTCCAGAGGGTGCCGAGAGGGACAGAGGACCAGAAAGCATATTTTAACAAATCACAGCTGAGAACTTTCCTAATTTGAGGAGGGAAACAGGCATTCAGATCCAGTAGATAGAGAGGTCACCCCCTAAGATCAATAAAAACCGTTCAATACCTCAACATTTAATAGTGAAACTTGCAAATTCCAAAGATAAAGAGAAAATCCTTGAAGCAGCAAGAAACAAGAGATCCCTAACTTATATGGGGAGAAATATTAGATTAAGAGCAGACCTCTCCACAGAGACCTGGCAGGCCAGAAAGGGCTGGCAGGATATATTCAGGGTCCTAAATGAGAAGAACATGCAGCAAAGAATACTTTATCCAGCAAGGATCTCATTCAGAATAGAAGGAGAGAGAAAGAGCTTCCAAGATAGGCAAAAACTGAAAGAATATGTGACCACCAAACCAGCTCTGCAAGAAATATTAAGGGGAACCCTGTAAAATAAAGAGGAAGCCCAAAGAAATAATCCAAAAAAATAGGGACTGAATAGGTATTATTCAGTCACTAAATTCATATCTTTCTATAGTAACTCTGAATGTGAATGGGCTTAATGATCCCAACAAAACACGCAGGGTTTCAGACTGGATAAAAAAGCAGGACCCATCTATTTGCTGTCTACAAGAGACTCATTTTAGACCTAACGACACCTCAAGCCTGAAAATGAAAGGTTGGAGAATCATTTACCATTCAAATGGCCCTCAAAAGAAAACAGGGATAGCAATCCTCATATCAGATAAACTAATGTTTATCCCAAAGACTATAGGAAGAGATGAAGAGGACACTATATCATAGCTAAAGGGTCTATCCAACAAGAAGACCTAACAATCATGGATATTTATGCCCCTAATGTGAGAGCTGCCAAGTATATCAATTAATAACCAAAGTAAAGACATACTTAGATAATAATAAATACACTAACTGGGAAGCTTCAACACGGCACTTTCTGCACATGAAAGATCTTCTAAGCACAACATCACCAAAGAAACAAGGGCTTTAAATGATACACTGGACCATATGGATTTCACAGATATTTACAGAACTTTTCATCTGCATGCAACTGAATACACATTCTTCTCAAGTGCACATTGAACTTTCTCCAGAATAGACCACATACTGGGTCACAAATCAGATCTCAACTGATACCAAAATATTGGGATTGTCCCCTGCATATTTTCAGACCATAATGCTTTGAAACTTGAGCTCAATCGCAAGAAGAAATTTGGAAAAAACTCAAACACATGGAGGTTAAAGAGCATCATGGTAAAAGATGAATGAGTCAACCAGGAAATTAGAGAAGAATTAAAAAGATTCATGGAATCTAATGAGAATGAGGGAGGATACAACCATTCAAAATTCTTGGGATACAACAAAAGCAGTCCTAAGAGGGAAATACATTGCAATACAAGCATCCCTCAAAAAATCGGAAAAAACTCAAATACACAAGCTAACCTTGCACCTAAAGGAACTGGAGAAAGAACAGCAAATAAAACCTACACCCAGCAGAAGAAGAGAATTAATAAAGATTCGAGAAGAACTCAATGAAATAGAGACCAGAAGAACTGTAGAACAGATCAACAAAACCAGGAGTTGGTTCTTTGAAAGAATTAGTAAAATAGATAAACCATTAGCCAGCCTTATTAAAAACAAAAGAGAAAACTCAAAAAAATAAAATCATGAATGAAAAAGGAGAGATCACAACCAATACCAAGGAAATACAAACGATTTGAAAAACGTATTATGAGGAGCTATACACCAATAAATTAGGCAACCTAGGGAAGCCCCGGTGGCACAGCAGTTTAGAGCCGCCTGCAGCCCAAGGTGTGATCCTGGAGACCCGGGATCGAGTCCCATGTCGGGCTCCCTTCATGGAGCCTGCTTCTCCCTCTGCCTGTGACTCTGCCTCTGTCTCTCTCTCTCTCTCTCTCTCTGAATAAATAAATAAAATCTTTAAATAAATAAATAAATAAATAAATAATTAAATAATTAAATAAAGCAACCTAGAAGAAATGGACACATTTCTGGAAAACCACAAGCTACCAAAATTGGAACAGGAAGAAATAGAAAACCTGAACAGGCCAATAACCAGGGAGGAAATTGAAGCAGTCAACAAAAACCTCCCAAGACACAGAAATCCAGGGCCAGATGGCTTCCCGGGGGAATTCTATCAAACATTTAAAGAAGAATCAATACCTATTCTACTAAAGCTGTTCCGAAAGACAGAAAGAGATGGAATACTTTCAAACTCGTTCTATGAGGCCAGCATCACCTTAATTCCAAAACCAGACAAAGACCCCACCAAAAGGGAAAATTATAGACCAATATCCCTGATGAACACAGACGCAAAAATTCTCAACAAGATACTAGCCAATAGGATCCTACAGTATATGAAGAAGATTATTCACCGTGACCAAGTGGGATTTATCCCCTGGATGCAAGGCTGATTCAACACTCGTAAAGCAATCAACATGATAGATCACATCGACAAGAGAAAAAACAAGAACCAATATGATGCTCTCAATAGATGCAGAGAAAGCGTTTGAAAAAATAAAAACATCCATTCCTGATTAAAACTCTTCAGAGTGTAGGGATAGAGGGAACATTCCTCAGCATCTTCAAAGCCATCTATGAAAAGCCCACAGCAAATATCATTCTCAATGTGGAAACACTGGGAGCCTTTCCCCTAAGATCAGGAACACGACAGGGATGTCCACTCTCATCACTGCTATTCAACATAGTACTGGAAGTCCTAGCCTCAGCAATCAGGCAACAAAACGAAATAAAAGGCATTCAAATGGGCAAAGAAGTCAAACTCTCCCTCTTTGCAGATGACATGGTACTGTACATAGAAAACCCAAAAGACTCCACCCCAAGATTGCTAGAACTCATACAGCAATTTGGCAGTGTGGCAGGATACAAAATCAATGCCCAGAAACCAGTGGCATTTCTATACACTAACAATGAGACTGAAGAAAGAGAAAATAAGGAGTCAATCCCATTTACAATTGCAACCAAAAGCATAAGATACCTAGGAATAAACCTAACCAAAGAGGTAAAGGATCTATACCCTAAAAACTACAGAAGACTTCTGAAAGAAATCGAGGAAGACACAGAGATGGAAAAATATTCCATGCTCATGGATTGGAAGAATTAATATTGTGGAAATGTCAATGTTACCCAGGGCAATTTACACATTTAATGCAATCCCTATCAAAATACCATGGGCTTTCTTCAGAGAGACAGAACAAATCATCTTAAGATTTGTGTGGAATCAGAAAAGACCACGAACAGCCAGGGGAATATTGAAAAAGAAAACCAGAGCCGGGGGCATCACAATGCCGGATTTCAAGTTGTACTACAAAGCTGTGATCATCAAGACAGTGTGATACTGGCACAAAAACAGACACATAGATCAATGGAACAGAATAGAGAACCCAGAAGTGGACCCTCAACTTTATGGTCAACTAATATTCGACGAAGCAGGAAAGACTATCCACTGGAAAAAGTACAGTCTCTTCAATAAATGGCACTGGGAAAATTGGACAGCCATGTGCAGAAGAATGAAACTAGACCATTCTCTTACACCAGACACAAAGATAAACTCAAAATGGATGAAAGATCTAAATGTGAGACAAGAATCCATCAAAATCCTAGAAGAGAACACAGGCAACACCCTTTTTGAACTTGGCCACAGCAACTTCTTGTAAGATACATCTATGAAGGCAAGGGAAACAAAAGCAAAAATGAACTATTGGGGCTTAATCAAGATAAAAAGCTTCTGCACAGCAAAAGAAACAGTCAACAAAACTAAAAGACAACCTACAGAATGGGAGAAGATATTTGCAAATGACGCATCAGATAAAGGACTAGTGTCCAAGATCATAAAGAACTTATTAAACTCAACAGCAAAGATACAAACAATCCAATCATGAAATGGGCAAAAGACATGAACAGAAATCTCACAGAGGAAGACATAGACATGGCCAAAAAGCACATGAGAAAATGCTCCGCATCACTTGCCATCAGGGAAATACAAATCAAAACCACAATGAGATACCACCTCACACCAGTGAGAATGGGGAAAATTAACAAGACAGAAAACAACAGATGTTGGAGAGGATGTGGAGAAAGGGGAACCCTCTTGCACTGTTGGTGGGAATGTGAACTGGTGCAGCCACTCTGGAAAACTGTGTGGAGGTTCCTCAAAGAGTTAAAAATAGACCTGCCCTACGACCCAGCAATTGCACTGCTGGGGATTTACCCCAAAGGTACAGATGAAGTGAAACGCCAGGACACCTGCACCCCGATGTTTATGGCAGCAATGGCCACAATAGCCAAACTGTGGAAAGAGCCTCAGTGTCCATCGAAAGATGAATGAAAAAAAGAAGATGTGGTCCATATATACAATGGAATATTCCTCAGCCATTAGAAATGACAAATACCCACCATTTGCTTCAACGTGGATGGAACTGGAGGGGATTATGCTGAGTGAAGTAAGTCAATAGGAGAAGGACAAACATTATATGGTCTCATTCATCCGGGGAATATAAAAAATAGTGAACGGGAATAAAGGGGAAAGGAGTGAAAATGAGTGGGAAATATCAGAGAGGGAGACAGAACATGAGAGACTCCTAACTCTGGGAGACAAACAGGAGGTAGTCGAAAGGGAGGTGGGCAGGGGGATGGGGTGACTGGGTGATGGGCACTGAGGGGGGCACTTGACAGGATGAGCACTGGGTGTTATGCTATATGTTAGCAAATTGAATGCCAATAAAAAATATACAAAAAATAAAATAAATAAAAAATAAAATAAATCTAACCAATGATGCCAATCATTCATTTATTTATTCACTCATTCAACAATTATCTATTGAACATATAAAATGTCATAACATTGTGTTAGGTCCTGAATGAGACGAAAAAGACATTTAAATTCTAGCTATTTGGGATGCCTGGGTGGCTCAGTGGTTAAGCATCTATCTTTTGCTCAGAGTGTGATCCTGGAGTCCTGGGATCAAGTTCCATATTGGGCTCCCTGCAGGGAGCCTGCTTCTCTTTCTGCCTCTCTCTCTGTGTCTCTCATGAATAAATAAATAAAATCTTTTAAAAAAATTCTAGCTATTTAAGAACCTCTCAGTGAACATACACACTAATAAAAACTTTTAAGCAATGACAAAATGCCATTTGTCCATTCAAATGGGTAGTATGGACCAGACTTGTCTCAACAAGTTAGAGAACACAGGAGAGAAAGTGGAAAAAGAATAGATCCCCCTGAGGACTGGAGTCTTAGAGGAAGATTTGAGGGAGGAGCCTTGAACTGGAAAAAAAGTTAGAGAACACAGGAGAGAAATTGGAAAAAGAATAGATCCCTGAGGACTGGAGTCTTAGAGGAAGATTTGAGGGAGGAGCCTTGAACTGGAAAAAAGCAGTGGAATTTCAACAAGCAGAAGAGATAGATGCTTAAATATTTCAGATAGAATATTTGGTGAGAAAGAACAATGTTAATGATACCTAGAAGTGGGAGTGAGGAGGGCAGAAAAATTGAAGGGACAGTGGAAAATGAGAGGACAGCAAATGCTCAACTGAGTAGTCTGTGATCTGGGGGAGGACCCTTCCGTAGTGTGAGCTTGACTGATCTGATTTAGTGGCATATCAAGTAGTTAGGGGCACTGGGCCTTGAGTGCAAGCAGTAAGTGGATACATTGGCAATAGAGATTTTTTTTTTAAGATTTTATTTATTTATTCATGAGACACACACACACAGAGAGGGAGAGAGAAAGAGAGAGAGAGAGAGGCAGAGACACAGGCAGAGGGAGAAGCAGGCTCCATGCAGGGAGCCCCACGTGGGGCTCGATCCTGGGACTCCAGGACCAGGCCCTGGGACTGAAGGCAGCGCTAAACTGCTGAGCCACCCGGGCTGCCCGGCAATAGAGAATTTTAAAACAATATTAAAGCTGACAAGAATTCATTCTGCTTTTTATTTTCACCTTGCACCGACAATTCTAAAAAATGTCAGTGGTAAAATACCCTCCCCACTCTCCTGAAATCTTTTCTGGGTCTGGGGGCAGTGCTGTCCAAAAGAAATATAATCCAAGCCTCATATGTTATTTTAAATTTCCCAGTAGGCACATTAAAAAAGTAAAAAGAAAAGGGCAAAATTAATTTTTTAAAAGATTTTATTTGAGAGAGAGAGACCATGAGACAGAGCAAAAGCTGTAGGGAGGGGCAGAGGGAAAGAGAGAAGCAGACTCCCCACTGAGCAGGGAGCTTGATGCAGGGCTCAACCTCAAGATCCCAGGATCATGACCTGAGTCAAAGGCAGATCCTTAACTGAGCCATCCAGGTGCCCTGGTAAAATGAATTTTAATAATATATCTAATCCAGTATATCCAAATACTACCATTCCAATATGTAATCAATATAAAAATTGTTAAATGTTTTGTATAATTTTTTCATACTAAGTCCCTGGAATTTGGTGTATATTTTCCACTTACAGCACATCTCCATTTGGACTAGCTACATTGCAAGTGCTCATTAGTCACATATGGTTAATGGCTACTATGTTGAACAGAGCTTGCTTAAGGTCTAAACAGAAACTGTGGTTATGGTTATGTTTTAATAATAAGTCAAAAGCCTCAAATTAGCACGGTTTTATTACTTACCATCTAATAAATATTGTATTCTACATGGAAGTCAGTTTGGAGAACTCCCAGTTACATGGTCAGACCCCAAAACCTATGGATTCAGGTAGTATATGCATTTGTATGGAGAGTAAGTTTTTTTCCTCCCACTAATAATTTGTATTAGAAAAAATAAAGTTACATGAGAAGTATAAACTTTAACAATAATTATCTGTTAACATAACAATTAAGAATAAGAGTAAGCTTATCCTGATCTATCATGCATGTATGTCTTCTTTATATTCATATGAAACATTTTGTATCTTGCTGTTCCTTTTTTTTTTTTTTTTTTTAATTTATGATAGTCACACAGAGAGAGAGGCAGAGACATAGGCAGAGGGAGAAGCAGGCTCCATGCACCGGGAGCCCGACGTGGGATTCGATCCCGGGTCTCCAGGATTGCGCCCTGGGCCAAAGGCAGGCGCTAAACCGCTGCACCACCCAGGGATCCCTTGCTGTTCCTTTTTTTTTTTTAATTTTTTTTAAATTTTTATTTATGATAGTCACAGAGAGAGAGAGGCAGAGACATAGGCAGAGGGAGAAGCAGGCTCCATGCACCGGGAGCCTGATGTGGGATTCAATCCCGGGTCTCCAGGATCGCACCCTGGGCCAAAGGCAGGCGCCAAACCACTGCGCCACCCAGGGATCCCTCCTTTTGATTTGAGATTTTTTTTCAGTAATTTCTGCTCCTCCCTTTTAAAGTTTATTTTTTTCCCTACTTGTTGTTTTCTAACTTCTTGAACTACTTTTAGCCTTTCATCTTTTCTTTTTTTTCCCAGGTTTATTGAGATATAACTTACACATAACATTGTGTAAGTTTAAGATGTACAGCATTTTGCAAATCAATCAACGTGATACACCACATTAACAAAATAAAAGGGGGCAGCCCCAGTGGCTTAGTGGTTTAGCGCTGCCTGCGGCCTGGGGGTGCGATCCTGGAGACCAGGGATTGAGTCCCACATCTGGCTCCCTGCATGGAACCTGCTTCTCCCTCTGCCTCTCTCTCTCTCTCTTTCTCTGTGTGTGTGTGTGTGTGTCTCATGAATAAATAAATAAAATCTTTAAAAAAAAAGAAAGAATAAGAACCATATCATCCTCTCAATATAAGCAGAAAGAGCATTTGACAAAATACAGCATCCATTCTTAATAGAAACCCTCAATAAAGTAGTAATAGATGGAACGAACATACCTCAACTTCATAAAGGCCATATATGAAGAACCCACAGCTAATATCATCCTCAATGGGGAAAAACTGAGAGCTTTTCCTCTATGATCAGGAACAAGACAGGGATGTCCACTCTCAGCATTACTATTTAACGTAGTACTAGAAGTCTTAGCCTCAGCAATCAGACAACAAAAAGAAATAAAAGGCATCTAAGTTGGCAAGGAAAAAGTCAAGCTTTCAATATTTGCAGACAACATGATACTCTATGTAGAAAACCCAAGAGTCTCCACCAAAAAATTGCTAGAACTAATATATGAATTCAGCAAAGTTGCAAGATATAAAATCAATGTACAGAAATCTGTTGCATTTCTCTACACCAATAATGAAGCAATGGAAAAAGAAATCAAGGAATTGATCCCATTTACAATTGCACCCAAACCCATGAGATACCTAGAAGTAAACTTAACCAAAGAGGTAAAAGATCTGTACTCTGAAAACTAGAACACTTATGAAGAAATTGAAGATGACACAAAGAAATGGAAACATATTCCATGGTCATGGATTGGAAGAACAAACATTGTTAAAATGTTTGTGCTACCCAAAGTAATCAACATATTTAATGCAATCCCTATCAAAATACCACCAGAATTTTTCATAGAGCTAAAATAAACAATCCTAAAATGTGTATGGAACCACAAAAGACCCTGAATAGCCAAAGCATTCCTGAAAAAGAAAAGAAAAGCTGGAGGGATCATGATTCCTGATTTCAAGCTATATTACGAAGCTATAGTGATCAAGATAGTACGTTACTGGTGCAGAAACAGACACATAGATCAATGGAATGTAATAGAGAACCCAGGAATGGGCCCTCAACTCTATGGTCAACTAATCTTCAACAAAGCAAGAAAGAATATCCAATGGAAAGAAAAAGACTGTCTCTTCAACAAATGGTGTTGGGAAAACTGGACAGCAACATGCAGAAGAATGTAGCTGGACTATTTCCTTGCACCATACACAAAAATATATTCAAAATGGATAAAAGACCCAAATGTGATACAGGAATCCATTAAAATCCTAGAGGAGAATACAGGCAGCAACCTCTTTGACCTTAGCCAGAGTAACTTCTTACTAGACACTATGCTGGAGGAAAGGGAAACAAAAGCAAAAATGAGCAACTGGTACTGCAGCAAGATAAAAAGCTTCTGCACTGCAAAGGAAACAATCAACAAAATTAAAAGGCAGCCTATGGAATGGGAGAAGATATTTGCAAATGACATATGTGATAAAAGGTTAGTATCCAAAATTTATGAAGAACTTATCAAACTTAACACCCAAAAAACAAATAATCCAGTTAAGAAATGGGCAGAAGACATGAATAGATATTTTTCTAAAGGAGAAATCCAGATGGCCAACAAACACATGAAAAGATGCTCAGCATCACTCATCATCAGAGAAATGCAGATCAAAACCACAATGAGATACCACCTCACACCTGTCAGAACGGCTAAGATTAACAACACAAGAAACAATAGCTATTGGTGCAAATGTGGGGAAAGGGGAACCCTCTTGCACAGTTGGTGGGAATGCAAACTGGTGCAGCCACTCTGGAAAACAGTATGGAGGTTCCTCAAAAAAGTTAAAAACAGAAGTAACCTACAACCCAGCAATTGCACTACTAGGTATTTACCCAAAGGATACAAAAATACAGATTCAAAGGGGCACATGCACCCCAATGTTTAAAAGCAGCATTATCAACAATAGCCAAACTATGGAAAGAGCACAAATGTCCATCGAGTAATGAATGGATAAAGAAGATGTGAAATATATATACAATGGAATAGTACTCAGCCATCAAAAAGAGTGAAATCTTGCCATTTTCAATGACATGGATGGAACTACAGGGTATTATGCTAAGCGGAATAAGTCAGAGAAAGACAAATGCAATATGATTTTACTCATATATGGAATTTATTAAACAAAACAGATGAACATACAGGAGGCAGAAAAAAAAGAAAATCCTAAACATTCTCCTTTGGACCTTCATTAACAGATGAAAGGACTCCTGGAGTAGGGTAAAGAGGATGGGATTCATAATTAGAGAATCTGGGTTTGAATCTCACCTTTTCTTTTTAAATTGAATTTCTTGACAGCTTCAATAAACAGGATTTTATATGATGTAACCACAATAGGGAATCCCTGCGTGACGCAGCGGTTTGGCGCCTGCCTTTGGCCCAGGGCGCGATCCTGGAGACCCGGGATCAAATCCCACATCGGGCTCCCGGTGCATGGAGCCTGCTTCTCCCTCTGCCTGTGTCTCTGCCTCTCTCTCTCTCTCTCTCTGTGACTATCATAAATAAATAAAAAAAAAAAAAGGAAAACAGTGTGTTGATGCATTTATAGGTTGCAGATTACCACAATAGCATTAGCTAACACCGCCATGCTGTCACATAGTTACCATTCCTTTTTGGTGCTGAGAACATTTAAGATTCATTGGCTTAGCAACATTCAAGTATATAATACAGTATTATTAGCTAAAATCACCATGCTGTACATCACCAGAATTTATTAATCTAATAACTGGAATCTTATACCCTTTGCCCAATATCTCTCAATTCCCCCACCCTTCAGCATCTGGAAGCCACCATTCTAATCTCTGGTTCTGTGAGTTCACCTTTTTTATATTCCACATATAAGTGAGATCCTACAATATTTATCTTCTGTCTGATTGGAGAGTAAGAATGTAATAGTTCGGGGATCCCTGGGTGGCTCAGCAGTTTGGCGCCTGCCTTTGGCCTGGGGTGCGATCCTGGAGTCCCGGGATCGAGACCCAGGATCGAGTCCTGTGTCTGGCTCCCAGCGTGGAGCCTGCTTCTCCCTCTGCCTGTGTCTCTGCCTCTCTCTCTCTCTCTCTCTCTGTCATGAATAAATAAATAAATAAATTTTTTTAATGTAATAGTTCATAATTATCAGAATTTAGGCACAGTTTTTGTCTCTAATTACTATGATAATGCATATTCCTGAGATTAAATAGTTGATTAGCAATAAGCAATGAGGGGCACCTGGGTGGCTCAGCGGTTGAACATCCGCCTTTGGCTCAGGTCATGATCCCAGAGTCCTGGGATCGAGTCGCTCATCAGGCTTCCTGTGGGGAGCCTGCTTCTCCCTCTGCCTATGTCTCTGCCTCTCTCTCTCTCTGTCTCTTGTGAATAAATAAATAAAATCTTCAAAACAAAAAAGAAATAAACAATGATAGGCGCATCAATAATAGGCACCCACAACCTGAGTGGCATAGTTGGTTAGGTGTCCAACTCTTGGTTTTGGCTCAGGTCATGATCTCAGGCTCATGAGATCAAGGTCTGTGTGGTACTCAGTGTTCAGCATAGAGTCTTGCTTAAGTTTCTCTCTCCTTCTCCCTCTGCCCCCCTCCCCACCCTCTCACTATCTCTCTCTAAAATAAATAAGTTTTTCAAAAAAGGGAAAAAAAAGAGACATAAGCAATGATAGCACAGTAATTATGAACCAGAAGAAGATGAGATGGTTCAATTTGATCCTTCTGGGTTTATCACTTGGAGTCTGTATTTGTTTTTAAAATTTAAAACAAAAAAACCAAAAAAATAAAATAAAATAAAATTTAAAACAGTGAAGCAAAGTGCAAACTGTGGTATTTAACATTTGCTAGTAAGTGAAAATATTAATTCCTACATGAAATATTTTAGTTATTTGAATCATGTTGTTAAAGTCGAACTGTATTTTATTTATTTATTTGTTTATTTATTTTTAAAAGATTTTATTTATGGGATCCCTGGGTGGCGCAGCAGTTTGGCGCCTGCCTTTGGCCCAGGGCGCAATCCTGGAGACCCAGGATCGAATCCCACGTCGGGCTCCTGGTGCATGGAGCCTGCTTCTCCCTCTGCCTGTGTCTCTGCCTCTCTCTCTCTCTCTGTATGACTATCATAAAAAAAAAAAGATTTTATTTATTTATTCATGAAAGACACAGAGAGAGAGAGAGAGAGAGAGAGAGAGAGAGAGGCAGGGACACAGGCAAAGGGAGAAGCAGGCTCCCTGCAAGGATCCTGACATGGGACTTGATTCTGGGTTTCAAGGATCATACCCTGGGCTGAAGGCAGTGCTAAACCGGTGAGCCACCCAGGCTGCCCGAACTGTATTCTTTTTAATCATTAGTTGTTTATCTTAAAATGAAAGAAAGACTCAAGTAAATCATGACATATTTTCTCAGAGACAGATGGGTATGCTAAAAAATTATGTACTCTAGCTGTCAGGTTCAGCACGTAGGTGACTTCATCTGGGTTCCCCAGAGAAACAAAAATAGAATATACATTTTATTATAAGGAATTGTATTATGTGATTATGGAGGTTAAGAAGTCCCAAGACCTGCAGTTGGCCAGCTGGAGACCCAGATGTACCAGTGGTATAGTTCCGGGCTATCTCGAGGCCTAAGAACCAGGAGAGTTGATGGTGTGTTCCAGTCTGAGTCTGAGTTTGAAGATAGGAGAAGACTGACATCCCAGCTTAAAGATGGGCAGAGAAAAAATTCTCCTTACTCAGCCTTTTGTTCTATTCACACCTTCAATGGATTAGATATGGCCCGCCCACATTAGGAAGGGCAATCTGCTTTACTCAGTCTACCAACTGAAATGCTAATCTCATCCAGAAATACCGTCACAGATACCCAAAAGAATATTTAACCGGGTATCTGGGCACCCAGTCAAATTAATACATAAAATTAGCCACCAGAAGTGTAGGTTACTGGTTTGACCAGAGAACATTTCTTTATGCATCCCTTCTCTCTGCTCCATACATATTCCTTTTTTATGATTATTATTAACAAAACTCTGGCCTCCACCCACATACTTTAAAGTAGTTCAAATCATCAGCTGTGTCCAAGTTAGCACGGAAAATTTCTCATTATTGCCTCCTAAAGCAAAACGCCCACAGCCTCTGAGAACATTACTCTTGATGAACTCATCCTTAGCCACTGCAATTGTGAAAACACTCATTCATACATAAAGAGAAGACTTAATCAGAGCAAAAGCATGTACTTCGGTGCCCTACAAAAAATGTACTGTCTCAGTGCAAATGTGTTCAAGTAAATAATTGTAGCCTAGAGAACCCTTGTACTGAAGCTAAGAAATTGAGAAATAAATCAGACCATGTGTAAATTCTGTGACTTGAAGGACAAATATCATTTTTAGAATCAGAAGTTTGACATAAGACATTCTAATTATGTGACCTTGGCTATTTTATAGGATAAATCCTTCAGCCTAAAACCAGAGTATATAAAACTGGTATAACATGATTAGTTTATAGGATGGATGTCACAGTTATCCTGTATCTATATTAATACAGAGAAGGTCCTACTGTATGCCCGGCTGAATAAGCATATTCCCTCCGAAGCATACATAGTGAAGCCCATATGCTTCCTTGGGGAATTTCCTTTCCATTTATGAATGTTTCTTGGCTCTCAATAAACAACACAGGCTACATTTTGTTTGTGTATGTGTCTGACCTTACTAATTCTTTTTCTCTTTTTTTCATTTAGTTTTCTTACTCTATCATTTATTGTAGTAGTATATGTTTACTTCAGTGGCATTTATTATAGTCTCTAACTTAGAGATCTTTATATAGATCTTTCTCAAAGTCGTTGAAACCATAAAAAGCATCAGACTGTAGGTACTCATATCAAACCATAAATCTTTATTTTTTATTCCTAGGCAGATAGACTTCCAAACGATTCTAGATGACAGGTTGGGCTCTGAAATGATTAATCTACCCATTCTTTCACACATAGCTATTTGTATGAAACATAGTCTTTAAATAGACATGTTATCAATAGGTGCAACCTTTAAATGCATGAAGAAGCCATTGCAACGTGACTCTCTTTTTTGGATCTGTGATCTTATGATCTTTCAGACACCACTCTCCTCATCCAGAAAAGAATTGTTCACTTGCAAGAGGCCCTTGGGCATAACATGACATTTACAATACATAGAGTGTGCATTTTATGTTTATTTCTCATGTATTTCCTTTGGTTAAAAACTAATGTGCAATCTACAACATCCAAATAAGTGATTTGACATATTTTATACAGCACATGTTCAAGTAATTAATTTTCTCATGGAAATGTCATACCATTTAACTCATAGTTATGAGCCAAATATTTGTGCAGTAGTTTGTAATGAATATATGCATAATCACAGATTGCCCTATTTTCTTTGTACTCAAATGTAATTTAAAGGGACAGAATCAGGGTGTAGCACACTTCTCATTACTTAATGCTTGATGCATATTAGGTTCTCAATAATTCCTTGTTGGATGAGTAAATAAATGACTGACCATTTTGGCAGATTTTATCAAGCCCTATGAGTTTACAATCTTGGTTAGACTTATTGGAGCTTTATTACTAATGACTGACACAATTAACTGCGCGTGATGGATTTTGAAAATACTTGGTTGCTACAGAGTGCAGCCAAGGTAATTATTGATCTATATGAGCAAAAAAAATGCCGTAGAAACCAACATATACTCCTCAAGTAGGGAAAACCTGTATCAGATTATTTCCTGTTGCAGGTAACAGAAATAAGGCTTAAACCGGCTTAAAAATGTCAAAATGCCCAATGGTAATGCAAGCTCAAGGCACCATTTGAGCAGCACTCTGCTTTCCTTCTTTCAGTTCTCTTAGCTCTGCCTTCCTTCATGTGTTTTTGTTTGTTTTCTTTGTTGTCCTCAGTCTGACCTCTTTCATGGTCGCAAAGTGGCTGCCAGTACCAGCATGCTCATCATGTTCAGTGGGAGATAACAAGAAAGCATCTCCCCGAACCATGGCCAAAAAGTCCTTTCCTACAGTGTGATCAGGTGGGTTAAGGTCACATGGGTGCAGTTGCTTGGGGAAGGCCATCCACTGATTGCCTTTAAACTTGGATTTCTGGACCAATCACTGGCTAATGTAGTGCAATTGCCTTGAATAGCTGAGAGCAATCAAGACCTATTACTGGAGCTAAGGAAGGGGTCTTGGGTCAGTTGGGCTCTGTGGAGGTGAGGAGGATGCTTGAACAGAATTGGGTTCTGTTCAGAAGGACAGAGGGAAATAGATACTGTGTATGTAAATAACAGTGTCTACCCCAATACAGCACTTCTTTTAGAAATTACTATTGTTATATTTCTTTATAGGTTTTTCTTTTATTAAAGACTTTATTTTTCTACAGCTGTTTTAGGTTCACAGCAAAATTGAGAAGAAGGTGCAGAGATTCCCCACATACCAACTGCCCCCACACCTGCCTAGTCACTTCCACTATCGACATTCCCCACCAGGGATCCCTGGGTGGCACAGCGGTTTGGCGCCTGCCTTTGGCCCAGGGCGCGATCCTGGAGACCCGGGATCGAATCCCACGTCAGGCTCCCGGTGCATGGAGCCTGCTTCTCCCTCTGCCTGTGTCTCTGCCCCTCTCTCTCTCTCTCTGTGTGTGTGACTATCATAAATAAATAAAAATTAAAAAAAAAATTCCCCACCAGAGGGGTACATTTGTTACAATTGAGGAACTTACATTGACATGTCATTATCACTCAAAGTTCATAGTTTACATTAGAGTTCACTCTTGGTGTTCCACATTCTACGGGTTTGGACAAATATATCATGACATGTATCCATCATGATAGTATCATACAGAAGATCTTCACTGCCCTAAAAATCCTCTGTGCTCTACTTATTCATTTCAATCCCCGGAACACCCCTTCCTCAAAGAGGAATTAAAGTAGTCATTCAAAGACAAGTATTCCTCTATCTCCACAAAAATGAGGATTGATTCTCTCCTAAAGATATACTCATCAGTGAATTAAGGAATAAGGACAGAATGAGAAAATGTAGTTTGTCCTTCTCAAATGTTTATGCTTTTTTTTAATTCACTTTCTTCTTGATTGGTATGCATCAAAGACCCCATCGTGCTTTAGTTCTTTTCACCTGTGACCTATTCTCTTACTCTTTCTTTTTAAGAGTGATCAGCTTCTTTGTATCCTCTCTGGGAAAAAAAAAAAAGTCTAAGAATCACCAAAATAAACCCTTTATCACTTCCTGTAGGTTTTGCACCTTCTTCTGTTAAACTCTATCTGGGCGGAAAAAAAGAAGAAGCAGCCCCACCACCCCCATCAGTGCTTATTGAAAATACTGTGGACTTGTCAGTTGCATTTTGCAGGAATCTTAGTTCTCCCACGGTTATTTCACTTTTTCTGAAATTACTTAGATTAGTGAAGGTTAGAAAACCCTGTGCCTATGGCCTGGATATCATGGTTGACCACATCTGGTTTAAGAAGCAACCAGTGGTGGGGCTCCTGGGTGGCTCAGCCAGTTGAGCATTGGACTCTTGGTTTTTGGCTCAGATCATGATCTCATGGGTCTTGGGATGAGCTCTTTGTCAGGCTCTACGCTCAGCAAGAATCTGCTTGGGATTTATTCCCTCTTCCTCTCCCTCCCTCTTTGCTCTCCCCTCATCCCCACTTGCACGTGCTCTTGCTCTCTCTCTCTCTAAAATAAATAAATAAATCTTAAAAAAAAAAGGAAGGAAGGGAGTTATGGGTCATCAGCCCACTGGAGGGCAGGCTAACAGGGTTCTGGTCACTTGGACAAAGGAATAGAAAGCAAGTGAGAGATTTGCTAAACCAAACAGAGGGACTTTGGGAAGAAAACAAAGCAGACTTCCAGGATCCATTCACTTTCCAGGCAAGGCCGTACAACCCTTTGGGTGACCATAGTAGACAAAAAGCTACAGCCTGTGGTTCTCTGGAAGAATTATTGCCTTTTCTTCACGGTCCTGCTCTGTGTAACTGTCAGAATCAAACATTTAGGAAGGCAGAACTTCTTATATGGAAAGAAGAGGAGTGCTTTCACTTTAAATCATTTTTAACTCCTCCATTTTTTCCAGGCATATGCTGTAGGAAACATTCCCTATGAAAAACTGAGCCATTCTTACGTAGGATTTTGCATCCTGCCCCTTTCACATTTAAGAACTTTCCCACAGTATTGGTCTTCAGAAAAATGATTTTTTACAAAGGTTTTATTTGGGATGCCTGGGTGGCTCAGTGGTTGAGCATCTGTCTTTGGTTTAGGCCCTGATCCCAGGCTCATAGGGTCAAGTCCCACGTCGGGCTCCTTGTGGGGAGCCTGCTTCTCCCTCTGCCTGTGTCTCTGCCTCTCTCTCTCTCTGTGTGTCTCTCATGAATAAATAAATAAAATCTTTAAAAATAAATAAATTAAAACAAAAGGTTTTATTTATTTATTTGACAGAGACAGAGAGAGAGAGCACAAGTAGGGGGAGTGGCAGGCAGAGGGAGAAGCAGGCTCCCCACCGAGCAGGGAGCCCTCTCTGCGGCTCAGTCCCAGGACCCCAGGATCATGACCTGAGCTGAAGGGAGATGCTCAACCAACCGAGCCACCCAGGTGCCCCAGAAAAATTATTTTAAATAGTGATGTTATAAGCCACATAATGTAAGTGCCACAGTTAATAATTGCCTCCTTTTTAAAATTCTTTAAACCATATCTCTTAAAATGGAGACATCATTTAGACTGTGAAATGCATAGATCTGAAGCATACAGTTTGATGAGTTTTGACAAATGTAAAACACACCCTTGTCAAGGTAAGGAATACTTCCATCACCCCCAAAAGTGCCCTTAGGCCTCTTTCCGTTCAATAATCTATCTCCCCACAAGGCTATTCTGATGGCCCTCACCACAGATTCGTTTTGCCTATTCCTGAACTTCATCTAAATGGAACTATACAGTACATACTCCATTCTGTGTAGCTTCTTTTTTGTTCAATTATTTTGAGATTCACCCATGTTGTGTTTATCAGTAGTTGTTTCTTCATTATTGCTAGTCATACTCCATTGTATGGATAGATAACAACTTGTTTATTCTCCATTGATGGATATTTGCCTTGTTTCCAATTTGGGTCTATTATGAATCCTACCACTCTAAACACTTTTTTTTCAAGTCAATTTTAGAGGGGGTGAGAAATGGTAAGAAATGACAAATCGGTCAGTGATTCTTTTTCTTAGAATAGAAAGAGAAGCAAGGAATGCAGTTAAAAGACTGGGAAGGGTAATAAAAACTGGAACAAAAGAATCTTTTGAGAAAGATATTGTGTGGGAGGATTACTTTAAAAAGAAAAAAGAGAAGAATTAAAGTGGACAAGGATAGGAAAAAGCAATACATAAACAAACAAATGAAGGAAGGAATGATTTTTTTTTTTGTAAGAAATGCCTGTAAGAATTAGAATAAGTAAAAAGAGTTAGAACCACGGACCTTCTGTTTTTAATCATGGCCTTCGAGAACTCCTGAAACCAAGACAAACTTATGAGCCTCTTCCACACGGACTTTGGCCCCTCCCATGTTCCTGATGCTCTAATGTTTTACATGAACGGTTTCTACAGGCAACCTCCTTTCCCTTGCCTGCCAGACAGAGGAGTGTTCAAAGCGGCTTTGATCAGGGCAGCACACTCAGGGCAGTCTGTAAGGGAGGAAGCCGGGAGGCTTTTTAATTTAAAAATAAGTGCTGCTTTGTCTCCCATGTTTCCTTAATTGAGGCAGAAGCTGAATCTAGGACACAGCCTGGTGGGAGATTGGCTATGGCACAGTCACGTGGAGACCAGACTCGCAGTGAGAATGGGATGGTGAAGTGCAGAGAGGCAGAATGACACGTATGTGCGTGAGTGTGTGTGTGTGTGTGTGTGTACAGTTACAGGGAAGTCTGCTCAGCCGTCAGTCCTGTCAGATTAAGATGTCTGAATGGACTACAAGGAATAGAAATGCTAAATCCACATTAGCTGTGTTCTTTGATTTTTGTGGACATGTTGCAAAGGATTGCAATGCCTTCAACCAGGAATGGAGGAGAGAGACAGTCCAAGACGGCTGGAGTTCTTTCTGTCTTAGATTTTACAGGCCCGAGGGTTGAAATTTTCTTTCGTACTGTGGTGTTGCTGACATTTTGACCTAGAATATTTGTTTTCTCTTGAAACCAGAGAAGGGGCACAAAAATGTTGATAAGAAATCAGAGGAAAGACGGATGAGGAAATGTAGAAATCTATGTGAAGACACTGCCGATGGAGTTTTATGGTGCTTTATGGCGCTTTTACCCAGTTCCCCAACCCTGATTTTCAAATCAGTTTGAGGTGAATTTGATGGATAAAAGAACAAAAGGAGGGAAGGGAACAGGCCATGGCTGTGGTCTGCAGATATTGAAAGGTGTTAATATGGGGGAGGGATTTATTTGGTTTATAAATCCCAGAGGGACATAACCAGGAGAAGTGTGGAACAGCTTACAAAAATTCTGATTGAGAAAAAGGACCAATTTCTGTATGTGAGAACTTTTGGAATACAAAATAAAATAAGATACCATGTATTGACACACTTGGAGGAGTACAAGTACAGTGCAAATTCAAAGCATCCTTATGATTCAGCCCTTAAGGGAGATGAGGGTATCCTCACCATTAAAACACACCAAAGCAGTAATAAACATAATTGATTTCACAATGGGTGTGAATCTCAAAATACAAGCCCCAAGTACCCCCCAGGGATTGGATGAGATCACAGTGGACATTGGGGTCCCTTGGGGATGAGAGATATTCTTTTTTTTTTTTTTAATTTTTATTTATGATAGTCACACACACACACAGAGAGAGAGAGAGAGAGAGGCAGAGACATAGGCAGAGGGAGAAGCAGGCTCCATGCACCGGGAGCCTGACGTGGGATTCGATCCCCGGTCTCCAAGATCGCGCCCTGGGCCAAAGGCAGGCGCTAAACCGCTGCGCCACCCAGGGATCCCGGATGAGAGATATTCTTCACACTTCCCCACATTCCCCAAAGCTTACCACTTCTATGTGATGGGCTTATTGTTCCCCCCACGTATATTTACATGTGGAAAAAAAATCCCACATGATCTGTGTGACTGAGGATTATCGGCTTGATTTCAGGTGATGAGTTAGAGCAGACATTAACCTCTCAAGAAACTTGGTGAATTTTCATCTCTTAGATGTTAAAAGATATCGTTTGCAGGAATCAGGCCGGAGTAGGGGGTGTTTCCACGTTGAGTGTTTGGGAGAAATTGGAACAATGCCCTTAAGTGTGAAAAAATATTCTCTTTGGGAAGCTATTTACTATGGAAAGTATAGCTTTATGTTTCATCCTGTAGCCTGGGGGGCAGGCCTTGGGGGGTTTGCAGTCATTATAATCTCATCCACTTCCAAATTCATCCCATATTCCGAGCCCTTTACACCTGTTATCTTGTCAAATACAACAGCCCAAGGGGGAGAACATTACCAGTGAGTAAACTGAGGCTCTGAGATAATATATAAACCTGGGCAGTCACAGAATTCGGATATAGACAGCTCGGGATTGGAATCCAGCCATGTCAGATTCCAAAGGCTATGCTTGTCTTCCCCCATCTTTATGACCCAAGACCCAAGGGGATATTGGTTGCTTTCCTTCCTGCACTTCATCACTGTTTGTGTTTTCATTTGGGATCTCCCAGAAGTGATCCTGAAATAAGGATTTGGAAGCAGGTAGTTTATTCAGAAGGTGATCCCAGAGAAGTGGGAAAGGAGGGCAGAGAACAGAAAGCAACAGAAAGCATAGTCCATCATTGGGCGAGTTGTTACTGTGGGTCATTGTCCTAGCCCTGTGGGGGAACTTTGGAAAATGAATTATTCTGCCTGGGGGGGGACTAGAAAGTCGATGTATTTTTTTTTAACTGACCTATCACTGACATATAAACTGATATTAGTTTTAGGCGCATAACATAATGATTCGATATTTATATACGTTGCAAAACGATCACCACAATAAGTCTAATTAACATCTGTTACCTTACATAGTTACATTTTTTTTCCTGTGGTGAGAACTTTTAAGATCTACTCTCTTAAAAAAAAAAAAAAAAAAAGGATCTACTCTCTTAAAGTTGTATTTATATGTGGTCAACTCCTGTCCATCATTTTTTGAGGTTGCTAGGAGGGGATGGGGCATTAATTCCTGGCAGGGAAAGCTGGCTCTGGTGGTCAGAGCATGCCCTCAGCCTAAGAAATGAAGGTGCTGGAAGTAGAAGTCAGGCTGGTGTGCACTGAAGTGCCAAGGGTGAAGGCAAATGAAGTATAGATGCTTGGGGACCATGGACCTCTGCAGTGACCAATGCGCCAGCTAACTTGGTGTTTAGCACTAAGCCTTAAATGAGGCCAGTGTGGCTCTGCAGGGCTCGAGTATCTACCCCTGCACCCCTATATGAGAGCTGCAGGCAACCCAGACACCATTTTGCCAGAGGGTAAAGCTACTGTGTCATGCACAGAAGGAACAATGGCATTATTATTTTTTAACCAGAGGAGCTTCTCTTAGACGACTCAAGACTGCCCAATAACGCAGCAATGTGCTCACCATTTATAGGGAGATACAGAAGCAAAATATATGAAAGTTACTGGAAAGGATGGGGGTACGAGAGGATGCTTTGATTCTTTTAGATGCTGTGTTCTAGCCATTTATTCTGGATGCTGCATACTCTACGGGGCCCTCCCAGGTCTCTTAGCAATTAACATGTGCCATTAAAATCTTATCTACAATTATATTCTCCAGTCTAAATTCTAGCTTCGAGTTTTGCCTGATATTTTCTTCCCCGAACACATGAGTTCAGAGGCCTGTGAAACAGACAAACCCCATAGGGGATTTGATATCCCAAAGCACACTGAATATTTTACCAAGAGGTGAAACTTTAAAATGAATTCCTGAAACATAGCGCTCCTTTTATACTGAAGCTCAAACTTAGAGGCTGGTACACCGTTGCTGTTAAATAGTTTGGCCAACACTTCTATTTTTGTAACAAAGAAGTTGCCCTGAAAGAACCCAAGGAAGTAACAGGGCTCAGTGACAGGATGAAAGGGTCTGCCTGAAGCCATAGGAGCCACCTTTGAGACATAGAACATAAGGACACTTTCAGAGAAAATGAACCGTCCCTACTTTTCTTGGGCTATTTTTTAAAAAAAATCTGGAGGTTCTAGTATTTGAATATGTGAATCCAAATGTAGCATTGTCTTCAGATAGCATTGTATGACTTGTCCAAAATGAGAAATTAAGGTGTGCCACTTAAAGAACTGATTTTCGGGCACCTGGGTGGCTCAGTGGTTGAGCACCTGCCTTTGGCTTAGGTCATGATCCCGGGGTCCTGGGACCGAGTCCTGCATCGGGCTCCCTGCATGGAGCCTGCTTCTCCCTCTGCCTGTGTCTCTGACTCTCTCTCTGTGTCTCTCATGAATAAATAAATAAAATCTTTAAAAAAAAAAGAACTGATTTTCTTCCTAATAAAACTTCAAATTCTTCATCATATAGGGCATACTCATATAGGCAAACACTCTCTGGGACTAAAGCATACAATTGTAAACGAAGCATTTTGATGATTTTTTAAATTTTTCCAGGACATTTAGGAAAAGTATTGAGTCCTTTCCTCAGGGAACAAAGTCAACTTTTGGTCTCCCAATGATGCAAGTTTTATATAAACAGGAAGTCGAGGCCTTAGGACATCTCTGATATGTGAAAATGATGTTTCCTCTTATACATTTTCACCCCTATGTGTATAATTTTATATAACAGGGATCATATGTTATGTGTTGTCCTATGACTTGTTATATTTGATGAACAATATGTGATAGATTTTTTATTGCCAATCACGACCAGTTGTCATCTTAATGGCTACATACCATTCCAGTTGGATGGATGGAATGCTATAGACTAACTGTTTATGTCTGTTGAAACCTAATCCTAATATGATGGTATTTGGATGTGGGGGTCTTTGGGAGGTGATATTAGATCACAAAAGTGGAACCCTCATGATTGAGTTTAGTGCCCTTATAAAGAGATCCCAGAGAGCTCCCTGTTCCCTTCTGCCATGTGAGGACAAAGGAAGAAGATAGTTGTCAGTGAACCAGAAAGCAGGCTCTCTGGACACCAGATCTGCTGGTGCCTTGATCTTGGACTTCCCAGCCTCCAGCACTGTGAGAAATAAATTTCTGCTGTTTATAAGCCACCTGATCTATGGTATTCTGTTATAGTGGACTAAGACAGATTTATTTAGCCAACAGAGACAGGAGGAGATGCTCAACAGCACTAATCGGGGAAGTGCAAATCAAAACCACAATGAGATATGGCCTTACACCTAATCTGAATGGCTAAAATCAAAAAGACAAGAAATGGCAAGTGCTGGTGAGAATGTGGAGAAAAATGAACCCTCCTGCACACATAGGAAAATCTCTGAAAACTGAGTAAAAGTTAACCTTCCGAAAAAGACTTTTACATATATAAGGGAAATCTCCATTTGCAAGGGTGTCTCCCTCTCTTTAATAGGAAGAGGAGAATGACTAAACCTCTAGAAACTCTTAACAATGAAGAAAGCAATGACCTAAATCTGCATAACAACCTTACCTTTATTTACTGTGTTTTTCTTAATAACTTCACATAAAGTGTTCCTTCTATTTAAGAGGGACCACAGTGGTGGTGGTGGGGGGGTGCGGATAACAAGAAAAAAGAGATTAGGCTCAACTCTGAATACAAAGGACAAGTGGAGATGATGGCCAAGGAGCAGGGTAGGGGTAAGTGGACAGAAAATTACTAGAAGGAGTAACATCAGGGGTAAGGAACATTCTGGCTAAACTGATTGGACAGGATTCCTGCCTTCAGGCAGACCAGAATAATAAAATATGGAGGGTGAGGGATGAGGAATTTGACCTGATATTGAGAGTGGGGATTTTTGCTAAATTGACCTAGCAGGGTTCTTATTAAAACGAATCTCAGTGGACCAAGGGAAAAAAAAAAACAAATTTCGGGCCTAGTTGAGAAGAGTGCCCAGAGGAGCCTGACTCACGTTTGGTCAAGGAGCGAGTCTTTGTCAGAAGTAGGGGTGATCCCTGGGTGGCTCAGCGATTTAGTGCCTGCCTTTGGCCTGGGGTGTGATCTGGAGTCCCGGGATCGAGTCCCACGTCAGGCTCCCTGCGTGGAGCCTGCTTCTCCCTCTGCCTGTGTCTCTGCCTCTCTCTCTCTCTCTCTCTCTCTCTCCTTGTGTGTCTCTCATGAATAAATAATAAAATCTTAAAAAAAAAAAAAGAAATGCAGTAAATCTGCCTTCATGTGTCATTCAAATCTATGTCTAAGGGACTCATTCATGGTGAAAACAGAGCAGCTATTGATCATCCTCTATACTGTTGTGTTTCCTGTGCTTGAAAACTTTTTTTTTTAATATCCCCACCTTCCATTTTTCTTTCTTCTTAACTAATCATGTAATTGATCTATCACAGCCACTAACTCAGGAAACGAACAGGTGGGCCCTGGCACTGCCACTGCCACCTGCTTCATTCTGGGGATCCCCAGGGGGCTGGACACATCAAAAGCCCAGCTCCTGGCTGATTTGCCAACACTGTTGCCGGAACAAACTCAGATAAATTCATTGCAAGAGAAGCCAATAATTCAAGAAACTCGGTTTTGGAAAAGAGAACAGGAGAAATTTATTTTGGGTTCCAACAGCCGGGGGAGGTGGCAGGCTCAAATCTTAACAACCGCCTCTCTACCAGCAAGATGGACATCTAGAGTTTTATAGAGAGAGGCTCAAGGGGCATGTGCAAGAGAGTGTGCAGAGAGCACATGACCATGGGTCAGGGTGTTATATATTCAGCCCATGATCATGGACAGAGAAGGGGACACGTGAAGTGTGGTTCCTAGGCATTCTGTTGCTATCAGGGTTTTTCCGTTCTGGTGGTTGGAATGTTCCAGTCATTGCAAAATTGCCAATGCCTCAAGAAAGTGTGATAATAAATAAGCACAATGGGTTTCAGTAAGACCACGAGGTAAGCAGTCTTGTCTATTTCTGTTTTGTTTTTTTTAAAAGATTTTATTTGTTTATTTATTTTAGAGAGAGGGTGGGAGAGTGAGTGGGGAAGAGAGTCAGAGGGAGAGGGAGAGAGAGAATCCCAAGCAGACTCTGTGCTGAGCAGGGAGCCCCGTGAGGGGCTTCATCTCAATACCCTGAGATCATGACCTGAGCCAAAATCAAGAGTCAGAGGCTTAATGTACTGAGTCACCCAGGCCCCTTTTGCTGGTTTTAATTGTTGGGGTCTATGACAGAGCAAGAGGGTTCACCAATAATGCAGTTCTTAAAGCTTAGTCCTTTCTTTTAAATCTTGGGCCTTTGAATTTTAGTAAAGTGTGTTGCCCCTTTAGGTTAAAGTTTCTTTTTCAGAGAAGTTACAGAAACATGAAATTGTCCATCTGCAAGTCGTTGAGAGAGCTAACAATCTTTTTGCCTTTTATGTTCAATTCTCGGTTCCTATATTGCTGAGAGCAATCATTACTGTTTTCTCTATTTACTTTTTTTGTTTCCCCAAAAAAATCAACATTCTTACTGATGAGTGTTCCAGAAAGTTGCCCAGAGTATGTGGTCAGGACAGAAGTGAGGCAAGTCAGGCCCTTTGGCTGTAAGTACTTAAATATGGTTTTGACCGGAGGCCTGCACTGGGGACCATCACTGACCTATTCTTTTGAACAGGGAGATGTTCACAGTAAATGATGTTGACTCTAGGGAAAAAAGAGTTGCTTCTGGAAGAATACAGGGTTCACAAATATTAAAGGAACACTTTCTCTTGCAGGGATTGTGGCCAACAATTCTCTCCGGTGGGAAGGGAATTAACTCACAGCATCAATCTCCTAATTAGAGCAGCCATAGCAATGGTCCTCAAGAGAGGAAGGCATGGCGGAAAATCACCTAGGGAACTATACACATCATTTCTCCCCCTTTCCCTACTTACCAGTCTGCTGGGGGTGAGCATGTCTGGATGGCCCAGGGGAAGTGGGCACAGGTGGTTTTGACAAGTTTCCCAGGCAACACAGAGAGGCAGGTCTCTCTCACTCCACTGGGAATCACTAGGCTAAAGAAAGACCCAATGTTATTTATGAAAGTTTGAAATATATACTGTTGACTCTACTTCTAGGAATCTATAATGCAGAAATACTTGTACGCTCATTCAAAGATAAATGCACAAAGATGGCAATTATAGTACTTTGTAATAATAATAAAAATAATAATAGTAATGACAATCTTAAAGTCCATCAGTAGGAGATTGTTTAAATGTACAGTTTAGCCATACTATGGAATTCTATACCTTGGTTAAAAGAACAAGTTAACTCTTCATGTACTAACAAGAACGATCTCCAAGGGATATATTTGGGTGGAAAAAGTGTGTTGCGCAACAGTATGTATAATGTGATATTTTTGTAAAACCAAACAACCAAATTCTGCGTATATGTGTTTTGGTATATAAAAGAATTCTGGAAAGAGATACACAAATTCTTAGCACTGGTTATTCATGAAGATGGGAGTAGAATAGGGTGGAATTTTCAATTTTTTAAATGGACTTTGGCATTGGTCCTTTTTTACAACTCACATTTTTTTTTTTTCAAATGCAAAAATTAGTTGGAAAAAAAATGCCCCATAAAGAGGTGTTTTTGTTTGGTTGGTTGGTTGGTTTGGTTTTTGCCTCATATGGTCTTCAGTCTCCTTTCCATCAAAGCTTCTTAACTTGTCCTCACCATCACTAGTTCCTCACATTCACACCCACACCCACACTGCCATCATGAGCAGCCTGCGGCACATGAATAAGGGGAAGGAAACAAAAGTTCAAGGTGTTTTTTTAAGATTTTATTTATTTATGGGGCAGCCCCGGTGGCTCAGCGGTTTAGTGCTGCCTTCAGTTAGTCCAGGGCCTGATCCTAGGGACCCGGGATCGAGTCCCACGTTGTGCTCCCTGCATGGAGCCTGCTTCTCCCTCTGCCTGTGTCTCTGCCTCTCTCTCTCTCTCTCTCTCTGTGTGTGTGTGTGTGTCTCATGAATAAATAAATAAAAATCTTTTAAAAAAAAGATTTTATTTGTTTATTTGTGGGAGACACAGAGAGGGTCAGAGACATAGGCAGAGGGAGAAGCAGGGTCCCTGCAGGGAGCCCGATGTGGGACTCGATCCCAGGACTCCGGGATCACACCCTGAGCCAAAGGCAGATGCTCAACCACTGAGCCACCCAGGTGCCCCGAGTTCAAGGTGTGTTCTATAGGGGATGGTGAAAGGGAAGTGACACAAAGCATGTATTGTGTGACTGGCCACTCTTTGCTAGACAATATATATGTTACTCAAGATGATCCCAAGAGATAGCATTTTATATATGTTGTCCAAACCAATCATAGTCTCTATGTTTTGAATACAGCTTAAAATGTGGACTTGAATTAGGAGTAATTCTATCCTTTGGTCAGGCCCTCCTAATCCCCCATTGGGATTAGCTAACATTGTCCTAATCAAGACCCAAAGGACTCAGGAAGAGTTTTTTAGCTCCCTCCTAACTGCCTCTAACAATTTAGAGAGAGGGCCTGGTCCAGGAAGAGAGCTATTGCCAGAGATAGCTACAAAGAGTCTGGGCTAGGTGTGGTAAGGGGGGTGGGGGGGCTCACCAGGGTCTGTTTGTTCCAAGTCCTCTCTGTGTCCTATTGCATCTACCTGGCATGACAAATATTTGTTTACCAAACATTTGCTCATCTCATCTTCCTATAAATTTACTTCCTCTGCTTTGAAGCCCCAGACCCTGCTCCCTTCTCCTTAGCTCAGGATGACATATAAATCTCAATTGCCTGACTATCTTTGGGCCTCTCATGTACTTGTGGGGATCCCATAAGTACAAAATTAAGTTTGCTTTTCTTCTGTTCATCTCTCTATGTCAATTTAATATGTCAATTTAATAGACCAGCCAAAAGAACCTAGAATGGTAGAATAAAAATTTTTCCTCTTCTACACTTGTATACCAGATGTTTTCTAGATATTTGTAAGGTTTAAAATTTGTTTGATTTTCCTATTAGACTTTCAATTCCTTGAAGGTTGTGACCTTGTTTTCTTTATTATTTGTGTACTTGACACCTAGAAGGCATATGATGTACATTAAATAAATGTTTATTCCAAGAATAAATAAAAAATAAATACATAATCAATCAAAATAAGTTTTGGGGGATAAAGATCTGAAGAAGAGCATATATAGGAAGTTTCATTATTTGAAATAATCTCCCAGGAGTAAAAGTTGAAGGTAATTGATTTGTAAGGTTTGGGCATCAGATCATCTAGAAGAATTATCAGGAAGTGAAACATTCATTTGAATAAAATGTGATTATCACTGATTTCAAATACTTACCTGCCTGAGAAGCTTTGATTTTGCTTTTATATAGGATTATGTGTTACATACACAAAAAGCACACAGCAAACCAAGAAAGAAAAGTAAAAATCAGAGCCACAAGCAAACTAAAAATGTAGTTACTGTTCCACATGTGACAGATGAGGTGTGGACTTTAAAGAAACAACTGTGACTGGAGTAAAGAAGAAATGTTGTTCAGCGGTGTGTTTTACTGTTCTCGCCCTGAGTACTCGCATATAGAAAACCAATGTTAGGAGCCAGCGAAGAAAATTTAATGGCTGAAGAATGATTTTAAAATAGAACATTGACACTAGGCCATAATACTTTCTTGTAATTACTCATCTGGTTAAGGACTTCAAAAGTATTAGCCATGGAAAGCCAGACAAATATTTGCAAATATTTGCAACTAAAATGTCTTAAAATGTCTAGGCCATGTTCGGTACTATGACTGTTTAAAACACACACACATACACACACACACACACACACACACCCTCAAGCCCAAATATGTAAAGAGTATGCATACTCATAGGCCATTGCTTCAGATCTTAAAAGACTGGACTAATGAATGACACAACCTGTGGGGAGGAAAAATATGAGAAAAATATTGCCCCTACTACAGAAAAGAGTTAACACAGATGTGATGCCTAACTGCTTATCCTTAGAAAGGTCTCCTTTCAAGGTTGGCCCATGATTGGAGTCTGGGAACTTGAATTTCGGGAGAGTTCCCACCATTTCCAGAACTGATAAGAGTGGCTCGCTGGGCCTAAACAGTTTGTGCAAACATTAAGGTTTATGCTTGAACACCTGCTTTCCTTCTGAGAGGCTGGAATTTGGGTACGTGCCAGGCAAGGGGTGCCTACGTGACCACCCCCAAATAAAAACCCTGGGGGCTCAGTCTCTAATGAGCTTTCAGGGTTGGGAACATTTCACACGTGTTATTGTAACTTGTTTGTGACTCCACTGGGAAAGGACTTTTGGAAAATTGCACCTGGTCTCCCTGTGTGTTTTTTCTCTTTGCTGACTGTGCTTCATGTCCTTTCACTATGATAAATCTTAGCCCAGACTACATGCTGAGTCCTACGAGTCCTCTCAGTGAATTATCAAACATTTTGTGGTCTTGGGGATCCCTGACACACCCTCAGACACCAGATGCAGACGCTTTTATGATCTCATATGAAAATTATTCTTACTGAATATTCTCAGACCCTGTTGTAGCCTATCTTCCTTCCTCTTTTGGTGCACTGCAAAGATCCAGTTAAAATAGAACCCGCTTTTTTCTTTTTAATATTTCATTGTTAGGCACACAGTGCTACAAAACAAAATATAGTTAAAAGTTGAAATTTCCTTCCAGGGCAGCCCGGGTGGCTCAGCGGCTTAGCCTCTGCCTTGGGCCCAGGGCGTGATCCTGGAGACTGGGGATAGGGTTCCACATCGGACTCCCTGCATGGAGCCTGCTTCTCCCTCTGCCTGTGTCTCTGCCTCTCTCTGTGTCTCTCATGAATCAATCAATAAAAATTTTTTTAAAAATTTCCTTCCAAGGAGGTGGGCAGGGGCTGGGGGTGACTGGGTGACGGGCACTGAGGGGGGCATTTGATGGGATGAGCACTGGGTGTTATTCTATATGTTGGCAAATTGAACACCAATAAAAAATAAATTTAAAAAAATTTCCTTCCAAATAAGCCAGCTGGTTCTTTTTTTTTTTTTTTTAAGATTTTATTTATTTATTCATGAGAGACAGAGAGGCAGAGACACAGGCAGAGGGAGAAGCAGGCTCCATGCAGGAAGCCTGATGTGGGACTTAATCCGGGCGCTCCAGGATCACACCCTAGATTGAAGGCGGCGCTAAACCGCTGAGCCACCTGGCTGCCCAGGCCATCTGGTTCTGTGTAAACTTAAAGTGTCTGAATATTGTAATTGTCTTAGCAAGAAAGTCTGTAGGTTTGCACAACCCTTTAGGGATATTTTGTTTTGATGTCAAAATACCTGACTACTTTCTAAAAAGCAAGGTTTCCTTTTCTCTCTTTTCCACCCAGCAAATCTCTACTCAGCCTCCAAGATTCAGTTCAAATGTTACCTCTTCAGTTCAACCTTCTAAACTCCCCCAGGCTAAGTGGGTCCTTTATTTTTTCCACATTGTATTTTATGTCTTGCTCTTCCACAGAGTGATCACATTACATTAAGGTTGGTTATCTCTTTCTCTTCTGAACTTTGAGGTCAGGACTAGGTCTTTCCATCCATCAGTTCCCAGATTATTACCTTAGCATGTGGCAAAAAGCGTGTACCCAGAAACAGTTTGTCACATAATATTAAATGAATTACTAGGCATCTTTTTGGTTCATTGCTTAATTTAAATATGTTTGTGGGACCTTATATTCATTGTGGTACTCTGAGATGTAATTCAATGGGATCATGGTTTTGAAAATTTCTTGAAAAAGTATACGGTGCTAAATTGCTCTTGATTATTATTATTAGTCATCATCATGGTAGAGAGTTTGTATTATTATTATAAAAACTACATGTCTTGGCATTTTGAAAATGCGAACTTGAGAATCATTGCTCTAGCTCTTGCTATAGAGCCAGACAGTATGTGGTTACACAATATTTTACCTTTTTAGAAAGCGACCAAATATGATCATGGAGGAAGCAGATAAAGGGGAGCAGAACATGCCACCCCAAAATATGCCTTTATGGCATAAAGATTATTTTAGGCTGGTTATTTTTAAGAAACTGTAGATACAGAAGAAGCTCTGAAATGGGAGCAAAAGCTTCCCTTTTGTGAGAGATGTTTACATGTATAAGGGAAATCTCCATTTGTAAGGGTGTCTCCCTCTCAGTACCAGGAAGAGGAAGAGGACTCTAAATCTCTAGAAACTGATCAGTGGGGAAGGCAGGGACTTAAATCTTCACAAGAACCCTACCCTTGTTTACTGTCACCTACTATAACTGGCTCCCCCACCCCAAAACATTTCTTTTATCTTAGCTGAAGGTGATATTTTAAGATGGTGGCTTGGACCATTTTAGGGAGTTACTCGGTTTGCCTGGGTTTCTACCATGTGTACAGGTGGTATATAGTTATTAAATGTATCTTTGTTTTCTCCTGTTAATTTGTCTTTTTATCATGAGCAGGAGGAGGTCTCAACTAAGAACCTAGAAGGGTAGAGGAAAAACTCCCCACCCACCCGCTCCAGCAAAGGGCTAACAGTTATACTATTTCAAAGCAAACCACATAACAAGAAAGGAATATTGACTAGTGGTGCTGACCTGTTAATGTTCAGCAAGAACCTCCTACATACAGTGGTCTTTTCCTTCTTAAACTGTCTACAGTGTCTGAAGCTGTTGCCTTCCTGTTTCCTGAGATTTCGTCTTTCCCTACTTTCTAGGACACCACCCTGTTATCCATCTTCCAGTTTCACTGCCCCTTCTCTACTTTCTTCTCTGGCTTGCCTTCTTGCCTCCCCCTCTCCCATCATCCCCCCCCCCCCACACACACACACACTCCCACCTCTTAAGTGTGTTCATTTAACTCCTATTCTATCCATGGCCCTTTTCTCTCTCCATTCCCTCCCTTGGAAAATAAGATAGTTACAAATTACCAAGCATTTACTATTGATTTTAACCTTATATACTATTGGGGAGCAAAAATTTTCTTCTACTCATCAAAGATTCTTTCAGCTGGTCTAAAAATCAAACTGACTCGAGACAGATTAACAGGAGAAAATCAAACACAAGTTTAACAATATGTATGCCTCCTGTGTTTATGGGAGAGACCCAGGAAAACTGAGTAACTCCCACAAATGACTGAAGCCATCACCTTAAAAACCATCTTGAGCTAAAAACAAAAGAGATGGGAGTCAGTTATAAGGGTACCAGGAAAAACTCAGTAATGAAGGGTAAGGTTGTTATGCAGATTTAACTCCCTCCCTTCTCCACAGAGTTTCTAGAGATTTGTAGATATCCTCCTCTTCCTGCTACAGAGAGGGAGATCCATTACAAATGGAGATTTCCCTTATACATGTAAATGTCTCTTACAAAAGGGTGTCCATGGTCTCTTAAAAATAACCAGCTTGAAATAAGCAATAGAGCTTGGGATACCAAAGTTTGCTCCCTTACAATAGATAGTAGTATTATCCCCGTTATAAAGATGAGAAAATGGAAGCAGAAAGATGTGGAGTAGTCCAAAATCACAGAGCTCTTAAGGGGGAGGGGCTGAGATTGAAACTCTGATAGCTTGGCTCCAGAGTCCAGACTTTTAACTGTTTGATCACTCTGTAGAAAGCACCTACAAAGCAGAACCCTTTGGTTCAGAGTCGAGAAACCAATTGCCAAAACCAATTGCTGGATTTGGAAGGATGGAGGACTAGCTATTTTCTTGTGAATTCCTCAAAGGGATTCCCCGATCAATTTACTTAAAACAGAAACTGCCATTTGCTCTGAAGTTGTGAGACCAGGCAACTGAAAAAAGTCTTGGCAATACTGACTCAACCTAGTTCCTCTTATGATTTTCCTGTCTCTGGTACTGATGCTGCCATAAAGGTGAAGATGAGATATTTGAGCTATGTAACTATATAGTAGTGACCCGTTGAGTCTCTATTTACTGTTGGTGCTACAGAAACATCACTACTGTGTACTGCCCAGTGCCAGACTCGTTATCACCTTTTGTGAAAAATATTTACAGAACAAAAGAACATGTTTGTCCCAGAATGTAAGCTCCTGAGAAGCAGGGAAGGTGGCTCTCCTACATTATATTCTGTAATGTTCCCCCTAAGTAATCCTTCAGTTAGGAGCATCTCTTAAATTCTATTGATTGCAATCAAACTTTTTGGATGGGCACATCTGAATGCAGTAGAAAGCTTATTTCAGGATTTAGGAAATATTTGCATCGCTTTTAAGGAGCTTATTAAATTCTAAAAAGAGCCAATTTAAAAGCCTTTTTATTGAACCAAGAGTGAAAGTAATGAAAACCAATTTTGCACAGTTAAAAAAAGAACAGTGAAGCTCTTAATAATAATTGTTTTTGAACTCCCCATTGCTTAACTCAACACATTTTGTTTCTGAGCAAAACTTTCCTTTCCTCCTGGGAACACCTTAACCAATCCCAAAGTTACACAGTAATTGAAGTTGTTAACTACTCTACCAAATGCAGATCATTTGCTTGGGAGTTTGAATCACTTTTAAAAGCTCACTAATGTTGCTCATGGTGTGGAAACATTCATGGATGGTTCAGAATATTCCTCCAGATTCACTCCAGTTTTGTTTATTTTCCTCAAGTTGCAGTACAGTGTCATTTCAGTTCACATACCCTATTAGATCTAACATATCTAATCCAACTGTATTCTTAGGAAATTATTTCAGGGTGCCTGGATTGTTATGGTCTCTGTTTCCGTCATTGGATCTGTTGCTGCTGGCTCTTTCCAAATGTTGGGACTCTGGGGAATTTACCACTTTCTTCTTCATACCTTGATGTATTCCTTGAAAAAGGTTTTTGTTTTGTTTTTTTTCTTAAAGAGCATTTCTCATTTTTATAAGATCAATATGTCATTACCTGATTTACGGATATTTACTTTCTGTGTTTCAGTTCCAGTTCAGACAGTAAACATGTATTGAGTGTCTATTATATGCTAAGATGCCACATTGAGCAAGATGGGGGTCTCCTCCCTTAAGGAGCTTTCAGCTCAGTTGGAGAGAAAAACATACAGGGACAAAAATGTTTATGCTGGTGGTATGCATAGGGGACCATGGTAACAGGACGTGTTCTCTTGGAAGAGAGGGCCTGGGCGTGACGAGGAGGACAAATAACAACTGACCAGGAGGCTGGAGGCAGGAAAGGCAGAGGGGACAGCATGAACAAAGGCCTAGAGATAATAAACAGCACGCTGTGCGTGGCTTGCTGCAAGCCGCACTGGAACTGCTGGTGAAGAACGTGCTGGGCACAGTTGGTATGGAAAGATACTAGACAGCTGTCCAAAGACCAGCTCACGAAGGGCTTTTTTGCTATTCCAAGCCAGCTATGCCATGCTCTACAGCTTGGCAGGAAATGAGGCAGTGTGCAAGGGTTTTAAAAAAGAAAGTGACAGTGGGAATATAAATTGATTCAGCCACTACAGAAAACAGTATGGAGGTTCCTGAAAAAATTAAAAATATAATTACCGTGTGATCCAGCAATCCCACTTCTGGGTATATATCCAAAAGATAGGAAAACAGATGGAGAATATATCTGGGCTCCCAGGTTTATTGCAGCATTATTCATGATAGCCAAGACACAGACAGAACCTAAGTGTCCATCAGTGAATGAATGCATACGAAAGGTGTGGTATATATACACCATTGTATATATATACTATTTTCCAAGATTGAAAAGTGTGGCATGTATATACAATCTTTTTCGGCCACAAGAAAGAAGGAAATTTTACCATTTGCAACAACAGGGATGGACATCAAGGGCATTAAGCTTATTGAGATAAGCCAGACAGAGAAAGACAGTATTTCGAGGTATTAAGTATACATGGAATCTAAAAAAGCTGAATTTACAGAAACAGAGAGTAAAGTAGTAGTTACTGGGGCTGGCGGATGGAGCAATCGGAGACATAGTGATCAAAGGGTACAAACTTGTAACTAGAGGCTGAATAAGTTCTGGAGATCTAATGCATAGCATAGTGATTATAGTCAACAATATTATATGCTTCAGAGACTAGCAAAAGACTAGTTTTTGTTTTTGTTTTTTTTTTTCCAAAGAGGCTGGATATTAAATGCACTCACCACAAAGAAGAAATGATAATTATGTCATATGATAGAGGTATTAGCTAAAGCCATGGTGGTAGCCATATTGTGATACGTAAATGTATCAAAGCAACACACAATGTTATAGGTCACTTATGTCTCAAAAACTATTTTCAAAATTAAAATTAAATAAATAAATAAATAAATAAAATTAAAATAAAAAATAAAAATACTTTTTAAAAATAGAAAACAGGAATGCCTGGGTGGCTCAGCAGTCAGCTCAGGGTGTGATCCCTGGGTCCCAGGATCGAATCCCACATCGGGGCCCCCCACAGGAAGCCTGGTTCTCCCTCTGCCTATGTCTCTGCCTCTCTCTGTCTCTCATGAATAAATAAATAAAATCTTAAAAAAGAATAAAAATAGAAAACAAATTTAACAATGTCAGATTTACCATTTAGGTAAGTCATTCAGGTGGCACTGGGTATGGATGTGAAGTCGGCATGAGTAGAAGCTAAAACCCAGTTGGGAGATTTTTGCAACGATCTATAGAAAAAGATGGCTTGAACTGAAGCAGTGGTAGCAGGGCTGGGGAAATGGGTGGTGGGTTTGAGGTATATTTAGTAAGTGGAACTACCAGGGCTCAGTGTCTGGATGGCGAGAGGAGAATTCTAGTATAATCCTTAGGGTTCCAGCTCTGTGTCCTTTGGTAGATGAAAGATAGAGAACATTTTAGGGGAAAGACTGATGAGCTTTGTTTTGGACTTTTGGGGTTATATGTATCTGGGGAACATCCAAGAGAGCTTGCACAGCAGGAATTTGGATAAAGTACTCTAAAGTTCTGGGCAAGGATGCAGATTAAAAGTGGTGTGATTAAATCTATGAGATCACGTAAGATCAATCAGAAAGCAATATGCAGTGGGGCACCTGGCTTGCTCAGTTGTTAGAGCATGAGACTCTTGATTTTGGGATTGTGAGTTCGAGCCTCACATAGGGTGTAGAGGTTACTTTACTTTTTTTTTTTAATATTAAAAATTAGGGCAGCCCTGGTGGCTCAGTGGCTTAGCGCCGCCTTCAGCCCAGGGTGTGATCCTGGAGACCCGGGATCCTAGTCCCACGTCAGGCTCCCTGCATGGAGCCTGCTTCTCCCTCTGCCTGTGTCTCTGCCTCTAACTCTCTCTCTGTGTCTCTTGTGAATAAATAAATAAAAACCTAAAAATAAATAAATAAATAAATAAATAAATAAAATTAAAAATTTAAAAAGGAAAGCCATATGTGATAAGTTATGGGCTGAGGGTGGCACCCTAGAAAGAATCCAGTAGATCAGGGGAGGAACATTAAGGTGACAGAGGAACATTATCCCCGGGGAGTGAAAAGAGGACCGGGAGAGGGCAATGCTATTGAAGTGAGGACACTAGAGACTTTCTAGAAAGAACTGATGGACAACAGTGTCAAATGCCTCAGGACAATCCACAAGGGGAAGGAGGGAAAAATGTCCATTAGGTCTGGCAGTTGGAGAGTCATTTGTAGCTTCTGTCAGTGCAGGGGGAAAGCAGATATTCCAGCCCTGGTCTGTGAGAGGGAGCGCCTGTAACTAAGGGGAGATTTTTTTCTCACTCTAAGCGAGTCCAAGTCTATCAAACTGTTTAGTATCTCCATTGCTGGTAGGAGGATTGTTTCCTGCCATTTCACTGAGTGGGTAGCCCCAGAAGGATTCCAGACTTGTCTGGGCCTCAGGCTTCTTTCTTGGTCCTGCTGGTGATAGACTTCCATAGACTCCTGGTTCATCACATATCACTTTCCCTTTTTTAAAAAAATACTTTTAATTTTTTTAAGATTTATTTTTATTTATTTTAGGGAGTGGGGAGGGGCGGAGGGAGAGAGAGAATCTGAAGCAGACTCCCTGCTAAGTGTGGAGCCAGACTCGGGGCTCAATCTCATGACCCTGAGATCACAACCTGAGCCCAAACCAAGAATTGGATGCTTAACAGACTGCACCACCCAGGATCCCCAGTTTTTAATGTTGTTTTGTTTTGGTTTGGTTTGTGTTTTGTTTTGTTTTTTAGTAAACTCTGCCCAGTAGTCTCCTGGTTACCAAGGTCCAAAAATGATTCAATCTGGGCAGGGCAGCCAGCACCATCATCGTCTGCTCATCACTCTGGTTCACAGCATCCCCTCCATCTTTGGACCCCTGGAGTTCTTTACTGCCTTCAAATCCAGCTGTATATTTTAAAGGAGTTTGTTTCAGTAAATAGACAGATGGACAGACAGAAGGAATTTGTTGTATTTTCATCCAGGCTTCATATATGTCCCCTAGTTGGGGGTTTTGAAGAATATCTACCATCTAGTATTGCCAGAAATGGAAACACAGATCTGTTTCTGAACATTGAAATACACAGCATGGGGGATCCCGAGCCAGGTAGTCGACGGGTGGGGTGGAGGCCCCCTTGGAGCAGCACTTGAAGGACACACTGAAGAATCCATTGTTGAGTCCTGTGCACAGATTCACAAGGATTAATCTGGGCAGCTGGGGGACCCTGTCAGATGAGCATGCTGGGGTGATACCTGTTCTAGCCCAGCAAGCAGCTAAGCTGACCTCAGCCCCCACTGATATTCCTGTGGTGTGTCTAGAATCAGATAATGGGAACAATATGATCCAGGAACATGAAGGCATTGCAGTGGCAGCGCATGAAATGGCTTCTTGACGTCTGATATCAGTTCTCCAGCAGTGCGTCATAGGGGCTTGATCCTACCAATATCAATTATCTTGTACAACTACTAAAGTAGTCAGGCCATTTATTTAGTGTGCATTGGGCACTTTTCTATTAATTTTAGAGTAAGCTGCTTTTTGACAGTCAATGGACTGACTTATCAAAATATTAGTAAGAAGGGATCATGGTTTGGGGCAACTGGGTGGTTCAGATGGTTAAACATCTGCCTTCGGCTCAGGTCATGATCCCAGGGTCCTGGTCCTGGGATTGAGCCCCATGTCCTGGTCTCTGCTCAGGGGGGAGCCTCCTTCTCCCTCTCGCTCTGCCTGCTGCTACCCCTGTTTGTGCTCTCTCTCTGTCAAATAAACAAAATCTTAAAAAAAAAAAAAAGATCATGTTTTGAAGCAGCAGGTCCAGGTCACTTTGTACAGAGAATTTTCTTATGTTCAATAAATCTGGTCAGAGGAAAAAAATACACTGCATGTAACAGACTATTTCCTTAGCTCCAAAGCTTTCTTATTTTGTTATTGTATTGCCTTATCTTTTTTAAAAATAAATTTTAATTTTAACTCCAGTTACTTAACATACAGTGTTATATTAGTTTCAGGTTTATCACCTTATCTCGAGCTTTTTGTTTTATAAAGCTCTTCTAAAACACTCTTTGGGGTTGTGTGTGTTTCTCATGAATAAATAAAATCTTTAAAAAGTAAAAATAAAAAATAAAGCGCTCTTTGGGACTTCTCTCCTATTCCTTGTCATGTATCATTTATTTGCTGTGATGCTAAGTTCGATTTTCTAATATTTCATTTAAGATTTTAGCATCTATGTTCATATGTAAGATTGACCTGTAATTGATTCTTATTCTCTTTTCCTTTCTCTTCCTCACTCCCTGCTTCCCTTCTTTGTTTCATAGCGCTCATTTTGTCTGGTCTTGTCAGTTTTAGGTTATACTAGTTAGCATTACAGAAAGAAAACTGGCAATTTTTTTTTTTAAGATTTTAAAGATTTAACTAAAAAAAAAAAAAAAAAAAAAAAAAAGATTTTAAAGATTTATTCATTTGCAGAGAGAGGGAGAGAATCCTCAAGCAGACATCCTGCTGATCTCAGAGCCTGATGTGGGGCTCAGTTTCAGGACCCTGAGATCATGACCTGAGCCGAAATCAAGAGTCAGACACTCAACTGACTGAATTTCCCAGGCACCCCAAGAATTGGTAACTTATTAAGTTCATTAACAGTATAACAAGGGGGGGCACCTGCGTGGTTCACCTGCGTCTGCCTTCGGCTCTGAGCGTGATCCCAGGGTCCTGGGAACATCTGTTCTTTGAAAGTTTCTCTCTTTGGGCAGCCCTGGTGGCACAGCAGTTTAGCGCCGCCTGCAGTCTGGGGTGTGATCCTGGGGACCTTGGATCGAGTCCCACATCGGGCTCCCTGCATGGAGCCTGCTTCTCCCTCTGCCTGTTCCTCTGCCCCTCTCTCTCTCTCTGTGTCTCTATGAATAAATAAGTAAAATTTAAAAAAAAAAAAAAGGAAGTTTATCTCCTTGAAGAGATATCTTTTTTTTTTTTTTAAGAGATATCTTTTATTAAACTCTTGGGGCTTGGTGACTTTTGAGCAGTAGATCTTGATTATTTTTTACATTTCTTCAATGGTAGTTCGTTTATTCAGGTTTTCCACTTTTTAATTTTATAATTATCATCAAGTAAAATTGACTGTTTTTCTTTTGATGTATGGTTCTAGGAATTTTAATACGTGTAGATTTGTGTTAGTCTTACCATAATCAGCATACAAAACACTTGTAACACCCTCAACCTTTCTTATACTCCCTTTTACAGTCACACACTGCCCCCACCTCTAACACACACACACACACACACACACACACACACACACCCGGCAGAACATAACTATTGTTATGTCTTTTCAAAAATGTCATAAAGGGACGCCTGGGTGGCTCAGCAGTTGAGCGTCTGCCTTTGGCTGAGGGCGTGATCCTGGGATCTGGGGATGAAGTCCTGTATCGGGCTCCCTGCGAGGAGCCTGCTTCTCCCTCTGCCTATGTCTCTGCCTCTCTCTCTGTGTCTCTCATGAATAAATAAAATCTTTTTTTAAAATGTCATGTAAATGTCATCATACAGTATAGAACCTTAAATCAGGCTTTCTCCACTTAGCACAATGCTTTTAAGGAACACCCAAGGTGTTGCATGGGTTGGTAGTTCATTTTTATAGGTGAGAAGTATTCAATTTTATGAATATAACACCATTAGTTTATCCATTCACTCGTTGCAGAACATTTCTGGTGATTTCAAATTTTAGCTATCCTGGCTAAAGCTGTTACGGACATTTGTACACAGGTTTTTAGCCATGTAAGTGTTCATTTCTTTAAGGTAAATGCCCAGGAATGGAGTTTCAGGGTCATATTATATGTTTAATTTTACAAGTAACTTTATAAGACATTTTCCAGAACAGCTATACCATTTTGCAGAGAGGGAGGACAAATGAAAGGGCACCTCTCTTTAGGAAGAAAATCAAAGTAATGAGCAAAGTGCTCCATAATTTGGTAGCTGGGAGCCAAGGGAGGGATTAGCTTGACAGTCTGCTCCTACCATTTTCTCTCCTGGAGCTTGCCAGTAATCATAGGTGAAATTGTTTTCTAATTGCATGTACCAAACCTTGGCTCTCTTTTTCCTTTTTCTTTTCTTTTTTTCTCAGATGCCAAAGTTGGTAGAGCATTGGAAATGGAGAACTTTTAGAAAAATATTAGGACAAAGAACATTTATTGTTTTAACACGTATGGTTATATATCCAAATATTACTCTCTCAGCCTCTGATCTTTCTGTTTGTAATACAAAAATTTAAGAATAAAGTGTCATTTTCCAGCAACAGTTATGTGCCTGCTACAATACTAAGCACCTTATGTATATATCTCATGTACTGCTCATGACGATCTTGTTTACTGATGAAAAACTAGAGCACAGAGAGGTTAAGTGGTTTCCCCAAGATCACTCAGCTAGTAATACTAGTAGCGGAGCTGGGGTTTGAACATATGTCGTTCTCTAAATCTTGCCATTTATATCAAGTCATTTGTCTTTATAAGATAGTAGCACTAGTAAAAGGGGCTGTTTTCCAAGATTTATTCCTCACTTCTCTGCTTTGCAACATTATTTCCCATCAGAGAACTCGTTTTCCATTTTAATAGTCATCTCCATGTAGCCTACTCCTAAACATTCTGTCTTCAATCCTAACATCTGCTTTAAATTTCTTTAAAAGTTAATATCAAAGATGTGGAACCGGATGTTGCTAATAGATATCAGCAGGCAGGGTTGCATAGTAGCCAAATGTAAAGGCCTTGGATGTGGACTGCCAGGATTTAAATGCTGTTTCTACCACTTGCCAGCTGAGTAACTGAGGTAAGCTACTCAAACTCTCTGTGCCTGTATTCTCCTGTATAAAAAGAGAGTAAGATAAGTTTGCTTTTATGTCTCAAGTACTTCATTTTTTCTTTCAAGCACATCTTCCCTCTTTTTAACCCCCCCGCCCCCCGCCATAAAAATTCGATCTGGGCTCTTTCTTGTTTCATCAGCCTCCAGAGCTCTTCCATGATGTGTTTTGAATCTATCCCTTTGTTTCCAATTTCTCTGCCACCACACTTTACCCTGTGTCTGAATGACTTCAAGAACCTTTGTTTTTTCTCTTCTTTCAGATTTTTCTCTTTTAATCCAGCCAGTCTTTTATTAATATAGCACACTTTGACTATTTCCTGCTTATCTGTGATTTTTTATTAAACTTTTTTTTCTGATGATGAATTATCAAAAATCCGACTTCTATACAACAGAAAAAATTAAAGACTCCCAAACTTCCTCTAGGACATGTTCATGATTTGATGCACATGTTATTTATTTATTTATTTATTTATTTATTTATTTATTTATTTATCTATCTATTTATTTTTGAATGCAAATTTTAAATGCAATTTTTAAAAAAGATTTTATTTATTCATTCATGACACACAGAGAGAGAGACAGGCAGAAGGAGAAGCAGGCTCTGTGCAGGGAGCGTGATGTGGGGACTCGATCCAGGGTCTTCAGGATCACGCCCTGGGCCGAAGGCAGCACTAAACTGCTGAGCCACCCGGGCTGCCCAATGCACATGTTACTTAATACTGTACAGAACCATTATTAAAATTAGGGGCATATTTTCTTTACTATTATACATAACCACCGGTAACATTTTGGTGCATATTTCCACTGTTAACAATTTGTGCATATTGCATGTAGTATTTTCCATAATCGGTATTACTGTTTTGGTGCATATCCTATTTAATATGATACAGAAAGCTTTTCGACGTTATCTCTTAACCAAATGCATTGTTGATATATTCCCATGGTAGCGATATAGATGAGTATCATTGTTTTTAAAAAATGGATTTTATTAAATATTGTTTGAACACAAAATATTTATGAAGCACGTGTAAGGTATAAAGAATTTTCATACAGTGAATACTCATATTTATACCACCCTGTTTATGAAATATTCTCATTACCTTTGAATGCCTGTTGCCTTCCTTCTCAAATGTAAACCTTATTATATATTTCCATTTATCATATTCTTGCTTTTCATTTTATAGTGCATATATGTTTGTGTAGCTAAACAATATGTTTGCTTTTGCATGGTTTTGAAATTTATATAAACAAATCATTCAGCATACTGTCTTCTGCAACTTGATTACCCCCTCCCCCACCTCCCTTCACTCTATGTCTCTTTTGGGATCCTGTGAATGACAGTAAGGAGAATTGATATCTTCATGATATTGAGTCTTCCAGCCTATGAATGTAATGTATATCCCCATTTATTTGGGTCTTAAGGAATGCCTTCCAGTGTCATTTATCATTTTCTCCCTAAATGTCTTGCTCATCTTTTGTTAGATTTATTCCTAGATATAGATTATTTTTTGGTGTTATTCTAAATGGCTTTAAAAAGTTAGTTTTCTAACTGTTTGCTATTAGTAGATAGAATAGCAATTAATTTTTTAAAAATGAAACTGCTTATTTAAAATCTGGAAACAAAAAAACTTGGAAACAGGAAAGCAATACATTTATTGTTTATGTGACATAACTGTAGTGAAATTCTATAAATTTGATTGGGAATGATGGACACAAACTTCAGGATAGTATTATTTGGGGAAGCAGAAAGAATAGGATCAGGAGAGGCATAAAGAGGACATTAGTGGTATTTATAACATTTTATTTTTTTGGAGCAAATATGGCTAAATATTAAGATTCGTTTAGGCTGCATAGCAAGTATATGAGTGATTGTTTTATTATCTTCTGTGCCTTTTTGAAATATGTTATAATTTTAAAAATAAAATATACAATGTTGACTATATGCTTGAGATAAATCACTTTTATGACAGATGACCTCAGAATATATTACTTCCATTGATTATTCTAAATTGGACGTTGTAAAGTGGAGGCTGTGTGCTGAGTCCAACCTCCAGATGTGATTGTTTTTTGTGCTGAATGATCAAACTAATGAACCAGCCATGAAACACCAAAGATTTTACATTAGAATCTGGACTTCAGAATTCCCATAAAAAGTTAGAAAATCTGACAATGCTATATTTCCATGTGGCAAGAGTCAATTAGATATGAATAAGTAGTGGCTGTCTGTTTATTGACTGTTATGAAAAATTTCAAACATTCTCAAAGAGAGAGGAGCATAATGTGCTCCCAGACACCCATTGTTGAAATTTAATCATTATTGACTCATGGCCAATTTTGTTATATCTGTTTTCCTTGATCTTCTGACCCTTGGATTATATTGAAGCCAATCCCAGACACTTTATTATTTCATGTATTTCATGTATAAGAATTTTAGTATTTATTTCTAAAACGGAAATAATTTTAAAAAACATAACCACACTGTTATTGTCATACTTGTAAATATGTAACAGTAATTCCTTAATATAATCAAATATCCAGTTAACTTTCAAATTTTCCCCATTTTGTCAACTTTATTTTACAGTTTGTTCACCTGAGAACTCAATTCTTATAAATACATTGCATGTGCTTGAAATTTTATTTTTTTTAGAGAGAGAGAGAGAGCAGCAGCAGAGGGAGAGAGAGAGAGAATCTTAAGCAGACTCCATGCCCAGTGTGGAGCCAGATGTGGAGCTCAACCTCACAACCTTGAGATCATGACCTGCACTGAAATCAAGAGTCAGATACTTACCGAATGACCCACCCAAGTGCCCCATGCTTAACATATTTCTTAGATCTCTGTGATCTGGTAGTGAGATCTAGACCAGCACTGTCCAATAAAATCTTCTGCGATGACCAAATGTTCTACATCTGTGCTATCCAATGTGATAGTTACTAGTGATATTATGGCTATTGAGCACTTGAAATGTGACTAGTGCAACTGAGGAAACACATTTTTAATTTTATTTAATTTTAATAGTTAAAAATGTTTGCTAACAGCTTCATTGAGAAAAAATTTACGTACCTTAAAGTTCACCTTTTTTTTTTTTAAAGATTTTATTTATTTATTCATGAGAGACACACAGAGAGAGGCAGAGACATGAACAGAGGGAGAGGCAGGCTCCCTGCATGGAGCCTGATGTGGGACTCAATCCCAGGACCTCAGAGATCAAGACCTGACCCAAAGGCAGATGGTCAACCATTGAGCCACCCAGATGCCCCAAAGTTCACCTTTTAAAGTGTATAATTCAGTGACTTTTAATATATTCATAAGTTGTACATTGATCACCATTTATTCCAAAACATTTACATGACCACTCAAAGAAACTCATTAGCATTCACTTCCCATTCTTCTTGCCTCCAACTCTCGGCACCCACTAATCTACTATTTTTTTCTGTGGATTTGTATATTTTAGATATTTCACATGAGAAAATCATATAATACATAGCCTTTTGTGTCTCATATTTTTCACTTCACATAATGTTTTCAAGGTTCATCAACTGATACATTAATAATATGTATCAGTTGATTCATTCAATTTTATGGCTGAATAATGCTTCATTGTATGCATACGCCATAGTTTGGTTATCCACTCATCCATTGATAGACATTTGGGTTCTTGCTACTTTTTTTTCTTTTTTAAAAATATTTTATTTATTTATTTGAGAGAGAGAAAGTAGGGGGAGGAGGAGAGGGAGAGAGGGAGAGAGAAAATCAAGCAACTTCATGCTGAGCATAGAGCCCACACTGGGCTCAGTCTCACGATCTTGAGATAATGACCTGGGCCAAAACCAGTTACTATGAACATTCATGTTTAAGTTTCTTTGTGGACATATGTTTTCCGTTCTCTTGAGTTTATATCCAGGGATGGAATTTCTGGGTCATATGGTAACTCTGTGTTTAGCTTCTTGAGAAACTGCCAAATGGCTTTCCAGAGCAGATGTAATATTTTACATTCCCATTAGCAGCATATGCAGGTTCCAGATTTTCCACATCCTCACCAACACTTCTTATTGTCCATCTTTTTAGTGTAACTCATCTAGTGGGCCTGAAGTGATATCCCCTTATGGTTTTCATGTGCATTTCCTTAATAACTAATGATACTAAACATCCTTTCATATGTTTACTGGCCAGCTTCTTTGGATAAATATCTATTCAAATCCTTTGCCCATGTAAAAATTAGGTTATTCTTTTTTGTTGAATTGTAAGCATTCTTTATGTGTTCTCAATGCAAGTCTCCTATCATATATATGGTTTGCAAATATCTTCTCCATTCCTTTGAGTTGCCTTTTCACTTTCTTGATGATGTCCTCTGAAGCACAAAAGTGTTTAATTGTCCAATTTATCTATTTTTCTTTTGTTGGTCGTGCTTTAGATCTCATAGCAAAAAACAAAAACAATGACAGAAAGGAAGAAAAGGAAAAAAAAAAACTCGAAAGCTGAAAAATATTGCTTAAACTAAGTTGAAGATTTGCTTCTATATTTCCTTCCAAAAGTTTCATAGTTTTAGCTCTTACATGCAGGTCTCTGGTCCATTTCAACTTAATTTTTGAATATAGTGCAATGTCCATATATTGTACAGAGTATGATGTGCGGCATGTGTACAAATTCATTCTTGTGCACATGGTTATCCAGTTATTTCAGCATGATTTGGTGAAAAGATTATTCTTTCCCCCATTTAATTATCCTGACCCCCTTCTCAAAAATCAGTTGGTCATAAGTGTAAGAATTTAATTCTGGACTCTCAATTTTACTCTGTTAATCTGTTGTATAACTTTATACCAGTACCACACTGTCTTGATCATTGTAGCTTTGCAGTAAGTTTTGAAATTGGGAAGTCTGAGTTCTTCAACTTTGTTCTTTTCTTTTCTTTTCTTTTTAATTTTATTGATTTATTCATGAGAGACACAGAGAGAGAGAGAGAGAGAGAGAGAGGTAGAGACACAGGAAGAGGGAGAAGCAGGCTCCATGCAGGGAGCCCAATGTGGGACTCGATCCAGGATCCCCAGGATCACGCTCTGAGCCAAAGACAGACACTCAATTGCTGAGCCACCGAGGCATCCCTGTTCTTCTTTTTCAAGATGGTTTTGGCTATTCTAGGTCCCTAGCACTTCCATATGAATTTTCAAATCAGCTTGCCCATTTCCACAAACACAAAAATGGAATTATGATAGCAATTGCACTGAATTTTTTGATGAATTTGGAGACTATTGCAATCTTAACAATATTAAGCTTTGCAGTCCTTGAAGTATGTAACTTTCCATTTATTCAGGTTCTCTTTACTTCGTTTCACTGATGTTTTGTAGTTTCCAGTGTACATATCTTGCATTCATTTTGTTAAATTTATTCCTAAGTATTTTAGTCTTTTGGATGCTATTACATATGGAATTGTTTTCTTAACTTCATTTTGAAATTAGTCATTATTAATATATCAAAATATAATTGATTTCTTTTTTTTAAGATTTTTAAAAAACTTATTCATTCATGAGAGATACAGACAGAGAGGAAGAAACATAGGCAGAAGGAGACGCAAGCTCCCTGCAGGGAGCCTGATGTGGGACTCAATCAAGAGACCCTGGATCATGACCTGAGCTGCAGGCAGATGCTCAACCACTGAGCCACCCAGGCACCTCATGATTTCTATATGTTGATCATATATCCTGTAACCTGACTAAACTTGTTTGTTATTTCTAATAGTTGTGTATTCCTCTAATGTGTGTGTATTCCTTGTGATTTTTCTGTACACAAGATCACATCTATGAGTAAGGATAATTTAATTTTTCATTTCCAATCTGGATGCCTTTTATTTTATTTTATTTTAACCTAAATGCCTTGGTTAAAAACTCCAGAACAATGTTGAATAGGAGTGGAGAGAGTGAACGTCCTTTTCTTATTTCTGATCTTAAGGAGAGAGCATCTAGTATTTCACTATCAGTTGTGATGTTAACTGTGGTTTTTAATATATGGCTTTTGTTAGGTTGAGGAAGTTCCCTTCTTTTCCTAGTTTGTTGAATGTTTTTTATCAAAAAAGGGTGCTGGATTTTGTCAAATGTTTTTTTCTGTGTCTATTGAGATGATCATATGGTTTTTATCCTTCATTCTATTAATATGGTATATTACATTGATTGGTTTTCAGATGCTAAGCCAACATTGCATTCGTGGAATAAATCCCATTTGGTCATGTGTATAATCCTTTTTATAGATTGCTGGATTTGGTTTCCCAGTATTTTGTTAAGGATTTCTGTGTGTCTATTTGTAAGATATTCCTAAGTTTCTTTTCTTCTGATGCCTTTGTCTGATTTTGGTATTAGGGTAATACTGACCTAATAGAATGGGTTAGGAAGTGTCTCCTTTTCCTTTATTTTTTGGAAGAGTTTGTGGATTGGTGCTAATTCTCCTTTAAATGCTCAGGATGAGGACCTGAAATGTGGAAGTAACCCAAGTAAGCACAAAATAATGAAGAGTGTCAGCTTTCAGGAGCTCAGAAGAATGGGGCAATGCTATTTATGAGGACATCAGGACAAGGGACACCTGAGAGGCAAAGCTTCAATGAGGAGAAAAGGAAGTTCCCGCAGAAATACTGTAAAAGGCATTCCCTCCTGCTGCCAAGGGCTCTTGCATCTTGTAGAAAGGCTCTAGATTGCAGGGTGACCTCATTCCTCAAAAGAACTTCTCCAACTGGGCAACTATTTCCCTGTTCATAGGCCAGTTTGAGCTTGCTCAGAAATGTTAGCTCTGCTGGCCTCCCCTGTGCTTTCTTCATCCACGGGTGTGTGTAACACAGATTCTTTGAACATCAGTAACAGTTGCTGCCCAGCGCTGTTCCTGACATGCCCCAAAGTGTCTTAGGTTATTTCGGGGGGTGTCTTGCAATTCTAGGAACTAGTTTACTTTCAATTTATTTTAAAAAGTGATATCTGCCATTTCAGATGTTACTTTGTGGTAGATGTGTCAGGGGAGGCAGAATGGGAAGATAAATGTCATGGAAAGAAAACAAAGCAAAAAGAAAAAAAAGTTGCAAGATATAAAATATCGAGGCTATCAGGACTGGGGTGTTTAGAAGTGTTCACTTTGTCCTAACCACAGAGTTATACCAGTGTTTGGGAGAAGTTTTGCTACCCCGGAATAGATGCTCAACAAATATTTTTATTTTTTTAAGGGTTTTATTTATTTATTCATGAGAGACACAGAGAGACAGGAAGGCAGAAACATAGGCAGAGGGAGAAGCAGGCTCCTCCTGGGGAGCCCAATACAGAACTCAATCCCAGGACCCCGGGATCACAACCTGAGCTGAAGGCAGATGCTCAACCATCCAGGTGGCCCTCAATAAATATTTTTAAATGAAAAACTATTGAATCAATGAATGTAAGACTCAATGGGTATATGGGAGTGAAGGCAGTATTTGTGGAGTATCTAGAGAAATACAAAGGTGCAGGTATCAGTATGTCCCAAAGAAGAGGCATGTGTGAATGGCAGGGCAACAGATGGATGTGTGTGACAGACTCAGGAGTTAGATTTTTCAGACAGCTTTAATTTAACATATTTTGTTCTGTTACTCCCTTGAGAAGTCATTCATAATGGAGCTACTTTTCTGTTTGGAAAATATCCTCCTTGTTGAAGGCAGACACCTCTAGTGTGTGGAATGTGGCTGTGACCGGGCAGTGGTCAATGTGTGAGCTGTGCCATAATATAAGGGACACAACTTGGAATCAGTAGGTAGGAGTATCAGTTCTACAACTTGGCACATAGCTGGGATCACCAGAAACATTTATAAACACGTGAGGGAACTCTTTGCTGTGAAGGAAACTCAGCCAACACAAGAAAGAGAAGTAGCACCCCATGAATGTATAAGAGCAGAACTGTTGGTCAAGGACTCTAAACTAAGCATGTTTAAACTGATCAAAGGGATAAAGATAAGCAAAATAAGTCAAAAGTACAAAACAGAATTCCATTTAAAAGAAAGAACATGGGGGATCCCTGGGTGGCTCAGCAGTTTAGTGCCTGCCTTCAGCCCAGGGCGTGATCCTGGAGTCCTGGGATCGAGTCCCACATCAGGCTCCCTGCTACATGGAGCGTGCTTCTCCCTCTGCCTGTGTCTCTGCCTCTCTCTCTCTCTCTCTCTGTGTGTGTCTCATTAATAAATAAATAAAATCTTAAAAAAATAAACATACAGATTTAGAAAGAACAAATGAAACTTCTAGAAATAAAAAGTATACTTACTGAAGTTAAAATTTCAACGTATTGGTTATAATCACTGTAACGGGCACCTGGGTGGCTCAGTTGGTTATGATCTCAGGGTTGTGAGATTGAGCCCCACTTGGGCTCCCCACCCAGCATGGAGTGTCCTTGAGATTGTCTTTCCCTCTCCTTTTGCCCCTCCCACTGCTTGCATACTCTCTCACACACACACTCTCTCTCTTTCAAATAAATAAATAAATCTTTTAAAAATTTAATATTAGTTGGTAAAATGGAAGATGTTCAATTCTCTTAAAGAAATTGTAAGTATAAAAATAAATACTAGAAGATACAAGCCTTCCTAGATATCAAAAGTAATTTATTGATTACAATAGCAAAGAAAACATATCAGAAGTTACAAGAAACAGTAAATACACATGAAAACATGTGATTACCATGTGTATAAATATACAATAATATAAAATATAAAATAATGTATCAGAATTGAGATAAAAATGTCTTATTAGTAAATGTGACTGGGTTTAACCACCTACTAAAGGGAAAATATTCTTTTTTAAAGATTTTATTTATTTATTCATGAGAGAGAGAGAGAGAGAGGAGAGAGAAAGAGAGGCAGAGAGGCAGAGACACAAGCAGAGGGAGAGGCAGGCTCCGTGCAGGAGCCTGATGTGGGACTTTTTTTTTTTAAGATTTTATTTATTTATTCATGAGACAGATACAGAGAGAGAGAGAGAGAGAGAGAGAGAGAGAGAGAGAGGCAGAGACACAGGCAGAAGGAGAAGCAGGCTCCATGCAGGGAGCCTAACGTGGGACTCTATCCTGGGTCTTCAGAATCAGGCCCTGGGCTGAAGGCGGCGCTAAACCGCTGAGCCACCCGGGCTGCCGGGAAAATATTTTTATTGTGGTTCACAAAGTAACACTCACTTAAATGTGGTGTATAGAAGATACATCAAAATCAAAATGCTTCGGACAGGCTAAAAATAAAGGCATGGGCAAATGGAAATAACAAGTACTCACTTGGAGCCTGTGCTCCTTGATACCAGACAAAGTAGAAGTCAGGCCAAAAAATATATATATATATAAAAAAGGATACTTCATAATACTAAAAGCCAATTTCACATTGTAGGTATAATAGCTATGAGAATCTATGCACTAAATAACCATGTTTGAAAAGCCGCAAGTACAGATGCAAGGAGATATGGATAGAGACACATTAGTAAGAGGAGACTAACATGCCACTCCTAGTGCAGAATAGATCAAGTGACAGAAATATAAATAAGGATATAGCAATAAACAATATAATCAGTATAATAGATCTTATTCATCTATACTGAACTTTAGGACCTAATAATAGAGAGTATTACTTTTCTTCTTGATTGTTCATGGAATAGTCTCAAAAATTGATCAAATATTAGGTCACAAAGAAAGCATCAATATGTTCTATACTATGAAATATTATCATCAACATGTTCTTATCACAGCGCAGTAAAACTAGAATTTTAATTCTAGCCACAAGTACAAAAAGCTGTAGTTATAAGTACAAAAATCAAAAAGCTCATCCAACTAGAAATTTAAAAATCTTGCATCAAACAACTGTTGGGTGAAAGGAAAAATAAGCTCAAATTACAAATATAGAAAGAAAACCCAAAACTCTCAAACAAACAAGTAATGAAGACCCTACATATTAGAGTCTAATGGATACATTTAAAGTAGAGATCAGAGGAAAACTTAGAGCCCTAAACAGTAACATCAATAAAAATAAAAGAATAAAAATGAGTGAATTATATCAATCTAAAACACCTGAGAAAGAACAACAAATGAACCAAAAGAAAACACAAGGAAGAAAACAATAAAGGTAAGAGCTGAAAAATATGGAAGATTAGGAAGAGAAAGCAGTAGGGTCATATCTATCTATCTATCTATCTATCTATCTATCTATCTAGATATCTATTTATCAGAGGCTCCACATCCAATCTGGGGCTTGAACACACAACCCTGAGATCAGGAGCTGCATGTTTTCCCAACTGAGCCAGTCAGGTACTCTAAAAGCAGTAGATCAAAGTAATAAATCAAAATTTTGGTTCTTTGGAAAAAGTAACAAAACATGTAACTGCTAGTGAAATTAATCAAAAGAAAAAGTGGCAAAAACAACTTCAAAAGAAGAAAGAGAAAGAAGAAATAGACAAGAATGGCTGCCTTTGGCCCATGGCGTGATCCTGGAGTCCCAGGATCGAGTCCCACGTTGGGCTCCCAACATGGAGCCTGCTTCTTCCTCCTCCTGTGTCTCTGCCTCTCTCTCTCTCTCTTTCTGTCTATCATAAATAAATAAATAAATAAATCTTAAAAAAAAGAAATAGACAAGAATGGAGCAAGCAACTTAATGAGGAATAGGAATGGAACTGGAAACAGAATGAACCGAACTGTCTTTCAAGTAAGTAACATAACAGCAGGGGGAGGAGAGATGAAGGATTATCAAGCCTAAATCGTATTGGAACAGAATTTTGGCTAAATCCAGGAAAGTTAAAGAAAAAAAACCCCTAAAAACAGATGTTGAACTTTAGCTAATAGGTTTGTTTTTTTCACAATGACATCAGTTAGATATTCCGAAACTGCTTTTGAGGTCTTTTAGTATGAGCACATAAGTATACATTTTGAGGGTAATTGGAATCAGGTTTCTGACTGTGTGAGATAATCCTTACAGATGTGGAAAGGGGAACTCCAGCATGAACTCTGTTGCATTGATTGGAATTGGATGTATCAGTATAAATTCATGGGTTTTATTTTTTAATTTGTATTTTATTTATTTATTAGTGAGAGACACCCAGAGGGAGGCAGAGACATAGGCAGAGGGGGAAGCAACCTCCCTGCAAGGAGCCTAATTCTGGACTTGATCCCAGGACCCCGAGAGATCACAACCTGAGTTGAAGGCAGACACTCAACCACTGAGCCACCCAGGTGCCCCACTCATGGGTTTTAATACATCTTTTTATCAGAAACATCTTATGGAACATCCTTCTTTGCCAGTGTCAAGATAACTTAAAATTTGCAGTTTTGGGTAATAATTTGGAGGTTCTTTATTTGCATGTCAAAATGTTAATGCATGATTGCTAAAATTGGAACTGATAGTTCATGTGTATATGAGATTAATTTTCTTTGACTATATAATTTCTGTCTGTGATTTATCTTAGTTAATTGGGAGATACTCTGCTTTTAAAACACTTCAACTTTTTCATATTCTTATTTTAATTTCTGTATCAACTATGACTCTTCCAAACACTGCCAAAGATACTCCATGGCTATTGTTTATTAAATTAAATGTTATTTGTCTTAAATATATATATATACATATATATATTTTTTATCTATCAACAGAAATGGTAAGAAGTATAGCTAATGTGCATATCTATATCTACCTATATTTATAGATATCTCGAATATCTTGTAGTGACAGAGCACAGAGAAGTACTTGAAAAATGATGGTGATGTAGGAACAAGTTAGGGGCAAATGGGGCTAGGCAGGGAAAGATAAGGGAAAGGCCGAGAGTCAGGCCCCCAGAAATCTGTGGCCTCCTCTAAACCCCAAGGACACCAAAAGGCCCAGAGTCAGACTCCTACCCATCCCAAGAAAACAGAGATAAGACAGTAAAAACAGAGAAAAATAATAAACCTGGCTCCTTAGCTCCAAAATGTTAGGGAGTACCTCCCTTTAATGGCCACTAAGTAATAACAGAAACTCATCAGACCACAAGGAAATAATATATCATTAAGGTGCTATCAATAGTCCCTGCTCAAACCACGGCTGCACAAGAATCTCAAGGCCAGGGGATCCCTGGGTGGCTCAGCGGTTTGGCGCCTGTCTTCTGCTCAGGGTGTGATCCTGGAGACCTGGGATGGGGTCCCACATCGGGCTCCCTGCATGGAGCCTGCTTCTCCCTCTTCCTGTGTCTCTGCCTCTCTTTGTCTCTCATGAATTAATGAATAAATAAAATCTTAAAAAAAAAAAAATCTCAAGGCTATGGACTCCCTGGTTAGGTTCTCGATAAAAGACTGCCACTGAAAGCCCTCAGTGGCATCCCTCAGTGACCCCTCTCACTTCTTTTTTTTTTTTTTAAAGATTTATTTTTATTTATAGAGAGGCAGAGACACAGGCCTGAGTCACCCAGGGATCCCCCACCCCTCTCACTTCTGAGAGTTTTCTCTGTATCTGTGCTTAATGAACTTTTATCACTTTGCTCGCTCTCCATTGTCCATGAGATTCAGTCTTCGACTCCGTGAGACAAGAACCAAGCTCTCCAGTATCAGTGGGACAGTTAAAAGGAAGGAGGAGTCAGCTTAGAGAGACGTCCACTGACCAAATGTAGGGCAATTTTCGCATCAAAATAAACAACAATAGGAACAGTTTATAATCCACAAAATAAAATAAGTATCTGTAGATCATTCTGATATAAATGAATGAAGAAATAAACGGAGAGGAAGGAAAAGTTCTTCCTTGTAGTAGATTGCCAAATGATATGTGCTGTATGGATGATGGAGTTAAGAAGTCACCATTTGGCAGCATCATGGTAATAAATACTGCAATAAATAAATAAATAAATAAATAAATAAATGTAATAAATGATTTGGGCAAAATCCTCAACTGATGCTAGTAGTTTTTTTTTTTTAAGATTTTATTTATTTATGAGAGACAGAGAGGCAGAGTGAGAAGCAGGCTCCACGCAGGGAGCCCAACGTGGGACTCGATCCCAGGTCCCCAGGATCATGCCCCGGGCTGATGGTAGCGCTAAACCGCTGAGCCACCGGGGCTGCCCTGATGCCAGTAGTTTAATGAAGAACTTGGTATTGACATAGTTGAAAGTATCTCACAAAATTATCATTTGGGAAGGAAGAATAGTAACTACAGTGGAGAGACTTGGCATATACCACCGTAACCAAGTGATCACAATTAACCTCACCATTGATGGTTAAAATACTCATTATGTACCTGCTCTTTTGATGAATGAGAAGAACACAGCGTTTCTCTCTCTTTTAAGATTTTATTTTACAGAAAGTGAGAGAGAGAGAGAGGGAGCCAGGAGACAGCATGAGCAGAGGGGAGGGGCAGAGGCAGAACTTTCTTTTTTTTTTTTTTAAAGATTTATTTATTCATTCAGAGAGAGCAAAGAGAGAGGCAGAGGGAAAAGCAGGCTCCATGCAGGAAGCCCGACGTGGGACTCGATCCTGGGTCTCCAGGATCACACCCCGGGCTGCAGGCGGCGCTAAACCACTGCGCCACCAGGGCTGCCCCGAGGCAGAACTTTCTTAACTGTTTCAACAATTCTGGAAATTGTTTAGCAAGATCTAGTGAAGTTGGAGATGTGAACAATTCCACATTTAAACATGTTTGATAATCTCCAAACGGGCAGCCTGGGTGGCTCAGCGGTTTAGTGCCTCCTTCAGCCCAGGGCGTGATCCTGGGGTCCTGGGATGGAGTCCCGCATCAGGCTCCCTGCACGGAGCCTGCTTTTCCTTCTGCCTGTGTCTCTGCGCCCCCGCCCTCTGTATCTCTCATTGATAAATAAATAAAATCTTAAAAAAAAAGATAATCTCCAAAAGAACAGAAGAAGGTTGTTCATTGCAGCTAGTTCGTTTTACTAGGTCATTGATAACGGGTGAAAAATTGGAAGCAACTTAATTCTATTAACAGATGACATCAACAGATGACAACAGATGGATCAATAGATTGTGGTATAATCATACAATGCATTTAAAATGAATAAAATATATCCACACGTGTTAATACGTAGAAATCTCAAAAAAATCTTAGGTGCTGGTCAAGGCCGGTAGCAGAAATTTATAGTGTAAAATTTATAAACAGAACAATAATGTCTGTTGTAACAAAGAAAACAATGACCTATGTTGTGGAAATTAGTAAAGGGAAACCTCACTAAAGTGGCATTGGGAGGCTGGAAGAGAGAGGTGGTACCACTGGATGTCAATTACAGGAAGCATTGTCAATTACAGACCCTGCCAGAAGTCTCAGCAGAAAGAATGATCAATTACAGGCTCCAACAGCGAAAAGATACACATTGCATCTCCTGCAAGAAATCAACTACTCTGCAACGCAGCCACTGAGAAACCCTAAGCGCCCTGAGCTCTTGTTTTTCTGCAATGGCCTTTTTGTTCAGAACAACCCTCCCAACTTCTTCCTTCTTCCCCATAAAGTAACATTTCTCTCCTTTGTTAGACTTCCGGTTTTGCCATAGCCAGAATGTTCCAAAGTGCAATTCTCTGTGGATCCCGAATAAACCCGCTCTCGGTGATAAAGTAACTGCTTTATTTTTAAGTTTAACATGGTCTGTGAGTAAAAAAGGAGATGGAGTTCCTGCCCTGGAATAATGTGGTACTTGAAGAAAGTCAAGTGGGCATGATTACAATGATTACAGTGCAGTACCACTGAAAGCCATAATGAGACAGCCCTTAATACACCGGAGAAGGTGAAGGAATATTTTTCAGAAATGGCAAAGCCTTTTATGCCTCTTTCCCACATGGAACCAAGTCCTTAAAAATAAGGGGTTACCCAGGTGAAAGGGAGGAAGAGTGTTTCCAGCAGATAGTGACATTTGCAAAATCCACGGGGAGAAACCACAGAGCCCAGTTTGGAAACTACCAGTAGTTTCTCAGAACTGGAGGTGGGTAAAGAAAGCAATACCAGGAATTGGTAGGCAACCCCGGACATAGGTTCTGATGGCACTAAGGAGTCTGACTGCCTTTTAAAGGCTGTGGGGAGGGGCAGCCCGGGTGGCTCAGCGGTTTAGCGCTGCCTTCAGCTCACAGCGGTGATCCTGGAGACCTGGGTTCGAGTCCCACGTCGGGCTCCCTGCATGGAGCCTGCTTCTGAACCCTTTGTCTCCGCCTCTCTCTGTGTCTCTCATGAATAAAATCTTAAAAAAAAAAAAAGGCCGTGGGAAGGGTAGGAGACTGTTGAAGCAGGAGAGTAACAGGTGCATCACCGATTATAAATAAGAAGATGGCTTGGGAGGGAAGATCAGTTAGTTGAGTGGTTTGTTATCTTTCTTTTCTTTCTATCCTTTTCTTTTTTCTTTCTGTTGTGTTTTTTTTAAAGATTTATTTATTTATTTTATGATAGACAGAGAGAGAGAGAGAGAGGCAGAGACTCAGGAGGAGGGAGAAGCAGGCTCCATGCCGGGAGCCCGACTCGGGTCTCGATCCCAGGACTCCAGGATCGCGCCCTGGGCCAAAGGCAGGTGCCAAATCGCTGAGCCACCCAGGGATTCCCTCTGTTGTGGTTTTAAAGAAAACCAGGCAGGAAATAATGGGGCCTCAACTGAGCCAGAGGAGGTGGTGGCTGAGAGATACCAATGTGTCCACCTAGGACTCAGGGAGGGATTGGCTGTAGGTGCAGGGAGAGGATTCCAGGAAGCTCCTGGCCTGGGCATCTTGGATGCATGATGGAATGAAAGGGGTTGCATTTTGTGCCACTGACTCCTGCCCATGGCCTCCCTGATTAGACCAGGAACGAGCCCCTCACAAATGTTTATAAAGTTGAAGTATAAAAATGTACAGAGGAAGGGCTGGGGACGCTGGTTAGACCGAATGGGTTTTCACAGGGTTGGGGTGGGGACGTGTGGTTTTGGATTCATCTCCAACGTTTTAACTACAAAATAAAAGCTGAGGTAAATGTAGCAGTAGGCGAGGTTTCATTTCTGAGAGCACACGAATGTCACATTGTTTTCTGCACTTGCAGTTTTGGAACTAAATGTAAAAGGCAAATGGCCAAAGAATATGCTTAGAAGCAGAGGAGCTTGAGCTCTATAAAGGGGTTAAACCAGAAAGCGGCGGGGGCGGGGAGCGGTGCGGTTGTCAGTGTTTGTGTGCACGGCGGGTGTGCAGAGCGGAGCCTCCGGAGACCTGCACCCGGCTGGGTGGGTGAGGCTGGGCGGGGGAGGGGCGCGCGGGGAGCTTCCAGCCTGGCCCCGCCCCCGGCCCCGGCCCCGGCCCTCCGGCCCCGCCCCCTCCGGCCCGCCGCAGCTCCTCCTACTTCCGTGACGCCGCCTCCCGTTTCTAGGTAACCTGGGGGGGGGGGGTTTAAACAACGCGGCCGCAAGGCGGGCGCTGCTTGTGGGTCCTCTTCTCCGCCCTTGACCCTCGGACGCTGAGAGCCATGGCCCTGCCGCTGCTGCCTGGCAACAGCTTCAACCGCAACGTGAGTAGCGAGGGCGCCCGAGGTCAGAGGTGCTGGCCAGAATCTGGGGTCCGGCCGTGGCCACGTCCCCTGACCATACTCGGGCATCCTGTTGCTTCACCTCCTGTGCATTGGGAACAACTTGGACCAAACTTTGTGGGCCAGTGAAACCCTCACTTTCTGTCTCCCCTTTCCCTGTCTCTCCAACTGCACCTCCTACCTTAGCTACATTAGATAATGTAAGTAGCCTTTAGTAGGTGGCAGGACCTGGACAGGTAGCCGGCGGTGGTGACGCTGATAGCAATCATCGTTGAGCGTGTAAGGTGGGCCAGGTGCTGTGTTGTCGCCCTACCCGGTATTTGCTGTTTAGGTACTATTTTTATTCCCATTTTAGAGTTGAGGAAACTGAGGCACGGAGCGATGAGTCACTCCCTCACTGGCCAGAGCTACACAGCTTCTGTGTGAAATGGGGTTTCTTCCAGGCAACCAGGTGCCTAGTCCTTGTCCTTCATACATAGTATGAAAGAGAAATGTAGTTACTGTTACCTGGCGCTCTCGAAGCTGCAGGAGGCAGATAGGGAAGGGTTCCACCAGCCCCGAAAGTTTGATCCTAAACTTCCTAGGGCGAAGTGTCCGAACTTGGGAGTTTTTTTTCTTCGTTGAGGCTTTGGAGGCGTTCGTTTCAAAACAAGATGAAAGCACAAAACACACCACCCGACGACGCCAAAAACCCAGAGCACGAGAGAATTTTGCCAATAACAAGTAGCCCCTTATTTAAACACCAGCCGAAAAGCGATTTGTGCTTTTCCTTACAATGGTCTTCACTCTACTTGGGTTTGCCAGTTTCGGCTCCGGGAAGAAGGCCGGTGATACACTGGTGGGATTTAACTAGAGGGATGCCCTCGACGTGTTTGTGCGTGCGTGTTTGTGCGATCGTCGGGTACATTTAGAAAGCAGGAAGCGGATTGAATGAAGCATTTGACTTTGTGGATTCAAAAGTGTTCCCAAGTTGTTGGCCCAAAAGTCCCGATTTCCTCTGCAGCTTTTGGCCGCTGGATTCCGACCTCCACGGAGCAGCTGGCCGGACCAAGTTGCTTTGCTGAACACTGGTTTGTGCATTTTTCAGCTCATGGGTTAGAGGCGGGCCTTCCAGCCTAGCATTGCCCCTTGCTAAGATTAAGGCAGCCACACAAATAAGAAAGACCCCAGAGAGGCCTAGGACGTGAACAAAGATTGCAGAAGTAACGAAGTATGCTACATAAGAGTAATTTTGGGAAAAATCGAAAGTATAGCCTGCAGCATTCGGCCCAAACACTTCAGATTTACTGATGTCTGCCTCCTGCAGAAGTACCACAGCTCCCACATGCAGTGATTAAGAGCAGGAAGGAAAAGCAGTGCTTTGATGAGATCTTTACAATCTGCAAAGCTGTACAGAGTATACCTTTTTTTTTATCGTGAAGTACACATGTGCAGAAAAATGCATAATGGATGATCACAAAACGAACATCAAGAAACACACTCCAAAAACATCTCCCTTGTCTGGGGTTGCCAGGTTTAGCAAATAAAAATATATGTCCCAAATACTGCATGGGACCTACTTACACTAAAAGATTATTTGTTGTTGTTCTCAAATTCAAATTTAACTGAACATCTTGGTATATTATGTGGCAACCCTGCCTATCACTCTTTCCCCCTCTGTTCCTGTCCAGAGTTAACTACACCATTGAGGTTTTGCTTGCTTTTGAACTTTGTGCCCATGTAAATGTCTGGTGTTCTTTTGTGACTGGCTTCTGTTTAGCTCAGTATTATATTTGTGAGATTTGTCCTTGTGGCTGTCTGCAGAGGTAGTTTGTGCATTTTCCTTGCTCTGTAGTATTCCATTGCATGAGTATGACATTTATATATGCTTGTTTGGGGTTATTAAGAATAGTTTGCTGTGACTATGCTTGTTTATGTCTGCTGGTGGAATTGCTCCATCATAGGGTTTTTATACATTCAGCTTTAGTAGACACCATCAAAGTGCTTATACCAGTTTAAATCCCCAGCAGCATGTTCTAGGTTCCTGTCGCTGTGCATCCTAAGAGTTGATAAGGTTGGTCTTTTAAATTGTAGTTCTTTTGATCAGCCAGTATAGTGAAACTCTAGTTTCAATCTGTGCTTACCTGATTCCTAGTGATCTTGAGCATGATTTACACATTTATTGATCACTTGGATATTCTCTTTTGTGTAGTAATTGTTGGTCTCTTGTCTACTCTTTTCTACTGGGTTATCTGCCTTTTTTTACTTAGTGATATGTGGGAATTCTATATAGATTTTGGATATAACTCTTCTGTCTGGCATCTGTGTTGGTAAATATCTTCTAGTCTGTGACTGGCCTTTTTACTTTCTTAATGGTGTTTTTGATGAGTAATTGTTCTTTTAGATTAGTGGTTTTTTTAATTCCTTTTTAAGAAATTGGTCCTTAACACCAAGTTCATGATGATATTTTTCTGTTATCTTCTGGAAATTTTGTTATTTTTATCTTTCACATTTAGGTTTCTAATCTAGTATAAATTTGTGTGTGTGTATGAAAAGAAGTAGGGGTCAGGTTATATTTTTTCCCATATGGATATTCAGTTGACCCAGAAGCATTTTTTAAAGAATACAATTTAGCTGAGTAAATTTTAAAGATCCCACTGGCTTTATGCCACAGTTCATGAATTGACAGCATCTAGTTTAGCGGAAAAGAGCTCTGGACAGTTCTTACAGCAAGACATTTTATAGGCATGGGGGGGGCATTATACTAGGCAAAAAAAAAATCAAATTGGATTGATCACTATAAGGTTACTTTCCTTATGGGATATGGCAGGGGCTTTTTAGGCAGTTTACCAAACTAATGCTGATCAGGCAATTCATGATTGGCGATTCATGATTGGGACAGCCAAAACTCTTAAGTTTCAGTTTGTGACATGGGGCTTAGCATGATCAACTGCATTTAGAGCCTGTTGTCTTCTAAGTCGAGTATCCAATAGACGTGGGTCTGCTTCTAGATTTGTGTATGTATGTATGTATGTATGTATTTATTTATTTATTTATTAAGATTTTATTTATTGCTGAGAGACAGAGGTGGAAACCTTGGCAGAGGGAGAAGCAGGCTCCCTGCAGGGAGCCTGATGTGGGACTTGATCCTAGGACCCAGGGATCATGACCTGGGCCAAAGGTAGATGCTTAACCACTGAGCCACCCAGGTGTACCTTGTGACTGTATTTAAAAATATTTATTTACTTTATGCCTCAGACCAGTAGGAGTGTGTGTGTGCATGCGTGAGTGTGTGTATGAATTAGGGAATGACAGTATACTTATTAGATACCTCGGGCTGTCATTTAACAAACTATATATTGAGTGTCCTTTTATGTGCCTAAATCAGCTGCATTTAGAAAATTTTGTGGCACTAACTTTGGTACTGTGTTGCCAAAAAATTAATATTCTTTTAAAACCTTGTACTTAGTTAAAAGTGTGTTCTCTGGTGCACAGAGTAGTCAAAAAGTCAGTAGAGCCAAATCTGGCTTTTTTTTTTTAATTACCCTCCCCCCACTACCTCCTGCTATTAGAGAACCTTGCTTGCTGAATTAAATTATCAAGTGAAAAACCTTGGCCTCCTGGAGATAGCATAATTACTGGCTGTTTGGGTTTAAAATTATAACACAAGCTAACTTTTACTGCTTTTCTTAGAAATTAAAAAGGAACTGGTTTCTCCCTTAATTAGCTGCTGGTAGTCCATCATGAGCAATAGATTGATTTCTGCCCACAGCTAGGTGATGTGCAGCCTATACTTCTAGCTCTGAAATACAAGAAGTATTGTGCTTTCTAAAATATTAGCATTTGTACCAATGATGACATTAAAATTATGTTGATGTGAATTAATTGAAAACCTTAGGGAAAAAGGTCACAGCTAAATTCCAGACACATGGTATCTTTTTCCAACAATTTACATGCTGGATTTATTTTGAGCTTAAAGAATCTGAGGCATATTGTCAAAAATAATAGGATATTAAAGTTAAAAGGGACATTTCTAGCCAAAGCTGAAAATCTTTTCTACAGCATTTTGGACAGATGGTTGTGTAGCTGGTCCTGAATGCCCCTGATGAATAATGAGTACACTTTGTTATTTATGCCTTGCCACCATCTTAGGAGGGCTTGTTGTAAATAGTCCATCTCTAATTTATAGTGAAGCAACTGTTTCCTTAAGAAAAAACATTATTTGAATTCACAGCAGTAGGATAAAACAAATTCAGAACCTCTCTGCCTCTCTTACAAAAGAGTGTGGGCAATACCTTGACATTTATTTTTATCTAGACCAGTATAAGCCTCCTTACTAATATATAAAGAAATAACATTCTTTGGGAAATTTACCAGCAATTTAAATGATAAACAGCTGAAGGACATACTATGAGTAATACATAGGTGACATATTGACTTCATCAGGTGATGGTGGATAAATCAATTTAAATTTAGTTCAGTGACAAAGATAATGGTAAAACAATCACTTTATTCACAGGTTAGAGGTTTTTCCCAATCTTAAAATTCTGCTTACAGATTCTTGGTTATGTCCATAGTGGTTAATTCCATTGCCTTAAAATAACCTGCATTAGGTGCAAACCCCTCAACCCAACACCTGAGTCCATTAGAGTTTGCGAGTCACGGTAGGAGATCAATTTAATGAATCATGGTCAGCATTAAAAAAAAAATAGTAAGAAACAAGATGGACTAGAAAAGAATAAAAAAATCAGAGTAATGTATGATGGCATGGGAACGGTAAGTGTTCTTCCAGGAACTTTTGTTTCTGTCACCTGTGCATGTGAACTGGGTTGCAGTAAAACCTGTTTGTTATCGTGGTTGCAGAGTGTGAAACACGTTCTCATTAGAGTAGTCTCCACCAGTTCGTGCCTTGGTTTTAAATTCAGAACTTTAGTTTCCTCCCAGGCCAGATCTCCTCTCTTACCCTTCCAGCAAATAGTCTCAACCGATCCTAGTAAGGTTTTTTTTTGTTTTTTGTTTTTTTTTTTAGTTGCTGTAAAATTCACAACATAAAATATACCACTAGCCATTTCAAAGTGTACCATTTGGTGGCATTTGGTACCTCCACAGTGTTTTGCAACCATCATGTCTCGAAGTAGTTTGGAGACCTTGATTGTCTTCATCCCAAGTCTCAGTCTTTTTATCCCAGAGGGACCTTTGAAATGCTTTTCAGCTCTTGGGGACCTCCTGTGTACAAGTGATTTCTACAGCCCATGGTACATTAGCATGATCCATGAGCTGTAGATGTAATGATCCAGTAAGAATTGTCTCTTCTGAGTAAAGACTAATAGGTTTCTGTGGATTTGTTAATTTTGCTTACCTGTTCTGTGTGGTTTTCCTTTCCTGTAAAGGATATCAACTTGGGGGGAGGGATGGGGGGGGGCGGCGAGTGGTGCATAGTTTTTTCCCCTTACTATAACATTTCCTACTTGATTTTTCCCCCCCTTTTCTTCTTATCCAAGTAGGCCTAAAAATCCTCTCATAGTCTCTACTATTGAGGGCCCTAGTAAGGTATGAAACATGGTATGTGGTATGAGCAAAAGGAGTTTTCACCCCTATTTAAAACTAAAAATGGTTTTTAGCCAGTTTTTCTTGAAAAACAAAGAGGCAATCAAGCTTAGCTTACCTTTCTTTCCTTTTTATACATTTAAAAAATTCATAAGGCAGCAGAATGCAGTTCTGTTCAATAAATGTTTTAATCTAAGATGGGATTTACTTTTATAAAGTAGGCTCAGGTGATTTCATTTAAATAAAAGGTAAATTCATTTTAATTGATGCTGTTTACAACATGAAAATACATTGACAATGTTAAATAAGTTACTAAAACCATGTGGCAAAGCAATATGAATAAAAATATAGCCTAAGACTTAATTTTTCTTTTTTTATGTATATTTTTTATTGGAGTTCAATTTACCAACATATAGCATAACACCCAGTGCTCATCACCCAGTCACCCACCCCCCCCACCTCCCTTTCCACTACCGCTTGTTCGTTTCCCAGAGTTAGGTGTCTCTCATGTTTTGTCACCCTCTCTGATTTTTCCCACTCATTTTCTCTCCTTTCCCCTATAATCCCTTTCATTATTTTTTATATTCCCTGTATGAGTGAAACCATATAATGATTGTCCTTCTCCAATTGACTTACTTCACTCAACAAAATATCCTCCATTTCCATCCACGTCAAAGCAAATGGTGGGTATTCATAGTTTCTGATGGCTGAGGAATATTCCATTGTATACATAGACCACAGCTTCTTTATCCATTCATCTTTCGATGGACACCGAGGCTCCTTCCACAGTTTGGCTATTGTGGACATTGCTGCTAGAAACATTGGGGTGCAGGTGTTCTGGTGTTTCACTGCATAAGACTTAATTTCATATGAGACTTAAAAGTTAAGCTTTATGGAGTGTCAGGGTGGCTTAGTAGGTTCAGCATCTGACTCTTGGTTTCCGCTCAGGCCATGACCTCATGGGTAGTGAGATGGAGCCCTGTGTGGGGCTCTGTGCTCAGTGAGGAGTCTCAGTACCCAGTTAAATTCATTCATTTCATTTTGCTTTTGCTTTTTTCTCTTCTTTAAAAAATTTTTTTAACTTAAAAGTTAAGATTTTTATTTTATTTGAGATAGAGAACTCTCGAGAGGGAATTGCAGGGAGGAGGATGCAGGTGGAAGAAACAGACTCCTTGCTGAGCAGGGACCCCATGTAGGACTTGATCCCAGGACCCCGAGATCAGATGCTTAACGTTTGGGAATAGCAATGGAATATTATGTCATTTCCAAAGTATGAATGGCAGCTTCAAGAAGTGGCCCAGTCTGAAATAACGGGATTTCAAGGACATTTCAATAGTTACTGGAAACAAATAACAAAATACTTTATTATTATTATTATTTTTAAAGATTTTATTTATGAAAGAGAGAGAGGGAGAGGGAGGGAGAGGGAGGCAGAGACACAGGCAGAGGGAGAAGCAGGCTCCATGCAGGGAGCCCGACATGGGACTCCATCCTGGGTCTCCAGGGTCACGCCCTGGGCTGAAGGCGGCGCTAAATGGCTGAGCCACCCGGGCTGCCCAGCAAAATACTTTAAATCAAAATCATCCCATGATGTGGCACCAATAGACCCTTATTTCTGTCCTGTGATTCCTCACCACCAACTCCTTTCCTTGGCTGTTTATTTTCTAACAGTTTTATTGAGGTATAACTTATATATCATAAAGTTCACCCATTTACAATACACAGTTCAGCGGAGTTTACTATAATTACAAAGATGTGCAACTACAATCTAACTTTAGAACACTTTCATCATCCCAAAAAGAAGCCTCATACCCCATTAGCAACCACTCCTCATTTCATTGCCTCCCCAATATGGGCCTAGGCAACCATCATCTTTCCATGTCTCTAGATTTGCCTGTTCTGCACGTTTCACACAAATGGGCTCATACACTGTGCAGTCTTTTACATATTGTTTTTAGTACCTTCTTGAAGTTCGTCCATGTAGTAGCATGTAACATGAGCCGAAGGCAGATGTTTAATGGACTGAGCTACACAGGTTCCCCTAATTTAAAATTTAGGTAGTTAACATGCAGGGCAATATTGGTTTCTGGAGTGGAATTCACTGATTCATCACATATATCTTTTAGAACTTCTATTATAGTATAAAAATAAAACACGTATGTGGTTTCAAAGTCAAATTTACAAAGTGAGGTGCATTCAGATAAGTATAGCTTTTATCCCTATCCTTCAATCTTGTTATCTCTCCCCCTTTCTTCTATAAGTAGCTTAACCTCAAACTTTTTTTTTTATCTTTTCTTTCTCTGGTTCTGAAACAGCTAATTTTAAAATGTTTTCACATGACCTCTTATTAAACAAATGGCAGCATACTCCAGACATTCTCTTATATCTTCCATTTTTTCTTGTAACAGTGTATCTTGGAGATCTCAGTGTACAGTTTTCCTCATGCCTTTGAATGTGTGATCCATTCACAGCTCCATAGTACTCCATTGTGTGGATATACCATAGTTTGTTCAACCCATCCCCCTTTGATATATAGTTGTGTTATTTCCTTTTTTTTTTTAAGATTTTATTTATTTATTAGAGACACACAGAGAGAGCGAGAGAGAGAGAGAGGCAGAGACACAGGCAGAGGGAGAAGCAGGCTCCATGCAGGGAGCCTGACGTGGGATTTGATCCCGGGTCTCCAGGATCAGGCCCTGGGCCAAAGATGGCACTAAACCGCTGAGCCACCGGGGATGCCCTAGTTGTGTTATTTCCATTCTTTTGTTCTTACAGATATTGCTGCAACAGATAGCCAAAGTTGTGCTTCAGAAGAAACTATTGAAAAAGTAAAAAGGCAGCCTATGGTATGGGAGACGATATCTGCAAAGTGTATTATCTGATGAGGGAGTTATATCCAGTATATATAAAAGTGAGCAAAGGATCTGAATAGACATTGCTCCAGAAAACCTTTACAGATAGCCACAAACACATGAAAAGATGCTCATGTCATTATTTGTTAGGAAAGTGCAAATCAAAACTCTATAGTCCATAGGATGGCTGTAACAACAACAACAACAAAAAAACCAGTAACAGGGGCACCTGGGTGCCATGTGCGTTCATTCCTTTATTGATTTAACAACTATTTCCTGAGCACCTCCCGGTGCCTGTGCCTGTTCCAGCTCTGGGGTGGAGCAGTGAACCACAGCAGACACGAGTCTCTGCTCTCCTGGGAGCTTACATTCTCATAGGCGAAAATAGGGTAAAGTCACAAACCAGATGCTAAGCAAAATAAATAAAATCACGTGGAACGTCTGGGTGGCTCAGTGGTTGAGTGTCTGCCTTTGGCTCAGGGCATGATCTCGGAGTCCTAGGATTCAGTCCCACGTAGGGCTCCCTTTTGGGAACCTGATTCTCCCCTCTGCCTATATCTCTGCCTCTCTCTCTGGATCTCTCATGAATAAATAAATGAAATCTTAAAAGAAAATAACAGGTGTTGACAAGGATATGGAGAAATTGGATCCCTCATGCATCACTGGTAGGGATATTAAACAGTGCTGCTATGGAAAGTTTGCAGGTTCACAAAAGTTTAAACGTAGAGTTACTATATGATGCAGCACCCCCAGGTATATACCCAAGGGAAAACATACATCCACAAAGAAACACAAATGTGAATGTTTTTAACAACATTATTCATATTAGCTGAAAAATAGAAAAAACCAAACTGTCCATCAACTGATGAATGGATAAATAAAATGTAGTATATCCATACAATGGAATATTATTTGGCCATAAAAATACTGATACATGGGGCACCTAGGTGGCTCAGTTGGTTAGGCTTCTGCCCTCAGCTCAGGTCATGATCTCAGGGTCCTGGGTTCAAGTCCTTTATCAGGCTTCCTGCTCAGCAGGAGAGTCTGCTTCTCCCTCTCCCTCTGTCCCTGCTTGTTCTTGGTCACTTGCTTGCTCACTTGCTTGCGTGCTATCTCTCTCTCTGAAATCTTAAAAAAGTGATACATGCTACAAAATGGGTGGACTTCAAAAAGATACTAAAAACAATATATAAAAGACTGCACAGTGTATGAGCCCATTTGTGTGAAATGTACAGAACAGGCAAATCTAGAGACATGGAAAGTAGATGATGGTTGCCTAGACCCATATTGGGGAGGCAATGAAATGAGGAGTGATTGCTAATGGGGTATGAGGCTTCTTTTTGGGATGATGAAAGTGTTCTAAAGTTAGATCGTAGTTGTACATCTTTGTAATTACAGTAAACTCTGCTGAATTGTGTATTGTAAATGGGTGAACTTTATGATGTATAAGTTATACCTCAATAAAACTGTTAGAAAATAGCCAAAGAAAGGAGTTGGTGGGGGATCCCTGGGTGGCTCAGAGGTTTAGTGCCTGCCTTGGCCCAGGGCGTGGTCCTGGAGTCTGAGGATTGAGTCCCGCGTTGGGCTCCTGACATGGAGCCTGCTTCTCCCTCCTCCTGTGTCTCTGCCTCTCTCTCTATGTCTATCATAAATCAATCAATCAATCTTTTAAAAAAAAAGAAAGGAGTTGGTGGTGAGGAATCACAGGACAGAAATAAGTGTCTATTGGTGCCACATCATGGGATGATTTTGATTTAAAGTATTTTGTTATTTGTTTCCAGAACTATTGAAATGTCCTTGAAATCCCATTATTTCAGACTGGGCCACTTCTTAAAGCTGCCATACATACTTTGGAAATGACATAATATTCTATTGCTAATCCCAGATGTTAATTTGGGGTTCAGAAATTAGAGTCCCTTGCCTATTCGGGGATCAAACACCTAACTTTGGTTGCTTTTGTAGTCTTAAATTTTATAGCTATGTCCTATAGGATAGACTTTTGGCTTTTAGTAACAGAATACCTGACTAATGGTGGCTTAAGCCAAATTGATTTTCTCATCAGAAGAACTGTAGAGGTGTGTGGCAGTTTCAGGTTTAGGCAGTGGCTGATGAATGTCATAAAGGACTCAAACTCTTTTGATATCTCCATTCTGCCATCATTAGAATGTTGGCTTTTCATCCTTAGGTCTGTGGCCTCATGGTTGCAAGGTGGTTGCCTCAGTTCCAGACATCACAACGTCTCATAACCATGTTCAAGACCAGTAGAAAGGAGAGGGGGGAAAAGGCTTTTGTATGAGAAGGTGAAGTGTTTTTCAGCACCCCCAGATTTCCCTCTTACATCTTACTGGCTAAAGTTGGGTCATGTGGCTCTCCTTTGCTAGAGGGGTATTGGGAACTTGATTTTTCACCATCTATTTTTGGAGCTGGGAAAGAGATAAGGCAGTAAATAATGGCTTTTGGGAGTTAAAGACTTGGCCACACCAGCCACAGACTTGATACCTGTGAGTCTAGATGCCTCCTCAGCATTTCTTTTGTTCCTTCTTCCTTTTTTGTGTGTGTGGGGGAGGGGCAGAGAGAGAGGAAGAGAGAATCAATCCTAAGCAGGCTACACTTGGCATGGGCCCTGACTGGGGGCTCAATGAGATCATGACCTGAGCTGAAAGCAGGAGTCCCATGCTTAGCCTACTGAGCCACCAGGTGCCCCAGCATCTCTTCCTTTAAAACATTTTTGTTTCTGTTTTTTTTTTTTTAAGATTTTATTTATTCATGAGAGACACACAGAGAGAGAGGCAGAGACAGGCAGAGGGAGAAGCAGGCCCCCTGCAGGGAGCCCGATGGGGAACTCAGGGGCACAGGATCACGCCCTGAGCCAAAGGCAGACGCTCAACCACTGAGCCACCCAGGCGTCCCTGTTTCTGTTTTTTAATATACAGACAACACATGAATATACCACCATTGTAAAAAAAAAAAAAAAAAAAAAAAAAGAGGAGAAAGAAAGAAACTCAAATGACACTATTCTTTTTTACCAGTTTTCTTTTCCATAATGGAAAACAAGCTTAATACTCCAGTTAGGGATCCCTGGGTGGCGCAATGGTTTAGTGACTGCCTTTGGCCCAGGGCACGATCCTGGAGACCCGGGATCGAATCCCACGTCGGGTTCCGGGTGCATGGAGCCTGCTTCTCCCTCTGCCTTTGTCTCTGCCTCTCTCTCTCTCTCTCTCTCTCTCTCTCTCTCTCTCTCTGTGTGTGTGTGACTATCATAAAAAAAAAATACTCCAGTTAAACTGGCATACTCACTGCTGCCCTTTGAATATATTGTGGACTCTATTATTAAACCAGTCAATTATTGATTTACTTGCCTTCTTCCTGACAGCATTCTCCTGCTTCTCCCTGTTCCCAGCTAGATCTTAGCCTTCCTTTGAAGGGTGCCTCTACTCCCTCCTTCTCATTAAAGCCTTCCCCAATCATTTCAGCAGGAGCCTCTCTCTGTCTGCACATAACCCTGAACACACCTACATTGTCCACACCACCCATTGATTGGCTTATATTGCCTGTGCTGTGTTTTTGCGTTCTTTATGTGTGATTTTCTTTTTTAAAGATTTTATTTATTCATGAGAGAGAGAGAGAGAGAGAGAGAGAGAGAGAGAGGCAGAGACACAGGCAGAGGCAGAAGCAGGCTCCATGCAGGGAGCCCGACGAGGGACTCGATCCCGGGTCTCCAGGATCAGGCCCTGGGCTGCAGGCTGCGCTAAACCGCTGAGGCACCGGGGCTGCCCTTTTTGTGTGATTGTGACACTCCTCTGCCGACTGAGACACTGTGATTGATTGCCCTTTGGGTTGCTATCCCTGACCCCTGACAGGCCCTTAATAGGTGCCTCTTGGGTGCCGCTGTCCACCTGTGGCAGCTATCCCTAAAAACTAGGGGGGGGGGAATAAACATAGTTCAGGAGAATCATCTCTGGAATTAATTTCTCGCTTGTATCTTCCACTGCCACGGTGGAGCAGAGTATTTCTTATTTTAGCAACAGTGAACATAAGAGAGGAAAAAAGTCATTTGCTTTTGTGGCTTAAATAGGTTATAAGCCTCTCAGGATGCATGGCTTACGTAAAGCATCTAGGATAGCATGAAGATGTCACATACAAGTTGTGACTCAAAGCCTCTTCTGTGGCCTTTTGTGCCATGCGGAGGGACATTTCTCTTTTCCTTGTTGGCATCCAGTTTGGCTCTTTCTGGAAGCAGCACATTTTTCTCTGAGCATTCATTAGGCAGGAGCCCCTTAAGAGACCAGTCTCCTGAGAACAGGATTCCAGATATGCACCAGTGCAAACGTAAGGGGATTTCTTGGGCCATTTCCTGAGAAGTTTATCCTCTTACTATAGTTGTAGAAAGGGCAGAGCCAACTCAGAGGGGGAGGGGGTCACCAAAGCAAAAGGAAGGGGGGAAATAGGCATTTTCACTCTCTCATTAGCCAGGCCCCAGGATGCCTGAATTCGATCTGTGACATAGTGACCAGACTGGCCAGCTGAAGGCCAAACAACCTTTTTACTTTCCTGACTATGCACTTGGCATCTGCAAAGAGGGGGAATGGTCACAATTGCTGGAGTTTGGGGGGCGGGTAGGGGGAACAGGTCCATGCACTTGGCTTACAATTAATTTAGACTACTTTTTCTTCACCACATGGATTTGGCAATTGAAACAGAGATGTTTGGTTTATCATTTATGTGACTGTTTCCATCTCATTTTTGTGACTCATTTATTGCTCATCTGTGTTCACATTTGTACTTCAGACTTTATAAAAAGCACCTGTGTGGAATGTCTCCTAGTTACCAAGGAAAGTAGACCCTCTCTTTCATTTTATCGTTAATTGAAATTTTTATTGAGAAAATGATAGATTCACATGGAGTTCTAAGAAATAATATAGAAATGCATGCCCTTTACTCCATTTCTCATTGGTACCATTTTGCAAAACTGTAGTATAATAGCACAACCAGGATATTATCATCAATATTATCCACTGATTCTATTAAGATTTCCCCAGCTTTACTTATACTCATTTGTGTGTGTGCATTTAGTCTGTATGGTTCAAGTGTGTAGGTTGCTGTGATCCACCCTGACAGTGAAGATGCGGACCAGTTTCAGCATCACAAGGATCCGTCCTGTTGCTCTTTTATAACCCCACCCACCTCCTTCCTAACAACTGCCCCCCTAAACATCTCTGACCTCTGGCAACCACTAATCTGTACTCCACTTATAAGTGTTTTAAAACCAATTTTACTTGTTTGCTTGCTTGCAAGAGTGAGAACATGCACAGGGAGCAGCGCAGGGAGAGGGACAAGCAGACTCCCCACTGAGCAGGAAGCCCACCTTGGGGCTCCATCCCAGGATCCTGAGATCATGACCTGAGCTGAAATCAGGAGTCAGACACTTAACCAACTGAGCCACCCAGGTGCCCCCTAAAATTTCATTACTTTGGAAAAGTTACACAAATGGAATTACATACAGTATGTACCTCTTGGGATTATTATTATTTTTCACTGGGCTTAATTTTTTTTAAAATTTTTATTTATTTATGATAGTCACACAGAGGGAGAGAGAGAGAGAGAGGCAGAGACACAGGCAGAGGGAGAAGCAGGCTCCATGCACCGGGAGCCCGACGTGGGATTCGATCCTGGGTCTCCAGGATTGCACCCTGGGCCAAAGGCAGGCGCTAAACCGCTGCGCCACCCAGGGATCCCTGGGCTTAATTTTTTGATGACTTGTCTAGCTAGTTGCATATATTAGTTGTTCATTTTTATTGCTAAGTAGTATTCCATGTATGTACCAGTTTCTCTCACTGTTTACTTGCTGGAGAACATCTGAGTGATGACTAGTTTTTGGCTGTTAGGGATACAGCTGCTTGGGCATTTCTATGTGGACATGTGTTTTCATTTTCTGAGATAATTATCCAAGATGGCAATTTTTGGATCATATGGGAATTACATGTTTAGATTTTTTTTTAAGATTTTATTTATTTATTTGAAAGAGAGCAAAAGGGCAAGAAAGCGTGAGAGGGGAGGGGCGGGGCAAAGAGAGAATCTCAAGCAGACTCCATGCTGAGTGCAAGGGCTCAACGAGGAGTTCAGTCCCATGACCCATGAGATCATGACCTGAGCCAAAACCAAGAGTTGGATGCTCAACTGACTGAGGCACCCTTGCATGTTTAGTTTTACAAAAAACGTACCAAACTATTTTTGAGAGCGAATGTACCATTTTACATTCCCCAGAGCCGCGTATGAGTGATCTAGTTTGTCCACCCTAGTCAGCATTTAGTGTTGCCACCATTTTTTATTTTAGCTGATAGGTGTATAGTGATATCACATTGTGGGTTTACTTGGCATTTCTCTGATGTCTTATGTATGAGTTGAATATCTTTTCATGTGCTTATTTGCCATCTGTATTTTCACCTTGGTGAAATGTCTGGTTATATCTTTTGCCTGTTTTTAGTTGGATTGTGGTGTTACCATTGAGCTTTGAGAATTCTTCATATATTCTAGATACTAGCGCCCTTTGGCTAAGATGTTGTTTGCACATATTTTCTCCCAGTCTGTAGCTTGTCTTTTCATCCTATTAACTGTTTTTTGCATAGCAAAAAAGTTTCTAATTTTGATGAGGTCCAGTTTATCAATTTTTCCTTTTATGGATCGTGCTTTTGATGTTAAGTCTAAGAACTCTTCTGCCCAGGTCTAGATACTGAAGATTTTTTTCCTCTGTTTTTTCCTAAAATTTTCATAGTTTCACATTTTATGTTCAAGCCTGTGATTCATTTTGAGTTGATTGTTATATAAGGTATGAGATTTAGGCCAGGATCCATTTTATTTTGTCTATCGATATCCAATTACTCCAGCACCATTTGTTGAAACAGCTATCCTTCCTCTATTGAATTGCTTTTGCACCTTTTTAAAAACTTATTTGAGCATTTGGATGGTCTTTTTTGTTGTCTTCTGTTCTGTTGGTCTACATGTCTGTCCTTCTGCCAGTGCCACACTTTTTATTACTATAGTAATACTGTAAACCTTAATATCTGGTATAGTGGTTTCTTCCACTTTACTTTTTGTTCTCAAGATTCTTCTCTGTCTAGAGCCTGTGCCTTCCATGTGAATTTTATTTTATTTTATTTTATTTTATTTATTATTTATTTATTCATTTATTTATTTTTCCATGTGAATTTTAGAATCTGCTTGTCTCTGTCTACAAATAACTTTGCTGGGGTATTGATGGGGTCACACTAAACCTCTAGATCATTTGGGGGGAGAATTGGCATCTTTATTATGTAGAGTCTTCCAACCCATGAGCATGATCTGTCTCTCCATTTCTTTAGGCCTTTTTTGATTTTTTTTTTCATCAACATTGTGTAATTTTTAGCTCACAGATCCTGTACCTTTGCAGTGATTGTAAATGATACCGTGCTTTAAATTTCAGTCTCACATGTTCATTGTTAGCATATAGAAGTGTGATTTGACTTTTATTTGTTGATCTTGCATCCTGTGAACCTGTTGAACTCAATTATTAGTTGTAGGAATTTTTTTTTGTGAATGATTTTACATAAACAACCCTGTCACCTACAAATAGAGGTAGTTCTTTTTCTTCCCTTCCAATTTGTATCCCTTTTATTTATTTTTCTTGCCTTACTGTAGTTAGTAGGACTTCTAATAATGTGTTGAATAAGAGTAGAACAGACATTCTTGCTTTGTTCCTGATTTTGGGAGAACATTTAGTTTTTCACTATTAAGTGTGATGTTAGCTATAGATTTTTTGTAGATGTTCTTTACCAAGTAACTCTCCTATATTCTTTTTGTGGGTCTTTATCATGAATGGGTGTTGTGTTTAACAAATGTGTTTAACCTGTATTAACTGATAGAATGATTTGAATTTTCTCCATCTGTTGATAGGGTAGATTACATCGATTTTGAAATGTTGACCCAGCCTTGCATAATAAATCCCATGTGGTCATAGTGTATAATTCTTTGTATATAGTGCCAGACTCAACTTCTTCATTTTTTTTTTTTTTTTTTTTTTGGTGGAGGATTTTTGCATCTATGGTCATGAGAAATTTTGGTCTGTAGTTCTCTGTTTTTGTTTTTTCTTTTAAAGATTTCATTTATTTATTCATGAGAGAGAGAGAGAGAGAGAGAGAGAGAGAGGCAGAGAGGCAGAGATACAGGCAGAGGGAGAAGCAGGCTTCCTGCAAGGAGCTGGATGCGGAACTTGATCCTGGATCCCAGGATCATGCCCTGAGCCTAAGGCAGACTCTCAACTGCTGAGCCACCCAGGCGTCCCTGTAGGTTTCTGTTTTTGAATTGTCCTCTCTGATTTTGGTATCAAGATAATACTGACAATAAAATGAGTTGGGAAGGGGAGCCAGGGTGGCTCAGCGGTTTAACACCTGCCTTCGGCCCAGGGCGGGATCCTGGAGACCCGGGATCGAGTCCCACGTTGGGCTCCCTGCGTGGAGCCTGCTTCTCCCTCTGCCTATGTCTCTGCCTTTCTCTGTCTCTCTCATGAATAAATAAATAAAATCATGAATAAATAAATAAAACCTTAAAAAAATGGTTGGGAAGAGTTCCCTCTGTTTTATTTTCAGGAAGAGATTGCATAAAATTGGCATTAATTCTTGTTTAAATATTTGGTAAAATTCTTCAGTAAAGCCAGCTGGGCATACGGATTTCTTTTTGGCTTTTAGTTATAAATTGAGGTTCTTTAAAGGTTACTATTCAGATTATTTCATCTTGGCTGAGTTTGGGTAGTTTGTGGTTTTGAGAAATTGGTTCACTTTTTTTAAGTTGTTGAATTTGTGTGTTGTCAAGTTGGTCAAAGTGTTCCCTTATTATCCTTCTAATGGCTATGGCATCTATAAAGATACTCCGTTTCATTTCTGATATTGATGGTTTGTATCTTAACTCTTTTTAGAAGTTTTTCCAGGGACCCTTGGGTGGCTCAGTGGTTGAGCATCTGCCTTCAGCTCAGGTCGTGATCCCACAGTCCCCGGATGAGTCCTGCATCAGGCTCCTCTGCAGGGAACCTGCTTCTTCCTCTGCCTGTGTCTCTGCCCCTCTTTTTGTCGCTCTCATGAATAAATAAATAAATAAAATCTTAAAGAAAAATAAAAGCTTTTTCAGTCTTACTAGAGATTAATTTTATTAGTATATTTTTTGAAGAACAAGCTTTGTATTTGATATTTCTCTATTTTCCTGTGTTTATCAATTTTGCTGATCTCTAAATTTTATTATTTCCTCCCTTACGCTTATTTCTAGTGTATTTTACTCTTTTTCTAATTTCTTGAAGTAGAAACTTAGGATATTGATTTGAGACCTTTGCTCCTTTTTAAAAAAGATTTGTTTATTTGAAAGAGAGAAAGTGAGTGAGAGAGCAGGTAGTGGGGAGGGCAAAGGGTGAGGGCGAGAGAACCTTACTTAAGCAGATTCTGCTCAACATGGAGTCTGATGCAGGGCTGGATCCCACAACGCTGAGATCAGGACTTGAGCTGAAACCAAGAGTTGGTCACTTAACTGTGCCACCCAGGTGCCCCCTTTCCTCATTTCTCGTGTTAAGTATTTAGTGCTAAATTTCCCCCTCAACACTGCTTTAGCTCACACATATATTTTTTTTAATTTTATTTATTTATTTATTTATTTATGATAGACATAGAGAGAAAGAGAGGCAGAGACACAGGAGGAGGGAGAAGCAGGCTCTATGCCAGGAGCCCGACGTGGGACTCGATCCTGGGACTCCAGGATCGCTCCCTGGGCCAAAGGCAGGCACTAAACCGCTGAGCCACCCAGGGATCCCCTGCATCACACATATTTTGATACATTGTATTTTCATTTTCTTTCACTTCCACCTATTTTTTAAAATTTCTGAGATTTCCTCTTTGACCCATATATAATTTAAAAGTGTGTTGTTTCATTTCCAAGCATTTGGAGGTTTTTTTCCTGTTGTCTTTCTGTTACTGATTTCTAGTTTGATTCCATTATCTTTTTTAAAAAAGAATTTATTTATTTATTCATGAGAAACACACAGAGAGAGGCAGAGACATAGGCAGAGGGAGAAGCAGGCTCCTGTGGGGAGCTGCATGCGGGACTTGATCCCAGGATCCTGGGATCATGACCTGAGCTGAAGGCAGATGCTCAACCACTGAGCCACCCAGGTGCCGCTTGATTCCATTAACAGAGAATATAATCTGTATGATTTTAATTCTTTTAAATTTGCCAAAGCTGCTTTTTTATGGTGTACAGTATGGTGTAGCCTGGTGAATGTTCTATGCACACTTGAAGAGAATATGTATTCTGATGCTGTTGGGTGGAGGGTTGTATATAGGTCAATTAGGTTCTTTTGGTTACATGTGTTCATTGTGGAGAGGATTGTTGAAGTCCCCACCTATAATTGTGGATCTATTTCTTCTTTAACTTTATTTTCTTTGCTTCATATATTTTGAGGTTTTTTTGTTTGGTAATACACATTTAAGTTTGTTGTGTCTTTCTGGTGTATTGATTCTTTTATCATTATATAATGTCTCTATAGGCTCTAGTAATTTCCTTTGCTCTGAGTCTAGTGTATTAGATACAGAGCCACTTTTGCTTTTTTAAAATTAGTATTTGCCTGGTATATATTTTTCCATATCTTTACTTTCAACGGACTTCTATCCTTAAATTCGAAGTGAATTTCCTGTGAATAGCATGTAGTTCCTGTGAATCACCAATAAGGTGATTTTTGGTGTGTTAATGCTTGCATCTGATATAGTACTTCTGTTTTCTGTTTCTTTCCTCTGTTTCTCTTTTCTTCTTTTCCCATGGATGCTGGAACATTTTTTTTAAGAGTCCATCTTGATTTACTTATAGTGTTTTTGAATTTATATGGTTTTTTAAAAAAAGATTTTATTATTTATTTGAGACAGAGTAAGAGCACAAGTGGAGGGGAGGGGCAGAGGGAGAGGAAGAAGCAGACTCCCCTGATGAGCAGGGAGCCTGACACCGGGCTCCATCCCAGGACCTTGGGATCATGACCTGAGCCAAAGGCAGATGCTTAACTGACTGAGCCATCCAGGTGCCCCGAGTATATATACTTTAAAAAAATTTTTTTTATTTTGGAAGTATAGTTGATGCATAATGTTATATTAGTTTCTGGTGTACAATATAGTGACTAAGAGGTATAAACTTCCAGTTGCAAAATAAGGCACAGGGATGAAAAAGTATAGTATAGGGAATAGAGTAAATAATATTGTGATAACCTTGTATGGTGACCACACTTCTTGTGGTGACAGTTACATAACATATAGGATTGTCAAGTCACTATGTTGAGTGTTTGCCTTAGTATAGCTTTCATAGTGGTTCTGGATATTACAGCGTGTGTGTGTGTGTGTGTGTGTGTGTGTGTGTGTATGACTTATATAGACTGGGCTGTAGCTTTCAGTGTTTTACTATAAATGAAGCCTGGAAACCTCTTTTCCATTTAGGTCCCTATACCTTTCCCACTATTAAATATTATTGTCACAAGTATCAGATCTTGTTATAATTTTTGTTTCAGTCTTTGCTTTTGTGGGATCAGGGACTGTTGATGCACATTTTCAGATTCAAGTCCTATGACACACTCAGCACAATTGCACAATCATCATCCCCTCCCACCTTTGGGCTTCTGTCACCCACTGTCCTCACAGCTATGAGACAAAGCTGCCTCTGTCCCTGTAAGTCTTAAGCAATTCACCAAGTATAACTGGAAGCTATGCTGCCCTTGTATCTCACCCCTCTACTCTGACCTAAGATTTTTGAACCCACGGGTATTCCCCTGAGTGGCCCATAGTCCTAAAGCCCACAGATTGCTGAGGGGAGAAGGAAGTCAGATGTGACTCTTGTGCTGTGCTTTATTTTTTGTTGCCATCTTCTTTGACCCTTTGCTTGCATTGAATACTATTCTAGCTGGTGTGTTATTATAGGAGTGCTGAACTTGGGGGTTAGGAGCTCATGTTCACTACCTACCCCTAGCATGCAGGCGCAGGCACACAGCCACACACACATTCATGAACCCCCATTCTGTAAACAACTCCCTGGTTTTAGCTTGAGGTAGACTTTCCTCCATAATATCCTTAAAGAAGGTACTGGTCCAGGCCATGGACTCCTGGTTTCCATCTCCAGAGACATTGACCATATGGTATACCACTCACAGTTGCCTTTAGCTTTTCTATTCTGGTCTTATCTGTAGAACCAGTTGCTGCTCTTCATAAATTCTAGAATTAATCTCAGGTTTCTTAAGTCAGTGGAGGTGATAAATTTTACTAGTATTTGTTGTGCTTGAGAGGAAATTTATTTTTGTCAGTGTATAAAGAAAATTACCCATTAGATCACTTAATCATCTTATTCTGTTTTTTTTTTAAAGCATTCAAGCACAGTTTTTAGAAACTAAATGCATTAGTAGAAAACTGTGAATAATGGAATATGTGACCAGTAGAGGCTTAAATAAGCAGGGATTTATTATTTTCACAAAACAGGAAATCTGGAACTGGGTGGCTACTGGCATACATTTAAAGGCTCAGCTTTGAGCCAGCATCTATGGGATCCTCCCCACCTTTCTGCTCACGATCTCAAGGTGGCTGCTGCAGCTCTAGGCATCACATATGCATCTCAGGGCAAGAAGAGGTGAGCTACGGGCAGCGTCACTTGCACTTGTCCCTTGGCTGAAGTGGACAAAAGCCTTTTCCAGAATCCCAGAACAGACTTCTGAAAGGAGACAGAGAAACAAGTGGAGTGTTTGCCGTTTTTGGCTTCTAAATGGAGACCGGCAAGGGAGAAGCAATTTGGAAATGGATGTACTGATCAACCACAATGAGCCAGTCATTTTAACTGACTTTGGGGGAGGAAGTCTTTAGACTTGTTTTCATTGATGGGTGCTTTGAACTGAATTATTTAGAGAAAAAAATTCAGTTTTTTGAGGAAGGGGCTGTGCATCTCTTTAGATCTTATTGACTTAAATTATATTTCCCACTCTACTGATTTAAATGCGTTACTAAATATATAAAACCAATCTTATTGTTACATTGAGCTGATGGCTGAGAATCATGAGCACAATTTTCCAAGTTATGTTTGGAAAGAGAATTAGCTGAAAAAATGTTTGAAGGTTTCTTTGACTTGGCTTTTTTATTTTTACATCTGGGCTTTCTTTTTGAGTGGTTTAGTTTTATTAATAAGTAATGATAGCTTTCATGCTCTTACAGTCCTGCACTTTAAGATCCCACTATATCTGAGGCAATTTTGTTGTTATTTTCTCTGGGAGGTTCATAGCATCTACTGAGTGACTTCTTTTTACTCTATAAAAGTACAGAAAAGAAGAAAAGAGAAAGTGATTCCTAAAATAAATATGATATGAAGGGAGAAAAGAAAAACTATTCAGGGAACAGAAGCCGGCTAGTCCCAAACTTGGTCAAGCAGGAATATCTGCGAATGATAGTTTTAGGTAATTCTATAATCATTATTTTCCATTAACCTCATAATGTAGTTCGAAAAGTCAGTTGTCATGAATGTCCGTGGAAATATTAAATACAAACTGACTCTCTTTCATCCTCAGGTTTCCAGTAATTGCTGGTAACTGGGAAGAGCTTTCTACAGCACTAATAGCTGTCCTGCTTTTAAGGAAGGGGTGGTGGTATCAGCTATTAATATTTTTTTAAAGATTTTATTTATTTTATTCATAGAGACAGAGAGAGAGAGAGAGGCAGAGACACAGGCAGAAGGAGAAGCAGGCTCCATGCAGCGAGCCTGATGTGGGACTCGATCCCGGGTCTCCAGGATCACACCCCGGGCTGCAGGTGGCGCTAAACTGCTGCGCCACCAGGGCTGCCCTCAGCTATTAATTTTTAGGCCCCTTTATCTACTCTGTTCATGGTCATGGTGATCATTTGCATTAGTATATTTGTCCAAAGTAAAAGTATTAATTCAACCTTGGTGATGTAAACAGGGGGGAGGGGAATCTAGCACTTTTCTCTAAGAGATGCAAACAACACAAGGCCCCATGTTTAAAGACACACATTTGAGTGTGCATCCTGGATTAAGCAGTTAACACTAGCTGAGTGACCTTGGGCAAATGACTTAAACCACCTGTCTGAGCATCCTCATCTACAATATGGGAATGATGACAAAGCATACTCTGAGATTTGCCTTGAAATGAAAAGGATTGTAGCCAGAACAGCTAACATGCCCAGTACCATCTTACATACTTTGAAAGCATCTGGGCTTTACCTGGCAGACTAAAAAGAAATGATGAGGGCGCCTGGGTGGCTCAGTTGGTTGGGCGTCTGCCTTCAGCTCAGGTCATGGTCTCAGAGTCCTGGGATGGAGCCCTGTGTTGGATTCCGTGCTCGGTGGCGAGTCTGCTTCTCCCTCTTCCTCTCCCTCTGTGATCTCTCCGGCTCTTGCTCTCTGTCAAATAAATAAAATCTTTAAAAAAAAAAAAGAAAGAAAGAAAAGAAAGAAAAGAAAGAAAGAAAGAAAGGATGAGATTGATGTACTGGAGCTCTGAAGGAGAGATTAGGATAAACAACTCTCGGTGCTGAGGAGTAGAGCCTGCTTCTCAGTTCGACTTAGCTTTACTTATGGCTTCTGTAGTGGCCCTGACAATTGACTGATTATTCAGTAATCAATCTGAGCATGTGATAAAATTACTCTTCCAATTTTTAGCAACAAGGAGAGGGTGGTGGTATCAGTGATTAATTTGATGTAAAACATCAAGTGGAGTCTGGAACTGGCTGCCACCTTTCCACCTGTTCTTATAAGGGTGATGGGACCCAGGGAGTTGAGACACCGAGGAGCACTGGTTCTGGGGATAGTATATCCTCACTGTGTCATTCACTGAGATGTTTGCCTAATTTGGAACTGTGATGGAGTGCCATGTCACAGTCACTAGGGAAAGGGACAGGTCGTCATGTGGTCCTAAGGGATTACAAAGGCAAATCTCAACTGTGTCTATATGTGTGTCAGGAGGGGTGAACACTGGAGACAAGTGCCCTGTGGACTTTTTACCTCATATGGAACAAATCCTCAAGCAATTAGTTTCTAAGGTATACAAGTCTGAATTGAAATTTCAAACTAACACTCATAGTGCAGAAATGGAATTTCACGTGCTATGCTGATGAGAATAATAATAGAAAGCAGCATTACTAGGGGTGCCTGGGTGGCTCAGTGGTTGAGCAGCTTCCTTCGGCTCAGGTCGTGATCCCAGGGTCCTGGGATCAAGTCCTGCATCAGGTTTCCCACAGGGAGCCTGCTTCTCCCTCTGCTTATGTCTCTGCCTCTCTTTGTGTATCTCTCACGAGTAAATAAATAAATAGAATCTTTAAAGCAACAACAACAAAAAGAAATCGGCATTACTGAACTTTAAGGAGGTGTGTGTTTCATTCTTTTGGATTTGAATGTATGAATTCACAACCCACAAGCCAAGACTTCTGGAAAAATTTTAGTAATAGTTCTTTTCATACTAGAAGTATTCTTTTTAAGAATTACATCTGGCTGATTTAATTGTATTTAGCAAAAGAATTGGAAGTATTTAACAGGTATCTAGCTGCTACTCTTTGTCAATTTATCAGGAACTTGATTGACTGAATTTATGTATTGTAGTTCCTCAGTTTTCACAGCATTGGTAGATCTTATGTATAAATAAAAGGCTTTTGGGGCACCTGGGTGGTGCAGTCAGTAAGGCATCAGACTCTTGGTTTCAGCTCAAGTTGTGATCTCAGGGTCATGGGATCAAGCCCTGCCTCAGGCTCTCCACTCAGCATGGAGTCCCGCATAAGTTTCTGCCTCTCCCTCTGCTCCTAGCCCCCAAGAGCACTCACTCTCTCAAATACGAAAATATACCTATAAAATAAAAGGCTCTGTTTTTTGGTATTTTTAGTTATTGTCACTAGCTGGACAGGAACACACTAGCAAGAGTTCATAGCAGTTGTGTATGTGTATGTGTCTGAGGGTAGGTAGCAGGTGCACCTCCTCTGCCCTTCCTCCTTCCAGCTCATTTCTTCCCCTTGTTGTTGTGGTGGTGACTGGGAAAGGAAGGACTAGACTCATTGAAAGTGCTTCAAATTTAATCCACTGGTTTAGTTTCCTCCAGAAATGTCAGAAATGAGAAAACCAGCCTATGCAGTTATAACCATGCTTGAGAGTGGCAGCAGTGTGTAAGCTAAGAGAAGTACTTCATCCTCTTTAGTGCTTTTCCTCTCCCATCTTCTGCTCCCCACCCCTTCTAAAGTGGAAGTGAGGCTGGCATGAAATTCTCAAGTCACCTCCCCTCGCTCTTCCTTCCTTAATACATCCAATCACAGATGCTGGTTTCTTTACCCGATGCCTGCTGTGGCAGTGCTCCTTAAAGTATGGTGCCCATTTGTTGCACTGGGAATCTTCAGAAGTTTATATAACAATTTGACATTGCTATGACATCCAAGGCTGTGATCAGTGGGCTTGTAAGGTCTTATGTCTTTGTATTTATTTTAATTTCTTAGAATTAATTTTATTGTATATTGCAAAAGTATCAGTCTGAAATGATTTTGGGAAAACAGTCAAACTTGCCCTTCCTCAAAGATAGTTTGAGGGTCCTTGTCCTATCTAAATATAGGATGTCCCTTCATTCCTATTCCCCTTGTCCTTACCCTTGTGAGGTCCTTTCTCACCTTTGTGGCTGCTCTGTGCTTGAGCAGCTTACTGTGTCTGCCTGCCTCTCACACCTCATTCCAATCCATTTTTGTTTTCTTGTTTGTTTTTTAACATGACCTAAGCCAAAAGCAGACGCTCAACTGACTGAGCCACCCAGGTGCCCCTGTTTGTTTTTAATGTCCAGTGCAAAGAAGTGAATTAATTACATTCCTCCAATTTTTAGTATATGTGCTGCCAAAGCGAGTACTCATTATATTTCTCCATTTCTGGCACAATATCATCATTGACTTGTGCAAGGTGTCTCTCTGGTGTTATGTATTTTTATTTCTCATTGTTCTTGATCCTTAATCTCATTCCTTCTCCACTTTATATAGGCTTACCTATAAATATCTCTGATGTGCATTCTGGAATCTAGATGTGTCCTTGCAAAATATGTAACACTATTTGTATGTGTATTTTAAAAAATACAAATATAATTGTGTATTATGGGTAATAATTTTTAAAGATTTTATTTGAAAGAGACAAAGGGAGAGCATGAGCATGGTGTGAGGAGCAGAGGGAGAAGAGGCTCCTGTGCTGAGCAGGGAGCCCTATGTGGGGCTCCATCCTAGGACTCTAGGATCATAACCTGAGCAAAAGGCAGAGGTTTAACCAACTGAGCCAGCCAGGTGACCCTAGATAATAACTTTTTCAATCAACAGTGTTTTAAGGATCTGCATTGCTGTATGTACATTTGGTGTTATGGACTGAAATATGCCCCAACCCTTAGTGTGATGGCATTTGGAGATGGGGCCTTGGAAGGTAATTAGGTTTACAGATTTAATTTAATTTATTTATTTGAGAGAGAGAGAAAGAGAGCACGAACAGGGGGAGAGGCAGAGAGAGAGGGAGAAGCAGACTCCCTGCTGAGCAAGGAGGGCCCCAGTTGCAGGGCTCCATCCCAGGCTCCTGGGATCATGACCTGAGCAGAAGGCAGACGCTTAACCAGCTGAGCCACCCAGGCGCCCAGGTAATTAGGTTTAGAGGTGGTCATGAGGGTGGAGCCCTCATGATAAGATTAGTGTCCTTTTAAGTAAGAGACACCAGAGAGCTATCAGTCTCTTTCACTGCTGTGTGAGGACACAGAGAGAAGTCAGCAATCTGTAAGCCAAGAAGAGAACCCTCTATGGGTAACCAAATTGGCTTAGCAGGCTTGGACTTCCGAGCCTCTAGAACTGAGAAATAAATTTCTGTTTAAACCATGCAGTCTCTGGTATTTTGTTATGGGAGCCTGAGCTAATGCATCTGGTTTATTGCTTGGTTTATTGCTTTCAGCACTGAGGTAAAATTAACATCCACCAAAGTATACTTATCCATTAAACAATATTTTGTTGCTGAGTCCATAAATATAGATATCTAGGTTGCCTGCCCACTTTCCCAAAATACCATGACACCTTCTTAACACTTATTGACTGCTGTGAGAATTTTTCTGAGATACGTATCCAGGGGTGAGATTCTGGATTCTTTTTTTTTAAAGTTTTAATTTAAATTCCAGTTAGTTAGCATGCAGTGTTATGTTAGTTTCAGGTGTACAATATAGTGATTCAGCACTTCTTTACAACACCCAGTGCTCATCACAAGTGCCCTCCTTAATCCCCCTCACCTATTCCCCCCCCCCCAGCCCCCCTCCCCTCTGGTGGTAACCACCTGTTCTTTATAGTTAGGAGTTGGTTTCTTGATTCATGTCTCATTTTTCTCCTTTGCTGCTTTGTTTCTTAAATTCCACATATGACTGAAATCATATGGTATTTGTCTTTCTCTAACTTACTTTGCTTAGCATAATACTCTCTAGTTCTATCCATGTTATTGCAAATGGGAGATTCTTGATTCTTAAATCAAATCCCATTGCTTCCCAGAATGACCGTTTACTCTCTCATCTGAACAATATTAAGGTTGCTTTTTTCCCACCTCCTCTACAAACTTTGATATTATTCGACTTTGTTTTTTTAAATTTTTATTTAAATTCAATTTGCTGGCATATAGTATAGCACCCAGTGCTCATTCCATCACGTGCCCTCCTTAATGCCCATCACCCAGTTACCCATTCTCCCCCACCTCCCCTTTTGTAATCCTTTGTTTCCCAGAGTTAGGAGTCTCTCATGGTTTATCTTCCTCTCTCATTTCCCCCCACTCAGTTTCCGCCCTTCCCTTATGGTCCCTTTCACTATTTCTTATATTCTACATATGAGTGAAACCATATGATTATCCAGCTTTCTAATTCTTGCCATTCTGATGGCTATAAAATGGTTTTCAGTCCATCTGGACCATCGCCACCCCAGTCTTTGATCATATTTCATCCTTGCTCAAGGAGAGTTTCAGACGTATACAGTAGTTAAACGTGAGGCTTTCCATAATATAGATCTCCTTACATACTCTGCTGTCTTACTGTCCTTCCAAACTTGAACTTCTCTCTTTTTTTTTTTTTTATTAGACTAACCACTTTCTTGCCCCTCCCACTAGGCACTGTCAGCTCAGCTGCAGTGCATTACTTACTACCCTTGCCTGTCTGCTACTGTCTGTCCTGAGCCTCTCTGCCAGGACAGGATCTGTTTACCTGCAGGACCTCAACGCTACTCCTCCAGCCTGGCTGACCAGAGCTTGAGGTCACGTGAACTTAAGTTCAGATGTAGGTTGCACTAGCTCCAGCGTAACTGTGAGTGTGCTAGTCTTCCTCTCTCTACTTTGGTTTCCTCCTATGTTTTATCACCTCCATTTTTACCAATCAGATAGTTTGGTGGTGGTAATGTATATAAAGCCCTTCGTAGTCTATCTCATAGTAAGTGGTTAGAAATGGTATCTGCATTGCTTTCTAGTTCTCTGTTTGCTTTACGGATCTAAATCTTAATCTCATCAGCAAGATTGTGGATTTCTTCTTCAGGGCAGGGGCTGAATCTCTCTCTCTCTCTCTCTCTCTCTTTTTTAAAAAGATTTTATTTATTCATGAGAGACACAGAGAGAGGCAGAGACACAGGCAGAGGGAGAAGCAGGCTCCGTGTGTGGAGCCTGATGTGGGACTCGATCCCAGGACCCAGGGATCACATCCTGAGCCAAAGGCAGATGCTCAACCACTGAGCCACCCAGGTGCCCCTTGGAGTGGCTGAATGTTATGCTGATTTTTAACTAGTACATTTGGCACACAGCTAGGAATATAGTAGATGCTTAAGAAACATTTGTTGGTTTGACCTGAGGTGAGTTTGTGATTGCCTGAGATTACTTGCTTAATTTTATTTATTGTTGTCTTTTTCTTTTTTTCAAAGAGCAAAGGGACAACCAGTTGTAATACACAATTCAAGGCAGAATGGTATAAGAGCTGAAAGGGGGTTGTACAAACATGGAGTGGCCACAGGAACTCAGAGCCAGCTGAGATTTCTTTTCTTTTCTTTTCTTTTCTTTTCTTTTCTTTTCTTTTCTTTTCTTTTCTTTTCTTTTCTTTTCTTTTTCTCTTCTCTTCTCTTTTTTTTTTCTTTTTCTTTTTTCTTTCGAGACACACACAGAGAGAGAGGCAGAGACACAGGCAGAGGGAGAAGCTGGCTCCTCACAGGGAGCCTGATGTGGAACTTGATCCTGGGATCAGTCCCTGAGCTGAAGGCAGACGCTCAACCGCTGAGCCACCCAGGCATCCTGATTATTTGGTTTCAGTGAGAGAACAGTGTTAGACAATTCTGTTACTCCACCATTCATTTTAGCCAATCCAACTTTTGCTTTGCTTTGGTGATTTGGGATTGACTTGTGGTAACCTGAATGTGTATAAGTGTCAGGAGGGATTGGGAGCTTGGTAGCGGTGGTGACATTGGATTCCCTAAGGGACAGAGCCAGGCTGTGGCCCACCATCTTAACCACTGCCTCTGGCCTTCTTCTCGTAGCCTTTGAGTTGGGCTGCTCATCTGCCCAGGACAGCTGTTGGGACCTTGGCTCCCCTGGGTAGGGCTGCTCAGGCCCTTCTGGATTCTTCTAGGCTGCCTTCATTATAAGAGGAAACGAGGTATTTTCTTTTCCTTTTAATATTGAGCCTTTTATGTTTTTATTGAGGTATAATTGACATACTACTTTTGGGTGTACAAATGATTCTGTATTCGTATATATTGTAAAATGATTACCACAATAAGTCTAGTTAGCATCTGTCACCACACATAGATAAAAAATTTTTTTCTTGTGATGAGAACTTTTAAGATTTACTCTCTTAGCCACTTTTGAATGAACAGTACAATATAGTCACCATGTTGTACATTGTATCCTAGGACTTAATTATAACTAGATATTTACACGTTTTGACCCTCTTCACTCATTCCCCCTCCCACTCGCACCCCCACCCCACCTCTGGCAACCACCAATCTGTTCTCTGTATCTATGAGCCTGTGTTTTTTTTTATGTTCTTAAGATTCTGCATGTAAGTGAGATCAGATGATATTCGTCTTTCTCTGTCTTGTTTCCCTTAGCATAATGCCCTCAGGATCCATCTCTATTGTCACAAATGGCAAGATTTCATTCTTTTTTTACAGCCGAATAATACTCCACATGTGCATGCGTGCGTATCCTGATTTCTCTATCCATTGATTCATTGGTGGACACATAGGTTTTTATGTCTTAGAGGCTATTTTAAATAATGCAGTGAACATAGAGGTGCATATATTGTTTTGAGTTGTGTCTTCTTAGGGTAAATACCCAGAGGAATTGCTAGATTGTGTGGTAGTTCTATTTTTAATGTTTTCAAGAACCTCTATACTGTTTTCCACAGTGGCTGCACCAATTTACATTACCACCAACAGTGCACGAGGCTTCCCTTTTCTTCACATCCTTGCCAGCACTTTGCTATTTCTTGTCCTTTTGAACAGTAGCTGTTCTAGCAGGTGTGAAGTAATACCTCATTGTGCTTTTGATTTGCATTTCCCCAATGATGAGCCATTTGTGGGTCTTCTTTAGAAAAATACCTGTTTAGATCCTCTGCCCATTTTTTCATTGTATTGTTTGTTGGTTTTTGTGTTCTTGAGGTATAGTTCTTCATATATTTTGGATATTAACCCCTTATCAGATATAAGATTGGCAAATATTTTCTCCTGTTCAGTAGGTTGCCTTGAAATTGAGGTCTTTTCAAACCTCTTCTCAGACTTCCTGACCAAGGCGTTATGCTTTTGCAAAAGGCTACTCCCCTGGCTATATAGAATCCTGGCAAAATGTTAGAGCTCAAGCAACAAATTCAGGGTAATGGTTACCTTTGGAGAGGCAGGGAGGGCACAAGAGAGGTCTCATTGTCATCTTGAGTTGTTTTATCTTTTATTCAGGGCTGTGGATGGATGTTCATTCTGTGATATGATATACACAAATATTTGCATTTATTATATATTTATTTATTATTTATATTTAGCTCCTGGTGCACAGGGGCAAAGGATATTTGGAAATGGACTTGCTAGGCCATAGGGCATACATACTTCTCACTTTCCTAGGTATTGCTAGATTTCTCTCTTTTTTTAAAATTTAAATTCAATTAGCCAACATATAGTACATCATTAGTTTCTGATGTAGTGTTCAGTAATTTCTCAGTTGTGTATAACTTCTCCCTCTTCTCAGATGACCTGGTACTTTATGTGGAAGAACCCAAAAGACTCCACCCCTAAATTGCTAGAACTCATATAGCAATTCAGCAATGAGGCAGGATATACAATCAATGCATAGAAATCCGTTGCATTTCTATACACTAACAATGAGACAGTAGAAAGAGAAATTAAGGATTCAATCCCATTTACAATTGCACCCAAAAGCATAAGATACCTAGGAATAAACCTAACCAAAGAGTCAAAGGATCTTTCTCCAAAAACTACAGAAATCGAGGGAGATGCAAAGAGATGGAGAAACATTCCATGTTCATGGATTACAGGAACAAACATTGTGAAAATGTCTATGCAACCCAGAGCAATCTACACATTCAGTGCAATCCCTGTCAAAATATCATTGACACTTTTCACAGAGCTTGGAACAAATAATTCTAAAATTTGTATGGATGTCTCTTCAGAGACATCATCTCCTTTACTTTTCTGTAGCATTGCACACAAGCAGCCACATCTTTGCCAACCCTTGGTAGTATCATCCAGGCTTTTCTCTCTCTGCCCAGATCCCAGAAAAGATGGGAGAGGAGTGAGGGAAAGGAATGGCAAGGTTTTAAAATTAGGATGAGAATGTCAGCTCTGAGGAATTTTCTGTTACATTGATTTTTAACGAGGAAAAGATTTTATTTTCTGTGTTGGTGCAAATAACATTTAGGCTTATGTGGGAAAACTGTTAAATTTTTACTCCGAAGGAGAGGACTCTCCCTCCCCCCACCTCCCATTTGCGTTCTTGGCAAATAAGTAGAATAGGCTAATTAGCAAGCTAATGTTCTAAACGTTCACTTGCAGTAATAGTTATTTTTAACCGTTTTCAATAGCATGGAGCTTTGGGTTTCTTCTTGCTTTTCAAAGTTGTGAATTTGCTAAAATGAATGGAATTTAAAATGTGACACCACTTTATGGATAAAGGTTGATCGTAATCGTTTGCCACTCAAATGTGCATTTTGTAATGGGAAAAATAAACGATGGGGATGTGTTGCTCTTTTTTAAAAAACCAGTAAGACACAAAGAGCAACTTCAGCCATCTTACGTGGTCTCCTGTGTTTGTAGGTGGGAAAAGAGAAGTTCCACAAATCTCAACATTGGGGCTTTTGCAACAACGTTGGCATGCTGGTGAGTGAGGACAAACCTGGAATTGGTGGAGAGCTGCTTCTCGGGCAAAAGACAAAGCCTAAATACAGTGCGTTTCCTAAAGGAATGGGAAGCGATGCACCATCCTGGGTAGCTTTTGATAAGCAGGTAAGTTGCATGTTGTTGGGGAAAAATGCAATCTTCAAATGTTACCTGTATGATATAGTAAGCATTTGAGAAAATTAAGAGTCCTCAGTGTAAATGTTAAGGCAGGTTCTTTTGAAAAGACACATTCAAGGGCACCTGGGTGGCTCAGTGGTTGGGCGTCTGCCTTTGGCTTGGGTCATGGTCCCGGGGTCTGGGGATCAAGTCTCACATCAGGCTCCCTGTGAAGAGCCTGCTTCTCCCTCTGCCTATGTCTCTGCCTCTCTCTCTCTGTGTTTCTCATGAATAAATAAAGTCTAAAGAAAAAAAAACAAATTCAAGAAGAAAAGTATCCTGACACTCCTGTTTTTGATCAGGCCCATTGGTTGCAGGACACCACATGTTTATCTTTCTTGGCTAATGCTTATCAACCGTTCTCTCCTCTCCTCCCCTGGACAGGATAATCTGTCCTCCTCTAGACACGTAGAGTCTGGGCAGTGTCATTTTTTTGCTTAGAGAGTTGCCATTAATGAGATCATTTTGTTTGATTTGGAATGTGCCATTAAATAGCAACAGAAAGACATCTTCTCTTTTCTGTGTACTGATTATGGTTCCCTATCCCTGAGAACCAAAGGGTGACATGGCATGAATAGTAGAAGTAAAGGAAAGAGGCACCATTATTAGACAAGAGCCTGAACTTGACATATATATTTGTATACCTAACACACACATATCATGACATATTGATAATTGAAAAAAGTAATCCATTTTAATCTTTTTTTTTAAGATTTTATTTATCCATTCATGAGAGACACACACACACACACACACACACACACACACACAGAGGCAGAGGCAGAAGCAGGCTCCATGCAGGGAGCCCGATGTGGGACTCGATCCTAGGTCTCCAGGATTATGCCCTGGGCCGAAGGCGGCGCCAAACCGCTGAACCACCGGGACTGCCCCATTTTAATATCTTAAAAAGGGACAAAGATCAAAGTGAAAAAACCCAGCAAGGTGACCAGTTATTTCCTGTAACACAGCAGAAGGGATATGTTGTGTTTATGAGACAACCCTGTGTCATGGCCTCATGTTCTGTTCTCCAAAAAGGAACCTATTAATAAATTACTTAGATTCTGTAATTAAAACATAATTCAGGACTACGGGGTACCTGGGTATCTTAGTTGAGCATCCAACTCTTGGTTTTGGCTCAGTTCGTGATCTCAGGGTCATAGGATCAAGCCCTGCGTTGGGCTTTGTGCTGAGCGAGGAGTCTGCTTGGGATTCTCTCTTTCTGTGCACCTCCCCCACCTTCCAACTCGAGCACACGCATGCTCTCTCTCAAATAAGTAAGTAAATCTTAAAAAATAATCCAGGACTAGATAAAGCATTCAAACCTTAATACCCTTAAGTTTACCAGGTGGTTTCTAGCAGCCTTAGCATGGATTAGTTGGCAATGCTTTGATTCCAATTAAAATATCTTCAAATTTGGTAGAAGTGACATATTCTGTGTCATCTGTGTTAGGGTTGATCAATTAGAGCACATTTTTTTTTTTTTGAAGCCCAGTTCTGACGCTTATGGAGATCTAACAGACTGCAGGGAAGCTTCTTTCCAGGGAAACCATAACTACTTTGAACATGGACCGTTATTTCTTTCTCTTCAAAAAAATTTTTTTAAAAAATTATTTTCAGTACATGGCCCAGTGCTGGACCCAGAGTTCAGAAGCAATTTCTGGGCTAGCTTACTTGGATGGATCATGCATGGTTTCCTGTTAATATCAATCTTATAGGTGCACATCATCATTCTAGAATATTTAATTTGCAAGGGACAAAGAAAATATTCTATTTTTACTTCTTGTGTCAAAAAGAGGGTATTGACAATAGTTTAAACTAATCCACTACTGAATAAGTAATGTTGGAGGTGACAATATATTAAACTATTCTCTTGCACTGAAAGCTGAAAATTCATTTTATTTCATGTTTTTCTCAATATTTAATATGTGCCTTTCAAACCCATTTTGCAGCCCTTTAATTACTTATAATATTTTGTAGAATATTTCATGAAGTTGGAATAATTTTAGCTTCCAACTACTTGAGAAAATGAAGAGCTTGCTCATTTTAGGCCTAACTAAATGCAACATAATTCTTTCAGTTATTTTGTTGGTCAACTTCAATTAAATATTCATTGAGCTTTAAATGAGACACTAAGACTATGAAATATTTACATGCTCTGATGAGATTGTGAACTACAGACTGGGTCCTGGTTAATACCCAGAGCCAATTATAAAACGCTTTCTCCATTCGTGGTGCAAACAAAACAAGTCAACACCTGTTAATCATTTTTCCTAAAAATGAAACATCTTTAAACTCATTGCCAGTTCTCTAATAGCTTTTAAATCATAGCAGTATATCTAGGGTTATGGTCTCAAACGGTACAAAATAGAAATAAAGGCAGTTCTCTGGAAAGTGTATCAAAATCTGATGTTTGTAATAGATGCCCCTGCTGCCCACCCAGATCCACATTTAGGGGTGGGGCACCCAGCCCCCTCCCGCCCCCCACACTGGAGCATGTGCTTTGGCAAACCACTCACACCTGTGACCCTCTATGACATGTTGCTCTTGGCTGATGGACATTGCACTACCTAGAGAACCCTGGGCGGTTGCACTGGTCCCATCAGCACGAAAGGAGGCAGCAAATGGCCAACTGATTTGTCAAGGGTAAAGAGCTGAGCTGCTTCAAGGCTGGACAACTCTGTATTGTGGATTTAGGCTAATAGCCGCTTGAGTGTCTGGCCCAGACAAAAACTTTACGGGAGATTGTGTCCTTGCGTCTCTCATTCTTCTTCCCTTGGGTGCTCCCCTCAGTCCTTGCAAGCTTCTCCTAGGAGTGTGCCCTTAATAAATCATATGCACCCAAGTCTCTGTTTCAGGCCCTGCTTCTATGGAGCCCAACCTAGGACCACATTCTGGATTTTATCCGTAATTTTAAAAGTGACCATAAAAATGCTCTGCCCAGGCAGACCATCAGATTACAAGCAGAGAAGATGCTATTTGCAATCACCAAAGAAGAGCCAGCATTTGTGATCCTGCATGGCCCCCACGGCAGCCAGTTCTAGCTGCTTGTCTTTTATTCACTCTCCCCCTCCATTCTTACTGTGGGGTGGAACACCATTTTTATTTTGGCAGGAGATGTGCCCACTGAAAAGGTGTTCAGCTGCCTGGGCTCCTTGCAGCTAGGGTGGCCAGGTGATTTGCTTCTGGCCTGTGATATATGGTGAAGGTTTATTGTATGAGGCTCCCGGGGAAAGGTTCTGTTTTTTGTTTTTTTTTTTTCTCTTTAGTTGATAATGTGGGTTTGTTTGTTTGTTTTGTTTTTGCCCTTTGCCCTACTTTTGTTTTTCTTTCTGGAACTAGGACCTAATTCTGCAGCCGTCTTGTGAGCACAGCAGGGCTCAAAGGAACCTGGGGCCCTGCTGGCATCTTAGAGCCACTTGTTTTAGGCTGGGCTGCCTCTCTCTGGACCTCTTGTTTTTTTTTTTTTTTTTTTTGGACTTCTTGTTAAAGGAGAAAAATCAGGTCCCATTTCAGAGAGTCTCTGAACCCAGAGAGGCCTTTGGAAATGTGTGCAGGTGTTTTGGGTTGTCACAGTGACTGGGAGCAGCACCTGCTTAGGTTGAAGGGCGTGAGGGCCTTAAACTTCTGTGCAGAATTTACAGGGCACCCCAAAACTTCCGTAATCAAGCAAGATAGTGTTTTAATGAACTCTCTTAAAAGAATGAAAATTAGGGATGCCTGGGTGGCTCAGTGGTTGAGTGTCTGCCTTTGGCTCAGGTTGTGAACCCCTGGGGGTCCCAGGATGGAGTCCTGCATCGGGCTTCCGGCAGGGAAGCCTGTTTCTCTCTGTGGCTCTCATAAATAAATAAATAAAATCTTTAAAAAATATCAAGATTAATGCTGACATTGATGATGAACACAATATCAATATTTTAAATAAGGACAGAATCATTGAACTGCCATGCTGGGCCATATTGGAGGCTGAGGCAAAAGGAAAAAATCAGTGATACTGATTCCATCTTTATTTAACATCTTGGAATTTTGATGTTTTGTTTCTCATAGGTTTTTTTTTCTTTTTTGCATTCATTTGGATGCTTCCAATTGCTCTGCCCTTGGGCAGTCCCCGGTCTGGAGGAGGTGCTGCTCCTCCTGAGTAAATGGGGGCCAGCTGTGTATTTTTACATCCTGCAGTGTGGGGAGGCCCCCCCCCCCCCAGATTGGGGAGAACATCCTCCCTAAAATGCCAGCCCTGCTGCTCTGGAGAAACACAGCCCTTCTGGCACACACTGGGAGAATTTACGCAAACGGCCATTTCGTGTGGTACTGCATCCACCTCTCCCCACAAAGACTAGTTATTTCATCAAACTCAATTGAATACAAGCAAGCACATACTCATTCAACACCAGTTAGTTCCAGTGACCATCCCAGCACCTCCATGAGGAAGAAGCAAGCGTGGGTGATTGTTCTCACTCTAGAAATGAGTCATTGGTAAGAAGTGCGGCCGGGACCAGGGTTCAGAGGCTGTGTGCTGGGAGGCTCTGGAACTAACTTGCTGTGTGGCTGTGGCTTTAGTCGCTTTCCCTCTCGGAGTCTGTTACCTGGACCTCAGCTGGCTGATCAAAGTATATGCTTTGACCTTTTACCTCTAGCAGTTTATGATTCAGACTGTAGTCTTAGCATATGATCTTTAGTCTGTGACTAAAGGCAAATTCCGCTTGTTCATCCTGGAACTGAGACCAGATCCTGGATCTCCTGGACTGGGATTCTTTCTAATTGCGCCAGGTGCCTACAGTACTAATTGATACTTGGCATTTAGTAGTTTATGATATGCTGCTGTTGTTATTATATATAATCTATTATTAGCCGCTTTTATAAAAAGACTAGTTAGAAATACCCAAATAACTGAATGTTTTTATATGACTTTTATCTGGATGTTAAGTACCATTTGCATTGACTCTATAATTATGCTCTCTTTTCATTTGGCAGTGGCTCCTAGTTAGCCTAATTTGTTTCCTATTTTGCAAATGACTCTGTTCCAGTAAATGGCAGGATAAAGGTTGATCCTATGGGGTATATGCATGCATTTAAAACTATTATTTCATTTTTTTCCATCTTTTGTAAACATAATTACAATCAGAGCTACTGGCCACAGAATTAGAATTTTTTTTTCAGAATTAGAATTTTAATAACTTTGTATTCATTTACATTGGGTTTGTGGTAACCTGATTATATAGTACTCTGTGAATCTTTATGCTTTGGACAATATAAATACACATTTTTAAAACATAATTTGATCTCTTGGGTCACCTTGATTTTTTTAAAAGAGTTTAAAGATTTTTATTTATATTTTATTGATGTGTAGTTGACATACTAAGTTTTGTTAGTTTCAGGTTGACAGCATAGTGATTTAACAGTTACATATATTAGGAAGTGATCACCATAATAGATGTAGCTACCATCTGTCACCATACAGAATGTTGTAATATTATTAATGCTGTTATACATTGCATCCCTGTATCTTATTTATTTTATAACTGGGAGTTCATACCTTTTAACCCATATTCTTTATTTTGCCCATCCCTCTACCCCACCCCTCCTCTCTGGCAACCCACCAGAATGTTCTTTGTATCTATGAGTGTATTTCTGTTTTGTATTGTTTGTTCATGTGTTTTGTTTTTTATTTTTATTTTTGTTTTGTTTTTTAGATTCCACATATAAATGAAGTCATGTAGTAATTATCTTTCTCTGACTTATTTCACTTAGCATAATGCCCTCTAGGTTCATCCCTGTTGTTGCAGATAGCAAGATCTCCTCCTTTTGTATGGCCGAGTAGTATTTCAGTCTTTATATACACGGGCATCTTCTTTATCCATTCATCCATTGATAGATACTCAAGTTGCTTCCATATCTTGACTATTCTGAATAATGCTGCATTGAACATAGGGGTGCATATATCTTTTTAAATTAGTGTTTTCATTTTCTTCAGATTAATATGTAGGAGTGGAATTGCTGGATCATATGGTAGTTCTATTTTTAATTTTATGAGACTCCTCCGTGTTTTTTTTTTTCATAGTGGCTGTACCATTTTGCACACCCACCAATGGTGCACAAGGATTCCCTTTTCTCCACCTGCTCACTGGCACTCCTAATGTGGGACTTGATCATAGGACCCTGGGATCATGACCTGAGCCAAAGGCAGACACTCAACCACTGACCACCCAGGTGCCCCTGAAGTGATTATCTCATTGTGGTTTTGATTGGTGTCTCCCTGATGATTAAATTGAGGATTTTTTTTCATTTGTCTATTGGCCATCTCTATGTCTTCTTTGGAGAAGTCTATTCAGGTCCTCTACCCATTTTTACATTGAATTATTTTTTATGTTGAGTTATCTGATTTTTTTTTTTTGTACTTTGGATGTTAACCCCTTATCAGTTACATTATTTGCAAATATCTTCTCTCATTCGGTAGTTTGCCTTTTTGTTTTGTCAGTGGTTTCCTTCACTATGCAAAAGCTTTTTAGTTTTATGTGATTCTATTTATTTTTGCTTTTGTTGCCTTTGCCTGAGGAAACTCATTCAAAAAAATGTTGCCCAGGCTGATGCCTAAGATTACTGCCTATGTTTTTTTTCTAGGAGTTTTACGGTTTCTTGTCTCACATTTAAGTCTTTTGTTTACTTTGTTTTGTTATTCTTTATCAAGATTGCTTTGGCTATTCAGGGTCTTTTGTGGTTCCAAACATATTTTAGGATTATTCTTTTTCTGTCAAAAATGTATGATTGGTATTTTGATAGGGATTGCATTGAATCTCTAGATTGCTTTGGGTAGTATGGACATTTAACAATATTTATTCTTCTAATCCATGCCATAGTATGTCTTTCCATTTATTTGTGTCATCTTAATTTTCTTTCATCAGTGTCTTACAGTTTTTAGGCTATAGGTCTTTTACCTCCTAGGTTAAATTTATTCCTAAGTATTTTTCTTTTTTTTAAATTAAGCTTTTAATTTTAATTCCAGTATAGTTTTGACATACAGTGGTATATTCATTTCAGGTGTACAATGTAGTGATTCAACAATTCTATATATTACTCAGGGCTCATCATGAGGAGTGTGCTTTTTTTTTTTTTTTTTTTTTTTTTTTTTTTTTTTTAAAGTAGGCTCCATGCCCAGCATGGGGCCCAGTGTGGGGCTTGAACTCATGACTGAGATCAAGACCTGAGCTGAGATCAAGAGTCAGATACTTAACTGACCAAGCCACCCAGGCGCCCCATAATGAGTATACTCTTTAATCTCCATCACCTAGTTCATCTATTCCCCTACCCCCTTCCCTCTGGTAATAATCTGTTTGTTCTCTGTAATTAAGAGTTTGCTTCTTGTTTTTTTTTTCTCTCTCTCTTTTCCTTTGCTCATTTGTTTTATTTCTTGAATTCCACATATGAGTGAAATCATAGGGTATTTGTCTTTCTCTGACTTATTTCACTTAACATTATATTCTCTAGCTCCATCCATGTCATTGCAGGTATTTTTTTCTTTTTGATGCAATTATAACTGGGACTGTTTTCTTAATTTCTCTTTCTGGTAGTTCATTACTAGGGTACAGAATGTAACAGATTTCTATGTATTTTATATCCTGCAACTTTACTGAATTATTAGTTGTAATAGTTTTTTTGGTGGAATCTTTAGGGTTTTCTATGTAAAGTAATATGTCATCTGTAAATAGTAGCACTTTTAATTTTTCCTTTCCCATTTGTTTGCCTTTTCTTTCTTTTTCTTGCCCAATTGCTCCAGCTAGGATTTCCAATACTCTGCTGAATAGAAGAGGTGAGAGTGAGCATCCTTGTGTTGCTACTTATCTTAGAGGAAAAGCTTTCAGCTTGTCACCATTGACTGTGATATTAGCTGTGGGTTTGTCATATGCCGCCTTTTATGTGGTATATCACGTTGATTGATTTGTGGATATTGAAGTATCCTTGCATCCCTGGACTAAATCCCACTTGATCACAGTGTGTGATCCTTTTTTTTTTTTCCAAGATTTTATTTATTCATTCATGAGCAAGACAGAAACATAAACAGAGAGAAAAGCAGGCTCCTTACTTGCAGGGAGCCTGATTCGGGATTTGATCCTAGGACCCAGGGATTACAACCTGAGCCAAAGGCAGATGCTTAACCACTGAGCCACCCAGGTGCCCCAGTGTATGATCCTTTTAATGTATAGTTGATTCAGTTTGCGGATATTTTGTTGAAAATTTTTGCATTTATGGTTATCAGGGATATTGACCTGCAGTTTTCTTTTTCTTTTTCTTTTTTTTTTTTAAGATTTTATTTATTTATTCATGAGACAGAGAGAGAGAAAGAGAGAGGGGCAGAGACACAGGCAGAGGGAGAAGCAGGCTCCGTGCAGGGGAGACTGATGTGGGACTCGATCCTGGGTCTCCAGGATCACGCCCTGGGCTGAAGGCAGCGCTAAACTGCTGAGCCACCTGGGCTGCCCCAATTTTCTTTCTTTCTTTTTTTTTTAAATTTTTTTTAAAAATTTATTTATGATAGTCACAGAGAGAGAGAGAGAGAGAGAGAGGCAGAGACACAGGCAGAGGGAGAAGTAGGCTCCATGCACCGGGAGCCCGACGTGGGATTCGATCCGGGGTCTCCAGGATCACGCCCTGGGCCAAAGGCAGGCGCCAAACCGCTGCGCTACCCAGGGATCCCCCCAATTTTCTTTTTTTATGGTGTTTTTGGTTTTGGTATTAGGGTAATGCTGGCCTAATGGAATGAGTTTAGAAGTGTTTCTTCAAATTTTTTTGAATAGTTTGAGAAGGGTAGGTATAAACTCTTCTTTTAAATGTTTGGTAGAATTAACCTGGGAAGCCATGTGGTCCTGGACTTGTGTTTGTGGGGCATTTTTTTTAAAATTACTGATTCAATTTTATTACTAGTAATTGGTCTGCTCACATATTCTAGTTCTTGATTCAGTGTTAGAAGACTGTACATTTTAGGAATTTATCTGTTTCTTCTAGATTGTCCCATTTGCTGGCATGAAATTGTAGTAGTCTTACCCTTTGTATTTCTATGTTATACTTCTCTTTTGTTTTATTTATTTGTGTCCTCCTTTTTTTTTCTTGATGAGTCTGGTTAAAGATTTATCAATTTTGGTTCTCTTTTCAATGAACCAGCTTGTAGTTTCATTGATCTTTTCTATTCTTTTTAGTGTCTATTTCATTTATTGCAGCTCTGACCTTTATTCTTTATTTTTACTAACTTTGTTTCCTGCCTACTTTGTCTCCTGTTAGTCTTTGTTTTAAAGTCTATTTTGTCTGATAAGTGTTGTTACCCCAGCTTTCTTTATGTTTCCACTTGCATGGAATATCTTTTTCTATCCCTTTACTTTTAGTGTCTTTAGATCTGAAGTCTGTCTCTTGTAGGCAGCATGTATATGGGTCTTTTTAAATTCATTTAGCCACCTTATGTCTCCTGATTGGAACATTTAGTCCATTTACATTTAAAGTAATTACTGATAGGTATGTACTTACTGCTATTTTGTTGATTATTTTTCTTGTTCTTTTCTATCCTTTTCTTCTTTTGGTCTCTTTCCTTGTGGTTTGGTGACTTTCCTTACAGTTATGTTTGAATTCCTTTCTTTTTATTTCTTGTGTATCTATGATAGGTATTTGGTTCGTGGTTGCCATGAAGTTCATACCTAACCATTCTATGTATATAGCCATCTGCTTTAAGTTGAGGCGAATAAGTTTAAGCATGTTATAAAAGCACTATATTTTGATGACTCTTGTGTTCTATTTTTTTTAAGATTTTATTTATTCATGAGAGACACAGAGAGAGAGAGAGAGAGAGAGAGAGAGAGAGAGAGGCAGAGACACAGGCAGAGGGAGAAGCAGGCTCCATGCAGGATCCGGTCCCCAGGATCATGCCCTGGGCTGAAGGCAGGCACTAAACCACTGAGCCACCCAGGGATCCCCCCTGTGTTATATTTCTGATGTCAAATGTGTCCCTTGACTAATTATTGTAGGTTTAAATGATTTTACTATTTTTGTCCTTTAACCTTTATACTAGGTATATAGTTGGTAAATCTACTACTTTTACTATATGTTTACCATAATCAGATTTTTTTCTTTCATAATTTTCTTATTTCTAGTTATGACCTCTCCTTTTCTATTTAAAGACATTCCTTGGGACACTTGGGTGGCTCAGTGGTTGAGCGTCTGCCCTCAGCTTAGGGCGTGAATCCCAGGGTCCTGGGATCAAGTCCCACATTGGGCTCCCTGCAGCGAGCCTGCTTATGTCTGCCTTTGTCTTTGCCTCTCTCTCCGTGTCTCTCATGAATAAATAAATAAAATCTTTACAAAAAAAAAAAAGTTCCTTTAACATTTCTTGTAAGACTGGTTTGATGTTGATGCACTCATTTAGCTTTTGCTTGTCCAAGAAACTCCTTATCGCCTTTAATTCTGAGTGGTAACCTCGCTGGGTATAGAGTATTCTTAACTGTAAATTTTTTCCTTTCTCCAGTTTGAGTATATCATGCCACTGTTGTCTTCCGTGTAAAGTTTCTGCTAAAAAAAAAATCAGTTGAGGGATCCCTGGGTGGCGCAGCGGTTTGGCGCCTGCCTTTGGCCCAGGGCGCGATCCTGGAGACCCGGGATCGAATCCCACGTCGGGCTCCCGGTGCATGGAGCCTGCTTCTCCCTCTGCCTGTGTCTCTGCCTCTCTCTCTCTCTCTCTCTCTCTCTCTCTGTGACTATCATAAATAAAATAAAAAAAAAATCAGTTGATGGTCTTCTGGAGGTTTCTTTATGTGTAATTTGTTTTCTCTTGTTGCTTTTAAGATTCTCACTTTAACTGCTCACATTTTGATTATAATATTATAATCAAATTTGGATCTCTTTGAGTTTGTTTTGTCTGGGACTGTGCTTTCTGGACTTGGATATTTATTTCTGGCACCAGGTTCGGGAAGTTTGCAGCCATTATTTCTTCAAATAGGATTTTTGTCCCTTTCTTTCTCTTTTCTCTTTCTGGGACTCCTAGAATGTGAATGTTAGTACACTTGATGTCATCCCAGAGGCCTGTTTAAACTATCCTCATTTAAATTAATTAATGGGCTGTTCTGCTTGGGAGTTTTCTACTACTCTGTCTTCCAGATTGCTAATCCATTCTTCATCCTCTAATCTGTTGATTCCGTTGAGTGTTTTTGTGTGCTTTGTGCACCCTCTTGGTGGTGCTGGGTTGTGATTATTTGAGGCTTGCTGGTGTGTGGGGCTAGCTATGAGGCCCATCTGGGATAGCTGTGGGAACACTGCTGTAAGGGGCAGGCCCCCTGAGGTGGAGGCACTTGGGAATGGCTCCATAGCCTGCCAACTGTGCCTGCTGAGTGTGATGGGTTGAGGAACCTGTTGGGAGGAGCTTTGATATTGGCAGAGTGCATCCATAGAGAGTGACAGGGAGGGGAGCTGCTTGGGATGGACTCTTAGCCAGGGCAGGCCTCTCGGATGGGGTGAGTCGGCAGTGGAATGTGGTGGAGGGAGTGGTGCTAGCACAGTAGATGGAGAGGTAAAGAAAAAAAAAAATAGCACCTGCCAGTGCCTGGCCTGCTAGATAGAAGGGGATTTAAAAAAATATATGGTGCTTGCCAGTGCTTGTGTTCCCAGGGAACATTCCAACAGATCCCTGCCCCTTCAGGACACACCCTACGATTAGTCAGTGACTCTTCATGGGTCACCCTGGTGCTTTTTTTTCCTTTTTTTTTTTATAAGATTTTTTTAATTTGTTTATTTATTAGAGCAGAGACAGAGCAAGAGAGAGGGAACAGGAGCAGTGGGGAGAGGCAGAAGGAGAGGGAAAAGCTGACTCCCTGCTGAGCAGAGCGTGCCATGCGGGGCTCGATCCCAGGACCCTGAGATCATGACCTGAACCTAAGGGAGACACTTAACCGACTGAGCCTCCCAGGTGCCACTACCCTGGTGCTTTTCAAACTACCGCCTCTGTACTGGCACATGGAGTCAGTGAGATTGTACATTCCCCTTTAAGAGGAGAGTCTCAATTTACTTCTACCCTCTAGGCTCTCCTGGACAGAAGCCCCACTGGTTTTCAAAGCCAAATATAATGGGGGCTCATCTTCCAGGCCAGGTCCCCAGGACTGTGGAGCTTAATGAGAGGCTTGGACTCTTGGTTCCTGGGGGCAGGCCTCTATGGTTGTGAAAATGCTCCTGCTCATGGGCCACTGCACTGGCAGTGTGGGTTCTGACTGACCTGCATCTCTGCCCCCTCACCTTTTTTGATGTGGCTTTTTCTTTATCTTTTGTTGTGTATGATCTATTCCACTTGTCATCAGTTGGTTCACAGGGACAGCTGTGCTGTGTGTAGTTGCAGATTTTGGTGTGTCTGTGGGAGGAGGTGAGCTCAGAATCTTCCTACTTTGCCATCTTGATACGGTCTCTTGATTTTGCTTTTAATTGAACAAGTTCCTTTATTACTCATGGCAGTGAAGGAAAACACATACCCCGAGTCACCGTGGGATGTCTAAGTAAGCAGGTGTTGGAAAAGATTTACTATAGGATTTGGGTTTGTATTAGTTACTTTTGGGGAGGGCTTAAGGAAATGGGGTCTTGTTCTGGATTGGGTGCTATCAGGAAGCCAGGGTACTTTTATGAGTGTGTAGCTTAATAAATTTGATTTATAATGACAGCAGGCTATACTGAGGCTACAGATGTAATTGGGAGAGAAGCCGCCATCACTCCTATGATCGAGAGGAGGATGGTTGGCATTTTGTAGTTTAGATGATGTTCACGTTCTGGCCGTGTTCGGATGTAATTATAGAGTGGGCTTGCTTTTGTCTTGATCCATCACAGACAGAGTGGCCTTGTCTGAGGTTGGTGTTCTCTGAAAATTGTTCTCTGGAAGTGTTCATGTTCAACAGGATGACACAAGGCCTAGCTGTGGCTGCCAGCCCAGCTTGTAGCAGCACCAAAGCCAGCTGACAGTGCCAAGCTCGCTCCTGGATGTCAGGGGCTGCTTTTTCCTTCTCACCCAGTGCCAGCCAAAATTTTTAGTTTTCCTGCAGGGTGATCAAGGAGCGATCAAGCCCATTAGAATTTCATATGATTAGCAAAGAACAACACATGAATACAGATTCTCGAAGTTTTGCCTAAAGTCAATTAGGAACGTTAAAACCTAGAATTAGAGTCTATAAAAATAAAACACCGTTTTAAAAAATACCTGGAAAATGTGTCAGATATTATACATTTTAACCATGCCCCAAATTTCAAAGGAAATTTTTCAATAGGTGTATGTAATTTTCAGAGTATCTGAATCCTGTTAGAATCGTTGCAAAAAAGACATCAATATGTATAATTATAGCACAATGTAATTATAATACATTGCAACTTAAATCCCATGCTTTACATCACAATTACATTAATCTTCAGCCATTCTTCGGAAAGAAATTAAAAGGCTCACCTGACATCAAACATGTCCTACCCCAAATTCCCAAGTATGTATTCTGCATTTATCATTAAGTGTAAAACAAAAAATTACAGTCTTTAAATTTATGTTAAAGTGATAGTTACTAATTTCATCATACAATATGGGTTTCTCTAATCTTTTGAAATCCAAAAGACATTTAATAGCCCCCCCCCCCCCCGCCAAGTTTAGAATAAATGGTTTGGGAATAAAATCAATGAGATTCACAAATGTTTCTCTTACTAAAGAAGAGAGTTCTTTTTCCCGTCTTTTCTAAAACCTAGAGTAATAATTATTATTTATAACAAAAATTATTTATAATAATTTAGTTATTAGATAAAATTTTAAGACCATCCCTCAGGTCTAAACTTTTTATCAGTAATGAGGCCTATGGCTTATTCTCATTAGCCCAAAGTTAAAATTGTCTTTTTGAGCTTAAACTTGCAGTAACTACCCACACATTATTTAGGCTATAGTCTAAAGGGACCAACAGTACCAAGTGTTGGCAAGAATGTGGAGAAATTGGCACTTTCATATATTCCTAGGAGGAACGTAAAATGATACTGCCATTTTGAAACACAGCCTGGCAGTTTCTTAAATTGTTAAACACACACTTACTATGGTACTCCATAATTCTCCTATGTATCTATCTTTCTAAGAGATATTAAAACATAATTAAACAGTATGTGAATGATTATAGCATTATTTTTTAAAGATTTTATTTATTTATTCATGAGAGAGAGAGACAGGCAGAGGGAGAAGCAGGCTCCACACGGGGAGCCCGATGCGGGACTCGATCCCAAGACCCCAGGATCACAACCTGAGCCAAAGGCAGACACCCAACCACTGAGCCACCCAGGTGCCCCTGATTATAGCATTATTATTAATAATAGCCCCAAACAGGGAATAACCCAAATGTTTGTTAACTGGTGAATGGATAAACAAAATATGGTATAGCCATTTGGTGGAAACTGTTCAGTAATAAGGAGAAACCACTGATAGATATTACAACATAGATGAACCCCAAGAACATACTAAGTGAAAGAAAGTAGATACAAGACTTTATATTGTATGGTTTCATCTATCTGAAATCCTAGAAAAGGCAAATATCTCAGAGAAAGCAGATGAGAGGTTGCTGGGACTGGCGGTGGGGGAGGGAACTTTTGGTGACAGATACGTCCTGAACTAGGTGGTGATGATGATTAATTATACGACTCTGTCAGTTTACAAAAAAATATACAACTGTATACCCGCAAGAAGTAGATTTTATGGTATATAAATTATAGTGTAATATATTAGTTTGCTAGGATAGGACTGCCATGACAAAATACTATAGACTTGGTGCTTTAAACCACAGAAGTTTATGGTCTCTCAGTTCTGGAGGTTAGAAATCCAAAATCAAGGTGCCATCAGTGTTGGTTCCTCTTAAGGCTTTCTCTTTACCTTCAGATGACTGCACTCCCTTGCTGCCTCTTCAGTGTGATTATCTTTTGTGCATGCCAATTTTTTTTAAACATACAATCTTAGTTATATGTAATATTTTACTTCACAAATTAGGAACTGATAATTTCCTATTTGGTTTGTTGATTTATATTTTTTGCTGATTTTTATTTTGTTCCGATTTTTCAATCTGTTGAAAAATCTCCATTTATGTACTTTCTCCCTCTGAATACAGACTAGCTGCAGGTATATTGGAAACATTCATGAAATTACTTACCTCCTGCATTTTTGTATTTGCAAGATTATGCCCTATAGTAGGATCACTCTTTTGGAACACTGATGGTGGGTTATAGTCGAAAATACAACTATATAATTTGTGTTCTTTTTTAAGAAAATTTTTTTGAAATAATTTTTGACTTAGAAGATATTACAGAAATGAAAATAATTCTTCTGTTCTCTCTTCCCAATGATAATATTTTATATAGCCATAGTACATTATCAAAACCAAGAAATCGACATTGGTATAATACTAAACTTATGGACCTTATTTTGAATTTCACCAGTTTTTACATGCACTCATATTTTCTTCTTATTTTTTTAAAGATGTTATTTATTTATTCATGAGAGATGGGGAGAGAGAGAGAGAGAGAGAGACAGAGACATAGGCAGAGGGAGAAGCAGGCTCCATGCAGGGTGCCTGATGTGGGACTTGATCCCGGAATTCCAGGATCACACCCTGAGCTAAAAGGCAGACGCTTAACTGCTGAGCCACCCAGGCGTCCCTCATATTTTCTTCCTAGTTTTTAATTCTCTGAAGTTTCATCACATGTATAGATTCGTGTAACAGCCACCATAGTCAGGATACAGAATAACTGTATTTCTTTAAGATTTGTTGTTTGAGTCTTCATTTTAATCAACTTTATTGAGGTAAACTTTAATTTTTAAAAATCAACTTATTAAGGGAAGTATAATTTATATGTGATATAATGTGCCCATTTTTAAGCGTAAAGTTCCAGGAATTCTGACAAATGTGTGTATCTGTGTAACCCCAGATACCTTATAGAATATCTCTATAACTTCTGAGTGTTTCCTCATGTTTCCTTCCCTTGAGCCCTCATCTATTGCTCTGACTTCCATGAGCATAGATTAGTTTTGTCTGTTCTTAAACTTCATATAAATGGAGTCTTACTGTATTTCCTCTTTGGAGTTTGACTCACTGTTTGGGATTTAAGATTTGAGGGACAGCTTTGAAAATATAACGTATGTAAACAAAGTGCTGCCAATTCATGTCATCATCCACCTTGATGATCCCTGGATGTTTGTATAATCATTTCTCATCGTCTAGATTGATGGGCCTTTATTTTTAACCATGCTGGTTTTATATTTTCAAATAAATTACTCTTCCTAACCCCCTTCAGAGGTTTTTAAACATTTTGAGGATTTAGGATTGTCCATATCCTTCTATTTATTTTAATTACACTCCTCCATTTAAATTCTTGTTCCGTCTATGAAATTCACTATGCTGTTTAGTGTGGTAATAGTTCTTTTAATAAAGAGGATTCTCCAGGGACACATGTCATTATCATAAACCTTTTATCAGAGGGTTAAGTAACTGGGGAAGCATGGTGGTTTCCAGGACATCAGAAATGGGGAGGTGGCAGGGAGGGCCTGAATGCCACATTATGCAAAAGGAGGCGGGGATGCTTATCTCCATTCTTTTTTCAATGTTGTCTGATTTGCTTTTCTTTTGTCTCCTCTCTCAACGTTTTCATTCCTTTCTCTTCCATTCTTTTGATCTTTTCTCTTTCTTTTATAGGAGTTTATCTCTTCCTTCTCATTCTCTTTACTTTGATTTATTTTGATTTCTCTTACCTTGTGAGGGTTCCATGTAACCTTCTTCCCTATCCCTACCTTGTCTTCCTTTGTTTCAGCCTTGCAATTGCTGACTTCTTCCCTTAGGAGAGTATAACCAGTCACTGTTGTCATTGTCGTCATCATCCTTGTTATGCCAGGTCTCTTCCCTCCCTTTACCCCTTGGATTGGCCCCAGGGGGTGTATGTCACCCCAAATGGAGTGTCTGAAATGAACTCTGTGTATGGGTAATGTATCCCTTGGGAACATGGTGTTCCTGCAACCCTTCTCCCCCACCCCCCCGTTTTTTAAGATTTTATTTATTGATTCATAAGAGACAGAGGCAGAGCCATATGCAGTGGGAGAAGCAGGCACTCTGTGGGGAGCCCAATGCGACACTTGATCCCAGAACCCTGGGATCACGACCTGAGCCAAAGGCAGATGCTCAGCCACCGAGCCACCCAGGTGCCCCCTGCAACACCCCCATAATGAGAGGCTCTTTGGTGTAGTGGAGAGAGCAAGGCTTTTCAGTCAGACAGATGAGTTCGGAACTTGGATTTATCATTTATTACCTATTTCTTCTTGGCTATGTTTTTAACCCCTCTCGGTTGCAGTTCCCTTATCTGTTAAGGAAGACTTAACAGTCTCACCTTAGAGTTGCTGTGAGCATCAGATGGACAATGCATGTCAAGTGCCCAGCTCATAGTAGACAGTCCAGAAAATTTAAGTCCCCTCCTTTGCCAAGATTTGGCTTCTTTTCTTTCCTTTCCTTAAAAAAAAAAAAAAAAAAAGATTTATTTATTTTTATTTATTTATTTTAGAGCATGTGCATAGAGGTGGAGAGTGAAAGGGGAGAGGGAGAGAGAATTCAAGCAGACTCTTCTGCTGAGCATGGAGCTTGATGGGGGCTTTGTCTCATGAGCCTGAGATCGTGACCTGAGCTGAAATCAAGAGCCAGATGTTTAACCAACTGAGCCACCCAGGCACCACTGCTTATTTTCTTAACATGGGATAGAGGAGATGATGTTCCAAGGGGAATGGAAGCATAAACTGGAACTATGCCAGTCATCACCTGTGGTGTAGGATTCTTGCATTTTTATTTGGCACAAATTCTGGTGTATTCCAGAAGAATGAGTTTGGAGTTGCTGCCAATGAGACCAGGGAGTTCTAAAAAGTGACAGTTAAGCTATTGGTACATTGCTCTTCTCATTTGTATCCTAGTGTTCATTTATGTTCTGGGTATTAGGATAGTTTTATTGAAATATAGAAGACTTTTTAAGAGATTTTATCATGTCTGTTCTATTTTATCAAATTTACTTCATGGTCTTTTAGGAGAAAGGTGATAAATAGCTACCTTTATTATTTATTTTTTCATTATTCAGAACTAAAGCAGTCAATCCACTACAACTGTGTTACATTATGACTATTCTGAATTTATACTTAGAGATCTTAAAACCATCATCATCTAGGTTGTAGAAACTTCCTACAGGCCCTTTATTTCTCTTGCAGTCTACCCTGTTCTTTTCTAGCTTAAAATATGAAACCTGTTTTGAGTGTATGTTAATTTTTCCTCTCTTTCTCTCTCTCTTTCTTTCCCTCTCTCTCTCTAGTTCTACATGTTGATTTTTTTTTTCCTCTAGTATTTCTGGGAATTTACTTTTGCATTTGTGTTTGAGTATCAAAAAATAAAACTATTTTCAGTTCTGATCTAGTTGACTTTCACAGTCAGGTTTATTTTTTATTTTTTTAAACATATTTTTATTTATTTATTCATGAGAGACACAGAGAGAGAGAGAGAGAGAGAGAGGCAGAGACACAGGCAGAGGGAGAAGCAGGCCCCATGCAGGGAGCCCGACATGGGACTCGATCCCAGGTCTCCAGGATTACTCCCGGGGCCAAAGGCGGTGCTAAACCGCTGAGCCACCCGGGCTGCCCTATAGTCAGATTTATTAATTGAAGCTTTGTTTCTCACCAGTATGTAATGAGGATAATACTCTTTTTTTAAAAAAAGGTTTTATTTATTTGAGAGAGAGAGCATGTGAGTGTGAGTGGGAGGAGGGGGTAGAGGGAGAGAATCTCAAGGCGACTCTGCCCGATGCAGGCCTGATTCCATGACCCCAAGATCATGACCTGAGTTGAAACCTAGAGTAGTCGGACGTTTAACTGACTGAGCCACCCAGGTTCCCTGGGATAATATTCTTAATGTGTGCTCCCAGGTTTCTCTTTTTTCCCTCACACTTTGCATGCTGAACAAAACTTTGTCTTTGCTCATTCTTATTTCCCCCTTCCTCCATCCTCTGAGGAGTCTTCTGAGTTTTTCAGTTAGATTCTCAGGCTTTGGGGGATGTAAGAAAGGAAGAATCCTGGAGTTGAAGGTGGAGGGAGAGAAATCATAGAGCTACTGGTGAGGAAGTGGGAGACTATTGATAATTACAAAAGAAGAGAAAAAAAATTACAAAAGAAGAGGAAAGGCATTTTTAGGGAAATCTTAGAGGTAGAGCATAAATTGTATCACCTGTAGAATTTCTTTAGAGTTTCTTTAGAGTTCTAAGATGAGATGGACTTTCCAATAGCTAGTGTTTGCCCAGTCTTTGAATATACTACCGTGCTAAGAGTGGTGCACATTTGGCTTCTTATTTGAGTTCCATCTAAATGTTAACTCACTATGTTATGTATTTTTGTTTATGTTTAAACAAATAAGTGAATCACCATTATGCTCCCTTTGTCACTGTTGACCTAAGTCCCTTCTCGTCTCCCTCTGAAATCCTGATTCCATCAGCCTCTTTTCCAAGGCCACTGCTGCTGTCTTAGTTCATGTCTCTCACCTTAGAGCATAGCCTCTCCAGTAGCATCCCTGCCTTCCAGTCTGATCCTCTTTATCCACTGCCCATGCTGCTGCAGAGTTAACTTGTCAAAATGTTTACAGTCCTTTGACCTAACTTTGTGTGACCCAGGGACCACCTGTTTTTGGCTTTTGTGCTTTGCCAATCTCCTCTCTAGTGCTCTTCCTTTCCCATTCAGCTTCCGGCCACACAGAATAACTTGGACCCCATGTATGGAGCACTACCATGCTCCCATAACTTTGCACATGCTTTTCCCTCTGCAGAGAATGCCCTTACCCACTTGTTCATATATATGGGCAGTTTTCCCATCTTTCAAACTTGAAGACCCATTTCAGATGCCACCTGTACTGTGATGCCTTCCTCTTGATGCTCCTAGGTGTTTTGGCACCTCCTTCTCCTAGTGGAGCATTTTTTAAAAAAGATTTTATTTATTTATTCATGAGAGACACAGGGGTGGGGGGCAGAGACACAGGTAGAGGGACAGGCAGGCTCCATGCAGGGAGCTCGATGTGGGACTTGATCCCAGGTCTCCAGGATCACGCCCTGGGCTGAAGGCGGCGTTAAACCACTGAGCCACCTGGGCTGCCCAAGTAGAGCATTTTGAAACTCCTGTTAGAATAGCCCTGTTATGCTTCTCTGGGTCCTCCACCAAGCTGGAGTGTGGTGGGGATTTTATAGCAGCTTGGGAGATAATGGTTAGTTGGTGGCCTCTGAAGCTAGGCAGTTTGAGCTCTGATCCCGACTGTCCGTTTCTCTTACCTTGAGACCTTTGGTAAATTACTTAACATTCTGACCCTTGATTTCTGCAAAACCATAATCATGATATCACCTATTTTGTAGCTGTGTTGTGAGGGGTAAATGAGGTAGAGCGTAAAAGCATATAACACATTGTCTGACTCCTTTCAACTATTTGGCCAATGTTGGCTATTTTCATGTATCTTTGACTCTCTGAGTCTAGCACAGTGCCTGACACATAGCAGTGTACACCGATTGGGATTTTAAAAATATTGTTGAATCTTTCCTAATGGTTTTTAGCTTTATATCCAGTGCATTATAATTATTTGGAGATACCATACCCCATTTTTGGAATTGTTTGCATATAGTCTAATTGTCCTTACTTGACTATACAACCCTTGCAGCTAGAGAGATTATCTTTGCGTGTTGTATGCTTCACACCCAGCTTTGAATTTGGGAGGTGCTTTGTAACTGGGTTGGTCTGTACTACTTCACTGTTGATAAAGGAAACTTTCTGTACTGAATGTCCATTTTGTGGTCTCAGCTGTTGATGTATTTGTGGCAGTAAATGACCAACCTTGAAGCCAGGAGGGCAAAACAGTGTATTGGGGAGTCCAGTTTACTGGGCAAATCCTAGAATTAGAGAATGGATTATTGTGATTGGAAGAAAATCTACAAGTCATCTTATCTAAGCATCTTCTGACTCTTTCAGGTAGAATCCAGCCTTTAAAATAGTATCTCAAAATGGTGGCATGAGGGAGTGTGTTTGCCTTGGTTCTCATATTATTCTCTCTGGAAAAAAATACATATTTGATAATACATATATTTGGTAAATTACATATATATGTTTTTTTACCAAATATATTTTTTCTTTATCGCTTATATTATAGGTGTTTTTCTTTTGTATCTTTTATACTGAATATTTCAATATTCAGTTTTTTTCTGTTCAGTTTATGAAACTCCATGATTCACAAAATGATTTCTGTTGGATGAGGTGATCCCTTCTAGTTCTAATTATTTTTTCAGGAAGTCTGATTTTAAGCAGTGGGTCTGAACCTATTCTCTTAGTAATGTCAAGTGTTTTTTTTAATTGCCTTGCTCAATAGATTCCATAAGGATGTGAAAAGACTATTTTAGATGTGGTTTTGACAGTATTTTTAAGCTTCCAGCTTTGCATCCTACACTGATTTATATGTTATTCAGTATTTTTATACATTCATTTTCTCTCCAGAGCTCTGTTATATATACATAATTTTCTTAGTCCTTTAAATAGTGCTGTACTGTCCTGTAGTTAGCAAGTATTGATTTTCTAATTTTTTTTGTTGAAAGGTTAACTAGCAAGCAAAAGCGTTTCAGTGGTGTGCACCAGTTATATGGTTAATTAGTGATAAAGCTACCAGAAGAATGTTCTAACATTTTAGCCACATCTTTTTTCCCTTTTATATATCATAAAATCAGGTCTTAAGCAGCGGCAGATCAGTAAAAATAAATTAGATGGATGCTTACGCTGTCCATATAGGTGTGTTTCATCTTAAACCCTAGATTTTGTAATGAAACATGTGAGCACCAATTATAAATAGATTTATGATGGTAATATTTTTTTTTTGATGGTAATATTTTTGTAATAAATTCTTTGGAAGTCATCCCTATTTTGTATTTTTTTGTTATCCATTTATTCAACTTACCTTTATTGACCCTCTCCTATGTTCAGCAAGCTAAATGAGATTCAGATTTGTAGAAGTTGAATTTTCTTAAAATAAGATAGGCCTATTTAAACACAGTATCCATAGGAACATAAATTTATCAAAAAAAAGTGAGAGGAAAAAAATGGGAATTTGGAGTGAGAGTTTAACTTGAGCATTGATAATTTAGATGGACCTCTTCACCTTCACAATCCCAATTAAAATGACTGCAGAATTTTCAAATACGGAGAAACCATTTATTGGTGCTAGAGGCCAAGGTGAGGTCCATTTTTATGCTGAGAACTTGGGTGAATCTCCACTAGGTGTAGTGCAGATGGGATCATATTGAAGGAATGTACTAAAGCCAACAACTTGAAATTTCACTTCCTAAAAAAGTGACAAGAAATGAATTGGGGGAGTGCTGTTAGGACAACCTGTAAGGGCTTCCACGTGGCTTACTTTTCCAGCTCTTGATGGCTTCTGAGCATCACGAGGAGGCCCAGGAATCGTTGCACCAAAAGAAATGCAGCAGGCCCTGCGTTGGGGCATCGCTCTGCCACTGCAGGCAGTGTATAGGAAAGACTGGCTGCATAAGCCCTGTTCCTGGAGAGTAGACGTTGGGTCAATTTAAAAAATATTTATATGGAAAAGGGTGAAGTTCTTCCTGCAGGGAACTCTCCATGGCCCTACCCCCCCCTCCTCACTTCTCTTAACATGATCCATAGGACTTTCTCTCAACCAGCCTCCCAGTGAGAAGAGGAATCAACACATCAGAATGGCTGGGGAAGGAAGGGAAAGGGAACCTCCCAACCCTATTTTGGGGAACACAGCAGCCCGGATAGACGGCTTTTTGTTCAAGGATGAACAAAGAAAGCCAACACAGGGTTTCTGAAAAGACTGCAACATAAATGGAGAGCAGAGCATTTAAGAGGCAGAGGAAGATAAATATTTTCTGTAGGAAAATGAATGCTTTCGATAACAATTTGTTCTGTGCTTTCTATTGAGTGCAAGGAAGTAACAAAATGAAGTAAGCAGTGAAAGCCAAACTCTGTGAAGTGAAAGCTGGAGGGAGAAAATAGAGCAAGAGAATAAATTTAAAATATTGCTGAACGAGACTCTAGGCAGAAAGGCAAAGGGAGCTCGCTGGAGAAGGAAGAAATGTGAGGGAACTCAAAAATGCATTACATTAGTAAAGGAAACAGTGGAAGTTGGATAAAATGAGATGAATGTTGGGAAAGGCAAACCTGAGAAATTCTCTCAAAATGTGGAGCCAGAAGGTCAGCTATCAGACCACCGAGATTGATAATGAAAGGCTGGACAAAGGGTGGAGCTCTCATATACAGAGTTGTTCCTCAAGAATTAGAAGCTAGATTAAAAGCAGCCAGATCACTTAAGCATATCCCAAGAAGATAATAAAAACAAAAGCAACCTTCTCGACTTCAAAAAGACACAGATCTGAAGATTGAATGCTTACCCACAGATCTGAAGATTAAATGCTTACCCGTGTACCAGAGAACATAACAAAGAAGAAACCAATAATTTGATATATTGTAGCATTTTTTTCTGTTAATTTCTAGGATAAAGCAAAGGAATTACCAAACATCCTGACCAGAAAATGTAGTTTAACTCCCAAAGAAGAAATTGGCATCAGAATTCTCTGCATTCGATGCCAGAAGACAATAATGCAATATCTGTAACTTTTAGGGGAAAAATGTTTGTGACCGAGAAATACTAGACTCAGCTGAGGTGTTATTCATTAGTGTAAGCAGGGGAAAGATGTTCTCAGATAGGTAATTTCTCATAAACATGCCATCTACATACTTTTCCTGAGGGAGTTGCTTGAAGATGCACTCCAGTCAACTATAAAGCAAATTAAACAGTTCAACCACAGGGAAGTCATGAAATAAAAGGATTAGTGGTGAGCAATGGAAACAACCTTATGATTATAAAATATAAAGTTCAAAACATAATGAAAACATTTTAAAGTTTATTGGAAGATAAAATAATAACAATAATGAAATGAGCTCCAAATACATTATAGGGAGATCAAAAGGAAAAACATATTACTTTACTTAGGTAAGTTTCAGTAGATACTAATTTTTGGCATTAATACTTCAACTGAAAATTCTTGAAAAATAGGGAATACAGTGAAAATTTTCTCCCTTAATCAAGAAAAAAAGCTTATCTTTATATATCATCTTTCCCTAGGACCTGGACATGTTTTTTCTTTCGCTTTGCTTTAAAAAAGTACGTACTTTGTGTTTCTAGCTATGTTATATATATATAAAAAAAATCACAAATAAAAATACACTAGAATATAAATAAACACTGTATATTGATTGGTGGTGGGATTTTATGGTACATAGATCTTCAGTAAGTATGGGCATGAAACCATATGGATTTTTTACAAATATGTATAATTTGACATATTCGGGAAAACATGACTTTTTCAAAAGTATATATAATTTGATATAGCTATATAATCACAGTTACCTTAAGGGAAATACATTAACAAAACAGTAGCCTCTATGTAGGTAGTAGAAAAATCCTGCACTTCTTTCTGTTTCTGTTTATATATTTGTAATAGGTATTTCTACAGCAGAAAAGTAAAATTCATGAAAATAAAATTCTTCAGCTAGAATAGAGTTAACAATCTGTTTTTATAAAAATAAATTTGTGGTATCAGATACCTTGTTGTTTCTCCTTGAAAATAAAAAATAAACTAAGCATTTACCTTAAGGCATTAGGAAAAGTACAACAAAACAGACCAGACCATCCCCAAGGAATGAAGGGGAAGAAAAAAAAAGCAGTATTTTATAAATTAGTAAACAAGAAATTTGAATAAAAAGTTTAAGAGTTACATCTTTTTTTTTTTTAGTTACATCTTTAAAACAGGTAACAGAATTGGTAAACTTCTATCTTGTTTGCTCAGGACAGCAAACCAAGATACATAAAATGTTAAATTGCAAATTCAGAGAAAGTAAAATTTCTATTTTATGCTAATTGTGAAGTGACTATCCTAGTAAATATTAACTAGCAAAACAAACTCAGGGACTACAGTACTGGACTTGGCCAAAAACTATGGGAATATATCAAGAAGACTGCCAAGGAGCCACTCCAGTTGTTAAAGTGATGTCTCTAGGTATTATGGACTATTTTTTTTATCCCACTTTGTGCTCAAAGTCCAGAATAAGGTACTAATTTTGAAGTTATATATGAATAAAGACTACCTGAAACAACCACATCTTCCTCTCTCTCTCAAGACAGAGTAGGCAGTTTGTTGTTTTCGAGCTTTCAAGGTAGAAAGAGCTGCCCTTCTAAAATTTAAGAGAAGCAAAATATTGGCATGCAGTAAGAGGAGTGGAGTGCCAAGGTTCAGGGAGTTTGTTAATGGGCCCGAGAGGCCTTGTGACTCTGGGATGACCAATGGCCCAGGGACCACTAACTGGCAAATTGAATTTCTAGATCACCGGTTGCCTTCATGGCTCTCTGAAGCCTCTAGAATGTGAGAGTAGATGCACCAATTTTGAAGTGCCATGCAAACAGATGAATTCTAATCATTCTTTGAGGTTCAGTGGAATATCTATCACTAGAAAGCTATATACAGAGTGCTCCAAATTTTGCACATCTCCATTGCAAGGTTTTATTTGTTCGTTTTGTTTTTATGAGTAACTTGAAGAGAAGAAGTGTTCTTTACTACATTTATGAAACTAGTAGAGGAAGATGACAATTTTTGATTTAGGCCACTCTGTATATACTACATTGCTCACTCTCATTCCTGATGAAATAAAGCTGAATTATGGCAAGGAGCTCTCTTTTGTGTCAAGAAACACTGCAGAGTATAGTCCATGCATTTGCCATAAAAATGTAGCAAGAGGAACAGTATGAAAACTATTTTCTCTGTATACAAAGGAGATTATTTCTTTTTTGGAGAGCAAAATTAATTACTATATATATATACATACTCTCTTTACCTTGTGTAATGTGTACTTACAGATGCAATTGTTTGTTTACACCCGTTTTTAAATGCCCACTTGGTAACGTTGCTTTGTTAGGACCAGATAAAGGACATTTTGTTCTCCTTGGATCTTATGTAGTGGGAGAGGTAAATGAAGGAGGGTGTGGGAATGTGAGGAGTAGAGGTGGTACACAATGTGACTAGGGGACAACAGTGGAAGTGTGACTTGAGGTCATGTTTCCCAAGCTCGAGTTTCTCCAGTTGTTGAATTGTACCTCAAATTAATCAAATGAAGTAACTTTGAGAAACACCCTTTTGGGGATCTGTGGCTCACAATAGCATATCAAAGGGCATGTGAGATCCCCCAAATTAAAAAACAATCTGTGGAACATTGTAGAACTCAGTTTTTCCCAAAACGTGTCCTCAGAACCTTCTTTTTCTGCAGTCCTTTATAAAAAGGTCAGGGCTCCTGGGGGTTGAGGGACACACTCTGAACATTTTTGTACAGTGTACATTAAATGGGAAACAGAAAAACCTTCTTAAAACATTGGCTTCACTTTTGAAGGTTTTCTGTCCTGAAAATTTAATCAACTTGCATCTTTCCTATTGCACCAGTGTGTCAGTTGCATCAATTGCAATAGTGCATCAAGTGCATTGCACTTTTGGTCCCAATAAAGCAAAGTGAAACACTTAAAGCTTTCTTAAGGCTTCCTTCTCCAAAATGGATCCCTAGCAGAGGGGAAAAAAAACTATGACTTACTCAGTATTATTTACAAGAAATCTAAACTGTCAAGTTCCTGGGAGGACTTGACCTTATTTCTTTATTTCTCTTACTATGGAGAACATCTAAACAGCAGAATATAGCTGCCTTTTAATCCTTGCTTTTCAAGTTAAGGGGCACTAGAAATCTGATGGTTTCTCTCTTCTCTCCCTAAAATCTGTCCCCTTGCCCAAATATTGTCACTAACTCCCAAGTGTCAGTGAAGTACGTTGTTCACTCGTATGATATGTAACTCAAGAAATCTTTGCAAAGTGCCTGCGCTGTCTCAGGCACCATTCTAACACTGGGTGTATGTACAGGGTGTATGTTCATAGGGGATGAACAGAACTGACAAGCTTATAAACCTAGTGGGGAAAATAACCAACGGGCACATAGTAAAAACACAATTGTAGTCAGTGCTGAGCACTATGACTAAATCAAAACAATAAGCTCTAAGGAGTTTTTCTTCTCAGGTGAAATGAGCACTGTGCACGTGGTAGTCAAGGAGGCTTCCTTGTGGACGAGACTTTTGAGCTGAGAACCACATGGTGAGGAGCCAGCTGCTTTTTCTGGATCTAGATAAACAGGCACCTAGGAAACGAGAAGTCTGGACTATGCCGGGCCTATTTTCATCAATTTAGTTTTCAAGAATAAAGGAGATTTTTCCATTTTAAAAAATGGCACTTATTATCCAATAATGAAACTCCTGGATTTATGTGTGGGCTTTGGCTGGCAAAGTTAAATTTCGGAACTCAAATATTTTCTTTAAAATGTGAGTTCCTTTTAATCTTGCAGGGAGGGTGGCTGTTTGCCAGGTAGGCACCTGAAGCTTTTCTCTGTTTCTGCCCTTTAGGGGAGCAGTATTTCTAAGTGGTATACAGTTGGGCCTTGTTAAGAGTCAGAGCAATCTGAATAACAGCTGCTGTTAATATACTGGTTATGTGAGAGGCTTGGAATTATATAAGCTTGGGGAGTTCAGTTCAGATTTGAAACTCATCTCAGCACTGTTCTCAAGATCCAATTGATCTGGCTCCCATCACTTTAAGCTCCTCTATAGAAATGTCCTCACCCTCCAGCCCGTTCTGAATATTAACAGACCAACTTTTACCTAAATCGATTTCCTTTGAGATGAAATGCTAGTGTTGCTTTATCTTTAGCAATTAGAAATCACAAATTGCACAGTCACTGAATTATGAATTTAACAACAAACCGTATGGATTATAGAATTCCTATAATATCAAATACGTTTTGGGAATCAACAGAACAAATTACCTAACTCACTTTGAAAATTCAACATTCCTCTTCATTTGTTTTTTTAAAGATAAGTAGGAGGGTGACTTTATGCACCAACTGCTCAAAAACTCAGGCTGCAGAGAACAGGGGTGTGGAATAGCCAGCTCATTGACCCTATGGAACTCTTCTTTACTGATTACCCCGGCACAATTTGGCTGGGAGGAAAAACCCTGATAATGTTGGGGGCAGTTTCCTCTATCCTCCTCCCATTCTTTTGCACCGAACCCTACCAGCCAGAAGCAGAAGTCTTAGGAAGAGGTTTTGGGGAAGACATCTTGTGGTGGTCTCTTTGTGTTCTGGTGGACTGGCTAAACACTGCCTTGACCTTGGGACACAGGGAGAGTTCAAACCAAGTCTGTGCTGTCAGGCCGCTGGTCTCCCTTTTCTGGAAGACTCCGGATGATGCCCTTTGCTTAAAGATTGTAGAGGTGGCTAGTGTTCTCACGCAGGATGGCCAAGGTGTGAGAGAGCGGCTGACCTTTGATCCTGGCGATCTCTCGAACTGTATGCAGGGCCAGGCCTGGGTGGGCAAACTGGCAAAGGCTTTTCGGAACTCCACGAGGCAGGAAGTAGGGAGCATCCGTTTCCACGACGATTCTCTCCAAGGGGATCATTCTCAGAGTTTTGCGGGTCTCCCAGGCGGAAGGATACGTCAGGACTGCTGTGAACCCCACTGACATGTTGGGGAAGTACTCCAGGAGGGGCCTGATGACTGGGTAAGTGCCCATGAAGCAATGCCTGTGGATCTTGTAGTCAGGGGGCACCCTTCTTTTCATGATATCCAACAGATCTTCGTCAGCTTCTCGGCAGTGGATCACCAGGGGCTTCTTTAGAGACACGGCCAGCTGCAGCTGTCTCTCGAATACCTTGTGCTGCTGTGGCACAGGTGTGGTGCACTTGTAGGAGTAATCCAGGCCCATTTCTCCAAACGCTATGGCCTTGGGGTGCCGCAGGGCTTGCAAGAGCTTGCTTTCTTGACTGTCATTGTAGTAGCGTGCAAAATGGGGGTGACAGCCAAATGCCCCCCAAACCAGATCATCTTTCAGCAGCTCCTCCCATAGGCCATCCCTTAGTGTATGAGGATTGCAGAAATCAGAGATGCAGCCCTGAAATTCCTTAGGGAAGGAACAGTTATACATTTCTGTGAACTTGCTAAAGGTCCCTTTGAAGGACAGCTTGGAGTAGAGAATGTCCAAGTGACAATGGGTATCAATGAAACCCTGCTCTTGGCGCTCCCAGTGGTCCCTTGGCAGGAAACTAGGTGCATGCTCTCCAAAAGGATATGATGGTATCTCCTCCTGGACTGCTCTCTCCTCCTCCATTTCTAGATTTCTGGAGAAATGAAATGGATGGTAATTCTGGGATTGATCTTCCTCTGATGCCTTCCAGTCTCTGGACCAGTTTTGGAAGCGCACTTCTGGGTTGGAGGAAGAATCACTGAAGAAGCTCCAGCTGTTCCTTGTGGCCTGGGATGCGCTGCTGCAGCAGCTGCCCGTGGACAGATAGTGAGAAGGCTGGGGATTACTTGCCCAGTGGCTGCTATAGACTTGCTGGGGACCCCGGTACAGAGGAGGCTGGTCTATGGCACAGTCAGCACTGAAGAGTAAAGGCTTTGAACCTCTTGAGAGACCCGGTGGCATTGGTCTGTCCCGAGGGAATCTGAGCGCAGAGAACTCTTCCACTGTAGACCAGTGACTTCCTGGAAAGGGGTGCTCGGCCATGGCTTCCCTTTCTTGATACTTTGGTAGGATTTCTACACGAGGGTCACAGTTGTCTAGAAATTTCAGGACCGGAGAGTCTTTTTCAAAAATGATGACACTTTCATCATCCAGTGGCTTCATAAAGGCTTTCTCATGAGGCCCAATAACCACTCTCCTTTCACCAAAAGTGTTGATCTCTATTGCCATCTTTTCCTTCTCCACTCTAGGCTCTGGGGCTGAGGGTTGATTTAGGTGCTGCGCAGAGAAGGTGACAAACCTGGCAGGTCTTGGTCCAGGGATGGGATGCTCTCTCACGATGGGTTTTACACTAGTGGCCACCTCCCCTTTTGGCATCAGTTTCCCCAGGATGCCCTGGATACCCTTCACGTAGATGGTCGAGGAGCTCTGGTCATGCAGTGTAGCCCTGTTTCTGTTGGCCATATGTGGTTCCCCAGCCTTATCATCCTGACCCTCAGCTGGGTCGGGTAATTCAGAGTGTGTGGGGTTACGGGAACCAGGCTTGGGATTGATCCTAAAGCGGTAAGCATCCTCTAAAGACGCCATTTTCCTTTAGAGAGGAGTTGGCTGAGCACAGAGGAATTGGTGCTAAAGGGATTCCACCAATGAGAGAAGCCCCGAGCACTCCCCACCGAATCAGGTAGTCTTTAGAGGCTCCACCCACACCTAGGTCCTTAAAAACGGCGTGGTGGGGGCTGGGGGAGGAATTTCCCTGGCAGGCTGCACCCTTGTAGCCTCGTGTGAAGGCCGCAGGTCCTTTTTCTGTGTTCTCAGGCGGCTGGGGACGGTGGCCTCTCTTGCACGTGATACAGAGTTATAAGGTGGCCAGTTGGAGGGGGGCACGTCAGTGGGCTCCCAGAGGCATCCACTTTGACCGGAGGACCCTACCTGAGTGTTCCTCTTAGCAATACTTAGTCTTGGGCCGCTCTGGCATCTTATAGGCCTCGTTGCAGCCTTTCAACTGCCCATAACCGTTCTCAGTGTTCCAGAGATGTCAAAGTTCTGCTACCGAGTGTGAGAGTCCAAAGAGCTTTGGAAAAATCGCAAGGATCCCAGATTCCTGAAAGGCTCGGTCTGGTATCCACAACCACACGTTATGGTTCTGAGATCGCAAAGCGCTTTCTTATTTGGGGAGAGCTACTTCCGGGGGACATCAAAGCACTTCCGGGGCCACAGGGCTCTTCCATTTGGTTTGGAATACAAGGCCCTTCAGAGACGTCTTAGGTTTGAAAAGACTTGAAGGTGCTTCAGGGACGGCACATAGGGTTTTATGAGCTGGGCTCTGAGCCTAGAAAGGTACAGCTAGAGTCCAGCACACACTGGCAAGGAAGGGGAGGCTCACCCCACCCACTGCTCTTGCCCACCGGAATTCCTCACACCCCCCTTCAACAGGGGCACCTTGGGTAAGTTAGCCCCCACCCCCACTTGCCACGTTCGCCTTGCTTCCACGTGGCTCAGAGGCGCAAGAGCGCCCCACATATGTGGCCCAGCCAGGCTTCTGTAGGAATTGCCATCCTCGGTTGCTGTTTGTCCCCTCCCCCACTCTTAAAAAAAAAACATGGTTTTAAAAACATCTTTTAAATATACGTGCTTTTAAAAAACATAGTTATAATTATAGTATATTACCATTTTCAGTTCTGTGTTTTTTTCCCTGCTCAACATTTCTGCGTATCCTAAGTATTTTTCTTACTGCTATATAGTTTTCGAAAACATCATACTAGTGCCTTCATAATATTCCACAGAGTACATAGATGTGCCATAATTCACCAAACCCTTCCCTTTCTGTTAACTTTTTAGATTCCCTCTAGTTTTTTTCTACTAAAAAAAAAAAAAAAAGAAAGAAAAAAAAAAACGCTGCAAAGAACATCTCTGCACATATGTTTCTCCATATTTTGGTTTGTTTCTTTGGGCTACATGCCCAGAAATGGAGTTCCTGAGAAGAAGTATCGGAATTTAAATATGGCTCCTCATAGCACCAGATTGCCCTAGAAGAACTGTAGTAGTTTAAAATCCCATGCATGATGAATAATCCCACCAGGCCCATTTTATAGGAGAAACAAAACCGCTGCCTCTTACTTTAATTCGCTCTTATCTGATACATTCTTAGAACAAGCATTTTTCTTTTATTTATTGACCCTCTGGTGAATTTTAAGCCCTTTTTTCATCTTTTTTTTAGGGTCTTTTAAAAGTTAATTAAATATGTTTTTATAAAATAGACTCACGTTAAAGTTTTTTGTTAGTACATTTATTTTTATTTAGATTTTATTCTTTTGAAGTTATAACTTGTTTTTATACTTAAACCTTATTTTTTTTTTTCACAATTTTGTTTTACTCCTAAGCTTGGAATGGTCATCCTCCCTTTCAGGGCTTTGAGAGATACGCACACACACACACACACACACACACACACACACGGGGAGTGGGCAAAGGGCTTGATTTGTTACATTTAAACTGATAGTCCATCTGGCATATATTTTGGGTTATAATTTATTTTACATTGGGATGTACTTGATGCTATTCCAAGTTAGTACTTTTTTCATTTATTGATAGGTGGTTCCTTTTCCATGTGTTAAAGTCCTATATGTAATAGTCTATTTCCAGACCATTTTTCTTTTTCACAGACTAGTATGTTTTTTGTTACTGTGGTGGTATACTATTTTAATAATTGAAGCATTGAATTATACTAAGATATAAAATATGGGAGAATTAGGTCCCTTCCATTACCATTAATTTTTACAATTTTCTTTAATAGGCAGATTTGTTTATAGCATCAGGTGGACCTAGAATTATTTTTTTCAAATTCCTCCAGAACACCAGTGAACTTGAAATATGTTATTTTAGTCTGCTTATCTGGAATATATTCCACCTATTCATCAAGTTCGGCTGTATTTTTGAGTGTTTTTAGACTATTATCTGGGTCACAGAGTTTTCATTAAAACTATTTTTGGGTGTTTTGTAAGCTTTTGTTTCATTGTGAACATTCTTTTTCTCCTACCATATTTTCAGCTGGTTATTGCAAGTACACGATAATATTTTTTATTACTTTTTTCTTTTTTAAATTTAAGTGAAGCAGGGCTTGAACTCACTGCCCTAAGATCAAGACCCGAGCTGAGATCAAGAGTCAGTCACTTAACTGTTAAGTGACAGACTTAAGATATTTTTGATTCGATTTGTGGTTATGCTGAAATCTTTTTTTTTAAAGATTTATTTATTTATTTATTTATTTATTCATGAGAGAGAGAGAGAGAAAGGCAGGCAGAGACACAGGCAGAGGAAGAAGCAGGCTCCATGCAGGGAGCCCAATGTGGGACTCGGTCCAAGGACCGTGGGATCACACCCTGAGCCGAAGGCAGACACTCAACCACTGAGCCACCTAGGCGTCCCATTTGTGGTTATGCTGAAATCTTTTATTTATTCTTAGTTATTCAGCCTTTGCTTATGCCAATATTTTATCAGCTTATAATACTTTTGTTTTTTTCTTGCTGATGTTTTTATTTCATACCTTTTTTTAAAAAAGTATTTTTTATTCATGAGAGACAGGCAGAGACATAGGCAGAGGGAGAAGCAGGATCCATGCAGGGACCAGTGTGGGACTCAATCCAGGGACCCCAGGATCACCCCCTGGGCCAAAGGCAGGCACTAGACCACTGAGCCACTCAGGTGTCCCTATTTCATACCTTTTTACATTGTCCAGAACTCCTCAAAACAACTAAATAATGTTGCCAGTAGGGGTGTTTTTGTTACATTCCTGTTTGTAGTAGATGCATAGTTTAGCTAACTATAATGCTGCATATTTAGGCTATTGTTTTTGTTTTTAGTAAAGATTTTATTTGTGTGTGTGTGTGGGGGAGAGAGAGAGAGAGAGAGGGAGCACAAGCAGGGGGAGCAGCAGGCAGAGGCAGAGGGAGAGGGGAGAGCAGAGAATGGATCCCAGGACCCTGGGATCATGACTTGAGCCAAAGGCAGATGCTTAACCCACTGAGCCACCCAGGCGCCCCTAGGTTTTAAAGCAGATGCTTTTCAATCTTGTTTAAGGACTTACTCTTGTCTTTTAAAATGTATGTGGTAGGAAACAGTCTGAGATCATTACAGTTTTGCTCTTATTTCCTAATCTGGAAACATCTTTGCATCTGTGAAGAAAATGCTGTGCTTTATGCAGATGGCTGCTGAATTCTGTTTGCTTGTATTTTAAATCATAAGTAGTGAAATTGTCAGGAGCAGTTCTCAACCTTGGCTTGCACACTCCTGTCACCTGGAGAGCTTAAAAAATCAGTAATGCGCAGTCCTACTCTGAAAGATTCTGATTTCCTTGTGTGTGGTATATGTACGTGGGCGTGGATGTGGCCCAAGCAACAGGAGTTTAAAAAGCTCTACAGGTGATTCTCATGTGCAGCTGGGGTTTGGACTGCTGCTCCATCTTTGACTTTTTAATGGTATGTTTATCAGGCATTGGAATTCACTTCGTGGCTTTCCATCTGTTTTGGTATCCAGGGGAGTTATGTAATGGGGCAGTTTTCTTTTCCTTGAAAGTTTGAAAGAATCCGTTAGTAAATCATCCTGGTTGGAGCTTTTTGTTGAGACAATTTTTTGGTGATTTTTTATGCTTCTTTCTTGGTTATAGTTCATTTGTTGCATTTTGAGGATTCACAGTTCTTACAAAAATCATTTATTTAAAATTTTCATAAAAGATTTTATGCTATATTAAGATGATTTATATCTTATAATTTATTACATTTTTATGTCCCGCAGTATCTCATTTCTGACTTTATACTTTTTTGATTATCTTTGCTAGAATTTTATGTTTTATTAAACTCTTGGACCTATTTATTGCTGTTGATTCTTTTTCCTTTCAAATTCTTCTATTTAGGCTCTTATCATTATTGCTTCCTTCGTGTTTTCCTAGTAACAGATTTTTACACTTCCAAAAATTTTGCTCAATTTATTGCTCACCGAGTCAAAACTTTTGACTACAGACTTTCAGAATTACCTGTGGAGCTTTTAAAAAATACTAATGCCCCTCTTACCTGATGTGATGTGGTGCAAAAAAGATATATTTTTAAAATATTTTATTTTATTATTTATTCATGAGAGAGAGGCAGAGACATAGGCAGAGGGAGAAGCAGGCTCCATGCAGGAAACCCAACGTGGGACTCAATCCCGATCCCGATCCCGATCCCAATCCCGATCCCGGGACTCCAGGATCATACCCTGAGCCTAAGGCAGATGCCCAACCGCTGAGCCACCCAGGTGTCCCCCCAAAAAGAATTTTATTAAAGCACCAGGACAGGACCCATGGGCTGGAAGAACTGCACTGGGATGGTGAGGAGCAATCAATTATATGCTTTGAAGTTGGGAGGGGCAGAAGCAAAGGATGTTTCTGAGAGGATTTTTTTTTTTTTGAGATTTTATGTATTCATGAGAGACACACAGAGAGAGGCAGAGACACAGGCAGAGGGAGACGCAGGCTCCATGCGGGGAGCCGATGCAGGCCCAGGACCCCGGGATCACGCCCTGAGCCAAAGGAAGCCCCTCAACCACTGAGCCACCCCAGGTGTCCTTGAGAGGATTTTCACGTGTTAGAGAAGACTTCTAGGATCCTGGAGGTCTGGCTCTTGTCAGACTAAGATTGCTTTTTGCCTGTAGCAAAGCATTACCATTAAGGCAGTGAGTTCCTGGAGGAATGTCACATTCTGCCTGTCTCAGATATTTTTCAATAGGCTGCAAATTGTAAGGAACCTTAATTTTATCTACGTTTCTTTTGCCTGTGTTCTCATCATTACCTGCCCCCAAGATTCTGATTTTAGTTATTTAGGCTTGGGTCTGCTTTATTGATGTTTATTTGAAAGAGAGAGAGCCAGAGAGCCTGAGCTTGAGCACAAAAGGGCAAGTGGCAGGGGCAGAGGGAGGAGCAGACTCCCCCCTCACCAGGGAGCTGCATGTGGGATCCTGGGATCATGACCTGAACCGAAGGCAGATGCTTAACTGGCTGAGCCACCCAGGCGCCCTGGTCTTTTCTTTCTTTTTTTTTTAAATTTCATAATGTAGAGCTGAGGCTGAGAATAGCTGAGTTAGAACATTGAACTGAGTAAATTCTCTTTAACTCTAAATTCTTGTATGTAATAATCTAAACCCAATAACTCACCCAAGATTACAGATTTGCCTAAATTTTATAGGCTTGCACGTTTTTTAGATTTTATTAGATTTTATAGTTATTTTTTGCATTTTAAAATTTACTTTTAGCACAGTAATTATTACGAGTGAGGACTTTTGTTTTGAGTTACATACTACATTTCTCGTATTGGTGATTAATGACTAGAATTTACGTAATTTCTATATTTTCAACTTATTAAAATTTTTCATAAATTAGCCTATGTCAGGGAGGAAAAAATCACTTTCCCTTTGCCCTTCTAGGTGCTTAGCTAAGATGCCCCTATAATACAACACAGAATAACAAAAAACCAAACAAGTTTAGTAGCATGTATACCTCCTGTGTATGTGGGAGAGACCCAGGAAAACTGAGTAACTCCCACAAATGGCCCACGCCAGCCCCTTAAATACCATCTCCAGCTAAAGACAAAAGACCATGTTGAAGGTGGGGAACCTGTTCTGGGGAGTTATCGGGCAAATGCAGAGTAAACAAGGGTAGGGTTGTTATGCAGATTTAAGTCCCTGCCTTCTCCACTGATCAGTTTCTAGAGATGTTTGCTCCTCTCCTTCCTGCTACAGGGAAGGAGACACCCTTATACATATAAATGTCTCTTACAAAAGGGTCACTTTACTTGAATTTCAGAGCTTCTCTCCGGTCTGCTGTTTCTTAAAAAGAACCAGTTAAAGAGAATTCTTGGCCAAAGAATCGCATTTTGGGGTGTCCTACTCTGCTCCATTGTATGTGTGATAAATGTCTCTAAAATATCCCATTGTCATATCTAAGTGAGCCATCCTTAATATGCAATACCAATCTTTTATGGTTTATTTTCTAAGAATTCTAAGACTCTGTAATCATAAAAGAAATATCACTGGCTTAATCACAGCTTTTTCAGGAAGAATAAACAACGCCACATTAAATACACAGAATTTGTGTTGTCTACTAACCTATAACAGCTTGCGTTTATCCTTACTGTTATACACCTTCTTCTTTAGGACTCCATGATTTGTCTGAGCCGTTTTCATCAAATAGAACCTAAGCATTTTCAACTTAGACTAGTGATGCTGGTCTCTTTAGAGACTGTTAAGCCTTATCGAACATTACTGGTGTTTCATCTCTTTGCTGACAGCTTCTCTAGAAAGTCAGCTGTAAATTTTTGACACTTAGATGCTGATTTCTGAGTAATATAGACTTTATGACTCACGCATTGGTCACACCTACCTCACCATTTTAAAAAATTCTCTGATTTATTCAAGAGACTCGGCTCTGGCTTTTGCCTCAGGATTGCAATGCCTAGCCTGCGACGGACAATCTTCCATGCACAATTATTTTGTGTGTCAGTGCTGCATCAGACAATAATCATTTTGAAAACAATTTAAGTGGAAATTAGGAACCCAAATCAATGTTCAAACCCAGCTATTTGGGATATGCAATGCAAAGTGAATAGCTCAACTGACACGAAAATAGGATTAACTCCTTCTGTACCAGGCAGAATTCACACTGTACATCCTTTAAAACTAGGTGTCCACCCCTCTGAAACACACTCCTGACTGCTTTGAGTTTCTTTTGCCTTTAATTGTAAGAAGATCCCGATTTCAGAAACCTTAACGTTTAATATTTTCCCTTTATAATGAAGAAATACCCTGTATCTATTATTTAAGACTAATTGATTTCAGATTTTATATCCTCTAGGCTGGCATCAAAAATTCAAATTGCCTTGGGGGATCAGGCGGGTAACCTTGTATCATACAGTGGGGCTTGCAGAAGCCCGTGGGGAACTGAAGATCACATGCCCTGCCAAATGATATTTACATTCCATTTTCAAGAAAATTACAGCCAATTACATCCTCTAGGACCTTATTTATCTAATCTCTGCTTGACATCATAAATTATGATGAAGCCCTGTATCATAATTATGTTTCTATAAATTGTTATTTCTAGCAGTTTTTATTTTAGCTCCTTCCCTCTGGAGTCTCTGGTACCTCAAGTTCCTCTGTGATTAGGCGTTTTATCTTTGTGAGATCACTTTTAAGCTGTTTGGTGTCTCTTCACTGGTATTCCACTTTGCTGCATTTTACAGTTTTTTCCTCTCTTCCTTTTCTGTCTTTCAGTATCACTCTGACATGCTCTCCACCTTTTGTAGGGGACGAAAAATCATATTCCCGCTACCTTTCAGGTTCTCAGCTGAGACACCCCTGTAATAAAGAGACAGATTAAAGGAGAAAAAACAAACAAAAGCTTAATTAAACGTGCACATGGGGGAGAACCAGGAAGACTGAGTAACTCCCCAGATGGCCCAAGCCACCACCCTAAATCCAAAAATAAAGAGAAAAGGTGTTGGGGGGGGTAGGGGAATCAGTTGCAGGAGGTTACCTGGAAAGGTATAGTAAAGAAGAGTAAAGTGGTTATGCAGATTTTTAAAAAAGATTTATTTTATTTTATTTTATTTTATTTATTTATTTATTTTTTTAATTTTTTTTTTTTATTTATTCATGATAGGCACACAGTGAGAGAGAGAGAGGCAGAGACACAGGCAGAGGGAGAAGCAGGCTCCATGCACCGGGAGCCCGATGCGGGATTCGATCCCGGATCTCCAGGATCGCGCCCTGGGCCAAAGGCAGGCGCCAAACCGCTGCGCCACCCAGGGATCCCAGATTTATTTTATTTTAAATTTATTTTTATTTTTTAAAAAGATTTTATTTAATCATGAGAGAAAGAGAGGCAGACACCTAGGCAGAGGGAGAAGCAGGCTCCATGCAGGGAGCCCCACGTGGGATTTGATCCGAGGTCTCTAGGATCACGCCCCGGGCTGAAGGCAGCACCAAACCGCTGGGCCACTGGGGCTGCCCTGGTTTTTTTTTTTTTTTTTTTTTTTTAAAGATTTTATTTATTTATTCATGAGAGAGAGACACACACACAGGCAGAGGGAGAAGCAGGCTCCATGCAGGGAACCTGATGTAGGACTCTATCCCGGGACTCCAGGATCATGCCCTGGGCTGAAGGCAGGCACTAAACCGCTGGGCCACCCAGGGATTCCCCCATTAGCTATTTTAAAGTGTGCAATTTAGTGCCATCTAGTATGGCCACAGTGTTGTGTAACCATCACTTCTAACCAGTTGCAAGACATTTTCATCACCCTAGAAGGAAACCCTATACCCATCCAACAGCATCTTACCGGAAATGTTCACTCAACACAAATAGGACAGCAATTCTAGAAGTGGTTTACCCTATAACTGGAGGCAGGCTAGATGAATTTTCCAAGAAAGCACCTGAAAATAGGACCATTTTGGAATGAAGCCAAAGATGCTGTTTTGAAAAGGAAGAGATTTTTAGGTTCACTAGTTTCCTAGAAAACCTGTTCCAGTAAGGACCATGCCTTGTCAGTATTTGTAACTGATCCATTCATTTTGAATACAGTCATTTAACTACAGCTCATTTCTAACATCCTATATGGTAATTAACAAAGTTTCTTGTGTTGATCAAGGATAAAATCCTGACGCATTTTGTCAACCACTTCTGAAGTGTGAGCTTCTGATAGAAATTTGCTGCTCCTGGAGCACTTATTCCCAATTAGGGTAACTGACCACCCTTAGAGGGTGGATTATACCTAACAGACTCCCTCCTATATATAGCATATTGCCCATGTTGAATTACCATAGTCTTACATCATATACATTATTAACTTTTGCAACTCTAATTATAAAAAATTGATTAGAAAAATGAGAGCAGAAGGAATATTAAAATGGAATGCTCCAGGAGCACGCATCCCAGGGCAGGCTTGAAAGTGTGATCATGTTGCCATGTTGAGAGTGATTCCAATGGTTAAAGGTACGCATTATTCCTACAACATGGCACCTAAGCCAAAGGAAGCTATTTCAACTGGCCTTCAACTGAAGAGGCAGTCGTCCTCTGCTTTAACATGGAAGAAAAAGAGGCTGTGTTATAGTTACTGAGAGGTCCTGTTTTCCAAAATGGTTAAGGATTTTCCATGGGCGTTTTTGACCATGTCTGATTTTTACTGTAACAACTTTATTTTATTTTTTTAAAGATTTATTTATTTGTAGGGGGGCATGAGTGGAGCAAGAGGGAGAGAAGCAGACTCCCTGTGTTGAGCACGGAGCCTGATGTGGGGCTCAACATGGGTTCCCTAAAAAAACAAAACAAAACAAAACCCATGGGTTCCCTTTCACAACCCTAGAATCATGACCTGAGCTACAGTCAAGAATCAGACAAGGGCAGCCTGGGTGGCTCAGCGGTTTAGCACCGCCTTTGGCCCAGGGCATGATCCTGGAGACCCAGGATCCAGTTCACATGTCAGGCTCCCTGGGTGGACACGCCTGCTTCTCCCTCTGCCTGTGTCTCTGCCTGCCTTTCTCTCTCTCTCTCTCTCTCTCTCATTAATAAATAAATAAATAAATAAAATCTTTTTTTTTTAAATAAATAAAATCTTAAAAAAAAAAAAAAGAATCAGACACTTGGGGCGCCTGCGTGGCTCAGTTGGTTAAGCATCTGCCTTCAGCTCAGGTTGTAATCCTGGAGTCCTAGGATTGAGCTCCATATCAGGCTTCCTGCTTGGCTGCTTGGCGGAGAGTTTGCTTCTCCTCCTTCTGCCTCCTCTCCTCTGACTCTGCTCCTGCTTTCTCTCTCCCTCTCTCTCTCCTCAAAGAAATAAAATCTTAAAAAAAAAAAAAAAGACATTCAGCCAAGTGCCTTTTACCGAAATTACTTTAGAATCCACCTCTGCAGCCTGAGGCCCTCTCCAACACTCCCCTCCCCCCAACACATACACAATGTAAGATGAGACTGGTTGGCTTTAAGCTAGGCTTTTTGAACTTCCTGGACAAGTTTAAGGTGGACTCCCCGATGCACTGGAAGAATTTCAGATCTGCCTATTGAAAGGATATTCAGAAAGAATATTATTTTGTCTGTATAGTAGTTTCCCCTTCCCTCCCCATCCATGGGGTATATGTTCCAACCCCCCCCCCCCATGGATACCTGAAACCATAGGTAATACTTTACACTATATATAGTGGTTTTTTTCCTGTATATACATACCTATGGTTTAATTTGTAAAGTCAGCATGGTAAGAGATAAACAACAGTAAGTAATAAGAGAACAGTATACTATAGTAAGTTATGTGAATGTGATCTCTCCATGAAAATATCTTCTACTGTACTTACTCTTCATGTGATGATGTGAGATAAAACACCTACGCGATGATTTGAAGTGAGGTGGATGATGTAAGCATTGTGATGTAGTGGTAGGCTCATTTTGACCTGGACATATGGCAGAAGGAGGATCATCTGCTTCTGGACCCAAGTGAGTGCAGATGACTGAAACTGTTGGAAGCAAAACCAGAAAGCTAAGAGGGGGGGGTCCCTACTGTAACCCACATCTAGAATCCCATTGTGAAATTCCAAAGACAGAAGCTAGTTCACTTTATAGTAGAACTGATTGATGGATTTGTGGCTTGAATATTATTTCCTTCTTTTTATTTTTTTAAAGATTTTATTTGTTTATTTGACAGAGTGAGAGCGAGCACAAGCAGGGGGAACAGCAGACAGAGGGAGAAGCAGGCTCCCCACTCAGCAGGGAGCTCGACATGGGGCTTGATCCCAGGACCTCAGGATCATGACCTGAGCTGAAGGCAGATGCTTAACTGACTGAGCCACCCAGGGGCCCTTATTTCCTTATTCTAAACAGATACTGATGAAAATATAATCTGTATATGATAACCTAGATTGTATATCTGTTCTCAGAACAGATGTCTGGAATGTCTTTGTAAAAATCTGAACTTTTTGCTTTACATTAATAAATATGCAGGCAGTTGTTGCATTGATTCTAAGTTTGCTGAAATGTTTTCATTTCTTAGTTTCTAATTATGATTCCAACAGGTATTATCTTTTGATGCCTATTTAGAAGATGAAGTACCTGATAAAAGTCAAGGAAACTATAGAATAAGACGCTATAAAATCTACTTCTACCTTGAAGATGACACAATTCAAGTAAATGAGCCAGAGTTGAAAAATAGTGGAATGCCTCAAGGTATCTATTTAATGCAGAGTTATGCTTCTTTTACTTGTGATTCCTGCCTGTCTTTCTCTAGCTTTTTAAAAGATGCCATGTACTACTTAGGTGTTTAACTTGTTGGTGACAGCGAACATAAACATGCTGTTAGCTGCCGTTTGCTTCAGCCACCCTCTCCTCATCCTCATACCTGTTAACTAGAGACTTTGATGGTTCCTCTGCAGAGAGTCATTGCTCCTCATCCCCCGTATGCCAGTCATCTTTATCCATAGTCCATTTCAGCCAGACAAGAGTTAACCCTGTGATGTGGCTACCAGAGGAGCTAATCCTAAATTGCATTAATTAGAAGTAGGGTGGAGATTGAGGGAGAGGACTGATTTCCTCTGTTTGTGCTGTGAGTCCTTCTCTTGGGACAATGTTGAGATCTGGATACCTTCAGGAGATAGCAGCCATGATGGTAAAAGGACTGAAAATTGTCCTGTGTGAGGCAGAATAATGAAAAGGGATATTTGTCCATAAAGGGAAGACCCAGGTGTGCCTGGTAAATGTCTTCAGGAATCTGAAGGGCTGCCATGGGTTGGAAGGGTGACCTAATTTTCTGTATCTTCAAGGATAGGACCTAGGGGGTCAGAATTCAGGTCAGTAAGAAGAAAAATTTTCTGGCAGAGAGCTGCCAGAGGTGATAGTGGATGGGTCTGGACGAACATGGGGGTCAGGGTCGGGTGAGGGGAGGAGAGGAGTATCTCGTATTTGCTTGGTCCTTGATATAGACTGATGGCCCTGCTTAAGTAGCAGTAGGGGTGAGGTGGGGAAGTCATGTGTTTGCTTGGTGGGTGGTGTAGATGACCTTCTAAGACCACTTTGGGCCCTTCGGAGCTATAATTCTTAGGAATGTTTATTGTCTCTTTGTCTTTTCTGGAGTTTGCCATCTCCAATATCTTAGGCTCTGAGATTGCCTTCTCAACTATAGTCTCTATTTATTTGACATTCCCTATTTGTTCACACCCACCATCCTTGTTCTCCATTCTGCTGGCAAAACATAGCCTGAATCTATGTCTCTCTATGCCCTTTGCTACCATCCTAACCCACGCTACCTTCATTTCTTTTTTTTTTCCTAAAGATTTTATTTATTTATTTGAGAAAGGGCCCATATGAGAGAGAGTGGAAGAGCAAGAGAGCACGGGTGAGGGGAGGGGCAGGGAGAGAGGGAGAAGCAGACTCCCCACTGCGCAGGAAGCGTGACATAGGGCTCAATCCCAGGACCCTGGGATCATGACCTGAGCCAAAGGAAGACTTAACTGACTGAGCAACCCAGGCACCCCTAAGCTACCTTCATTTCTTGACTAGAGAAATGGAATAACTGCCTGATAGGTCTCTCGCTATCCATTTCTGCTCCTCCTACAACCTCTTCTCTACACAGCAGCCAGAGTATTGTGTGGGGTATTAGCTCGGATGCAGTGGTGGCCTCCAAGAAGCATGCTTGCAGGCTTTCCCAGAGGCCACAGAACAAAGCCTCATGGACCAAATTAAAATGCATCAATCACATGATGCGTTAAAACAATTCAAACTACACAATGAGAAGCAAGGGGAAAGACATGGGTAAGTTCACAGACATAGGACAATGTACAAGTGGGTAGAAGGATGACTCTGCCTAAATCCTAGGGTAGGCAATGGTCCTGTCTGTCTTTGCTGTGTCAGCCTTTCTGGCTGATAGTGTGATTTGGAGACCAGGGTTGAAGTTAAAGCGAGGGGGACCACAGACAGAGGGGACCTTGGGCTAATGTCACATGCTCTGTTGGAGAGACAAGGGGATAAGTGGGCCTGGCCACAGCTGTAGTTCACCAATAAGCCTGCTTGAATAGTCCTGGGTTTTGTTTCTTGGGGAAAGGACACATGGGGCCGGAATTGATGTCACCAATGAATGAGTGGCTGAATTAAGGCCTCATGAATATTGAGTACTCATGAATATTTACTGCCTCTTGTATATTTAGTGCATCATGAATATTTAGAGCCCAGGTGCCTCATATATATTTACTACATATGGAAAATTAATTATCCCCTGGTCTTTCTGTCCCCTTCTTTCTGTGTTTGACATACACGTGCTGTATTTACTATCTACTTATTGTTGTTTAACACATCTTACGATTTTCTGCCTGTGTTGAATAAACTGTTTTCCTTATTAACTCCTTATCTGGGCCCAATGCCTCCATGTTGTTATACAATAGTGGGTTCTATGGGGAGAAGCAGGAATTTCAGGAGACCATGGGCCTCTGAGTATAAAGTTATGATGAGGCAGTATGCAGAAGACTTTCTTCAATGCTCATGAGATTGAGGTTATTTTAGCACATAGCTCCATTGTGTTTGGATGGTGAATTTGGGGCCAGTCAACATTGCCAAGAATTGTCTGTTGAATATCTAGTCTGTGCCAGGCACTGTGCTGGGTTTTGGGAGAATAGACAAAAGTAAGAAGACCTCCATCTCACAGAGCTTATAGCAAGCAGGTTGGAGATGAAAGGGAGGGAGCAAGGTGACAAGTTCAAGAATTTTGCAGTTGAAACAAACCAGTTAGAACAAACCGGGATAATGAGGGTAGGAATTGAAAACAGAGGAAAGACTACAGAGACATTTTATTGGCAGACTTGATAGGCCTTGACCAACAATTAAATACAGAGAGTGAGGAACTGTTGAGATATTAGGGAATATCTGGTGATAAAGAAGTATCTACTCTATCATTATCTCATTTACTCCCCCCACCCCCAACAAGCATCTAAAGTAGGTCATTGTCACTTTTTACGTAAAACAAACAAACAGGCTTCAAGAGGTAATTTTCTTCATCTAAATCTTAACTAATTGCCTTGAAGCTCACTCTGGTTGAAAAGACAGTGATCTGTCAGTAAAACCCAGAAGCATGGAGCAAGGAGCAACACTGGGGTTGAAGTTGGGGTATGTTTGTTTGGACACATGAGGCCTTTGAAAGTGGGTTAGGGCGTCTGTATGGTGATGCCCACCAGGCAGGTAGACTCTTGGGGTGTGTTTTCAGGAAGAAAGTCAGGACTGGAGATGTGGACTGGGAATCAAAGGTAGGTACTTAGATCATGAACGGAATCAGGCTTATTCTCCCAGGTTGGAAGAGAGGCACTGCTGAGGTGGTGGAAAAAGGAAGAAGATTGGATTTAATGTCTGTACTTGGTTTTTTCTAGTGGAGGGGAGGAAGTGAGAATTGACGGGGGGGTGTGTGTGGGGGGGAGATGATATGAGCCGTCCTCATTATTCTTTGTGCTCTGACATACTCTCCGCTCCTGGGCCTTTTTATTTGGATGGAATTATGACACTTTGTAAAAGGTCGAGAAGTCTTCAGACTCTTTAGGGTCATTTTTTTTTTAATAAGATTTATTTATTTGAGAGAGTGCGAGTGAGTGTGTAGGGGGCGGGGCAAAGGGAGAGAGAGAGAGAGAGAATGTCTCAAGGGGATTCGGTGCTGAGCTCAGAGCCCTACAGGGGGCCTCAGTCTCCCGTCTTTAGGATCATTTTAAAGATCTATAAGGCAGTTTTTAAAGATTGAGAGTAATGTATTGGGAAATGTTTGAAGAATTACTTCTGAACAGAAAGAAAATTCACAACTTTTGAATTCTATGAACATCTGTTTTACTTAAGTGTGTTTAATTATGTAAGCAACAGTATTGCCTTAGCAAAACATATTTTCTCATAAATACTTTTATATTAATAAACATTTATCATACTTATATTTACTTAAATGCTTTACTCTCATATTCCCTAACTAAGCTTTTTGCTTATTTTTTGATTACCTTCCTCACATGACACCCAATTTACACAGATGAGAGACTGGGGGTCATGGGACATCCTGAACATTTAACAGTGACTTGAATTGTTTTTATTATTATTTTTAATTGAAAGCTTATATTGCTGCAGCTTACTGCCCCCCATCTAGTGAGTCTTTAGTTCTGTTAAACCATCCAAGAAGAAAAAGGAAATGCAACCTCTATGAAGCTCTTGGAAAGGCTTTTATAAGACTTTTCAATTCTCTCAGCCTCTTGATTTCAAACCTCACATCGGCAGATTCCACAGGCAAACTGAAGTTAGTCATAATAATTTATTTGAAAATAATTTTTAGGTGAATAGGGGGAAATGTTAAGTCATAAAGACTCGGCATGGGGTGGGGAAACACAGCTCTGAGTAAAAGACAACTTTAAAGTCTCTTGAAAGTTTCAGAATTTCTGATTGGCTCTCTGATCAGTTCAAGGGATATATTCAACACAGTCATCTCCCTGTGAAACAAGACCGAATTTGTCAGCAGAGCTACCTGGCAGGCCATAGCAAGAAGTGCGGAAAGCAAACCCAAATAACCACTCTATCATCAAGCTTTGTTTATTTAGCAAGAAACTGGTCTTTCTTGAAATATTTAATATGATAATTCTTGTTAAGGAAGGTCTGTTTGGATAGAGGATACTTTAGAAAATCCCTTAAACACCTTCTTCAGGCTTTCCTAAATGAAATGATTGGGGGAAAAAGAACAAACAAGCTTAATGAGCCAGTGGCTCAGACTTCAGTGGGACAGGGTAGTTAGTGTTTATTTCAGTTGTGTCTTGAGTGGCCTGGGACTGCTGCTTATGTACCTGTGGGCCTCGGGAAGGGGTTAGGTTATATTTAGGTGATGCACACGGATAATGTTCCTGTCGCTTCCATAGGGTTTCTCTATTTTCCAAGTGAAATGGGAAGTCAGATACATTTGTTCTTTTGTGGAGCTGACTATTCAGAAATTAGCGCATCTGGAGGAAGGAGCCTCCTTTTTAGTTGCCTCTCCTGTCATGTGATTTCTTTTTTTTAGGGGTACGGGGAGGAGTTTGGAATAAGCCAGAAACAAAAGAGGCATGATGCCAAAATAGGCATTCAGTTACATGCAGCTTCTAATCAGAACAACGTATTTTTAATGTTGACGAGTCCTTGCTGGCAGAGAGATCTATGTACGTTATAAGTCAAGTCACTGTTGCACTTCAAGCCTTGCTTTTCTTTCTTGCCATAACATCACTCTCTTTTTGGTTAGATGTGTCATATATATATAGAATTTGTTGTTTTGTTGGAATGTAGTTAAAACAGCATTACACCAAGCCAAGAATGTCAGAGGTTAATCCCAGTAGTTTTACTTCCAATTGTCTAACAAAATCACTATTAAATACTACCAAGTCCACACTAATCTATGCTAAAGAAAGGCTAATGGTTAGAAACCTGTCATAAATTTCTGGTGAGGTGTCTATACCAGTTGTTGTCAGTTGAGAGCAGTCATCAGAACCTCCTGGCCCACTGCAAGAATTTCTGGTTCTATAGGCCTGGAGTCAAAAACTGGCTTCCACTTAGTTCTTGGTTCAGAACACTTATTTCCACTAGTGACTTGTTGGGGCTTTCAACATCATACTTTTTAAAATATGTTTTTAATACTCTAAGATAATCGATTCAAGCACAGGTAATTACCACATGTGACATTCATATGTCATTCATTCAAATTGGACATATACTACATCTAAGTACTGCATCCTGTAAAGTGGAGGCATGGTGGTAAGGTTCCCAGATAAATACAAGATGCTTAGCTAGATTTGATTTTCAGATAAGCAGTGAGGCTTTTAGTATGTCCCCAAATATTTCATGGGCCATACTTATACTAAAATTATTCACTGTTAATCTAGAATGCAGACTTAGCTAGGTATCCTGTATTTCAATGTACTAAACCTGGTAGCCCCAGAGGGTGGACCCTGGCAAAGGGATTGTCATTGAATGGAGCAGAGTAGAATATAAGAGTGGAGGTAAATCAGTGGCCTGTGAAGACAGGTGTTTGGGTGCATGGTGGCTACTCAATAAATATTTGCTGAAGAAAGAAAGGAGAGAAGGGAGGAAAGAAAAAAGGAAAGGAAAAGTGGTAGACAGTGTCTGTAACATAAAGTAGGCATCAAGGTACTTTGAGGGATGAGAAGGAGAAATGCCAGTATCTAGACAAGAGAAGAAGTCATTGGAGTGGTACCTCAGAATTTCCTCCAGATAAAGATGGAAGAGGAAGGCATATTAGCCAAAAGGAACAGCATGAGAGAAAAGGGTGGGAAAGTGGGGGGAGAGGGTGTGCAGAGTTGGGAGATATTTGGGAGCAGATCCTAGGGTGTGTAAGGAAAATAAGGCAAGAAGGCAATAATGCAAGAGGATGTTAGAGTGCCTAACATGCTAGCATTTGAGGCTCATCCAGTGGCTAGGGGGAGGACACACACAGTATTAGTCTTTCTTTTCCTTTTAAAGATTTTATTTATTTATTCATGAGAGATACAGAAAGAGAGGCAGAGACACAGGCAGAAGGAGAAACAGGATCCCCACAGGGAGCCTATTGTGGGACTTGATCCCAGGACCCCAGGATCATACCCTGAGCTGAAGGCCGATGCTCAACCCTTGAGCCACCCAGGAGGCATCCCAGGATTATTCTTATTATGATCAGAGGTGTAAGATTTTAAATTTTGTATTTTTTTAAAGATTTTATTTATTCATGAGAGACACAGAGGGAGAGAGAGAGGCAGAGACACAGGCAGAGGGAGAAGCAGGCTCCATGCAGGTAGCCTGACCTGGGACTCGATCCCAGGTCTCCAGGATCACACCCTGGGCTGAAGGCAGTGCTAAACTGCTGAGCCACCGGGGCTGCCCTTGTATTCTTTTGCTACAAAATAGATGTCAGGCTATCTGTATGAAAAGTTATTCTGGGCAGCCCCGGTGGCTCAGCGGTTTAGCGCCGCCTTCAGCCTAGGGCCTGATCCTGGAGACCCCGGATTGAGTCCCACGTCGGGTTCCCTGTATGGAGCCTGCTTCTCCCTCTGCCTGTGTCTGTGCCTGCCCCCCCCCCCCTCTCTCTCTCTCTCTCTCTCTCTCTCTCACTGTCTCTCATGAATAAATAAATAAAATCTTTAAAGTTATTCTTATGAAGCCAAACCTCCAAAGAGGACCTTTTATAAAAATGAAGATGGAAGTCATTTTATTTTTATTTTATTATTTTTTAAGATTTTGTTTATTCATGAGAGACACAGAGAGAGGCAGAGACACAGGCAGGTGGAGAAGCAGCCTCCAAGCGGGGAGCCCAATGTGGGACTCAATCCCAGGACTTCAGGATCATGCCTTGAGCCAAAGGCAGGCGCTAAATAGCTGAGCCATCCAGGCGTCCCTGGAATAGTCAGTTCAGCAAAGGAATAGTTGTAAATATGAGAAAAAAGGGACACCATAATGGCTCAGCAGTTTAGTGCCTGCCTTCTGCTCAGGGTGTGAGACAGGGATGCGGGATCGAGTCCCGCTCAGGCTCCCCGCAGAGCCTGCTTCTTTTGCCTATATCTCTGCCTCTCTCTCTCTCTCTCTCTGTGTCTCTCATGAATAAATAAATAAATCTTTAAAAAAACAGGAGAAAAAAATACTCTATCATGTCTGATCACAGTGAAAGGTCTTAATTTTTTGGGGTTCTAACATAGTAGTCACGGTAACAAGTGGCAATTCCAATTGAATGTTTATTCACCTAACAAATACCTATCTCTAGACTCGATGTATCCTAGGTCTGCAGTGTTACTAAAATGAATGAAACATACTGAAAACTAAGATAGAGGTAAGAGGTTGGAGTCTTACTTCTGGAAGGTGAATTTCTAAAAACCAAATTGAGTGGTATGAGCAAAGATCTAAGGTAAGTCCCAAATGAATGAACTGCAAATGCATTAAACATAAATGGATATATCATCATTTTGATTTAAACCACAGGGACATGCTAGAAAGTTAAAGCTTGCAGAGTATAATCAGATAGGAGGGCCTTTAAAAAGAGAGAGCTATAAAATATGAAGATCAGGAGGAGCTTAAAAGCAGGCACCCAATGCCTGGACATCTGCCCAAATTGTCTTTATGGGGCAGTCAAGAAGGCAGACGTTTAAAAATTTAAAGGGCAGATACGGTACTTTCGTTCTTGTTTTTCCATTTTATAGCATTATTTTTATTTATATACTTTGATGATCTCAGGTGCTCCACAGTGTGTGCCAAAGACATGACATCCTGCCCCTTTCTTTGATACTCCAGAACAAATTCTTGCAGGGGGAGTTTCTGCCATTTATCCTGGAGGACTTAAGAATACGAAAATATCAATAAATAGAACTTTTCAACCCCCCAAAGGACACAGTTGAGAGATGCCACGAATACATTATTGAAAGCTCTTGGACAACTGTCCATTCCCAAAGGCCCATGTTAGTTTTCTGATTAATGTGGAGTTGTGACGTTGGATTTCTTGTTATTAAAAATGTTCATGTTTAGCATTAGGCCTGTCTTCTCTTCTCAACCCATGAAAGGTGATGGCGCTTCTGTGTTACCACAAATTGCTTCTCTGGGCTCTTTGAAGAACCATCTACAAGAGAAGTGTGGGATCACAGATAAGGAAGTGTGAGAGTCTGGGATATGCAGGCCCCTGAGGGGAAGAGTGCAGGGAATGAAGTGACCTTGGCCCTGGAGGGGGCATTGCTGCAGCAGGCAAGTGGGTTATCTCCAGAAAATTGCCTTTAGAGGACAGTGAGACTGTTCTTTTGGAAGAGTAGCTCCATCTTCTCTCTCTCTTCTCCCTGTTTCTATCCGGTTTGGTCTATAATGCTCCCTCCGCTCCTTCACTTAAGTAATTTATGGCTGGAGTTCAGTGAGATATAGTTTTGTGCAAACTGCAGAAAGTACTGGTATTTATTTGTTTATTAAGAGTTTACTTTTAAGTAATCTTTACATCCAACATGGGGCTCAAACTCACGACCCCGAGATCAAGAGTCACATGCTCTTCTGACTGAGCCAGCCAGGTGCCCCAGAAAGTGCTGGTATTTACTTAGAGCTTCAAAATTCAGATCCAAGATCTGCCATTTGTCAGAGCGTGACCTTGGGCACATCACTTGACCACACTGAACCTTGCTTTTCTCATCCATAAACAGAATATTTATATTTCGTGCATTATCTACCTCACGGGATTAGTGAAGATTAAATGAGAAAATGTATATGGAAGTGTATCCTAGTGTTCTGATGATGATTCTGATTATTATTATTTGAAAGCTCTGTAGGTGGGCCGATTCTTTCCACCTAGAAAAATAGAAGAGTCTTATTCAAAGTCTTGCTAAACAGAAATCAGCACTAACTTGCTTATTTGAATTTTTATAATGAAGTACAAATGCAAGATAGATGGAATTTCTGGACAAGCTCCTGGCTGTTGAATAAATTTTATATTTATATATCTTAAAAACTGTCACAATATAAGTATTTTTAAAGAGATATATAATAGTTTCTGAAAATACCTGAAATGCCCATGCTTTTATAGATGTTTAAGTATGCAATTTGTTCTAAATGTCTAATCTTGAATGATTAAATAATTTGCATACTGTTTTCAGTGGCATGAATTAAAGGCTAATTGAAGTATAATTTTTTTGCAGTAAAATTATATCATCTTTTATGTAGTACATTTAAAAATATTCTAGGCCAGTTCTAATTTTATAGTTTTATTATTTTAATTTAATGTACCAAGTAATTAAAAATTGCTACGAAGAAAAGAAGATGAAAATGATTTTAGTTCATTTCCCCTTAACAGAGTGAAAAGATGATTAGGAGAAAAATGGAACAGAGCTCAACATAGTTCCTGGCACATGAAGATATTCATTAAATGCTTCATAATGAATAGGAATGGAGAATTTCTCAGTGTTTCTAGAGTTCAGAAAAAGGTGCCGTTCTCAGTGTTATATAAAATATGAAGAAGATTGCTTGACATCTTTATACTAAAATACTTCCATACAGAGGTCACACAAGCCACTTTGACTTGAACCATTAGTTCAGTTTGCCCTGCTCACCTTTTCTCTTTCTTTTCCCTTTACTCTCAGAGTAGATTCTCAGCCCAAAGTCAGTCACAGATGTTGAGAGACCCTTCTCTATGAGTACCTTGCATTGAGAGATCTTGTAAGCAGAGGCACCAACTGCTCTTTGTTCTTGGCTGTTTCTTCAAGGAAGACAAAGATGGTCTCTCCCTCTGGAGCAAAGTGCAGGTTTGCTCATAGCCTTGGAAGATAGAGTTGGTGTCTCCTTCCAGAACAAAGGAAGGACATGCTTACGATCTAGTCTAAGAAAGCTAATGCCTCCCTGTGAGACAAAAAAAGCAGGCATGCTTATTGTCCATTATAAAAGATTTGGGTTCCCTAAACTGAGGGTTCATCTCCTGTAATATAATCCACCACATGGGCAGGATTTACGTGGACCTTGTGAGCTTGCAAGTAGGATAAAATCTCAAACCCTAAACAATTCTTGACAACAGGTTTCAGCAGTATTTGGGAAAGTCGACAGGTATGGTATGGTGTAGTTGGTATACTCATCTAGGAAGTGAACACTCTTACCGCCAGTGGCCGACCCCATTTTGGGTATACTCAGGGGACCCGGGCTCATTCTCAAGAGGAGATGTGTATGGGCATCATAGGGTCAGAGGTAAAAGATGGAATGAGATCCAGAACCTTTGGCCCAGAACACTGTCTAAGATGATGAAGCCTCTAATAAGCATTGCTTTGTAGAGGTGATTGGGTGGAGGGAGAAATGTTTGGTAGAGGAAAGAAGATTCCATGAAGTTTCAGAGTAGCATGAAGTCATTCATGCTTATGGAAGCTATAAATCGTGGTGTTGACACCTGCCATATTGAAGCTTATTAGCTAATTTTTTTTGAGCCAAGAATATGCATTTTTGTGAGAACTTTGCTTTGACATCTTACTGCCTTGTTACTTGTGCTCACTTTGAGTGCTAGTGGGTGACAGTGAGCATGCTTGTTCTGGAAACAGACATGATGGTAGTGTCTGGCACATTAGGTCACTGTGTGTTTGTGCCCTTCTTCGCTCCCTAATCTTTATAGTTTATTAAAATATTTCCCTAGTGCCACTTAGGCAACATTAATAACATACAAGGCTGGTCAATAACTGTGGATCTCAGAAGTCTCCGCTCCCTTGGGTACCCTCAGAATTGAACACATGAATGCTGCCTCCGAGAACCTGTCCTTTGCCCACTGCCCTGTTGTGGGAAAGCATTTAGGGTTGTTATAGAGATGTGCTCTGACGTTGTTAGCCACCGGTGAAACAGCTGTATTTTGTTCCATACCATAGGGACTTCTATCCGGCGTCAGCGGATTTCTCTCCCACCTCCTGATGAAGATCAGTTTTATACTGTGCATCATTTTAATATCAACATAGACATTATCTTTTATGGCCGGACATTCAAGATTTATGACTGTGATACATTCACAAAAAACTTTTTGAAGAAAATTGGAGTCAAATTAAACCCCCCAGGACAGTGTCCAGAAGATCCTTACATGAAGATACGAAGAGAGGTAAGAAGTTATATCCATGAGTTCTTGTGTTCAGAATGAGAATCCATAAAGGAGGGTCAATAAAGGGTATCTATACTCCTGATGCAGATATGAAAGAACTTTTGGGGTCCTAGTCACTGGAGTGGTCCTGTTCTCCTTTGGGCTAGAGGGAACTCTGGGTGTTGACATCAGGGCAGGAAAGTCTCACTTGCTGCCCCCGCCCCCACTTCTTCCCTTGGAGAGTGTACCTTCCAGACAGTAGGGAGTCTGCAGTGAGCTACTTACATGGGACAAGTTCTAAAAGTCACAATTGGCTTTGTGGTCTCTAACAGTATGAGTTAGGTCCACTCTTACTTGGTCTCTTTTCTCATTTTGGTTGTCTAACTCTGGGACAATTTTTGCTTTTGTACTACTGATTTATTGTACCATGCCTTGGGGGGTATACCTTTTTCCTTCTTCCTCAGAACTCCCAGCTGTAGCTATGATGGCATCAGATGTAGAGATGTTCTAGGGGAGTGGAAAAGGACCATGAGTCTGATGTACCCCATTATAAAAGGGTGTTTGTCTTCTAAGTCTGACCCTAGTTAGTATAGGGAAACAAGAACCGGTGTTAGTAGTAGTATTGTTGTTTTTCTAAAGATGTCTTTTTTTTTTTTAAAGGATCTGTTGGTCCCAATTTTATACTTTTTATGGAAGAATCTGAACGCACAGAAGGGCAAGTGTCCTATGGAAGGTCACATACCTAGCCAGTCTTCTTACTGGGATTTCAACTTAAATCTTATACTTCTTACCCAGAATTTCATTATTGTTGTTTTCTTTTTTTATTGAAGTATGATTAGACAGTTAAAATACACAGAAATTAAGTGTTCAGTTGGGTGAATTCTTTTTTTTTTTTAAAGATCTTATTTATTTATTCATGAGAGACACAGAGAGAAAGAGAGGCAGAGACACAGGCAGAGGGAGAAGCAGGCTCTATGCAAGGAGCCCAGTGTGGGACTCGATCCTGGGTCTCCAGGATCAGGCCCTGGGCTGAAGGTGGTGCTAAACCGTTGAGCCACCCAGGCTGTCCAGATGGGTGAATTCTAACAAATGCATACACTCATGTAATCCACACTCAAATCAAGATACAGAATGTGTCTATCTCGCCAGAAACTTCCTCTTGGTTTTTTCCTTTTTTTTTTTTTTTAAAAGATTTATTTACTTATGATAGACAGAGAGAGAGGCAGAGACACAGGAGGAGGGAGAAGCAGGCTCCATGCCGGGAGCCTGATGTGGGACTTGATCCCGGGACTCCGGGATTGCGCCCTGGGCCAAAGGCAGGCGCTAAACTGCTGAGCCACCCAGGGATCCCCCCTCTTGGTTTTTTCTAATCGCTCTTCCCACCCTGGGATAGATAACCACTGTTCTCATTTCTATTCCTGTACATCAGTTTAGTCTCATTCCTATTGTCTCTAAAAGTTGTAAGTAATTTCCTTGCAGAAAGATAACATGAAATTTAGAATAAAGTTCTCCTTTGATTCTTTTTTTTTTTTCCTTTTTCACATTTTCACCTAAAGTCTAGTTAGCTAATATACAGTGGAATATTGGTTGCAGGAGTAGAATTTAGTGACTCATCACTTACACATAACACCCAGCACTCATCACAAGTGCCGTCCTTAATGCCCAGCACCCATTTAGCTCATCCCCCACCCACCACCCCTCCAGGAATCCTCAGTGTGTCCTCTATCATTAAGAGTCTCTTATGGTGGGTAGCCCGGGTGGCCCAGTGGTTTAGCGCCACCTTCGGCCCAGGGCCTGATCCTGGAGACCTGGGATCGAGTCCCCCATCGGGCTCCCTGCATGGAGCCTGCTTTTCCCTGTGCCTGTGTCGCTCATGAATAAATAAATAAAATCTTAGAAAAAAAAAGAGTCTCTTAAGGTTTGCTTCCCTCTTTCCCTTTTTCCTCTTTCTCAGACCTATGTTCATCTCTTATTTGTCTTTCTCTGACTGACCTATTTTGCTCAGCATAGTACCCTCTAGCTTAATCCATATTGTTGCAAATGGCAAGATTTGATTATTTTTCATGACTGAGTAGTATCCCATTTACTTCTTTATCCATTTATCAGTCAGTGGAAATTTGGGGACCTGGACCCTCTTTTTTTCCATATATATATATTTTATGATTTTATTTATTTATTCATGAGAGACACAGAGAGAGAGAGAGGCAGGCAGAGACAGGCAGATGGAGAAGCAGGCTCCATGCAGGGAGCTCGATGTGGGACTCGATCCCGGGACTCCAGGATCAGGCCCTGGACTGAAGGCAGCACTACACTGCTGAGCCACCTGGGCTGCCCCATATATATATATTTTTAATTGAAGTTCGATTTGCCAACATATAACACCCAGATTCTGTTTTGATATCTTTTTTTAAAGCTAAGTGTAGGGTCATTCATCTGTTCCACCTCCTGACCCCAGTAGAGTTATTCTTTAATGTTGTAAGCATGCAGCCCTCCTGAAAAATATATATTGTTGATCCTGGAATATTTAAGGTGAAGTCCCTGTGGAATTATACCTGTGTATATTGGCATATGAACAGATTTATAGTTTGGGTTTATTTTTATTTTTTCCAAATGCCCTAGATGAAAGAGCCTAGATAAACATAGAGTCTTTACAATGAGAAGAGAGAACCTAAAAGAATGGATCCATATGAATTACCACCTCTTGCATATGGCTGCACTCATTCACTCACAGTTGGTATTATATGATAGCGATTACGGATGATGATGCATTTTATTAAATACAGAGAGCACTGTGCCATTTCATAGGTTTATGAAGAAAAAAAATCTTTTGTGCCAGGAATAGAGAATAAATACCAGGAACAGCCAAGAAATGTTTTAACTAATTTCCTTTCAGGTTGGGAAAATAATTTTTGCATTTAATCCCTCGGGGAGAAAGCTCTTCAATAAATATAGCAATCTGTGGAAAATTAGGAGTTTAATAAGAGGCTTTTATATTGACTTTAATGCATTTACTTCTCCAATGTTTGCTACCTTCAACTATAAAGTTAAAATTAAACAATTTAACTTAAACTGAAAAGAGTCCCAATGGTATATAATCAATAATGCATTCCTTAAAGGCCTTAGAATGCCAAAGAAATATTTTTCAGTTGATGAAAGTAGAGGTGCCATAATTTCATTTAAATATCCAGGATGTAGAAGAAGGGTAAGAGCCCCTGGAAGGCCACGATGTCTCCCCCAATCTTGCAGTTAGTCTGTACCCAGACTGCCCTGGACAGATAGAGGATTCTGAGAATTGACAGATACGATTACATAAGCTGACAGGGGACTCCTTCCTTGCCAATGAGCACTTATATAATGATCCCGTTTGGCTACATCAGATAGAATGAGGGCAGTTTTGCTCCCAAGACAGGGCCGAGAACATGCAAATAGAGTCACACCAAGAAGATCATAGAAGTAGTGGTACCTAGGCTGGGCGACAGAACCCATGCAGCGGTTCTGGGTGGCTTGGGAAATTCTCCATTTGCTCTGCTCCTGTCCTTCCTGATCCTTGATCTATAAAGCTTTGGAGTAAAATAAAACTGTGATTGTGTTTCTTCCCTTTTACTTTTACAAAAATCTTTGGATGAATAAGAAGGATATACAGATAGGAATTCTCAGCAAAAAGATGAGCAGGTTTTTTTGGGGGGGAGGGGGTTGAGATATAATTAACATAGACTCAGATGGATAAGTCTTAAGCATTAGATCAACAAGTTTTGGAAAATGTATGCAATTTAGTAAGTGACAAATCAAGATATGGAATATTTCCATCACCCCAGAAAGTTCCCTTCTCCCCCTTTCCGGTCAATCCCAGAGGCAATTACCATTCTAATTTCTGTCACCACACATGAGTTTTGTGTGTTCCTAAGAATTTTAAGTCTTGGAGAAAAACCAGTTTTCAAAGGCGTCATAGAAGTGTATTTTAGTGTATTAAAACACTGCTTAATATATTTTTTATATAAATTTATTTTTTATTGGTGTTCAATTTGCCAACATATAGAATAACACCCAGTGCTCATCCCATCAATGTCCCCCTCAACACTGCTTAATATTAAAAGCTTCCTACTACTTGACTGTAATTTTAAGGTGACAGCTGGCTGTAGATGTATATATATCTATGTCATTAGTCAGTTGACCTTTAAAAAAATATCACAGAATAGTTAGTGGGAAAGGTATCTTTACGTTCTTTGATTGCTTGCATCCCAGAAGTGATCATGCACAACTGCTGTTCTTGACTTTTTTTTTCCCTTTTCAGACTCTAGATTGCATGAAGCCTTTACGCCCCTATGAGTCCTTTGACACCCTGAAGCAGTTCCTTGAGTATGATAGGAAGGTTTTACGTTTCTTCTGCCTATGGGACGACTCAGCTACCCTGTTTGGGGACCGAAGGGAGCTCATTCTGCATTACTTTCTGTCTGATGATACCATTGAAGTCAAAGAAGTGATGCCACATAACTCAGGCCGGGATGCTATGTCATTATTCCTCCAGAGGAGAAAGCTACCCAAGGTGAGCAGCAGACCCAGAACCCCTTCCCGAGTTTACCTGTGGGCTGAGAGACTCTCGCCACTCACTGTCCAGAATGTTATGGGTTATGACTATGTCATGACTATGTGTCACTTATCATATATGAGTACAGGTGTTTAAGAAACCTTCATTTTGTGCTATTAATACACATCTATGAAAGTACCATAGAGGATATGACAAATCAGGGTTGGAATATTCTGGGTTTAATCAAGGCAAGTAAAGGAAAAAAGTGAAATGCAAGAGAAAGTGCATATTCATCGAGTTCATAATCAGTCTTCTGAAAGTAAAAGATTCTCTAGTTAATTGTTTGTGGGGCACCTGGGTGGTGCAGTCAGTTGAGTGACTCTTGGTTTCAGCTCAGGTCATGATCTTGGGGTCCTGAGATCAAACCCCATGTCAGGATCTGTGCTCAGCGCAGTCTGCTTGAGATCCCACTGCCCCTGCCTCCATAAATACATAAATAAATCTTAAAAAAAAAAACTGCTAATGCTCTTGAGTAGTGCCCTGGCCTCTGGCCTCTGGCCTCTAAAACCTACTGAGGAGATAGCAGTGGTTTTGGTCTGGGTTGTGAATGTACAAACACACATAGGCACACATGCACACACGCACCCCTGTAAGTGTATGTACAGGAATGACTCTTAGGAGAGTAGCCACCAGTCATTAACTAGTCACTGGCTTGCGTCAATGACAGCTTTTACATTTTTCTTACTATTAAAAGACAGTTGTGAGACTGATTTCTACATGTTTATGGCCATTTGAGAGCTAAGTAACTTGAGTGCAGCAGAAACAGCACAGAGACTAGAGGACCTGGGTTGGAATTATGGGTCTGCCACTTAAAAGCTGTGTGACCTTCAGCAAATCACATAACTTCTCTGAGTGTATTTCCCTATCTTTAAAATGCTGTTAACAGAGTATCTCTCTGGAAGTAACTGCAAAAGCTAAATGGGATAATATAGTAAAAAACAAACAAACAAAAAAAAACAAAAAAAACCCCACTAAGAACCTATGAACACTTAAAAAAAACAAAGGTCTTTTCACAGCTCTGTGTTACATTTCACTTGTTATTTGGATAACATTTTTTAACATTCTTCTTTCTGCTACTGAGGAGGTTACCAGAACACTCATTTCTGATTCAAATGACTGATGGTTACTTGGTCCTCACAGAAGCTCTCCCAGATTCTCTGAGCCCACCACCAGAAATCTTACTGTGCTGCCTGGGCTGAGGGGAGGAGGCAGGATTTGTCCCAGAGGGGGTTCTGAAGTATGCACAGCAGGTGGCCAGGAGGGGAAGCCTGTTTTTAGAATGGCTTTGACCGATACGCTAATTATAAAATAATAATGATGCACCTGACATTTGCAGTGTGTCTTGGTATCAGTTGCCTCATTTATTCATTCTTTCAGCAAATATTTATCAAGTGTCAACTGTGTGCCAGCTCTGGGGTTAGAGTAAAAAGGAAAATGGATTAAGTCCGCTTCATGGAATACATTCTCACGGGGGAGAGGAAAAATAGCAGTAGGTATTCCCTTGACACTCAAACATACTTTGAGAAAACAAGGAATCAGGACTATTATTGCAGCTAGCTGACAAAAGTGAAGTTCTCAGAAGGTAAATATCAGGCTCCAAGTCCTGTAGCCAGTAAGTGGCAAAGACAGAATTTGCTCCAAGTGTACTGTTTTTCTGTTACATGGCTTACTTATACCCCACACTTCATGAATTCACACATTTGAACTGGCATTTTATGTCACACGTATCAGGGATGATTCAGATTTCTCATCTGTATGTGATAAACTGATCACTATTGACTCACACAAGTCAGTTAGGATATTTCCTGCAGCTCATGCAACTGCTAGGACCACCTCTAGTGCCCAGAACTGAGGAGTATCCTGGATTGCTCTGGGCCACGGTTTCTGGTAGAGGCTGCCTGCACTTTTTTTTCCCCTGCCCCACTGAGTAACTTCTGTTGGCCCACTAGTGCTTCCTTGAGCTCAGGATTGGGCAGGATGCTAAACTGAGTAAAGAAGGCAAGGCATGGTTTCCTCCTCGGGTCATTTCGTAGTTCAGTGAAGAGAAAAGATGTCTGCTTATATGAGGCATTTAGAGAACCACCAGGAGTGGTTTAACCGTGTGGTAGGTGCTGTGCAGGTGTGGACTGGGGACAGGCCAGGAGGATGGGAAGGGTCACAGGAACGATGGGCCTTTATCACAGCCTCGAAGGATGATTGTGGAAGTATAGGGAGAGGGAAATGGAGTATGATGGCAGAGAAGAACCCTATTAGGGGCAGGGTAACCAATTCCCTCTACCCTTCTGGGCTCTCGGCTGAGACCACCTCCCACCCCCATAATAAAAAATTAAGAAGTGAAAAACCAACAAATGCTGAATTACATGCATACCTCCTGTATACATGAGAGAGACTCAGGAAAATGGAGTAACTCCCTGAAATGGCCCAAGCTCTACCTCCTTAAATACCATCGCCAGCTAAAGATGAAACAAGCTGCCAGGGGAGGTGGGAAGAAGGGTAGTTATAGGGGGTCACCAAGAAAAGCACAGTAAACAAAAGTAAGGCTGTGATGCAGATTTAGGTTGTCATCTTTTCCACTAATCAGAGGTCTTAGAGATCTCAAGTCGTCTTTCTTTTCGTGGTACACAGAGGGAGACACTCTTATAAATTTAGATTTCCTTTATCCATGTAAATGTCTTTTACAGAAGAGTATTTCAGCTTCTTCCATGTCTGTTGTTTCTTAAAAAAACCCAGCACACCCAAGAGGCCTATTTTGGGGTGGTGTGTTTGCTCCCCTTCACATACAATGCCTATTTCCCACTTGAGCCCCTCACCATGATGGTTTTTGTGATTAGTAGGCCATCTACCAGACCTTGTATGGATTTTGTCTTCCAGTATGGCCCACCTGGAGTCTGTCAGCCAGGCCAGGTAACAGATCGAACAGTTCTTAATATTTATGGTGGCTTGAAAGAGAATCGAGTGGATGGCTACCTGTTGGATAAATACAAGGTGAGGAACCTTCACATTTCGTTGCTGCTTCCAGAGTGACTTTCCTGGAACGTGAAATGTGCAGTGTGAGTCACAGATTGTCTTCTGAGATTAACTGTGAATGAAGTTAACGAATACATAAATGCACACATTGTACTGCTGGCTGTCAACACTAAACATGCTTAAGTGCTTGCTGTTTGCAAGCACTATACGACTAAAAGATTTTCCAAATGTTGACAGCAACTAGTTGTCTTGGTTTGATTTAAAAAGTTCTGTTATAAATGATATAAGTGAGTGGGTTTTTTTAGCAATTTTTTGGGGGGGAAGGTAATGCCTGGGTCTTTGGAGGGTCTATGATGCCAATACTTTGTTCCTTTGTTTTTATTAGCTAGGAAAATTAGATCAAGAGTTTTACAAAGATAGTGACCTATTCATAGGAGCCACCATCAATGTATGGGGAAGGAAAGTACTTCTTTGTGACTGTGATGAATTTACGAAGACTTATTATAAGACGAAATATGGAATTGGTGAGTGATACATATGTACATTAGAAAATAATATTTAAAATTTAGAATCTTTATTCCCTACTTAAAATTTTGCTTTTGAGTTTTAAATGCTCCTAAGAGCTACCATTTATTGAGCATTTGCTCTCTGTTGGACATTTGTTGTCTTACTCGTTACTAACAACGACCCGAGGCTTATTCATTATTCCCATTTTTGAGATGAAGAAACTGAGGCTTAAGAGGGCTAACTTGTCAAAGATTATGCAGTGAGTAAAGGGTGAGCTGAGATTTGAACTTGTCCGCCTGATGCCAGAGGCTTCTGTTTTCCTTTATAAAAGCCAGCCTCCCACCTTACTGCAATATAGGGTCAGTGTTTTCTGGTTGAGCGACTGAAATGGGAATCTGAATGCTTTTCTTTTCACTGAATTCTTGCTAACTACAATGGATATACTGTGTCTTTGAGTTCTCTGGGGGAATTCTCTTGTGCCAGTTTGCTCTACCTTTTTCTGATGAAGCCCTGCTATGTTTCCAGCTTTTCTCTCTTCTTAGGTATTCTATTCAGATGAGTCCAGTTCAGAATGAAAACAGGTGATTTATTAAAAACCTACCAGGCACAGATTATTGTGGTAGGACTTAGGAGCTACAGAGTCAAAGAGTTTCTTAGGTGGGAAGGAGAACAGAAACCTACAGCACATTGGATGGTGTTATGGGAATCATAGAAGCAGGGAAGGATCTGATACGAAACCTGAAAAACGAAACCTGAAAAACAAACCCTTCATTTGTGAAACCTGCCAGCCAGCTCTGCCCTCATCCTGGGCCCTGCTCCAGGCACCTGCTGGTGCTAGGCTAAGTACAGGCTGGTGGGACTTGCCAACCTCCCAGGTTGGGATTTGGCTGGGGTGGGAGTGCTGCTTACTCCTGCACTCCTCTCTGAACATTGGAGTGTTCATATGAGCACACTTCCCTGAGGGATGAGATAGAAGCCAGAAGCAACCAAAGCTTCTTAAAAGATAAGGTGCTTTTTCTCTAGAATGAGATGAGCACCTCTTGTGTTTCGGTGTCCCATTAGTATTCCTGGCTTCCTGGGAATCTCTCTCTCTCTTTTTTAAAGATTTTATTTGTTCATTGATTAAGTGAGTGATTGCACAGGGGGAGTGGCAGAGAGAGAGAGGGAGAGAATCTCAAGTAGGCTCCATGTCAGTCGGAGCCCAATGCAAGGCTAGATCCTAAGACCCTGAGATCACGACCTGAGCTGAAACCAAGAGTCAGGTACTTAACCACCTGAGCCACCCAGGCACCCTCCCTCCTGGGAATCTTTACATCACGGGAGAAAGCAGAGCACACACAAAGGATTGGAATAAAGAAGACTTTCAATTTCACTCCCTTTTTTTAAAGATTGTATTTATTCATGAGAGACCCAGAGAGAGGCAGAGACCTAGTCAGAGGGAGAAGCAGGCTTGCCATGGGGAGCCCGAAGTGGGACTCGATCCTAGGACCCTGGGATCATGACCTGAGCCAAAGGCAGATGGTCAGCCACTGAGCCACCCAGGTGACCCTCACTCTTTGGTTCATTAAGGGAAGTTGTTCCATTGCATCTGTATGGCAGATGCGTTAAAATACGTGGGCCTTGTAGGTCCACATTGGTGGTCTCTTATTTTCTAACATTTATCCTCTTTCGTGGACACAGTTGGGAATACTAGTTTTGGGGACTGTGAACAAGAGGCAGCCAGGAATGTGCATGTGGTAGCTATTATAGAGAAGTTGCTAGTGGGCTATATAGGTCTTTGGGAGGGAGAATTTGGTTTTTAATAAATGTCAATACCTGTTCAGAGTAAATAAGTTGTCAGTACAGACTTAAAATTTGAAAAAAAAAAAAAAAAGAAAAGATAAGGGAACTGAAAGTATGGACTCAAGTCATACTGAAAGATGATCATAACATAAAGGATGGGGCAAAGTTTCCAAAACATCATGTGATCCCTTCAATGGAGAGCCCAACATTTGGTCCATGATTGTCCATCACCTTGATTTTGAGAATATAAAGGTGGCATTTGGGAAAATGAATATGATGATGGTGAGACATGGTACATTGTTAGTCTCTTAACAGGTTTGCAGGGAAGTTGCAGAGGCAGAGTGAATTCAGTGGCATACTCTAAATCTAGCCATCCTCAGCAAATGAATCCGCTTCACATGCCCAAGGATCCATTTGTGTTGAGCCCTAGTGTTTAATTCCTTTCTGCTACCTTCTTTTGTTCACTCTATAGGATTATGTATTATGTAAAAAAAAAAGTGGTTTGTGCCTTTAAAGCTAATATAACACGAGCATTATGCATTTAAACAGAAAATTATGCAAATGCAAAATTATGATGCATTTTATAGTCACGCTGACTTTTTAGATTTCTCATAACATATGTTAAAATATTCCATTTAACAGACACTATTATTACACAACATTTCTTAAGTAACAACAGTGTACTTAATGTAAGTAATGACTAGAAATTACATCCGTGATGCAGCGGAGGCGGGGGGTGGGTGGGTTGTGAATCCGTGTTCCCTGATAATCTTTACGTTGCCATTTCTGACTTTTTGGTAAGGTTAAATTAATGTACTTAATGTTACTTAGATACAGTTACTTCTGACATTTTAATTTTTATTTAGACTTCATCTGCTTCTATAAATTCATCAGACCAAATTTTATACATCATACTTGGGTACATTGGAGCTCAAACCAGAACAAATTCCTGCTAATAACTGCAGTCCCATTTCCTTCCGTGTCAGTAATTGTGGTCAGTAGAATACCTAGTGTCTCCACTCCGCAGCACCACAGGAAGGAGATGACAGGTGCTAACCACACAACTAGGGACCTCCTAAGGGGAAGCCAGTGGGGAAGATTCATAAATGCAGCCTTCGTGCTTTTTCCAAGAGGTATTGGTACCCTGTTGTAAAACCCAGTTTGTCTCCTAAGAAAGATAAGATTTTTTTTGTGTGTTTAAGGATTCCAAGGAGAAAGCAATTCCATAGACTTCTTGCACAAAACATTCCAATGTGACTCTCCCCCCTAGGTCACTTGGCCTTCCTGCTGGCCCTGGCTCACCTGCTGGGCTGTAGCATGTCACTCCTTCATTATTTCATGTGGATGAACACGGACTGGCAGATGGAGGCCTGTTGGACTTTCCTGTAGCATAAAGGTTAGAAAAGGCTCCAGGGGCTCCAGCATGTGTTTCTTTCACTGAAGGAATGGGGACGTGAATGTAAAATGTTCTTACCTTAGAACTACTGCCTTGGATTATTATTTCTTTACTATAGCAGAACTTGCTATCATCTATTCTTAGTGGCTGGGAACCAAACTAGTAAAAGACCAGCCATTCTCACTGCTCTTGAATACTTATTAGGCTATACTGACATTAAGGATGAGCAAATTCTTTTAAAAAAAATGATTTTATTTATTTATTCATGAGAGACATAGAGAAGCAGAGACATAGGTAGAGGGAGAAGCAGGCTCCCTGCAGGGGAGCCTGATGTGGGACTCGATCCCAGGACCCCAGGATCAGGACCTGAGCCCAAAGCAGATGGAAGAACAAAATTCTTAAATCATCTTTAATTTTGTGATGTTATTTCTGGCCTCTTGATGAACTCTGAACTCTTGGTGCTGGAAGCAGTGGGACATCCAAGATAAGAGTTTTAATGATCATCTGAGCAAATTAGCTATCTTAGGCTGCAATAATGGAGTAGACTTTGCCTCTCGTTGCACCACATGACCCCAATGGATCTAACATTTTTTCCTCTTTTTCTTCCCTTATGAAGTACAGAGGATTGAGGAATGGATGATCCCTAAGGATGTTCTAGCTAGAGCTCAAAAAGTGTGTGATTCACTAATTATTTGACCCAGAAGTGAACATCTGACTCAAATCATTTGACCTGGGTATATTGGGTACAAGCAGAAAGGGGGATAACTTTGATATTAATGAACTTAATGAAGCTTGAGCTTTAGGGTTCTTCCTTTGCAGGAGCCCCAGTCAAAGGCCCTGGATCTGATTTTGTCATAATAATTTGGCATTCTTTGTGTTGAAGATTTCCTCCCAAATTATGTTATAGGCTCTAGACCTCTCCAAGTCCGGGTCCATATCTGGGTTACTAGAATATACAAGATGAACGTTGAGGTGATGGAAGGCTTTCTCCAGCACTGTTTCCAACTGAGATGGCAAATATTAGAAGGGGCATTAAGATTCCTTTTATTCCTTTTATTTTTATTTTATTTTTTTTGTTTTTTTTTTTTTAAGATTCCTTTTAAAAACCTAGCACCTTTCTGTAAATTTGTTGGAATCTAGTTAATCGTGGATAGACAATGGTATATATGTTTTTGCAAGTCACTGGGAATTAGAGGAATCAAACCATTGGAAAGACAGATGTGTCTCAGGGTTCAGCAGAATGCTGCTGGAGAAGATGTTTGGGAAGATGCTGTGTATAAACACACATAATTTTTCACATAGCCAACAAATGGTTTTTAATACCTGAAGCATGCAGGATGCTGGGATGATGGAAAACCAAAGGCAGGAAACATTCTGGTGCAAGCCTGAAGCCTTGCGAATGTACACAGTTATCCAGATTTCTCTGGATCTTGGGCCAGAGGATCCAAAAAGATGTACGTGGTACAAAAAAGTCAAGCATGATGGAGTGGGACAATTCTCGGCTTTTATACACTAGATGGCACTGTGGGTGCAGAGGAAAACTCTAAATTGGTTCTTTTGTTACTTAAATCTGTTGCAAAAATTATGTAGTTAAGAAAACAACACTGTTATAAAACCTGTAATTTGACGGGGAGGTATAGAATGCATTCTTAATTACTTCGTGATTCAGTATGTGTCTTCTTTTGGTTACACTGTTCAGATTAGTATGGAGAGAGTTGTGTGTGTGTATATGTCCCCTGTCATAAGAAACGGATCATGGCCCAAATAATTTCCTAATAATCATGTGGAGCTTTCCCTGCCATCCTATGGTCCTTTACCTGAAATGAAGGTTCCAATCAGTGGCGTGTTTAATTTAATGGTCAGCAATGATAGGGTCTGCTGTAGTTCAAGCCTAATTCCAAGATCTGAACTTTCCTCTTCATTACCAAGGTTTTAATTGCCACAAAAATAGCAAGAGGGGAGGCTCTCAAGTCACTTCTGTATTGGCTGCCTGGCTGCTCCCTTTCACTGAGCCAGTGAGAAATCTTTGATGGCATTCTCTCTGCCAATATGTCTTCTGTGAACGGTTTCTGTTAGGGTAGAACAATACTCTTTTGGGGATTATGCTTGAGGGGATTTCGTGCAAAGGCTAAGAAATAAGGAAGTCTAAGGAAATGCAAAAGTTGAAAATGTCTTCCAATCAGAGTTAGAAATAGCTTCAAACCCTTTGCCTTTCTTCGATCCAGCAGTAAAACAAAACAAAACAAAAACAACAAACATGCACAAAAAACCCCTCAATTTTAAGAATTAGGTTGCCTTGGATGACAAACTGATGCACGTTTCCAGTTACAGAGGTGTGCTCTAAATCTGTACTCTTGATTCGGTTAGAACTTTGACAGAGGAAAAGGAAATCTTTGTTCATATGGAACTACTCTTGAGTCACGAATGGCAGCACCTAGGGGACACTCAAGGTTGGAGAAGTAGAAGTTCGATTCCATGAGTTGTCTTGTGTTTTGCTTTCGGGAAGATCCTGCCATTTTCTTTGCCCTTTGGATAAACATAAGTAAGTGACTTGGAGCCATTGGTTCAACATGCTAGTCGCTCTGGAGAGCATACACGCTTCTCAAAGATTATACAGCCTCACAAATGAGGGCCTGAAAGCTCCCAGGCTGTTACATAAATGTCCTCAGCTCCCTGTCCATCTCTCCCTCCTCGCAGATGAGAAGTACGTGAAGAAAATCAATAGTATTTCCAAGTAACACGCCCTTTGAGTGAGTCGGCAGAGGTGATTTTTAAAGTTTCGTGTATTTGTTATCGGTTTTATTTTTGTTTTTTGGGCGGGTTTTGGGTATTTTTGCTTTGTCACATTTTAGTACAATTTCCGTCTTTTCTTGGACAGTCACAAGAGCAACCTGGAGCGGTGGCTGGTGAGAGGAACTTTTAGTTTTGTTTTGTCACTAGATGGGGAAGTGCCATGGCCTGGCGTTGAGGTAGAGGAAGGAGAGAGGCCTGAAAAAGTGGACACAGGAGGGAGGGGACAGTGGATGGGGAAGGTAAAGGCAAAACAGTCAGGAATCAGTCCTGTTTAGAAAGGAATTTGATTAGTGGGTGTTGGCTGAAGTTAGGAGAGGGCTGGGTCGCAGGTTAAAACAGGCTATGGGTGGCAAAAGGTTCCAAGTTTGAATTTTCGTTATCATTGGGAAAATCAGAAAAGAACGAAAAATAGTCAGACATGGGGATGTGATGACAAAAGAGAAATGTTTACTTATTTGACACAGGCAGTTTCTTTTTTTTTCCTTTCTTTCTTTCAAACCAATGGCGATTATTGAGTGAGTTCTGTGGTTTTTATAAACATGATTGAAACCTACCCTCACAGGGTTTTGCTGTGTTTTGTTTGAAAGAGTTTAAAATAGTCCACACAAAGCTCTCCATGTCCATCTTGAAAACATAACAAACCTTTCAAAACAGCCACAATCAGGGCAAAAAAAAAATATTGACGTTTCATTTGCCTTTGTTTTGTTATAGAGAACTTTACCTCGATTCCATGCAAGGCTCCACCTCTTCCAAAAATAGAAAGGAAATTTCCACCTTACACCGGCTTTGGTTCTGAAGAGGATTCTCTCCGTTCCTGTATAGGCCTCGTGCCCACACCTCATCAGAGGGACTTCAAGAAGTTCATGGAAAAAGACAGGTGCTTGAGGGAACCGTGATACCAGTCTGATCTTTCCCAAATGCGTTCAGGGTTTATAGTGTAGCCCTTGTGGCCGAAGACATGACACTCAGCTCGTATAATTAAAAGTCCAGGCACATACCATTATAGCTTTTTAATGAAATTGATTAACATACAAGTATTAAGAGGTCCTCAATTGAATGGTTATTTTATTTATTTTTTGTCCCAGTTTCATTGAGGTGTAATTGACCTATAACATTATGTTATCTTAAGGTGTGCAACCTGACTGGATATGTATACATTTTGAAAAAACGATCACCACTGGAAGATTAGATCACATCAGTCACTTCACTTAGTTAGGATTTTTTTTCCTTTTGTGATAACTTTTAAGATCTACTCTCTCAGCAACTTTTAAATATACAAGAGAGTATTGTTAACCACAGTCACCATGTTGTACGTTAAACCCCTAGGACTTCTGATTTTATAACTGGCAGTTTATACCTTTTGATCCCCTCTACCCATTTGCCCACCCCCTACCCCCACCTCTGGCAGCCACCCATCTGATCTGTTTCTGTGAGTTTGGTTTTTTGAGATCCCACATGTAAGAGAGATCATACAGTATTTGTCTTTCTCTGACTTATTTCACTTAGCATAATGCCCTCGAGGTCCATTTATGTTGTCACAAATGGCAGGATTTCCTCCTTTTTTATGTTTGGATAATATTCCTTTGCGTATGCGCATGTGGCATCTTCCATATCCATTTATCTGTTGCTAGACGCTTAGGTTGCTTCTATGTCTTGGCTATTGTGCGTAATGCCGCAGTGAACACGGGTGTGGGTATGTCTTCGGGACAGTGATTTCATTTCCTCTGGATATATACCCAGAAGTGGAATGGCTGGATCATATAGTGGTTTTAATTTTTTCAGGAACCTCCATACTGTTTTCCAAAGTGGCTGCCCCATGCATTCCCACCAACAGTGAATGAGGGTTCTCTTTTCTCCACTTTCTTACCATCGATTTGTTATTTTATTATTTTTATTTTTTAAAACACGAATTTGCTCGCCATCCTAATGGCACAGGAGCCATGCTAATCTTCTCTGTATTATTCCAGTTTTATTTTATTTATTTATTTATTTTTAAAGATTTATTTATTTATTTATTTATTTATTTATTTATGATAGAGAGAGAGAGGCAGAGACACAGGAGGAGGGAGAAGCAGGCTCCATGCTGGGAGCCCGACGTGGGACTCGATCCTGGGATTCCAGGACCGCGCCCTGGGCCAAAGGCAGGCGCCAAACTGCTGAGCCACACAGGCATCCCCTTATTCCAGTTTTAGTATATGTGCTGCTGAAGTGAGCACTTGAGTGATTATTTTAATGTGTAATCTGGAAGCCCTGAAAGTTTTATTATCCCCAAATTATGTTGCCTTTCCATACACATATCTCCTTAAGATGGTCCCTAGGAAGTGGTATAGAGTAGGGGTCAGTAAAATGTTTTGTTATGGATCAGATCATAAATATTTTTGGCTTTGTAGGCATTGGGCCTCTGTTACAACCACCTAGCTCTGTCATCATAGTGTGAAAGCAGCCAAAGAGTCCATAAACAAATGTGTGACTGTGTTCCAATAAAACTTTGTTTATGGACATTGACATTTGAATTCCATACAATTTTTTACACATCACAAAATAATATTCTCTTGATGTTTCCCAACCATTCAAAAACGTGAAAGCCATTCTTAGCTCATAGCCCAGACAAAACCAGGTGGCTGGCCATATTTGATCCACATGCTATAGTTTCCTACCCTTGGTATAGAGGCTTTAGTGACTCTTAAGTATTTTTCAGAATAATACTTGACAATTATTGTTTTCACTTGAGAGGTTTGAGTTTAGTAACCATAGATTATTCCTATGGCTGAATATAATTTCAAAAGATGGACTTTCAAAGGTATTCCTCATATATACAAGGAAAAATCTGCTGCTCCATCATGTGTATAGAATGTGGGCACTACCCATGGCTCCTTTTTATTTCTGCAGGGAGAGCAGACCCTGGAGAAGTTAAGTTGGGGAAAAAGTGGTGGGAGAATGTTGCAAACATTTGAATAAGATGCGGGCTAAACATCGAAGTCCTATGCGAGGGGAAATACTGAATCAGGAGAACTGGTGATGAAAAATGATAAAGGAAACATGTAGTAAGACCAGAAGAAAGAGATGAAAAAGCCTCCAGAATTTGATAAAGTTAAATGGGATCAGATACAATTGTAGAACATTTTGACGTAGACAGAAGAAGAGTTTTGCTCTATTTGTAAAAGTGGTGAAAACATATTAAGAATTATATAGAATACATAGAAGGTTGTCTTGGCCATGACATGAAGGCTTTTGCCTTTTTTTTTTTTTAAGATTTTATTTATTTATTTGACACAGAGAGCTCAAGCAGGCAGAGTGGCAGGCAGTGGCAGAGGGAGAAGCAGGCTCCCCACTGAGCAGACAGCCTGCTGTGGGGCTCAATCCCAGGACCCTGAGATCATGACCTGAGCCAAAGGCAGATGTTTAACCCACTGAGCCACCGAGGTGCCCCTGGCTTTTGCCATTTTAAGAAATAATCCTTGGGGCGCCTGGCTGGCTCAGTTGGAAGAGCATGTGACTCTTGATCTCGGGGATTGTAGGTTTGAGTCCCATGCTGGGTGTAGAGATTAGTTAAAAGGAAAATATTTTTTTAAAAAATCCCTTATTTTTAAGGATTTTAGAGTTCTGTTTTTTAAGTTGTAGAACTGATGGTTCTACAACTGGTTAGAAATACTGCTACTTGTGCCTCATCCTAGACCTGTTAAGGCAGAAACTCTGGGGGTGGTAGGACCTGTACTGTGTTTTAATCAGCCTTCCAGGTGGTTTTGATGCACACCGGGCTTTGAGAACCACTAATTCCAATCACAGAAGAGGGACACTAACTCATACTCAATCCTCCTTACAGATAAGAGTTTACAGGGCAGGACTTCTGATGGATACTTTTCACTAACTGCTGCTTTTTAGGGCAGCCACCCGAAGGAGGCAGGCAAGAAGAATGTCCCTATTGTAAAAGGAGAGGGAATTTTTCTTATAAGTAAACAAGATGAAATATGATCTAGGGTGTTGCTCCTGGAACCCCGGGAAGGGGGGAACAGCTCCTTGTGGGTCGTTGCCTTTAGTCTCTCTTTCTGTCTACACCACATCAACTTGCCCACAGGACACTGACTGTAGACAGCATTCCACCTTCTTGTCCTGCTGCCCTGGCTGGGCCATTGGTGGTACAGGCACAAATGTGTCTAATTTTGGTTTTTTCTGTCCACTGCTTGTTCCATGCTAGGAATACACTTCCCTCAAGCTCCTCCTACACAGTGACCTTGTTTCCATAGTAACTGGCACATTCAGCTGGAGATTTACACATGAGTGTGAATAACTCAAGGTTTTAAAACTGTGAGAACCTAAGGAAGATGATCTCAGAGAGCATGCAGAAATGGGTTCTTAATGCAAGTACACTGTGGATTGAGATGTACGGTTGTGTGTGACATATGTTGGTTATATGTACGTTGCTGTTAAAAACTTCCTGGGTACTAACTGTTGTATGAGGTTAATGGTGATCAACTTTGAATCGTTTGAGGAGGAAATAGTTCCAAATTAGAGCACATCAGGTTTTTGATGGAACAAAGGCCTTCATCTTCTGGGTACAAATTCACTGTGGTGGCCTGCTGAGCAGATTGTCTAGTCTGACTTGGGAGAACCAGAATATCTTTTCTGGCTGCACTGGTGGAATTACTTTGTTCTGTGTGTACCCATAGTACTCTACTGGTCATACCTTTAGGAGTAGTAGTAATAGTAGTAGTAGTAATAGTAATAATATTACCACTACTAACAAGCAGTTTATGGTTATGGTGTGCTAACTACTTTATGATACTTGAGCTCATCTATTCCTCAAAACAATCTCATAAAGTAAATAATACTGTGGTACCCATTCCTCACATGAGGGAACTGGGGGGTCAGAGATGATACGCAATTTGCCTGAGCTCACACAGCTAATTTTTAGTTGAACTAGAATTTGAACCCAGAAAGGCCTGTCTCTTGGAGCTTACTTTCTTGCCACAGAGCCTGAACTTCCCACAGTGTATGGCAGTTACTTGTTTATGTAATCGTGGTGTTCCCCTGGTTCAAGAGCACCATGAGGGCAGGGACTGGCTCTGCTGTGTCCCTCAGAGTTAGAACAGCGCTGGCTACCTTCTTGGAGCTCATTAAATATTTTGTCCAAGAAGAGAAGCAATGGATAAATAAGTAAGCAAATAGAATAAGCTTCACCCTTCTCATTCTTATGGATAGAAGAGACAGATGACTTCCCACCAGGAAGGCTGTTATCCCAGAGTTGTGCTATTCATAGCTATAGAGCATCCAAAAATTCATGGTTTAATCTTAATCTCTGCCTTGCTTCAGATGTTGTCTACCTGCTGTCACCATCAGTCATGCTGTTTTCTCTTAAAAAGTTTTTTTTTCTCATCCATAAAAATAAGCCTTCATCTCTCTTCCAACCACAAGAATACAGCTCTTGCTGTTTTTGTGGTCTTCAGGGGTTACATAGCCCTGAGCGAGCCATTCATTTTCTTAGTCAACAAATATTCACAGAGTACTGTGAATACCTGTGTGCTGAACACATCTAGGGGCTTGAGATCCATCAGTGAATGAAACAGACACATAACCCTACTCTCATAGAACATACAGTCTGGCTGGGGGAGGCAGACAGTGCATGCTACAGATAACACCTAAGGGCATTCCAGAAGTATGGAGAAGTGTGAGAAGAATAAGGAGGATCTGGCAGGGCAGGGCTGAGGAACACCCTCGGTTTCATTTTTAAAAATAGTGTGGTCTGGATGGACCTTAGCAAGGAAAGGAAACCTGTTGTAGGCAGAAGGAGCAGTTGGTGTAATGGTCCGGAGCATGAAGCAGGCCAACATGGGTAGAAGACGTGAGTAAAGGGCAACAGAAACAGATTAGGAGAGGTAGTGGGGGATCAGATGCTACAGAGGCCTTGAAGACCATTTTAAGGATTCTTTTGACTTTGAGTGATGAGTGGAGCGGTTGAGAAAGACAATGATGGGAGTTAGAACTAGTTCAGAGACTACTACAGTGGTCCAAGAGAAAAGTTAGGATGACTTGGATCTGGGTGGGTGCTGTGAAAGCGATGACACATAGCAGATTCTGGAACTATTTTGAAGGTCGAGCTAATGGGATTCCCTGACAGCTTTGGACATGAAATCTGAAAGAGAGGCATTAAGGATGACTCCCAAGGTTTTGGCCTGAACAGCTGGAAGGATAGGGTTGCCGTCTATGGAAAAGACTGTAGATAGGGCAGGTTTAGGGGCACCTGGGTGGCTCAGTGGAGCATCTGCCTTTGGCTCAGGTCATGATCCTGGGGTCCTGGGATCAAGCCCTGCATAGGGCTCCCTTCTCAGAGGGGTGCCTGCTTCTCCCTGGGCCCCTCCCCCTCACTCATGCTCGCTCTCTCTCTCTCTCTCTCTCTTAAATCTTAAAAAAAAGCAGGTTGGGGCAAGAACAGAAGTTTAATTTGGGCACAAGTGAAGTGTGAGATGTCTATTAACTATCAGATGGAAATACTGAGTAGAGTTTGGGAGAAAGATCTGAGTAAGAAATAGAAGTTTGGAAGTCCTCAGCATGTAGGTGGTATTTAAAGGCTTTTTTTTTTTTTTTTTTGTATTTAAAGACTTGATCCTAGAAGAGATCATCAAGGGAGTGAATATACACTGAGAAGTGGATGACCAAGTGATTCTTTTGGAGTACTATGTTTATAAAACAACAACAACAACTCATGTATAAGTGGACCCAGGCAGTTCCTTGTGTTGTTCAAGGGTCAACTCTATGTCATAGTCAGTTATGACAAGTAGCTGTAGGTGTATGTGTTTGAACCTGTCACTGTCCCAGAAAGCCATATGGAGCGATATGAGGTGGTATAATAGGAACCAGAGAAAATGCTAGTTTTTTGAGTGTGAGGAGTATTGTGATAAAAAGAGAGTTTAGAGAATTTTGATATTAGCTTACTAGTCAAGGAAATAGCTGAAGATACTTGCAGTGTTTTTCAAAGTATGCTCCAGGGACCACTTCATCAGAATCTCCTGGGAGAGCTTATTAAAAATGCAGGTTTCTGGAGATGCAAGCTAACTACTGAATCCCTATCTCTAGGGGTAGGACTGGATTCTGTATATTTAACAAGTTCCCCAGGTGACTTTTAAACACAACAAACTTTGTGAACTGCTGCTCTAAGATTTTGTTTGAGTAAATTATTCCTGACTGACGAGCTCTCCAGAACACAAGACTTAGGTGAAAAAATGGCATTTTAAATGTGAAAAACCCATGCTTAACATACACACTTCCAAATGTATGTAAGTTTTAAGAAGCTACATTTACAGTAGTGTTCATGTGGCCTGATGTTAAATCTTCCTCAGTTGTTTCAGTGATATTTCTGGCGCCTGTGAAAGTTAATGGGTCCTTCTTGAGACAGGGGTTACCAAATCTGTTGCTTATAAATCCAGTTAAGTACCAGACAAGATGGCTGACAAGGTATAGCTGCCCCCATGCTTTCTGAGGTCTGTCTGAAGCCAGAGAAAGTAGGAACTAAGAAGACAGAGCTTGTGGAGCCCTGGCTGTTTTGCCCTCGGTTTTCTCTGAGGCTAGCCCCCCAAGCTGCTACTTTAAATCTCCCATGAGGCCTTAAACCCATGTAGCTGGGAATCTTGGCACCATGCTTTTTTAGCCCTACTTCCTTGGGCAGTTGGAGAGGGGGACAGAGAAAAGCAAGTCAGAAATACAGGTTCTGTTCTGTTTTGTTTTGTTCTTATTGTTGTCGTTTTGTTGTATTTTCATCGCTGTGACCACAAAGAAAGAATGAACTTAGGCATAGGAGAATCTGAAAGTGAGGGCCTCCCTGCTTTGAGTCGTGACAAGGAAGTGATGAAGTCCATGGTTTATTTTACTCTGTGCCTCCTTGGGGTAATGATTTTCATTACCAAAGCCCTCCCCACAGGTTTAGTATTTTACAAAGGCCACCATTTACTAGCTGATTTCCACAAGACATGCTTCTGCTGATGGACCATAAATTAATTTCTTCAGTGACCAGGCAGTCAACTTTGGGAACTTTGCATTCTAGAATTTGATCCCTTCTTCAATCTTTCAGGCTATTCTATTCATGTGTAGAATTCTGAGTGCAAATTTGAATCTATATGGATCTTCTAACCACTTCCTGCAAACATTTAGCGAGTATTTATAATGTAAAAAGTACTTTGTATCAGACAATGATTAATAAGGCACCATCCTTGCCCTGGGAAAACAGACCAGTAATAGCCACTCACAATATGGGTTATAAGTGCTATGAAGGAGTAGGTCTGTAATATTTAATACAGCATTTGAAAAGGAAGAAGTAATTTTTCTCTTAAAGAGAGTTGAAGGGATGCTGGAGAACGGGGGCGGGGTGGCTCAGGGAGGAGAGGATGTGGGGCTGGAAGGGAGCAAGGAAATGGGCCTGAGAATGTAGGAGGTGAACATGGGGGAAGTGGCTCCAGGCACCGGTGGGGCACATCCTCTTGCTGCTGGACCAGTAAGGGCCAGATGCCTGTCCTTCCTGCTGATGTGATTGTTGTGGTCGCTGACCAGCCTCGTGAGTAGGAAACAGCTGTTCGATGTAGCTGGTTTGAGGAGTGTGTTTATGACCTTTGTTTTGGGTACATTTTCCCAGTGGGTTACCCTGGACATCTAAAGAATAAGAGATATTTTAATAAACTGAGAATAACTCCTCTTCATGTAGATTTAGAGCCTTAAGAGGGTGGTTGAACTTTTTCAACTTTAGAGAGTGCACGCTACTATCTTAAAACCATAGCACACCTGGTGGGTAGGGGAGGTGGGGGAAATGGGTGAAGGTGTCAAAAGGTACAAACCTGCAGTTATAAAATAAATCCTGGGGATGTAATACACAGTATGGCGTTTATAGTTAGTAATACTGTATTGTGTATTTGAACGTTGCGAAGAGAGTAGATCTTAAAAGTTCTCATCACAAGAAGCAAAATGTATAACTCTATGTGGTAATGATGGATGTTAAATAGATTTATTTCAGTGATCCTATCGAATCATGTTGTACACCTGAAACTAGCATAATGTTGTAAGTCCGTTATACCTTAATGAAAAAAAAAAATAGCACACCTTTTGCAGGTTTTTTTTTTTTTTAAACATTTGTAATAAGGCTGTAACCCTCATTTCTCTTCATTTAGCTATGGCAACATAAGCAATACACTCCGGTTTTTTGCAAAACTCATCACACACAAATGTGCGGATGTGGACAGGATGTTTGTTATTTCATACTTTCTCAGTGATGACACGATCTCAGTGTTTGAACCTATAGAGAGGAATTCAGGTAAGAGACAGCTCTTACAGCAATTTTCTCAGAACAAGTAACTGTCTTTCTTTTGAAAGTTAGAGAGTGTGGTCTGATTTTATGGCCTAGATGACTAAGATGGTGGCTTTCTTTTCTCTTTTCTTTTCTCTTTTCTTTTCTTTCTTTTCTTCTTTTTCTTTTTTTCTTTTTCTTGTAACCACTGGAGTTCATTTTATAAAGATCTCTTAAATGGGAACCCAGACTTGTAAAATGATGAAAGAGGAACAGTTTGGTTGGCTCAGGGCTAAGGGACTCTGGATGCCTCCTCTTGGCTGTGGCCTCTGAGGTTCCTCTGTGGAATCCGGGGGTTTCAGAATCATGGTCTGTCTACCACCAGTTCCCTGCAAAGAGAGCAAGACAAAGGAAATCTCTATTTTGGATAGTACCACTTACAAAATGTTTCCTTAACTATAAGACAATCCCAGATTAACAAATTTTAATCTTCAGAGTCTGTATTCCTCTGGTTTGTCTGTCGAGGCTCATGCCAAAGTTCCAGCACTCAGGCCCACAGAATGCCTTGCTGTGGCGTGCCGATACAGTGGACGTTGCTGAGGAGAGCCATTGATTTTGACTTCCTGAATTATGGAACTTTAGGGCTCTGCTCTTTGTCCTGACATATTTAAGACTGTTGTCTGTGCTGAAGACACTTTTGGGAAGAATGGTCAGTGGTGTGCTGGTGAATTGGCTCTCTGAAAAAAGTTTTAAAAGCCCTGATCTATAACACTTGCCAGTTGTCACAGTGTAGATGCCTCACCATAGTCCATTTCAAGCAAGTAACACTAATGACTGGCTTGCAAAATCCCTAAAAATTTAGGTCAGCTCTTACGAGCTGATGGGAGCCACTCTGTGCACCTAAGTCAGGCTGCATAGTGATTTCAGTAATGAATCAGATCATAAAATATGAAATCAAATAGGAGTAAATAGAAAGTCATGCTCTTAAAGATCAAAAAATCAACTCTGGGAGTGCCTGGCTGGCTCAGTCAGTAGAGCGTGTGACTCTTGATCTCAGGGTCGTGTGTTCAGGTCCCATGTTGGGTGTGGAGCCTACAGGAAAAAAAAAATCAACTCTGTACATCTAAGAATAGGGAAAATTATGGCCAGATGACAGCCTTTATAAAACAAGGTGATAGAAGTCAATTACAAGCTTACTAGTAATAATAGCAGCCACGATTACGTATTGTTACCTTAGAAAAGCTTCATGACATTAAATTATGACATTAAATTTTGTGTTAGTGTAGATCCTCCAAGGGATGAGCTCCAAGATGGGACTGAATATACAAAAGATGCATTAGGGAAAATGTTGGCAAGGGAAATTGTGGAAGGAGCCAGAAGAGGCCAGGAGAGCCGTTGGACTGCTGTGTATATCTGACTCCTGTGAAGGATAGCAGGAAGGAAGGAAGAAAGTCTTAGATTGCAGGGAGAGTCTAATCACATTTAAGCAAGGCTGACCAGGAACCCAAGAGCTGAAATCACTAGTTCAGGAGCCTCCATCTTGTCGGAATGGGCCTGCCTTGGTATTCTTGCCTTATCCAGGCATTTGTTGGCAGCAGCCTGTGGGAAAGCATGACCTCAGTCCAAATCCAGGGATAGGTGTCAGAGCATAACCACTAGGACCTTTGTCACCTGTGTTCCCCACAATAGGTGATCTGAAAGGCACATTTCATCACTCCTTACAAATTTTATTCCCATTTTACCAGTGAGTATTCAGAGGGATTCCGAGAGATTTAAACTCCTAAAGATCATCCAACAAGCAACAGAGCCAGGATTGGCCTCCAGCTCTGTTTGGCTCCAGAGCCTCTGTCTTTCCACCACCTCTAGTTTTTGAATGTGGCAGGGGTGTGATGAAGCTGACCCCCAGAGCTCATCTGGCTTCAGGTTATATTCAGATGGCTGAAGGTTTCAGTTCAGTATCAATGAAAAGATACTGGAGATCCATCTTCAGTTCTGCTTGCTGCTTTCCAAGAGGCAAAAACAAAACCAAAACCAAATAAACAAAAACCACCCACCCAGATAACCCACGAAAGAGAGCAGATGGAATGGTCAGAATTCTGGAAAGCAATAGATAGATATTAATTAACAGATATTTAGCCTGTAGAGGAGAAAAAGTTGTGGGACTCGCAGATTTATCTTCAAACCGTTAAGTAAGCTCCTTTCTAGAAGGAAGGCATCTTAATCTTACACTTAATCTGAGTGTTGGAATAAATTTAAGACCTCATCGGGGACAAGAAGGTGGAAATAAGCTCAAGTGGGCAATTTTCCACGTGGTACTGTTCAGACGTGCTCTGAAGCAGAGTATCTTCCTAACGTCCTGGTTCTCTGTATGCTGCTGGGCATATAGCAGGCGCTTACTGTTTATTTAAGTGTTTGGATTGGGAAGGGAGTAGAGAGAGGAAAGAAAAGGCTGGAATGCCATACTTTTTTTTTTTCTTTACACATTCACCTAGGGAGCCTATTGTTCCCCCACTGCCTCATTCTTCCCTCAGGTCTGAGAAGAATAGGCAGTGTGAGTTCACAAGCTCACTTGCCTGGCCTGTGTTTGAGCATGAAGGAACTCTAAAGGCAAGTTGTATGGTTCTTTGAAGAAGAAAGGCTACTCATTAACTTTTCTCTTTTTCTATAGGGATTACTGGTGGGAAGTTCTTGAAAAGAATTCGTGTTAAGAAGCCTGGACAAGAGGTCTTTAAAAGTGAACTATCTGAATATATCAAGGCCGAGGAGTTGTATATTGGGGCCACAGTGAACGTGAATGGCTACCTGTTTCTTTTGCTCAACGCCGACGAGTATACCTTAAACTATATGGAGACGAATTCTGACATGGTGAGCTGTGTAATTCTCGACTTGCCCCTTAGTGCCTGCAGTCTGTGTTTTTCTTTCTCCAGGCCTTTTTGTCTTCATCCTGCCACCAGTTTTACATTGTGCACTCACACATGTGGCCATGAATAATGGATCTGCGCGAATAATGGATCTGGCCCCAGGTCCCGGTCTACTGTTTACCCGCAGGGTCCTCGGGGCACTGCCCAGCAGCACAGGGGTGCCAGGCACAGGCAGGAGGCAGAGCCCAGGGTTGAATCAAGTTTCCTGGTTTTTTTGCTGACGCTGACAGTGCTTTCATAAAGAAATTCAGCAGCTATAGGAAAGGAAGAAAATCTGGTGCCACACACTGTGCTGTCCCTGTTAATTGGCACAGGCCTACACGGAAGACCAAGCGCTAAACAAACAGAAACCCCAAGGGAACCTGAGAATTGCTGGGCTTGCAGCTTTCCATAACAGGAGCTACCTGAGGCCCGAATAAGAGTTCAAGGACAAATTGGCAGCAGTGAGCTCAGAGAATTTTTTTTTGTTTGAAACAATATGGCAGATGGGTACTGTTCCTAAAAGCACTAGTATGGTGTTGCTGTTCTGTCAAACTAATGTTTCGATAAAATCTTGAGTTTTTTAAGTGTGGACCGGTTTGGTGTGCAAACATGTACATTTGAGAGATATTGCCTAATAGTGAAAAATCCACCTAGAAACAATTATTTTTTTTAAAGATTTTATTTATTCATGAGAGAGACAGAGAGCGAGGCAGAGACATAGGCAGAGGGAGAAGCAGGCTCCCTATCAACCGCTGAGCCACCCAGGCATCCCTAGAAATGATTTATTTTAAAAGTCTGCCTCTAAGTAATAATATTTATGTGCCAATTATATCTATACTTCTATATCTATATATCTATATCTATACACAGTACCAGTTCTGTTTCATTTTTATATAAAATGCTCAAGGGTAAGTTGCTAAGATCAGTCTCTCTGTGTTTATCATATCATCCTGTCTGGGTCCTCTGAGCAGCAGGTACCAAGGCTGAGTTAAATAAACAAGGGATGTCCTGGGAGAAATGCATATGAAGGATCAAAGAGGAGGGAGCAAGAGTAGGTGGGGAGCCTGAGATGTAGGTCTGACTCCTGAGAAAAGAGAGGGAAGGAAGGAGAGGTGGGTGCAGGAAAGGCCTCAGGACAAGGAAGGAGAGGTGGGTGCAGGAAAGGCCTCAAGACACGGTGCAGCTCTGAGAAAGTGTCAGTCAGGCCGATGGGGAGGTGGAGCCTGGGAGCAAAGGCTGCTCACGGAAGTGCCGGAAGTGCCATGTCAGGCTAGAATGGCTCAGCTCTGGTGCCCCTGTTGCACTGTCGTTGGGAGGAGAACAGCCTGGGCAGAGTATGGCCGAAGGTATGGCAGGTGGGGGCCATCAGCTCTTCTCTGCAGCCTCTCTGGATAGTAGGCCCAGACAGCACCTTCCAGCGCCGCTGCACCGATTGTCCTTTCGCAGGGTTAGGACTTGGGCTTGTCGTAAAACCGTGAACTGGTAGCCCTTCAAAAGCACTGAATTCAGTCAAGAGGTTCAATAATAGGGCAGTTAGATTGCTGGAGACCAGCAGGCTCGGCTGGGAAACGTGGCTCCACGCTTCCTGGCTGAGAGGCTTGAGACCCATATTTTCCCTGAGCTCCACTTTGCTCATCTCTACACAGCTGACCCGTTTCAGAGAATTAACTACGAAGAGGAGATGCAGTAATGTGTGTGAAGCACTTAGCTCTGGGGGGCCCATAGCAAGCTTAGGGTACAATTTGCAATAGCTATTGTGAATTAGGACTCGATTTTCAAACACAGGGTGAACCTATGTGTTAACATCCGTGTGTGTGTGTGTGTGTGTATATGCATATACGTACTATATATGTATATATGTATTGTAGGTGTGTATTATATATGTATATATGTGTTATGTATATACATGCAAATGTTAACATACTATATATGTTCTCGTATAGTTTATATAAATAGTGTGTGTATATGTATATATATATGTGTCTATTTGATATGAAGGGCTTTTCTCCTTTCAGAAAGATAAAAGCAGGGTAGGACATTATCTGGTATTAGCATCTCAAGTGAAAACTGCATTATTTTAAAACTACCCTTAACAAGGGCTTTCTAAGCAGAAAAAGATTAATACACTCTTTTTTTTTTGTTTTTTTTTAAGAGATAGAGGCACAGAGGTAGAGTGAGATAGAGAATATTAAGCAGGCTCCAAGCCATAAACTGAGCACGGAGCCTGATGTCGGGCTCGATCTCACAACCTTGAGATCATGACCTGATCTGAAATCAAGAGTCAGCCTCTCAACCAATTGAGCCCCCCAGGGACCCCAAGATTAATATACTCTTTAATATCTTTGCAAAAGAGCTAATAGATCCAATCACGGAAATAGATGAAAGGCAATGCGGAACGGTGGGGCGGATGGGGGTCTGTGATAGGTCTCAAACCCCCTGGTGGAAGAGAGACCTTTATACTAAATTAACATCAATGTTTTTAATCTTTCATGTGTAATCTTCTCTCTCTCTCTCTCTCTCTCTCTCTCTCTCTCTTTAAGCTCTTAGCTGTAATTATTTACAAGCTTATACTTTACTGGATTGAGTAAGCAGTATTTTTACAGAGTCTAAAACCTAATCACATGGTAGGAGACAGGAACTGGGGGCTGCCAGAGAGTGAAGGTCGGGGATTCCAGTGCATATGGATCTCTTGACACCCAGCTGTGCTCTGTTCAGTGCATCATCTGATGGCCAATAGTCCCCAGGGGGGCCCACTCTTGAGATCGGGAGAAAATGAGGGTCCACTTATCCAATTGTGAATCCCCATCCTCTCCATTAGGGTCTCCCAACATAGTCCAAGGGTTCAGGTGAGAAGGCTGAGGGATTGTTTTCTGATTCCTGCAGTTTACTGTCCCTTAAGCTCATTTTTCTCAGATCTGGGCCTATGCTGATGTTGCTCTTTGTCCTAAACTGCAACTGAAGAGATTTAATTCTAGTGGTATTTCCTCTGCGTTGGTCTCTATGGACAGCCATGCCCAGCTGTGCTCAGGTTCAGAGTGTGAAGTCTCTTTGCTGGCCATCAGAAAGATTGGGCTCCCTATGTCTCAGGCATGTTTTAATATCCTTCCTTTCCTTTCCCCCTTCTAGTTTCCCATGAGCAGCATTGAACTTATCTTACAAAAGCTGAAAGAAGAAGAATCAAAATCCAGAGAGATCAAGCAGGTATTTACAGCCGCTGACTGCAAGCACACAAAGATGGTGGATTATAATACATTCAGGTAAGCCAGATGCTGCCAGCAATACTCTGTTTTCCCTTCAAGATTGTCTAAAGAGCAAAGAACAATTTCTTCCATAGTGCTGCCTAACTAATTTACTACATGCTTTTTATTAGGACTTGACATTTCTTTGTGTTTGTACTACGTTGTGATCAAGTTCGGCCCATTTCTGGTAAAGTTTTTTCATTTGCATATAAAAGAAGCTTATAGGCAAGAACAGAGAGACAAAAGCATAGAAAGTCAGTTCTCCTGGTCTCGTGAATCATGGTATTGAAGGCTCCAGGAATGCTGGGAGGAGTGCATCCGGGTGAGAAAGGCAGAAAAAAAATGCAGCTAAGGGCACCCTTCTGAAATCTGGGGAACAAAGGGAGAACAGCTCCCTAGGAATGTGACCCATTTGGAGAAGACTGGAAACTTCCCTGATTTTTCAGAGAATAGGTGATATGTATGCATCTGGGTGTAGGTGTGCTTATACACATCTGTGTGTTTTGAAAAACAAAAATACAGAAATCGAAAGAAAATAGATGACAGTAGTTAGAACTCTAATAAGAAATCATGAGCTTTGCTGTTTTTTCTCTAAGGTAGAGTTGAATTCTGGGACTGTCCAGTGGCTGACCTGGGCAAATTGCCAAACAGTGGAAACACAGGGAAATTCAAATTCAGGATCTAGTACAATTGTGAGACTTCTTAGCCTGAAAACAAAGTGAATGGAGTGTTCAGGAGAATGTAAATTAAATCATGGATGTGAGGACAAAGGGGACTTTCTCTTTAGGCTGAGAATTCTAACTCCTGAAAACAGTAGTGGCCAAGAGCTATATAGGAAACTTGCTGGAGTCAAGATGTGGGCTGACCAATGAGGAATTGACCTCAGGAGAGGGGGGCAGGGTGGGGCTGTGTTTGAGGGGGTGTCTTTCCAACTTTGTGTCTGGAGTTGCCTGTTCCATCAATACCTGGTGACTTGAGGCCACCATCAGGCCCGAAGTATACCCCAAACTCATTTGTTTTAACAAAGCTCTTTTGTGTCTCCAGAATGTTCTTTTGAGAGAAACAGGACATATTTTTATTGTTTCAAATTGCCAACCTTCTGGGATCAATAAGAATTTATAGCTCTTTGTTATTGTTCATGGTTGTACACATGTTCATGGCCTTTTGGAAAATACGTGGAGACAGAGGAAAGAGCAAAGACAATTGCTCAGGCTGGGGTCTAATGGCAAGCAGTGGAGGAGGAAACAAATTTCCATCAGAAATGAGGGAGTGGTTTCATTTTGTTATTTTGTGTCCTTTTACAAAAGCATCCATTGGCCAACACATCAGTGCAGTCTGTTGGAAACACTTTAGGGAGTTTATGGGACTTTCTGGGAGGCACGTAGGCCGGGCAGGAGATCCAAGGAGGAAAAGTTCTCTGCAGATGGAGGCCTGACCCTGACTGTGGGTGGAATAAAGGGCCACCAGGCTGTGTGATTGAGGACCGCCTTAAGGCAGTGCCTGCTCAGAAAAAACCAGCCCCTCACCCCCATCTTTAGGCCCTCTGCTGGCCAGGAATTCCTTAAGATGGAAACCAGATCGGGTCATGCCCAGCCTGCAGAACCCTTCAGTGGCTTTGGTGCAGCCGGCTGAGCCCCAGTGATGTGACTCTGTTTGTGTTGCCAGTGTTAATCACTTCTTGTTCCCCAGCCTTGGCCTCTGGCCCTGCTGGCTGCCACTCAGTTTCCCAAATGTGTCAAGCTCTTTCCTGCCACTGAGCCGATGCACACACCCTTCCTTCTGCTTAAAATGCCCACACCCCAGTCGTTTCTAGGGCAAATTCGAAGGCTCACCTTCAATGGCACTCCTCCCAGCCCACTCCCCAACAGAGGCTTGCTTTCTGCTTCTCCTGCCTAAAGTGGATCACTCCCTGTTATCTTTAGCCTTTTGTTGCTCTTTTTCACAGCATTTAGTACATCTTGCAATTGCTTTATTGAGACATTGGTGCCAGGGGCATTTGCACCTGTGTGTCTCCTGTTCGAACAGGAACGGCCTGAGGGCCAGGGTCCTCCTTGGAACTGTTCGAGGGCCCATCCCTGGCACCTAGCCCTGGGCTCAGTGACTGTCTCAGTTTCCAAATGGAATGAGGAACTGCTAGAATTATTCTTGGGCAGGGGTGGGGGGGTTGAGTTTGGAGGTGGTGGTATTGCCTCCAGATGAGAGTGTGGGTCAGAAGTCAGGACATCCTGGTCTACGTGACATGTTGGGGTCAGGCACTGTGCTTTCTGTCCTTGGCCCTGGCTAGTGGGGTCCCTAGCTCAGAGTCTTCACCTTTCTCTCATGCTCCTTACACCCTTTCCCCGGGGAAAGGCAAAGGAGCCATACCGCTGGATGCCGTCACACCGCACCAGGTTTAGCACTGGGTGCTCTCCCTAGCTCCTGGTTTCCTTTTCTTTTAATTTTCGTGTGCGTGTTCGGTGTACTCTGGCTCTTCTCACCTGATCGTAGCCTCTTTGAGAGTAGGGACCCTTGCCTTCTTTTCTGCTTTACCCTTCCCACTTCTTACAGAGCCTGACAAACAGTAGGATCTTAATGAAAATTCATTGAGTGGCTACATCTTACCAGCCCTTGCTGCTTTTGACTATTACCTGGGGGCTGACTTCTGCATATTCGTTGCTCAAGCTCAGACCTTCTTCCTGAAGTATAGATCTGGAAAGACTAATGCCATCAGGATGCCCCCTCTGCCCCCCCGGAACCCTTGGATGTCCCTTAGGCATCTCAAAATAACTTTATCTACATTAACCTCATTTTTTTCCTCCCATAAAGTTGTAGCCCGGGAACCTATCTTGGTAAAGGCCACCATACATATCCTACCATTCACGTGGGACTCTCTTGAGAACCGTGCAGCTAACTCTCCTTTTCTTTACCCCCATCCACCCACCCTACCCCCCAGTTTTGCCAGAGCGACCTTCCTACAATCTGATGATTTCTTTCCTCTACCCTCAACCCTGCATCCTCATTGTGTCCAGAGATAATCCCATTCTCTCAGTATCTGTGTGAATTTGGTCACAGTCTGACCCTTGCCCACCCCTCCCCCTTATATTTCTATCTTACTAGAAGGCTTTTGTAGAAGCCCCCAGTGATCAAGTTCTTACTGTGGGCCAGACATGGTGTTAAATGCATTTCATCTCCTAGCCATGGGTTCCCCTCCGCCCCATTGAGTTGTAGACTCCCTGGCCTCCACTGTTGGCTCCCTCCGAGTTCTGTGGATGTTTGTTGAATCATCTAATGAGTGGTCCTGTTTCTCAGGAATGTTCCATCTGTTGCAAGTCTGCAGTGAGCAAGCAAATAATTGACTGCCTTGCACTGGGGAAGGGCAGGCCGTCTCTGACTGGAGGGGAGTCGGGAGCTAGGCCTGACCCTCACTAGCCAAGCAACTTGGGCACCTTGCTTTGCCTACCTGCACCTCCCTTTTGCCCATATCATGGTCTCTATGGCCCTTTCCAGCACTGACATTCTGAAGCCCTCAAAATGTCAGTTTATAAATGCACTGGTAAGGTGTTTCCCTTCGGCGAATATGTGCATTGCAGGAATAGGCAGGCAGAGACAGGACTCTGCTGCCAGGCCTCCAGGCTTCACCTCTGGGCCCCAGGTCTCTCTCCCCCGCGTTGGCACCTGGCACCCTTCTCGCACACCTGGGGACTTAGAGCCTCGACCTGTTCCGGGGGCAGCGGTCCAAGCTTTTCCCTGTCTCCTTGGAGCTTTGTGCCTCTCTCAGGGGAAGCCAGGGCATGGGGGCTAACCAGCCACTTCAGCAGGAGATGCCTTGACTGATAACAGATGAACAGAATCACGTGGGGGCCTTCTGGAATGACCTGAAGGGATGCGGAGACAGGTGGGAACAGGAGAAGGTTGGGGAGGAAGTGTTCCTCTTCTGCCTTGCGGGGGTCGCCAGTTCTGCCTTTCCCGAGTCCGTCATCCCAGGACCTATCTTGGTCCCACCTTTACCAAGATAGGTTCCTCGGCTACAAGATAGGAGAGTGCGGAGAGCCTTCTTCAGAGCCTCGATACCTCATGAGCAGATCTCATGGGCAGATCTTGGCAGGGAGGTGGGCAGGGACTAGGCTTGGCAGGCCCAGTGCTTTGTGCAACTGGGAACATGGTTGGGTGAGGCTTCCCCATGTGGGCCCTGGATTCTGAACTGTAGGCTGCAGCAATAGCAGCAAGAACCCCATGCCAGGGAAGATGTCTTGGCCAACTCCTCTCTGGCCACCTCCCCAAGCCTCGAGCTTCAGCTTAGAGATGACCCCTACCCCAGGTAGCCTCCATATGTTTCGGTTTTCTGCATGCTTACCTTTTCTCCCCACTTGGGCAGAGTTCCCAGAGGGCAAGGCCTACACCTGGCTCACCCTGGTGTCTTTCCCAGCTCCCTCCTAGACTCAGGGTCTCAGGCCTCAGAACACATAGGAAGTTACCACATAGTTCTTAGATGCCCATCATCAATTGTAGGGTCTGGATATTTCTTACAAATGTCTATGTAATAAATGTCTTCTAAGATTTAGAGTCTTGAGAAATTTTTTTCTCTTATAAAAGTAAAATTCTTCCTGGGAGAGGTAGTACACTATAAATGCATCTGATTTTGGACATGCTGTCCCAAATCCAAATCTCAGCTCTACTATTTGTCACCTTGGCAGCCATAAGTTGCTGAACAATGTTTTCACCTGTAAAATGGGGGTAATGATATCCACTCTGTAGAGCAGTTGTGATGAGTAAATCTGATAATGTATAGAAAGTTCTTACTGTAGCATGCTGTGGTGTATAGTGGATGCTAGAAAATGAAAACCCTTTGTCCCAATAGTTGCCACTTCGTGTTACCAAAAATAGCGATAGAAATCTATGTCCTATTTTTGATATTTCAATTAAGTTATAGGTTTATCTATGATGAGGTCATTGAAAACATTCTTTAGGGGCACCTGGGTGCCACAGTCCATTGAACATCTGACTCTTGGTTTTTGTTAAGGTCCTGAACTCAGGGTTGTGAGATCGAGCCCCGTATCAGACTCTGTGCTCAGCACAGGGTCTGCTTGAGATTCTCTTTCTCTCTGCCCTGCTCCTCCTGCTCATGCTCTCTCTCTTTCCCTCTCAAATAAATAAGTAAATATTAAAAAAAACCATTCTTTAATATATGAGATTGGAAAAAACTCTCAAAAATCTTGGAGGCCATAAAGGTGGAAAATAAACATCATTGTTGGTGGACTGAGATTGGGAAACATTGTTATAATCCACCCCATTACTGTCCTTTACTTCAAGGAAGAAGAATATAAATTTAGTGCTTAGAATATTGTAATGATCTCATCCTGATTTATCTCAGACAATTCTCTCTCCCTTTATGTGGTTTTGCTCTATCTTTATTTGAATAACTCTGTGTGTGTTGTTAGGGGCATTTTTGTTGGAAGTCTAACATCTCATAAGGAAGCCACTAGGCTGTGAATCTATATGAACAAAAGCAAAAACTATGACAAATTCCAAAAGTACTTAAACATCTATTCTCATCACAAACCAAATAGACACAGTATTCATAGCATATCTTTGAGATGGGAGCCTCGGCAAATGTTTTTGGAAAACAGCGTCTTGAACCTTCCTAAAAGCATTAAATATAAACAATGTGATGTCATAGAAAAAAACACTGACCTGGGAATCAAAAAGACCAAGATCTTTGATTTGATTCTGTCACTGCCTGATGGTGTTCTTTGTATTGGTAAAGCCTTAGTTTTAAAAAGCAGAATCCTCTCTGGCTAGCTAAGCAGAAAAGGAGTTTATTAAAAGGATCCTGGGTGGTTCACAGTATCATTGGAAGGGCTGGAGAAATAATCCTGAAACTAAATTCTAGGACCAGTGCCCAGAATTGGGCTGCAGAACTTGTCTGATGGGAAAATGGCCTCTGTTACCACTGCACCAAACACGACTCAATGCTACATTTCCACTGCTGCCACGAACTCCCCATTTAACCACAGCCATCACTGCCACCCCTTCTGGCAAGCTCACATCCTATGCCACCGCTGAAAACTGGATCCCTCTGGCACCAAACGTGGTCTACACCTAGTTGGTTTCCCCTATTAATCCCTTCCAAGTCAAAGTCTTAATACAAGCTTCCTTGATTGGCAGAGCCTGGGTCACGTGCATGTTTCTAACTGTAAGGAAGGCTGGGAAATTAAGCTCTGACTTCCATGTTGAGTGATAGGGGGTATAATGTGAGAATTTCCCCCCAAATAGAAGGACAATTTATTTTTTTTTAAGATTTTACTTATTTATTCATGAGACAGACAGACAGACAGACACACACACACACACACACATACAGGCAGAGACACAGGCAGAGGGAGAAGCAGGCTCCATGCAGGGAGCCCGACGTGGGACTCCATCCTGGGTCTCCAGGATCACGCCCTGGGCTGAAGGTGTGCGCTAAACCGCTGAGCCATCTAGGGATCCCCTAGAAGGACAATTTAAAAGGTACTCTTTTCAGGGCACCTGGGTGGTTCAGTCAGTTAAGTGTCTGCCTTTGGCTCAGCTCATGATTTTGGGGTCCTGGGATCGAGCCCTGCATTGGGCTCCCTGCTCATTGGGGAGCCTGCTTCTCCCTCTACCTCTCTCCCTGATTGTGTACTTTCTGTAGAATAAATGAATCATTTAAAAAATAAATAAAGGGCCGCCCTGGTGGCTCAGCGGTTTAGCGCCACCTTCGGCCCAGGGCTGATCCTGGAGGCCCGGGATCGAGTCCCATGTCGGGCTCCCTGCATGGAGCCTGCTTCTCCCTCTGCCTGTGTCTCTGCCTCTCTCTCTCTCCTCTCTGTGTATTCTCATGAATAAATAAATAGAATCTTTAAAATAAATAAATAAACAAACAAATAAATAAATAGTACCCTTTTCATTTGCTATAATAGCAAATCCAAGCCAAGATGAGCCAAACAGAGAACATAAAATATGGATAGATAGGGATTAAACTCCTTGTCTCTTACCAAGGAGTTTGGTACATGCAAAACACTTGCCTAATCTTATCACTTTGTAAATACTGTTCTGACCCACCAAACAGCTAAACAAAACACAAAGCCCTCACCTGCAGTCCACTACTTTCGCAATCTCTGACATACCTTTCTGAGTTTAAATTGCCTTAAATGAAAGTATTGGTTTAGCTTCAGTGAAGTTTCTAGATTGGAAGCTAGCAGTTGTATTTAGTTTGGCTTTTGTTTAATGTTTTTTAAAGTTAGGAATTTAAACAAAAATCTATATTATTTAGCGCCTCTTGAAATATAGGAACTAAACCTACATTCCTCGTGGCAACAGTCAATTGGGGGAGACTGGCAACTGTCCTCTTTAGATACAGCCTGTTCTCTGCATTTCTTCTCAGTCTCTACAATTCCTTATTGTCTTATACCTTCTCCCATTTATCTTGTCTGTGTGTCCCAGTGGGTGCTTAGCTATATAACCTTTGGATTAGATCACTATAATGTCCCTTCCAACCATAAAATTCCATTATTTTATTACCCTAGATATAGTGGAAATAGGCATTTAGGAATCATTGTATTAAGAGCCCAAAGTAGAACTGAAGGCTGATTTTTAAAAATTTTTCATTATTTTAACTTTTTTTTTAAAGTGAGCATGTGAGCTGGGGTGTGGGGAGGTGGGCAGAGGGAGAAGGAGGAAGACTATATTTTTTTAATGTATATATGTATGTATGTATGTATTTATTTATTTATTTTTATTGGAGTTCAATTTGCCAACATATAGCATAACACCCAGTGCTCATCCTGCCAAGTGCCCCCCCTCGTTGCCCATCACCCAGTCACCCCAACCCCCCCGCCCACTTCCCCTTCCACTACCCCTTGTTCATTTCCCAGAGTTAGGTGTCTCTCATGTTTTGTCACCCTCACTGATATTTTCACTCATTTTCTCTCCTTTCCCTTTATTCCCTTTCACTAATTTTTATATTCCCCAAATGAATGAGACCATATAATGTTTGTCCTTTTCCGATTGACTTTGTTCACTCAGCACAATACCTTCCAGGTCCCTCCACGTCGAAGCAAATAGTGGGTATTTGGAGGAAGAGAATCTTAAGCAGGCTTCATGCTCAGCACAGAGCCCAACATGGGGCTCTCACGACCCCTAGATCATGACCTGAGCCAAAACGAAGAGTCGGACACTTAATTGACTGAGCCACCCAGGCGCCCCATAGCACTGAGGATGGGTTTTTAAATTAGAATCTGTATATGATTGTGCATCTAAAAATCCAAAAGGCTAAATTTAAAAATGGTTAGAACTATGAAGAGTATTTAGGAAAGTAACTAAATGCAAGAAAATGACACTAAAAGCAGTAGTTTGACTTTGTACCAGTAAAAACCAGTTAGGAAATGTTCTGCATGGGAGAATACTATTCACTGTGGCAACAAAAATTATTAAGTATTTGGGAATGAACTGGACAAGAATGTGTAAGACTAAAATGAATACAATTTCAAAGCTTTATTATATCTCTGAATGGGAAGACATCATTGTAAAAATTCTAATGTGTGCAAATTAATCTGCAGATTTGAAGTAGTTCTAATCAGAATTACAATGTGAGTTTTTGTTGTTGTTAGATTTGGTATTGTTTTGCAGGGTTAGGGGAGAGAAATTAGCTCATTGATTATGAAGTCCCTCAAGAAAATTAAAGGATTGAGAACATGTTGAAAAAGTAGAATATTTAAAGTCTAGGTACTAGACTTTATATAATGTGTAGATATTTGAAAACGTTGTAACATACCATAGTAGAGGCATAAACCCAAATCAGTAAAATACAGTAGAGTTCATAAAAGATCCATTTGTTTTGAAGATTTCACCTTTTTTTTTTATTTGAGAGCAAGAGAGAGCAGAAGCAAGGCGAGGAGGAATGGGAGAAGCAGGCTCCCTGCTATGCAAGGATCCCAATAGGGGACTCCATCCCAGGACCCCGGAGATCATGACCCAAGCCAAAGGCAGACACTTAACCAACTGAACCACCAGGCACTCCTAACTAAAAGACCCAATTTTATGGGTTTTATTGTAAGATATGGAGAACTTTTCAAATCAGTAGTGATAGAATGGATTATTAATAAGGATATTAGTGACAATTGGGAAACATTTAATACATTTTTATTTTGTGGTAGGGCATGGTTTCCAAAAACCATAAAGGAGAAGTTGACTGTATTGACTACAGGAAAATTTTAGGTTTCTCTATAGCAAAAGATGCAATAAGCAAACTTAAAAGGTGAGGGACAGACTGAGAGAAAATATTTGCAACTAGTATAAGAACCAAGGAATTAACATTAAGGATTTATGAAAATCTCCCATAAAAATCAGACAAAAATGGGTTAAGAACAGGAGAATAGACCATTCACAGAATGGATACAAATAGCCTTTATACCTATGAAAAGATGACCAATTATGGTGCAAGATGAAGCAACAATGAGATCTAATTGCCACCTATTATACCAGCATTGTTTTTAAAGAATTATATAACTGACTCCTGATGAGCACGTAGGATAATTGATGCTGTCATTTTCTGTTGATCTAGGAGTTTAAATTGGCTCAGCATTTTGGAGGACAGTTAGCTGTATCTGGCTAATGTTTAGAACCTTTTACCTAGTGATTACATTCTCAGAAACTTTATATTCAGAAAATATTTCACAAGTGGATTGTAATAGATCTTTGTGTGTGTATGTGTGTGCTTGCACAGGTGCACATGCACGCAGTATTTATTGTAGCAAACTTTGTAATAGCAAAGATTTGGAAAAATCAAATGTCTAACAATAAGATAATAGTTGGATACATCCTACCACGTTAATTTAAGGCAGTACTATTTGACTATCGGAAAGAATGAGGTAAACAAAATATGCACACCCGAAGAAATACTCAGTGTATTAGGGAGGAATAGCTAAATAATGCTGCAGGTTTATTTGAAGGTTTACTTCTTGCTCACTCTATGTATCCACTGTGGTTGTTGGGGGAACTGTGTTCATAGTAGTCACTCCGGGACTGAGGCTAACAAAACACCCACTACCTTAAACGTTGGCTGATCACTGTGCCAGAGAGAGAATGTTGGAGGGTCCTGACCAACAGATTTTCAGCTGGGCACAAATACATATCCTTTACACTCTCAGTGCAGTGACCAGTACTTGCCAAATGGCTCTACCCATGTTTTCAGAAGAAAGAGAAACTAGGGCGGCTCCAGTGGCCCAGCGGTTTGGCGCCATCTTGAGCCCAGGATCCTGGAGATCCGGGATTGAGTCCCATGTCAGGCTCCTTGCAAGGAGCCTGCTTCTCCCTCTGCTTCTGTCTCTGCCTCTCTCTCTCTGTCTCTGTGTCTATCATGAATAAATAAATAAAATATTTAAAAAAAAAAAGAAAGAGAAACTCTGTATACAATGGAATATTCCCCAGCCATTAGAAATGACAAATACCCACTATTTGCTTCGAAGTGGAGGACCTGGAGGGTATTATGCTGAGTGAAATAAGTCAATCGGAAAAGGACAAACATTATATGGTCTCATTCATTTGGGGAATATAAAAATTAGTGAAAGGGAAAAAATGGAAAGGAGAGAAAAGGAGTGAAAATATCAGTGAGGGTGACAAAACATGAGAGACACCTAACTCTGGGAAATGAACAAGGGGTAGTGGAAGGGGAAGTGGGCGGGGGGGTTGGGGTGACTGGGTGATGGGCAACGAGGGGGGGCACTTGGCAGGATGAGCACTGGGTGTTATGCTATATGTTGGCTAAGTGAACTCCAATGAAATGAATGAATGAAAATGAATGAAAGAAAGAAAGAAAGAAAAGAAAAGAAAAGAAAAGAAAAGAAAGAAAGAAAGAAAAAGAAAGAAAACTAGATATTGGTGAACACTACTGGCTACCATATATATATGTTGTGCTGTTTTGTAGAGAAAGCCAAATTCAGAAGTTTGTTTCATATGATCATATTTAAGAAAATATTGAAAGGTTATGTGTCCATTTATATTTATGTAAATATTTCAAGGAATGTATATCCTTTGAAGAAATTCTAACAGGATACACACCAAGCACTTTGAAATTGAGCATGCCTCATTCTTTGATACTTTTTTTTTTTTTAACAATAAGCAATTTAAAAAATTAAAAAGAAAACAACAAATAAAACCCCAACGAATAAACCAAAAATCCTGGGCAAAAAACACTGAACAGTTTTCTAGATATGTTTCCTGAGGCAAGAGAGATAAAAGCAAAAAATAAACCATTGGGACTACATCAAAATAAAAAGCTTCTGCACAGCGAAGGAAACAGTCAACAAAACTAGAGGGCAACCTGTGGAATGGGAGAAGATATTTGCAAATGACCTATCCATTGAAAAGTCAGTATCCAAAATATATAAAGAACGTATATAAATTAACACCTAAAAACCAAATAATCCAGTGTTTAAAATGGGCAGAAGCAATGAACAGACATTTACTCAGATGACCAACAAACACATGAAAGGATGCTCACCATCACTCATGGTCAGGGAAATGCAAATTTCAGAGGCTCAGAATCACAGAGCAGGGTGTGAGCTATTCACTTGATCCTCTACTCTGATTATTGATTAGAGTTGAATAATTCTCATGTGCTCACTTAAAATTCTTATATCGCAGGTCAGAATCTTATATTGCATACCAGAATACTTATATTCTATTGTAGAAACTCTAGTGTTTTAAGATTAAATTTTGAGATAGAGTGATTTTTTATAATTTTTAAATTCTTAACAAATTAGCAATGAAGTCTTACCCATTTATTTCCCCCCAATGTTTTTGAAAAATGTTAAAACACTCAGAAAATTAGAAGCGATTGAAGAATGAACATTCATAGACTCACTGTTTAGGTATATTGCTAACATTTTACTATATTTGCTTAATCACGCAGCTCCGTTCATACATCCCTCTGTCCATCCATTAATGCATCTTCATTTGGTGCATTTTGAAGAAAGTCATGGGCATCAGTTAACTTCTCTCCAAACATTGTGGCATGCTTAACATTTATTTATGTTTTTTTCTTTTCATATAAATTTTTGTTCAATAAAATGCACAAATCTTAAGTGTACATTTGGTGAGGGTTTTTAAAACTTTAAAAATTAAGCTTTAATTATAATTCCAGTATAGTTAATATACAGTGTTATATTAGTTTCAGGTATACAATAAAGCAATTCAGCACTTCCACACATCACCCAGAGCTCATCACAACAAGTGGACTCCATAACCCCCATCACCTATATCACCCATCCCCCCCATTTCCCTCCCCCTGGTAACCATCTGTTTTTGTTTTTGTTTTTTTTAAGATTTTATTCACTCACTCATGAGAGACACAGAGAGAGAGAGAGGCACAGACACTGGCAGAGAAGCAGGCTCCATGCAGGGAGCCCCACGTGGGACTCGATCCCGGGTCTCTAGGACCACACTCTGGGCTGAAGGCGGCGCTAAAGCGCTGAGCCACCCGGGCTGCCCATCTGTTTATTCTCTATAGTTAAGAGTCTCTTTCTTGGTTTGCCTCTCTCTCTCTTTCTCTCGTTTCACTATGCTCATTTGTTTTGTTTCTTAAATTCCACATATGAGTGAAATCATTGAATATGTCTTTTTCTGACTGACTTCACTTAGCATTATACTCTTTAGCTCCATCCATGTTTTTGCAAATGGCAAAAGTTTCTTCTTTTTTTTAATGGATGAATAATATTCCATTGTAGTTATCCATCGAATCTTCTTTATCAGTGCATCTAACAGTGGGCACCTGAGCTGCTATGTAACTTGGCTGTTATAAACATAGAGTTGCATATATTCCTTTGAACTAGTGTTTTTGTATTTTAGTGGTAAATACCCAGTGGTGCTATTACAGATCCTTAGGGTAGTTGTGTTTCTTTTTGAGGAATTTCCATTCTTTTTTCCACAGTGGCTACACCAGTTCACCTTCATACCAATAGTGCAAGAGAATTCTCCATTCTCCACATCTTTGCCATTTTAGCCAATCTGATGAGTGTGAAGTGATCTCTCACTGTATTTTAAAGATTTGCATTTCCTGACGATGAGTGATGTTGAACATCCTTTCATGTGTCTGTTGGCCATCTGAGTCAATATCTGTTCTTTTGCCCGTTTTAAAAATTGGATTGTTTTTTAGGTGTTAATTTCTATAAATTCTTTATACATTTTGGATACTGACTCTTCATCAGACATGTCATTTGCAGATATCTTCTCCCATTCCATAGGTTGCCCTTTAGTTTTGTTGATTGTTTCCTTTGCTGTGCAGAAGCTTTTTATTTTGATGTAGTCCCAATGGTTCATTTTTGCTTTTATCTCCCTTGCCTCAGAAGACATATCTAGAGAAATGTTGCTATGGCTGATGTCAGAGAGATTACTGCCTGTGCTCTTTTATAGGATTTGTATAGTTTCAGGTCTCACATTTAGGTCTTTAATCCATTTTGGTTTTATTTTTTGTGTATGGTGTAACAAAGTGGCCCAGTTTCATTTTTTTGCTTGTAGCTGACCAGTTTTCCCAACATCATTTGTTGAAGAGTCTTTTTTTCCCACTGCATATTCTTTCCTCTTTTCTCATAGATGAATTGATCATATATAATTGTGAGTTTATTTCTGGATTTTTTGTTTTGTTCCATTGATCTGTATGTCGGTTTGTTTGTTTTTGTCAGTACCATACTGTTTTGACTATTACAGCTTTGTAGTGTAACATGAAGTCTGGAACTGTGATACCTCCAGTTTTGTTACTCTTTTTCAAGATTGCTTTGGCCATTTGGGGTCTTTTGTGGTTCCATACAGATCTTTTTTTTTTTTTTTTTAATTTTTATTTATTTATGATAGTCACAGAGAGAGAGAGAGAGAGGCAGAGACACAGGCAGAGGGAGAAGCAGGCTCCATGCACCAGGAGCCCGACGTGGGATTCGATCCCGGGTCTCCAGGATCACGCCCTGGGCCAAAGGCAGGCGCCAAACCGCTGCGCCACCCAGGGATCCCCCATACAGATCTTAAGATAGTTTCTTCTGGTTCTGTGAAAAATGCTGTTGTTATTTTAATAAGGATTGCATTAAATGTGTAGATTGTTTTGGGTAACTTAGACATTTTAGCAATATTTGTTCTACCAAACCATGAGCATGGAGTGTATTTCCATTTCTTTGTGTCATCTTCAGTTTCCTTCATCATTGTTTCTTAGTTTTCAGAATATAGGTCTTTCACCTCTTGGTTAAATTTATTCCTAGGTACTTTATTATTTTTGGTCCATTTGTCAATGGAATTGTTTTCTTAATTTCTCTTTCTGCTGCTTCACTTTTAGTATATATAAATTCAACAGATTTCTGTACATTGATTTTGTATCCTGCAAATTTACTGATTTTATGTATTGGTTCTAGTAGTTTTTTTGTGAAGTCTTTAGGGTTTTCTATATATAGAATCCTATCATCTGCAAATAAAAGTTTTACTTCCTTACCAATTTAGATGCCTTTGATTTTTGTTGTTGTCTGATTGCTGAGGCTAGGACTTCCAGTACTATGTTGAATTAATGTGGTGAGGGTAGACATCCTTGTTTTGTTCCTGACCTTAGGGGAAAAGCTATCAGATTTTCCCCCACTGAGTATGATGTTTGCTGTGGGTTTTTCATATAAGCCCTTTATAATATTGAGATATTTTCCCTCGAAATCTACTTTGTTGAGGGATTTTATCATGAATGGATGTTGTACTTTGTCAAATGCCCTTTCTACGTCTATTGAAATGATCAGAAAGGTTTTTATCTTTTCTCTTATTGATGTGATATCACATTGATTGATTTGTGAATATTGAACCACCCTTGCATCCTGAGAATAAATCCCACTTGATGGTGGTGAATGTTTTTTTTTAATGTATTGTTGGGTTTAGTATGTTAGTATTTTGTTGAGGATTTTTGCATCTATGTTCATCAGAAGTATTGGCCTGTAGTTCTCCTTTATTGTGATGTCTTTATCTGGTTTGGGTAACAAGGTAATGGCCTCATAGAACGAATTTGGAAGTTTTTCTTTTCTATTTTTTGGAATAGTTTGAAAAAAATAGGTATTAACTCTTCTTTAAATGTTTGGTAGAATTCGTCTTTGAAGCTATTTAGCTCTGGACTTTGTTAAGAGTTTTCTGATTACTGATTCAATTTCCTTGCTAGTAATCAGTCTGCTCAAATTTTCTATTTCTTCCTGTTTCAGTGTTTTAATCCATTCCAGGAATTGATCCATTTCTTTTAGCTTATCCAGTTTGTTGCCATATAATTTTTCATAATATTCTTTTATAATTATATTTCTGTGATGTTGGTTGGTACTTCTCTCATTTGTGATTTTGTTTGCATCCTTTTTCTTTTTGATCAGTCTGGCTAGAGGTTTATCAATTTTACTGATTTTTTTTTCAAAGAACTCCTGGTTTCATTGATCTATTTTTTTTAAGTTTCTGTATCATTATATTTGGACCATTATATTTTTTCATTTGTTTCCATATAATTTTTTTTTCTTCTTTGATTTCTTGGTTGACCCATTCATTGCTTACTCACATGTTATATAACCTCTATGTATTTCTGGTCTTTGCAGATTTTTTTTCTTCTAGTTGATTTCTAGTTTCATGACATTGAGATCAGAAAAGGTACATGGTATGACTTTGATCTTTTTGCATTTGTTGAGACTTGTTTTGTGGCCTAAAATGTGATCTGTTCTGGAGAATGTTCCATGGACACTTGAATATGTATTCTGCTGTTTTAGGATAGAATGTTCTGGATGTTATCTGTGAAATCCATCTGGTCCAGTGTGTCATTGAAAGCCACTGTTTTCTTATTGATTTTCTGTTTGGATGATCTGTTCATTGATGTAAGTGGGGTGTTAAAGTTCCTGACATATTGTTACTAAGTTTTTTATGTATTTGGGTACTCCCATGTTGGGCACATAAATATTTATAATTATTATATCTTGTTGGGATTGTCTGCTTTATTATTATATAGTATCCTTTTGCTCTTGTTACAGTCTTTGTTTTAAAGTCTATTTTGTCCAATAAAAGTATTGCTACCCTGGCTTTCTTTTGACATCCATTTGCATGATAAATGTTTCTCCATCCCCTTACTTTCAATCTGCAGGTGTCTTTAGGTCTGAAATGAGTCTCTTGTCAGCAGCATATAGATGGGTCTTGTTTTCTTTTTTTTTTTTTTTAATGCGTCCTGACACCCTATATCTTTTGATTGGAGCATTTAGTCCATTTACATAAAATTAATTATTGATAGACCTGTATTTGCTGTCATTTTGTTTTACCTTGTTTTATGGTTGTTTTTGTAGTTTTTCTCTGATCCTTTCTTGTCTTTCTGTCTTTCATGGTTTGTTGGCTTTATTTAGTGATATACTTGGATTCTTTTCTCTTTATTCTTTCCATATCTATTACGGTTTTTTTTTCTATTACTGTTTTTTTTATCGTGTCACTTTCCCAGTGGTGTCCTTTGATGAACACTTTACTTTTTCAGGAAGTCCCAGAAACTGGGAGGAAAGTATTTGTGAAACACATACATGACAAATGACTAGTAGCCAGAAAATACAAGAAACTCCTACACCTCAATAATACACCACCAAATAGCTGGTAAAAACTGACAAAAAAATTAGAAAAGACACTTCACAAAAAAAGGCACACATACTAGTCAAAAAAGCACTTGAAAAAAGCATTCAACATCCTAGGTCCTCTGGAAAATACATACTAAATTACAGTGAGACACTACTACATATCTACCAGACAGTTTAAATTAAAAAGCCTCACAATACCAACTATTGGCAAAGTTGTGAAGCAATAGGCTCCTCGTACGTTGTTAGGGGGAATGTAAACTGGTACAAATACTTTGGTAAAAGGTGTGGCAGTTTCTTTTCCTTTTTTTTTTAAGATTTTATTTATTTATTCATGAGAGACCTAGAGAGAGAGGCAGATATACACAGGCAGAGGGAGAAGCAGACTTCCCGTGGGGAGCCCGACGTGGGACTCGATCCCGGGTCTCCAGAATCGGGTCTTGGGCTGAAGGCGGTGCTAAACCACTGAGCCACCCAGGCTGCCCACCTGGCAGTTCCTTAACCTCCTTCTGAGGCCAGGTCAGAAAAGATGCAGCTTCTGTGTTGTCTGCTGTGACCCTTGCTTTTGGATCCCTGACCTACTATATAAGAAATTCTGCCACCTTGAGGCTGCCATGATGTGAAGCCCAGGCTACATGGAGAGACCATGTTTTGGTGGTAATTTAATTGACAGCCCAAACTGAGATCTCAGGTCATGGCTTTTGTCATGCATTGGACTTGTGAGCAAAGACCTTCTCATAAATCAAGCCACCAGTTCCAGAATCTTCCAGGTTGAAATCCCATACATTCTTCATGCCTTGTCTAAATTTCTGACCCCCAAAATCCATGAACATAACAAAATGGTTGTCTTTTATTTTTAAGATTTTATTTATTTATTCATGAGAGGCACATAGAGGCAGAGGGAGAAGCAGGCTTCCTGTGGGGATCTTAAGATGGGACTCGATGCCAGGACCCCAGGATCATGCCCCAAGCCAAAGGCAGACACTCAACCACTGAGCCATCCAGATGTACCACAAATGGTTGTCTTAAGCTGTTATTTTTTAGGGTCATTTGTTAAGCAGCAGTGTTAACAGGAGCCCCATGCACCAACACATCCCAGAGAATTAAAATGCTAAAAATACGTAGTCCTCAAACTATTTAATTTTTAATTGTTTGAGAGATAGTTTGATAGCCTATAGTGCCTCAGAGTTGTGGCTTTCCAGTTCTTTAATTGCAGAGATTGAGAAATATTATACCACATCTTGGAGGTTACTCTTTTGAAAATATCTCCACATTTAAATAGAATGCAAAATATGCCCCCCAAAATGATTCTGTGTACTTGTATTCTCCACCTGGAAGAATAGTGAACTCTCTTCCTTTCACCTGAACTGACCCAGGTGAGGTAGGGGCTTTTGTGAATTTAGATGTGTTTTCCATCTGAAGAAGAAAACTGTGATCTCATTTTCCAAGACTGCATTTGAGTTTTTGAATTCTAATTTATTTTAAAATGTACATACAATAAGATTTATGCATGTTGGTATACAGTCCTAATGATAGTAACGAATCCCCAGAGTTATGTGACTACCACTACAATAAAGATACAGAATAGTTCCATCACTTCTGCTTCCCCACAAAGAAAGAAAAAAAGGAAGAAGAAGAAAGAAATATGCTTTCTCCTGAGTAATACGTAGGAAAGGAATGGGATCATATGCTAGGCATATTTAATTTTGTGTGAAACTATTAAACTGGTTTTGTTGGTTTTTTTTTTTCTTAGAGGTTTTCTACATCTTTTGTTAGATTTTCCCCCTAGATATTTGATATTTTTTGGTCCTATTATAAATGTTACCTTTTTTTAGTGGTTGCCCCAGAGTTTGCAATATATATTTATAATTAATCCAAATCCACTTTTAAATAACTTTATACTATTTTATGGGTAGTGCAGGAACATTATATAATAAGATACTCCTAATTCTTCCCTGCCATCCTTTATATCATCATTGTCATTTATTTCACTTATACAGAAGCACATGCATATTACATATATATACCTAAGTGAATATATCATTGCTGTTATTATTTTGAACAACCTGCTGTTGGATCATTTAAGAATAAGAAAAATCAAAACTTTTATTTTCCTTCACTTATTCCTTCTCTAATGCTTTTTCTTTATGTAGATCCAAGTTGCTGACGTATATGAATTTCCTTCTTTCTGACGAACTTCTTTTAACATTTCTTGGAGGCAGGTCTGCTGGCAACAAGTTCTCTCAGTGTTTGTTTGTCTGAGACAAAGCCTTAATTTTCACTTTTGAAGAATAGTTTTGCAAGATACAGATTTTTGGGTTGGTGGGTTTTTTTTTCTCTGTGTTTTAAATATTTCACATCCCTCTGTTTTTGCTTACATGGTTTCTGAGTAGGATATAGTTCTCTTTGTTTCTTAGAGGTAAGGTGACCCCCCCCCCACCTCCAGCATCTTCCCATCATTTTTTTTATCTTTCGATTTTCTACGGTTTGAATATGACATGCCTTTGTGTAGTTTTGGGGTGGTGGTGGTGGTATTTATCCTGCCGAGTGTTCTTTGAGCTTTCTGGACCTGCAGATTGGTGTCCGACATTAATTTGGGGAAATTCTCAGTTATTACCGCTTTACATATTTCTGCTGTTCCTTTCTTTCCTTTGCTTTTAATATTCTCAATAAACCTTTTGTAGATGTTACCAAGTTCTCAGATATTCTGTTTTTTGTCTTTAGGGCTTTTTTAGTCTTCTTTTCTCTTTGCTTTTCAGTTTGGGATGTTTCTGTTGACACATCCTCAAAAGCAGAGATTCTTTCCTCAGCTGCGTACTAATGAGGCATTCTTCATTTCTGTTACAGTGTTATTTCTAACATTTCTTGATTCTTAGAATTTCCATCTCTGCTTGTATTCGTCGGTTCTTGCATGTTGTCTTCTTTCTCCAATAGATTTTAAAATTTCGTTTTAAATTCATAGTCTGGTAATTATAACATTCCTGTCATATCTGAGTGTTCTCATTCTTGCTCTGTCTCTTCAAACTGTATTTTTTGCCTTTTAGTATGCTTTGTAATTTTTTGGTTGAAAGCTGAACATGATGTACTGTGTAAAAAGAACTCTGGCGTAAATAAGCCTTTAGCGATAGTAAGGTATGGGCAAGGGGAAGTGTTCTCTATTGCTATGATTAGGTATCAGTCTTTTAGTATGCCTATGTCCCTTGTGAACTTCACAGACACTGTCCTTTTTCTCTTTTTTTTTAAGTTTTATTTATTCATAAGAGACGCACAGAGAGGCAGAGACATAGGGAGAGGGAGAAAAGCAGCTCCCTGTGGAGCCCAATGTGGGAGTCAGTCCCAGGACTCTGGGATCATGACTTGAGCCAAAGGCAGATGCTCAACCACTTAGCCACCCAGACACCCCCACAGACACCTTTCGTTTTCTTCTCTCCTCTCCTTAGGCAGAAGGCTCCAGGGGGCTGGAGTTGAGTAATTCCCTTGCCTCAGGTCATTTAGGCTCTGATAAAACCCCAATAGGTTAGGTTCTGGTAAGAATAGTTTCTCTTGAGGGCAGACCTTGTTATGAAGCACAGAATGTTCTGGCATATTTTAAAATGGTTTACTTTTCTACCTTCCTGCCATAAGCCAGAGGGGATTTTTCTTTGATCTTCACCATGAGAACCTAGTTGAGCTCTTGGAGATAAAACTCAGAAAAGTATGTGACTTGATGACTGGCTTCCCCTGGAGTTTTTATCTCAGATTTGTCCACCCTGAGCCTCCAGAGATTATCAATTACAGTTCAGATTTTCTTACCCTGCTGCCGGTTCCCATGGATATTTCTGGCTCTGGTAAGTCGTGATTCTCTATATCTACCTGTATGTCTGTCTTTTCCAATTTGGAGGGAAGAGGTTTGCACTGCCACCTCCCTCCTCTGTCAGATCTAAGAAGGGTTGTCGATTTTTCAGTTTGTTCAGCTTTTTTACTTCCTGTATTGTTTATTATTATTATTTTTTATTTTTAAAAAGATTTTACTTATTTGTGAGAGAGTGAGTGCAAAAGCAGGGTGATTGGCAGGCTGAGGGAGAAGGAGAAGCAGGTTCTCCACTGAGCAGGGAGCCCAATGTGAGGCTCCATCCCAGGACCCTGGGATCATGATGACCTGAGCTGAAGGCAGATGCTTAACCCGCTGAACCACCCAGGTGCCCCCCTATATTTTTTAAAGTGACTGTATCATTTTCTGTTTTTACCAAGAGTCTTTGAGAGTTCTGGTGCCTCCACATGCTTGCCACATGTTATATGGCTTGCCTGTTTAGTGTTAGCCATTCTAACACATGTGCATTAGTATCTTATTATAGTTTTGATTTGGATTTCCTAGTGATTAATGATGTTAAACTTCTTTTCAAGAGCATCTTTGCCATCCATGTATCTTCTTTGATAGGCTATCCCCAAGTTTTTTTTCCCCAGTTTTTGGGTTATTTTTTTCTGAGTTATGAGAGCTCTTTATACAACTCTTTTATCAGATATATAACTGCCACATGTTTTTTCCTTGTGGCTTGTGTTTTTATTCCCTTAAAAGTATCTTTTAAAGAGCAAAAGTTTTAAATTCTGATTGAGTCAAATTTATCAGTTGTTGCTTTTATGGATCATGCTTTTGGTGTTGTATCTAAAGAAATCTTTATTAATCCAAGGTCACAAAGATTTTCTATTTTCTTTTGGAAGTCTTAGAGTTTTAGGTTTTACATTCAGGTCTATGATCCACTTTGAGTCAGTTTTTTTGTTTGTGATGTGAGGAATGGATTGAAGTTGTATTTGTTTGCATGTAGATAATGTTCTTCCAGCACCGCTTGTCGAAAAAAATGATCATTTCTCCACTGAATTACTGTTTTCAATTACTTTGAACTGTTGTTGAAAATCAGTTGCCCATATACGAATGGGCCCATCTCTAGACCTTTTTTTCTGATTCTTTTTTTTTTAAGATTTTATTTATTTATTCATGAGAGACACACAGAGAGGAGAGAGGCAGAGACACAGGCAGAGGGAGAGGCAGGCTCCATGCAGGGAGCCTGACGTGGCACTCGATCCCGGGACCCCAGGATCAGGCCCTGGGCTGAAGGCAGACACTCTACCACTGAGCCACCTGGGCTGTCCCCTTTTTCTGATTTTTAATCATCTGTCTTGTCACCAATACCACACTTTCTTGACAGTGTCTTCATAAGAAGTCTTGAAATAAGGTAGTGTTAGTCCTCCAACTTTGTTCTTCTTTTTCAAAGCTATTTTGGCTATACTCGGTCTTTGTATTTCCTTTGGAATGTTGGAATATGCCTGTCAGTTTCCACAAAAACCCTATTGGGATTTTGATTGCTATTGCATTGAATCTGTAGATAAATTTGTGGACAATATTGAGTCTTCTGACTCATGAATATGGTATCTCTCTCTGTTTGGGATTTCATTTGTCTTAGAAAAATGCTTTACAGTTTTCAGGGAACAGGCCTTGCATATCTCTTGTCAGATTTATTCCCAATCATTTCATTCATTTTGGATGCTTTTGTAAATTTTGTTTTTAATTTCAAATTCTACATTATTAGTATATAGAAATAGGATTGATATTTGTATAATGATCTTATATCCTGCTACATTGCTAATAAACTTGCTTTTAGTCCTAGTAGCTTTCTAATTCCATTGGGTTTTCTACATTGATAGTCATATCATCTATGAATAAAAGCAGTTTTACTTCTTTATTTTTAAACTGGATTTCTTTGATTTCTTTTTCTTGCTTTATTGCACTAACTAGAAGTACCAACCAGTACAATGTTGAGTAGAAGGCGTGAGAGAGAACACTGTTCTCTTGTTCCTAAAATAGAGGGAAGGCATTTAGTTTTGCACATTGAGTACAATGTTAACTAAGAGTTTTTGGTAGATATCTTTTATCAGGTTGAGGAAGTTCCTTTCTATTCCTATTTTGTTGAGTGTAAAATTTTGTCAAATCCTGAGATGCCTAGGTGGTTCAGCAGTTGAGCATTTGCCTTCAGCTCAGGGCATGATCCTGGGATCTTGGATGGAGTCCCCCATTGGGCCCCTTGCAGGGAGCCTGCGTCTTTCTCTGCCTATGTCTCTGCCTCTCTCTGTGTGTCTCGCATGAATAAATAAATAAAATCTTTAAAAAAAAATTGTCAAATCCTTTTCCTATATCTATTGAGATGAATGTATTGGTTTTCTGTTTTAGTTTATTAATATGGTGACTTACATTGATTTTCAAATGTTAAACCTTGTATTTCTGAGATAAACCTCACTTGGTTACGATGTCTTTTAAATAATGTTGTATTTAATCTGCTATAGTTTTGTTTGGAATTTTTACATCTCTTTTCATTAAGCCTCATAGAATGAGTTGCCTGCCTGTCATTGGCAGATCACTTTACCTGTTGAGATTTTATTTGTAAAAGAAAGAGCCTGGATAAATGATTTATCCATTATTTTCTATTATAATGGAAAATAGTCTTTTCTATTATTCATATTTTTTCATGGTTTGCATTTATCTTAATCTTTTAAAAATCATTTTACATTAATTTTATGATACATAAAAGAATTGTAGCATAAGTATATTAAGTGATAAATATACATATATTGAGACTGACTGCTCAAAACATTTTAAACGAAAGGGTATTTAAGCAAAAACTTCTGGAAAACACTGCTGTATATAATTCTCCTGACTAGCAGGGCTAGGCTTTCTCAAAAGCCTCAGTCTTTCCCACCTGGGACACTTTGAGGTTGAGGCTGCATTGGATACTTAGATAAAACCTCATTTCATCCTTAAAATAACCCTGCAAGCAGACTCATTAGTTAACTCAAGGTCACAGAGCTAATTAAGGGGAGAGCTAGAATTCAGACCTAAGTTTGATTCCAAATCTGATACTCTGTTTTTTAAAACTTAAATGAGGGGTACCTGGTCATTCAGTCAGTTAAGCATCCAAATCTTGATTTCAGCTCAGGTCATGGTCTCAGGGTCCTGGGATCAAGCCCCCTGTTGGGCTCCACAGTCAGTGAGGAGTCTGCTTGAGGATTCTTTCCCTCTCCCTCTTACCCTCCCCCTCAATATAAATGAATAGATCTTTTTAAAAAAATAAATGAGTAAATAAATGAAATCATAATTATGAAAATCTTACATATACCAAAATGTATGGAAATTAGAAGACACTATATACCCACTACCCAGAAGTAACAAATGTTAACATTTTTCTACATTCTATTTGTATCTTTTTAAAAAAAATAAATACAAAGTGGAAATGTAGCTAAAGCCCCCTCCTTCAGCATCTCTTTCCCTTACCAGTATCAATATGTATATATGATCCCCATGCTTAATTTTTTCCACATATGTATGTATCCAAAATAACTTAGGATATTGTATTGGCCACTTAACAGCATACATAGTGATACAGCACTATATGTGTGTGTGTGTGTGTGTGTGTGTGTGTGTATCCCTTTGCATCTTGCTATTTCCAATCACCATGATTTTGAGATATTTCCATGTCAGTATGTATAGGTCTAATTTGTTTATTCTAGTTGTTTTATGGTATTCCATTTTATGAATAAACTATAGTCTATCAATGTATTTTTAAATATTTATTATAATTTTTTATCATTTTATTTTTTTCATATGATTAAGTATACTCTTTAATCTCCATCCCATATTTCACCCATCCTCCTACCCACCTCCCCTCTGGTAACCATCAGTTCTTTATAGTTAAGAGTTATCTGTCTTGGTTTCTCTCTCATTTTTTTCCCTATGCTTCTTTGTTTTATTTCTTAAATTCCACATATGAGTTAAATCATATGGTATTTGTCTTTCTCTGACTGACTTATTTCACTTAGCATTATACTCTTTAGGTCCATCCTTTGTGTTGTTGCAAATGGCAAGATCTCATTCTTTTATATTGCTCAATAATGTTCCATTATATCTATTCATCTATTTTTTAAATAAATTTTTCAACACTCATTTATTTGAGAGAGAGCAGGCGAGTGAGTGGGCGAAGGAGCAGAGGGAGAGGGATAAGAGACACCACCCTGAGTGCAAAACCCCATGCAGAGTCCGATCTCACCATCTGAGCTGAAACCAAGAGTTGGATGCTCAACTGGCTGAACCACCCAGGCATCCCTAGTCATTCATTTATTAATGGACATTTGGGTTGCTTCCATAGTTTTGTTATTGTAAATTATGCTATCATTTTCTTATTGTATTAGTTTCCTGTGGCCAACGTAACCTACTACCACAACTAAGTGGCTTAAAACAACAGAAATGTACTCTTACAGTACTGGAGGCCAGAAGTCTCAAATCAGTATCACCAGGCTGAGATCAAGATGTCAGCAGGGTCATGCCACCTCTGGAAGTTCTGTGGGAGAACATGATCCTTGCTTCTTCCAGTGGCTGATGGCATTCCTTAGCTTGTGGCCACATTACTTCAACCTCTGCCTGTGCCTTCATGTTACCTCCTACTACTGTGTGTGTGTGTGTGTGTGTGTGTGTGTGTGTGTTTTCTCTCTCTCTTGCTCTTTCTTTTAAAGATATATGTGGTGGATAATCCAGGATGATCTAGGATTTAAGATCCATAGTTCAAGATCCATAAATTAATCACAACTGCAGAGACTTTTTTTTCCAAATAAAGTAGTGTTTACAAATTCCAGAGATTAGGACCTGAAATGTTTGGGGGTCATTCTTCAGTGCTCTCCTACTTATGAACAATTATATTGCTATTACAAATAGCCTTGTACATGTCTCTGTAACTATGTGCTAGTTTCTCCAGAATAGGAACCTAGAAGTAGAATTGCTGGCTTCATAAACTGTATCTTCAACTTTACTAAAGAATGTTAAATTACTCCTCAGAGTGGTAGCACCAATATGTATTTTTATACTTTGCATTTTACTCATTTTTCTGTTGGGATTTAAGTCTTATTACTTTGTTCTTGATACATTTTGGATGTGAGTTGGCTATATGCATCGCAGACACATTCTCTATCTGGATTTCTTTTTGCACTTTTGTATGGAGTCTTTTGCCATGTGGAAGTTTAAATTTTTTATTGTAAATCATTTTATCCACTCTTTTTTTCCTTTATGGCTTATGAATTTTGTATCCTCTTTAAGAAACTATGAATACCAGGACACCTGGGTGGCTCAGTGGTTGAGCGTCTACCTTTGGCTCAGGGCATGATCCCGGGGTCCTGGGATCGAGTTCCACATTGGGCATCCCGCAGGGAGCCTGCTTCTCCCTCTGCCTGTGTCTCTGCCTCTCTCTGTTTGTCTCTCATGAATAAATAAATAAAATCTTTAAAAAAAAGAATTAAAATTCTCCACACACACAAAAAAGAAACTATGAATACTGTATGACTTGCCAATTGTCCCAGCACCATGCAGTGAGTAAATCTGTCCTTTTCCCAGTGGTTTGTATTGACACATCTGACATGTTTCATGGGCCCGTATCCATATGAATCAATTTCCAAGCTTTAATTTTGCTAAATTCCCCTACCTGTCTAGCCCGAGGCCAATACCACTGGTTTTAATTTGTTACTGTAGCATCATGACAAGTAGTGATATATAGCAGTGTTCTAATTTTTCTGCTGACTATTCCTAGGCCTTGAATTTTCCATATCAATTTTATGACCACTTTTTCTGTTTCTTTTAAAAAGCCAGATTGGATTTTGACTGGAGTTGTGTTGAACTTATAAATTTACTGGGAGGCATAATTGCTATCACTCTGAAACAGAGACTTCCTACTTGTGAATGTGGTACACTTTGTTTTATAATACAGTTTTGTTGTTACTGCGAATGTTGTCTTTTTACTTTAAAATTACATTTCTAGGGCGCCTGGGTGGCTCAGCGGTTGAGCATCTACCTTTGGCTCAGGGTGTGATCCCGGGGTCCTGGGATCGAGTCCTGCATTGGGCTCCCCGCAGGGAGCCTGCTTCTACCTCTGCCTAGATCTTTGCCTCTTTCTCTGTGCCTCTTATGAACAAATAAATAAAATCTTTAAAATTAAATTAAATTAAATTTCTAATTGGTTGATGTTGGTATATATGAGTAGTACTGATTTTTGTATTTGATCTCATTTTCTCTTTAGAGTTCTGTAGATTCTTTTGGATTCTATTTTGGGCCATATCATATAAACTGCAAATAATGACAGATTTGCCTTTTCCCTTTTAATCTTTATGGTATATATATAACATATATATCATCATATGATATATATGTGATATATTTATATATCACCTAGGAGCTACAGTGTAGTATATGAGAGACGTAGTAATAGCGCATATCCTTATCTTTTTTCCTAACTTTATTCTAATACTTCACCATTAAGTATTCCACTTGTCATAGGTTTCTAGTAGATGCAAACCTTTTATTTCAGTTTTTCACATCTTTGTTCACAAAGGAAATAGCCCTAATACTTTTTCTTTCTCATACTGGCTTTGTCCATTTTATATATCTGTGTTTCATAATATTCTCATAAGATGAGTTTCAGAACATTCACTCGTTTTTAGTGCAGTTTGCAAAATGTAGGTATCATTGGTTCTATGAAGGTTTTGTAGAAGTTGCCTGTAAAACCATATATCCTTTCCTTTTTTCTGTGGGTAGATTTTTAATTAGTGCTTCACTTTGTCTAAGGATAATACATCTTATTCCAGATTTCTATTTCTCCTTGGGTTGGAAAATTATATATTTTCTAGAAACTTCTTTCATTCTGACTAGATTAAAAATTTTATCACCTTTTTTGCTCTTGTGCTGTTGATCTGTGCCTTTTCCCTTCATTTAAAATCAATTTTACTGGAGTTTTTTATTTGACTAGTTTTATTTTTTTATTTTTATTTTTTTTATTTGACTAGTTTTAAAAGCGTCAGATTTCAGTTGTTAACCCTCTTTGTTTTTGCCTTGTTTTGTATTTCATTATTTCCTCCTCTTGTTTTTTATTATGTCCTTTTTTGTATTTTCTGTTGTATTTCTTTTCTAACTTCTTGCATTAGACATTTGTTTCATTGATCATCAGTCTTTATTCTCTGAGAAATACAGTTAAGGCTTAGTGTTTATTGGTCTTCATATGTAAATACTGCCTAATTTGGGCCAATTAATTATTTTTTTAAAATTTCCAAATGTGTATAAGGTTAGCTTTTAGTTCTTGATTTCTCTTTTTATTACATTTACTTAGAGAATATGGTTTGCATGACACTGATTCTTTGATATTTATTGAGACTTCCTTTGTAACTCTGGGGCTAAATGTTATTTTCTGAAATTTATTTTTTTGTTTTGAAGTTTAACTGGATTAATACTTCTAGATTTATAATTAGCTTCCCTTGACCTTTTGAAGATTTTCCATCGTCTTCTGCCTTCCATTGTGGTTATTGGTTAAGTCTCTTGTTAAAATAATTGCTCCTCTGTAGTGGTGTGCCTTTTTTATTCTCATGTTGCCTTTCTCTTTGTTTTCGGTGTTCTGTGGTTTTGTTGCTATGTATCTTGGGACTATTCGTAACTGTTCAATTTGAGAATTATTGTGAGCCATTGTCTCTTCAAGTATCTTCCTTTTGTTCATTCTGTTTTCCTCTTCAAACTCTCAATCTGTTCTCTTTGTCTCTTCTTGTCACACTTCTCTCTCTTCTCCATGTCTTTTAACCTCTCATTTATTCTTTTCACTTATTTTTCATTCTGTGCTACATTGTTATAAATTTTTTTAAAGATTTTATTTATTCATGAGAGACACAGAAGGAGAGAGAGGCAGAGACACAGGCAGAGGGAGAAGCAGGCTCCACGCAGGGAGCCCGGCGCAGGACTTGATCCCGGGTCTCCAGGATCATGCTGCGGGCTGAAGGCAGTGCTAAACTGCTAAGCTACTGGGGCTGCCCTGTTATAATTTTCTTTAAATCCATCATCCAGTTCATTGATTCAGTGACTCTACCTTATAGTTCCTTTAAGTGCTTATTTAGTTGTGTGTGTGTATTGAATATATTTCTGTTATTTTTCATGGCATCTCGTTCTTTATGGTCTCTCTGTGTTTTATCTCTTTAGTAATTCTTTTCTTTTTGGGGTGCCTGGGTACCTCAGTGGTTGAGCATCTGCCTTTGGCTCAGGTTGTGATTCCAGTGTCCTGGGATTGAGTCCTCCATTGGGCTCCTCACAGGGAGCCTGCTTCTCCCTCTGCCTGTGTCTCTCTGCCTCTGTGTATCTCATGAATAAATAAATAAAATATTAAAAAATTATTTTCTTCTTAAAGATTTTTATTCATTTATTTGAGAGAGACCAAGCATGCATGCATGCACAGGAGCAGGGGAAGGGACAGAGAGCCCATCGTGGGAGCTTAATCCCAGTACTCTGGGATCATGACTTGAACCGAAGTCAAATGCTTAACCGACTGAGCCACCCAGGCACCTCTCTTTAATAACTCTAAACATAATAATTTCATAGTCCATTACCAATTTTTATTCTATTGCCCCACATGCATGGGGTGTTTATCTTTCCATTTATCTGCTGACTCTCACACATGGTTGATTATTTCCTTTTATGTTTTCTAAGCTGTCTTAAACTGACTTCCTTCCCACACTACAGTGTTCCTTTGCTATTTGAGTGGGTCCTTCAGAGTAGTTTTGTTTCATTTTGTTTTGTTTTAAACCCTCTTATTTTGAACTAACTCTAGACTTACAGAAATGTTTCCAAAATATTACAGAGAATTCCCATATACTCCTTGCCCAGCTTCTCCTGATGTTAGCATCTAACCATAGTGCAGTTATCAAAATCAGGAAATTGACACTGGGACAATACTCTAAAACTAAATATCTTATTTGAATTTCACCAATTTTTTTTCACTAATGCCCTTCTTCTGTCCCAGGATTCTATCTGGGGTCCCATGCTGCACTAGTTTTTTCTTAGTTTTCTGTAATGTATAATGTTTCTTCAGTCTTTGCCTTTTTTAAAAAAGATTTTTATTTATTTGAGCAAGCGAGCGAGCGAGAGAGAGAGCATACAGAGGGAGAGGGAGAAGCTGACTCTCTGCTGAGCAGGGAGTCCAACATGGGACCTTATCCCAGGACCCCGAGATCATGACATGAGCCGAAGGCAGATGCTTAACCAACTGACCCATCCAGGCACCCTAGTCTTTCTTTGTCTTTTATGAGCTTGATATTTTTGAAGAGTATTGATCAATTATTTTGCAGAATATCCCTGAGTTTGGAGTTGTCTAATGTTTTCCTGTGGTTGGACTAAAATTATACATTTTTGGCGAGAATACTACAGAAATGATGTGCCCTTCTTAGGGTATCATATCAGGGGGCTCATGATGGCAAAATGTCTTACTACTGGTAATATTGGCCTTGATCACTTAAAAGGCAGTGTTTGCCGGATTTCTCCATTGTAAAATTACTTATCTTTCCTTTTGTAGTGAATGAATACCTTGAGAGAAATGATTTGCGACTATGCAGATCCAGCCTTTCCTCAAACTTTCACCTACTAATTTTAGCATCCAGTGCTAGAACTTTCAGGGTAGTTTCAGTTTTATCTCTCTGGATTGGCTTATAAACTGGACTTAATTTCATCTTAATTTTGATATTAATTTATTGCTTTGGCACTTTCTACTATAAATGGGTAAAATAAATTTATAACTCCAAATTTTTATTTGGCAGAATATTGGCTTTAAGTTCTGCAAGATAACTTTTTTTTAAATTAATTTATTTATTTTGGGTGCTCAGAGACTCAGCAGAGAAAAGATCCATTGTCATCTTTCTTGGCCAACAGGCAGAGTTTATGAAGCCGTTTACAGTTTTAGCTTTGTGCATAGGTTTTGTGTGTAGGAGTTCCAGATTGTTATCCTCCTTGGCCAGAGGCCTTGTCTCTTGTGCCTGAATGAGCATTGAAATCTAGGCTCTTACCTGTTAATAATGTTTGATTCTCATCTCCCTCATGCAGCACCCTATTAGCTTGTACTATACCTTCCCCTCTGGCCATCAGCTACCTCTTTGCCTTGGTACCTGCTACATTTTCTCTCCTTTTTCACAAGCTCAGCCAGGAGTTTGAGTTTTAATTGCTGCCTTGTCTACCATTTTGCCACACACAAACTCTCTGCCATGCCATATGGACTCTCTAAAATTACACTAGAGAAAATACTGACTAGACACATTATTATTAATACCTGTTCTGAAGTGGATTTGGCTTTGCTCATACAGGCCTAGTTAAAATCAGCTCCACTATTTAAAAATCTTAATAACTCTCAGGCTTTTCTCTTTCTATTTTGGAAGCATATCCATTCTTATAGCCTTGAGTTTTATGGGATGCTAGAAAAAATTCTTGGCATTTTAGAATAAATAAACCATATAATGTTGTGCCAAAACAGATAGACTATTTCTTATGTTTCTAAAGAGTGGAAAAAGGACCAACTCTTTTTCTGAGGTTTTATATATACATATATATTTATACTGTGTTTCTTTTATTTCTTTTTCCATGATTATATTCTTGTGGGAGTGGGTAAATCATTAACAGTGAAACGACTGTTTCATCCAAAATTCAGTGTTCTAATGGTCTGTTTTCTAAATGAAGTTTCTATGAATAAAAGCATGGCAGCTATGTGGTCATCTAGTTGGTAACAAATGACCAGGTTAGTGCCACCCAAGCTTTCTTCTGTAATTAGAGTCCAAATTTTTTAAAAAAGGAGAACAGTAACAAAATGATAATTTTTTTGTTCCACAGAGGACAATTAGGATATAAAAATTATGATAAACTGAGAGAATACTGCAGAGTAGGGAGGGAATGACACTTGGGCCTCCATAGGGCATGCCTGCCTGGCCATTTTTCATCCACGTAAATTTTGCAACCCAGTATCTTGAGTGTGGAAGGCACGCCTCAGTGTAGTGTTTAAACATGTATGTTTATCATTCATTCCACGAGCATACTTTAAGCACTTACTCTAGTAGTGCTAAGGCCTCATGGTGTGTGATGGGGCTCAGAGGTCAGTGAGCTGCACCTGGAGAATGCCAGCCTCATCTCTGAACCTGTCACCTACCATGGAACCTAGCACTGTTGTTTCTGGGCTGCCCATTTTGGGTCATTCTTTTCCCATACTATGTTGGAGAGGAGGGGGCCTCTCCTCTGCTGTCCAGCTTTCTCCCACCCCTGAAGACATGGTTCAGATTACTGTTCTTCTCTTAAGGTATTCCCGACTCCCAGCCATCCCTGCCTCTTTGGTCTCGATGCATTTATATCGAGTGTCACTCAGCACATCATTTTCTTTCCTTTTTTTTTTTTTTTTTTTATTTTTTTTTAATTTTATTTATTTATGATAGGCACACAGTGAGAGAGAGAGAGAGAGAGAGAGAGAGATTGGCAGAGACACAGGCAGAGGGAGAAGCAGGCTCCATGCACCGGGAGCCCGACGTGGGATTCGATCCCGGGTCTCCAGGATCGCGCCCTGGGCCAAAGGCAGGCGCCAAACCGCTGCGCCACCCAGGGATCCCTCATTTTCTTTCCTCATGCATGTTAGTTGAATAAATGAATGGATGAATATATGAACAAGAGCAGTGCCCTTCATTTGGATTCAATTTTCACTCACTTAGTAGTTACCATCCCCTTGAAAGGGTGTTCCTAGACTGATTTTGGCCTTTCTCGATGGACAATTCATTCAACCACCTACTAATAATTATATGATACCAAATACTTTCATGCTGCTGCCCATACAACAAGTGCTGTACTAATTGCTTTCTGTGTAACTCATCCAATCCTCCCAGCAGCCCTAAAAAGTAGATACTGATATTAGTTTCATTTTACAGATGAGGCCACTGACACACAGAGCGCTTAAGGCACCCACCGAACATGGCTTATTAACTTGCAGAGCTGGAATCAGCACCAGGCAGTCTAGCAGTTTCATCATGAATTAAGATTTAGAGTAAAGCTGGCAACATGTGACTCCTTGTTCTGCCCCTCTAATGCCTTATGGTCTTCACCTGTGAATTGAGAATAATTCAAGAGATTACTGAGGTGGAGAGATTGAATGAGTTAAAGATATGCTGCTCAACACCAAGCCAGTAAATATCCAGTGATGGTAGTTCCATGGACTTTTCCTCACCACTGGCCATGTGGAACTTAGATGCTGGGCCTGGAAACCATGGGTGTGCCCTTGAATGGCCCAAAAGCTGTCTTTCACCAACTTTGAGATCTTTGCTCTCACTAATTGAAATCTTTTGCCTTGCCTCCACCCTTTCTGGAAGGCTCTCCTCCAAAATGGGGCAGTGGGGTTAGGATTTAAAAAACTTCCTGGGTATGTAACCCTTCAGCTTTTTTCTTCTGTGAGATGTGGTTTTTTTTTTTTTTTTTTTTTTTACGGATTTATATTCTGTCTTGTTTCAAAAATGGATTTAGGGTGAGTTACTAAGCTGCAAACAATTCTATGACATAATGTGGATATACATAGGATAAAAGTGAGAGAAAACAGTAAAAGAAGGAGAGAACTATGGATCCCCAGGATAGGACTGACACACAGAGCATATTTTTTTTAAAGATTATTTATTTATTCATGAGAGACACAGAAAGAGAGAGGCAGAGATACAGGCAGAGGGAGAAGCAGGCTCCATGCAGGGCGCCCAATGTGGGACTCGATCCCGGAACTCTGGGCTCACACCCTGAGCCGAAGGTAGATGCTCAACCGCTGAACCACCCAGGCATCCCCCATGGAGTATATTTACAGACTCTGAAGTCCTGGACATTTACTAGATGTCAGCCAAAGGATGGCTCTGACCTTCTTAGAGGTTGTCACCGAATGGGAGGCTATGAGCCTGAAGCAACAGTAAGCCAGTTGCTGAGGAGAAGGAATCCTAATGGAGGGCCCAAGAAAGATTCTCCACTGGCAATTCACATGGGGGGCCCTCTGGTGAGTGTGTATGAAGTAAGCATGAAGTGGCTGTGGTTGGCCGCTGGTACTGTACATCAGCCCCGGGCAGACTGGAGTCTGGGAGTGACCACCGTGTGGCCTGGGAGGGACTGTGCTCCTGTGCCTGCCCGAGCAGCTCCCTCCTGCCTAGAACAGGAACCATGGCCCCTGAGGCAGCCAGGAAGTTAGGTTTGTGACTAACAACCAGCTTCCCTGTGTGGTTTTGACTGATTTCCTGCTCATTTTTCCTTTATTTCTTATAAGTCGAAATGTCAGACTCTTTTTTTTTTAAAGATTTTATTTATTTATTTGAGAGAGACCAGAGAGCACAAGCGAGGAGGGGGGAAGGAACAAAGGAGGAGGGAGAAGCATCCCCCACGCTGAGCAGGGAGCCCAACTTGAGATTCGATCCCAGGACCCCGGGATCATGACCTGAATTGAGGGCAGATGCTTAACTGACTGAGCCACCCAGACGCCCTGAAATGTCAAACTTTTAATAGATTAACATATTTGTTTGATTTTTTGATTTAGAGCCATGTATGCTTTATCAGCATATGGATTTCTTGTATTACTTTTAAAACTGCTATATTTAGGCCTGAGTTCTGTGGTTACGTGCTAGGATCTGTTACATAATTTAAGCACGGGGTGTTTAAAACAAGAAGCCAGGAACAAGTTCTCATTATATTATCTGGATTAGAAATGATTTTCTCACTGACGTTGCAAAGTTTAAAAGTTCTAGCCGCTGTCAAAGTGTAGGTGGTAAATCGCCTCAGTTGGATCCATGACTTATGATTAAGATAAGTGATTTAATTGTCATCCCAGTGCTGCTGCTCCCAAGCTCAGAATTCTTCATAGAAGACCAAAACAAATCCAAAAATAGGCCTCTGCAATATGTAAAAAATTTTCCTACTTCATATTTGGATAAGGAAGTAAATCATTGTGTTCATTAATATACTTCTTTCTTTTTTGATTTATTTCCTGGCATGAGAGATCCAGTTGCCTTAATGATAATCTGTCCATTGAGCATAAGCCAGAGAGTCTCTCCCAAGGCTTCTATGTGACTAAGTGGTACTAGGGAAGGGCCACTGTAAGAATAGTATGGATTGGGACTTGTACAGCTCTCAGGGGCACCAAGCATGGAGATCCTCTTCTGGAGTCCCTCTGTCAGTGGTTGGGGTATAGGGACAAGGCTCACAGCTTTTCCTCTGCCACTTAGCCTCTTCTTTCCCTATCAGCTCCCCGCCCCCAATTTGGTTTCTTGGTCTCCAATCAAAAGCTTGTCTTCCTCCCCTTCTTCCTTCTCCCATCTTTCTTCCCTCCCTCTTTTCACGTTGACTTGAGAACATTTGTTGAGGGTGGATATGACTGGATCTGTCCTTTCCTTCATGGCTGCCTTCCTCCCTCCCCAAGATACATACATGCTCTGTGTGTGACAGAGCCTACAGAATTTGGAGAAACACAACCACACACCAAATGCCCAGACTGTTCTAGAGGCCTCTCTGTGATTGCATAAATGGAGGGAAACTAAGCTCTACAGTATGGGAGAAGCCATGCAGATTCCCAAAGTGCTTTATTTTATCAAACTCGTTTTAATTATTTTTAGAAGATCTTTATGGTCACAACCAGATGTACAGTGGTCTCAGCAAGAGCAGACCATTTTGAGAAGCAAAATTTTCCCCAAAATAGGGAAAGAGTTGTATTAAATCGTACAAAACACATTTTTTTTCTGAACTAAAAATTAATCAGGAGACAGTCATAGGAGACTGGACATTGCAGAAAACTCCCTAGTAAAATCAGAGAACTATCTTTAGAAATACTCCCAAACAGTTGGAAAGTAAGAGAGGGATTAAGAAGATAAAAAAGAAAAGCAGGTTTGAAGGGAGAAGGGGAACCAAATGGAATTAAAGCAATAACCAGAGATAATTCTTTAAGAAAAACCTTTTCTAAGCTAAAAAAAAAAAAAAAGTCTGGAAATTAAGAGAATTCACTCTGTTTAAAACAAAATACATGAGTACAGATTACTAGATACCCCCTGGTAAAAATGTAAAGGTCATATATAAGGAAAGAATCTCATAAAGAACATCGAAGCAAAACATAAAGCTTAAAAACACCACCACCAGCAGCAGAACCAGTGACTTAAAAACCAAAAAGATACGGCTTCAGGTAACAGAATGAATAGGCAATGGAATAAATCTTCAGTGCTTTGAGAATAAACAAATTGGGCACAATTGAACTGTATGTGGGGACAATAGAAATGTTTTTAAACCTTCAAGAAAACTAAACAGAGTTTCTTCAGTAAATTATTCAAAGTCATACTTTAAGACATTACTGGGGAACATGACAAAATCAAAATTCACAACTCAAAAAGTTTCACGTACACACACACGATTATACATCTCACCTCCAACGTAAAACTTTACTTCAAGAGGTGAATGATATTGTTACAAAAATCTAAAAGGATGATGGCATGATTTATGCCACAGACAAAATAGCCAAGTCTCAGCAAGAGGGAGTGGGGAAACGAAGGGCTGAATTCTTCACATTCCATCTTGAGAGTAAAATCTTATATTTCATCCTTATCTTTGAAAATTAGGTAGATCTAAGTTTAAAATATTTTTGGGCAATTTCAACTTCACCAAGATAGAATGGGGGGGAAGCTAATCATCATTTCACAATGTGTGTGTATTAAATCATCATGTTGTATGCCTTAAATATATATAATTTGTCGATTAGCTCTCAGTAAAGCTGGGGGAGCGGGAAGGAATTCTGGGGAGTGGGACCAGAGATTGGGGTAGTGAGGAGATTCATTATAAAACTTGTTATACTTTTTTCATTTGTACCATGATGCATTCATTTTATATTAAAATCTATTATTAAGAAAAAGATACAGACAAGCATTTTTTAAGAAAAAAATTTACAGAACTGAAGAGCAGAGTTAGTATGGTCTTTATTGCAAAAGACAAGTAGCAGGCCTTGGGTGGCTCAATTGGTTAAGCATCTGCCGTTGGCTTAGATCAGGATCCCAGGGTCCTGGGGTCGAGCCCCACATTGGGCTCCCTGCTTGTGCTCTCCCCCTCTCTCTGTCAAATAAATAAATCAAATCTTTAAAAAAAAAAAAAAAGACAAGTAGCAACAGAAGTTAATATTAATGATACATGGCAAACTGAAGCTAAAAAGCAAGCTGATAGGGCAAGTAAGTCCTAGGAATGCCTTGACCATCGGTGTACACTCACTGATCACCCTTGGAACCACTGTAACCTGTTCTACCTGCTCAAGGTTGGCATATGATCACACTTATCTTTTACTTTCCCCTTCAATTTCTTGAGGTCTCATGAGCCATATTACCAGGAATTCCTCTTGAGGAATGAGCAGTGTATTCCCCCAGAGACCGCTTCTCTCCCCCTTCCCCCTTAGCTGTCCAGGAACTCCAGGAGGGTTACTTTGTCCAAGGAGAATCAGACCACTGTCAAACACCAGTGCTGTGGCTGCTTGCTGTAACAGGGCTGGTGTGGGGTGTTCTGCTAGGCTAATGGATGCCATTTAGCTAGGTAGAAAGTCAAAGGTTCAATTTTTAAGTTCAGAGAGACCTGATCATATCTGTAAAGCTTCAGGGAAACAACCCGTAGGGACCACGAAAGCGAAGACACAGATGATAAACTGGACAATTGATGGGTCAGTGAGCAGTTAAGGATGAAGAAGCAGTGAAGGTTGGGTCAAGACTTAGGTATGCCTTTTGTCATTCCCTCCAACAGATGTTTCAGACTCACTCACTCACTCTTAAGCTCTTAACATCACTGTTAGCCTCCCTCTCATAGTACAAAACATGTCCAGGTTAACAGAGGATGTAGAGGTCCCTCCTGAGATACAAACCTCCCCCATATCCCTGGATCCACAACTTGGCACTCTTCCTTTTTCATCTCAGTAGAAAAGGTATCCCCTCTTGCCCCCCGATGTCCAGAGCTAGCTTCCATGATGGTCTTTTCTCAACAAGAGCCCTGGAGCCCATCCTTGGCTCCATCCCCTTGCCCCATTCCCTCCGCTCCAGCAGCCCTCCCTGGTATGCCTGCCTTCATATTGCTGAGTGCTCTGACATCCAACTCTCTGTTCATGCTGCTCTCTTGCTCAGCGCTTAGGAGATTCCTTTCACCTGCAGAAGAAAACCCAGATGCCATAACATGGCCACTCATGTGCCTTGATTGGCCCCCCCCCCCCCCCCCCCGTTAGCTCTGTTAGTTCTTTCACTTCCCTGTTTTAGTTATCCTAAGAATCCTGACCATCTGGGTTCAGATCTTGGCTTTACCACTTACCAGCTGTATACCCTTAGGCAATTTGCTGAAGCTCTCTGGGCCTTAGTTCCTCATCTGTAAAATGGGGATAATCAGGGGTGCCTGGGTGGCTCGGTCAGTTAAGCATCTGCCTTTGGCTCAGGTCGTGATCTCAGAGTCCTGGGATCGAGCACCATGTCGGACTCCCTGCTCAGCAGGGAGTCGGCTTCTCCCTGTGCCCCCACCCCTTATGCTCCTATGCACGCTTGCTCTCTTTCTCAAATAAATAATTTTCAAAAAAAAAATGGGGATAATCAATGTTCCTGCTTAAAGGGGTGCTGTGGGAGAGATAAGTTCCTGCTTATGAAGCACCTGGATTAATGAACACCTTTATGTATAAACAGGAATGTATAGTTAACCACCTTATGCAGTCTGACAGCCCAATTCAGTAGAACTGTCTGAACACTAGCACTAAGCCCTTGGTAAATGTGAGCTCCTGTTATTGATACTTCGTATAGCTCCTCAGATGTATCATCCTCTTGTTCTTGAATCTTTTAAGGATATGGTTCTTTCTCCTATTCCTCCACTCTCTTTCCCCTCCTTGCCCTACTTCTGACTGGCAGATTGTCTTTCATCTTCAGGGTCTGCTCTATTACCACCTCTGTTAGGAAGCCTTCCTGGATTTCCCCCTACATGTATATCCATGCCAGACTTGATGAGGGGTACTTTCTCTAAGCTTCTAGACCTATCTTTATTGCAGCTCCGTTCCCCCCCCCCTTTTTTTACTTTGTTGACTTGATATTTTTTTCTGGTCTGTGACAAACTCTAGGGTGCAGTCATTGAGGGCTAGGGATCAAATCTAGTCCATTCCTCTCTTATTCTCTTATCAGTTGCCATTGCCCGACATGGATTAAGTACTCAATTAGCATTTGTCAAGTGAATGAATGAATGCATAGGTAAGGACATATTCAGAAGAACGCAGTAGAAGATGCACAATTTCTTAGCCAATAAGAGATGGTCAAGCTTATTAGTAGTCAAATCATTATTGATTAAAATGAGACATCATTTTTACCTTTGGAGTTAGGGGATGCTTTTAAAAATGGCATCTGTTCCTGTGGACACTCAACTCTCATTGCTGGTGGGAGGGTCAAAGCAACTTAACACCGTGTATCAAGATTTTTTTGGCCACCTGATCATACTTCTGGGACACTATCCAAAGGAAATTTATTGTACTCCAATGTTTCTATATATATTTTAAAGATTTTATTTATTCACAGAGAGGCGGAGACACAGGCAGAGGGAGAAGCAGGCTCCTCACTGAGCAGGGAGCCTGATGTGAGACTCGATCCCAGGACACTGGGACCTGAGCCTAAGGCAGATGCTCAACCACTGAGCCACCCAGGCATTCCAAATATTTACATTTTTAAACAGGAAAAAAAATTTAGATGTTACCTCAAAAGCCTGTGAGGAGGGTACATAGTTTTTCAAAATTATTTTGTGAATAAACAAGCCAAAAAAAAAAAAAGATGACTGCTTCTTTCTTTCCCTTTCCTATTCCCCACCCTATACCACAAGTTAGCCAGTCTGTTCCTTCCTCTGTGACCAAAGGAAATAATTTCAAATACAGACAAATGTTTGCACATGAAGATGTTCATCATGACATTACTTATGTAAAATTTGAGAAAAGCCCACAAAGTATCTAATAATAGGATGGTTTAGCATTTTCCTTTCAGAAGAGTATGTGATAATATGAAATGTATTAGTTAAATGAAAAAAGCAGGCCATAATATATGTTCACAGCTATTAAGAAGAACAGGCAATTAAATATCTGTGGATAGAAAAGAGACTTCAAAGAAGTATATACCAAAATGTTTAATTACTTGGTTATATTTGGGCAGTGGGAATGTATATGGCTTTTTTCCTCACTTTTATTATTAACCAAATTCTCTCTGTTTAGACATGTGTTCCTTTTATAATGGAGTAAAGCCAATAAATTCTGTATTTTAGAGTGAGTGTTCAGGAAGAATTAGGACTGATTATGTTTTATTTGATATGTTTTGATATTAGTAAGCCTTGAATTAATAAATTCTAAACACCTGGAAGGCACAGACCTAGTCTCATTGAGGCCATTGTTTGATCAAGAAAGACCTGTGGACCTATATGGGGTGGCCTTCCATGTAAGGTCCATCCCCCACTCCCATTGTCACAGGGGCCAAGATGGCCTCTAAAACATCCGGCAACCAGTGAGAAAGAGTTAAGAAAACCAAACAAATGAGGTTGGCTTGGAGACAAATAATCCTTGAACACAGGATGGTTGTTAGCCAAAAGGAAGGTGCTAGAAAATGAATAGCTCTGCTTATAAATGAAATGAATATTCATTCCTTTCTGCCCACATTGCAAGTTAAGCGCCATCATCCACACTTTTCATTTGCTGCTACCAAAAAAATCTTGACATAATTTAAAAACCAAAAAACCAAAAAACACTGTTGTCCAGGCCTCTTTAAATGTCAATTAAATGGTACTGTACCAAACTGTAGAAGAATTACAGAAGAGTGGCTTTAAAGGGTTTCTAAAATTGCACCTCTTTGAGGAATATTGTTCATAATACACAGGAATTACTCTTAACTACATGAGAATCTCTCATTTTTTGCTTGGCTACACTTACACAGCCCCAGAGTCGAGTGCACCAAGATATACTGGATTTCAAACTAAATAAATCAAAATTACCATGTGCATTCCACTACATGTCAAAACAGGAAAAGCCATAGCATTTGATGTGAAATGAAGATTAGAACAGCCATAGAGAGAAAACTAGAAGTCTGCTTACGTTTGGAATAAGAGAACAGGGTCAGTGATTTTCAATGCAGACTTTCTTCTCCTGGAGAAAACATATCACAAAATCAATTTACAATGCAGATGAATTTGGCAGTAATTATGATACTGTCAAAAGATTCTTTAGTTTTCAGAGGACTTATTTCAGAGTCCAGTATGCTTGCCTGTCATTAAGAACTTGACAGGCATCAGAGGAATTTAAAGCTAAGGTGTTAGGTGCCATTGCCCTTTAAAAATGACCAAAAAGGGGCACCTTGGTGGCTCAGTCGGTTAAGCATCTGCCTTCAGCTCAGGTCATGATCTCAGGGTCCTGGGATTGAGTCCCGAATTGGGCTCCCTACTCAGCAGAGAGCCTGATTCTCCCTCCTCCTTTCCTACTTGTACACACGCTCATTCATTCTCTCTCTCTGTCCAATAAATAAATAAAATCTTAAAAAAAAAATGACCGTAAGGAGGATAGAGCATCTCTATATGTAACAGAGAATGAAAAGGGGCACCTAATTTGATTGCTAAGAGTTAAGCATTTGTGCAGCTTCTCAAATGCATTGCATACATTATATAAAGAAAGGCATACCTGGAGCTTATTTACTTTATCACTTCAGACTTAATCCTGAATATGACTTAATTAAAACAAGTGTACCATGCTCCTTTTACATTCTGGGGATAAATTCTCTGATTTTAGTTATCAGAAACCTTTCACATTTTTTCCAAGATGAACTTGCTTAAGAGAAGTAACTCTTTCAGCTTAATACAACTTGAAACTATCTCCATTGTGGGATGAGGAGAGTAATACAAGTCATTATTATTCATTGGGCATTCATTGTGCCAGGCACTAAGCTAAATATTTTTTACACCTTGCTAACTTAACCCTTAGTTTTCATTTATTCAGCCAACTATTTATTTATAGAGCACTTACTGTGTTCCAGGGGCTATTCAAAGTGTTGGGGATTCAGCAGTGAACAAAATAGCCCTGTCCTCTGTGAAGCTTACATTCTAATTGAGGGATAAAGATGATAGAATAAGAAAGTAAATGATACACCAGATTAGCGTGTGATGAGTGCCACTGAGGAAAAGAAAGCAGAGGAGTGGTTAGGGAGTGCCAGACTCATGGAGGGAGGGGGTCACATTTTTAAAAAGAATGGTCAGAGAAGGCCTCACGGAGAAGATGACACCCAAACAGATGTGAAGATGTCCTATAGGAGGTGAAGGACGAAACTGTGTAACTGTCTTTGGGGAAGAACATTCTAGGTAGAGGGAGCAGCAAGTGCAGAGATCCTAGAGCTGGAATGTATCGGGCTTATTGGAGGAAAAGCAAGGAGTGCAATATGGCAGGTACAGAGGGAAAGAGGGGATGAGGCCCAAGAGGTAGAAAAGGGGACATCCCATCAGACACCACATCATGAGACTTTTGGGTTCTACTTCGGGAAAGAGGGCAAGCCCTCAGAGGGTTTTGAACAGAGGCCTGGCATGACCAGCAAAGCAAATGGTCTTGTCCATTTTCACAGGTGAGGAACAGAGCTTTGGAGAAGTAATTTACCAAAGTTCCTATTTGTTAGTGAATTAGTGGGGCTGGAATTTTAATCTAAGTCTGTGTAATTCAAAAGCTCATACTTTGCCCACTAAACCACACCCACCACCTCCCGATTGCAAAGAGGTTTCCGACCCAGGCCAGAGTAGATGATTCTCTTAGTCTGAGATTGACCTCGTGTTTCTCTTTTCTCTGGAGTCCTTTGGCTTCTCTGGCAAGGCCACCATGTCACACAACTCCAGGGGACACCATTTATACCATAAGTCTATAAATGTCCTCCCCAGAGTACTGAGGGTCTGGGCAGTGTCCAGACGAAGTGGCTATATATGACTTTGTTCACCACTGAGAACATACATGGTTTTGAACTATGGTTTAGGCAGGTAGCAAAATCCATTTGTTCAGATGTTTGTCCTGATCCTATTTTGATGTGTCTTTCTGTCTCTCCTTCCTCTGACACGTATTCTACCAGCTGTCTCTGTCCTGCCCACTGGAAGCACGCTGGTCCAGTAGTGTGGCAGGCTGGGATGTCAGTGCTGGTGAGGGAGGATTTCCTGCCCTGCGTGGGCAGCTTAGGCCCACAAGAGAAGACCTGAGGGAGTGTAGGATGTGAGCAGATAGACCTGGCTTCTGATTAGTAAATTGTCATCAAAATTTCTGCTTGGCTTAATTTAAGCGCAGCCAGATTTTCTTGTAAGCCTCAGAGCCCAAAGCTTGGATTTTTTTTTAAAGATTTTATTTATTTATTCATGAGAAACACACAGAGAGGCAGAGACACAGGCAGAGGGAGAAGCAGGCTGCCTGCGGGGAGCCCATGCGGACCCGATCCCGGGACTTGGGGATCATGACCTGAGCCGAAGGCAGACGCTCAACCGCTGAGCCACCCAGGTGACCCTAAAGCTTGGATTCTTGAGCCCTTGTTTATGTTAAAGCTAATTTTTGTAGTTGGTAGGAAAGTTATTGCTTAGACTATAGCAATTCAGTGTGTAAGACAATACACTGAGATTCCAAGCTTTAAAGTGAAGTTTTTATTCATTATTACTTGAGTGGGTGACTTTAATGGAATTATGTCTTGTAAAACAGCTTAGCATTTCATGTTTCAAAATTCTGCATGGTTACTTCAGTGCCCTAGAGCAGTTTGGCATTAGTTTTTGACTCTTATGACTTTAATTACAAAAACGGAGAGAAAATCATGGCAGCATCCTTTATAAGATTAGCTAAATAATACCGCGATGATCCGTGTAAAATATTATTGCCAGGAACAGAGTACAATGTTGAGTAAAGACGAAGATATTGCCATTTTGAGTGTTAGCGATTAGCACTAGTAATCACAGAACACCAGATCAATGCAATCAAAGCCCCCTTTTAAAATGAATTTTCATTTCCCTTAAATGAAGGTGCAGGAAGCCCCAAGATCAGATTTTGCTCTCAGGTGGTATTTCAGGTTCACTCTGAAGGTTTAAGTGAGGAAGGGGCTATATGTGGTAAAAGCTGGATCATTGTTTTCGTGGCTGCTGCTAGCAAAAACAACATGCAAAAAAAACAGTTGGATGGGTCCTCAGTAGATTAAATATAGAATTCCTAAGTGACTCAGCAGTTTTACTCCTGGGTAGATAAACCCTCAAAATTGAAAACAGGCATTCCAACTAAAACTTGTACATGAATGTTCACAGTGGCACACAATTTACAAGAGCCCAAAGGTAGAAGAAACAACCCAAACGTCCATCATTGCATTAATGGATAAACAAAATGTGGTACATTCATCCAGTGGAATATTATTCAGCCCCCCAAAAGGAATGAAGTATTAATACACGTTACAGCATGGATGTGAACATGAAAACGTTATGCCCAGTGGAAAAGCCAGACACAGAAATGGAATGCTGTACAATTCCATTTATATGAAATGTCCAGAACTGGCAAATCTGCAGAGATGGAAAACAGATTAGTGGTTGCCATGTGGGGAGAGGGCAAGGAGGAAGGGAGAAAGCAGAGTGACTGGCTTCTTCGAGGTGACGAAAATGTTTTGGAGTAGATAGATGCCTAATGTTGTGAATGTGCTAAATGCCACCGATGGTACACTGTGTGTTCTGGGTGTTTTATTACCCCAGTACAGAAAAGGCGGGGTGAAAAGATCCTCATTCTTTGTGAAGCCCATTCAAGTTTGGGTGGGGTGAATTACATAGAAGGGATACATGGCAAACGGAGGGCAAAGTAGTGGCAGCCACTTGAGGTCTGCTTGACAAGTCTGGCACTTCCTGGTTGGGATCCCCAGTCCTGGGACCTGCCTTGTGTAGGCGCAGTGGGCACACTGGCCACACCAGCCTCTGCTCCGGGGGCGCCTGGTGTCTCATGTGACTGGAGACAGTTTTAAGTCTGGGGCAGCTTGTTTGAAAGCCTCACTGAAAGACGTTGGAAGCGGTGGGATACTGAGCCGTTTAAAACCCAAGCATGCAGAAATCCAACAGAAATTCTAACTGCAGTGAGGCCAGGACAATTTCAGTTTACCCAATGAAAAGGAAAATAAACTTTTATGACCTGGTGGTGCTAGAATAAGTTTAGTTAAAAGTGCGTGGAGAGTTTCTAGTTACTGCCACACACGTTCTTTTCCCTTGTCCTTGGGAGTGTGCCACTGTTCTTCACACTGTTTCTACCCTCAAAAGAAAAAAAGTTTTCAAATGGTTTTTCTTTATGATGATGAAAGTAGTATTTGTTTATTACAGAAGTTGAGAAAAAGCAGAAATTCTCTATATATGCGTCTGTGTATATAAATCTCAGAGATCAGGGATAAGATTGTAGATGTTTTGGCACGTATCCGTTGTCCTTTTATTGTTTTAAATTTTTTATGTAAATTCCAGTTACTTAGCAAAGTGTTATATTAGTTTCAGGTGTATAGTAGAACGATTAGCCACTTCCATACATCACCTGGTACTCATCAGGACAAAAAGCACTCCTTAATCCCCATCACCTGTTTTCGTCCATGAATCTGTAGGTACCAGTATCTTCAGTTTCACTAGGATCGTATACTTATCGATATAGCATGGGCATCTTTGGGAAATACTGATTTACACACTTTTTGTGGTTGCATAGTATTCCATTTTACACACATTGTAATGACTGGTGTCCTAAATGAGCAGGGGGCTTTCCTTAGAGTGGTTCCTCTGTGGTCACTTAGCCCTCTGTCAGAGATGGTTGGTGACTCAGGTTTCTGAAATTATTTTCTATTATTTATGCTGATCAATGGTAGCCTTCAAAGCAGAGGTCATGGATGGTAACGGGAGTAGAGATCTATAAACAATCAACTCCAAAACCTATAGCTTTTAGGAAACTTTCCCTGACTGAGCTCCATTCCATTCAGTAATTCTGTCTTCTGTGTCCCAACAGAAGAGGGACAGAAGACTATGCAAGGGCATGGGCTTTGGGGCCAGACTGCAGGGGTTCTCATTCTGGCTTTCATGATGTTGGGCAGATTCAGTGTCTCAGTGTTGTCATCTGTAAAATGGGGATAATAGTCCCTATCAGAGTTCCTGAGTGGCTCAGTCGGTGAAGCATCTGCCTTTGGTTCAGGTCATGTTCCCAGGGTTCTGGGATCGAGTCCCACATCAGAGGCTTCTGCCTCTACCTCTGCCACTCTCTTACTCTCTGCCAAATAAATAAATAAAATCTTAAAAAAAAGGTCCCTGTCCTCTAGGGCAGTTGAGATGATCCATGCCAGAAGTCCCTGGTGCACAGGACCTGGCACCTCGCTAAGACTCCATGAATGGCAAGGGTTATTATCAGTATTTGATTCGTTCAAGCGCCCCTCCCAGTCTGTGGCATCAAGAGCTCATTGTGTATGCTGGGATGGCTGTAATAGGTTATAGACTCTGAAAAGCTCAAATGCCAAAGTGATATTACAGCGTTTTCCACACAGTGAGCCCCCAGCTAATTGTCTGACCCAAACCGACCTGCTGCAATTGTAGGGTCCTCTTGGTTGAAGTTGGTGTTCATTTCCCATTAAAAAAATAAATAGGGCAGCCCGGTGGCTCAGTGGTTTAGTGCCACCTTCGGCCCGGGGCCTGATCCTGGAGACCTGGGGTCGAGTCCCATGTTGGGCTCCCTGCATGGAGCTTGCTTCTCCCTCTGCCTGTGTCTCTGTGCCTCTCTCTCTCTCTCTCTCTCTCTCTCTGTATGTGTGTTTCATGAATAAATAAATAAATAAAATCTTAAAAATAAATAAATAGATAGATAGCAAAACCAAACAGAAAACCCAGAAACTCTGAGAAGTGGATAGAGGTGAAATGCAGTTTCCTTTGATAGGTCAACATCATGGCTGTGGGCTTTCCAACACTCTTATCTAAGGAAATTCTTGACTAGGAGAGCCCAGAGATCTTCAATGATTATGATAACAACTAGAAATACATCAAAGAACAAAAAGCCATTATTCTAAAAAAACGGTCTATAGCCGAAGAGCAAATAAAGTCTTGTCTTCCATCACTTATTTGGGATTCTTGGGAACTGAATTATTCTCAGTAAGTAGATTTTCTAGATGGCAAAAGCTCATTCATGTAACCACTGTAACATTTGGCATTTTAACTATTTTGATGTACTACTTTCTTTACCCGTGCTGAATGGTTTATAGCTTTGATACAGAGAATATATTGAAAACAATCCCGCCAGTTTGTTAGGCTTTGAGTTTAATTGTTAATATGTTGTTGCTGTCCTTTGTTTTTTAGCTCTGCCCCATAATTTTAATGCCATTTGCCTTCGAGAGACTCAGACAACTGTAACTCTGCCATGCTCTTCACTTTTTACTCTTCTCTCTCCCTTCTTTCTCACTGGCAGGGTGTGTTGGACTTAGTTTCTACTGCAGAAATGTTTCTAATTGCTTTCTCCAACTCAAGAAGACCTTTCTAATGTGCTGATTTATAAAATTGTATGCCCTGGAAAACCAGAACCCCAAGTCTGTTACTATTTTGTGTAAAGTAAGATTAATAGGCATTGAATAATATCATGTATTCTGTGACAGGTTTTTTGGCCATTCAGGGACTTTGAAAGATTTGCTTTCTGGTCACAGGCTATTATCTGGTAGAGATTTGACTCTGGGCAAGATGCCACTTTATTTAGAAACTGTAGTGCTTATGGTTTTCCATTCTAGCCCTGGTGCTTTCCTGCTGCTCATACATGAAGTCGCTGATGAAAGAAAAATAGTCCCCTGTCCCCTGCGCAGTTGATAAAAAGTTTTATAATATGGAATTTGGATATTTTTAATAGAGAGTACAATATCCTTAGATGGAATTTCATGTGTGTTTTCTCATTTTCTTTACAGAGACATAATTATGAGTCTAACTGTTGGGAAACTCATAGACCATGAACTTATAACTCTTGCACGTCACTACAGGGTACCCAAGGACCCATGTCCTGATATGAGTGTCCTAATGGCACAGGCCCATGAACAGCTCAAGAAAAACACTTTTGAGAATTTTGAAAGTCTCATTTCTACTTGTGTATACCAAGATCGAGAAAAGTAAGTTTTATCGATGTTAGTAGATCATTTAAGTTTCTGTGGACCCATGTAACAAAGGAATTTATATCTTATCCAAAAGGGCTAAAAGAACACTGAGATGTTCCATCATACTCCATTACATAGCAAAAGAACTTTAAATCATTTTTGGAAAGTATCTGGGTACCAATATTTTGTAGTGATGATGAGCTTTGTTTTTTGATGGAATGGGAAAGTCCCTTGTGTCTTCAAAAAAAGATAAGATACCCCTTTGCATTTCCTTTTTTTTTGGTTTCTAGAGGCTTTCGATGGAAACATAGTAAGTCCAGATGTTAGAAGGTTTAATTCTCAGATGTCTTCTTCTTACATTATTCTAGTGATAGCTGGGATTTATAAATGTGTCTTTTTTTAAAAGATTTTATTTATTTATTCATGATAGAGAGAGAGAGAGGCAGAGAGGCAGAGACACAGGCAGAGGGAGATGCAGGCTCCATGCAGGGAGCCTAACACGGGACTCGATCTTGGGTCTCCAGGATCACGCCCTGGGCCGAAGGCAGGCGCTAAACTGCTGAGCCACCCAGGGATCCCCAAATGTGTCTTTTCTAATACAGAGAACAGAGAATTTACAAGTGAACTTCCTATAAAATTTCTTTGAAATTATTTCTTCTTGAAAATAACAAAGTTCAGCATAATTAATTTCTAGTACATTTGCCATGTTTCTATTGATCTTTACTAAGTCATTTTTATAAACTGGAGCCCCATCTTAGTGTTTTGGTGTTCATCTTACCCATAGACCTGATATTGTTGGGGAAAATACTCACCGGGAATTAGAAAATCTTAGTCCTAACTCTAGCCTCTGATTTTGTTACCACGTACCACTGCCATTTCTTTGCCCCATGATTTAACCCATCATTCCCAGACCTGAAGTTCATACCCAAGTGGCTGGCTGCATAAACTAAGTATCTTTGGAGGTCCCAGAGTTTATCTTAATGATGAGCATGATTTATTTTCCTAATCCATAATACACTGTTGTTGAGTTCTTGTAGAGATGGTATTTTCCCTTAAGCTTTCCTGAGCCTCTGGAGGTTGTATGGCCTGAGTTTTGTGTGACCCTGGCCACCACCTCCTGGGAATGATGGAGCTGCTTGATCAGATGGCTCTGAGGTTTTTCCAGATCTGACCAGCTTCAATTCTAGACATTCACATTCTCTCATTGTCTTATAAACTCACTGTGAATACAGCAGCTCCCTTTCCTTCCTATTGGTTCTGATTTTGCCTGGTGCCTAGAAGAGCATTGGCTGAATGAAAACATTGGACAAGCATTTCTGTGCCCCTGGCAGCCTGGGGAAAATCACTGTTGAGCTGCTCTGGAGAAGTCATCTGACAAAATTGAGGTGGATGTGAAAGCACCAGCTGAGGCTTCCAGGTTACAGATTTGGGTCCAAGGAAAAGACTAGAAAAACACCCTCAGGTCATACAATACTTGCGTTGGAGGGTCTAGATGCCTGTCAAATGAAGAGGTGTTTTCAAATATCAGAAAGTTTTGACTAGTGGTCAAGAATGCAGATCAATTACTTAGAGCAACACTCATGGCTGCAGCCTTAATATGCTGTACTATCACCAACCAAGAGTCTGAATCTTGATGGAAAGGCCTTTGGAAGGACAGAATCTGATGACTTCTGAAATGGAAAAAGTTGGTGAAATGCAATATGACTGTTTTTCCTTATTGTGAATTCCAATACCAATTTTTATACTCGTTTCCATGTGCAGATTTTGAGGACGCATCTGTATTTTCTTTCCTATAGCATGTAATTGTTACTTGAGAAACACAAAGTACATAAAGACCTGTTTACTTTGTTTTAATGCAGAAAAAAAGTATTACCCAGCAAAGACATCAGAAGGCTGTGCAAGTCCTTCAGGTTACCTTTGTCTGATGATCTTCTGGGATCCATACTGTCCGGGTAAGTGAGAGTTCCACCCTTCATGGAGTTTGTCCTGCATATTTTTGTTTGGGGGACTATTCCTGGTTATACATTCACCTCTAATTACCCTTGGTTTACCCTTGACTGTTTCCACTATATTATTGATGACACACGTCCATGTGAGTGTCACAAAAAGAAATGTTAGTTATGATTTTGAATACTGGCCTGTTACGAACTGAAATTTTATCTTTTTAACATTAAGATACACACACATACACACAGATTTCTGAGACAAAATGGAAACATCTGATTTCATTGGTTATGAGGGTATTAGATCTAAAATTCAGGGCAGGTTTTTCAAAGCTGTCATTCATGCTGGTTAAAAACATGCAGGAAGAGGGCCTAGTGTTATTAGCACAGGACTCTATCCTACTAGAGCACCAGATGTAAAGTGTGAAGATTATGAATTTGCAAAAGGAAAGCACAGAGAACCACTTTCTAAAATACCTGGCTCTCCTGCTGATTGTTTACTTTTGACTTCTGGTACCACCCTCCTAGCTATGCAGATTCTGGTCATCTTTTATGTTTCCTGTGGCATTATCCCAGTCCTGACTCTGACTCACTTATCTTCATAACTCTGACATTTTGAACTGTGTTCTAGGCAATGTCATCATTGCTCTGAAGACATTACCTCACTGTTTTGTGAGAATGACTTTGGGAGTCACAACTATGATCCTCTTTACGTGATGATGCTGAGGTTTAGAGAGATGAGATATTTTTGCCCAAAGTCACATAGTCTAAAGGAAGAGCTGTAACTTAATCCCTGAACCTTTCAAATGCACATCCCCTGCTTCTAACCATTTTGAATTACTGCCTACAAATATCCAGTAGATAAGAATGTCCTGACAGTTCTACCTCCTTCCTACTCCTTGCATCCACTCTTCCCTCTCCATTCCCACTATCTTCACTCTTGTTCTGACCCATATTTCTTCTTGACTATTACGGACCTTCTGTGTTGGTCTTTCTCCTACCAGTTTCTTAATGTTTAAATCCATCTTTATATACAGCAGCTTAATACCTTCTAAGAACAAAAATGTCATAGTGCTGCTCTTCTGCTCACAAACTTTCTGTAATGCTTTAAGGGAAGACCACAGTCATTAGCTTTGAACTCCTTCTCCCCCTTCTCCATCGGGGGGCTTTGGGCTGTTAGAGTGTTGGTCTTAAGCAGGGGCTAGAGTGGAGAGTCCTCATCTGAGACAAAAGGAACGGATAAAACTAAATCCCATGCAGGACAACTGGGGTCTGAAGTATCAGAAGGGAACTGAGGAGAGCCAGTCCAATTGGATGTGTGCATTGGATTGACCTGGGATATTTTCTGGACTATCAGCTCAATTTGCTTTTATTTGCTAGCATCGGTGTGAGGGATAAGTAGGTCAGACTTGAGATGGAATAGGCAGGCCTAAGAGTCCGCTTTCTTTAGTTAGCACATTCCCAAAGCCACATGGGCTAGCTAGCTATTTATTTACTTATTTATTTATTTAGCAAGCATGAGCAGGGGGAGGGGCAGAGGGAGAGAGAGAATCTTCAGCTCTATGCCCAGCACAGGGCTCGATCTCATGACCCTGGGATCATAACCTGAGTGGAACTCAAGAGTGGGGCAGCCCCGGTGGCACAGCGGTTTAATGCTGCCTGCAGCCTGGGGTGTGATCCTGGAGACCCGGGATCGAGTCCCATGTTGGGCTCCCTGCATCTCTATGAATAAATAAATAAAATAAAATAAAAAAAGGAACTCAAGAGTGGATACTTAACCCACTGAGCCAGCCAGTCGCCCCTCCACATGAGCTCTTTAACATTTCGCATATATACCTCCTGCTTCCCACTTTTTTTTTGCCTTTTCTCTTGCTATTTCTCCAGTAGAAAATAGCCTCCAGTTTTCTTCACCTACTGAAAGCTTGCTCTTCCTCCAGGACCCGTTTCAGTTAGTACCCCATCCATGAAACCCTCTTAGATTCCCTTGGCTGGCAGTGATTATCTCCTCTAAATGATTCTCACAACTCTGTGTTTCTCTTTTTGTCTCTTACCTTGTAATAAAGATTTGTGACTTGATATTTGATCTATTCAGATGCAGACCTGCTTTCAGCCTATTTGATTTATCATCTATAAACAACCAGTCAGTTGTCAAATCTTGGTAGTTCCACCCCTGCCTTGTCTCTCGTATTCTGTGAATCCATCCACCTGCTAGCTGTGTGATCTTGTGCAAGACTTTTTTTTTAAAGCTTTATTTATTTATTTGAGAGAGAGACAGCACACAAGCAGGAGGGGCAGAGGGAAAGGGAGAAAAAAATCTCAGGCAGACTCCCCGCTGAGCACAGAGCCCAATGCAAGCCTTAATCCCAGGACACTGAGATCATGACCTGAGGTGAAACCAAGAGTCGGATGCTCAACTGACTGAGCCACCCAGGTGGCGCTTGTGCAGAATTTTTGAGCTGCCTAAACCTCAGATTCCTTACTTCTTTTTTTTTTTAATTTTTATTTATTTATGATAGTCACACAGAGAGAGAGAGAGAGAGAGAGAGAGGCAGAGACACCAGCAGAGGGAGAAGCAGGCTCCATGCACCGGGAGCCCGACGTGGGATTCGATCCCGTGTCTCCAGGATCACGCCCTGGGCCAAAGGCAGGCGCCAAACCGCTGCGCCACCCAGGGATCCCAGATTCCTTACTTCTGAAATGACATAATACCCACTTCCTGGCAGTTCTGAGGGTGACTCGAAATAACATATATAGAGTACTCAGAGCAGCACCTAGTGCTAGGTGGTGAGTGGGGTTGAGGAGAGAAGTTAAAGTCAGGGACCACAGACCACACACTCTGACTTAGAAATCAACTGGAAGAAACTTGTGTCCTTCGACATAGAGGAAGCCTTGTTTTCAGACAGTTGGATCTGAAGGCGTTTCGCACATTAAGCTGTCTTCCAGTCAGGAAGCTATGGATATTTATTAGATTATCTCTTATGGCCCCGGGGATGAATTGTCCTGGAGAGTCCAGTGATGTGGGAGCCTGGCCTCTGGAGGACCTCGATGTTTCTTCTCTAGCACTGAGGCCATCAAGTCATCATCCTCTCCTTTTCTCAGCGGACTGTTTTGTCTTTGCCTTTATGATTTAACATGAAAGGCAGAGGATGACTGTTGCGCAGCTTGCTTCGAAGACGTCTCAGGCTCAGCACACATCCGCCTCCAAGCTCAGCTCAGCTTTGTGGAGGTCATCCCTCTGAATTGTGAAGCAGACTACGTTCAGTCTAACTCTGCCTCTAATTGTGCAGTGACCCTGCCCCTCACTCAGGGGAAACTTTAGACTAGTCAGTAGAAAGTCTCACATTCCCAGTCCCCTCTCCCTCCAATATGCCCTGCCACGATTTGGGTCACATGCTTGGTGTTTTGCATCATCTCCGCAGATTCCTTTCAAAGACGGCCCTAATTCCTAATGGACCCATCAGCCTGCAGCTTACATTTATATTCTGCATTCTTATTGTTCCCCAAAGACTCCACAGGGCTTTCCAGAGCCTTGACCAGACTCTTTTCTGCACAGCCCTCCTGTGGCACGCTAAGCCAGAGCCTCTCTGACGTCTACCATCTCCTGTGGGAGGCAGGCCTGGAGTTTGCTGTTTTGGTTCAGTGCACGCTCTGCCCAAGGGCAGTTTTACCTGCCGTGGGATGCAGCTGGGCAGCTGTTGAGCAACTGTATAGCCCTGCTGGGTGAATTCAGATCTGGAGATGGAAAACAACATGGCTAAAGATTGGGCCGATTTCTTTCATGCAGTGATTGTTACTCATGTGTTTTTCCTAGCCTGTGTTTTGGTATGAAGAGTTCCCTGTACTGCATTTCCATTTGTCTCTTGTGATTTCAGTTAGGTCTTTTCCTTATTAGCCCCTCGAGCTGGGACCAGACTTCAAAATCATTTCACATCCGGTTACCTGAGCCCCCACCAGTTGGTGCTGTGGTAGCTGGTATGAACTCACCTTAGTTAGCAATCAAATTCATTTCACTAATACATAGAGCAGCAGACTTAAATGTCCTAAGTTGTAGTAGTAATGGGTAACACGTTAATAATGGGACTGACACTCTGTATTGACATAGTGCCAGGGGCCCGAGAATATTTTGTAAATCCTTGAGCACTTTAAAAGGTACATTCTAGTTGAGGGTAGGTATGATTCCTCATTTTCTGAGCACAGACACTGAGGCATAAAGAGGCTTTGTCACTGTGAAAGAGCATGCTGCAGACCAAGATGAGTCTCTAACAGAATTAGAACAACAGTTCCCTAAGATACCCTAAACCTTTGTTTCTATCTGAGCTCCTAAGCATCAGGGCTATGTCTCATTCATCTTTGCGGCCCCAGAGACTTGTCCTGTGCTAATACACTGTGTGTGGGGAAGGATGGGGGGACACGTGCTTGACATCCACCAGACCTGCCTCCGAGCTCTGCCAACTGCACTGCTTCCACCCATGTGATCCTTGTAAATGGACTCAACCCCTCTGAGCCCTCATTTGGATTTTTTAATGTTTCCTCAGTATTAATAAGCAAGAAAGACTGGTTCTCAAACGATCAGGAAGTGGAGAGTATTCTGTGGTCATTCTATTCTGTGTTCTGTGTGGGGCTGGGGAGTAGGGGTAGCCTCCTTCCCTAATTGTGGCCTTATGAATCGACACATGGAATAACTGGAGATTCAGGCACAGCTCTTTCCCCAGCAGCTCTGCCCCAAGCTGGCCTTTTACAGCTGGCTTTGGGCTCCATGGAATGCCTTAGAACTGGCCTCCCAAGAGAGCGGGTGCCTCATCCAGAAATATCAGTTAAAATGGAAAAAGTTAACAGGGCTTTAAAATCATCTCGTTATACTCTCCCCAGCCTCGCCCCCTGCCCCCTTCCCAGAGGCATGGTTTGGACTCCCGTGATTTCACCCAACAATACCTGGCAGTGAGGCAGAAGGACAAGGGTCAGGCCATGTGGCTGCTACTGTTGCAGGGTTTGGTGCACTGGAAGTTTTGGAGAGAGCCCCACCTCCTACATGCTTCCTGTGTTTTCAAACCTAAGGTGATTTGTAGTTTTTAAGAACTCTAGAAAAAGATTCCAAACCCATGTGGACCAACAGAGCATTGACTTTTGTATATGATCCTTACTTGGTTGCTGTGACCTGCCTCAACCAGGAAGGTGTGTGCTGGAATGAAATTAGAATTTCAAGGCCTGGCTGTCTAGAGATAACCAGAGCTACTCACTGATAACTTGTGCCATGCCACCTTGCCTGCTCTGAGGGTTTATGACCAACTGATGCAGGGGTCCAGAGCTCTCCTTTTTTCTCAACTGTATGGTCTTTAAGAATCTCACCAGGTGTTCAGGTGTGCGCCCCTGGATTTGTTGGGTAATGAACTGAAACCAAACATGACCGAGTGAGTCCAAAATGTGTCTTCACAGGGGCGCCTGGGTGGCTCAGTTGGTTAAACGCCCGGCTCTTGATTTCAGCTCAGCTTGTGATCTTAGGATCTTAAGATTGAGCCCCAAGTTGGGCTCTGTGCTGGGCATAGAGCCTGCTTAAGATTCTCTCTCTCCCTCCCTGCCCCTCCACTCCTCTCTCTTTCTCTCTCTCTCTACCCCCTCACCCCCCCAAAAAAAGTGTCTTTATTGCCTTTCCTCCTTTCCCGCCCCAGGCATGCAGCCCGCCCATTCCTGTATGTGACAAGATGGCCCTCGCAGCACAGGGGAAGCCATGTTACTTTTCAACAAAATACAGCTGCCGCTGCACCTTTTACCTCCACAGATGGTGGAAATAAAGCAGATCAGCTTTATTCCCTGTGGCAAGGAGATAGATGGCTTCTGCAGTTGTAGAGCCATTTATCATTTTTGGGAGGGAGAGCAAAAGCACCCGTCAAATGACACATTAGACTCATTTCTAAGAACTCCCACCTAGCAAGGCATTGAAAAGCTCAGGGGTCATGATTATCTAAAGAGGAACCAGAGAAATTGCCTTCCCTCCCAGTTCCTCTACAAACATGTCCCTTAATTTGCAAAGGGAAGGAAATGGTGGCTTGCCCAAGTATCAAAGGGAAATAGGAATTTATGGAGGTTTTAGGGAAACACTTTAGCACTATGAGCTAGGACTTGAAAGTAAGGAGGCTGACTTTTTAACAAGCAGAGAAACATTTTAAAAGCCAGAATTAGTGTTGCCCTTTAGGACAGTCACCTTGGAAGACTGGGCACTTATTTCTACGATGTTGCCATAGAAAGTTCTTCTTTGGAATTGCCTTCACAGCTGTTTTGAGAGAATTTCCTTCAGGGTGGCAAAGCTTCATCCTTTGACCATGGATCAGAGTCTTAGCAAGAGCCAAATGTCATTTGGAGAGGAGCAAAGTAGAGAATCAGGAGGCTAACATTTTTTATTAGGAGCACAGCATGCCCCCTAAGTCAGGATATACACTTTCTATACGATTCATAGGCTTTTCCAAAATATTTTGAAAGGATGGGTAGGATTTGATGGATGATGACCCATAGTCATGATCACGAGGCAAGGAGGATGCCATGATGGGTGACTTGGGAGACAGTATCCAGGGGTATATGCAGGTATTGACCTACACATTCCCAGTCCCCTGAAAGTCAAGCCCTTCTGCATCTCTGAACAGCCTCCCTTTGTTCCTCTGCCTCCAACTTGAACTATCTTTAGAACTAGAGTTCTCCTTTGTATCGTCTCTCTTTCTCTCTCTCACAACCTTGTCTAACAATAATTTATAGTAGATTTGGTATGTGTTATATAGCAGAGGAGGGCATCAGTGGTCTGGGAGAGGAAGCTGTGTACAGAACTTTGGAGCAAGGAGGAAGACTGGAGACTAACTCCTCACCAGTGTGCTCCAAACTAGTGGCACATCTTCCTTTCCAAGTCTGACTTGTAGGAGTGCACCGCCTTAGAAAGCATGTTTCAAAGTCTCTCATCTGCTATTTATGCTCTGTAAATTTGTGTTTATATCAAACTGATACCTGCTTATAGTAAAAAATACTCAAATAATCCTAAAAAGCTTATTCCAACAATAACAGTTTCCAGCTGCACCCTTCTGCACCTCCCAGACCCATTCATGAGAAGCAGCCTCTCTCAGCCCTTCTAGATGTCTCCATAGACATGTAAATAGCACACATATACTAAGGTTTCTGTTTCTCATTTTTAGGTACCTAACTTCCTGTTTTGTTCCAGTTCCTTTAGGTAACTAACTTCCTGTTATGATGCTTGAGAGTTTAACATAATATCAATTCCCATTATTGTTCTTTCTGGATACTCTGAGGATCTTTGCTTTATTCCTAGTGTTCGGGATCCCTGGGTGGCGCAGCGGTTTAGCGCCTGCCTTTGGCCCAGGGAGCGATCCTGGAGACCCGGGATCGAATCCCACATCGGGCTCCCGGTGCATGGAGCCTGCTTCTCCCTCTGCCTGTGTCTCTGTCTCTCTCTCTCTCTGTGTGTGACTATCATGAATAAATAAAAAATTAAAAAAAAATTTATTCCTAGTGTTCTGGAAGTTCATGATGGGGCCTCGTGTGGGTCGCTGTATATGGTTTCATTGTGTTTAACACTTTATAGGCCCTTTTGATCTGGATACTCTGTCCAGTGGTTCCAGGAAACTTTCCATTAACTTGTAATAATTTTCTCCTTTCCGTTTGCATTTTTCTCTCGTGAGAACTCCTGTCATTAAGATTTTGGATGTCCCAGATTTGGATCTCTTCTTTCCCCAATTTTCTCTTTGTCATAATGATAGACACACTAAGGAATTTTTTCAACATGATGATCGGCTTCTTCCACTGCATCTACTTACTATTATCAGATGCTTTTCTTTATTCCAAGAGTACATTTTAGTTTGAATGTTCCTTTTTCTGCAGTCTTCTGTTCTTTTTTCATGGATATACTATATCCTCATCTCTCCTCTTTCCCTCTGCAACCTGAGTTGTCTTTGTCTTTCTGATTCCTTTTTTTTTTTCTGTTGCTGTTTTGGCTTCTGTCTTTAATGTTGAGAGCTCTTGGGGAGGTAGATCTTGTTGATTGGTGGGTTTCGCTGCCCAAGTCTATGTCCTAGCACCTCATTTTCATTAGGTGATCTCCAGAAGCTGGAAGCTGGAGATCTTTCTGGGACCACTGAGAGGATCAAGAGAAGAATATTATCTTTTCCTGCTAGAATAGGAGGGGGGTGGAATGGGGGAAAAGAGGGTCACTGAAGCATGGCTATTGGTGTTCTAGAAATGGGAGAGGGGAAGTAAGGAGGCTGATGGGCTCAAGTTGAGTGTGTAATGCTCTCCTCTGCCCTTCATTATGCTTCAGCTCCCCCAGACTGAAGCTCTTTTAGTTGAATTTCTTTGGAAGAGGACCATGTAGTGGAAGATACTTGGGCCTCCAGCTGCCCTTGCCTTATTCAGGCTTTGAAACAGCCCTTGCTTTCATTGCCACACCATGTCCTTGCCTCTTTTGGCACCTAGAGTCTGCATTTGCTGAGCATCTTGGGAGTTTTGCCATCTACATTGGCTAATCTCTTAAGGTGGCCCCTGTCTTCAGACATTTAGAGTTCAGCTCCCCTTCCTCAGTTCTGCCAAGTCCGTTACCAGTCTTTAGTCTGCTTTCCATTGTGCAAAAGATTGTGAGATTCTTGTCCACTGTTGTCTTTTGTCCACAATTGTCATTGTGGGTTATTACCTATTTTTATTCCTTTATTTTTGTTTTGGTGAGCTTTTGGTGGGACAGGGAGAGAAATATATTTGTGATCAATCCATCATAAGTAACTGCAACTCTGTCCCCTTCCTAAGAGCAGATAATTCTTCCAAGAAGCACTGGCTAGTTTTATCCCTTTTTAATTGAAAGATTCTTTGTTCTTTTCTCCCTTGCTCCTTTTGTTGGGATTTCCATATCCATTGAGATCCTCCAAGACAGAACTGAAAAGAAAAACTTGGAGTATTATACCACATTAGCTCAGCTCTTCCTGCAGCCTGACTCTGGGTCTTTGCAAAGATCAAATCTTTGAAACATTTTTCCTCAGGAAAAAAAATGTTTAAGATTTTATTTATTTGAGAGAGGAGGGGGGAAAGAGAGAGAGCATGTGTGAGCGCAAGCTGAAGGGGGGGCAGAGAGGGAGAGGGAGGAGAGAATTTGAAGCAGATGCCACAGTGAGTGCAGAGCCTGGCAAGAGGCTCAATCTCATGACCACAAGATCATGACCTGAGCTGAAACCAAGAGTCAGACCCTTAATTGACTGAGCCACCCAGGTGCCCCTTTCCTCAGAAAAATTGTATACATTTCTAAGCTCTGTACTCTTCCATCTACAGCTTTTGATCTTTCCTGAATATCATTTGATTCAGGAATATCCTTTCCAGATAGCCTGTGAAATAGGTAAATGTTTAGGTGTGTTGAGTCTGACATAATCATTATTAGTTGGGCAGGGAAAGTGGCTAGGGCCCTAGGGTAACAGGTAGGCATGATATAAGACATATTGGTAGCAAGGTGTAATTTTATAGAAATTGTTCTATAAATTTCAATTGCCATCATCCAGGGCAAATGCAGATTTAGGCAGGGGGACTCGGTTAGCCAAGAGGAACTTCAGAACGCCTTTCTGAAGAAGCAGCACTTGCATTGAGGCTTTCCAGACAAAGGAACTAGAGGGTGCAAATGCTTTGCATTTCTGGGAACAATCTTGGCATGCTCAGAGAACAGGAAGAAGGCAAGTACACCTGGAATGTCACAAACAGAGAGTTTTCAGATGAGATCAGAGAAGGCAGCAGTGGCCAGATTGCATTAGGGTTCACCTTGTGTTCTAAGTGGATTGGGAAGCCATTGGAGAGTTCTAAGCAAAGAAGTTATTGATCTGGTCTATGGTTTAGAAAGCTCATTTTGGTGGAGAGATGTGTCTGCAGCCAGGTCCGAGTAGAAGCAGCCAGACCAAGCTACCAAGCTGTTGTTATAACCCCGGTGGGAGTTGATGGTGGCTTGGAATTAGTGAGCGGTAAAGGGGGTAGAGAAAGAGATTTGTTGTTGTTTTTAAAGGTTTTATTTATTGAGAGAGAGAGAAAGAGAGCAAGTACAGTAGGGAGAGCTGCAAGAGGAGAGTGAGAAGCAGGCTCCCCAGGCAGGGAGCTTGATGTAGACTTGTCAGTCTACAGGACCCTGGGATCATGACCCAAGCCAAAGGCTGACACTGAGCAACCCAGGTGCCCTGAAAAAGAAATTTGTGATCTGCTATGGTGGTAGAACCCACAGGACTGGATAGTAAATTGTATGTGGGGGTGAAGTCTGACGGAATCCCAGATCTGTTTGGTAATCTTTTACTGGGTCCCAAATTACTGGGATATTAAACTTCTGAAACCTCTAGGATTAAATAAATGTCTCCTGTAATTGATGTAATGGGAGTTTACCAACCATTAAATTCTGTACTGTAGGAACAGATAGAGAAAATTAGTTCATTGGTGATCTCATCCAGTCTCCCGATCTGGTGGCTTTCAATACCATCTATATGCTAATGGCTTCTATATTTCTATGTTCAACTTGAACTTCTTCCCTGAATTTCAGACTCCTATGTCCAGCTGCCCCCTTCCCATCAAAATGTAACATACCCAACAAAACTCTTGATTTCCCACGCCACCTCCCAGCCTGTGGCCCCTGCAGTCCTTCCTCTCTCTGTTAGGACAGCTGTATTTTTCCAGTTGGTCAAGCAAAACCCTTGGGGTTGTCCCAAGTCCATGCATTCTCTCTGTCTCTCTCTCTGCCTCTCTGTCTCTCTCTCTCACTTTTTATAATCCTTTAGGAATCCTCTACTTGGGGATCCCTGGGTGGCTCAGTGGTTTAGTGCCTGCCTTTGGCCCAGGGCATGATCCTGGAGTCCCGGGATCGATATATATGATATATATATATATATATATGATATATATCAAAATATATTCAGAATCAGGGCATCTGGGTGGCTTAGTCAGTTGAGCATCAGACTCTTTGTTTTGGCTCAGGTCATGATATCTAGGTTGTGAGATCAAGCCCTCACGTTGGGCTTTGCACTCATCAGGGAGTCTGCTTGATTCTCTCTTTCCTCTGTCCCTCCCCCACCCTCAATCTCTCTAAAATAAATAAATCATATATATATATATATATATATATATATATATATATATATATATTCAGAACTGACCACTCCTCAGTGCCCTCCACTGTCCCCACCAACATCTAAGCCACCCTTATGCCTCCTCTGGATCACTGCAAAAGACTGCTAGCTGCCCCCCCCCACCACTTTGGCTCTGCCCCAGCATTCTCTTCCCAATATATCAGTGAGAGTGATCTTTAGAAAAGATAACTTCAACCCCGTTAACTGCTCTGTGTACAGTAGGCTCCAGTGGCTCTTAGTTTTCCCCAGTATGAAAGTCAAAGGCCCTCCATGATCTCATTCTCTGACCTCAGCTCCTACTCAGAGTATTAGGGAATACTTGTCTTCAAGGCTCCACGCTAGAGGAAAGTTTCTTACAAAACATCTTTAATTGATTGAGTTTTAGTTCTTCTCCCAAAACACACACAAATAAAAGCCATAATGGTCCAGCATTTTGGCTACAAAGATTTCCATAAACAGAGCACGTCCTTTCAAGGAGTTCAGATGGTGAAGAAGCCAAGATCTCGAGGATAAACAGCAGTAGGGGGCAGCACATTGGAGTTGTATCCCAGAATCCTTGGCCAAAGAAAATGTACACAAAAAAATGACTGAATTCCCTTTCTCCTTTTCTGATCACTCTGTTTATTCTCCTTTGTGTAGATTGATGAGACTATGTGACTTCGTCTTGTAACATTTAAGTTAAAACTGCTAATTTGTATTAGTTTATAAATAGGAGCTGTTATTTTCTGTAATCCCAAGGACCAAAAAAAAAAAAATAGTCTTTTGACTGGTTCTGAGTATATGTTATTTTCCTGTGTTGATTATCACCAGGTTTTCTTTTAATTTATTATCCCCTGTTCATCCTTACAGCAGAATCTTGTGCACTTCACTTGCTGACTGGAGGGGCATGTTGAGTTGAAGGTCCCGAGAGGAGCAGGAACCCTGGCAGGGTGCTTGGGAACCATACCTTTGTCTTTTCTTTCACAAAATGATCTGATATGACCAGTGTATGTTTAACCTTAAAAACTGGCAGAGTGTGGTCAGATTAAGAATAGGTGGCATTGAGGTATTCTACTAAGAAGTAGTTTGCTTGTGTTTCAGTCATGCCAGCAATTGTGTTGAAATTACTTGTCTTAATGGCCAAAACTCTATTACAGTTAAGGTTAAATTTATGCCAGTGTTTTCTCTTAAGTGAAAATGGGCTTAATATTTTTTCTTATAAATCTAAAAACAATTATGATGATGATACAGAGAAGCCTAAAGCAAAAAGCAAAAAATGCGTTTCTCTTCCCAGAGATAGCTGTTTTCAATACTTCCGTGTATTGTTGCTAGAATTTTTCTTTGCTTTTTTTTTTTTTTTTTTAAGTAGGCTCCACATCCAGCATGGACCCCGACATGGGGCTTGAACTCATGACCCTGAGATTGAGACTTGAGCTCAGATCAAGAGTCAGATGTTTAACTGATTGAGCCACCCAGGCGCCCCCAGCCTTTTTATATAAATACATACCTCAAGTGAGATTATAATTCTACAGACTATTTTGTAACCTCCTTTCTGCTCAACAATATATCATGAACATATTTCCATGACAGCATATGTGGATTTGAATAACCCTTTTTTATTCTCTTGCGGGGGAGGGGCAGAGGGGGAGGGAAAGAGAGAACCTTAAGCCAACTCCCTGGTGAGTGCAGAGCCCAATGCGGAGCTTGATCTCACAACCCAGATATCGTGACCTGATCCAGAACCAAGAGTCAGATGCTTAACCAACTGAGCTACCAAGGTGCCCCCCCCCCAATAACTCCTTTTAATGGCTAGATAATAAATGATAAAAATACTTTTTTATTTTTCCTAAAAGTATCTTAAACAAAATGAATCTAGGCTCCCCTTAAAAATTTAAAAGGCATGCAATTTAAGAAGCAAGATTTTATTTTACTGACCTAAAGTAGCAACCGTATTAAATTAAGAGGGCCCGCAGATACTCTGAACAAAATGGTCTCAGTTACTGAATAAGCTCATTTGTTTCTGTGGCAACTGCAGCACATCTTTTATTGAGCAACCTACTAGGTGCCAGCATGAATCTAGGTGCTGGGGACACTGTGGTGAATTAGCTGCGTGTGGGTTCTCTGCTTGCAAAGAGTTCACACTCTTGAGGGTTAGAATCTGATAATAAACTAATAAGAAATAAGAAAAATATCAGGTATTGAAACATGCCTGACATTATGTTTTCACGGTGGCATTTAAGCTGACATTTTGGTCCTGAATTCTGTAGATTGAGCCAAATTATATATTATAATTATATTTTCAGGTTTGAAGACAGCGAAAAACAAATAAATTATGAGTCATTTTTCTGTGCCCTGAACTGGAGGATAAATCCGATGCCTGAATTGGAAGCAACGTTGTACACTAAAGAGGTAAAATGAACACCTGTTTTAAAAACCAGCTGTGACTACCTCCCTTACATTTTTAATGTCCTTTATCTTAAAAATTATTTTTCAGCATAAGACATTAACGTCAGTGCTTTTGGAAAACACGGATGTATTTCTGGGTATTTGTGTTAAAGACTAATTCACTTTCCATGCTGAGCGAACATCTGCTCTATAAGAGCATGACTTTTCTTATGCAGCTGAATTTTTTTTAACCTCAGTCGCATCCAATTATATGGAAAATAGGATAATAAGTTACAGTTATAAATAGATATAAACACTGTTATCAAGGGATTCTGCTAACATCATCATGAGCAAATCTCAAATGGTGCATATGTCAAGAATCCCCAGTATGTCTGTGGCTGTGCAAACAGGTTTGCCTTGGGTGAAACAGTATAGTAGGGGGATGCACATTTCACAGTGGAGCCAAATTTAAAATAAAAATTCAGTAGAAAAATGCTTGGTTAGGGAAAACAAAGTTCATGTGATCGGGTGGTGCTCTCAACATTGTGGAATTGTCTGAATTCTCAAAGATCTCTTTGGACCAATTGTCTTTAAGGAGTGGGTGGGTGGATGGTGGTTTGTTTATATTTTAACATGCTCCAGAAATTGATTTTCTTGGGAAAGTCCCTTGATAAAGCAAATGTCATGTGGTGACTCCTAGAAAGGAGGCATTTATTCCTCCCAGTCTCTGCTGACCAACTCATTCTGGCCTGAACTGGTCTGGTGCCCCAGGGGAGTTCCCTCAGGCATGCAACTATTCTGGAGTGTCAGGCAGCCTTAGAACTTCCAGATGGTTGAGAGACAGTGGTGGCCTTCGGAGTCAAACATAACTAGGGTTGAATTCTGACTCTGCCACTTACATAGTTGAGTGACTTTGGGTTATTTAACTCGTTCATTTATAAATTTAATTCTCAGACAAATCATGAATAAGTATCCACTCTCAGCAGGTCCTGTGCTCCTTGCTGGGGTCCAGAGACGAAGGTCATTGTTGCTACCTTTGCCCCCCGCCCCCACTAATGGCAGAACCAATACATTCATGATTTGGAGTATGGCATGATACAGCCTGCATGGGATGGAATAGGATGAGGAAGGAGCTGTTGGGGTTGGGTTTGGGGGAGACAGGAGGTCTTCTCAGGGGAGGTGATGCTTGAGATTTCAGTGATGAATAGGAAGAGTCAGCAAGGGATAAAAGTGGCATGGTATAGAAAGGGATTCCCTAGCAGAGGCTCTGGGACAGAGGACAGCATGGCACTTGTATAGAACCAGAAGGAATTCGTGTGGCTGGAATGAAGGCACAAAGGGAGGAATAGAGAGGGATGAGGCTGGAGATACCTTCAGGAGTGAGGTTTGAATATTGTCCTGCAAGGTCTGGAAACCCATGGGACGGATTTCAAGGAAGACAGTGACATGATCAGGTGTACCCTGGTCCTAGAGTTTGTCCTGGCTGGATGGTGGGCACTTTGGAGAGGTGCCATGGAGACAGGTCTGTGCCCATTGGGAAGCTCTTGGTGTACCATTGTCACCATGACAACTGCAAACACTTAAAGCATGTGCGAAATGCTACCCTAAGACCTGAAAATCTATTAGCTGGTTTAATCCTCGTAGCAACCCTGTGAGATAGGTACTCTCATGATCCCTATTTTAGAGACGAGGAAGTTAGAGAAACAGCTTCAGTGTTTCTGTGTGATAAGTGTGATAAAGAATTATAACTCAGGTCTGTTGTACTACAAAGAATAAGAAGAAAAAAAATTCTTTTTTAATGTGATTATGGTTAAAGATTCTAGATTTCATTAACTAAAATCCAAGATACCATCACAAAAGCAAATCAGTACTGTCCTTTGGTAACCTTTTAATTCTCATCTATGCAAATATTTAATGTTGTATATAAAAAAGAAAAAGGATAGATGGAGTTTCTGTTCTCCCTTCTCACCCAATATCATAGTATTCTGTGCCAGATATCATCCATTTGTCCCATTAGGACTTTTCTCCAGCTCTTCCTCCCCTGTTCCGAGTCCTGGGCCGCTGACCTTTATGGGCTGAATCAGTGGTCCCCTAACCCCCTGGCCTCCAGTTGGGTTGGCCAATGGGATGCACCAGCAAGAGAGTAGAGGGGGATGGGAGGGGAGAGAAATCCTTTCCTCCCTGCTTGTCCCAGAAATTGACTGCCTCCTCCATAGAGCTGCCCACCATTCTAGGTTCCAGTAACCACCCTCTCTTGCCCCTTTAGCCCCCGGTGGTGGCACTGGCTCTCTGTTGCTCTTGTCCTTGAGGGACCAGAGGATCCCCTGTTGGTTTTCCTAACCGCTTCCCACAACTTTGCAAATCGTCACTGTATTAAATTCTTCTCAACTTACGCAGTTTGCTCATGTCCTCTATTTCCTATGGCACCCCAAATGATGCGCGGGCTGCCACTTGCAAGATGGCAACTGCCTCTGTTGTATTTTTCCTTAGTTCCTACTTCCCTGCCTTTCTGTTCCACCCAGCCCACCACCCCTATGTTCACCCATATGTTGGGGGCTTCATTCCTGGTTGTACAAAAATATAATTCTACCACATGCATTTATTTATCAACGGTGTGTTTTTCTTACCCCACTACATCATGGGCAATCTCTCTAGTTTAATATGTATAGACCCGAGCCATTCTTTAATAGCTGCAATATGGATATAGAATGATTTATTCATCCAGTTTTCCGTTGATAGGCATTCAAGTGATTTTTACATTTTTGCCTTTGAAAACGTGGGAGTTATTACTTTAATTTTTATTTGCCTGCTGACTGAATTTGAATGAAATTTAATGACCTTTGGATACGACAACCTGCAGTAAGATACTTTTTTCATAGCAACCCACTATGCACAGATACAGTGGAACCAGAGTTTTGTGAAACAGTACTATTCTGACTGCATGTGTGTGGCATAATGTGTGATCTTGTCTTTCTTTCTCTTTTCCTTCCTTTCTTTCTTCCCTCTTTTCCTTTTTTTTCTCTCTTCCCCCACACCCCTTCTTTCTGTCTTTCGAATGTCATTTGTGAACCATTAAGTTGACTTTAAGGGCCCACAGAAAAATCACCACCCACACTGGAAGAGGGGTCACTCCATGGGAAGGTCTAAGATCCACTTTCCCCTTAGCCGCCTCTCCCCCATTTCATCCCTTGCATGCTCTGTGACTGGGACATGAATCGGAGTTCAGATCCTTAGCTCTGTGATTGACCAATTGGCTGACTTTGTGCAAGTCACTCAACCTTTCAGGTTTCCTTCCCTCAACAGTGGAGATAAGAATAGTACTTCCGGGGCACCTGGGCAGCGCAGACGATTAAGCTTCTGACTCTTGATTTCGGCTCAGGTCGTGATCGTGGAGTTACGAGATCAAGCCCTGGTCAGGCTCTGTGCTCAGTGCAGAGTCTACTTAGGACTCTTTCTTCCTCTGCCCCTCCCCGCTGCATGTTCCCCTGTATGTGTGTGTATGTGTGCGCATGCACACGCACACTCACTCTGTCTCGTGCGTGTGCATGTTCTCTGTCTCTCTGAAAGAAAAGAAAGAATGAATAGTACTTCCATCGGGGTAGTTGTGAGGATTGAGTTGATTCACGTGAGACACCTATCACCACATCTGTCCCTTAATAAGGGTTTAAATGTTAGCTATTTTGTAAAATAGAGAGGTCTTACTTCCTCAGCTGAGGCAGCCAGGCCTTGAGCAGACACCTTCCAGGGCTAAGATCAACAGGAGTATAGCACCAGAAAAAGGGCCCATGCTTCAGCAGTGGGTTCTTCCAGTTGTTAGTCATATTCAGTGAGAACTTTACACTTTGGGTCTCTTATCAGCTCTGCTCACCAAGCCTCAAAGCAGTTCAGTCTGTGAGAGACGTTTGGAATGGGCCATTTCTTTTTCGCCAGTTTAAGAAAGAAAGGAACATAGGTATAAAATGGTACCGATTTAACTTAATAATGAGAACGTAACTAGATCCCAGAGTCTCCAGCACTCTGGTATTCCTCAGCTTGTTATTGTTTCATAAAGAGGATATAAGATAGCTTGGGAATGTTACCAGTGAGTCTATAATCTCATGTGAAAATATTTAGTGGGAATGGGTTGAGCGTAATATTGCAGAGTTGATACTGTACAATCAGTAGTGAAAAAGCACAGTATCTCCTGAACCATGCAAGTTAATGTCTGATGATGCGCTGAGACACTCGAGTCAGAGCCTGTCAAATTGATTGGGTTCTCCAGGAAGCAGGTGGAGTTTTACATGCAGGAGGTTTATTTGGGAGCATTCTTGGGATCAATATCTGTGGAAGGGAGAGGAAGGACACGGGAATGGACAGAGGGAGCAGCTGATGCAGCCCCACAGAGAGCTCTGGAGCTCGATGACCTTTCAGAGCTGTCCTGAGATGGACCAAAATGGCTAAGCCTTTATTTCCATGGGTTGCTTTAGGAAAGGGTATGACCTTGGATAACGTGACTCTTTGCAGCCAAGGCAGCTCTGTAGCTGAGGCGATCCCTGAAGGGGACTCTCAGCAGCCAGACAGCCACGTCCTTCCTCAAAGGGATCCAGGATGGTGCATAATAGCTTGGCAACCAGCTGTTCTTGACGCTCTTGGTTTTTGTTTTTATTAAGGATAATGAATATACAGTATTGTATTAGTTTCAGGTGTATAACATGGTATTTTATACACGTTGCAAAATAGTCACCCATGTACCTGTCACCATGCAATGTTATTGACTGTATTCCCTCGGCTGTACATTACATCCCTGTCTTAGTTACAACTGGAAGATTGTACGTCTTAATTCCCTTCACTATTTCATCCATCCCCCCCTTACCTCTCTCCCCTTTGGTGACCATCTGTTCTCTGTAGCCGTGTGTCTGTTTCTGTTTTGTTTGGTTGTTTTTTTAGATTCTACATATAAGTGAAGTCGTGACAGTACTCGTCTTGTTCTGTCTGGTGTATTTCACGCAGCCTAATGCCCTCAGGGTCCATCTATGATGATGCAAATGGCAAGATCTCCTTCCTTTATTATGGCCAAATAATATTGTATTGTATCTCTATGCCACAGTTTATCTGTTCATCCATTGTTCATCCATCAGACACTTAGACTGTTTCCCTATCTTGGTTTTTTTAATAATGCTGCAGTGAACATAGGGATGCATATGTGTTTTTGAATTTGTGTTTTCATTTTCTTATAATAAATACCTTGAAGCAAAATTGCTGGGCTGTAGGGCCTGTTTTTAATTTTTTGAGGAACCTCCATACTGTTTTCCACAGTGACTGCACCAGTTTTCATTCCTACCAACAGTGCATTTTCTCCGTGTTCTTGCCAACACCATTATTCCTTGTCTTTTTTTTTTTTTATAAAAGCCATCCTGACAGGTGCAGGTGAGGTCTCATTGTGATTTGCATTTGCATTTCCCTGATGGCTAGTGATGTTGAGGATCTTTCTGTGTACCTGTTGGCCATCTGGATGTCTTCTTTGGAAAAATGTTTGTTCAGGTCCTCTGCGCATTTTTTAATCCAACTGTTTGGTTTTTTGATACTGTGTTTTAGGAGTTCTTTATATATTTAGGATGTTAGCCCCTTATCAGATACATCATTGGCAAATGTCTTCTCCCACTCAGTAGGTTGCCTTTTCATTTTGCTGCTCATTTCTGTTGCTGTGGAGAAGTGTCTTAGTTTGATGTAGCTTGTTTATTTTTGCTTTTACTGTCCTCGAAGCCTTTGTTGATCATTCTTGGTATCAACTGGGGGCCTGACAACGGGGCACAAACGCCTCCCCACCCCTGCTCCTCTGTCATCACCTGAGCTTTTGCCTGTGGTGGGGAGTTGACAACAGAGTGGGTATGCTGCAAGAGGCCACAGGAGGAGCCAGACCAGATGTATAGGTCTGTGGGGGCCCAGTTGGGTAAAGAAAACGTCTCACTTAGCGTTTTGGAGATTGCCAACATTTGGGAAAATTTGCCATAGCCAAGAAGTCACACGTGAGACTTCAGGACAAGATCCACCAGGTTGTAAGAGTGACCTAGCCCTGAATGTGACACAACAGATTAAAGTCCTGTTGAGAACAAGGAATAGCAGGCTGAAGTCCAGTGTGGAAGCATGGCCCAGGTGGAGGCCAGGGGTTGGGCAGCCGCATGCTTCCTCTAATGTATGAGCTGGACAGGCTGGCTCTGGCTGAAGTTCCAGAGATGCTGCAAATAGCTCTCTAGAAGTTACTACAACCAGCCACTACTTAGAAGCTGGACATCTTTACTCCTGTCCTGAACGTCGTCCTCAACACAATCTCTTCCCTTAACTGGGGATCTTACTGAGAAATTAAAAGGGACCCCCTGGCTGATGAAAGGTGAGTGGACCTCAGTACTAGATTCAACACCAGTTATGTTGGTTTCAGTATTAATGGACAGGATGGATGGTCGGGGTAGGGGTTTGAGACACCTTCCCAGTCTAATCTCATTAACTGTAGTGTATGGGGTGATCATGGAGGGGCCAGACCAGAGGAACAGGACTAGTGGCTTCAGCTACCTAGTGGCTGAGTAGGAGGCAGGTCTGGTACACCGGACATGGGATTGGAAAGGCAGGACATCTCTCCAAAACAGGTGGCACGGTGATGGGTTATCAGTCCTTTAGTTAGCACTTATTCAGCAGTCAGAGAAAGCCAGTTAGCAGGCTTGAAGTAAGCCTTTAGCCCCACTCTCGGGGACAGAGCTGGCTAAGTCCCCATACCAGTGAGGTTCTAGTAGGAAACATATACACACAGAACAGTCAAAGGAGTCAGGGATACAGATTTAATGGGACTGTTGACAGGGGAGTGGGTAGGATGAGTGCAGTGAAGCACTCAGGCACCAGCCAGAACAGGAAACCATTACCATCCATAGGTCTCAAGAAGCAGAGAGGGGCCAATAGTAGTGGAGCCCAGTGGAAGAGCTGGAGCAGTGGCAGCAGGTAGAGGAGGGTAGCCACTGCCAAACCCTGGCCAGGCAGTGAGGGGACAGGGGGGACAGGAGGTGGAAGCAATACCCTGATCTCTTGCTGCTTCTCATTGACTGGACCCACCCAGCAGCCAGAGAACAAGGAAGCTCGGTGAATAACAGAGTCCACAGAACTTGGCTTACTCGGGCGGTGAGGCAGGGGAGGAGAGCAGAGAATGACTCTTCTAGGGGCAGAGAATGACCCAGCATGGTCTGTTGCCAGAATAAAAAGCTGGGCTCAAGTACACAAACCTCACAGCCAGGGTGTCAGACCAGGTCCAGGTGACAGCTCCTGGTGCTCGGTCTGCTGGATGATAGTCCCCCAGTCTCAAATGGGGCTCCACTACATGTAATGGTTAGGTGGTCTCAGCTAATAGAGCGGGGGTCCAATGACAAACAAGATTTACAAGGGGGACCGTGGTCTGTAGCCAGTCTAGCTTTTGATTAGTCCTGCTCCCCTTTGGTGAGAGATTTCCCTATGTGGCTGGGCGTAAGCTGACTGTCACCTACCATATGACTCTTGACTGTGGCCTGTAGCCTGAATTCTCAGGAGCTCCCTTGGCTGGGCCTCCACCTGGCTCCTGCTGCAGCCCATGCTGAGCCACTGGGGTTATGATTTACCCCCACTCTATTATGGGACTATCTACGGTCCCAGCGTGTTGCCCTGGCGCTGTCAAGGCCAGGAGACCCCATTTCCATTCTATTGTGCTCGCTCGCAGATGGTAGCTGTAAAACTGGCAAAATAGGTCCCGCTGCTTAGAGCCTGTCTGGTTAATCTCAGAAGTCACATTTTAAAAAATAACACTAAATCGGTTCTCGTATAAACTTTATAACTGGCACTGTGTGACTGGCGTCTTATCTTTTGACATTTCTGAGAAAAATTGGATGTGGCTTCATTTTATGAGCACTGAAACTGCTGGACCATTAGCAATTGGCTCTAAAGCCCTCTCCTGCCACAACAGGATGATATATGGCCTCAACAGTGGGGAGGTGGGGGCAGGTGGGGTGCATCTTGGGATACATCTTAGGACACCCTACTTGTTGAGGATCTCCTTTTGGTATTTAGAGGGTGGAATATCTTATGACATGTTATTGTCCCGATCCTGAGAGAATTAAAGATCATTCCCAATTTATAGACAGGAAGCTGAGACTCAAAGGCATTCCTAAAGGTAAAGATTATATAGTCAGGGGCTAGTGCCAGCTCTTTAAATAAGCAGTTATTTCTAGGATTTGAGGTTGAATTTAACAGTTGAAATAAAAGACTATTAGTCATTCTCATTAGATTTTAAAAGTAGCTGATAAACACATACCGATTACCTAACACCAAACAGTGACCTAGTAGGGAATGATTCTGCCGGAATCCATTAAGATTCAAAGCACTGGGTGATGTCTGCTTTAATTGTATGCAGAAGCCTACCACTAAAGCTCAGCAAAAATCCTTGTTTTCTTGAAAACTTTATTTACCCTGGAAGGCAGTTTCAAGGAAAGTTCCCTGTGTTCTAGCTACACTCACTCGGAAGACAATTCTGTTGAAACTTTCTTTCTATAGGGGAGTGGGAAGCAATTGGGACATATTGGCATTACAGTAAAGATAGAAATAGATAGGAATATAAGCAAATCTCCAGGTTTTATCGATGAGCTTTTCCTTATGGCATCAGTATGCTCTTGATTATCTCAACAAGTATTTGCAAAATTTCTTCCCCAAGTTAATGGCAATTTGATTCACGGAAATTTAATTGCTTTTGCAATTTTGTCAACTTAATTTAATTATTTCTGAGGTCACATCAACCTATTAGAAGGCAGTAAATCCAAGGAAACCACAGTTGCAGTTCTATACACCCTATTGGACTTGTCTACAAATTCGTAGATATTTCTTGTAGAAATATCTTTTTTCTTTTTCTTTTTTTTTCCTTTTTTTTTTTTTTTGCGTAAGTAGAGGGAATAACAGAGTGAAATCACTAACATGACTCCATCAGCCTTACATTTGGGAGGAATAAAAATAACCTTGTTTCAGTGAAGCGTGGAATTTAATTGGCTCCCGATCTTTTCCCCTCATGCATCTGGTGGCCAGTACTACAGTAGAAAATTTTAAACTAGAAGGAGACATAATCCAATTAAATTTCCTTTTAAAAATGTCAAAGCAAATAAATCCAGAGCCCATGAGCTCACACACAGCTTTTCTATTCTCACTGGGCAGCTGCTGTTTACTGGGTTCCCAGCCAGTACCATCTTTGCTTCAAGGGTCTATGATTTTACAGATCAGCAGCTACATTTTTTCACCGTTGATGAACAAGTAATTTATTGCCAACTTGTTTGACATCGTCAGTAGCGTTAGTCAAAGCCAGCTTGGAAGATGCCATGGGGCTCTCTTGCAGACAATGATTCCCAGCCATTTTAGAGTCGTGATTGTGCATCATTGTTGAATTCACTCTGTATTTTGTAGCCCTTCCTTCTTCCAGAAAATATTGCATATGCTCCAGATGAAATTGAATTTGATTTGGAGATTTGGGCGCCGTCTCTTGAATTATCTGGAAGCCACATTCGGAGACTCTGGATCCATCCGCCAGTTTGTCAGGAAGTTGCTTCTTGTTTCAAGCTGTGCTGTGACTTCCATAGACATTTTATTAAATATGGTAAATCCAGAATCGCATAGTATCTTTGTTTGACTTCCTCTAGAAGGCAACTTGAAGACAAGAATTTGAGTATAGATGGATTGTGCAGGGAGGTTGAAAAGAACACTATTCTGGGAGTGGGGGATGAAGAGTGGAAGGGAAAGGGCTACCACAGGGCATTTTCTCAAATCAGTATCACATTTGGTGACGGGAGCTTAATGCCTCTGGGAAAGTCAAGGATCCAGTGACCTAGATGTACCTTAGTATTTTCCCACCCAGAGTGCAAGGGGGTTGCAGTATTCATCCATCAGTTCCCTTCAGTCATGGATGAGGGTGCTTCTGACGTGGGGGGAAAGAATGAATTCCCAGGCATTTGTGGCGTGTCACAGGGACAGCCAAAGTGGGTCTCAGAGGCCAAAGAAAAGCTTTCAGGAAGAGGAACGCAGATGCTGGCAGTTGGAAGCCAGGCCGATGAGCGCCAAGATGGAAAGGGTGAGGGGACTGGCAGGGGTGCTGGCAAAGCCTGCCACACACAGACATTTAAGATGCCATGTATGTGTGGTCAGGGGGCTGTTTTACAGAACCACTAGCAGGTTCAGCCTCATCTGGAATGGTAAGGATCTGCCACGGATGAGCTCTCCTGTTGTAAAATTACCATGCAGTTATCTCCATTTAAAATGTACGTGCAGGAACGCCTGGGTGGCTCAGCGGTTGAGCGTCTGCCTTCGGCTCAGGGTGTGATCCTGGAGTACCGGGATGGAGTCCCACATCGAGCTCCCTGTGTGGAGCCTGTTTCTCCCTCTGCCTGTATCTCTGCCTCTCTCTGTGTGTCTCACGAATAAATAAATAAAATCTTAAAAAAAAAAATAAAACATACATGCACTGCTAGGAATACAATCTGACCTGGACTTTTCTCATTTTTGTAGTGTAGCATGAATAAAAAGGTCTGTGAACACAAAGAGTATTCTTATTCACTGCCCAGATTATCATAAATATTATATAACATAGAACATTTGTGGATTTATTAGAACAATTAGGCAGTGGGAGTGTGGGATTTCTCATGTCCCCAAAGACTTCTTTATTTTGCAGAGACATTGCCCATGTGACTCAATTTACATGGACCCAATTACAGCCCAAGCTGTGAAGAAGATACCTTTCTCCTCTACTTTATTGATGCCTCCCCTCCCCTGATTTTCTTCGATCTTACCTCCTGCTTCCCACCCTCCTTTGGATCTCAATTTAATTTCTGTTAGTCCGTTTAAACTAGGACCTAGAAACCTCTCCCTAAAATTAGGGGTCAGTTGGACCCCTAAAATCTCTCCCTAAAATTAGGGGTTGGCTATAATCCTGGTACCAATGCCAATATGTGGGGTGTGCCCCCCAGCCCTGCACACCAGACAACTCTGGACATGTGCTTGAGCTACAGTTCGACCCAGTTTTTTTTTTTTTTTTTTTTTTTTATGATAGTCACACACACACAGAGAGAGAGAGAGAGAGAGGCAGGCTCCATGCACCGGGAGCCCAACGTGGGATTCGATCCCGGGTCTCCAGGATCGCGCCCTGGGCCAAAGGCAGGCGCCAAACGGCTGCGCCACCCAGGGATCCCTCCACCCAGTTCTGACATGATTTGTTCAAGGGAGCATCTCATCCCACAGGGTAAAAGGGCTCAGGCCCCAAGACTGCCCTCCTCACCCCCCTTTCAGACACCAGTTTATCACCTGTGCTTCTGTTCAACCGGTTACAGATGAGAGGTTCCCATGACTCCCTTCCTTGGGTTTGATTAATTTGCTACAGCAGCTCATAGACTCAGAGAAACATTTTACTTACTAGATCACTGGTTTGCTATAAAAATGTAGGACTCAGAATGGCCAGGTGGTAGAGATAGATGCATAGGGCAAGGTAGGGGGAGCGGCGGGAAGCTTCCATCCTCTTTGCACACATCACACTCCTCAAATGTCCACGAGTTCCTACCAACCCCAAAGCTCTCCAATCCCTGTCCTTTTGGGTTTTTAAGGAGGCTTATTACAAAGACATGATTGATTAAATCATTGACCATTGGCGTTTGAACTCAGACCTCCAGCTCTGTCCCAGGAGGTCTAGCGGGAAGGGAACTGAAAGTTCCAGCCCTCTAATTACAAGGTCAGTTACCTTAGCAACCAGCCCCCCATCCCTAGGTGCTTTCCAAAGATGTCTCATTAACAACCTAAGATACCTTATCCCTCTCATCATTTAGGACATTTCAAGGATTTCAGGAGCTCTGGGCCAGAAATAGGGACAAAGACCAGGTATACTTATCTTTATTATGAATCACAGTAGCGTATTGACAATATGTGGATCCCAGGTTCCTCAACTACTGCAAATATGCCTGTGGCATTTATCAGGAATAGGGCAGAAAAAGTCACTCCCACCTGAATCCTGGAAAATAGTGAAAAAGGAAAATCAAATCCAGGGAAGTAGTATTGATTCTAGAAAGAATATAGTGGGACTGGAGCAGTCCAGAAAGCATTACATGAGCCATCGGGTTTAAAGTGATTAAGCTGTAAAGAAATGGACTCTCGTCTTTTCATCTTAAATTATCCTTCATCTCAAACCTCAAGGTATTGCATTTCATTTTGTCTGAGTCTGGCTTATTGCTAATAAATTTAATTCTCATCTCCAAATTCTTGAGTCATCATTATTCTGACACGAATCCCTCTGTTTCTTTTTCTTTTATTGCTAGGGGTTAAATCATGGCCCTTTGCTCAAAAACAGCAAGAACTTTTGCTGTCTAATGAAGCTGTGAGGGAAGGACCTTCTAGAACTGGCCTGTTTCATAAGAGAATCCATTCTCCAGATAATTTCTTTGTAATGATATGAATTGTATAATGTATTTTATTATTTTTGTATTGGAAATTCTTATTTAAAAAAATTATCAAGGAAGAGTGATTTTGAGTATATATATTTGTATTATATTACTCTATAACATGATCAAATTTTAAAATACCTCTTAAGAGCAAAAATAGTAATGAAATTTCTGAGGACGTGTTGAATGACTATTGATTAAAGTGTATAATTTTGTGCATGTACATATATGTTTGTATATATGTATACACACACAACTATCTATTGCCTCTTGGTGTAGGAAGGACATTTCACTAAGTTCCATGTGATACGAATACGCCCTAGGAGTTGGTTTAGGCTTCATCCATCTGAATGGCGTTTCCTTCTTTACACAGCTGGTTGGTGGTTTGAGCTCAACCTCCAATGTCTGGCAGGAGGCATTCCTTTTTGAGAGAGAGAGAGAGAGAGAGAGAGAGAGAGAACATGAGTGGAGTGAAGGTGGAGCAGAGGGAGAGGGAGAACAAATCCTAAGTAGGCCCCATGCTCAGCGCAGAGTCCCACTCGGGTCTCAATCTCACAACGCTGAGATCATGACTTAAGCAGAAACCGAGAGTCAGATGCTTAACTGACTGAGTCACCCAGGTGCCCCAGGAGGCATTCTTGAAAAAGAAAAGGTGTGTCACTTCTGGAACCACATTGTTTTCTACTCAACTTTTCCTGTTGACAATGATAGGAACAGATGTAGCTATGTAGGATGAGAGCCGGCTGCTTCTAGATTGGCCCAATCCTCTGTGGGCTTTGGAGGGTAGCTCGACAAATGAGCAGAGCTCTGGAGCCTCACTGCTGGGTTTATAATCTAGGCTTCGCCACTTAACTGGCAGTTTTCTGGGCAAGCAACTTAACCCTTCTATGCCTCAGTTTCCTTTTCTGTAAATAGGTATCATAATAATAGCCACCTCTTAGGGTTTTCTGTGATGATTAAATAACTAAGTACATGTAAAACATATAAAAGCATACATAGTAAATATCTAATAAATTGATTAGTAGGAGTAGTATAACCATCACTATTCAGCAGTATAAATCCCATAATACAACCAATTTGTTATCATAAATCATCTGTTTAATGCCTTACATAGAGATGCCAATACTTGGTGTTCTTCTGATTCTGTATCAGTGTTCTTAATTATCAGAGTTTTACATGTCACCCATGTTTCAGTGACTTCCACATCTTTGCAGTTCTGGACTCTAGCTCTGTGCTACACAGAACCCTATTCCTATGTGTTTACCAGAATCTTCACCTTGATGTCCTGTGGGCACCTCAAATTAAATAAGTCCCACATTGAACTTAGTTTTCCAACCCCTCTGATCCTTACTGCCACACTTAAAAAAAAAGTTAAAACTTCTCTTCTTCCTGATTTCCTTATTTTGCTTATAGTGCCCTGGGTTGAGTATTATGCACCTAACCCCTCCCCATTCATGTCTATCTGGAATCTCAGAATGTGAACTCATTTGGAAGTGGGTCTTTGTGGATGTAATTAAAAGTTAAAATGAGAAATGAGAGTATACTGGATTAGGGTGAACTCTAAAGCCAGTAATTGGTGTCCTCATAAAAGAAGCCACATAAAGACAGAGGCAAATGCACTGTAACCATTGCTGTCAAATACCAGAAGCTAGGAGAGGGAGCACAGAACGATTCTCCCTTAGAGCTTCCAGAAAGAACCAACTCTGCCAGTACCTGGCCTTCAGACCCCCCCATATAGTGACAGAATGAAGTATTGTTGGTTTAAGCCTTTTGGTTTGTGGTAATTTGTTACGGCAACCCTAGGAAACTACTGCAAATATCATTGATATTATTATACCTAGAAGTCTTAGAACTATCCTTACCTGTATTAGTTTATAAGGATGCCAGGCCTACTGGAGGAAGGACCCACCCTACTCTATCATGACCTTGTCTTAACACATTACCTCTGCAGCAGCTCAATTTCCAAATAAGGCCGTATACTGAAATACCAGAGGTTAGGACTTCAACATATTCTTTTTGAGAGGACACAGTACAACCCATAACACTACCCCTTTTTTCTATCACCACTCTAAATCGATCACCTTCCAGGAATATGTTCTACTGCAGCAAAATCTTTGAGATATAGCTCACACTGACCCCAACTTCAGCTACCCGGGTTATGGCACAGTCCTCTCTTTCTCTAGGATTCTTATTGCAGTAACCTCCAAAGTGTTTTTCCTCCTCTGTTTCATTCTTCATATATCCAGTGAGTGAATCTAGTTAATTTCTAATCAAATTTCTCTGGTGGTGACCCACCAGTGGCTTTTCTCAACTAAAACATTGAAGTCTACACTAGCATGGGGAGCTCCAAGTTTGGCCCCCATCTTTTCTTTCCAACCACCTCTCTTGCCACTTCGGACTATGTGTCCCAAACCACAACTGGGCTAGCTGTTCACTCTTTCTGGAAAATAGATTTTTAGGTCTGTGGGCCTTTGCTTATGCTGTTCCCTATGCCCAGAACATCCTTTATCACTTCGGGCCCCTGCTGAACTGTTCCTCATCCCATAAAGCTCAGCTGAAACAGTACTTAAACAGGTTGCTTCCACAATTGTATAACAGAATTATTGAACCCTTACCTGTGTTTCTGACATCTTATGTTTCTGGATACTAACGTAACACCAGGAAAGATATTGTACCTCTTATATAATAACAATTAACCTTGACAATAGAAACAGCCCCCAATATATGGACTTACCCACACCCTGTTGATATTGAGCATTGCAACATAAATAAAAAAAAATGTTTGTGTATGCGTCCCTGTGTGTGTCTAGATTTCTATCTACAAGATTTTTTTTAAAAATCTGATATGTGTTACTGCTTATATGTTTTGTTGCAACCCACCTCAACAAAATACTCTTTTTTTAAAGAGTTATTTATTTTAGAGTAGGAGGAGGGACAGAGGGAGATGGAGAGAGAAGATCTCAGACACCCTGCTAAGTGTGGAGACTGGTGCAGGGCTCGATCTCATGACCCTGAGATCACAACCTGAGCCAAAATTAAGAGTCAGATGTTTACCCGGTTGAGCCAGCCAGGCACCCCCCAAATATTTGTAAACCTCTCTAGAAGAGTAAAGATATTTATTTTCTGCAATTAGAAAATATATAAGGGTGCCTGGGTGGCTCAGTGTTGAGCATCTGCCTTTTGCTCAGGTCGTGATCCCTGGGTCCTGGGACTGAGTCCCACATCGGGCTCCCTGTGGCGGAGGCCTGCTTCTCCCTCTGCCTATGTCTCTGCCTCTCTCTGTCTCTCATGAATAAATAAATAAAATCATTAAAAAAGAAAATATATATACACAAATATACATACCATATATACTATATATGCAGTATATGTGTGTATATATCGATACATATATATACACATGTGTAAAGTACATATATAAAGTAGTTTACCTCAGGAGCATCCTGTGAATGATTCATTGCTCTTTTCATTGTTAGGTTAAAGAAACAGCAACCAAGCAATCAGTGTGACTAGCAGTTCAGATTTTAATAACTGAGTTCTTAAGAAAGCATAGGGGGAGTTATCACTGTAATAATGCATAACAAACACGCCTTCGACCCCAAATTTCACTGGTTCTCAACAACAGACATTTATTTTTCTTGTCTGTGGGCTTACTCCACCTGTGCTATTTTGGGACCAGCAACACCTTGGGAGCCATATTCTCATGGCAATGACAGGCACAGCAGCCTAGGCCAGGTCATGCCCGGACATTAGAGCCTCTGTTCGTGGTACATCTGCTAGCATTACATAGGCCAAAGCCAGTCATATGTTCCCATATCAAGGGAACAGGAAAGTAGACTCCGTGGGAGGGTCTGCAAAGTCAAATGGCAAAAGCCATAGGTGTATAATTCTAATAGAGGGATAAAGAAGTGAGCATAAGAACTTAGTCTACCACAAAGTCCCTATGATTCGAAGATGGACAGTAGAAATGCCTGCCTTGAGAATAAGCTATTTATCATGAGCTTATATAACAATAACAATTCGATGTTGCATTTACAGAACTGCACTTTGAAATGTGGTTATAATTTATATCCATCTTTGTTTTTTTTTGTAGAGATGTGAAGATGAGTGGCTCGGGATGCCATCACCTATTCCCGTGAAATACATTAACTACATGAGACTTCTAAAGGATGTGTTCGGCTTAGAGGAGGAGTAACCATATGCCAATTTTGGTCAACTTTCTTTGATTTCCTGCTCTAATTTTACTAGGTTTATTTCAGTAGATATAACTTCATTAAAAAAAACACAGGGTTCATTTTGAATTGAAATCCACAGACCAAGTTAATTCCCTTTTGTCGTTTTAGTTTCTCTGAACATCGTATTACAGTGCTGATGTGCCAGCATTATTAAAAATGCCATTTAAAGAAACGTCAAACATTTTTATTACATGTATGATTTATTAATACCAAAGAATCTTATGGTAATTTTCTATCCAACATAATTTGATTCATTACAACACAAAAGGAAAATTACTTTTGACAGCTATACATGACAATATAAAATCAAATTATATCTGAGCAATAAGTTGTGATTCTATTAAACATTTTTTGAAATCTTTTTGACACATGTTTATTACTTATATAATTAAATTTTGTAGCAACCCACCTTATCAAAATAATCCTTAAACCTCTCTAGAGTGAATGTATTTGTTTTCTGAAATTAGCAAAGCTATGAGAAGGACTCCTCCCTTGCCCCACAACACACACACACACACACACACTTTGGGAGAGAAATTGAAACATATGCAGTGTTTATATTTTAATGTCCTTTTTCTACCTAAAGTTAGGTGTTAACTTAGGGATATATATGCATGTATATATAATTATAGTATGACCAAAAACGTGTGATGTCTAAAATATTTAGGGATGGGAACACTGAAGATTTTGAGAGCTCTTTTTTTTGGTTCATTCTCCACATACACATACCACCCACCCCAGAGGTTTAAATATTCTAGAACTATAACATGTTTCCCTCCTGCTTTTCTCTGGTTCTATTTTGATTTTTCTTATAGGCCTATATGTTATGAATCTCAGCAGAACCTTTGTCATGTAGTGTATATTTGATTAAAACTCATAACCATGGACCTCTGGGAATTCATTGTGAGAAGTTTGTCCCAATCTACCTCAGTCTCCAGTGTTAGATGCTACGTATCATAAATCCATTTGCCTGGTGTTCTTAGAGACGGTGGAAGCCTATGGAAAAGGGGGTTCAACATCTACCTTTTGGGGACTGCTTTGAGGAGGGAAAAAGGAACTGATGACATGTCAAGGCCCCTTCCACCTCATTATTCCTTCACTGCACATTTGTGGCATCTTGCCTAGAAATGAACAGGCCTCTTGGCACTCAGAGGTACCAATATGGTTGACAACAATGGCTCTTTCTTTTAAAAAAATTTTTTTTAATTGAAGCTAATCAATAAACTATTTCTATTTCTATTATTTCTAATTATAAACCTCGGGTAATTCTACATGTGCCATTGTTAGAGCCCATAGGACTTTCCAATAAACTCGAATACTCAACTTATATACTAGGACCATTTACCCATAAAATCTAATTTTGACTACTTGATTTTTATTCCAGGTTTTTTTTTTTTTTTTTTAAGACAACTGACAGTGCCAAGCCATTTTGTCACTTTAAGATTTTTCATTCCCCAGAGAGCAAGCTTTTAAGGATGACACTTTCCTGGAACTTTTCAGGCTGACACATTTGTCACTTACCTATTCAACTCTTCAGTCAGTTGTCTTTCCCTCAAGATTTTAAATACATGGATAATTTAGCCCGTGTACAGGCTTGTGATGCAGTTCACTTTGAGAAGTGGGAAGAGAAGAGGAAAAGCAGCAAACCAATGACATGTTCCTGAGTTTGTAGGATGACAACCGCTTGTTCTATCACATAGATGTGTGTCGCTGCCCTGGTTATTTGCAGTTCAAGCCCGTAATTAGCAATTAAATGGCCATTATAGGAATCATGCCGATAAACATGATACATTGCAGCCATACAGACTCTTTAAATAATTATTTTTTTTATAACTAAACCATATACTGAAGGAGATTTATAATTTAGAGATAATATCCCCATTAGTAAAGTTTATGACCCAATAAACAGCTCCCACTAGTTAATAAATGCCAAAGCCATAAAAACAAAGACTATTAATGTAATAGAATTTCTGTACCTCCCTCTTTTGCTGGTGGTCCCAAGTCACTGAAGGGAAATGCTATCTTAGGGAAAACATTTATTCTTGTTATGTAAATATCAATGAATTGTCTTAGAATCCATCTGGAAATCTCCCAGGCCACCCCACTCCTAGGCCCCAGGTGGTCCCCAAATGCTGATGTGTTCTGCTTAGGTTTCGGGCAGCAGATAACTCTGGTTTTCAGCACAAATGAACCCTTTGACTCAACTCTTTGGGGGAGGTAGTGAAGACCAGCTGGAATTTCTGCCTCTTCATTTTCCCTCTGAAAAGGAGAAATCCCAACTATTACCATTATTCTGGAGGGAGAACTTTGAAAAGTTTCCCACTTTTGGCATACACTTATATTTTTAGCTGCCTCTTCTTTTCCCTGTGAAAAAGCGAAATCCCAACTATTGTCATTGTTCTAGGGTAATCATTTTTTTTTAAAGTTTCACAACCTTTGCATCTACTTATATTTTTAGCTGCTCACATTTTCTCACTCTGATGGAAAAGCGAGTGCTGCCTGTGGATGTCTGGGTAAGTTGAAGATTAATACAGGCAACCTTTTTGTATTAAGAACGAACTGTTTTTTCATATTCCTGCAACCGTGGGAATGATTGATCAAGTCATTTGAGAGCCCAGATCACATTGTGTCTTTTCAGAAGAAACTGATTAAAAGCGGTTGAGGTTGGCATGAGATGGTTTGCTGAGTCATTGTTACAAAGCATGGGTGTTGTCAGCAGGTGACTACTACATTTCAGTGTTTATTTGCCTCTTTCTCCCTTTTGGGGGAAAGATTTTATATATTTATTTGAGAGAGCATGAGCAGGGGGAGAGGGAGAAGCAGGCTCCCTGCTGAGTGCAGAGCCCTGACAGGGGGGCTCAATCCTAAGAAAATGAGATCGTGACCTGAGCTTGACCAACTGAGCCACCCACGTGCCCCTCTTTCTCCCTTTTTAACCTGTTTACCATTTGAACCCAACCCCTTGAAAAGTAATGTGGGTACATCTATTGGTTGACTTCAGTGCTTACTAAAATTGTAGACAGCAGAGAGGAGATGAAGAGCACTGTAAATTTCAAGCATTTGGGATAGTTTTAACATTTTGCCTACTTTGTGTATTGCCTCTGATTCAATTAATGACAAACATAACATTGTTGGTCTTTGCTTTTTTTATGTTATTTGGAGTTTGTTTTGCGGGAGTGGGGTGGGGGGTGTTGTAAAGCTGCGAGGCTTTGTGGACACCACCACTGTGAGTTTGGGATATTTAAATTGTCCTTCCTTTCAAATAGCAGGGAATTCTTGATGAAGAAGATGAAATTTCTCCCCTCCCCCTACAAAAACAACTCTTGCCTTTCCAACGTGGATTTATTTATCTTGAGTGGGGACTGCTTTAGTCTTTGCCACTCGTTCCTCATTTCCCTGTCCTCTTCTCCCATATGTTACGATTTTGCTCTTAAGTTCGGCAGTGGGAGTCTTCGGTGATGGCTTGATGAAATGGTAGGGTTGTCCACAAAATATTTATGATGCTTAATAATGCAGACTCTGTTGAATAATGAACTGTCACGTTCCCAATTACATGTACATTCTTTTTAGTTAGGAATATAGTTTCCTGAGTTTTGACTGTTCTTCAGAATTGGTCTGGAACTGACCTTCCAGACAAACAGTTTTCAAATGATGGTAAACATTACCCAAGTGCTGAGTCTCTGTCCTGATCCATGTTTGGGCCAAGTTTGAACCCCTTCTGAGTTGAAGGCAGGTTAAGACCTTTTCAGAAATGAGGCTTTTCAAGTTGACTGAGCATCTGCAGCGACACGGTGTTTCTCAGTTCCCAAGAGAATGTAATGTGTCAGAATGGAAAATCCACCAAGGCGAGATCAATGAGGCTATTTCACAAAACAAAACCTGCCCCGATCATGAAGCAAAACATCATGATTACAAAAGGCAGTGCTGACTGGATAAAGAGCTAGAGAGAAATCGGTAGTCGCCTCCACTCACCTTCTCTACCAGGTTCTATAAAATTAAACGTTTCCACTCAAGTCAACTAAGTTCCTGACAACCACGGGTTCTGAGGTTAGGATGTGCATCTTCTTTGCATTTGGTACCCAGCAAAATTCCTTCCAAGAGGGACTTGCGAGCCCATTATGTGCCTAGTGCAGGAGCATAGGCACTAAGGGTCAGCACCACTGCTCAGAAGTAACTGGCGATGGCTGAAAAATGCAGCCAATGCAAAACTCCACGGTGGCTCAGCAAGTAGAGAATTAATGACTGGCTGGAATCAGTAGGAATCTTTACTTCTAAATACTCATTAGTTTAAGCAGTGAGGCCTGATGTTCTGCAAGTTAGACAGGAAACAGGGGGCCCGCTCCTCCCCATTGTCTCTTCTGAACAGAATATGCACATTTAACTCAAAGTAGTGAATGGTTCAAATACATCAAACCAACTATTCATCAATCTCCCAGCTTCCTGGGCACCGCTTTGCATCTGTGTAAAGCCAACAATGGAGGAAATGCTTGTTATGACCCCACTATAATATTAAAATCCAGAGGGGCGGGGATCGTGGTGAAAAACACAAAATGTGGCCTCCTTTAGAAGAGTTCCACCAAAATCATCTTTGTTTCCTTTTTATACTCTGCCAATATGAGAATATCTGAATGAAATAGGAACTTGGTAAATTTACTTTTGCCTGCTTTCCCCCCCCTCACTTGCTACCACTGCTTTTCATTGTTGCTGTGAGGCTGCTCATTGAATACGGAACAGGAGCTGAAAAGCCATTTCAGGCTGCTGCAGATTGTCCACCCTCCCTCCCCACTACCCCCCCCACCCCATTTTAACTATGACTGGAGCATGGATAGTGACAAGGGAAATGGCAAGAGGTGTGACAATTGCAGAGGGGACTCTGGACAAGAATAGAGACTCCTTTTGTGTGTGTAATATACGTTATAAAACAGTTTGAACTTGATCCTAAAGGCATGAGAAGTTACTGGAAGATTTTAATCGGGAGGATGAAAAGATGATGTCTGTATTTAAAAAGCTCTGGTGGCTGTGTGTGTGTGTGTGTGTGTGTGAGAGAGAGAGAGAGAGAGAGAGAGAACTACAAGAGTGAGTTTGGCAGCCAGAAGGCTGACTGGGGAGGCTGTTGCCAGAGAAGTGATGGGTGGTTTGGATTAGTGTCAGTGAGGTGGTGAGGTTGGTGAGAAGCGGATAGACTCATGACACATTAAGGATGTTGGAGATGAAAGAGAAGAAATCCAAATTACATGGGGTCATTTTAACAGCTGGGGAAGTGGTGGTGTCATCTGTTGTGCCAGGATACACCAGGGAAAAATCCAATTTGCAGGAGAGGTATCAACAGTTCAGCCTCGGGCATGCCAGTTTAGGGGGTCTGTAAAACAGATAGGTGGAGATGTGGATCAGGCAATCGGATTGACCGGTCCGAGTCGTAGCAAAATGGTCTGGGCTGGAGAGGCCTGTTTTAAACCTATCAGAGTATGGATGGTAAATGTAAACTTAGAGAAGATTGCCCAGAGGGAGCAAGTTGTCTGAAAACCATAATGCTTGGTATACGACTAATTTTTAGAATACAGCTTTCATTGACACACAGTGAACTGCATGTATTAAAAGTGTACAGTTTGATAAGTGGACATATGTATACACCTGTGAAATAGCATCCCAATCAAGATAATTCATATATTCTCCCAAAATTTCTTTGAGGTCCTTGGAAAGCCCTCCCTTCCACACATCCCCATTGTAGGACAGGAAAACTACTTTTTTCTGTATCCTGAGTTCTTGGCTGAAACCCCCATATTAAAAGATTAACAAGAGAAGAACAAAAGTTGAGCCACATGAGTACCTCATACATACATGAGAGAGATACCAAGGAAAACTGTGTAATTTTCCAAGGTGACCTAAGTCACCACCTTAAGTGTGTGTGGGGGAGGGAGGGAAGGGAGTCATTCTGGGGGATGCAGGAAAAGCAACCAAAAATGGGTAAGTTTGTTAATGTGGATTTAAATCGGTACCTTCCCCATCAATACGTTTCTTTTTCTAAAAAATATTTATTTATTCATGAGAGACACAGAGGCAGAGGCACAGGCAGAGGGAGAAGCAGGCTTCCTGCAGGGAACCCCATGTGGGACTTGATCCCAGGACCCTGGGATCACAACCTGAGCCAAAGGCAGATGCCCAACCACTGAGCCATCCAGGTGGCCCCCCATCACTAAGTTTCTAGATGTTGGGTTGTCCTCTTTCTGGTACAGAGTGGGAGACCTACTTAACTTAACCAATGGAGATTTCCCTTATAAATAGTCCTTACAAAAGGGTGACTACTACAGAGCTTCTCCTGTGTCTGCTGTTTATCTAATTTATCAGCTCAAAATAATCCTTATGTCAAAGAGGCATATTTTAGAATGGCATATTTGCTCCCCTTCACCTTTCCCCATACACAGGCAACCACTGAGCTGCTTTCTATCACTATAGAAGTTAGCATTTTCTGGGATTTCATATCATTGGAATGATACAGCATGAACTTTTTTTGGTCTGGTTTCTTTCATGCAGCATAAGTCTGTTTTATCAATCTATGTTTATATGGATTTTTCTGTTGGTGTTATATCTAATAAATGTTTGCCTAAACCAAGGTCATAAAGGTTTTCTCCTAGAAGTTTTATAGTTTTAGGTGTTTAATTTAGATCTAGGATTCATTTCTAGTTAATTTCTGTTATGGTACAAGTTACGGTTCCGTGTTTATTTTTTCGCATATGGATATCTGGTAGTTACACTACCATTTATTGAAAAGACTATCCTTTTTCACTGAATTGTCTCTGTACCACTGCTGAAATATACGAATATATACGTAGGTCTATTTCTGGACTTTCTGTTCTGTTCTACTGATTGATGTATATCTTTACACTGATACCACACTGTCTTGGTCACTGTAGCTTTCTAGTAAGTCTTGAAATCAGTAGTGTTAATTCTACAATTTCACTTCTTCTTTTGCCTAGTAGTTTTGGGTGTCTTACATCTTTGCACTTCCATGATGAATTTTAGAATAAACTTGTAATTCTAAAATCCTGGTAGGTTTTTTTATTGGGATTGTGCTGAATCTACAGATCAATTTGGCATCTTAATAATACTGAGTCTTCTGACCCATGAACACAGTATATATCATCCCATTTATTTAAGGTTTAAATTTATCTCAGCAATGTTTTGTAGTTTTTATTGTATGAGCATTGCACATATTTGACAGCTTTCTCCCTATATTCATGTTTCTTAATGATAATGCAAATGGCAATTTTTTATATTTCATTTTCTGATCATTGGTTACTAGAGGCTAAAAATACAATGGTTTTTTGTACATTGATCATTGTATCTTTCAAACTTAAACACATTTATTAGTTTATGGCTTTTTAAAGATTTTATTTGAGAGAGAGCACGAGTAGTGGGAGGGGCAGTAGGAGAGGGAGAAGCAGGCTCCCCGCTGAGCAGGGAGCCCTACTCTGGGCTCCATCCAAGGGCTCAGGATCATGACCTGAGCCAAAGGCAGATTCTTAACTGACTGAGCCACCCAGGTACCCTAGTCTTGTGGCTTTTTTATAGATATTGTCAGATTTTTTTTACATAGATATCCACATAGATGATTAGAATTTTAATACAGATAGTATTAGTCTATGAATAAAGTTTTATTTCTTCATTTCAAATCTGAATTCTTCTATTTCCTTTATTGCACTGACTAGTACAGTGTTGAATAGAAGTGATGAGGATGGACAGCCCGTTCTTGTTACTGAATTTAGGGAGAAAGCATACCGTCTTTCACCATTAGGTATGATGTTAGCTATAGGGTTTTGGTAGACACTCTTCATCAGGTTTATGAAGCTCCCTTCTATTTCTATTTTGCTGAGAGATTTTATCAAGAATGGATATTAGATTTTGTCACATGCTTTCACTAGATCTAATGAGATGATTATATGATTTTTCTTTTAAAAGTTTGGTAATATAGGGGTGCATGGTGGCTTAGATGGTTAAGCGTCTGCCTTTGGCTCAGGTCATGATCTTGGGGTCCTGGGATGGAGCCCCACGCCTGGCTCCCTGCTTAGCAGGGAGCCCGCTTTTCCCTCTCCCTTTGCCCCTCCACCTCCCCCTACTCATGCTCTGGCTCCCCCTATCAAATAAATAGATAAAATCTTTTTTAAAAAGTTTGTTAATATAGTAAATGACATTAATGTTTTTTAAGATTAAATTCTTATAAAATTAACCATCTTTTTTTTTTAAGATTTTATTTATTTATTAATGAGAGTCAGAGAGAGAGAGCAGCAGCAGCAGAGGGAGAAACAGGCTCCATGCAAGGAGCCCGATGTGGGACTCGATCCTGGGTCTCCAGGATCAGGCCCTGGGCTGAAGGCGGCACTAAACTGCTGAGCCACCCGGGCTGCCCCAAAATTAACCATCTTAAGGAAAGAAATCAGTGATACTTAGCACATTCACAATACTGTACACCCACCACATCTTTTTAGTTCCAAAACATTTCATTACCCCCAAAGGAAACCCTATACTCATTAAACCATCACTTCTGGTTCCAGCCCCTGGGAACCACCAGTCTGTTTTCTGTCTCTGTGAATTTACCTATTCCAAATATTTCATGGAAGTGGAATCATACAGTATGTGACCTATTATGTCTGACTTCTTTCACTTAGTCCAATGTTTTTGAGGTTCACCCATGTTGCAGCACATATTAGAACTTTGTTCCTTTTCATGGCTGAGTAATAGCCCATTGTATAGATACACCACAATGTGTTTATCCAATCACCTTTTGTTGGATGCTTGTGTTGTTTCCACCTTTTGGCTATTGTGGATAGAGCTGCCATGAACATAGCCATGTATTTGAGCACTAGTTTTTAGTTCTTTTTTTTTTTTAAGAGAGAACACAAAAGTGAGAGGGGCAGAAGGTGAGGGAGAGAATCTCAAGCAGGCTCCACGCCTGGTGTGGAGCCCAATGCAGGGCTCAGTCCTGCAACCCTGAGATTATGACCTGAAGCAAAATCAAGATTCAGGCACTCAACCCACTGAGCCATCTAGGTGCCCCCCATTTTTGGTTCTTTTGTTTATATACCTAGGAGTAGAATTACTAGGCCATATGGTAATTCTGTTTAATTTTTTGGAGAACTGACAAACTTTTCCACAGCAGCTGAACCATTTTACATGCCTACCAGCAATGTATTAGGGTTACAATTTTTCTGCATCCCTAGTAACACTTGTTATTTTCCTTTTTTAAAATTATAGCCATCCTAGCTGGTGTGAACTGGTACCTCATTGTGGATTTTATTTGTATTTCCCTAGCGACTAAGACATCTTTTCATGAGCTTGTTACCATTTTTATGTCTTCTTTAGAGAAATATCTGATCAAATCCTTTGCCCATTTTAAAATTGGAAATGACATTGATTTTTGAACGTTAAACTTTGCATTATGGGAATAAACCTTATTAGGTCATGATGGATTATCTTTCTTATATATTGCTATATTCACTTTGCTAAAGTTTCATTTGAATTTTTCTTCTATGTTCATGAGGATGTTGATCTATAGTTTTCTCATATTTTGGTCTGATTTTGACTTCATGGTAATGCTGGCTCATAGAATGAGTTGGGAATATTCCTTCTTTTTCAATTTTGTAGATGAGGTTTTGTAGAACTGCTATTATTCCTCCTTCAAATGTTTGATAGATTTAACCAGTGCTGCTTTCAGTTTGCTTTATGGGAAGGTATTCTTTTTTTTAAAGGTTTATTTATTTATTTGAGAGAGAGAGAGAGAGAGAGAGAGCGCGCACACGCCAGTGTGGAGAGGTGCAGAGGGAGAGAATCTTCAAGTGGACTCCCCGCTGAGTGTGAAGTCTGACTCAGAGCTCAATCCCACAATCCTGACATCATGACCTGAGCTGAAATCAAGAGTCAGATGCTTAACTGACTGAGCCACCTGGGTGCTCCTATGGGCAGGTATTCTTAAACTACAGTCTCAATTTCTTTAGTAGATATAGGGCTATTCAGGTTATATATTTCTTATGTCATGAGCTTTGATAGTTTGTCTTTAAAAGAATTTTCCCATTTCATCTTGTTGAATTTATTGGCTTAAAGTTGCTCATGATATTCAGTGCTTATCCTTTAGCATCTGAAGAAGCTTTAGTGATGTCACCTCTCTCATTCCTGATACTGGTAATTATTCTTTTTTTTTTTTTCCTGATCGGTCTGGCTAGAGATTAATTAATTTTATTGATCTTTTTAAAGAAGCAGTTTGTTATTTCATTAATTTTCTCTCGTGTTCCTCTTTATTTTATTGTTTTCTGCTCTGATTATTATTATTTTTCTTCTACTTACTTTGGGTTTAATGTGCTCTTTTTCTAATTTTTTAGTGTGGAGGCTGAAGTCATTGATTTAAGCCTCTTTTTCTTTTCTAATGTAGGCTTTTAGTGCTATAAAATCCTTCTAAATACTGTTTTAATGGCATCACATAAATTTTGATACATTGTTCCATTTTCATTCCATTACTTTCTTATTTCTCTTTGATTTCTTCTTTGATCTACAGGTTATTTGAAAGTGTCTTATTTAGTTTTAAATATTTGGGGATTTTCCAAAGATCTTTCTAACAACCTAATTTAATTCCCCGTGGAGGATATACATGTATGACTTGTATCCTTTTAAATTAATTGAGACTAGTTTTATAGCTCACAATATGGTCTACCTTGGTAAATGTATCATGTGCACTTGGAAATAATGTGTGTTCTACACTTCTTTGGTGGAATATTCTATAAATGCAATTAGGTCAAGTTGTTAAAATCTATATCCTTACTGATTTTCTATCTACTGGTTATGAAAACTATTAAGAGAAAGATACTGAAATTTCTGCCTATAATTGTGAATTTGTTTATTTTTCCTTACAGTTCTATCAGTTCTTGCTTCATGTATTCCAAAATTGTAGCTATATAAGCATTTAGGACTGTTAAGTCCCCTTGATGAATTGACTCCTTTATCATTATGAAGTGAATTTCCTTATCCCTGGTAATATTCTTTGCTCTGAAATCTACATTGTCTGATAATAAAACCATTCCAACTTTCTTTTCATTTGGTGTTACTTACCATGGTATATTTTATTCTTTTATAATTTTTACCCTATATGTGTTTTAATACTCAAAGTATCTTTCTTACAGGCAGCATTTAGTTAGGTCTTTTTTAAATCAACTTGACAGTTACTTCCTTTTAATTGATGTATTTAGATTACTTATATTTGATGTAGTTATTGATAAGATCAAATTTAAATCAGTTGTCTTTCCATTTGTTTTCTATTTGTCTATTTTTTCTGTTTCCATTTTCTTTCTTATTTTAGATTAATAAAAAAAGTTTGATTCCATTTTATCTCATTTGTTGGGTTAGTAGCCATTGTCAGGGAGGAAAAATGTTTCTTTTATCCTCTTCTGTTTAAGACTTGGAGGCCTACAAATTAAAATAAAAATTTTAAAAAGATTAGTAAGAGAGAAAAACATTTAATTATACCCTCACACAAAGAAATGTGACTCAAGTTGTTGGTTAGAATTTTGAGCTCATTTACCATCTTAACTGTGGATGGGGAGGGGCACAGGGGCACTTTTGGGACAACAAATGACTTCTTAGAAGTAGGGGTGAGGAGAAAGAGAACGTGAAGAAAAACAAATGACTTTTTGGAACGATAAATAGGCCCTTAGGAGAATAGATAGGAGATATGATAGTTTTGTTATAATCTCTGTGTGGGTGTGGTACTGACTTCACTCCAAAAAGAAAAGATTAGAGTTGTTCCTGGGAGGGGATTTATAACAATTGAGTTCTTTTGGAAGGTTTTGTTTTTAGGCAAATAAGGGATTTCAGGAACTCAAATGCCCTTAACTCAAAGGAATTTTTTATGCTACAATGGCTTATTCTGGACTACTTTACTATAACTCAAATTTATTTTATTGGTTGGTTTAGGGTTTACAGTATACACTTACAACTTGGTACAGTCTACCTACCAGTGATGGTATAATACATATCATACCGTATTGGATGGTATAAAAATCTTAAAATAGTATACTTACATTTCTCCCCAACTAAGCTTTGAGCTATCATTATATACTTTACTTTTTACATATGTTATAAACTCTGTACCCTATTGCTATTTTTAACAATTATCTTTTAAAGAGATTTAAATAACAAGAGAAAACCCATATATTTATACACACAGTTACCATTCTGCATGCTTTTCATTCTTTTGTGCAGATTCTTATTTCCATCTGGTATCATTTTTCTTCTGCCTGAAAGACTTCCTTTCACAGTTCTAGTGTGTGGGTCAGCTAGTGATGAATTATTTTGCTTTTGAAAAAAAATGTCTCAGAATGACTTTTTTTGGCCTTCATTTTTGAAAGATATTTTCACAGGGTATAAATGCCTAAGTTGAAAATTTTTTCTTGCTGTATTTTAAATGCATTACTCCCCTCACTTCTGTATTACTTTGTTCCACATGAGAAATCTGTCAACTTAATTTTTTCCCTTTTCATGTAATATATCTTTTTTTTTTAACTAATTTTAACATTTTTTATTTACCACTGGTTTTAAGAAATTTGTTTATGATGAGACTTGGGTTAGTTCTATTGTGCTTACAAGTTCATTGAACTTCTTCGATCTATAGACTTACATAGTTTCCATACAGTTTCAAAAATATTTTACCATGTTTTCTTCAAATGTTATTTTGGTTCCCATATCTCTCTCTTCTCCATTGGCAGCTCTCATTACATGTGTATTAAGCTTTATAAGTTGTCCCACAGCTCACTGATGGCTCTGTTCATCTTTTTAATGTGTTCTTCCCCTGTATGGTTCATTTTGGATACTCTCTTTCCAAAAATATTTTTTTTGTGATATCTAATCTGCCATTAATCATATCCATTATATCTTTTATCTCATGTATTGTAGATGATGTTGGATTTTGGTCTTTTTAGATCTTCCATGTCTCTCCTTAACATGTTAAATTTTTTCCTCTAGCTTCCTATACTTAAGGAGTATAGTTATAATAATGGTTTTAATGTACTTGTCTACTAATTCAATCATCTATGCAATTTCTGTGTCAGTTTCAGTTGATTGATTTTTCTTACCATTATGGGTAATATCTTCTTGCTTGCTAAGTTTTTATTAGATACCAAACATTTTGGCTTTCAACTTGTGGGTGCTGAATATATTTGCGTTCTTTTTTTTTTTTTTTTTTTTTGGATTTCTCAATGATTTTAATGCTCAGTTTTGATAAAATAAGTTTCCATCCAGTTCTTTTATGTAGAGCAAAATGTACTAGCTTCAAAACATATGCATTCTTCAGCTTTCTTGTATACTTTCTTGCCTATCTTTCAAAACTGAACACTGAGTATTTTTAACATAGGTAATGTGATGTTATATGTACGTTTTAATTGCATGTTTTAAGAATAACGTAAGTCCGTACTTTGGTAACTCCAGTAATGTATTTATAAAATGAAAATCTTTCTATCAAAGTAGACTTTCCACTGGGAAAAATAAAATAAAACAGGCAAATGGATCTACACAAAGTAAAAATTAACTTTGGTAGATTTCAATGCAGGACAGTCCATAACAAGCCCATTTGCCCTTATTCCCCCAGAGCCGCTACATCTTCTGAGTTAAGATTTTAAAAATATTTTTCATTGAGATTATGTTGACATTTGTTTCTCATTCCACATCATCTTCAGCCAAGCTCTGAACACTTACGATTTCCCTAATTGTTGGAAGCTTGGTCAGAAGCATCTGGAACATTGGTGGTGGAAGTTTGCTGTAACATTTGCAATAAGTGATGTGGCTGTCCACACACAGCAACTGCATTTGTCAGATGATCTACACCCTTCTCATATTCACCTTGAGCTAGCAACTTTTCAAGGAAGAATTTCTGAACAGCTTTGACATCTTTAAGGTCAGGTAACTTGGAAAGTCCAGCTCTCTCCTTAGTAAGCTTTTGTTTCTTTGTTCTCAAAGCCTGTTCTTAAGCTGGGGCCACTCCATCTCTGGTGGTGGAAGTAAATACAGTACCCGATGAAAAGAGCCCTGCAGGGATGCCTGAGTGGCTCAGTCGTTGAGCGCCACCCTTCGGCCCAGGGCATGATCCTGGAGTCCTGGGATCCAGTCCCACATTGGGCTCCCTGCATGGAGCCTGCTTCTCCCTCTGCCTGTGTCTCTGCCTCTCTCTGTGTCTCTCATGAATAAATAAATAAAATATTTTTTAAAAAGAGCTTTAAAAAAAAAAAAAAGAAAACCTGTAGACACTTGCAGCAATGGTGCTGTTCTGGCCCAGCACCTTCTCTTGACTGAGAAGCAGGAGTGAGCTCAGTGGCATCAGGATCCACGTGAAGGAGCAGTAGGCTGCAAACCCTCAGAACAGGCCCCACTATTCCCACCTGATGCTTGCCATGAGAGATGCAGAAAGATCTATATTTGTGATCTTATAAACAGTCTTGAGCTTTGTTCTGAGGTTAAGTTATTGAGAAATGTTTTTATCCTTTCAAGTCATTCCTTTAAGCTTTGTTAGGACAAAAGCAACCCTTGGTTTAGGGCCAACTTTTTCACAGTACTGAGGCAAAAACACTTCTGAGTACTCTACCCAATTCCCCATCATTAATGAAGTTTTCTACCCTGACTGGTGGGAATAAGAATGTGGTAGGTGGAATTCTAAGATGCCTCCTAATAACCCATACTTTTATATGATCCTCTCCTCCATGAGTGTAGTCCCTCCCAGAATTAAGTTATATTATACTGCATAATTGATGTCAAGAAAGGCTGATTACTCTGGGTGAGTCTCACCTAATCAGATGAGCCTTAAAAAGGACTGAGTTTTTCCTCCTGACAAAAGAAATTTGATGCACAGGAGGGACTGAATATGGAGGAAATTCTCCCTTGCTGGTTTTGAAAATGGACAGGGCCACATGGTAATGACCTGAAATTAACCTCTAGGATGAGAGCAGCCCCTACTGACAGTGAAAAAAGGATATCTCAGTCCTAACAACTGCAAGGATCTAAATTCTCGCAACAACAAATGAATTTGGAAGTGGATTGCAGCCCCAGAGCCTCCAGAAAGAAAGCCAGCCCATTCCAACGTTCTAGCATCAGCCTGTGAGACCTTGAGCAGAGGACCCAGGTAGCCTACATTCAAACTTCAGAGTTCAAGAACTGTGAACTTATAAATGGGTATCCTTTTAAGCCTCTAAGTATATGGAAATCTGTTACGCAGCAGTTGAAAGAATATAAGGAACTATTCTTGGCCTGTGTGACCTCTGAGAATGTGTTTCATGTTACTCTTTTGGTTTATTCCTTTCCTGGCCTCAAATGTTTCTCCATGTGCATATGTTGGTCAATACTTGGTGGAAGACTGAAGTGGGATCTTCTACATATCTTTGGAGTTCTATTTTGTGTTTTCTCCTTTCTAATACTCTGTCTTGAGGACTCTAGTCTCCTTGACCCCTCTGAACTCCAAGCTTAGTCTACTTAATTCAGGCAGGCTGCTAAGTTCTGCCTGAGATCCTTCTTCTTGCACTTTTGAAATTTTCTCCAGGCTTAAACTGGGAAATAATAGAATCTGTCTCATTTGTTGTTGTTCAATTTTAGCTAGGCTCCAGGCTTAACATGGGGCTTGAACTCGTGACCCTGAGATCAAGAGTCTCATGCCCTGCTAACAGAGCCAGCCAGGTGCTCGGTCTCATTTGTTTTCTGTCTCTCAGAGGTCACTGCCCTTTGTTGGTTGATGTCTAGTGTCTTAAAAACTATTGTTTCATATATTTCATCTGTTTTATTTTGTTGTTTCAAGACAAAAGTAGAAAATCACTTTTTTAGTAGTGTTGCATATATATATATATATATATATATATATATATATATATATATATATATATATATATTTAGTTAGTAGTGTTCTAATTTGTATTTTTAAAATAAGCATCCCGGGAGGCCTGGGTGGCTCAGCGGTTGAACATCTGCCTTCGGCTCAGGGCATGAGGATCCAGTCCCACATCGGGCTCCCCACGGGGAGCCTGCTTCTCTCTCTGCCTGTGTCTCTGCCTTTCTGTATCTCATGAATAAATAGATAAATTCTTTAAAAAATTAAGCATCCTGCTTAATATTTTTCTCTTTGGTTCCACATACATCGTACTTCTTGCTATTTTTCAGTGTTTGCCATGATGCCTTACATATGTTAAGCACTCAATAAATGCTTGACTTGGTTTTTAAATTTGACTTTTAAAAACTTACCACTGATTTGCAGTAACCTTTCAGAGGTATTGTGGATAATATTACTTGATTTCACATTAGTTATCACAAGTATCATTGCATAACTACACCAAAACTGGTTATTACAATATATTGATATATACATGTAAATATATGCTCTACTGTCTTAGTCTGGCTTCCCCTAAGAGCAGATTCTAAGATTAAGGCTTGTGGGTAAGTAATTTATTTAGAAATACGATTTCAGAAAGCAGATGTGCATAAGAAGGAAATAGAAAAAGAGGAAAAGAACCAATCTAAGTACAAGTAAAGTTGACCACCATTGTAGAAAATTAGTGTCTAATGAAACTGGCATCTTTTGAAAAATGTGAAAAAATGAACTGTTCAGGGATCAAAGGGGAAATCATTTATCTATTGTCACCTGTTCTCCAGTGGTCAAGAGTGGGCCTATGTGTATTAAACTCTCATATTTTCTGGTTGTCCATGTGTGAATGCAGAGGAAGTTCCTACTGATAGAGTCAGGAAAGCATCAGGGAAGGAAATAGAACATGTATGACACTAACCATGGAGAGACAGTCTCCAGTTGCATCTGTGCAAAGCCAGCCCAAGTCTGAACACAACTGGTCATTGCAGCAGTGGCAGGAGTAAGCCGAGAAGCCAAGAGGTTTTTGGAATGGTATGGAGGGCTTGTCTAATACACATAAAATTCTGCAAGTTACTTAATGATATAATTTATTACTGGTTTCTAACAGTCTGAAATTGATATCCACACAATTTTGAGTAGCCTCAAGCTATAAAAACATTAAGAACCCCCAAGAGGTAATAAGGAGCCACTGAAAATAATGCACTCGAATCAGCAATAATATTCTTGGAATAATATTTTTTCGAGCTCTATTGAATATATAATTGACATATAGTGGAAGTTGAAAGTGTTAATTTGATACATTTATATATTACAAAATGATCACCACTATAGCATTAGCTAACACCTCCATCATATCACATAATTACCATTTATTTTTTATAGTTAGAACTTTTAAGATCTACTCTCCTGGCAACTTTCATGTATATAATATGCTATTGTTAACTATAATCACCATGCTGTACTTCAGATCCTTAGAACTTATTCATCTTATAACTGTAAGTTTGTGTCCTTTGACCAACATCTCCCCATTTCTCCCACCTCCTCTCCCCTCATAACCACTACTCTCTGCTTCTACGAGTTCATCTTTTAAAAATTCCACATATAAATGAGATCATATAGTATTTGTCTTTCTCTGTTTGACTCATTTCACCTAGGATAATGCCCTCAAGGTTTATCCATATTGTCACAAATGGCAGGATTCTTTCTCATAGCAAGTGATATTACATATATATATGTACATATATATATTTGTGTATATATATATATATCTCCATCCATTGATGGACACAGGTTATTTCTGCATCTTGGCTATTGTGAATAATGCCATATGTTGTGAATGATACTGTGAATGATGTTGTAATGAACATGAACATGCAGATATCTTTGAGATCTTGCTTTCATTTTAGAGTAATAATTTTTAAAATCATTACTGTTAGAGTTCTGTTTCTGGCCAAAATAAGTAACAGGGTCCAGATTTAACTTCCTGTCTAAAACAACTAAAAAAAGGCAAAATACACAAAACAATGTTTTTCGAGACACTGGGTTTTAGGCAATGAAAGAGTGATACATGAGAGACAGGAAACAAATGCAGTGACCCCCACCATTGTCTCACATTATTACCTTGAGAGAGTTTTGGGCCTATGGCCCAGGAAGAGGGAAACTAAGTAGAATATGGGAGACTTCTGGACTAGAGGAGATGGGGATGGGAGTCCAGAAATACCAACGGAGCTGGAATTTACATGACGGAATATTTGAGAGAAGAGAACTCTGCAGGTTTGGAACTTCAAAGATCTTCAAATTGCCCCTTGAGTATTCAACTGAGAACTGAGCAGTGCATATGTACAAGGAAACTATCCAAAGTTGGGGAAAGAACCATTTGAAAGGATTAGAGGAAACAGTACCTAGGGTTCACACAGAGCTGGTAACAGTACCTGTGCTCGATAACCTGACTGCAGCGTCTCACAATTCATGGAGTGTTGTTTTCAGAAGGTCTTGCCTCAGTAATGAGGAATAATTAACTCTAGATTAAACATGCTTCTGATTTCCCCTAACAATTTTTATAAGCAAGACCTAAAAGAATCAAACTTTTTCCAAATAATTTAGCTATGTCCCAGAAAAAAAGTTTAAGAGTATTTATAAGAGTACATAAATATCCAGCACCCATAAAGCTAATGTTTACCAGGTCTTGCATCCAATACTTTAAAGATATTGGTCCTTTATGATCTTGCTTGCATTATTTCTGATGAAAAATCTGCTGAAATACTTATTGTTCCTCTGTGCAAAATGTGACATTTTTCTGTGGCTTCTTTTAATATTTTCACTCTATGTCTGGTTTTGAGACATTTATGGTGTTTGGTATAGTTTTCTTCATATTTATTGTGTACAGGGTTGGTTTTTTTTTTTAGAGTCTTCCATCCATATGTTGTTTACATAAAACTTGCAATTCTTTAGGCCATTATTTCCTTATTTTTCTTCTGCCTTTGCTTCTATAATTACACATTAGAGTGCTTTAAGTTGTCCCGTCTCACCAATGTCCCATTAACTTTTTTCCCAATCTTTTTATTCTCTGTATTTCATTTCAGATAAATTCTATTGCTCTCTTCAAGTTCACTAATCTTTTCTTCCGCAAGGTGTAATTTGTCATTAATCCCATTTATTACATTTTTCTTCTCACCTCACACATGATAGTTTTTATCAGTAGAAGTTTCAGTTTCATCCTCCATGTCTCTCAACTTCTTGATCATATGGAAAACAGTTCTAATAGCTGTTTGATTGTCCTTGTCTGCTAATTATAACATGTGTGTTGGTCTGAATCAGTTTCTATTAATTTCTTTGTTTCTTCACTGTGAATCAATGTTTCCTTTTCTTTGGATGCCTGCTAATTTTTTATTGGATGCAAGACCTTGTGAATTTTAACTTTATGGATGCTGGATATTTGTGTATTCTTATAAATATTCTTTAGCTTTTGCTCAAAAAAGTACTTATACACAAATGTGTATAGCAGCATTATTCACAATAGCCAAAACCTGAAAACAGCCCAAATATCCATTAACAGATGAATGGATAAACAAATTGTAGTATGAACATATAGTAGGATATTATTTGACCATAAAAAGGAATGAAATACAGGTACCTGCTACAAAGTGGGTGAACCTTGAAAATATTATGCTAAGTAAAGAACGCAAAGACAAAAGGTCACATGTTGTAGGATGCCATTTATATGAAATATCTAGAACAGATAAATCTATGGAGACAGCAGAGTGGGCTGGAGGGAGGGAGGCATGAGGAGTAGTTGCTTAGTGGATACAGGGTTTTTTTTCTGGGATGATGAAAATATTCCAGAACTAGGTAGAGGTGGTTGGGTAAACAATGTGAATGTGTTAAATGCTACTGAATTTTGCACTTTAAAATTATTAATATTATGTGAATTTCACCTCAATAAAAATATATCACTTGATCATGGACGAGAAACCAATGGATTAAAAGTATGAATTCTCCCAAATTGATATACAGATATAATGCAATTTCTATCAAAATTTCAGTAAGAATTTTTGTAGATACAATATTATTCTAAAGTTTATATGGAAATGGAAAGGAACTAGAATAGCTATAACAATTTTGAGAAAGAATGAAGTGGGAAGAGTCTATGTGATTTAAATATTCAGTACATAGCTACAATCATCAAGAATGTTTGGCATTGGTGGGAGAATAGACACATAGATCAATGGAAGAGAATAGGGAACCCCGAAATAGACCCATATAATTGTAACCAACTGATCTTTGGACAAAGGTACTAAAGCAACTAAGTGGAGGAACAATAGACTTTTAGCAAATGGTGCTGAAATAATTGAACATCCATATGCAAAAGACAAAAACAAAAAAACCAAAAAAATAAAAATGAAAAAAAGCTTTGACTTCATCCTCACACTTTATACTAATATCACTTCATAATGGACCATAGAAATGTAAAATGTAAAGTGATAAAACTTTTAGGAAAAAAAAAACAAACAGGATAAGATATTCAGGATAAGGAGTAAGTGAAGAGTTCTTCAGCTTGATATCAAAAGTGTGATCCATTAAAAAAAAGATAAATTGGACTTCATCAAATTTAAACATCTGTGCTGCAAAAGACTCTGTTGAGAGGATGGAAAGACAAGCTACAGACCAAGAGAAAATCTTTGCAAACTATATATCTAACACAGTACTAGTATCTAGAGGGGCACCTGGGTGGCTCAGTTAAGCATCCAACTCTTGGTTTTGGCTCAGGTCATGATCTCAGGGTCATGGGATTGAAGTCCTGCATCGGGCTCCCTGCTGAGCATGGAGGCTGCTTGGGATTCTTTCCCCCAGCCGTCTAAAGTAAATAAATCTTTAAGAGAAAGTACTGATATATAAATATATAAAGAAATCATAACAGTAGACAAACTATCCACAACAAAATGGACAAGACACATGAACAGAGATTTCACTAGTGAGGATATGGAGATGAAATATCAGTACATGAAAAGACATTTGACATCATTTAGCCATTGAGGAAATGCAAAGTCACAGTGCACTATCACTACACATCAGAGTGTCTAGAAAGAGTGACAACAACAAATCTTGGCTGGATGTGGAGAAGCTGGATCACTCATACATTGCTGGAGGAATATAAAATGGTTTGGCCACTCTACTCTGTAAAACAGCTTGGCAGTTTCTTAAAATCTGAGCATATAGCTACAATATAACAGAAATTTCACTCCTGGGCATTTATTCCAGAGAAATAAAGACATATATTAGCACAGAAACCAAAAACAGTCTCTCAAATAAATAAATCTTAAAAAGTGGGTTGGGGGAGCTTTTTGTGGCTTGGTTGAGTGTCTGACTCTCAGTTTTGGCTTGGGTCAGGATCTCAGGGTTGCCCCACATTGAGTTCCATGCTTGGCGGGGAGTCTGCTAGAGATTGGATCTCTCTCCCTCTGCCCCTCCCTGCACACTCTTCTGTCTGTCTCTCTCAAATCTTTTTTAAAAAAATCCTACATATGGATATTTATAGCAGCTTCCTTCATAATAGTCTCAAACTGGAAACAACCTATTGTCCTTTGATGAGCTAATTGTTAAACTATAATATAATACCTCAGTACTGTGGAATACTACCCAGCAATAAAAATAAACAAACTATTGACATATGCAACAACTTGGACCTGTGTAGAGATAATTATATCGTGTGAAAGAAGCCAGTCCCAGAAGGTTATAGACCATATTATTCTGTTTATATAACATTCTTGAAATGAAAAATATTACAGAAATGAAGAACAGATCGGAGGTTGCCAGGGGGTAAAGGGGCGAGTGGGGAGGGTGAAAAGAGGAGAAATGGGTATGGCTACAAAAGGGCACCATGAGAAATCCTTGCGATGGTGAAAATGTTCTGTATCTTGATTTTTATCAATGTCAATATCCTGGTTGTGACACAGTACTGTAGTTTTTAGGATGTTACTATCAGTGGAACTGGGTAAGAGATACAGGGGATTTCTCTATTATTTCTTACAAATGCATCTGAATCTACTATTATATAAAAATTAAAGGTTTAACTTGAAAGCTTGGGTTTTTTTTTTTTAAGATTTATTTGAGAGAGACAGAGACAGTGGGAGGAGGGGCAGAGGGAGAGAGAGAATCTCAAGCTGACTCCATGCTCAGCAAAGAAAAAGATATTTAAAGGAAAAGAAACTACGTATCAATGTTCCTCATAAATATAGATGTAAAATTTCTTTTTTTAAAAAAAAGATTTTATTTATTCATGAGAGACACACAGAGGGAGAAGCAGACTCTTTGTGGGGAGCCCAATGCAGGACTTGATCCCAGGACCCCGGATCATGACCTGAGCCAAAGGTAGACACTCAACCATTGAGCCACCCAGGCGTCCCTAGTTGTAAAATTTCTTAACAATTTTTGGAAAATTAAATCCAATAATCTATACAAATAATACATCATGACCAAGTAAGATTTAGCTCAAGAGTGTAAAGTTTAATACTCACAAATCGTTAATATGCTGATAAAGAAAAATCAGGGATACCTGGGTGGCTCAGTGGTTGAGCGTCTGCCTTCGGGTCAGCACGTGATCCTGGGATCCGGGATTGAGTCCGGAGTCGGGCTCCTTGCTTCTCCCTCTGGCTGTCTCTCTGCCTCTCTCTCTCTGTGTATCTCATGAATAAATAAATAAAATCTGTAAAAGAAATCAGATGATCATTTCAATGGATTTAGAAAAAAAATCTTGACAAAATGTAACATCTCCTCCTGATTTAAAACTCCTAGCAAAGTAGGAATAGAAGGGGACTTCTTCAACATAATAAAAAGCACCTACAAAAAATCTACAACTAACATCATACTTAAAGTTGAAAAACTGAATGCATTTCCTCTAACATCAGGAAAAGACTAGAATGTTCACCCTCACTGTTACAAGTTTTCTTTTCCTTCGGTGCCCGTGGTTCGTGGTCACACTGCTTCAAAGAATGAAGAGGTAGACCAGACAAAGAGTAGTGGGCAGCAAAACTCCCAAAGAGAGAGGGGACCCAAGAGGGTTGCCACTGGAATTTTTAAGTGTAGGGTTCTTATGGGCCTGTTGGGCTGTTTTAATCCCATTATCCCTCCCTGCACCTGTCACGTAATCAGGTATTTGTCATCTACCTATCATGTGGGAAAGGGTGGCATAAAATCCATTTAAGGGTGGTTTCCTTATAGGGCAGGGGGGCCCCTTGTCCCTGCCTGCTTTTCTTCCACTTATCCTTCAGTATCACCATTTCTGTTCAGCGTTGTACTGCAAGCTATACAGGTGACAGGTAAGCACATGAATGGTTTAGGAAAGTAAAAATTAAAACTATAACAAGGGGGCGCCTGGGTGGCTCAGGTCATGATTTTGGTCATGGTCTTGGGCTCTCTGCCCAGTGGGGAGTCTGCTTCTCTCTGTCCCTCTGTGCTCTCTCTCTTAAATAAATAAGATGTTTAAAAACATTTTTAAAAATATAAAACCAGAATGGTATCTATATATACCTAATAGAACATCTAAAATTATATCACGGCAAGTATTAGCAAGACTGTGAAACAACGGGAACGCTGCTTGTGCGAATGTAAACTGGTGTGATCACTTTGTAAAATAGTTTGGTAATTTCTTAAAAAGTTAAACATGCATCCTCACAGCCGTGCTATTCATAGGTATTTATCCAAGAGAAATGAAGGCATATGTCCATACTAGGGCTTGCACGCAAACATCAAAGCAGCTTTATTTATAGGAGCCCCAAACTGGAAACAATCCAAATTTCAATCCACAGGTAAATGAATATATAAGCGTCGTATATCCAAAAAGAATGCACTATTTTTTTTAGCTTTATTGAGGTATGATTGAGAAATAAATTGTAAGATATTTAAGGATTGTATTTATTTTAGAGAGAGAGCATGCCAGCGTGTGTGGGTGCATGTGTGGCTGGGGGGTGGGACAGAGGGAGAGAACCTCAAAGAAGATGCAACCTGAGCATGGAGCCCGATGTGGGCCTTGATCCCACGACCCTGAGATCACGACCTGAGCCAAAACTAAGAGTTGGTTGCTCAACTGACTGAGCCACCCAGGTGCCCCTGAATTGTAAGATACTTAAAATGTACATCGTGGTGATGTGCTGTATGTACACATTGTGACGGGACTCCCCTCATCCAGTTAATTAACACACCCACCATCTCACATGTTTATCTTTTCTTTAAGGCATGAAGTATTGGCGCAATAGATCAACATGGATGAATCTCAGAATAAATATGCAGAATGTAAAAAATCAGATATGATCATATATATACTATATGATCCCATTTACATAAAAGTCTAAAGAATGCAAATCTATCTATAATGAAAGTAAATGAATGCAGTTTATTGTATATCAATTATACTTGATAAATCCATAAAGAAAAGTATGGAACTTACAGAATATGAACAGGGTTGTTTTTAGAGGTCTGCAGTGTTTTCCAACCGACAAACCAGTTCTCTGAATCTCTGACACAAACTGTGTGTTTAGCAATTCAATTTAATTCTGACACTACCCAGAGTTAGTACAGACAAAGGCTCAATCCCACAAGACTGCCTCTGTTTCTTTTTTTTCTTTCTTTTTTTAAAAAAATTTTATTGGAGTTCAATTTGCCAACATATAGCATAACACCCAGTGCTCATCCCGTCCAGTGCCCATCACCCAGTCACCCCAACCCCCCACCCACCTCCCCTTCCACTACCCCTTGTTCATTTCCCAGAATTAAGTGTCTGTCATGTTTCGTCACCCTCACTGATATTTTCACTCATTTTCTCTCCTTTCCCTTTATTCCCTTTCACTATTTTTTATATTCCCCAAATGAATGAGACCATATAATGTTTGTCTTTTTACGATTGACTTATTTCACTCAGCATAATACCCTCCAGTTCCATCCACGTCGAAGCAAATGGTGGGTATTCGTCGTTTCTAATGGCTGAGGAACATTCCATTGTATACATAAACCACATCTTCTTTATCCATTCATCTTTCGACGGACACCAAGGCTCCTTCCACAGTTTGGCTATTGTGGACATTGCTGCTATAAACATCGGGGTGCAGGTGTCCCGGCGTTTCATTGCATCTGTATCTTTGGGGTAAATCCCCAGCAGTGCAATTGCTGGGTCGTAGGGCAGATCTATTTTTAACTCTGCCTCTGTTTCTGATGCCAGTCACAAGTCCTGGGCTTCCTATACTTCTGACCAGCCAGTTATAAATCGGCACTTTCCATGATCCCCTTCTCAGGTCTAAGAATTTGCTACAAGGGCTCGCTGAACTCAGAAATGCACTTGACTTCGTTTTCCAGTTTATTATAAAGGATATTGTGAAGTGTACAAATGACCAGCCAGGGATGCCCGGGTAGCTCAGCGGTTGAGGGGCTGCCTTTGACTCAGGCTGTAATCCCAGAGTTCCAAGATCAAGTCCCACATTGGGCTCCCTGCATGGAGCCTGCTTCTCCCTCTCCCTATGTCTCTGCCTCTGTGTGTGTGTGTGTGTGTGTGTGTGTGTGTGTGTGTGTGTGTCTCATGAATGAATAAATAAAATCTTTAAAAAATCCAGATGACCAGCCAGATAAATAGGTGCATAGGATTGAGGCCCTGAAGGGTCCCATGCACGGAAGTTTCCATCTCCATTGAGTTGGGATGCACCACCCTCTTGGCACATGGATGTGTTCACCAATTTGGAAGCTCTCTGAACCCTGTCGTTTAGGGGGTTTTATGGAGGTTTCATCACATAGGCATGATCAGTTGTTAACTCAATCTCTGGCTCCCTCCCACCCTCCACCTTCGGGAGTTTGAGAGGATGGAGCTCAAAGTTCTAGGTTTCTAATCAAGACTTAATCTTCCTAATGACAAGTATCCTCCTGAAGCTATCTAGGGACCCACTAAGAATTGCCTCATTAGAATAAAAGATGCCCCTGTCACTCAGGAAGTTACAATGGGTTTAGGAGCTCTGTGGCAAAGACCAAATGTCTTTTTATGATACCACAAGAGGTAAATTCATAGCCTTAGGTTTATAAAGAAGTCTGTATTAATTAACAAAATAAGTATTCGTTTAAACAAATTAAAGACCGAAAGTTATCAAAACCTGGAGGAAGAAAAGCATGAATTTAAAACCAGAAATAAATCAGAAATAGCAGTCAATAAAATGTTGTAATAAAATCCACAAGTCCTAAAAAATTACAATATGTAAAAAGTACATATATTATAATTACAATATTAAGTAACATATAATGAAAGGGAGAATCAGGGGATCCCTGGGTGGCTCAGCGGTTTAGCGCCGCCTTCAGCCCAGGGCATGATCCCGGAGTCCGGGATCAAGTCCCACGTCGGGCTCCCTGCGTGGAGCCTGCTTCTCCCTCTGCCTGTGTCTCTGCCTCTCTCTCTCTCTCTCTCTCTGTGTTTCTCATGAAAAAATAAATAAAATCTTAAAAAAAAAGAATCATACTTGCAATAAAGAATATAGGCAGGAGTTTAATTAAATTATAGGATATTATGTACAAGTATATGCTAAGAAATTGGAAAAATCTTTTAAAAAGGGAGAATTTACATAGTCCCATATCTAAGGAAGAAAACAGAAGTTGTGTTAATATTAAATAATATAAGCAGATGAAGACCCAAATTTGATCAGTGAGTTCTATTACATTTTTAAGAAAGATAATTTTTTACTATTTTAAAGGTCCTATAATAGATTAAAAAAAAAAAAAGCAAAAGTTAGTCCCTTACTTATTCTGTATCAGGCAGGCATTGTTCTTCAGCCTCTGACATATATTAACTCACTTAATCCTCTAGTATACTTTTCAGATATATTTTATATATATAAATAAATATATATAAAAATAAATAAATATATATATTTAGGTATTCTATCATGTTATGCAATTGAGAAAAATAAGGCACAAAGAGGTTAACTGGATTCAGACCTAGGCAGTCTGGTTCTAGAGTGTGTGCCCTTTAACCACTACACAAAAGATGGTACCCAGCTTTCATTTTGTTTGGAAAAATTGCATAACATTCATTCCGTAATTGGTAAAAATTTGTGTGAAAGGGAATATGATATTCAGTATCACATAGACATATATAGGAAAATATCTTAAGTAAATAATCACAAACTCAAATCCAATAATATATTCAAAGAATAACTTGTTCTAATCAAGTAGGTTCCATCCAGCAATAAAAAACAGTTGATCGGGCCGCCCGGGTGGCTCAGCGGTTTAGTGCTACCTTCAGCCCAGGGTGTGGTCCTGGGGACTGGGATCAAGTCCCCCGTCAGGCTCCCTGCATGGAGCCTGCTTCTCCCTCTGCCTGTGTCTGTGCCCCTCTCTCTCTCTCTGTGTCTCTCATGAATAAATAAATAAAATCTTATAAAAAAGTAAAATTAAAAAATAAAAAACAGTTGATTTTTAGAAGTCAATTAACATATCGTATCCTTAGATGGTTTAGTCGGCTTGGGTTGCCATAACGAGATGCCACAGATTGGGTGGTTGAACCAATAGAAATATGTTTTCTCACAGTTCTGGAGGCTGGAAGTCCCAGATCAAGCTCCAGCAGGGTCAGTTTCTGATGAGGGCTGTCTTCCAGGCTTTCAGAAGGCCATCTTTTCACTGTGTCCACACTTGGTGGAGAGAGAGATCCAGAGTGTGCGCTCTCCGGTGTCTCTTCTTATGAGGACACTAATCCTAGCAGATTAAGTCCCACTCTCACTTAGCATTAAGTATCTCCTAATGGCCCTATCTCCAAATACAGTCACAGTGAAGGTCAGGCTTCAACATATGGATTTTGGACAGGATTCACTCTTTAGCATGAGACACGTGATCTGCTTATTGAATGCTATCACTACACTAGGTAAGCTCTACTTATTTTTTTTTATAAAAGTACTTCAAACATTATCAGTGTATATGAACACTTTCTTAGCAAATAGAGAAATCCATTTCAAATTAATAGCTAACATCTTGATGAAAAATGAAAAATATTCATGTTAGATATTATTTTTTTTAAAAGATTTTATTTATTTATTCATGAGAAACACAGAGAGAAGCAGAGACAGAGAGAGAAGCAGGCTCCATGCAGGGAGCCCGACATGGGATTCGATCCTGGGACTCCAGGATCGCGCCCTGGGCCAAAGGCAGGCATCAAACCGCTGAGCCACCCAGGAATCCCCATGTTAAATCCTATACAAAGCAAAGGTGACCAGTGTCACTATTATTGTTTGATATTATTTAGGGGGCTATATAGCAGAAATCATAAAATATGGAACAGAAATGAGAAGTGGTACTACCAGATTGAATAAGATAATTCTTTTATTTTTCTTTTAAAAAGACAATTTATTCTGGAGTTCTTATATGAAACATTAATTAGCTAGTAATTTATAGAGAGGTTTTTGCAATTCAGCAAAATCCTTTGAATTTTAATTTCTTGCTCTGGACTTTCAAATAAAAGTTGTTACTTACGGGATCCCTGGGTGGTACAGTGGTTTAGCGCCTGCCTTTGGCCCAGGGCGCGATCCTAGAGACCCGGGATCGAATCCCACGTCGGGCTCCCGGTGCATGGAGCCTGCTTCTCCCTCTGCCTGTGTCTCTGCCTCTCTCTCTCTCTGTGACTATCATAAATAAATAAAAATTTAAAAAAAGTTGTTACTTACAGAATAATAATTGCATTTAAAAAGTCTTGAGGTATCTGGGTGGCTCAGTGGTTGAGCGTCTGCCTTTGGCTCAGGTTGTGATCCAGGGGTCCTGGGATCAAGTGCCACATCAGGTTCCCCATGGGAAGCCTGCTTCTCCCTCTGCCTATGTCTCTGCCTCTCTTTGTGTCTCTCATGAATAAATAAATAAAAATCTTTTAAAAAATCCAAACCATAAAAAATTGTTTACTAAGTATACTCTGAATGGAGAACTTTCCAAACATAAGAAAAATTGAAAGCAACAGGAAAAGATTAATAGATTTGATAATGAAATTAAAAATTTGGAACCTCAAAACATAACATTAGACAGGAAATATTTTAAACCGATACAACAAATAATGGCTTATCAGCTTTATCTTCAATATGATAAGGAATATTCCAGAACTAATGGAAAATAAGTGAAAAACTCAGTCATAAAATGGAGAAATAAAACTGGTTGACAAATCTAAAATTATTATTTAACCTTGAATGTAATCAAAGAAATAGAAATAAAATACTTTAATAAGGTTCTATTTCTATGAAATCAATGTGATAAATTTTAAAAAGTCGTAATTGCCCTATTGCTGAGGAAAATAGACAATCTGCTTTCTTTCATTTCTGGTGGTACAACTTTTCTGAAAAGCAATTGGAGAATATCTGTTTAGAGCCTTAAAGTATCCATACTCTCAGTAAGGCACTTTTAGGAAATAATCAGGTGCAGACCAGATTTTTTCACTAAGTAAATCTTTATAACATTATGTAAAATAGGGAAGACCTGGGAATAATAGCAGGAATGGCCCGCAATTAGGGGGTTGATTAAATTCTTTTCAGTACATACAAGGAAACAAGATGATGCAACTATTAAGAAGCATTATGAAGCATATTTTAACAATCTGAGTAAGTTACTTAAGATATAAATATTAAAAGGAAAAATCAGAGATCAAAACTTTATATCAAGAATACATCAATTTTCACTTTTCCTTTGTACTTTTATAAATTCTTATTTTCTTCAGAATATATGTCGTACCTATATTTGGAACATTGACAGCATTGTTAAAAAGAATTGAGATGTGGAGGCACCTGGGTGGCTCAGTGGTTGAGCGTCTGTCTTCGGCTCAGGTCATGATCCCGGGGTCTTGGGACCAAGTCCCGTATTGGGCTCCCTGCAGGGAGCCTGCTTCTCCCTCTGCCTGTATCTCTGCCCCCCCCCTCTCTCTGTGTGTGTCTTTCATTAATAAATAAATAAAATCTTTATTTTTTTATTATTTTTTTTAAAATTTATTTATGATAGTCTCACAGAGAGAGAGAGAGAGGCAGAGACACAGGCAGAGGGAGAAGCAGGCTCCATGCACCGGGAGCCCGATGTGGGATTCGATCCCAGGTCTCCAGGATCGCGCCCTGGGCCAAAGGCAGGCGCCAAACCGCTGCGCCACCCAGGGATCCCTAAATAAATAAAATCTTTAAAAAAGAGAGGATTGAGATAGTTCTCTCTGCTCTCCACTGGGGAAGGAAAGACTACTTAAACCTGGCTGGATGGGCTCTGGAACCACCTAGTCCAACTTGTCACTTCAAGATTCCCTCTTGCAGTACCTCTGCCCAGCGGTTCCTCATGTGCAGCAGCACTTGCTGGGCTGGGGGCAGGTGGGATGTGCAGAGATATTCTGTGGCTACCCATTTACTACATAGATGATTCGGATCATTTGGAAGCTTCTTGCCATTGAGCGGCAATTGAGATCTCAGAAGTGTATTATAGCTTCCTCTCATTGCCCTTGGGCCAGTTGAGGGTGAATGTACTACCTTCACCTCCAGATATCCCAAACCAGCCCCAGTAGGTCCCGACCTCAACTGTTCTTCCTGTGTCTCAGTGTTCAGACCCTTCAAGATCACAGGTACCCTTAACCATGCTACTCAAAGTGTGGTCTGTGGACCAGCAGCACGGACATCGAGAGCTTATAGGAATTCAGCATCCTGAATGGAATTAGCATTTTGACAAGCTCCTCTGGTGGTTTGTGTGCACATGAGAGTGTAAAAAGCCCTGGCCTCAAGGAGGACACATTCTCATTTGTCAGCATTTCATTTAATAGACACTCTCCTGACCGAGACTGTCCCAATATTCTTGAGGTGTACACAGTGATTGTTAAGGCTTTTGATATATCCATTCATCACAGAAACAGTTATGGAGCTTGTTGCCTCATGCAAGCCACTGTTGTCAGGCGCTGTTAAATCACTGCAAAGATCTCAGTTTCAGGCCCCAGTGAGAAAGTTGTCCTAAGACATAAGTAATAAATCGACAAAAGGATGATATAGACAACAGTGGCTATTGAGAAGGAGAAGAGGAAGAGATGATCTGTGAACTGGGAGGTTACAGAGGAATGAGCTGGGATCTGGGCATGTAATGATTAAATGCCACTGTGGAAGATGCCAGGCTGTGGTGAGCTCATTCCTGGATGTGGTCATGGTGGATTTGTGGTCTGGGATGAGGATTCTCTGACACTAAGGAGCATCAAGTGTGCCCTGGAGGGCTTATGAAGACACAAATTGCTGAGTTTCTGAAATTGTCTGAGTTTCTCATCCTGTGGATCTGGAGCAAGGCCTGAAAATGTGCATTTCTAACTAGGTCTTAGGTGATGCTAATGATGCTAGTCTGAGGAACTGCTAATTTAGAGGAAATAGCATGGGTCTTGGAGCCAGTTTTGGTTCAACCACTTACTAATTTAGGTGGCAAGTAGTTGTTTCTTTTTTTTTTTTTTTAAGGATTTTATTTATTTATTTGAGAGAAACACACAGAGAGAGAGCACAAGCAGGGGGAGCAGCAGAGCGAGAAGGAGAAGCAGGCTCCCTGCTGAGCAGGAAACCCAACATGGGTCTTGATCCCAGGACTCTGGGATCATGACCTGAGCCAAAGGCAGATGCTCCACTCACTGAGCCACCCAGGAGCTCCTCTTTTTTGAGGTTTCTTCTTGAGAACTAGAGAATTCTAATACCCAACACACAAGTGTTTGCGACAAGTAAAGGAATAATATGAGAAGGAGAAACTAGAGCTTACATTCCATCAGGGAAAGAGAAAAATCCATTTTTATTTTAGAACTTAAAATTCCAAGGTGACTCCTTTAGTTTGTTTGTTTGTTTGTTTGTTTGTTTGTTTGTTTTTTAGAATTTCAAGCAAGCCCATGTATTTGGAAGAATGTGAATATAGACCATTCTCCTTTCTCTGACTTTTTCTTCTCTGATTTCAACACCATGAAGAAAATGATTTGGCAACTAAACCTGTTCAATTTGGGGGGGGGGGACCTGCTAAGAGTCCTTAAAACACTGAGGTATTTTTATTTTGGTTACTCACTGCCTTCAGTGTTAGTATCCACACTAACAGGATACTAACTCCCATGGAGAAAAACAGGACCTTCCTATGTGACATGCATGCAAATGGAAACTGGAAATTGATGGGTTCTCCCTGTACCGCTGTGAGTCCTTGACTCGTTATGGGAATTTGTTTATTAGATTATAGATGATAGCTAATTAATCACAGAGCCAACTTTTGGAGATTAAGACAGAAAACAAGTATGTTTTGGTTGATGTGGGGGAAAGAGGAACGTTCTGATGCAGGAGTCATTGCTGGTTGAGTTTGGGACACTTAGGGGTCATCCTCTGGACAGCAGGCATCTGAGGGAAGGAAATCAAGCAGGAGAGTGACATAGGAAAGGGGACAAAGTTTTCCCACTCTGCAGTCTCACTTGAGGTTTCTAAACTAGACTTCTTGCCTATTCCTTTCTCTTTACCCTGAACTTTAACAGAGAAAACGTGTCACCTCCCATATTATGTGTCTTTACTGGCTCCACTGGTTGCCTTCTGGATCAAATTTAAACTGCCTATTTCAAGAGCAGCCAATATCCCTTCACTCTAGTGGTGCATTGTATAAATAGCCATCATGGGCAATTAGTGTCTCTGATTTTTTTTTCTTTCTAAATAATGTGGTTGAGTGATGTTTCATATATTTCAGTTTTTCTCTCCCCAAATCATGTCAAGTAAATTATATTTTCTTATGCCTTGCAAAGTTCATGCATATATCACTTCAACTGTGATTAAAAAGGATGAGGGATTAAAAAAATAAGGATACAAACTGGCCATTCACTCACATTTTATGAACATAGACTATTCCGGTCAGAAGATGTCCTTAGGAAAAAAAGTTCTTTTTTTTTTTTTTTTAAGAGAAGACCATTTGTTTTTTATGTAGTGCATATGAAATTACTGTATAACATTAAATGGATTTTTTTTTGTTTTTATTATTCTTTCGTGCCCACCTGTGTGCATCAATGTTATACACATTTGTTGTCTAAGTCACTTTAAGCTACCCATAAATCTGTATTCTCAGGACCCCAATAGTAGAAAAAGAAGTCCATCTGAAAATCGTGGCAGGAAGGAGAGGGATCTAACCGCACTTGGAGGGGCAGCACTTCACCTACATGCCAGGTAGAGTCTCAGTGACCACATTCATGAGTGAGATGTAGGTTCTGCTCCAGCCTACAAGCTTTAAGACTTCCCATTTGGCAATGGAATATTATTCAGCCTTGAGAAAGGAGGATATCCTGCCATTGGTGACAACACAGAGCTTGAGCACATTGTGCTAGGTGAGATAAGTCAGGTGGAGAAAGACAAGTAGTCTATGATCTCATATGTGGAATCTAAGAAAGTCAAAGTCATTAAAAAATAGAGGATAAAATGGTGGTTACTCAGGGAGTGGGGAGGGGGATAAAATTGCTGCTGTTTAAGGATGCAAACTGCAGTGAGTAGTAAATAAGCCATAGTGATCTAATGCACAGTATAATGAATATGGACAACAATGTTGTACTCTAATTATGTAATGTGATAAATATTGATATAATGGCCATCATATAATACAAAAGTATATCAAAGTGACACATCGTACACCTTAAATTTACACAATATGTCAAATATAGTCATTTAAAAAAAGACTTCCCATTTGAGCCATACAATGATCTAAGTCTATGATTTTTTTACATTCTATTATGTTTTGGGATCACTGTAGGGCAGGTGGCCACCACTGGCCTAGAGAAGGCAAAACGGCTCAAAATTTGTCTCACAGGGTAACTTCAGGAGATTGTGCTTGCAGACACCCCCTCTGCTGCTTTGTCAGCGCCACAAAACACCACCCCACCCTGGAATATCTTTTCCTAGTGTTCATGGCCCTCTTGGTCCTCCTGTTTTTACTCACCACCTGCCCCCAGGCTCCTTAACTTCATCTGGTCACACAGACTTCTATGTGTTGAGCCAAGGATTACCCAGGCTGCCGCCCACCCAAGCTCCAAGGAATTGCCTCAGCCCAGTCCGAAGTTCTGTCTTCCAGAGAGCCAGAGCAGAAGAAGGCAAGCCTGGGCCCTTCTGTGTGAAAGAGCAGATGTGTGAAAGAACTGGGCTTTAAGAGGATGGGTTGGGTTTAAGGATCAGAAGCTGATGATGCCCCCTGGAAGAACCCTCAGCCCTCACCATTCCCTTGCACTCTGACCTGATGGCTTCCTACTTCAAGTATGTAGGCCTCTGCTTGAGGGTTTTCTCTGGCTTCTGGAGTGAGCTAGACTTGTAAGGGGGTGTGCTGGAAGTGACGGGCTGTTAATAGGTCTAGAAGTAGCCATCAGCCAGTGATGGGCAGAAATTAGTGGGTAATACCTGAGGTCTCTCAACCTTTGGGCAGGGTAACTCTGAGGTGGCAGTCTTCCAGAGGCCCCCAGTGACACTGAGTCCCAGCTGCCCATAGCAGTCAACTTCTCATTAACTCAGCCTGTATTGGTTTCCTTCTCCTGTCTCACTAACTGCCTCTTGTGCTATTCTTCCTTGCATGACCCTTCCAATCCTTGTCTCAGGGTTTGCTTCTGAGGGAACCTAATCGAAGAGCTAGAACATGGGATGTGGGAGGCTCTGACTGCACACACCAACTGGGACCACATTGTGGAGGCCCTAAATGTCATGTGGAGGCCAGAGTTTATTCCACGGTGACTGGTTGCTGAGTATTTTATTAGATTCCAGTGCTAAGGGATCATTCTGGAACCAGAGATTAGAGTGGATTGGAACAGTGGCTCTTAAAGCATGGTCCCTAGATCATGAACAGAAGAATCATCTGGCAACTTTAGAATAATGCAAATGGTTGCCTGTACCCCAGACCTGCTATATCAGACAATCTGAGGTTGGGGCCCAGAAGCCTCTGTTTTCATGTGCCCTCCACATGAATCTGATTCCCCTAATCTTTGAGAACTACTAGAATACAGTGTGGAGGAGAAGTTGGTAGCATGGAGACCAGTTATCAGGCTACAGTGAGAGCCTGGTGAGAAACTCTAAAGGCCTGAGCTGTCAGTTTTGATTCCCATCTCCTCGCTTTTTTTGCCTTGGCCCTGTGTTCTGCGTGCAGTGTACTTAATAAATATTTTGGCTTGATATCTCCCGTCCCATTATCTAGCAAGAGGGAGTGGTAATAGGGATGGAAAGAGGCAGGGTCAGGTGACTTGGTTCATACGAGGTTCAGCCACCCCTGACCACGTGGCATTTTGAGCACTATCCCTTCTGCAGTTCCAAGGACAAAGTCTTTCCCCAAAGAAATTGGGGCATTGGCCAAATCTGATGTCTTCCTCAGGAGACAGCAGCAGCTACTCCCCCTTCAGAAATCAAGATCCCATGGCTTATGTGTGTGGAGCCTGAGAAGTATTATAAATCTGAGAATGAAATCCCCATAAACTGGGTAATAAAAGCCTTTTTAACAGAAATTACTTCCTGAGAAAGAGAACATTGTGTGTGGACAAGGGGGAGGGATTCAGTCTGGGAAGATGGAGAGGAGGTCTCCTGCTAAGTGACCTAAAATCCCAAATTAGTTTGTGTTGAGACCTAATCTGTATTATTATTATTATTATTATTATTATTAATCTGCTCTTACTTGAAAACCTTTGCTTTTTTATTTTCAGAGTCAGCTTGACCAGGGTCTTTATAACTCATGAGTTTCAGAACCCCATAATTATGCCCTGTAACCTTGTCCAGTGACATCCCAGACTCTCAACGCCTGCTTATGGGCCTGTGGGAACTCAAAGTCCCCCAACGGTCCCCAGGGCAAGGGTGGGTGAGGGAGACGTGGTTGGCAATGGCCCATCCCACCGGGGTACCAGCTCCCAGAACAACAAGGCCTTTGACTGAGGCCTTCACTGGAAACTGGATGACATTCTCTGGGCCAAAAGGAGCAATTGGAAAGGTAGTTTTGTGGGTTGGCTTCCAAGGCAGAGTTGAAATTAGGCTGTAGCAAAGTCTGAAAGAAACCTGGCAGAGGAGGCAAAGGCCCTCTGTGCCAGGAACTGCATAAACCCATGACCAATCAAACAGAACCAATGTGGTGAGGAAATATTTCTGACTGGCAAAGATGGCTTCACCATTTAGTGATTTACCGTAAGTGGTGCCGGCCAGCGTCCTGCTTGGTGGAGTGTGGCCTGTTGAAGGAGAGCCTGGATGGAACGATTTCTGTGTTATTTATCTTTGATTTTGCGGTGGGGGGGTGGAGGGGTGGGGGTGGGGAGAAGTATGCATCTCGAGAGGAACTGAAGAGGGGAATCTTTTGTGATGGCAAGACCTTAGAAGGGCATTGTAATGCCCTTCTTCACTGGAGGGATTGAAGTATTGCTTGAGCTATGTTGCATAAAATTAATGAAAATAAAGATGTATATGGATAAGAATTTACCAGACATATGGATATTTTTCATAAACAAAGAGAAATAATTAGCTGGAAGCACAAGCTACTGTTGACTATGCCAAGGGACTTTTCAAGTCAATGAGGGTTGCTTTATAGATTAAATATAAAGCTGTTAAAAAATGAGTAAGCACAAAACCTCATAGCAGATAGAAAGAGTAATGAGGCCAGCTCAGCCACTTTAAAACTCCTGTAGCAGAGGGGCCTCAGGCTGTGTCCATTTGTCTCCACTGACTTCTTGTTTTTTGCAGCAATGTTTCTGGTTGTCATAACAACCAGCTGTGGAATAATCGATCTAGACACTGAGTGACCTAATCAACTCAGTCATTAAAAACATAGATTTTGAGGCGCCTGCATGGCTCAGTGGTTGAATGTCTGCCTTTGGCTCAGGTCGTGATCCCAGGGTCCTGGGATGGAGTCCCGCATCAGGCTCCCCAGAGGGAGCCTACTTCTCCCTCCGCCTATGTCTCTGCCTCTCTCTCTCTCTGTGTCTCTTATGAATAAATAAATAAAATATTAAAAAAAACAGCCATAGGTTTTAACTATTTTGGTGAGTTGAGTCTCATGACTGACATATACAAATCTGGCAGTGATTGATTGGCTTGATTGCTTGGTTATCAACATGAAGGTGGTCAAAGAACCTGGAAAGGGACCTAGAGATGGGCTGGTCCAACTTCTTTTTCCAGAAGTGAGGCCCAGAGGGGGAAAGTAACACCCAAGTCCCCTGGGTAGTATGTGCTAGAACTAGAATGAGACTCCCAGACCAGAGTTTCCCATCTCTCCCCACCATCTGGTCAACGCACAGCACCTACTATTTATTCACAGAAGTAAAACAAAGCTATTTTTTAAAAAAAAATTCTGCTTTTTCCTAAAAGAAGTTAATCCCCAAAAGACCTATCTTTTATTTATTTATTTATTTATTTATTTATTTATTTATTTATTTATATTTTATTTTATTTTATTTTTTTCCAAAAGACCTATCTTAATTAAGATGGCATAAGAAAAATTGCAGCAATAAAAATGATGCAAGATAAATATGGGCATTCTTTGCAGCTTAATTTATTATGACTTTAAAAGGGTTGCAAGAGCTTGCCTTGCTTCTGTGAAACATAGTGCATTTTTGCAATTCCCCACAGTTATAAATTAATATAGGCCATTAGGGATGAGGCTAATGGTGGATGAAGACTATCTCATGGGGACTACTCAGCACCTGAGAAAATGAACAGCTGTGGTGTATGGACCTCCAGCCAGTCCTACAAATGATACAACTTGTCACAAAACTAGTCCCCACAGAGGCATATTAATTTCAAATAAATAAGCCCAGTCACTTTTTTTAAAAAATTGCTTTCCTCTATAAGCACATTCCCCTGTTACTCTACACAGAGTAGTTTCAGGCTAGGTATCATGGGGCCTTATGGGCCCATCTTTGGCCAACCCAAGTGAATGCTCTATGCTGACACTTGGCTATTCCCTCTTGGGAAGTCAAAATTCACAGCTGAGATTATGTGCTAATAAGAAAAGCTAACATATTTGCAGGCTGCTTAGCTGTTATCAGCATATCCAAAAGTTCCCCTTTCAGAAATATAAGAAAGCCTCAGAATCTTTCTAATTCCCAGTGCAACAAAGTAAAATCTAGGGAGCTTTAGGAAAAAGAAAGATTAGACAAAAAGAATATATCAGAAGTTCCCCCTCCCCCCGATACCACCCTCCCGGTTTGCTGAGAGGTTTGAAGAAACTTAGTAACTCACTAGGGAAGGTTTGAGATAAAAATGCAAACCTTATGCCCCTATAGATTTCTGATTAGAATCGTAGTCACTTTGAAACTGGAAAACCAAGGCCAAGTCTTACACTTAAAATGGCCTCATGGAGTCAGAAAAGCAAGGTAGTATGTCTGAGGATTGAAGATGTGTGCTATTTCCTATGAATTGAATCAATCTCTAGGCGAGCCATACTTGGGCGAATTCTTGACCTCAAAGACCCTATACCCCTACCCCCCCATCTCCATCCCCAGTGTGGCTTTGTTCTTCCTTAGTACTTTTGCTCAGGAGACTTAAATGTCCAATCCTGCCTTTCTTAACCTAGGAAAATAAACATAGCCTCTCTTTGTGTGAATAATAATAATAATAAGCCCTGCAATAAATTAATGCAGGAGGATGAATGTGCATCTGGGTGTTAGGGATTTTGATTTATCATAGCAGTCTGGGCTTCCAAACAATTCCAGCTGCCTGTTCCTCTCTCTCTTTGTCTCTCTCTCTTTCTCGTGCACATGCATGCGTGCATACACACACACACACACACACACACACACACACACTCATAGCCAAACAGAAGCACTAAATGATTGGAGGTAGATGGACCCTTGGAGAGCAATTCTGTCCCAGCCAGACAGTTGTGGGTATCACATCATATTGGGAGATCATGCCCAGAGTCTTTGAGCATGAAGGGAACTGCCATTTGAAATACCTTCCATTGAATGGAAAGTTAGATTTTTTTTCACTTTATTTCAGTAAAGGCACAATTGACCAGATAATCAGTTCATGATAAATCACAGTAAGCACCAATGTACCCAGACTTGACCCAGTCCTGTGGTGAGGCTGATGTAGGACAGAAACAACACGTACAACTGGTTTGCTATAAATTATTTTTTCCCTAAAAAAGGTCAATGTCTCCCTGAAGGAAATCTCCCTGTTTTTAGAACAACTGTGGCACAGCTTTCAGAAAATGGGATCAAGACATAAGTAAACTAGCAAGTCATCATTTATGATCCCCAGAAACACAGGGTGGTGTCTTTCAGGGGTAATTTAACATGGAGTGTGGTTTTCTCTAAGCAAGAGGAAGAATAAATAAGAAGGAGTTTATTCCTTCAAATTCATTGTTTCTTTATGACAGGTTATAATTCACATCTGGGTTGGAAGGTACTTCTGATGCTAATCAGGTGATTGTGGAACCCATTAACCATTTCAGTGCATTAAGAAATAGAAAGGCCCACTGAGGCATAACCCCTACCCTCAAGAAGCATGAAAAGTTATCGGTAAGACAAGACTAGCATCGTATCAGCATGTGATACGATGCTGAGTTGTGCAGCAGGAAAGGGGAGAGAAAAGCCCCAGTCTGATGAACCCAAAGTTTTTATATATATAATCTAGTTATTCCTCGCAGCAACACAGATGAGGCAGTTGTGTTTATCCTGATTTCAAAGATGAGGAAATGGAGGCTTGGAGAAGTGAAGTAGCTTCTGTAGTGAAACCAAATTTACCACCCCAAAATATGTCTCTTTGGCATGTGAATTATGTTAGGATGATGATGATTACTTTTTTTAAAGATTTTATTTATTTATTCATGAGAGACACACATACACACACAGAGAGGGAGAGGCAGAGACACAGGCAGAGGGTGAAGCAGGCTCCATGCAGGGAGCTTGATGTGGGACTCGATCCCGGGTCTCCAGGATCACACCCCAGGCCAAGGGTGGCGCTAAACCACTGGGACAACGGGGCTGCCCTATGTTTTTAATTTTAATTCCAGTATAGTTAGCATGCGGTGTTATATTAGTTTCAGGTGTACAATATAGTGATTCAAACTTCCACACAACACCCGGTGCTCATCACAAGTACACTCCTTAATCCCCATCACCTATTTCACCCATCCCCTGACCCACCTCTCCTCTGCTTAGGCTGATTTTTTTTTTTTTTTGAGAAACAAAAGACTCAAGTTTTTCTTTTTTTTGCCTTTCCTCTAATTGCCAAAAGGAATTTAGATAGAGGACTTGTTCCAGAGAGGGAGCTATCACCATAGATAACTACAGTATAATATGAATTAGGTGTGGTAGACAGAGAGGAATCTAGCAAAGTCTGTTAAAATTCCTCTCTGTGTTCTGTTGTTTCTGGATAGCCCAGCAAGCATTTGTTTACCAAATGTCTACTCTTTTTCATTTTCCTGTGCAATGTTCTTCTTCCTCCCTTCTTTCCTTCCTTCCACCCTCCCTCCCTTCCTTGTCCTAGACCCCTATCCTTCTCCTTAGCTCCAGATGGCATATAAACCTTAATTACGTGACTGCGTGTGGGCTTCATATTCTTATGGAGCCCTTGTCTGTAACTTTATTTTTATGTAAAGTAAATGTTATGTAATTTAAATTTTATTTTCTCCTGTTAATCTGTCTCATGTCTTAGACCAACCAAAAGAATCTTGAAGGGTAGAGGATTTTCTTTCTCCCCAACACATCCCTAAGTTCACTCAGCTAGCAAATGGTAGAGCTATAATTGAAGTGCAAGCTGTCTCATTCTGGAATTTAGGCAAGCTTCACTATACCATTGCCTTCTGTAGCTTTGCAGCACAGGCCATGTGAATCAGGGGACTTCAGAGGGGAGGGACTTCCCTGAGATTTAGAGTACTATACCCAGGAGAGGTTTCAGAGAACAGAGGGAATCCAAGTTGGTTCCCAACATGGATAAGCAGAGGAGAGAATACCAGGTGAGGAAACAAAATGGCAAAGGTGGGGATGAGCTACGCTCAGGAACTTCATTGATGCTTTCCACTTCTTAGGCACTCTGTTCTACCCAGCATCTCACTTAATCCCCATCACAACGATCAGAATTATCCAGAGGCAAATTCTCAGTCTTGATATTACTTATTGGCAACATTTGACCTAGTGGATCAGTCCTTCCTCCTTGAAACGCTCTTCTTGGCATCCAAGACACTTGGCTCTTTGAGTTTTCATCCTCTTTCTGGTTATTCCTTCTCATTCTTCTCCATTTCCCTGACTTTTAATTGGAGTGCCCAAGGCCTCAGTTCTTGAACATCTTTTCTACCTAAACCCACTCCTTTGGTGACCTCATTTAATCTGGATAATTATTTCAATATCATAAGTATCTAATCCAAGTGATTGAAATATCGTAAATATCATGCATGCATACGCACATGCATGTACACATGAATAAAATTCCCAGAACTTCAAGGGCCAGCTAAGATGGAGTAAGCTCACTTAGTCTATCTGTCTCACTGATTACAACTGAAAATTCTGGACAAAATAATACAAAGCAACTACCTGAGGAGTTTGGAAAGTAAACAACAGATGGCATTGAATCCTGAAATGATATTTGAACCACTGCCCACAGAAAGTGGAACAAAATTTGTGGTCTTAACCTCACTGGTTTGATTTCCTGCTAAACAAACAAACAAACAAACAAACAATAAAATCTGTTGACATACCATTCTCAGGGGGATTTTAACAGAACCTAGTCTCATAGCAAAATATCAATATGCCTAGAATGCAATTGAAAATTTTTCAACATACAAAGAACCAGGAAAACCTGACCAATTCTCAGGGGAAAGGACAATAAACAGATGCCAACACTGCAATGATCCAGATGTTGGAATTAGCAAAGACTTGAAAGCAGCTATCATAACCCTGTTCCATGAACTAAAGGTGAACATTCTTGAAATGAGTAAAAAGATAGAAATGCTCAAGAGAAAAATAAGAACAATAAAAAAGAACCAAATTGAAATTCTAGGATGGAAAAATATGATATCTTAAATTAAAAAAAATCACTGGATGAGTTCAACAGCAGAATAGAGATGATACAGTGAGCTTGAAAGTAGATAATTAGAAATTATTCAGTCTGAAGAACCAGGGGAAAATGCTAGAATGAAAAAAGAAGGGAGAGAATGGAAAAATGAACAGAGTTTGAACAAATGATGTTGGAACAATTAGACACTCAATGTGCAAAAAAAAAAAAAAAGTACCTTGACTCTACCTCAAGCCTTATGCAAAAACTAACTCAAAATGGTTCATAGACCTAATGTAAAACATAAATCCATAAGACTTTTTAAAAGAAGTTCAAGGAGAATATCAATGAGACCTTGAGTTAGGCAGTGGGTTCTTGGATACAAAACCAAAATCATGATCTATAAAAGAAAAAAGTGATAAACTGGGCTTCATCAAAATTTAAAACTTTTGCTCTGCCAAAAACACTTTTAAGAGAATAAAAAGATACTACAGGCTTGGAAAATGCATTTATGAATCACATATCTGATGAAGGATTTGTAAGCAGGATTTGTAATATAAAGAATTTTCCATGCTCAACAATATGAAAACAAATAGCCCAATTCAGAATGGGCAAAGATTTTAATGGACATCTCACTAACAAAGATGTTTGGGTAGAAAATAAGTACATGAAAAGAAACTCGTCATCGTTAGGGAAAGGCAAAGGAAAACCACAATGAGATACTACTGCACATCTATTAGAATGATTAAAAATAAATTTTAAAAAGTTTCAAATCTGGTACAGCTAGTATAGATATAAAATGGTACAGCTTCTTTGAAAAACAGTTTGTAGTTCCTTATCAAGTTAAACATACACTTACTCTATGATCCAGGAATCCTACTCCTCATTATATGCCCAAGAGAGCTGAAAACTTTTGTTCACACCAAAAAATTTTAATGTTTATATCAGCTTTATCATAGCTGCTAAGAAGGGGAGACAACCCAAATATCTTTCAGTGAGTCAGTGGGTTGACAAACAATGGTACATCCGTATAGTGGAATACTACTCAGCAATAAAAGAAATGAACTGTGGATAAACATGAGATGGATGAATCTCGAATGCATTATACTAAGCCAGAGAAATCAGATTCAAAATGCTACATACTATATGATTTTATTTATAAGACTTTCTGGAAGAGACAAAGCTGTGGGGACAGAGAACAGATCAATGGTTGCCAAGGGACTGGGGATGATGGATGGGTTGGATTACGAAGGCGTGGTATGAGGAAAATTTTTAAGATGATGGAATAGTTCTCTATCTTAATTATGGTGGTCGCTGTATGACTACGCATTTTTAAAAACTCACAGAATTGTACAACAAAGAGGAAAGATTTTGCTGTAAGTTAAAAGATCAATTTAAAAGTTCTTCCAAATATATGTCTCTGGTTCAGATCGGTCCCTGTCAGTCATATATCTATCTGATATCTGCACTTGGATGTTTAATAACTGTCTTAACCTGTCCTAAACCAAACTCCTGACTTTGCCCCCACATCTGTCCTACATGCAGGCTTCCCCATGCCAGTTGATGGCAGCTCCATTTTTCTAGTTGTTCTGGCCAAAATGCTCAGAGCCACTCTTGACCTCCTTCTTTATCTTATATCTCACATCCAATCTATCATAAACGCAGTTTTCTTTATCCATCCAGAACAAATTCAGAATCTCATTACATCCACTCCCACCAACCTGGCTGAAGCCATCATCGTTTTTGCAATGATGTTCTCACTAGGCTCACTGCTTACGTTGGGCCTGGAGATGCACCACCCAGCTGCCTCTTTCAGAAAAGACTTGCTGTCAGCAGAGCACCTCAGCTGTTAACTCCTTCAAAGTCTGCTTCAGCTGCCAAGAGCCCCTTCTTTCCCTCTACCCCAGACATGCAGGCATCCTTGCTCTTTCCCGAGCAGACAGGCAAAAGATCTGCCTCAGAGCCTTTGCACCTGCTGTTCCCTTTGCTTAACCACTCTTCCCTTAATACCCTCCATCTTCTTGGCTTGTGGCTGCATCCCTCCAATCTCTGCTTCCACCTTAATGTGGCCTTCTTCTCTGTTGTCTGTGTCTGTGATCTCATCTTTCTGCCATTGGATTTAGGGCCCACCGGGACAATCCAGGATGATCTCATCTCAAGATCTTTTTTATTTCTTTTAAGATTTTATTTATTTATTCATGAGAGACACAGAGAGAGGCAGAGACACACAGGCAGAGGGAGAAGCAGGCTCCCCGCCCAGAGCCTGATGTGGGACTCGATCCTAGCACTAGGGGATCACAGCCTGCCTGAGCTGAAGGTAGACACTCAACCACTGAGCCACCCGGGTCTCCCTCATCTCAAGATCTTTTACTCACATCTGCAAAGACCTTTTCTTTTTCCCCAAATAAAGCCACATTCACAGGTTCTAGGGATTAGGAAATGGACATAACCTTTGGGGTGGGGGAGGCTGCCTTTGAACCCACCACACCCTCTTAACTCTGTCTTTCACTTTCAAAGATGCCATCTCAGCACGTGACCTTTCCCCACCACCCTACTTAAAATGGAAGCTTCCCTACCCACTTCCCCCTGCCTAATGTTTCTCCGCAGCACTTACCACCATCTGACAGGCTGTATATTTTACTGCTTTATCCTTTGTTGTTACAATAAACCCACCTCCCCCATTAGAATCGGCACAGGTTTTTGTCTATTGTATTCACTGCCATATCCCCAGCGCCTAGAACAATGCCTGGTGTGGTAGTAGTGTTGAATGAAGGGTTTTCTTCATTTTAGGAATGCTTAAGCAGCCGTGGAGAGATCAAGTGATTTGCCCAAGTGTGGCATTCAAAGTAAGGCTTCTCACACCAAAACGCATGTTCCTAATTGTAATGACAGACTGTCCTGGACCAGGACAATTCTCTGGGGGTGGCAGTGACTTCTAGGGATGTCTGTTGTCTCACGGTTGAGGAACACATTGAATTAACTTCTTACCCTTAGCCGGCCTGGGACACATGATACACTTCTGTCGTGTCAAGGTTTTCCCCTGCTCTTGCTTTTACTCTGTAACATTCCCTCTTAAAGAAGTCTTCCCTTCCAACTAGCCTGAATCTTTCATGTTGGAGTGGAGGCTCATTTCATCTTCTGTCCTGAGTGGCAAGAGAGAGCAGCTGGTCTCCAGTCCCCTTGCATTTGGAGATTATTATCAAGTCACCCTGTGGGCATTGCTGGTCCAGACAAAACACATCAGACAAGTTTTTTTTTAGCTTTTTCCAGAAATCTCATTTTATTGTTTCCCTCCCTCTCCCTTCTCCCCTTCCCTGCAATGGGTTTCTGATAAAATACAGGATGAGATTTTTGGCTTGTAGCATGCACTGCCCTTAGGTGATGTTCTATAAATAATGAATGGAACAGAACAACATTTTTAAAAAAGCATGTTTTGGCACAAATTCAATTAGTGGTATTGGCACTTGCTAACCTAGCAAATAAATGCATTTTCCCTGGCAACCAACGGCGGACTGAGCTCTTAAGGCCTATTTTTTGGGGGAGTCTGAGTTTGCAGACTGTACTTCCATAAACAGCAGAAGGAGGGGGAAAGGCAGGTCCACCCAATTCACGGGCAGGGAAAGTGAGGTGGGAAGGGACTGTGCCCTTCCACAATGGACAGACAGCCTGGGCCTTCCCATACTGGGTCACACTGATTCATAGAACTCCAGAGGCCAAAGGCATTTGCTCATTCCATCATGCAAGCTGCTCTGGAAAGCAAGGCGAGATAAAATCCGAGCCGATGTTTGGATGGACATTACTCTGTGCGCTGTCAGCCAGATTCTCAGCCTGTGAAGCTTTGTGGCAACGTGTGTGGAGCCTCATCTCAGACTAGTTGATGGGAATTTCTATAATAAGGGTAGCTGAAGCCAAATTCTCAACCAATATAACTCTGTGAATTCCCATAGAATTACGTAAGTTGAGAATCTGGCCTATGTGTACATGCATGTATATAACTCACATTATTTTATGAGGTCAATCATAAGGATGACCATAAAAGTATGGATGACCATAAAAGTCTCTCTATTACATTACTATTTTTTTAAGAGGGGTCATGATCTTAGACTGGGATTCCATAGTGGAATAAGTGGGAAGTTACATGCGTTTGTGTGTACGTGTGCACACGTGTGTATGTATATGGATATGTATATATATACGCACACACATATATGTATATATGCTGGATTCTGTACAAGAATAAGGAAATTCCATGTTGTTTGAATCCACTGGGTGCAGTTATGACTTTGTTTTGTTTCTGTCTTTCCAGGAAGTCTTGTTTTCCTCCATTTTCTGTTTGATTGAAGTACGGTGACCCTAGTTTTGGACAGTTCTAATCAACCCTGGACAGATGAGCTCTTTAAATTGTTCAGAAAGCGCTTGAGAATTCCATTCAGGAAGTTCCAAACACTAGAGCAATTTAGAGTTGGCTGTCAGTGCCCCCCCTCCTATCCCCCGGTACAGGTGGCTTTTATCTTTATTATAGATTGTTCAATGAAACATTTTGGTCATTTGAGTTTATTTTCAATGTAACATTTAAACCTGTAGAGAATAAATCCCATATGTGCAAGAGGGAATAACAGCAGAAAAGGAGACATGGAAACTTTCACCTTCACCCTGCAGCCATTGGTTCAGGGCCAGCCCTGGTCTACCCTGGCAGAGCATATCAAGCCTTCCAGTGAATACCATTTCTTGTGCGGCATGAAAAAGGTTGGTGGTCCTGGTCTAGTGGGTCTGTGTGGGTAACTGCCTCCATCACTGGCCTGAGTCCAACAGCTGGCATCGACTCCATGGCTCAAAAGCTAAAGAGCACTTGGACTCAGTGGAGAGTGTCTCCCATGGCCCTGGGCCGAAGCTGATGGGAGACAGTCTTAGACCATCTTCGATAACTCTACACTGTCTCCTCTCATCTGACTGCATAGACTGAGTTTCTTCTGGGGGATGCGTGTAGTGTCTCTTTGATGGTTTCAAACTTTTGTCACATTTTGAGGGCATTTGCCAATTACTGAGCAGATTCTATACTCTCCAAGCCTCAGGTTGGGCTCTGAGCTGAAAGAGGGAGTCCAAGCCTTAAGGACCTCACAGCCTGCCAGGGAAAAGGAAGGTGAAGGACATGCCCAAGTCATGGCATCCTGGAGCTGAGCCACAGTGAGGTTCAGTGAATTGTGGCTTGGGGTGTGGGTCAGGGAGGGGACCCAGCAGAGGGGAGAGCCAGGTATTAAGACCTTGAAAGAAGAGTGAACTTTGTCAGGAAGTGGGAATGGAGGTGGGGGAGAATGTTCCAAGCTAAGGATACCCCATGTGCAAAAGCACAAAATAGTGAAATATGCACGTAGTTTGGGGAATCCCTTCAGTGGCTCTTCTTAGCTGTAAAAAGCAAACACTACAGCTTGCCTCCAAAGCCCTTCACTTGGCTGGCCTCTCTGCCTCTGAGATTATTCTTTCATTCTTTCCCCCTTTCTTTCTTTTCTCCTCGTACATCCTTAACTCCATGGGCCAAGTCTCCTCACATTGCTGCATATTTGCATTTGCTACCTTAATCACCTTTTTCCTGCTCCTTTTTCTGGGCTAGCTCTGTCTCATCCTTTAGAACTCCTCCTAGATTTTTCCAGGATTCCCTCCTTGATTCCTCTTCTCAGAGGCAACATTTGATGTCCCTTATGGTATTTTTGTGACCCCTTGTACACAGATCCACAGTATTGTCATTGCTGAGTCCCTTGTGGCAGAGCCTGGGCCTCTCAGCTCTGTGTCCACTGTACCTAAAACTACCCTCTTATGTTTAGTCATTGGAGACCTGCAAATTAAGCTGACAAAAGACAGATTAGCAAGAGGAGAAAACCAGATTTAAATAAGTACCTATGCTTTGGAGTTTACAAAGAAACGTGACTCGAGATGGTTAGAATTTTTATAGACCGACTTAATAGAAGATGGAGAGAGGCAGAGGGGCACTTCTGGGAGAACAAATGACTTTTAGGAAAAACAAATGAGAACTTAGAAAAAGAGGTGGGAAATATGATAGTTCTGTGACAATGCCTGTTTAAGTGATGTCTTATCCAGATGCTGACTTGTGCTGACTTTTCTCTACAGTGATAAGAGTCAATCTTTCCTGGTTGTGAAATTCCCAGGAGGGGATTTATGGCTGTTGAATTATTTGGGGAGGTATTGCTTTTAGGAAGGGGGGGGGGAAGCTAAGAAAAAGTCACAGTACAGCTGTGGACTCTCAAATATCTTCAATTCAAAATAATCCTTTGGTACTCTGGCATATTCTAGACCTCTTCACTAGCACAGAGTAGATGCTCTCAAAACATTTAAGTGAACTGTGGCTCAGTGGGTTAAGTGTCTACCTTCAGTTCAGTTCATGATCCCCAGGTCCTGGGATTGAGCCCCGTGTTGGGTTCCCTGCTCCTTGGGGAGTCTGTTTCTCTCTCTCCCTCTGTTCACCCCCACCCCCACTCGTTCTCTCTCTGTCATGTCTGCCTCCAAGATATATCATGAGTCTCTCCACTCCATCTCCACTACCATCAACTCCTCTCAGGAACCATCATCTTTAGCTTGGACAACTGCAGGAGCTTCTTAATGTGTCTCTCATAATTTCCGCACTTGGTTGCATAACCAACCACCCACACAGAAGCCAGAGTGACCCTTTGAAAGGGCAAATCTGCATATGTCTGTCTTAGCTCTCTAGTAAATTGAGTCTGTGGTAAAGCTTATGCAGTGTATTAGGACGGCCGGTCCCAGGAAGTTGGAGTGAGGGATGGTGGAAGGTAAGATGGCAAGCCAATAGAGGGTGTGTTGTTGAGCTGGCCACTTTTTCAAATCAAGTGACACTGATTGCTTAAGCTAATGGGCTGGCTTCCAAGACGCCATGTAAGGACTGTATCCCAAGACCATCTGTCCAAGGGAAGGAAGGGAGAAGAATCTGCCAACTGTCTTCTGTGGGTCAAAAGACATCAACTCCCCATAAGATATTGACTCCCTGTGCTTAGGGGTTGCACCATGACAAGAATAGCTAATGGATGAGATGTGGCACAAGAGAGAAATCAAGACCAACTTCCTAGGTTTACGGCTTGGGTAACTAACCAATGATGGTGCCTTTTACCAAACTGTGGAAAATGAGCAGGTTTGGAATACCTTCTCTGTTCATTAAATTTTTTTTAATTAAAATTATTTATTTATTTATTTATTTGAGAGAGAGAGAGAGAGAGAGAGAATGAGCGGGGGTGGGGGTGAACAGAGGGAGAGGGAGAAACAGACTCCCTGAGGAGCAGGGAACCCAACACGGGGCTCAATCCCAGGACCTGGGGATCATGAACTGAACCGAAGGTAGACACTTAACCCACTGAGCCACAGTCTGAGAAGCTCCGGATGTAATGTCACTCCCGTCCCTCACACCTTCCAGTGCCTTCCTAGGGGCTTTATATTTGCTGGTTTCCCTCCCAGTAAAATTTTCCCCTCAGATTCACATAGCTGCTATCACTTGTCTTAGAGGCCATAGCCTCCAAGCCCCCTCCTTAGGGAGTCTTCCCTGATCACCGATCCCCACCCAGTCACTCTCCATCAGATCATCTGGTTTTATTTTCCCCACAGCACTCATCTCCATCTGTAATCACCCCAGTCATTCCTTTGTTTACAGATAGTGTTCCTCCCATAACTAAAATGTAAATGCCATGGAGGCTTAGAGCTGGTTGGTGGAAGTTCTGAATGCCAGGCTCAAGAGGAAAATGAACCTGTTCTTATCTGACCTGAGGACCAGGCCTTCTGCGGCTTCCAGGTAATGGTTGGTGAATCATATATAATCATTAGAGATGAGAAGAGAGAGCTAGAAGAGATCCATCCCCCAGAGCATGATGGCACCTTTACTTCCATTAATAATAGTAATTTCTGGTTTGGGTTCCTGTTCTTTCCCATTAAAAATCCTTTGGTGGTTTCTGATTGCCTCCAGGATAAGTCCCCCATCCATCAGGATTGTAGAAGACTCTCCTTGATCTGAGCTCTGGCAGGCTAGTTACTGAGCACTTCATCTCCCTGCTTTCTTCTTGCTTGTTCTTTCACAAGACTGCAGAGGATGGATGAGCAGGTGGTGCACAGTACCATTCTAGAGGGCGCCGCTGTTGTCATCTTTGTGAAGGGCATCCCCTTGAGCTTAGGGTGCATACTTGAGCCAGGCCACCCTGCTTTGCCCTCTGTCAGCAGATCTCCAAGACACCCTGCTCACTCTTGCCCCTAGGGCCTCTCTGTTACCTGTTCCCACTGCTAAAAGGCAGAGTTCACAGTGTCAGCCTATCTAAAACCTATAAAGTCTTCCAGGAAGCCTTTCCCCCTCCTCGGTGCCCATGTAGCATCTTGTGGCGTTCTGATCACAGTCTCATCCCAGTGTGCTGTAACTGGGTCTAGTGGTCTCTGTCCTCCTCTAGTGTGATAGATTGTATCCAAAATGACCACATCAAGTGGTCCATCTATACAGTGGAATATTTTTCAGCCTTATAAAGGAAGAAAATCCTGATATGTTACCACATGGATGAACTTTAAGGACATTATGCTAAGTGAAATAGGCCAGATGTGAAAAGATAAATATTGTATGATTCCACTTATTTGAGGTCTTTAGAATAATCAAGTTAATAGAAACAAAGAATGGTGGTTGCCAGGGTCAGAGGAGGAAGAATGGGGAGTTAGTGCTTAACTGGTAGAGAATTTCAGTTTTGCAGATGAAAAGAGTTTTGGAGTTGGTTGCACAACAGTGTGAATGTAATTAATGCCACTGAACTGTAACACTTAAAAATGGTTAAGATAGTAAAGCTTATGTTATGTGTATTTTACCACACTTGAAAAATATATTTTTAAGGGATACCTGGGTGTCTCAGTTAGTCAAATGTCTGACTCTTGGTTTCCTTGGTTTCGGCTCGGGTCATGATCTCAGGGTTCTGAATGAGATCAAGACCCATGTCGGGCTCTGTGCTCAATAGAGAGTCAGCTTGAGATTCTGTGTTCCTCTCCCTCTACCCCTTCCCCAACTTGTGCACGTGCACACACACTCTCTCTCTCTCAAATAAATATATAGATTTTTTAAAAAAAATTGTTTAAGGCTATAACAATATGTTGGATGCCCACATGTTCTTGTCAATCCCCCATCAAATGATGGAGTCTATTTCTACTCCCCCTGAACCTGAGAAAACCCCTGTGACTACTTTGATAGAATGCTGGGGAAGTGCTGCTATGTGGCTTTCTGGGGCTGGGTCATAACAGCTAACATAGCTTCTGCCTGGGATGTGGGCCTTGGGATCCTAGAGCTATCACGTGAGAACTGCAGCTACTTAGAGGCTACTGTGCTAGGAAAACCACCTGGAGAGACCACCTAGAGATAGAGAGAGATGCCCGAGGAACAACAGCTGTCCCAGCCTCCAACTGTTTGAGTCTTCCCGGCATCAACCACCAGACACAAACCACCTTGGATGGTTCCAGCCCCCAGCCTTCCAAGTGCCCCCCACCCAAAGAGTAGAGCAGATATGAGTTGTCTCCTCTGAGCCCTACCCATGTTACAGATTTGTGAGCAAAATAAATTTGGAGTGGTGGTGACCAAAGAGTCCCAGCTTGCCTGGGTCTTTCCTGGTTTTAGTACTGAAAGTCTCATATCCCAGGAATCCCTTCAGTCCTGGACAAACCAGGATGGCTCATGTTATGGCTGGGTTGTGTTCCCCAAAATTCATATGTTGAAGCCCTACCCGCAAAGACCTCAGCATGTCACCGTATTTGGAGATAGGGCTTCTAAGGAGGTGATGAAGTTAAAATGGGGTCATAGTGTGGGCCCTCATGCAGTCTGACTGGTGTCCTTGTAAGAAGAGGAGATGTGAACACAGACAACACAGAGACTGAGGGGTGACCGGTAAGGACACAGTGAGAAGGTGGCCATCTGCAAGCTAAGGACAGAGGTTCAGAAGAAGCCATTGCCACTGACATCTTGATCTCAGACCTCTGGTCTCCAGGACTGTAAGAAAATAAACTTCTGTTGTCTAAGCCACCTGGGTTGTGGTATTTGTTATGGCAGCCCTAGCAGACTAATACAGTTGGTCACTGCTATGGACTAAATATTTGCCCCCTACCCCACTCCCCAGTTCATATGTCGAAGCCCTAACCCCTACTGTGATGGTATTTGGAGACTGGGCCTTTGGGAGGCAATTAGGTTTAGATGAAGTTTTTATGATGGGATTAGCCCCCTTGTAAGAAGAGCAAGAGCGAGAGAGATCTCTCTTTCTGGGCACACACAGTGGAAAAGCCACGTGAGGGCATAGTGCAAGCCAGGAAGGAGGCTCTCCCCAGGAACCAAATCTGCCGGCACTTTGATCTGGGACTTGCAACTTAGAGAACTGTGAGAAATAACTTTCTGTTGTTTAAGCCACCCAGCGTCTCGTATTCGTTATGGCTGCCTGAGCAGACTAAGACAGCCTGGTTGTTCTTAGACTGAAGCCCTACATTTCTGGATGGTTTCTTAAGTAGTAGCCAATAACCAGGCCAACTTGACAATGGATTTCTTGAGGGCCGGGGTTTTATCTTTCATTATTATATTCCCAGAACTTCATACATAAATATCCTTCCCCTGCCAGATGTCAGAATGACTAGCAGAACCACTGAGTACATTGTGGTGGAGGACAGTAACTGTCCCAAATGGGCAGCATCGTAGGTGAATTACATAATTGGGTTTTAGAATGTCTGAGTGCATAAGGCTGTGTGACAAAACGATTGACTTTAGCAGGTTAACCCCATCCTTTTCCTCCTGGCAAGCGCCAGCAATGTGATTCCTTCTATCTTTGCAATTGCTCAGTGGCCTAATCAGACCTCTTGCTTATTTCATCTCCCACCCGGCATGGGCTATCGGAACACATAAAAATCATCCTGGCTTACATCTGCTTCCCCAATCACGACTGGCTGGGATCTCAGACCATTATCTGTCTGTAATGATGTCTCTCTTCTCTCAACAGTGTCCAGATTTATTGAATTTGAAAGTCTGGGATCCTTCTTGCTAAGGATGAACCTCTTGGGTTTACAACTCCTCACCCAAGTCTCAATTCCGAGTCACCAACAGCTGCTCAGCATACGCTAGTTAGGCTGCAGGTGGACTCTGCTAGTAAAATAAACACCAGAGTCACATGTGTGTGTGATCCAGAATATTACCCAGATGTGGGGACGAATACAGTGGTATCATCTGTGGGAAAAGCACGCGAGCTGCTGCAATGGGCAGAGGCCCTTGACAGAGATGATGTACAGCCTGGAGTGTGACATGTGGAGCGGTGAAGGCCACACCAGTGGATCCCACCCCTGAGCCACAGCCTGATTCTGTCATTGCTACAGGATTGTTGATTTCAAGATAAACAGTCTAGATTAAAAGAAAAAAAAGTCCCACAGCTCTCTGCCCAGTTTGGAGCTGGACTCCGTTTGCGGTTTCAGCACGTTGGTAGTCAGTAGAACTGTCTTTGTCCCAGCAGACAGGCCATGGGAGACTGAGTCCTCTCGCCTCTGTGCTGTCTTCTCCGAGCCTCTGCACGACTACCTGAGCAGAGGGTGACAGTGGTGACGTGGGACAGGGACAAGGACAAAGAGCAGCTTTGTGGGACTCGCCCATCTCTCACCCAGAAGCATCATATCAAGGCCCCCAGTCTCCCAACTTGAGAGGGAGGAGGCAGCAGCAGAGAAGAAGAGGGTAATTTTTATGTTTTAAATATTTTATGGAGGTATAATAGACAAACAGAAAAGTACATCAATTATAAATGTACAGCTCGATAGATTTTCTCAAACTGAAAACACATAACCAACGCAGATTAAGAAACAGCGTCACCTGCAGCATCCCAGAAGCCCCATCATATCCTCCCCACTCACTCTCCCTGTCCCTGAGGGTGGCTTCTATCTTGACATCTAATCATAGCGATAAATTTTGCCTGTTTGGGGACATTGTATAAATCCAGTCACCAATATACACCCTTTTTTGAGTCTAGCTTCTACTGCCTGACATTCTATCTATAAAATTCATCAGGGCATTGTGTAAAGTTGTAGACCATTCATTCCCCTGGATGTATAGTATTCCTTTGTGTGACTACATCACACAATTTATCCTGCTATTGTTGATGGGCATTTGGGTAGTTCCCAGTGTTGACTACTATGGAGAGTGCTGCTATGAACATTCTAGTCCTTATCTTTTGGTAATATAAGTAATCATTACTGTTGATGGAGAGCTAGGGGCAGACTTGCTGGATCAGGGGGTACAAGAGAGTAGGTTGTGGCTGCTCCAATCCATTTAGGAGACATATGGTTGAAAGGAGTGGAAACATGGATATTCATTATTTTGGTGTGTTGCCATCCCAGGGCTAGTCTGAGGAAATTCCAAGAGAAGAGGAAGAAGGTATGGCATCTCCTCCTTTGCTTTATTTTTTGGTGCTTTCTCCTGCACCCACACACCCAGGCCGGCAGCATGGCCTTCACTCTCATAACATGGCCTGTAAGGGGAAGGCTTCTTCCTGAGGTATCCTGAGGAGCTGTCATAAAGACCCCTTGCCCCCCAAAATGTCCCCCATTGGCCTGATGTTGATGTCGGAATTTCCTTGGTAAGACATGATAAATGAATGTCAAATGGTGTGGAAAAGGTGATGTTTTAACTTGAAAGACCAAAGCAGGCCAGTCTGAGGTCAGGTGCTGGGAGCACAGGCTGGACGCCAATGCTGAGCCAGTTAAGCCAGGTAGATGCAGGCTGGGGGAATTAACAGGTCAATACCATGCTGGGCATCCAATCTGAGTGGGGGTCCCTGTCAGAGTCAGGATCTGTGGACTGATCAGAGATCAACCCTGGCACACATTGGAATCCCTTGGGAAGTGTTTAAAAATCCTGAAGTGTAGGCCACACCCGGACCCATCAAATCAGATAGTCTGGGGTGAGTCCCAGGAACCAGTACTTTCTAAAGCCCCACCCCCACCCCATCACCAGGAGTTCCAGTGTGCAGTCAGGAGGTGATTTTACTTCCTGGGGTACATTTTGACACCCGGGGGGATATTTGGTGATGTTCGGAGACATTTTTCAGCTGTCACAACTGGGGGCAGGTGCTACTGGCATCTAGTGGATTTAGGCCAGGGCTGCTGCTAAACACCCTACAGAACAGGAAAGCCCCCACCTAGCCCCAAATGGCGAACATATCTAAGTAGAAAAGCCCTGCACTCGACAAATTCCCATGAAGAGTGTAGACAAATTCCCATGAAGAGTGGGACTCAGCATGATCTTCTTTAAAGTCTGAGGCTTTGTCTCAGCGGGTTCCCTTAATCAGGATAATTGGATGACAAGTTATAATTTTGAGCAGGGCAATTTCTTCTCTCTCCTGCCTTCTGGAAGGTGAAGATGACATCTCCTTTTTCTCTTCACTTCCCCAAAAGAAGTAACTTGCATGAAAAGAACTAGGAGAAATGATATGGAAAAATTTACTTCCATACATGTGGCAATAACCAGCATGTGTTAGGGCCTTGGAATAGATACTGAGTGATGGGCCATCACCCTCATCCCTGAGTTTGGGCCAAGTCTCACAGTGTGTAGAATTAACTATCATCCCCTTGAATAAAGATCCTTTGTCATATGAGATTTGAAAGATTTGAATTTTTTCACTTACTGCAGTGATGGCCTACTCTTACAAAATTACTTTTGTGTGATTATATCTTAGATGGAGAGCTAGAGATTATCTTCGCATCACATCACATAACATAGTGAAATGCCTTGAAAATGATCTGGACCATCCCAGACAGCTTGACACCTCTGCCCCAGAATTTTATAGCACACATTCTCTGAACCACTCACTTAATTGAGATGCTGGCTTATAATAATATTTAAATGTATCACCTATTTATATTTTATACCCTAAAGAGAATGCTCTTGAGAGTAGGGGCTCTGTCCTTTATTTTTTTTATATTACCTGCCCCCCACACAAATACATCCATTACACCCATGTCTAGCAGAGGGCTGTGCATGTTTTAAGGGTTCAGAAAATGTAGGCATGCCTGGGTGGCTCAGTCAGTTAAGTGTCTGTCTTTTGATTTCAGCTCAGGTCATGATTTCAGGGTCTTAGGATTGAGCTCTGCATCCGGCTCCATGTTCAGCAGGAAGTCTGCTTGAGATTCTCTCTCTTGCTCTCCCTCTGGCTTCCCCCTACCTGCTCTCTCTCTCTGAAAGAAAGAAAGAAAGAAAGAAAGAAAGAAAGAAAGAAAGAGGAAGAGACAGAGGGAGGGAGTGAAGAAAAGACATAGGGAAGGAAAGGAGGAAGGAGACTTGGTGTGAGCCCTGAGAGATTTGGATCATCAAATTATAATAATATAATGACATTCTACAAGGTGTCTGATAATCCAGGAAACACAGGATGCATTTCTTACCAAGCAGTCCATTAGCTACACTTGTAAATGTTTCTAGGCTTCCTGGACACTCTGGTATGTATTTATTTATAAACTTACAAATCCACTCTTTTCTCTGTATTTCCAGGCTTTTCGGGCATTCTGTAATATAGTTATTGTCATGTATTAATAGTATACATATAATATTATATATCACTTTTTTCAGAATATCTATTGGACCTCTTTAAATTTAAGGGTATTTCAGGGTGCCTGGAGGTGGGGCTCAGTTGGTTAGTGTCTGCCTTCAGCTTGGGTCATGATTTCAGGGTCCTGGGATCGAGCCCCATATCGGGGCTCCCTGCTCTGTGGGGAGCCTGCTTCTCCCTCTCCCTCTGCCCCTCCCGCTGCTTGTGCTCTGTCTCTCTCTCTCTCTCAAATGGGTAAATAAAATCTTCTTTAAAAAAGTAAAATAAATAAATAAAATTTAAGGGTATTTCATCTTATAAGATTTCTGGTATTTGAAGAAAAACCTGGTGAGCATATTATTTGAAATAGAAACTAACATCCTGTAGGTTCTTCATTTTGGGGGATATTCTATGTTAAAGAATTTGGGGGGAAAAAAAGAAACCCAACCATCCTCTGAGTGGTGGCTTAAGGTTTGAGTGGCGCTGGATTTCAGGAGACCATCTGCTGGAACAGAGCTTCCGTGCACACCCGCACTCGAGCTACCTGGAGAGGCATATTAAAAGAACGGGTTTCTGGGCCCTACTCCAGACTGGCTAAAGCAGCGCCTTAGAATCTCCATGTGAGGTAAGCTTCCCTGGTGATTCAGTGCACCCAAGATTCACTGTGTTAAAAACAACAGATTTTACAAGTCCCCAGTGTCACTGCCTGATACGTGCAGATGTGTGGTGAGTAGCAAACTCAATGAGTCCCCTTGTAACTAAGGCCAACAAATAAAAGCAGCCAAGTGGAGAGAATTGCCATGGGCACTGGCAGCAGTCGGCTCATTGCCAGGAGCATCCTTTTGGGGCTGCTTTTATGAGGAGGAATATGCAGTTGGGTTCCTGGTGGAAGTGTCTTGTAATAACAGTAATAGCAGTAGAAATGGCAATAATAATAAAGAGCAGCCACCGAGTGCTTAGTAAATGTTAAATGGTGTGCTTAGACTCCTGGTGAGTCTAAGAGGTAGGTACAGTTACGATTTCCACCTTACAGGTGAGGCACAGAAAGGCAATTTTGATCAAACAAGTCAACGCATGAAATGAAGGGACCTAGAGAAAATTCAGGGGACAGTGGGAAGCTTCAGCAACAGCAAAGAGTACGATGGGAAAGTCCAGTAAAGGGCAGCCCCGGTGGCACAGTGGTTTAGCGCTGCCGGCAGCCCAGGGCATGATCCTGGAGACCTGGGATCGAGTCCCACGTTGGGCTCTCTGCATGGGGCCTACTTTTCCCTCTGCCTGTATCTCTGCCTCTCTCTCTAGCTGTGTCCCTATGAATAAATAAATAAAATCTTTTTTTTTTAAAAAAGGAAAGTCCAGTAAAAATTAAGGTTCCTAAATAGGTATGGGGAAGACACTGGATTCATGAAACAAGAACACGACATGATCAAATAGAACAGTTAGGTGAGAAGTCCAAGTTCTTGGAAATTAAAACAGGGCACTTACAACATTTAGTAAAGGGCTGCAAGATAAAGTTGAAAATAGGGGTGCCTGTTTGGCTCAGTCGGTAGGGCATGCAACTCTTGATCTCAGGGTTGTGAGTTTGAGCCCCATGTTGTATGTGGGGCCTACTTTAAAAAAAAAAAACTCTCAGGAAGCACAACAGGAAAGACTAAGAAATCCAACACGGGGGGGGGGGGTGAATCAGAAAACAGATGGAAGGCACATTTCACCAGCCTCACCCCCAAGGCAGACCTTGTATTCCGCAAACATTAAGATGAGAGTTACCTTTATCAAGTACCTGTGTGTGCCAGGTGTCAAGCTCGGCACCATGTGAGTCTGACTGACATAGGGCTCTAATGCAGCGATCTGAAGCACTCAGACAGAAATCCCCAAGCGTGAGGAATTGTGTTTTTCTCGAGTAGAGTAGCGAAGAGTCAGAGATTTCAAGACTCAGGTCCAAGATGGCTCCCGATGGTCAGCACCAAGGGAGGGCTAAACTGATCTGAGTAAGGGAATGTGAGGGAATTTAGATTTTGTTTCATTGCCCCCTCCCACCCACACAAGAAGAAGGAAGGGAAGGGACAGAGAGACAGAGACAGGTAGAGAGGAAGGCCAAAAAGGGGCTAAGTCACATATTTGACAGCTGGAGTTATAGTGAACAAAAATGGCTGTGGAACTCTGTGTAAACGTAGGGTGGTGAATATTCAATTTTAAGAGTGTGAATTGCTGCAAATTTAGCCTCCTCTTTCTCCCCAGACCATCAGTAATAAAATCTGCTATTCACAAGACCATATGTGACTGGGTTGATTTGGGGGGGTGTGTGAATACACTGCGATGAACAGGGACAATCTCTGTTGCACGTGCAGTGGGGAATGTGGAACAGGACCTACTGAGGAGAAGGAAGAGCTCGCAGCCAGCCGTGGCCGGGACCAACATTAACCACCCCGTCCCCAACCCTGCGAGTCCCCAGGGAGACTGGGAGTGACTGGGGGTCTTCTGCACGGATTGGATGTAGTTTGACCAAACGTCGTTTGAGACTCAAGCACAGGGTTACCCTAGCTGACATCATTGCTACATGAACACAATTTCATTTAAATCCATGACACATCTGCAAGTTAGTCATCACCGTTGTGATTTTATAGGAGAGGAAACGTAGAGAGGTTAATATGGAGTTTGGAAAATCTACCCAGTTTGAAGTGGCTGAACTGGGACTGAGAGCCGGGCCTCATTGGTCCCTATGCTCATGCTTCTTCCATTACACCAGGTCCCACGGAAGGAATGATATGCCAAGTTCAAGCCTTTGACCCTTTGCTGAAGGCACTGCACTTCCAAACTGCTGGCCATCGATATGGCTGAAAAAACTCTAGTGCGGAGTAGCCTTTGGCCTAGGGTAGGTATTTATCTCTATAATGTCTCCCGATTGCTTGAGACTTTTTCTTCTATCCTCCTCCTCCTCCTCCTCCTCCTCCTCCTCTTCTTCAATTCCAAGACCTATTCTGTTTCCTTCCATAAGCAAGCAAGCCTGAGATATAGACAGCCTCATTTATTTAAACTATAAAGGAAGAGCCCTGGGAAGTTAATCAGACTGCCAGGAATCTGGAATTTGCTGATGAATGGACATTTGGCTGAGCATAGTAAATTCTCAGCTAATTGAAAGCAGATAACAAGAGTAATGCATCCACCTTGAAAAATATCACATTCCTAATAAATAATTGGAAATGGCAATCTTGTGACATATGAACTGAGAGGATAAAGCCTTAAATAAATTCTGGACTAATTCCTGTCACATATATTGCACTGTATTTAGCAGTTGTGCTATATGAGAAGATTAAAAGCTGTAAATCTCGTTGCAGCCCCATCTATGGCCATGTTTTAAACCCAGAATAAAGAGGAGTGGGGTACTTAGAATACCTCATAGACTACTGACTTCCATGGTTTTAATGTTGAGTGCAAGTGTATTGGGGGGGAGGGTGGTCGTTATTTCCCTCTTCTTCATCTGAGCCCGGAGTCAAACAGATTTTTATTTAAAGTGATCCGGGAGTCATCCCGGACACCTGACTGTTGACACAAAGTGCATCTTCCAGGAGGTTCTTGCTAACCCCCGTGTAATCCTTGGGCCAGAAAAGCACAGGCATCATCCGAGACCTTGTTAGAAATGCAGAATGTCAGGTCTCCCATCAGAGCCTGATTTTAACAGGCTCCCCAGGCAATTCTTGTGCACATTAATGTTTGAGAAGTATTGTCGTAGTGCTCAATCCAGGATAGTTCTAGATAACTTTAGCCATAGTAGAACCAACTGGATTTATCCAGGATTGATTTCTACCCCAGCCTCTGGGGATGAGTCTAATGCTCAAGCCTATGTACTCAGAAAGACCTTTCTTTTCCTCCTGCTCTGACCTAGGAGCTGGATTCTGGTATTGAGTTCCACAAGCCAGGTCCTTGTCCTGCCCTACTCCCTCCCTCCTACTCCTCAGTTGAGTCTCTCTCTCAGGGACCCCACACTGTTTGGGACCCATTTCCTCTGGACTGAAGATCCCTCCCAGGCCAGGCCCCTTCTTGGCCTCTGGGGGACTGCAAGAACCTGCCCAGGGCTGTCCTAGGTCCATGCACCTGCGGGTCTGAGCCTCCTGCCAGCTTCCGTGGATGGTACCCATCGGTGTGCTCAGTGAGGCCACGGTGTTTACGGGGGCAGGGATCCTGCAAGTAGACCACTGTAGGAGGAAGCAGAAAACCTCTAACATATGCCCCTGCTCTAGACCCTCCTAGATTTCTGGAATCAGTCACTTTAAAGATAGGTGTTTTAGCCATCATTTCTTGAACACTTACTGTGTGTTTAAGTACTCCACCAGAAGTCACTTTCCTTATATTATCTCATTCATGGCTCACAACAGCCCAGCAAGATGTGCATTTTTTAAAAAAGATTTTATTTAATTGAGAGAGAGAGAGAGAGAGAGAATGAGCAGGGGGGAGGGGGAGAGGTAGATGGAGAAGCAGACTCCCTACTGAGCAGGGAGCCTCATGTAGGGCCTTGATCCCAGGACCCTGAGATCATGACCTGAGCCAAAGGCAGACGCCCAACTGACTGAGTCACCCAGGCACCCCACATTTTTGAACTTTTATTGAAACATACAGTAAAAAGCACAGATCTTAAGTATACAGTTAGATGAATTTTGATGCATGGATACACCTGTGTAACCCATGCCATAGTCAAGATACAAATCATTTTCCTCACCACAGAGAGTTCCTCTCTACCCCTTTCCAGTTCATTCTCACCACTCCAGAGGCCACTACTCTCCTCACTTCTATCTCTGCAGATCCATTTTGGCTGTTCTGGAAGTTCATATTGTTGGAATCATATGGCGTGATACTCTCCTGTGTCTGGCTTTTCTCCACATGAAGTCTGTGAGAGGCAGCTGTGTTGTTGTGTATACCAGCGGTTCCTGGTGAAATATATTTTTTTAAATTTTTATTTATTCATTCATGAGACACACACACACACACACACACACACAGAGAGAGAGAGAGAGAGAGAGAGAGAGAGAGAGAGGCAGAGACACAGGCAGAGGGAGAAGCAGGCTCCACGCCGGGAGCCCAATGTGGGACTCGATCCCGGGACTCCAGGATCGCGCCCTGGGCCAAAGACAGGCGCCAAACCGCTGAGCCACCCAGGGATCCCCCCTGGTGAAATATTTTAATCCTCATGTTACCTGTGCATGGATGGAAGACTGAAAGATAAGTTTACGTGCCCTGGTCACACGAGAAGGGCCAGAGCTGCTATTAGAATCTAGCTCAGTCTGACTTAAGAGACGTCTCAAACTCTGCTTTGGGTTGTACCACATCAAAGATTTGATTTGATTTGATTTGATTTGATTTGATTTTTTAAGATTTTATTTATTTATTCATGAGAGACACACAGAGAGAGGCAGAGACATAGGCAGAGGGAGAAGCAGGCTCCCCATGGGGAGCCTGATGCAGGACTCGACCCCAGAACCCTGGGATAACAACCTGAGCCAAAGGCAGATGCTCAATCACTGAGCCACTCAGGAGTCCCCACACACCAAAGATTTTAGATTGCACTTTTCTAAATGAATTCCATTCTCTTGGTCTCTGAATTTGGAGAGTCTCTTTAATTCTCACTGATGGCTGCCCTGTCCTGGCTTTTGTGAATGAGTTGCTGTTTTCACCTGGATAGGTTTGTGGTGTCCAGCCATTGAATGGGATCTCCAGAGGGCAATTCATCCAGGTGTTTTTGGGAGGAAGTGTCCTGAGGTGACCACCTGGGTAGAGCCTGGGACCGAGCAAAGTGTCCACCTCATTGGTGGATACTGTCCCCTTGAGGTGATATTAGTGGACATGATGGTTAATTTTAGATGTCCACTTAACAGGATCACAGGGTGCCCATATATTTGGCTAAGCATTATTTCTGACGTGTCTGTGAGGGTATTTCTGGAAGAGATTAGCATTTGAATCCACACACTGAGTAAAGCAGACTGCCCTCCTCAATGTGGGTGGGCCTCATCCAATGTGTTGAGGGCTTGAATAGAACATAAAGGTGGAAATAAAGACCGATATTAAAAAAAAAACCCATAAAGGTGGAGAAAGGGAGAATTGGCTTTTTTTGACTGAGAGCTGAGATGTCAGTCCTCTTTCTCCTTGCCCTTGAACTAGGACTTACACCATTGATTCTCTTGTTCTCAAGCCTTCAAACTTGGACTGGAGCTTATACTGTCAGGACTCCTGGGTCTCTACTTTGCTAACTGTAGATCTTGGGACTTCTTAGCCTCCATTATCTCATGAGCCAATTCCTTATAATAAATCCCTTTATTATAAAGTTATATATAAGGACACCTGGGTGGCTCAGTGGTTGAGCATCTACCTTCTGCTTGATCCTGGAGTCCCGGGATCAAGTCCCACATTGGGCTTCCTGCGGGGAGCCTGCTTCTCCCACTGCCTATGTTTCTGCTTCTCTCTCTGTGTCTCTCATGAATAAATAAGTAAAATCTAAAAAAAAATAATAAAGTTATATATATATATACTATATATATATACGACTCTTTTATATATATTTATAGCTATCTATCTAATCTACCATCTACCTTATCTATCAGTCTATCAATCATCTATCATGTATCTATTTCCTATTGGTTCTGTTTCTCTGGAAAACCCTGACTAATATAGGGGATGTGTTTGAATGTCCTATTAGTTCTGCCCCAATCATTTTGTCAACATTTCCTGAGAAGAGAGGGCCTTTATCTGCCAGAAGAGAAAGCAGATCTCCACATCATCTCCCTCATAGAGTTTTCAGGCTGATCAAATGGGAAAAGAATGCAAAAATGATTTATAAACTGTAAAGTGCTATATAAAGCTAAGCTGTTGTTGCAATTCTTCACTGTTGGGTTCTGGGTTGCTTCAAGGTGAAAGTTAAGCCAAAGGGATAAATTAGAGCCAATCCACCACCTGGAAAGAACAATTTGACAGCAATTCTGGTGCTATGTGATTTCTTTTACCCACTCTTGAGCCTTCCCCTTATGAATAGAAATATCTATACTTTATTGCCTTTTACTCCTCTAGGACTTTCCCCCTGAGATATCCTAGCTAATCAGTTTGTTTCAGTTTTCTTTAAATATCTTCAATGGAAAGGATAGAAATACATTAAAATAATTGCTAAAGAGTAAGTTATATATAAGAGTTGCTTTCTTGCACCATTCCAGGGAAAGAAAAGAATAAGAATATCTGGAATTTGGGGTAAGTAAAAGAAAAAACTTCCTGATAGAGCTAATTATTTGATTAGAATGGATTAATACTAGGAGCATGCTTGGCAGGTTTTTTTTTTCACGTTACAATAGTTGATCATGTCCAATAAGATTAAACCTATAATTACCTTAGACACCATTATTAAATTATTACTATTTTTTGGCTATTGTAAAAGTCCTGGTTTCTATCACTTACCTCCATAGATTTTATAATTAGATTGCTCAATCACCCCTGCAGCTTTTCATGAAGACTTTCTGAATTTTTATTTTTATTTATTTATTTTTAAATATTTATTTACTTATTTAGGAGAAAGAGAAAGAGAGAGCACAAGGGGGAGGGACAGAGGGAGAGAGGGAGTCCCAAGTGGACTCTGCCCTAAATATGGAGCCCAACATAAGGCTCTATCTCATGACCTTGAGATCATGACCTGAGTTGAAACCAAGAATTGGTCGCTTAACCAATTGAGGCACCCAGGCGCCCCAACTTTCTGAATTTTTAAATGGTAGAAATCAGAAGGGATACTCTATTGTGAAAGGATTCTTTTAGACCCTGTGTGCAATATTCCTGCTTATATGGTCTCTCCTGAACCTTGATTAAATGACAGAGCTACTTAGCTAACATTTTTAGAAGTCTGCAGATGCTTTAGTCATAGATGAATATGGCTGTATTGAATTTTATTGTATTGAATTCTAGCAGTTACCTTTACTGATCTGCTTCCTCTTGTTTTCTGGCTGTTTTGTGAGTTTTACTAGGGTATTTTGATGCTATTTGGTCCCCAGCTTTCAGGGTAGCTTCTTCCCTGGGATTCCCCATACCCAGAATGCCATTATGTATAAACGTGAACATGTTGAGCAGACTTATTGTTCTGTCCCCCAGGTCACTAACGGAAAATCTAACAGTCCAAGACAGACCCTCAGGGCCCTTGTTCAAGTGTGAGGTTTCATACTACCTTCCCATTGGTAGTAGAATAGAGCTATTTAGAGCACTGTGTTTATTTGTCCAGATTTAGGCAAGCTATATGGTGGCTCTTGATGGGCAATTTAGATGAAGGTACTCTGTAAATGTTATGTCCTCGTGCCATTTCCAAAATGCTACCAGGCAGCATAGTATAAAGTCTTGGTTGGACAGACCTAGGATTTAAAAGCAAGATCTACCATTGTCTAGCTGAGGGACCTTGGGCAAGTCACTCAGCTTCTCTGAGCCTCAGTTTTCTCATCAATGAAGTGGAGATGATAATAACAACTTCACGAAGTTGTCAGGATTAATGGCGTTTGTCAGGTGGCTGGCATATCCAAGAGATCACTATTTCATGACCACTCCATTCATAATTAATAATGAGCCTCTTTGAGTACGAGCTTTAAGCTTGTGTCCTCTCCCAAAATGGTGTGATTTGAACCACATGGATTTTTCCACTTTGCTAATGAATCTGTTGTTCCAAATAAAGTCAAAACCTCTTTATTTATTTATTTTAAGAGAGAGAGAGAGCAAGAAAGTGAGTGTGAATGAGCAGGAGAGGGGCAAGAGAGAGAGGGAGAGAGAGAGAATCCCTAGCAGGCTCCATGCCTAGGGCAGAGCCCAATGCAGGGCTTGATTGCATGACCCTGAGGTCATGACCTGAGCCAAAATCAAGAGTCGATGTTTAACTGACTGAGCCACCCAGATGCTCCAAAGTCAAAGCCTCTTTAACATCTTGAGCAATTACCTGTATTGTCCAGCAATTTTAAGATGAGAAATTCTGTTGAGTTAATTCCTTACAAAACTATGAAGAATATTTTCCTGTATCCATTTTCTTCTTAGGACTTAACAACTCTTCTTGCTCCAATTTTATTCCTATCTTTTCCAAAAATGAAAAATGACATGTGTCATTCTATAATTTCTGGGACAATCCCTTTTCAATTTCTGTTATGTGAGATTTGCACAGGTACCATTTATTATTCCCACACAATTTTATTAGTCCAGACTTCCTTCTGGATGGTGGGCCAGTCGCTTCTCACTATATATCCTGAAGTGAGGCAACAGATCTGGTCCATTGCCATGTAACCAGAGCATTATAAAATGGACTTGCCCATGCACAATATCAAACCACATAGCTATCATGCTCCCCATCTCAGACATGACTTGTCCTTGTTTCCAGTTCAGTGGTCACTCATTCATGGGTACTTTGATCTATTCTAGGTCAAGGGCTTATCTGGTGGCAATGCCCCCGTCCCCACAGTTGGCTTGTTGGAAAGCCCTGGAATGGTGAGAAGGGCCATTCTTTATGTTATCACAATGAACTATCCTCTTTCAGTGAATTATAGAAATGGTTGGTCCAGGGAGTGTGAAACATGTCACGTGTTTGATATTTAATGATGAGTTTACTCCGGAGCCTAAAGAAATGTTTGTATGCAGCAAGCTAAATTTGGTTTGAATCTTGACTTGGAGGTTGTTCAATGGATTCAAACAGATTGGAAAATCATAAACAAAGGGATGTTGGGATAACACAAAGTGTCCTGCTGAAGCTCACCCTTCATTAACCCATTGAAGCACATCTTGGTTGCTTATAAGTTTGGGCAATTATGAATAAGGCTGCTATAAACATCTGTATGTGGAGTTTTGTGTGGCCATGAGTTTTCAACACTTGGAGTAAACAATTATTGAATTCTGTAGGAAATTACCAAACTGTCCGTCAAAGTGAGACGGTACCATTTTGCATTCCCACCAGCAATGAATGAGAGTTCCGTCCTCACCAGCAGTTGGTGTTATGCTGTTTTCAGTGTTGTCAGTATCTTGGATTTTTGCCACCCTACTAGGTGTGTAACGATATCTCAGTGTTGTTTTAATTTGCAATTTCTTAATGACATGTGATGTTGAGAATCTTTTCATGTGCTTATGTGCCATGTGTACATCTTTGATGAGGTGTCTGTTCAGATATTTTGCTTATTTATTTACTTACTTAGACTTTTAAAAATTAAACATTTTTAATTTTAAGATAAGAATACTTTCACATGCACTTATAAGCAATACTAAAGAGAGGGGTGCCTGGGTGGCTCAACTGGTTAAGTGTCTGCTTTCAGCTCAGGTCATGGTCCCAGGGTCTTGGGCTCGAGCCCTGCATTAGGGCTCCCTGTCTTTGCTGCTCGTGCTCTCTCTGGCTATCTGTCTCTTTCTCAAATAAATAAAATCTTTAAAAAATACTAAAGAGAAATATCATGAAATATGTATTCTTTACCCATTTTCACCAATGCTACTATAAACAAAACAACACAAAATAATATTTTGCCCATTTTTAGATCAGATTGTTTATTTTCTCATTGTTAAATTGTAAGAGTTCTTTGTATATTTTGGATAACAGTCCTCTATCAGATATATCTTTTACAGATATCTTCCCTCAGTCTGTGGCTTGCATTCTCTTGGCAGTGTCTTTCACAGAGTGAAAGGTTTTACTTTTAATGAAATCTAGCTTATCAATGATTTCTTCCATGGATTGTACCTTTGGTATTGCACCTAAGTCATCACCAAACACAAAGTCATCTGGATTTTCTCCTGTGTTATCTTCTAGGAGTTTTTTAGTTTTACATTTTACACCTAGGTCTATGGTCCATTTTGAGTTAGTTTCTAACAGGATATAAGGTCTGTGTCTGGGTTAATTTTTTTTTTTGTATGTGGATGTTCAGTTGTACCAGTACCATTTGTTGAAAAGACGATCTTTTCTCCATAATATTTCCCAAGTTCCTTTGTCAAAGATCAGTTGACTATATTTGTGTGAGTTTGTTTCTGGGTTCTCTATTCTGTTCCATGAGTCTACTTATTCTTTCACCAATACCACACAGTCTTGTTGTGAAGTCTTACCGTAGCTTTATAATAAGTCTTGGGATATGGTAGTGTCAGTCCTCCAAATTTGTTTTTCTTCTTCAATATCGTGTTGGCTATTCTGTGTCTTTTGCTTCTCCTTGTAAACTTCAGAATCATTTTGTAGATATTCACGAAATAGCTTTCTGTGATTTTTATTGAGATTGTGTTGAATCCATAGACCAAGTTGAGAAGAACTGACATCTTGACGATATTGAATGCTCCTACCCATGAACATAGAACATCTCTTCAATTAATTTAGTTCCTTGATTTTTTCATCAAAACTTTAAAGTTTTCATCATATAGATCTAGTACATATATTGTTAGATTTATATCTAAGTGTCTTATTTTTGCAGGTGCTAATGTCAGTGTTAATGTGTTTGGTGGTTTTTTTTTTACACCAAGAGAATTTTATTTTTCATTTCAGTACAGTTAACATATGGTGCTATATTAGTCTCAGGTTTACAATATAATGATTTGCTAATTCTATACATTACTCAGTGTTCATTATGATAGGTGTATTCTTTAATTCCTATCATGTATTTCACCCATGCCCCCACGCACCTCCCTCTGATAACCCTGATAACCATCAGTTTGTTCTCTATAGTTAAGAGTCTCTTCCTTGGTTTATCTCTTTCTCTTTCTCTTTTTTCCCTCTGCTTATTTGTTCTGTTTCTTAACACTCCAGATAGGAGTGAAATCACATGGCATTTGTCTTTCTCTGACCAACTTATTTTGCTTAGCATTGTACTCTCTAGCTCTATCCATGTTGTTGCAAATGGCAAGATTTTATTCTTTTTTATGGTGAAATAATATTCTATCGTGTGTGTGTGTCTTCTTTATCCATTCATCTATCAATGGACACTTGGGCTGTTTCCTTAATTTGGCTGTTGTAAATAATGCTGCTATAAACATAAGGGTGCATGTATCTCTTTGAATTAGTGCTTTTGTATTTGGGGGGGGCACATATTCCATAATATGACTACTGGATCATAGGGTAATTGCATTTTTAACTTTCTTTTTTTTAAGATTTTATTTATTTATTCGTGATAGACACAGAGAGAGAGAGAGGGGGGGGGGCGGGGGGGAGAGAGGCAGAGACACAGGCAGAGGGAGAAAGCAGGCTCCAAGCAGGGAGCCCGACGTGGGACTCGATCCCGGGTCTCCAGGATCACGCCCTGGGCTGAAGGCAGTGCTAAACCACTGAGCCACCCGGGCTGTCCACATTTTTAACTTTCTGAGGAACTTTCATACTGTTCTCCACAGTGGCTACATCAGTTTGCAATCCCACCAACACTGCATGAGGTATTGTGTTTTTAATATCAAATTCCACTTGTTCATTGCTGGCATTCAGGACAGTGATTGACTTTTCTATATTAACCTTGTATCCTTCAACCTTGCTGGAGTCACTTATTAGGTCCAGGAATTTTTTTGTGAGTTCTCTCAGATTTTCTACACAGGTAATCATGCTATCTGCAAACAAAGATCATTTTATTTCTTCCATGCCAATCTGTATACTTTTTGCTTCCTTTTCTTCTGTTATTGTGTTATTTAGGACTTCTAGTACAATATCGAAAATGAGTGATGAGAGAGGACATCCTTGTTTATTCCTGAACTGAGTGGGAATGCTTTCATTTCTCACCATTAAGTACAATGTTAGCTGTAAGAGGTTTTTTGGTAGATGTTCCTTATCAAGTTTCTCTCTATTCCTAGTTTACTGAGACTGTTTAATTATGAATGGGTGTTGGATTTTATCAAATGTTTTTTCTGCATCTATTGTTTTGATTATATGTTTTTTCTGCTTTAGCTTGGTCATGTGATGGATTACATTAATTGATTTGTGAATATTAACTCAGCCTTGCATACCTGGAATAAATCCCACTTGGTAAAAATAATTTTTATTAGTATTAACTTTTTATTATGTCATTATTGCTAATTTTTTATTATTTAACGGGAACAAAAGCCCTCTTTGATCTTACTAAAATTACTTTATAACTGAGGGCTATGCAATTGAATATGCTTTGTACTTTTTGAAAATCTCGGTTTACCACTTTGATCTGGTTCTAAGTTTTTAGTTTGTTTTGATAAAATCTGGCTTTAATGGTTTGACATGGCTGGAAAAGACACTGGCAAAGGTATGTACGTTAAAAAAGAAGAATTAGGGGCGCCTGGGTGGGTGGCTCAGTCTGTTAAGTGTCTGACTCTTGACTTCAACTCGGGTCATGATCTTAGAATCCTGGGATGGAGCCCTGAGTCCAGCTCCATGCTCAGCAGGGAGTCTGCTTGAGGATTCTCTCTTCCTCCCCCTTCCTTCACCACCCCCCCCCCCACTCATGTTCTCTCTTTCTCTCTCAAATAAATAAATAAATAAATAAATAAATAAATAAATATTTTATTTATTTTTTTTCAAAGATTGTATTTATTTATTCATGAGAGACACAGAGGGAGCAGCAGAGACATAGGCTTCCTGTGGGGAGCCTGATGCGGGACTCAATCCCAGGACCCCAGGATCATGACCTGAGCCCAAAGGCAGATGCTCAACCACTGAGCCACCCAGGTGCCCAATAAATAAATCTTTAAAAAAAATAAAATAAAAGGAAGAAGTAGATCATTGGTTGCGTTGATAAATTACAGCAATCTTTTTTCCTTCGAGCCATATATCAGTCATACAAAGGTTTTTGTTGAAAATTGGCCAGTGAATTTCTATCTTTTAATCTCAAATTGTTCTTATAAAACAACCAGAAGCTGCAGCATTTGAGAGATATCTTCATTTAGAAGATATGTAAACAAGATTGAAAATTTTCATCTCTATGTTTTTGACAAGTGTGCACATAAGAAAACTTTTATAAATGTCACCCATATACATTGTTTTCTGCAACAAAAATAACACAATGGAGGAAACTTTCAAACATCTCTGTTCTCTCCATAGCATAGATTTTTTTCAAAAATACTTCATTTCTCACTCATTTAAAAAATATCCATTGCTAAATCCCAAAGAGCCAGATTATGTGCTTTTATAAAAAGTTTCTGGTAAACAATACAAATTATGATCACTTGTCCTCCTAGTAAAAGTCAGCAAATTTAGAACTGTAATTGAAAGGTAAAAGAAGAATTCAGACTTCATCTTTTAGTTTCACTACTTTTAAAATTGCTTTTCCATAAGATCTTCCCTCTACAGTAGAAGCCATTTTCATGATTTCACCCATCCCATCAGGCAGTTTCTTTTACACATTCTGCCATTTAAGAGAATATAATCCACAACACCACCTAACCAAGCATCCAAACTGCAAATCCTTACAATGCACAGATGGCAAGTCAGAAAGTGAAGATGCCACCGTGTTTTTACAGATTTTCCTTTTAATTGAGATAAAATTCATGTAACAGAAAATTGACCATTTTAACCATTTTCAAGCATACAGTTCACTGGCTTGTAGCATATTTACAATGTTGTACAACTATCGCCACCCATTCTAGAACCCCATAAAGCAACCTTGTACCCATTAAATAGTCACTCCCCACTCTGCCCTGTCCCTTGGCAAACACAATTTGCTTTCTATCCCCACTGGATTTTTTTTTCCCCCACTGGATTTTTGAGGCTCTTTCTTTTCCTTCAGAATATGGTGCCTCCTGTGTGTCACATGTGACCTCTGGGAAGATGCCAATTCAACCAGCATACTAAATATCACCAAAACTGATTTAGTTTCCTCCTCTTTAAAAATGAGAAATACTCCGATGTTTCTAACAGCAATGTCCACAATAGCCAAACTGTGGGAGGAGCCTCGGTGTCCACCGAAAGATGAATGGATAAAGAAGATGTGGTTTATGTATACAATGGAATATTCCTCAGCCATTAGACACGACGAATACCCACCATTTGCTTCGACGTGGATGGAACTGGAGGGTATTATGCTGAGTGAAGTAAGTCAATCGGAGAAGGACAAACATGATATGGTCTCATTCATTTGGGGAATATAAATAATAGTGAAAGGGAATATAAGGGAAGGGAGAAGAAATGTGTGGGAAATATCAGAAAGGGAGACAGAACATGAGAGACTCCTAACTCTGGGAAACAAACTAGGGGTGGTAGAAGAGGAGATGGGCAGGGGGTGGGGGTGACTGGGTGATGGGCACTGAGGGGGGCACTTGATGGGATGAGCACTGGGTGTTGTTCTATATGTTGGCAAATTGAGCACCAATAAAAAATAAATTAAAAATAAATAAATAAATAAATAAATAAATAAATAAATAAATAAATAAGAGAAATATGGGGCAGCCTGGGTGGCTCAGCAGTTTAGTGCCTACCTTCGGCCTGGGGCATGATCCTGGAGACCCGAGATCGAGTCCCACGTCAGGCTTCCTGCATGGAGCCTGCTTCTCCCTCTGCCTGTGTCTCTGCCTCCCTCTTCCTCGCTCTGTGTGTCTTTCATGAATGGATGAATAAAATCTTTTAAAAAATGATAAATATTGGGGTGCCTGGGCTGCTCCATCAGTGAAGCATCTGCTTTTGGCTCAGGTCTTGATACCGGGGTCGTGGGATCAAGCCCCACGTTGGACTCAGCGGGGAGTCTGCTTCTCCCTCTCCCTCTCCCCGTCCCACTGCTTATGCTCTCTCTCTCAAATAAATTAAGTCTTAAACAAAATATTAAAATTAAAATAAAAAATATGAGAGAAATTCTAGTGATTTCATTCTGAAGATTGCAACAAGCCTCCACTGAACACAGTTCCCAAAATAATGATGGGTGTTCTGCAGATCACTGTTAGATGAAAAAAGCAATTTCCTTTTTCATTTTAAATCTCTCTCTTTGTCCCTCTCTTTCTTGAACACACACACACACACACACACACACACATACACACACACCCTTTTTCTTTTTACATATAAAACAAATTGAAGCTAATAATAACTTGTTACTTCAATATCAGGTAGACAGAAACTTGAATTAGTCACCAAGTTCCCTTCTAGGTCTTGAATTCTGTGAGGACGCCCACTGGTAGGATGAACAACTGTCACTGTTGGCCTAGAACTGAGGGGTTTTCCTGGGACACTAGGACAGTCTGGGGCAAAGCAAGACAGATTGTTCCCTCTGTCTCTCTGGGCATCTATGTCCTTGATGGACGCTGTCAGGTAGCCTCTCTCACCAGAACCTCTGCCTTTGGGGTGTAGGTCCAAAGCTCCAGTTACCAGGCCTCCTGCATTTCCTTCTCAGCAGACTTTGCTCCTGGGGCCGAGTCCTCCTTGTGGGAGCCAGGGGCAGTTATCATAAACAGGATCTGGGCATTCCTGGGTTCCTGGCCAAATGTCATCAAAATCTCATATTCATTTCTAAGAAAACGCCAATCATAACCTTGACCCAGCTTCCCAGTCAATATTGTTGTTTTCCTTTTTAATTTAAAAATGCTTGTGGCAAAGTTCGCTTCATGGCCACAGGGAAGTTGAGACCTCACAGCAGTTTCTAGATTCCTCTTGGGGCCTTTGAGCGTTTTGGGGGTGGGGGAAGCATATGTAGTCAACAGGCTGTCTTCTCCATTTGTTACACCAGCCTCTTCACATTCAGAGCATGCTGGAACTCGGCCTCCTGCCAGAGCCAGCCACGACATTGGGGGGTGTCTTTAGGATCATCTCAGAATTCCCCGGGGCCTGTGTGGGAAGGGTGGAATCACAAGGTTAGAATGATTTGACAAGCATAGTGCAAGGTTTTTCTTGCGGGGTGTGTGTGGGGTACTCATATCTATCAATTATTTGTACACAAAAAATGTTTAGAGAAGAAAATTTAAAAAGAGGCTCCATATAAATCTCACTTTTTATATTATCTTGGGAGTTGGCTCAAAAAATAAAGCATATACAAGGTCAGTAAATTCAAGCAGCACAGAAATGAACAAAATGAAAGGTGAACATATCTCTCCTTTTGCTTCTAGTGTCTCTCCAGCAGCGACTACCATTAATATAGTTTTGTCTCTCCCTCCCCACCTCCTGGGTTATTTAGGCATATACCAAGAAATCAACCCATCAGTCTATCTATTATCTATGTAACTATCATCTATCTATCATCTATCTATCTATCTATCTATCTATCTATCTATCTATCATCTCTATATAGCTATCTATCCAAATTTCTATCCTTATTTACACGCTAGGAATCATTCCATGGTAGCCCAGACAATCCTTTCTTGGTATTTCAAAATGACAATGAGTACAGTGTAATGGTTAAGAGCATAAACCCTGAAGCCAAAGGCAGAGAAGGCAGGAGGGAAAAATGGAAGGAGAGGGGAAAGGTGGAGAAGAGAGAGAGAGGAGAGAGCGCAAGAGCTTGAGAGAAGAGATAAAGAAGGAGGAGGAGGGGGAGGACGATGATGATGATGGAGTCCTGGAGCATAAAATGTACGTGTACATTCTGGAGGGTTCTATTCCAGAAAAGCTTTTATCTGGGTGAGGCTTTCCACCTCATAGGAGCAGCCGTTATGCTAAGAAAGGTCTGTGTGCCAGGCCTGATATCCCCACCCTGGCCAAGGAGAGGGGTAAGGAGAGAAGATCTGGAGAGAAGAGCACATATGGCTCAGTAGATACCCTCAGGACTGTAGAAATATTATAATTCTTAATTTTACTTAAATCAGTTTAATTTCTACTATAATCACATCATGCTGGGTTGATAGGAAATCAAAACCTTTTGAAGCTACCACTCTTCCTATGGCAATGCAAAGGTCCTGTGGCTGTACAAGTGACAAGACATCTGGAATCGTATAGGTGCACACATGAACACAGATGTGTGCACACACCTTTAAGTCTGCAGGTTAACTCTCTGCACTTGTTACAGTGGCAAAGTCCTTCCTAACAGCCCCCATGCTCCTATTCCCCACCAGGGGCACTTGCAGCACAGCACTCTTCTCTAGAATAGGAGCCCCTGTGTCTGGTGGAGCCTCCCTACAGCATCTCACAGTCCTCCCCTGAGGTTTGCTTGGCTCCCTCTCCAGCGTGCAGGTCTCCTCCATTCTTAGAAACCACAAAATGTGGCCCCTTCGGGGTTTCCCTGGCTTTCTTCTCCAGGTCACTGCTTTAAGTCACATCCTCTCTTTTCCTGTGGCCCCAATGGCATTCCACATAATCAACCTCAGCTCTCCCACTGCCAGCTTTCCCTGAGGTGAAGAAGCCCAGAGTCTGATTATCAGCTGGGAAAAGGAAAAGGGAAAAAATACGTGGGGAGAAGGAGGGTGTAAATTAGTACCTCGGGGCACCTGAGTGCCTTGGGCTCAGGTCGTGATCCCAGGGTCCTGGGATTGAGTCCCACATCGGGATCCCCGCAGGGTGCCTGCTTCTCCCTCTGCCTGTGTCTCTGCCTTTCTCTCTGTGTCTCTCATGAATAAATAAATAAAATTTAAAAAAATTAGTACCTCAAGGATTATCTTGTCACATTAAGATCGAACTAGAATGGTCTTTCTGAGATACCTATCGCTATTCAGGGATGTTGTAATATATAGACTATTTTTATTTTTCAGGTATGAAAATCAGTCCATCACTCTTAGAGTTCTCTGGTTTCACCATCAAGCAGTCATGGTACCTACTATGGAGGAGCCAGTGTTCACTTCTGACAGGACTGCCAGTACAGGACAAAGCACCTTTGAGTGTCAATATGGCACAAGGGTTGGGGTATATAATGCTCAGGTTTGGTCAGAAGAGGAAGTGAAGCTTCATATGTGTTGGTTCAGGTTTAATTCTGGGCATCCTTGTAGAGAGACATACACCCCATTACTCATACAGGATGACACAAAGAAGTTCTAGACTAATTTCCACCAAACCTCCTTCTCTCTCATACCACAAAACAGTCAGGGACTTCTGGTGCAGTCCAAGCCAGAACAGAAATTCAGTTTGGCCTGAGGAAGACTTATACTTCCCTGTGGTCTGGAGTGGATTCTTCCATGGGCCATTCTGGAAGAATCTAGACCTCTTTCACACTATTCCTGGACCCTCTCTACTGAAAGCCCATTGAGGGCAGGCCTGGGTCTTGGCTAACCTTGTATTCCCCCATGCTTTTACAGCACTTGGCACACAGCGAGTATGTGAAGTCTTAGCCAAAAGAGGGAGTAGATGAGGAAAATAATGAATGGGCATATCAGAGTGAAATAGCAAAAGTGCATTAGAAACCCCAACAATTGGGAGCCTGGGTGACTCAGTTGGTCAAGTGTCTGCCTTCGGCTCAGGTCATGATCCTGGGGTCCTGGGATTGAGCCCCACATTGAGCTCCCTGCTCAGGGAGGAGTCTGCTTCCCCCTTTCCACCTGCCCCTTTCCCCCCCCACCAACTCGTGCTCTTGCTCTCTCTCAAATAAATAGATAAAATCTTAAAAAAAAAAAACCCACAACAATCAAGACTATCTTCATGAGAATGCTATTCATCCCCAGAGTCCCCCCTCAGCAGGAGCAAAACATTCAGTCCAGGGCTGGTGTTCATATTGGGCACACTGGTGCTACCCTCCCTGTGGGAGGAAGAAGCTTGTGCCTTCCCAGTGGGAAGAGTGTTGCCCTGCCCGGTGGAGTCCCAGCAGTAAATCTCTACCTCTTCCATGTCCTGACAGTCTTAACTGATTTATTTCCCCTTTTATGATCCAAGGTTCTTCATGTTGCTGATACATTATTCATTTTAGCTATATAGACAGCAGGGTCAAACAAGTGGCCCATTGGAGCTCAGATGTGACTGGTGGACTTGTAGATCTGACTTCATTCAGAGGGGTCACCTACTGTCTCACTCTGTTGGGTACATTTATAATTCTGGAAATTCTAATTTCCACCTTGCTCCCAGATCCCCCCACTGCCTGCCACGCCCCACCACCTCTGACCCCGGGGGTAGGTAAGTTATATTGCCTACTAATTGAGCACGCTACTCCTACCGCTCCGTAATGAGTCAGAGGGATTTGGCTATGTCTGCTCTTCTGGCTTACTCCTCTCATAAACATTCAGTGACAAACTTTTTCTTTGGCCTGGGGTCATAAATAGGAAAAAAAAACCTCTTAACTCTTTTTTCCAACTTAAGACTTCAGTGAAATATTTTCCACCATCCTCAGCAAGACATAATACTTCATGTCATGAATAAGTTAATGAGAAAAATATGGATGCCCTCCCCCAGTCTCTTGGGGACCCGCTGGGCATTTTGCCCCTCTGAGGGCCAGTTACTCTCTTAAGTCTTTGGGGGCTCCCTGAGAAATCCCTGGTTTGAGTCTGGTCCCAAGGTTCTGAGGATTCGCCTCTCTCACCAATCTGCTATTGCATTTACTTTGAACTTGGACACCCCTCTCTATAGAACCTCCCAGAACTCCCTGAGGAGCTGTCAAGTGGGTGAATGGCCCAGAGCAAGCATTGCCAAGTGCCAGCTACCAAATACTTCAATATGGCCCTTTTCATATTTTATTTCATCTCTGGGTCAAAAATGTGCTTACCTACAGAAGAGCGTCCAGACTCCTTAGCAAGGCAGTCAGCTGGTTCCCTACCATCTGGCCACAACCTGCCTTGGCAATCGTACTTTCCACAACCCCTTCCCAGCTCTAAGCAAACAGTACTACCACCGCTGCCTGAACTCTCCTCCCGCCTGAAATGCTCCTCCCTTCAGCCCATCTAAATCCTTTTTCTCTAGAGAAGGACAACAGGGTAATAAATTAGTGCTTTTTCACACTGATATTCTTTAAATATTTACTCAACGTTTTTAGTGTGTGTGATGGAGGGAAAAGCGGGTGTTTTTACTAATACAAATAATATAAAGAAACAGATTCACTTTCTAATTCCCTTCCAAGTCAATGTTCTAAAAGAAAAAAAAATCAACAAAACCTTTCTGTCTTTTTAAATCATTTCAGTTCTCTCCAGTTTTCCTTTATAATTTCCCAAGCCACATAACTTTTGGGGAAGCGTATTATGAGGTTTCAAACACAGCTTATGAAATCTATCACTCTTTCTTGGTAGATAATCCCCCACCAAACATCATTCAAATTCAGAAGTTTATTTGATGATAACTGGTCTTAGGTGGGTAGTCAGGCCCGTGGTGGTTGTGCTTGCCTGTTTGGGTCACACGAGAGTCCATATAAATAGATCAGCAAGGAATATAAATAGCATATCTATATTATATATGATAAATATATATGCGATATCTCTATATAATATGTAGTTATATATAGTTCTATATACACTAAATCATATATACATATATACATATTATATGTACATCGTATGTTTATATACATCGTATATACATATCGATACTTAATATGGTGTGTGTGTGTGTGTGTGTGTGTGTGTGTGTGTGTTAAATATTCAGACCCTATCTCTTGGATGGGAACAGAATCAATTTTACATTTCACTAATTTAGTGAGAGTTGACGTGAACAAACCTGAATTAAGGGGCACCATGTTTATAATTCACTCTAGGGTTCTTTTAGGCTCCTCAAAGTACCTGTTGTAAGTGAGAATCTTTTGTGAGACTTTGGCTCTGTTGCATGTACATTGTTCCAGAATCTTCCTCTGTGCATATTTCCTCTGTGAAAAATTCCTCACCACTTTTACCCTCATTATCTCTCTCACCTTTATGGGCCTACACAAGATTTCAGTATGTTCCACAACTAGGACTTTGCGACTCAAAGTGTGGCCCACAGACTAGGAACACTAGCAGTTACCTAGGAGCTTGCCAGAAATGCAGAATCTCAGGCCCCACCCCAGAATTTTTGAATGAGAGGTGATTTGTGTGTACATTCATGTTTAAGAAGCTCTGGACTTGAATTCACCCTACAGTCTGGTATTTTTTCTGGTAGCTTCCACGGTGTGACTTATGGATTCTGAAGAGCAGTCATCATGTTTTTTAATTCTTTTCTCTCCCCTCACAGCTCCTAATTTCCCCTCTCAAGGGCACTTCTGTTACAAGATTGGTCCATTTTCTAGTTGAATCCAGCCCTGGAATAAGAGAGGAAATAGTCTTTTCGTCGTTCTCACTCTAGCTCAACCTTTAGAAGTTCAAGTTTGACTGTTTTTCTAGGAAGTAAAAGAGCTATTTTTCCTTCAAGACCTATGATTTCTATGATTCTGTAATTGAGCTCCAAAGGCTGTTTTTAATTTGACCTCAAGTGCAATTCATGAAGACAACTTTGACAATACTAGTTCCCCTTTGGGCAAGAATACTCCCGCTGGAAATTCAGAAAGTGTCCTATTGAGTAAAATGCTTCTTAATTTACTGTAAAAAGTGCGTTTAGAAAAGCAAATAATCTATGACAGAGCATAGAACTGTCCACTATTATGAAATCCAATAAAGAATAAAAAGTAAACTGAGCCCTCCAAATGTTTTTTATAATAAAGTCAACAACTCTTGACTTCCTTGGTGGATCTGTTTGCAGCACGTATCAAATGTAATCATGCAAGGAGCCTGATCTGCTATCTACCTTCAGATATCTGGGCTTTCGTGCCAAGACTTAGTTTTATTTTTGTGAGGGCTTCATGGCCTCCTGGGATAATGGGATTAAAGATTAAGACCAAAAAAAGGGAAGAGATCTGTATAAATCTCTTTGGATTGTGCATAGGGAGTTGGAAGTTGTTACTGGGAGCCCATCTGCAGAGAAACAGAGCTGAAAGGTATGTGACTTTCAGATATATTTTTTAAAAGATTTATTTATTTATTTGAGAGAGAGAGAGAGCACATGACAGGGAGAGAGAGACAGAGAGACACAAAGGGAGAAAGGGGAGGAAGGGAAGAAGGAGAGAATCTCAGGCAGGCTCCATGCTAAGCACAGAGCCAGCCACCCAATCTTATAATCCATGAGATCATGACCTGAGCCGAAACAAAGAGTCAGACACCTAACCAACTGAGTCACCCGGGTGTTCCAGACTTTAGATATTTTTTGGTCATCACTCAAATACTCTCTGGACCTGTCCTCCAAAAACTTGTTTCATACTTCTGTCCTCCAAAAACTCTGACTTCGGCCATATGGCTTTGTGGTTCTTCCCAGAGAGATAAGAGTGACTTCTCAGGTCCTAAAAAGAGTTATGGTTAAGTGACCTGGGCTGGCAAAAAGCTATGATTATGGATTGGGATTGAATATCTAGAAGCGGGATTTAATATCTAGGGGCATCATCAAGGGAGGCTTTCTGATTATTGGTCTTGATTCTTCACCCCTCCCTATAACTCTGACTTTTGCCATATGGCTTTGTGATTCCTCCCCCAGAGTGTATTTCCTCACACGATGACTTTAGGTCTGGCTGTGTGACAAGCTTCACCAATGGGACATTGGCAAATGTGGCTTGAGCAGGGGTTTGCAATGTGCCTGTATGATTTGGCTTACATGTTTGTGCTTCAGACACTATGAGAAGAACATGCCTTCACTAGCCATTGGTCCCAGAAAGAAAATGAGACATCCTTGGAGCTCCCTTGAGCCAGCTGGACCAGAAGCTGAGAGTGGAGCTTAGCTGTGCAGTTGACTGCCAGCCCAGCAGAAGAGGTGAAGAAAGGAAGAACAGGTTAGCATGTGCAGTTATTTAAAAACTTATTTATTTATTTTAGCAGGTGAGGGGCTGAGGGAGAGGGAGTCTTAAGTAGACTCTGCGCTTAGTGCAGAGCCCAACCTGGGGCTCGATCCTACAACCCTGAGATCACGACCGGAGCTGAAATCAAGAGTTGGAAGGTTAACTGACTGTGCCACCCAGGTGCCCCAAGCATATGCAATTATTACACATTTTATATAAGGCACAAATATAAAATGCCAGGGATCTAAGCAGGGGAACTATGAGAAGAATAACACATAGCTCACAGCATGTCTAAGTGGTAACAGTACTAGCTATGGTTCCATATGGACCAGAAATTGACTCATGTGGCCCCAATACCCTTATTGTTGAGTGCTTCCCATGGGTCAGGTCCAGTGCTGGCAAGTTAACATTTTCCCATGTAGTCCTCACAACAACCCTTGAGTAAATGCTATTATCATGGTCGTTTTACAGATAAAGGGTCTGAAGAGCCTAGAGTTTGGGAACTTGCCTGGGGTCACAAAGAAGGCAAACAGCAGAGCAGGGATTTGAACTGGACTCTGACTCAAAGCCTCAACTCTTTAAGTACTACGTGGCTGTAGAGAAGTGGGAAGAATGCCTATGTTGGGACTTTGCTCAGGCCTGAATGTGTGTGTCTGTTGGTCCCTGCCAGCCTGACGCCCACCCATCTGTGGGCTGGGCCCGCCTACCCCCTGGAATCAATGGAAGCTTGGCTTCATGGGGGAGCTGCCTCACCAATGGTTTGAAGGACTGGATATAGCCTCTTGTTCTTAAGAGACATGGCAGGGGAGTCATTATGTGCCACGGGCGTGCATGAACTCAGCTAATGTCATCCTACCTGTTAACAAGTGCCCTTTGAGACAGGTACAACTATCACTATACCCAGTAGTGCTCTAGCTTTACCAGCTGGGCAGCCCCAATCATCTTATTCATTCCCGCCATGATCTTTGAGCCCCTGATGTGTACCCGGCCCTGCCTGGCACAGGAGAGTGTGCAAACAAAACAGATCTGCTCTCAGGGAGTTTGCAGTGTAGCGGAGTTTCTGCCAACTTCTTTCCCCAAGGCCTGGTCCCATCTTCCAGGCTCATTCATGTCTGCTTCGATAAACACCAGTAATTCTGCTGCCTGGGCACCTCGTCAACTCCCTGCCCCACGTTTGACCACACCTGAGTTTGCTATGCCCATTTCGATTTAGCGATTTGCTCTGACATATACACTCCCTGTAGAGAGGAACACCTTTGCTGGCCCCAGAGGGTTTCCTCCACGTTCCCGTTCGAGGCCTTGTGGGCTTGCGGCTTTCTGGGGCCAGAAGTGCCTGGCATGCCCTGGGTCTGGGCCCTGTGCACAGATGACAGAAGTGCAGATCGCTTTGTCGAACTTCCTTTGAAAGCAGCAATCGTGGTTGGGCCACTCTCGTAATAGGCCACTTTGCGCCTGAGTGGGAGGAGGAGCAGTTTCCCCACTTTGCGTTAACCCATCACACTAGTCATACAGATGGAAGCAAAGTGCATTTCTGCTCCAGCAAAAGAAATCACTAGCCTCCCCTAAAATGCCATCCGGAGCGCCAGAAATATATACATGGGAAGTACAGATTCTCGGAGGAATCGTTATTTATGTGTGACGCGCTCGCTAGACCAACTTCCCCTCAAGTAGCTGAATTGTGAGGCCTTTGTAATGATGTCCCTTTTGGAAATGGCATCCTGCCTCTGATTCACAAGGCTTCCCAGGACATTTACTCTCAGAGTTCTTACCCAGCAGAACTCCCGGTCACATTAACGGAAAAATGTGGCCCGAGCCACAGACTGCTGAATCTAGCTGTTTTCATGGGGAAATAATTTAATATTCAAATAAGCAGTAATTAAAGAGCGATTCTTCCTCTGCTCCCCACCCTCCTCTCCCTGACCCATGTTGCTGCTAGGGGCAGGCCCTGCGTCCTCTGACTGTGAAGCCAAGGGAGCGACCTGATTGCCAGCACAGTTAAGCCAGGCCATGGAGAAGAAAGTACAATACAGCTTGTTGGGTCATAATACCTCATAAATCAAATAGATTTTTCCCATAATCAAATGGTCGTGCCACATTCTGGCTTCCAGTTAGATTTATGAGTGTGTTCCCTACATGAGATACATACCACGATGGACTAATTGGCACAGAAAACAAAGAAACGCAGAGCACTTAGGAACGAAAATATAAGGAGCCTGTTGACCTCAGTCAGGCTGGCTTCCCTGACAAGTTAGTTATTTGGATTCCCATTTGGGGACAGCTCGGGTCACTAATAGCTTCTCAGTGTCCTAATGAAATGGAGGGAGGGGGAAGGCACCCTGGTTGCTGGAGCTATCTTTCATGTGATTTTCTTCTTGGAAAGTGCTTTTGGCTGGCTCCCTAAAAGTTAGCCTGGCTCTCAATGGATGGCCCAGGCCAATAAGGGGAACAGAGTTGCTGAGAAGAGAAATGGCCTTGAAGCCTGGGCTGAAAAGCCCTGGCGAGGAGATCCTGTGGGTCAGTCTGGGTCTTGTTACTCCACGGAGGGTCCGATTCCTGCTGCAAGCAGCATCTGAGAGAACCCCATCCCCACTCCCCCACCGCCCGCTGCCGCCCAGCCTACCTGCCTACCTGCCTACCTGCCAAGCTGAGTCCATACGAATTCTCGTCCTACTTAGAATTCCAAGGGCTGTGCGCTGCCAGAGCGATGGAAAAGGCTTTCTTCGGGAGGGGGCAAGAGTACAAAAATAATTTGGAGAAAACGGATGTTTTCCTCTCTGAGCTTGGGGAGCATAAATCAAAATGTGGTTGCCACAAAGTTGGGGAGCTTCAGACAAGAAGGAGAAGGGAAAGGCTTAGGTGCGTGGAGTGACGTATCAGCATGTTCTCAGGCTCTCGTGATCCTGGATGCCCTATCCCGTGGGTTGCACTGGATGCATTTTCTTTTTCTTCTCTCTCTCTCTCTCTTTTTTTTTTTTTTTTGGCTTTGTTCTTTTGGCTCCGATGACAAATAAATAACCAACATGGAAAGCCTGGTTTACCCCCAGCTGGGAAGCATTTAATAATGCATGGCGGCATTGTGACCAATTCTGGACTCATGACAGGCTGCCATCATTCATCTGGCTGTATGTTCTGCGAACGACGGTTGGGGAGGGAGATATTCTAATGTAACCGATCTGCTGCTCGAGATTTACTGCTCTCTGGTCACTCAGGTAACTGCCAGTGCAAACTTTTCACAGGGAGTCAGTGGCAAAGCCCCTTGGATAGTCTTCTTGGACGTGATTTGCAACACGTGATCCAATGTGACCTTAGAAAACAAAGGTGGCTCAGGGGGCAGGGCGCTGAAACCCTGGGACAAAACATACACTCCCTTCCCTCCCTTCTCTCTTTATCTTCCAAACATAGCATTTTTATTAACTTAAAAAGAGCTTAAAACAAACCTCAGACAGCCTTGAAGGAGATTAAAACCACAAAAAAGCCTGTAGCTGGAAGGGATGTACTGGTCGAGAAGGGGCCGTACCACCCACCTGGCCTTGGGGGTGAGAGCACACAGTTGCCTGTGTCTCCAACTGCTGTGTCCGCTGATAGAGACCTCTCCTGCTGCCCTCTCGGGCCCCCTGAGTCTCTCTCCAGCATGAGGGGCCCTCAGCCCACTGTCTCCGTTGCCCCAGGACTGGCTCTGGTTCAGGCTTCTCTTGGAGTGAGAGGAACGTTTCCTACAACCTCTTAAAAGATGGAAAGTTCTGCAAAGCCTGGGTGGCTGGGTGGCTGAGTGGTTGAGCATCTGCCTTTGGCTCAGGTCACGATCCGGGGTCCTGGGATCAAGTCCCTCGTGGAGCTCCCCGCGGGAGCCTGCTTCCCCTCTGCCTCTCTCTGCCTCTCTCTCTCTTTGTCTCTCATGAATAAATAAATAAAATCGTAAAAAAAAAAAAAAAAAAAGATGGGAAGTTCTGCCATTAGAGTCTCTCTTTTACGGGGGGATTTATGGACCAGAAATTGACTCATGTGGCCCCAATACCCTTATCAAAATCAATCACTTAAAACTTTCTCTTGTTGCGTGTGCATGCATAGGGAATGTACAACAGGAAAAGTCTGGGAGAGCTGATATGTTTTCCTCCATCTCTAACTTCTGCGTGGTCGCTGGCAGGACAAGGTCTAACCAGCCTGCAACTTTTACAGAGCCTACATGACCCCAACGGGGTTGAACATTTTCCAGAGACATACAATAGAGAGAACGATATGTTCGTTTGGAAGATTTACAGCTCTGTTTATGCAGTGTTTCTGTGAGAAAGGAGTGTTTTCTCTGTATCCCTGCAAATTATATACAATAACCATCAGGTCACAGAGGATGAGCAAATGTTAGCATGGTTGGGTGCATTTTGCCATCGTCCTCGTCGTTACATAATCTAGACGATGCAAAAACACTTGAATATAGGGATGTGGTAGGCAAGTCAAAGGAATTTTACAGAGTCCCTGAGGGAGTTGTGTATACCCTCTCGAACAACAGGATGAAGAGAGTCTTTTATTAGAACCAGGGTCTGCGCTCACTGGGCCCCAGAGATGTTTGGCTGCCTTGCTGATCCATATCACCCGTGTTTACTTTTACCAGACCGGAATGCTACGATAAGCCAAGATGCACCCAGAACTTTCCGTTGGCTGGTACTCTTCCCTGAACCCTCCGCCATGCATTTTAATTGAGGAAGCAGGATTTAAGGAGCATCCTTTTGCCAAACTGAAGCTGGCTTGCTTTCCTACTTGTTTATAACAGTCTCCAGAGAGTTCTCCCTTATGCCTCCCCCTAGAAAATAACCTCCCTTGAGCTACTTTGCTTTGTCCAAGGTCAGACTCTCCTGTCCTTGGTAGGCTACGCCCAGTGTCAAATGCTGCTTGTTCTCTTCAGCCTGATCCGGCTAACCTGGTAGTGCCTCAGAGGGCAGCTTCTGGAAACCACGGCCCTCTCTAGATCCACCCCTGCTCCTCGGAACAAGTGCAGGCTGGAAACTCAGACAGGGGACCACAGACTCTTGGCTTGCTTTCTTGGCTCAGCCACCACATCCCTGACTCATCCTGGGCACGTCATTTAAATGTTCTGCTTTTCAGTTCCTCCACTATCATGAAATGATAACCATCACAGTTGCTTGAGAGAGAAGGCTTTTTGATCCTGAAATGAAAGGCGCCATTGTACGTGCAAAACCGAGGGATTATTACTGAGACTTGAGACAACAGTCTTGGTCAGCACCCCTCCCCCACCAAGGAGAGAGAACATGGGTCTACCTCTATCCCTGTGGGAACTTGAACATCTTCTTCCCAATTGAAGAAATGAAACTCACTGAAGCCAATCTTCCGCCTAGATGTCCTGCTCTGGGTAGAGGATGAAGGGAAGGGCAAAGACCGTTGCAAATGACCAAGGTGATCATTTTTATCTTCATGAGTGGAAACTCCTAAGAGATCCCCAGAAGATCCATGGGTCTGAATGGAGAGTGGAAGTGTATGGACACTGCAAAACAGGACAGTTCTTCTAGACACTAAAAATAGAATTACCATATGATCCAGCAATCCCACTTATTGGCATATACTAAAAGCATATAAAAAGCAGGATCTTGAAATATTTGTACACCCATATTCATAGCAGCATTATTCACAGTGGCCAAGACATACAAGCAACCAAAGTGTCCATCGATGGAAGAGTGCATTAGCAAGATGTGGGAGATATCTGGCATGTATACACACACAAAATACACAAGGGAATATTATCAGGCCATAAAAAAGGAATGAAATCCTGACACATTCTACCTCATGGATGAACTTGAGGACATAATGCTAAGTGAAATAAGCCAGTCCCCAAAGGGCAAATACTGTAGGATTCCAAATTATATAATTATATAAAGCACCTGCTCAGACCCATAGGGACAGAAACTTGAGGCCTTTTCCGGGGGGAGGGAGGAGTGGGGTGTTCTTATTTAATGAGTCCAGAGTTTTAGTTTGGGAAGACAAAAAGAGTCCTGGAAATGGTTGGTGATGATGGTTTCACAATAATGTGAATGTGCTCAGTGTCACTGAACTGTGTACTTCAAAATGGTAAATTTCGAGTTATGTATGTTTCACTACAATTTTTGTAGTGTTTTTATTTTTACAAAAGATTTTATCTGTTTATTTTTGAGAAAGATGAGAGAGAGAGAGAGAGAGAGAGAGAGAGAGAGAACAAGCAGGGGGAGTGGCAGACAGAAGGAAAGGAAGAAGCAGACCCCCACTGAGCAGAGAGCCCGATGTGGGCTTTATCCCAGGACCTTGAGATCATGACTTGAGCGAAAGGTAGATGCTTAACCCACTGAGCCACCCAAAATTTGGCTCCACCAAATTTTGGAGCCCCAAAATGTTTTCATTTTAAAAATTCAAAAAAAAAAAAAAAAAAAGAAAAAGAAATGGAAAGTAGCAGTACTGGGGATCTTTGGGCTTCCCTGAGGCCCGGTGCACATCAAGTGTGGGCCTGGCACAGTCCAAAGCATTGTTCTTTCTCTGGCCTTAGAGCAACATACTGAATGTTAAAGGCAGCTCTGACTGGGTCTAGGGAATCTGTACATGGGCTATAGGAGGTGTTTTTGACAAGACAGGCTATCCACCTTCATCTCTAAAATTCCTGAGCATTCTTAGGCGCTGTCGTAGAGACCTCAGAGACAATCCTGTCCTAATGGGGAAAAGAAAAGGCAAGTCCTTGCTCTAAGGGTTGATTCCTTTCACTTGCTTGACAACTGTGCGATGATTTGTAGGCCCTGCTGGAAGCCTAGAAAATTTTTTCTAAAAGGGCAAATTTTTTCCCACAACTTCATGAGGTGAAGGCACCCAGACAGGTGGCTTCTTACTCAAGTGATTGGTAGAATGAGCTCCTGAGTCTACTACTAAGAGGCTGAGATGACTGTCATGGGATTATGCAAGGTCTTGAAGGTGCACACAGACAGCAGTATTTTCCCACTCTCTTTTTGGACCCCCAAAGAGTATCATCTGTAGGGTTGGCTGGAGAGTCCTCAGCATCCCTGCCCCCTGCCACCACCACAAAACACAAAAAGTAATTCTACTGACTGCCCTTAATTAAAAAGAAAATCAAACCAACATATTCCTGAATAGACTAAAGTCTATAAGGCCCCCTGGGAGAGGTGGGGGTGACGGTGGGCAGTTCTAATTACCTCTGTTACCATGTGTCTGGGCCCTGGGGCAAGATGACTCTTTAAAAGGGTGACCCAAAACAGTTCCCATGATCCCTCTAAACGCAGCAAAGACTGACTAGAACTTTCCTAAAAGCTTTATAAAATGCTAAGGAAAAACAGAAATAAACACAGATAGTGGTTCAATGTTCACAAAATAGGTTTTTTGGACTTTGGTTTGCACAGTACATTTCCAGGGCTATTAGCCATAGTTCCCTTCCTGTGTGGTGTTGGTGGAATTTGCATCCTGAAGCCCAACTTGTCTAGATCCTGCCTTACCCTTTTATATCTCTGCTTTGGTTGCAATGTGGCCATGATGAAGCCTGCCACCCAGGGCCGTGGCACTTTGTGTGAATTTGACAAAGTTGCCCTCTCTGGACAGGCACAGCTTTGCAGGTTCTTGTTTCAGAGAGCAGAGGGCAGTGTGGATTTCAGTCTCTACTTACTCCCTCGACCAGGCACCCTTGTTCAGTGAACAACCTGCTCAACTGTATTTAGTGGCCCACCACCCAGGGCTTTTCAAGGTAACTTGATTGCACATACCAAGCTTCTTCTTTTTTTAAAGATTTTATTTATTTATTCATGAGAAATGCAGAGAGAGAGGCAGAGACATAGGCAGAGGGAGAAGCAGGCTTCCTGTGAGGAGCCTGTTGAGGGACTCGATCCCAGGGCCCCGGGATCACACCCTGAGCCAAAGGCAGACGCTCAACCACTGACCACTCAGGTGCCCCACCAAGCTTCTTCTATCTACCTAGGACTGTAGCATTGAGGTCTGGCTTCCAATCTAAAGAAATGCGTCTCCTCCAGGTAACTGTCATTAAGAATGACACCCCAGGATTCCACTCCTTATATAGACTTCTATTTGACTTTCTGGCCAGCCTACCAATGTGTCTCAATTTAATGTCATGACTCTATCATTTATACAGTAACTATGTACTTGGAGTCATAAAGGGGTTATTTCAGCACTAAGATTTTTTTTTTCAAACAAGTTTAAAGGTCTCTGGATGAGAAATAGTTGAACTCATCTTGGACTTCTAAAAGGCAGGTCTCCTTCCAATAAACTGGCTCTCCGGTTAAACAGCGTTCACAGTGAGCCAGCATGGAACCCCCCCTGTTGATTGCCATCCACTTTTACAAAAGCTCAGAAATATGTTTTTTTGGAGCAAAACAGATAAGCTTTGTGTCTAGGATCAACATGCTGATATTCAGCAAAACACACATCCTGCTGGGTCCTGCTGTACTCACTCTCCACACGTTTTGAACAAATTATCTTACAAAAGCAAAGGATTGTTTCCTTGTAGAAAAGTACATGCCCCTTGGAAGGATAGTGCCCTGAGTTTTGGTGTATATGTGATGCTTCGGGTGGTCTTTCTTCACCCAGGCTTCCCTGGATCTAAAAAGACACCAAATGACCAAAGAAACCCATAACTTAAACTATCTAATCAACGGCATAGACAAGGAGATCTAAATTTACAAATAGTTTGTGCTCTACAACATTCTCCCCTAGAAGCAATGCTATTGGGGTAGTCGGGTTTCCAGGCAGTTCTGCATCACCCCAAGAAAAACTACCCTAATAACAATGTGCATGTTAGCTGGAATCGTGTTAGGATATTTTTAGCACGCAATTTTTAGTCAGAATATTACTAGCACAAATAATGTACATTTAGTTGGAAACAAAGAAGCTTTTGCAAAATGAGTTGTTAGGGAAAAAAATTTTCGAATGCGTGTTCTGTTTTTTTAATGATTTCGATTGCTAGGGTTTGGGTGACAAGCATGCTTTGGAAGCATTTGAAAAGGTAAAGGGCAACTGAGGGGTCTTCCAGGTTTGTTTCAAGGTCTCTGGAGGTTAATTATGATGATTTTTCTATTTTGCTTTATTTTGCTTTATTGCACTTTCGTGCAAAAATTGCCTTCACGTCGATGCAGAGAGAGGGAGAAAACGTAGGGGGAGGGATGGGAGAACCAATAGAGACCATGGGAAGTAGCAGAAAAAGAAAGAAGAGGAGCGAGGAGGGAGATTGTCCAATTTGAAGTGACCTAAGATGTGCATCAAGGGCAAGGAAGGAGCCGGTGGCCCAGCACCACTGGCCCGGTGCCCGTCACTGGAGCAGTCACTGAGCCAGCAGGCCAAGGGAAAGGTAAGGAACAAATGGCTGTTCATGTGCACTGGGCATTCTTGAGTTAGGCATTTATGGTTTTTTTTTTTTCACTTCCCTGATTAAATAAATCGCTTGACAGAAGATACAGAAGATACAAGAACACTCTAGGAGCTATATACTAGGATTCCCCCCAGTTTGCAGAAGAGGAAATTAAGGCACAGTAAAGATATGGAGCTGGTCCCAAAGTTACAGAGCTCCTGAGTTAAGGAAGAGACTTCCAACCAGGAAGTCTCCGTCCAAAGCCGCATTATAAAGCCCTCATGGAAATGCTAAGATGGCTAAATAATGATTTGTAATCGAAGTGATAAAATAAATTAACACATTTCAAACCGCAAGAGTGTTTTTCTGACTCTATCAACGGCTTAGCTGTATTTTCTCAGAGGAAGCAGCTTGAGGATAGCTCCTCAAGGGCCTTCTCTTAGCCCCCACTCCCCCCCCCGCCCCCGTTCCAATCGAAAAGCATTTGTTAAGCCCCCTACTCTGTGCTAGGCACTGTGCCGAATTCCAGGGATATGTAATGATCAAGGGGATCAGGCCTTGTTCTCAAGGATCCCTCAGGGCAGCAAACAGGCTCTTACAACAGAATGTTATCTGGGTACAAACCCCAGGGTTGTGGGGGGGGAGGGGGACGTCACCTAGCTTTAAGGTTGGGAGCCAGGGATGATTTGACATGAAGGAGGAATAGAGAGCTGAGGATACTAGAGAAAAACATTTTTTGAGCTTGAGGAGCTAGTGTGAGCAAAAATATCCAGAGGATTGGGACGCCTGGGTGGTTCAGTGGTTGAGTGTCTGCCTTCAACTCAGGGCGTGATCCTGGGGTCCTGGGATCGAGGTCCGCATGCGGCTCCTGCAGGGATCCTGCTTCTCCCTCTGCCTGTCTCTGCCTCTCTCTCTCTGTGTCTCCCATGAATAAATAAATAAATAAATAAATAAATAAATAAATAAATAAATGATAAGATCTTTAAGAAAATATCCAGAGGATTGAAACTGAAGCTGGCCAATTTCCTATCACTCAGCACAGTGCCCCATCCAAGTGGAGCAGGTGGGGATGGAGGAGGGAAGGGTCACACTCTGGTGTCCTGGAGCCAGCTTCACATTTCTCCCCAAATCTGCATTGAGTGAGGTGAGGTTGGTAACTTGAAATTGACCATGGTAGAGTATTTATACTATGGAAATTGGCAGCCACTACAGAGCGGGGAATTTTATTTCCTGGAGACTCATTTTTTAAATATTTACTAGCATACTGCTGCTGGACACTGGTTCCAGAGACCATCCTACTGCAAATAGGTCTGCGATTCAGCTTCAGTTCTGCTTTTCACCTGGAACCAAATGTATTTTTCTTGATCTGCACTACCCCCAGGCAGCTGTTCTTGAGCAGAAAGCGGAGTGGAGATGAGCAATAGGATGTCACCGCAATGGATTCATCACCCTGGTCCCCTTTGACTGCGAATCTCACCACATTTACACATGCTAGATCCTGTGAGTTTTCCCATATTCGCAGCTTTGAAAGTCAAACATATGTTAAAAAATAAACTGACGCTGTTTTCCTCAGACATTAATGCTCATTAGCACGCACCTAGACTCCCACTGCTTCACTTTCACACCTGTGATTTGATTTACATGAATAACTAAGTCTTTGCTTATATCTGCTTGAAGTGACCCAGAAGAAACTAACAATTGACTTTCAGAAGCAGATTTTTGCCTCACTCGTCTCAGCAACCTGCTCTGAGTATTATCAGAGGTGAATAATACATTCAAAATACACCTTGCCACCTGACCCAGTTTCCATGGCAAAGGTCATGGGCTGTGATCTTAAATAAGAAATAGACCAGAAATAAGGAAATAAGGAATAGACCAGAGGTCAACTAGGTCGAGCATATGACGCTTTGTCATTTTCAGTTATCTGACCTCCTTTTTATTCCTCTCTCTTTATTGATCTGGCACAGATTTATATGCCCAGAATGGACGGGGCAAATTCCCCTGTGCCCTGTGGGTTCTGTCTCTCTGTGTCCCTGAAAAGAAAGGCAGCAGAGATAGATCAACTCGTATTGACATGGTGAGCAGAGCAGGTTGGAACTGGGCTGTCTCCATTGAGGAGGTGGAGGATAAAATTCGAACCAACTCAGTGCATGCTGGGAGTTTATTTATTTTTCATATTCAATGCAAATTAACATCAAATTTATCCACATCCTTTTTCAGCAGGAAGAGGAGATTTTTGTCCTGGAATTCATTCCAAATGTTATGCATGAATATCTAAATCATTTTATTTCTGTAGATTTAGATGTTAATGCCTTGATACACAGGCAATGAAAAGACTTCTCAAAACTAATTGAAATGAAGCAAGGCTGTTCCCTTTGAAAAGCCCATCAAGGAATGGGAAGGTGAAACAGAAAGAGGTGGTGGGAATACCCAACTAACTTGATGGAATGAGAATCCCTCCCCCAAACTACTGATTTTGCTCCTGATTAAATGTTTTGTCTGTAGTCAAAAGTCACTATTAAAACCAATACAGAGTTGGTGTTCATTATCAATAAACAAAAAAATGATTTTTTAAAAATGAAATATTTAAAAGTTTACATAAATCTGGGGGACCTGGGTGGCTCAGTTGGTGAAGGTTCAACTCTTGGTTTCCGCTCAGTTCATGATCTTGGGATGGTGAGATCCAGCTCCGACTCAGGCTCTGTGCCCAGAGGGTAGTCTGCTTGAGATTTTCGCTCCTGCTCTCTCTGCTGCATCCCCTGCTTGTGGGAGTACATGCTCTGTCTCTAAAATAAATAAAATCTTTAAAGAAACATAATAAAATAAAAGCTTACATAAATCAGCTTCCCCAAAAATGCCAATTACTTGATTCTCACCCCCAATCTTTTTTTCCCATTTCCAATTTAGAAGACAATGCAGAAAAGATGAAAAAGTGTGGACTTGGACTCACAGCCCGCCCCATTGTCTTCTGGTCAGGAGGCATCACGCATTTTATAGATCCTCTATGCTTCAGTCTCTTTATTTGCAAAATCGAGGTAATGATATCTATTACCTGGAGTTGCTTTGGGGATTCAGGGAGATAATGTACGTATAGTACCTCTTGGTCTACAGTGATATCTCTATACATTTAAAGTTTAATTCCCTGTGTCCGGTTTGGAAGTTCTAATTTGTAGTATGGAAATAAAGAAAAAAATGCATCATTTGAGACTTTATAGAAGTGACCAGGAAATGAGGGGAATAGCGGGATTGAGACCGTCATAGCACACATTCAAGCCCATATTCTTTTGTCATGATGATCCACATGGGGAGGATATAGCCATGTTTCTAGAGAGAGATTTCTTGTAACCTCCCTATGCAAAAATATTTTGTATTTTTTCAACAACTTTTTTCCCTTTTTCCTCCTTCCTTCCTTGCAGTCCCAACATTTAACAATATCCTTTTAAATTCTCTATCCTGCAACTCTGTGTGTTACACATGAAAGTCAAAGCAAAAACCCGGCCTCCAGGAATTGAATTTGTGCTTTTTTTCCATGAACTGTCCATGGCTCGGCCTGATTAGATCATTGATCTCAGCTGAGCTTTAAAAAGTATACCTTCCTGTTCTAGATTGGCTTATGACTTACAGAAGAGATTTCAAGTGACTCTCTATGTATTTATAGAATCTTATTTCACATGAAAGAGATTTTTAAAATAAAACCATACCATCTCCAGGCACCTGGGTGGCTCAGTTGGTTAAGCATCTGCCTTCAGCTCAGGTCATGATTCCAGGGTCCTGGGATCGAGGCCCACTTGGGAGGGCCTCGCTCAGCAGGGAGTCTGCTTCTCCCTCTGCCCCTCCCCTTGTTTGTGCTCTTTTTCTCTCTGTCTGTCAAATAAATGAATAAAATCTTAAAAAAATAAATAAATAACCCATAACCATCGCTATCAGTGAAAAAAAAGTCAATACAAAGCAGTTCTCCAAAATCCATTCTACAACCCTCAGAGATCCAGTCCTATCACATCAACTTTCTCCAAATTAAATTTAAAATGGCCTAAAAGCCAGATTGGCAAGGAGCCCAGCATCCTTCATTTGTGTCAGCCATCCCCCACACCCTGCAGTTACTTACAGGCTGTCCTCTTGGACACCTGTGAGCCACTCCTGGTGTTGGTCAGCCTGCTGCTGCATGGCTGTCATCCCTATTTGCCTCTTCAAAGCCCTTTGAGGACCCTGGTCCCCTCCATCTGCCTGCTGTTGCTGGCTCTATTTCAGTGAAATATTGCTGGCCCCAGGCCATTGTGGCCCTTCAGGAGAGCACAGTCTCCCAGCCAGATGGAGTTGAGGCCTCCACCCCCATCCCCCAACAGAACTGTAAACACCGCTCCTCTCAGCAGCCCTGGGGACTTCATCTTATGGACAGGGCACATCCTCTTTACCCCTTTGAAACACAAAGTGACCTTCTACTTGGTTCCTTCCACTTTGCTATGTAACTTTGCTTTGGGCTAGAACTATACCAACTCAACACGGGGGCTCTTAGCTTTATGGAGGTAAGAAGATACTGACAGTTACGCATCTCTCTAATAAGAGATTTTTTAGCTTTTTAAAAAATGAACACAGTATGTTTGTTTGTTAGTTAAAATCTTTGTCAGTTAGAGTCCTGCGGGCAACAGATGACACACTCCAGGGATGACCGAAGGAAAAAGAACGATTTATAGAATTGTAGACAGGGTTAGGGGAACTACGAAGATTGCCGATGCACCCCAAGTACTAACAAAAGTGGGAAGGCACTACCACCCTAGAATTAAGGGGGCAGGTGGAGGGCACTGTTCCTGGGACCCAGAGAGAGCTAGGGTATAGGAGAGAGATTACTTACTGACACTGCAGTGTTGATAAAAGAAACTGTGGCTTGGCAGTGAGGTCGGGAGCGAGTGAACTACATTTCCAGCCCGCTCTCCTCCAACGCTCTGACTTACTGTCAATGCCTCCTGTTGGCCTAACCCAACTAGAAGCCAGAGGTTGGGTGAGCCCCACGGATGCGGCACTGTAGCAGTCAGCCTCCAGGCCCAGAAAAGGATAGGGAGGGGAGAAACAGACCTGGAAGAACAAACCGAAGAAATCACCAGAAGAACATCTTTTCATGCAACAGAAAATGCAAAATGGATAAGAAGATTGAATGTTAAAGAAAATAAAGGATGGGTCCTGGTCAGTAGAAAAGGTAAGGTGGAAGGGATGAATGGAGGCATGAGGAATAAGAGAGCCCCTCTCTTCCTGGCTGCTTCCCAGAGTGGAATCCTCAAAGTTGTAGCGAAATAATTCCTTTCTCATTCTATCCATGTGAAGAGACCCTTTCCCAAGTGACCTCACCTTCCAACTCACAATGGAAATGCAGACTTCAGTTACCGGCTGAGATACCTTCAGGACACATACAACCAGGCAATCAATTGCCAAATGTAAAGACTACTATCTGACACTTTCTTGTTTTGTGGCTGGTGAAAGGAAGGAGAAGAGGTTTAGTTACCTTCTACTCCATAACAAATCACTCCAAAATGTGGTGTGAAACAAGAGTGATTCCTTATTTCTCACAATTCTCTGGGGTTGACAGGGCTCAGCTGGGGCCACCTTCTGCTACATGTTATGTAGCTGAGGTCACTCATATGGCTGCACTCAGCTGGGAGCTTGGTTGAGGTGGGAATGTCCAAGCTGGCCTCTCGTGCTTTCTCCATGCTTTCCCTACATTGTGGCCTCTCAACATCCTTTCAGTCATCTAAGCTGGGCTCCATTACAGCATAGAATGATCTTCCAAGAGGCCTTCTAAAAAGATAAACCCCAGTGTATAAGTATTTATCAAGACTGCACTGGCACCATGTTTGCTAGTGTCCCATTGGCCAAAGCAGGCCACGTGACCAAACTCAAAGGCAATGTGGGAGGGGACTATCGGAGGACACAAATACCGGGAGGTATAGTCAGTCCATGAGGGGCCGCTCCTGTAAGTCCACCACAGAAAGTGAGAAAATCTGGTCTCTGAAGAGCAGGAGGGGTCGTCACCAAAGTGAAATGGTTCAGAGAAGAATCGAGAAATCAACACTTGCTGGGGCCATTCTGTCACCTTCTTTTTATGAAGGTAAACGTATGACACACTCGGAAGTTTGTTGCCATGAGCGCGGGCAGTGCTGCTTCCCTGCTTTATGAGGGTTTGTCGAACATGGAGTAATAATGCAATTCTTTATCCAGGAGAGTCCTTATTGGAGCTCTCAGCCTCGCAGGCTTGCTTTTGCTCCTGCAGGTGTGAGGAGAGGGAAAGACGCATCTGGGGGCAGGAAGAGGAGTGACCGGAGGTGACAGGAGGATGGAGCTGGAGGTCATACTGCTCAGACTGAGGAGTCAGCACTGAACCTGAGCCCAGCTTCTTACCTCTCACCTTGCACCTAGGAAAATGGAGCTGAATGGAAATCACAGGAAGTATGCTATTGATAAATAGTTTGTAATCCTGAGGATTTTGAGTTTGGAGAGGACCCACCAAGAATAGTTCCCCTTCAATTGTGATGTAATGTTACTCTGATCCTTTCTCTTCCTGACCAGGTTAAGGCCAGTGGCTATGCGGGTTCTCAGATTTTGCTCAGCCCTGAAGGGGGTCCCAGGGTGTGTGTGTGGCACATCAGCCTTAGAGTGACTCACTGACTACGAACCTGAAGGGTGTCTCAGGTGCACATGCACTGCTGTAAAAGCGTCCTGCCTATTCATGGGGTGGGAGTGCACTCTGGAGCCCTCCCTACCCCCCAACTCTGGGTCTCTCCCTAGTGTCCCTTTCATTTCAAGGTGTCCCAGCATGGCCTTGTGCTTTCTATTTGCCCTGGAGTATCAGATGCAGAGTGAAATGTGTAAACACATAAACCATAGTTATGAAGGATGCAGATTGAAAATCTTCAGATGAGTATCAAATTTTAAACATCCGAATGAAAGTTAAATCAAAATAATCCCCTTTAGGCGCTGCCTTCTGGACCAATTTATGAGCCACATATGGAAATCAGTCTTTTTATTTCATATTTACAAAAGCCAAGACTAAAAACATTACTGACCTGGATCACTGACCTTATTTATCTGAATAGTTCTTAACTCCTTCTATTATTCAAATCTACCCACAAAGGAAAAAAGATTTGCCACAACTTTGGACTGGGGTAAAGTTAGGGACTGCAAAGAATGTCCCACTGGCACTAGAGGCAACCCTGAATAAAATTTTTTAAAGTTGACTTGAGAAATGTTCTGAGTAAGGGTGTCATTATTGGAATATTTAGAGCCTTGTAACTTGTCTAGTTCGATAGGGACAACATTCATTTATGTTTCAAGTTCTAGTATGTTTGTCTAAATATTTTGTCTTTACCTTAAGCCATATTTTATTAAGTGGCTAAAAGATCTGTGTCAGGCAGCCTCTAAAAGTCCCACCATGCTCCTTGCCTGCTAGTATTCACATCCTGAGTAGGGCACTACACCTAGTGACTTGCTCCTAATAAATACACTACAGTGAAGGGGATGGGAAGTCACTTCTGAGATTAAGTTACAAAAAGATGGACTTCCTTCTTCCTTGTGCTTTCTTACATGTTCTTTCTCTTTCTCTTGGAACCCTCACTCTGCGGGGAGTAAGCTGCCATGTTGAAAGCTTATTTACATCTGGAGATGCCCATTTGGCAAGGAACTGAAGGAGGCTTCTACTTAACAGCCTATCAGGCTCCTAGTCCAGTAACCTCAGAGGACCTGAATTCTGGCAACAATCATGTGAGTGAGCTTGGAAGCAGACCTTCCCCAGTCAAGCATTCAGATGAAAGCACAGCCCTGCCAACACCTTGACTGCAGCCTTGTGAGAGGTCCTGAGACAGAGGGTCCTGCTAAACCATGCCCAGATTCTTGATCCACAGAAACTACGAGATAATACTAGTTGTTGGTTATCATAAATAATAAATATGGATTATAATAAATGCAAATGTTACTTTAAGACAGTTTAGGGGTAGTTTGTTACACAGTAGTAAATAATACAGGATCACTAGTACAGTATGATCAAGGAAAGAAACATTTCTTTCTGCTGTTCTCTGCCTGTAAAGAACATTATTCCAATACATTTATATAAAATTTAAAATAATGAGATTTTTACACAAAGATTCTAACATGTGAATGAAGAAATATTTTAAAGGAACTAACTAATCGGGGGATAGTTCTCCCAGGAAGTTCCAGTAAACTGAGTTATGAAGGCCAGTTATAAAGATGTCCATTGTTGGTGATGTAGAATGCTAAAATTTGTCTTTGAGGCAAAGACCAATTTTGATTCCATGTCTCCCCTTTAACATTTCCACTTTTTTTGAAAGGGAAAGTTATGTTTCACTAATTTCGTCTTATAACATTAAAAAAATCAATTTTCATAAACCAAATATACTGGAATGCCTTCCAGAGAGGATATTAATTATAATAATCACATAAACAGAATCATATCTTCTCTGAACAAGTCTTTATTTCATACTTGAGTTCATTTCCAGAACCTTTGGAAACAGCCCTTTCATTTTAAGGAGTAGCTCGAAGCCTGTGTCACTATTGTGAGATGACCCTGTTGCCCCACAGCCAGGAGCTTCTTTGTAGGAGCCTTTCTCCCCTTCTCTGTCCAGCAAGTTCACTCAACTGAAACTGTCTGCTCTGACAGCGAGGCAGCTGAATGAAGTCATGGTTGTGATTCAGCCTGGATACAGCCCATGATGGTTTCTCACAGGTTTGCTCAATGACAGAAGGGAGGTCTTGCCATCTGAAGGGAATTGTATTTTTTGGGTCAAGTTTTGAAAGATAGGTACAAACTGAGCTTCTCTCCCACCCTTTATTTCACTAATGGCTCATTAAATAAACTGAGTTTTAATGACAGAGTGATTTCCCCTCAGGTCTTAGAGTTTGTCAGAGACATCCAATTTATAAACTCAAACCAAGGAAGTTTACATTATGGGTATGTGTCTTGGCAGATTACATGCAGAAAAAAATTAGACATGAGGCCTCTTGTACAGTCTGCAGCTAGAGTTCAGATTGTGCCAACATTTCCATTACAAAACCCATAATTTTAAGTGTCACAAATGGGAACCAAAAAGACAATATCCCATAGAGGTCTGGCCATTCCTGAGAAAGGTAGCTTGGTGATTTTTCTGATTCAGACTTGGATGTGCATCTTCTCACAAGTAAGAATAAAGATCAGATTTCAAGAGGGGTCGGTCAACTTTGAGTTAGAGATGAAACTCCTGATTTCTCTTGATGTAAGTCTGGTGATTTGCATTTCTGGCAATCAGCAACACTGCCAGGCCTTCTGGGCCAGCCACTGTGGGAAACTTCCAGTTTTATGTTGAATTTCTTACATGAGAACTTTTGAGAAGAGCTAAGAAATCTGTTTTACTGGAGAACTGAAAGACCGATGTGGAATTATTTGGGGCTGCATCAGTGTGAATAAAATGTCTCTGGGCCCTGAAGACAGTCCTCTGCTGTCCTGAATTTAGATAAAAATGATGATCATGGCCAATGGGATAGTAGATTGGATATGGGCTCCTAATTCTTAATTCTCATCTTATAAGAAGATTACACATTCACACTTTTTGCCATGTGGATTTGTAGTGCTTCTTAGGAAAGAAAGATTTTCCATGATCCATTGACTTTGATCTTAGCCATGTGACTTCCTTTGGGCAATGGAATATAGGTAGAAGTGAAAGGGTGTCAGTTCCCAGCTGATATCTTAAGAGGTATTGTGTATTTCCACGTGTGTGTGTGTGTGTGTGTGTGTGTGTGTGTGTATGTATGTGCGTGTATGCTTCTACCATCAGGCAGGAGAAGAACATGCCCCAGGTAGCTGCCGGGTCCATCATGAAAAGAAGCTTGGAGCAAACCTGAAGCCAAGTTGAAGCTTGGAGCTGATACCAGCTGAACTATAGCTAATCTTCAGATCCCTGAGTTAGAAATACTTACTGTTATAAGTTGTCAAGTTTTGGAGTCATTTATAACAGAATTATTTTAGCAGAATCCCAGTTAATCCACCGGGGACACTCCATCTTTCATGTTCAAATAGTAGGATTTTAATTCTACCTGAAGTGGCCATTAGTGGCTTCTATCCCCTCATGAGAACACCAAATCCATGTCAGTGAGATGACAAACTTCTAAGGTATAGGTGGTAGAGTCAGGGCCTGGCCTCAAATCTCTACATTCCCATGTCATAATAAAATGCATCCTTAATTTTATTTAGAAAACACTTTCCAATCAAGAAATCATGTGTCATATCCACATAAACATTGGCTATAAGGTATAGTAAAAGCTACCGAGATGATCTATAAACAGACCACACCAGGGGACATCAAAATGATTGTGTACTTGTTTTAGAAATTCCTCCTTGGACATCTTCTGATCAGCCCAGATATAATATAGATACTTTTAAACATGAAGCAGGTGTCTGGTTCCTGCATGCCAGTGCTGGAGGGGTGAGATAGGAAGAACATTCTATCAGATTGAATGTTGATCTGTCCTATCCCATAGTCACCACTTATACAACCTCAGTTACAAAAATGACTGTTAACTCTCCATTTCTGTTTCAGAGCAGTCCTGGAAAGTAAGAAAGACTGTCTTACTGTTTCTCTGAAGACCTACGGTAGGCAGAGTCAGGTGGAATAAGCATGATCCTACCTGGAAGTAGTAAGTTGACTCAGATAGTCTTTTGCAATTCTTTGTTTGGGAGTTATTTAGGAAATATTTGGTCCTGTCAGCTAATTTGATATTTCTTCACTTTCCTAAATACACAGGCAAATTGTCTAAGAGTGCTTAAGTGCCCTCTCTCTGCCATAAACAGATCCTATAACTTTTTATTGCTTGATTTTTTTCCCCTATAGAGTTTAAAAGATTTAAGGAGGCACATGCGTGTGCTTCTGTGACCAGCATTCAGGCAGCCTGAAATGGATCTCTGGTCCTGAACCTGTGGGGATGGACAGCGCCCCCTGTGAGGACTTCCAGCGGGGGTGGGGGGTGGTAGAGGGGTGAGGAAACTCACAGCAATTCCCTGTACCACTGAAGCCAGATCTCAGGGAACTCCTTAGCCTTGCTGTTCATGGCTAGGGAGGAGGGAGATTTGACTCCCATAGAGACCCAATCTCCTCCCAGCACAGGCCCACAAGTGGTCTAATTATGTAGAACTTTCCTTCACTGTATCATGACTGCAGTGTGGGGAACCCCTAACCCTGGGAGAATGGGTCTGTTGGGCTTGGGTTTAGGCTTCCCCTTTGAACACAGGCCCGGAGGTCTGGGAAGCATGAAGGCAGGAAGTGTATGGGCAGAGAAGTATACAAAGAGAAAAAAAAAAAAAAGAAGAGATTTAAGGAAAATAGTTCCGAAAGACTTTTTAATTATAAAGCTGGCCTAAGCTGACCTTCAGAGGGAACTCAGTCAACGAAGAGTCTTAGAAGCTCAGGACATAGTTCCCTGGAAGGAGACATTAACGTAGGGGACTGAGTTCCTTTTTTTCTGGGCTCCATGTCCCACAGCTCCTGTCTACCTGCCTATGACTGGAGCAGTAGATAAGTGCACCATGATAGTGGTCAATTATAAATTATAAAAAATTGACCAGCCTTCCCTGCTGCATCCCCCCAGGATCCCTCAACCCATACCTCAGCTCCCACATTCCACACAGATCTTGTAAGTGGTTGGTGCCATTATATGTACTGCCTCATCCGTGTCTTTCAGGGATCCTGGAAAAATCCAGACATTCGAGTCTATGGAGTTTTAATAGGAAAGAGTCGACACACTCAAAAACAGGATAATTCAAGGAAGATTTATTTACAAAGTTGGTACAGGGGAACTGCAAAGGATAGCACAGTAATCTGTAACTAGCAGCTGCTGAGTTGTTACAGCTTCCAGGCCTGAAGGATTGAGGGAAGGGGATGGTTGCTGGAACTTGAAAAGGGTGAGTCTTGGAGTCATCAGAGAGTTGGCCATCTGGAAAAAGTGGTTGGGGGGATGCAGCCAGCCACAGGCAACACTTCAAGGAGGGAGCCAGGGGCATAAATACCCTGACCTCACCGTCCTTCCTTTCTGATCTTCTGTAGGTGTTCTCTACTGGCCAAACCCAAGTGGGAGCCATAGGGCATGGGAATCCTGTGATGGAGTCCAGACCCACAGGGTCCTAACAGAGAACAGGGAAGAGAAGGGTAAAAAAGTGGAACCAATGGGACATAGGGATGATTTATGACGGGTGGATCCTTTCATGCATCCTGACCATCTGCGGATCCTTGGAGACATGTGAGTACATCAAACGCCTCTCAACCCATTACTTAAGAATAACTCATACTTAGTAGTACTACTTTTTTATTCTTTAATTATTGATGCTACTTTAAGTCGTGTAGCCAATCCTATAGCTCTTCTGAATATATTTGTTTACAAATTCCCCTACCTTCCACCAGATAGTTTACTTTGGAGAGTGGGTGAAGATTATGTGGCTTAGGTGTGAACCATGACCATCCTGGCTGGGACCATAATGCAGTCCTCCAAGTGACAGGCATCTCAGGGAACCATGCCATTCTTGGGAATAAACGAAAGTTTTCTCTGAAAGTGCTAGGGATATGTGCTTTGTGTTGCTGAACCTGGTAATAACCATGCCAAAGTTGTGGAAGACTTAAATTTTGGATTTTGCTTTTGTACATAGAGGTCAATATTCCGTCTAGAAAACAGCACAAAACACATGGAGATATCTCATCTGCCTCTTTCAATGAAGGTTTAACAAATGTGGAGGGAAGAGCCCCAAAGTGGCCTTGAAGAAAAAATCAGGGAAATAAGAGTTCGCACTCTTTTCTGGGCCAAAATTGAGTCAGGCAGACACCCAACTCTGTTCCCTTTACCCCCTGAACTACAATAATATGATGATACCTCTGAATGAACCCTAGACATATATGGCAGGTAATGGGCAAACATTGCTGTGTTCACCGTCCACTGTGATAAATATGCTACCACAGGGAGATTGTTCCTTATCTTCCTGCTGCAGAGGTTCAGGATTGCTAGACATTGACATCAGCGGACAGAATCAAATATTATATTTGAAATTGAAGCTGGGATGGGATTAAACTGGAGGAAGAATCATACTCTGTACATACGGATTGTCCCGAGGCCTGGAGGCACTCTCCGTAGGTGTGATATCCATAAAAGATGGCAGGCAATGGGGCATCTGGGTGGCACAGTTGATTAAGCCTCCAACTCTTGGTTTTGGCTCAAGTCATGATATCAGGGTCCTGGGATCCAGCCCCTTGTTGGTCTCCATGCTCAGGGTGGAGTCTGCTTGAGATTCTCTCTCTCCCTCTCCCTCTGCCCCTTCCACTCAAGCAGTCTCTCTCTCTCTCATTCTCTCTCTCTCTCTAATAAATAAATAAATAAATAAATAAATAAATAAATAAATAAAATCTTAAAAAAAAGATGTCAGGAATCATCCATATTGTGAGATATTCAGACTGAGAATTTTGATGACAGGTAGGAAATGCATTCTTTGTCATTTGTTCTTAAAGTTTGTCTTGAGTACATCTGTCCCCAACATTGTGCTATCGAGTGATGGGAGATGCCAAAGGAGCAGACTCCACACTTGCCCAAGGAGACAAACGAGAAGTCGGTGGTCAGGAAACATATTTACAGAATGGATTGAGGGCAGGAATGCATCTGGGAGACGGAGTCATTCCTGCCTCGAAAATAGAAAGTCAGCATGAGTCAGCTAAGCCAAGACAAGGTATTGGGATCACTGGATATTGATGAGCCCCAGGTACATGGATAGGAAGTGGTGGCAAGAGAATGTGTGCCTGCATGTGTGTGCACGTACGCACAAGCATCTTTGTATGTGTTGTCTGAAACGTAGGAATGAAAGGACAGTCTTGAGAGCTGTCCTCTTTCTCATTCTTCTTCATTATGACCTTGTATTTTTTTCAAAGGGGCTGTGCTAGCCCCACACTCATAGAAAAGAAATTGAGTATAACGGGAAGATTAAGAGCTTTTTTTTTTTTTTCTTTTAAAAAAAGGTTCCGGATGGCCATATTCTTTCCTTCATTCAAGCCAAGGGAACATTTCTCAACACTTACCCCATGCCAACCACAAGTCCTAAATCTGATTTTCCTCTGAATCCAATTTTTAAAGAGGAGCATATCCAAATGTTACTCAGAGAGTACCACCACGATGCCTGCCTCATTAGTGGACCTTGAAGCAAGTCGGAAAGCAGGTGTGTTGTTTTTTTTTTTAATTTGAAAAAATGCAAATAATAATACTGTATGATTTGGGAGCTAGATGTGGGTGGCTAATATATGTTTTAATCTCTCTTTTTTAAAAGATTTTGTTTGTTTATTCATGAGAGATACAGAGAGAGGCAGAGACATAGGCAGGGGGAGAAGCAGGCTCCTAGGACCCTGGGATCATGCCCTGAGCCGAAGGCAGATGCTCAAACACTGAGCCACCCAAGTACCCCAGATATAATCTTTTAAATAATAATGAACATTTAAGGAAAAAACCCACTGTCTTTCCTATATGACTTCGATGAATTCAGCTCTTTCCTTTAGCCTGAGTGAGTCAACTCAAGAATCTGACACTTTGGGATATGAAATGATCTTTGGCAAATAAACTATTCAGGGCAGTATAACTGGACCCAAAACATCTTTACTGGCAACTAGGGAGGAAAAGTCCTCGGTTTTATAGAGGACTGTGACACACAGAATGGAAGGGGTGACAAAATGGTGGGTACGTAGGCGATTCGTGTCGCTATGGTCTGCTCTCAGTTATGAACGGAGATTTTTAGACGAAAGGGGAAAAAATGAAGACCAAGCTACTCTACTGAGCAACACCTTGTGTATTACAAAATATTTTCCCTAGACATTTGATGACTCTTACTGATGTAGGCTTTCTCAAATTATTGGGACAGAGTTTCTAAAGTTAAGACAACAAGTGAGTGCCTTGGGCTGATCCAGAACTGGCGTGAGGACAAGGTTAGAAGTAGGTATGCGTTTATAAACATATAATCAGATAGGAAGCAGATAATGTGTTTCTTTTATTCAGAAGAGCACATTCCTAGGAGAAATTAGGGCACCACAGCCCATAGGTACCTCAGAGAAATGGCTGGAACCAGCAAGACTGAGCAGGGCAGAAATGGTTTGGGTGACAAGTCGGTGCCCAGCAATGTAACAGCCTGAAGCTAGAGCTACACACTGTAATCATCCCAACCTCTGCCTTGGCTGCTCCCTCACCCTTGTGCAGGCAATATGCTGGCTGAGGGCTACATAAGTGAGATTTCAAACATGGATGTTCTTTCGAACTTTGGATTTGAAAAGATAGGTCCTGGGGCGCCTGGGCGGTTCAGTTGGTTAGGCGTCTGCCTTCCCCTCAGGTCAAGATCCCAGAATCCTGGGATCGAGCCCCTGGTCGGGCTCCCTGCTCAATGGGGAGTCTGCTTCTCCACCCACTTGTGCTAGCTCTTTCTCAAATAAATAAAATCTTAAAAAAAAAAGAAGTCCTGCCCTCCGTTAGTCTAGAAAAATGAGTCCCCAATAATTACTTGATAGGAATCAGCCAAAGCAACCAGGAGAAGATAGGGAGGGGAGGATGAACGCATTTGTACTAAAAATCATGAAATCATGTGATAATATTCAGATAGTTTATAGCTATTCCAGCATTTCCATTCCTCTCATATATTGTTTTGAAATGGAGTCCAGGAGTTTCGCAGTCTGATTATTCTGTGGGCCACTTTGAGGCTTTTCTCTCACAGATCTGAAGCTCTTGGCAGAGGATCTTTTGGACACCTGCTTCTGAGGCTCATCAAGACAGGCGCTTCAAGTCCTAATCATGGGCAGGTTCTATAGCAGTATCCCTCAGACTCCAATGTCTCACAACTCTGCTTTATTATTACGGACCTTCTGAAAAGTAAAGGAAGCACAGGGGTTATCAGAAGATGGCCTTGTGCCACATCTCCTGAAGCTCGGCCATGGGCTGCAGAGAACCAGCCTCCACCCACTCGTTCCTTTGGGAATTTTGGAATTATTTGTAACTAAGTAATATGCTTTTCTTGGATAAAGAACCACTAATTGCTTATTTTCCTTGGTGCTTTGCGAATCTGACTAATGTTGACTCAGGTAGATATTATAAAGTTATTTATGCTGCGGGTAATAATTACTTGCAAATACGCTTATAGTTAGACTGAAGCTTTAACAAGTTTATACAATTCAATTATCTAGCCCCAGGTAATGATTTATCCCTCTCCTTTAAAAAAAAGTTGTTAATTGTTCTTTGTTTACTGTTGATGAAGACGGTTTCCTGAATTTTGCCTCTCCAATTCAATATACAGGGTCACTGATGTGAAAGAGAGAGACAAAGGTCATTTATATTTCTTTTTGAAATACAAATCTGTGATGGCTTGACTTTCTCCTGTGCAATAATCTATCTCTAGAACATAATGAATGGCACCAGGTTTTGACAGTGAGGTATTAAGGATAACATTCATTAACTCACCAAGCTCAATAACCACTTGCCACTTGCTTTAGATACTTTCAGTGAAATTTAAAAATCCAGTAATTCTTAAGAAATCTATAATGGAAAATAGCCCACACATTGGGGGGGGAATTGAGCAGTAATTAATGGCCGGTACATCCTTGCTATTATTGAATATGCCACACATTGCTTTTCGAAAAGATACATACTTTAGTACTAAGTAATTGACTTTTCTCTGTGTAAGAGCAAATTATTTTTTCCCCACCCAAGATTTTGGCTTCTATCTCAAAATATTTTAGAACTGAGCTTTACTACCAGTCACAGTTTCCACAGGAAACTACCTCTCTGGTAAAAATAACTTACAACCCACATTTTTCATGCAGCATTACCCATCAATATTGATTTTCATTTAGCTTCTCTTTCCCCCACCCCCAACAGAGAATTAGAAATAGTCTGTCCTAGGGAAAATTACTTGGGGATGTGTGTGAATAATCAAACCGGTGGTATTTTTAAGTTTCGTGAAACCTAAATTCACATGCAGTAGACAGAAACCTTAACATATTTAGGATTAATGTTGTGCCAGATTCCCTCAGTGTAAAACAAAAAGAAAACTGGAACTGGAAAAAAGAAGTATGTGTGGGTGTGGGTGTATGTGGGGGGGTGGTTTATAGGGAAACAAATTTGGTGGGAAGGAAAGAGCCCCCACAGCTGTTGGCTGTCTTGTTGGCCACAGCAAACTGTTTATTTCTCAAAGATGGCCAGAACGGTATCTTCCGGCTCACGGGCTCTTGGACAATGCAGCTTTGACACTCCTCCCATCATGACTGGGGACTGTGTCTCCCTTGCATGAAGCTGGATGTGCTGTCGGAACTATTTCAGCCAATGCAGTATTGCAGAAGGGGCATTATAAGGCTCTTGAAGCTAGGTCATGATAGGAAACTCAGCTGCCAGCTTGCTCACTGCAGCATTAAGACACATGATATTTTTTTTAAAGATTTTATTTATTTATTTGAGAGAAAGAGAATGAGGGGGAGAGAGAGAGTGCCTGTGCGCGTGCACATGAGAGGGGGTAGGGGCACAGGGAGAAGCAGGCTCCCTGCTGGATCCTGGGACTCTGGGATCATGACCGGAATCGAAGGCAGACACTTAACCTACTGAGCCACCAGGGCACCCTAAGACACACAATCTTGACCCTCCGTAGGAGCTGACTGACTACTCTGAAGTCTCCATACTTTAAGGAAGCCCAGATTAGCCCACGTGGAGGGACCATGTGGAGAGGCCCTGAGACTTCTGTAAAGAGAGAGAGAGAAAGAGATGCTCAGTCAGGTCCTGGCTGCTCCAGCCCCTCATTGTTCCAGCTCAAGTCATTGTCTGACAGTAACCGTGCCAGACATTTCACACAGGAACTGCTTAGAAGAGCCGTTCCCCAATTCCCGACATGCAGAAACTAGGAAAGATAATAAAATGATCGTTGTTTGAAGCCAGAGTTTGGGGGTGGGATGGGTGTGTGTGATTTGTTTTGCTGTAGTACTGACCAGAACAATGGTGCCCTGGCTCAGGATGAGGCATCTGAGGGGGTGGTGTGGAGGGGTGGGAGGGAGTTCCAAACCCCTGTCTTCCCTGTTTTCACCATATTTCCTCAGGGCTCTTCTACCTCCACATCTGGTTACCAGGGAGTCTGCTCCTTTATTCCTCCACCCCCTCTTCCTTCAATGACAGAGGCCCTGCCTTACCCTGGCTCTGTAATCCTCCACGAGGCCTCCAGTGGTGCCCGGGCTAAGAGCACCATTTGAAGAAACAGGCCTTATCAAGCAGCCGGAGCAACCCCACACAACCTGCTTGAGAAAGGAGCAGCCCCTGCTCTCAAGGGGCTCATGAGTCCTTGTAAGAGAAGTCGAGGCAGAAATCAATAGTTGCCTTGAAGTGCTAGTTGGATGTATGTACCGAGGACTGTGGGAGCACAGATGGCTGACTACATTCTGTCCCAGCCTACGCAGGTGGCCACCATCCTCCCTCCATCTCCTCCTCCTCAGACCACTAATTAAATTGCTTGTTCCCAAACATGGAGAGGTTCTTTCACTTCTCCAGTCAATTAAAAAAAATCTGAAATAGAGTTTGTATCGAGTTCCCAGACCACCTGGGGAGCAAAGGGTGATCACGATATATTTCAGTGCAACAAACACTCAGGCATTCCTCAGCGGAAATCAGGTCACTTCTGAAATCTTTTTTTATCTCCTCCCTCCCTGCAGGCAGGCCTATTTCCTTGCTCAGGCAATAAGAGATGGCTGTTGAACTGGATTACATTTAGACGTATCTAGTATATTTATAGAATGATAGAGTCCCTTGCCCATAACAGACAAGTGTAAGATGATGAGAATAAGGCTAGAGCCCTCCCAACTTGGCTTATGCGAGAGAGAAAGGCAGTAGAGGTGATGGAGATGCTAGACAGAGATTGACGACGGTAAGGAGAACGGGAGAAACTGTGTTTTGAGAATTAAAATAGAAATATATTCCAAATTTTTCGAAGTCCAAATCAGACCTTTTCAAACTACACTTTGTTTGCACTGGGTAAAGTGCAACTTCCTGTTTTGAAGGAAAAGTTTTAGAAGGTTCATAAAGGCCTCTTGGGGACTCACTCAATCTCCTACCAACACAACACTTGAACAATTTCAAATGTAAATGAAGGAAAATATGGATTGGGTTTCATGCGAAGCCCAACTTAAATAAGAGAAAGAAAAAAACAGATATGAAAATTATTGCCACCATTGGAGAACTCCAGATCCGGCTGTTTTCATTACCCTCTACCAGCAGGAGGCCACGCAGGACCCAGCAACCGAGGCTTCATTCCCGATCAGGACAAGGGCTATCAGTTTGGCCTCTTAGCCTCACTGTAAACAAACACTCAGTTGTGGCTCATCTCCCTTACCCGTTGGGGAGACAGACAGACTCTCCAAATAAGCACAAGATTTCGGAAAAGAATACAGGTTTGCCCCGCTATCCAAAAATAGAGCAGTCCTATGAAAACTTTTGCAAGCAGAAATGGTGCAAAGCAAAGGAGCAATTGCCATTCATTTATATGGAAAACTGTTGAGCATTTCCAGACCCTAAAAGTCACCTCTTTTAGGCCGTTCGGATACTGTGCTAAGATGCACAAAATAAATTGAGATAAAGTACAAATGCTCATAGACAAAGTACAAAGCTCTGGTGGCTGGATGTTGAGATGCTGTGTGTAGCAACTGGTGAAGGAGCTTGAAGGAGCTGCTGCTTCTATAACAGCTTATTGCAGGACAAATGCTGCATGCTACTTTTGCTTTTCGTCTTTTTTCCTAAAAGCAAAAATTCTCTTTGGATTTCTTTTCGTTAGTGGAAACAAGTGCTAATGTAGGTGTTTAGTAAAAGCCATATGACCTACTGCGAACTTTCGAAAAAAGCGAGGATGCCAGCCAATGGGTTAGATACAATTGGTTTACAATGAATGTGCCAAAGTGCCTTAAAATAATTACTTTGCTTACACAAGATGAAAATGCGTCCACCTATTCTTGTTTACCCGGTAAATGTGTTTTCTTTAACACATTCTTTCTTCGGGGAAAGTGCAGAGGTAAACGTCAGCCTGAGCGAGATTAAATCATCATGAATTAATGGACTCCAAATCAATAAAAGCTTACTGCATTTGATACAGGAATTCTATACCTTTGAATTTAATTATCTGATGTGGGAGCACTTTGCCAGTGCTGAATTCTACTAATTAAATAATTTTTTTCATCGATTCTTATTTACACTCTCTCAGATGTTCCAAGGGTCAGTTAGTCACAAGATCAGCTTTGAACTAAGAAAGGGCAATGTTGGAATTCCTCCTCTAATAAAAACATACTTCTGTGCACATGGAGAGATCACACCAATTCTCTTTCTCATTAAATACTTTCTGTACAGAATAACAGGAAATTATAAGGAGGAAAAGCTTCCTAATTTATTATCTCCTGGCATAGAAACCTTAGATCTGTACATCTCCAATCAATGTTGTGCTCTGGAAAAGAGATCTCACATTCATCTTTATATCCAGTTCAATAGTTTTTTTTTTTTAGTTCCATAGTTTTATATTCAAATTTTTTCATGTGCTTAGTCCATAAACACAAATCTGTAGAACAAATGGCTGCCACTCTCTTGGTGAAAAAAAAATCTATTTAATAAAGATGCTTTAAGAAGATCTCTGCCATGGGAGCTCATGTAAAATGGAAAACATGGAGAGGCAGCAGGAAGTAGTGAAAGGAACATGAGAGCATCGAGTCAAAAAGCCTAGGTTTAGGTTTGAATTGTACCTCTGCAACTGACCTTCTTATTGACCTTCTCTGACTTTGGACTTCTTTATCTCTAAAAGCATAAATAAGAAAAATAGCTCCATAAAGGGGTTCTTGTGAAGTCTCAGGAAAAAAAATCTAAGCTAAAACTCCAGCAAATTGTGAAAACGCTATTACAAACAGTAATTATTTATAGCATTAAGTTTTGTTACATGTGTTGGACTGCATCAATGAGGATGATGTTTCTACCACTTTATTCATTCATTCATTCATTCATTCATTCATTCATTTATTTATTTTAGAGAGAGGGAGAGAGAGAGCGTGAGTGGGAGGGGAAGAAAGAGAGGGAGAAAGAATCTCAAGCAGACTCCACACTGAGTATGGAGCCGGATGGGGGCTCAATCTCACAACCCTGAGATCATGATCTGAGCTGAAGCTAAGAGTTGGATGCTTAACCAATTGTGCCACCCAGGCACCCGAGTGCTTCTGCTATTTTTGATTGATGTTTTTTAACTATCCCTAGCTATCCGCAGATAGGTACTCTTGGCTTGGTTTTCAATAGCTCATATTTGATCACAAAACAAAATAAATCTCATGCGAAAAGAAACCTTTTCCTCAAACCTCTTCAATGCCATGCTTTACGGCATGTGTCATCCCAGGGTACATCCAAATGGACCTCTGAGCCGACAACAATTATGTCTGTGGGCACAATTTACACTAAAAGGAAAACCAATGTCATTTATTGACTGGGACATCGATCCATATGTATTAGTTTGGCAGAAATGTCATAACAAAGTAGTACAGACTGAGTGATTTGAACAACAGAAATTTATGGTCTCATGGTTCTAGAGGCTGGAAGTCCGAGATCAAGATGTTGGCAGGGTTAGTTTCCTCTGAAGCCTCTCTTCTTGGTTTGCAGATGGCCATCTTCTCTTTGTTTCCTCACCTTGTCTTCCTTAACCTTAACTTAACCTCTTTAAAGACCCTGTTACCAAATGCTGTCACATTCTGAGGTATGGGAGGTTAAAACTTCATTCAACATATGAATTTCAGGGTGAGGGGGACACAATTCAACTATATGTAAATCTATAACTTGTAGTTCATCTTAATAGGCTGGAGATGACAATATCCTTGTGTGACTTCTTTTAATACTTAAATAAAGGTAGTCTGTTGAGCATGTTCGGGAAGTGGCTTTGACCACCAGAGGGCTCCTGTATTTATGTAATGAAACAATTAGAGTGACATATTCAAAATTAAATATGAAGTTTATTATGAAAGTTAAATACTTGATGTCTGTGTATCCTTAGTGAATCAATTCATAGGCACCTATTAATTAACCTGATGATGATGATAATGATGATGATCCATTTATTGAGAGGCGATGATGTGTCACTCACCGTACCAGGTACTTCACAAAGATGATTCACTTTAATATTCTCAACTCCCTTGTTACTTATATTCAGTGTTTTCATTACTTCAAAATTACAAATGCAGAATCTAAGGCTTGGTTAAACAATGACACACAGCTAGCAAGAGTCTACATAGAAGCATGAATCTCCAATTTCATCCTTAGCATTATTTGCATCTTATAGCCCCCGGAAGACAATTCCTAATTAGCTTTGAGAGGTTTGTGAACTGTAGGAAACACTATGCAAAATATAGAGGTATGTGACCAAGTGTAGAAATGAAATATCCAGATTTGCCATCCTGTTAAGAAGTTCAACTCTGTTCTGTAGCCTAGGAAGTGTTGGTTATATATATGACAAAGAGTCAAGTGGCTCCAATCAATCCTCCGCATTTTTTGTGTTGGTTGCTTGATTCACAGTCTCCAAAGTCTGTCCTCTGAAAGTTTCTCTACTGGATGTATGACTTCTATTATCCCTTTAATCATATCAATTGTTTTGTCCCGAGTATACCTGGCTGAGTTTTCTCTCCCTATTAGTCAGGACTCTTGGTTGCAAGTGACAGAAACACAACTCACAGCAGCTTCAGATCCAGGAAGGGTGGAGCTGGACCCAGAGACACCTAGAATCAGGGACTTGAACTCCATCAGGACTCTGGTTCATCTTCTCTGCGTGTGTCCACTTCATTGACTTCTATTACAGATGGTGTGTTTCCATCTGGTAGTAGCCTGGCCTGGTTTAGGTTTATGTCTTCACAGTCTTGGGCCAGAGAAGGAAAGAGAGCTCTTCCCTCTCAGATCTAGTTAAAAAAAAATCCAAGGGAAAGGCTGATTAGCCTGGCTGGAAGAATGTACCTACTTCTTGAGTAATCACTGTGTCCAGAGGAATGTGGTACTGTGACTGTCTAGGCCTCATTTATGTGCTCTTGTTTCTGATGAGGTGGATGGGATATCCTGAAAGGTGGCCCGAAAAGAATCACATGGATGGGGTCAGGGAGGAGCAGTGCCCCCCACGCAGGAAAAGTCATGCTATTAGTGGAGAAAAGCGGGGGCGTGGGCCAACACATGCATCCGAGATCCGCCACGACAATGATCTTAACCAACAGAGAAAATCCTTTCTCCTTCTTGATTCAGAACAGAGAGTGCCACAGAGCTGGGTGGCCCACAAGAACCTGGACCTAGAATTAAGTCCAAGCTGACCTTGGCTCCTGATTTTGCACAACTGCTGATTGTCATGCCCAACGAAATTGAGCACTATTCATGAATTTATCATTTTGCCAGTTTTAGTGCCCCAAAGTGCAGTCGTTTATTATATAGAACATTCTTGTTCTATGATCTCTATAAACATCCACTATTTAATAGACACAAATGATTGTTATGGATGGACTTATTTTTTGTTGAACACATTTCTTTAGTCCCTGAGGATCAGAGTGGTACACATGCCCACCTCTCCAAATGAAGTAGCTGTTGGGACTTTGCAATGAGACCTGGGACGTAAACACTACTTCAAGGAAAGGGTAGAGGGAAGGGGGAAGGCCCCATGTGAGAAGCTATTCCGGCTCTTGCCTTCTACATCTGCCTTATTTCTTTCTCCTCGCTCTACATCTAGCTATTTCCGCTCTTGGGATCTCCTCCTGGGAAGACTTGCTGGACTCGCCGGACATGTGTTCAGTCCTCTCCACTACACTTCTGGGGATAATGGCTGGAGAGGAGCTGCTAGATCTTTCAGTTTTAGGTTTGCTTCTTGCCCTATGCTTTGCCATTTGCTTTTGTCTAAGCCGGCCTTCACTCTAGTTTCTAAGAATATAAAATCGGGTGAATAATAACAAGAGAGCTTTTCTCCAAGATTTACTGTAAGCATGCATGAAATAATATGTGTGATTCCATATGGGGTTAGCTGTATGCATAAGGAGCTCAACAAATGCTAATAGGACATACATGCAGTGGTAGAATGATATATAAGAATAACCATGTATTGAAAAGTTACTAAATGTCAGCATTGTACTGATCATTCTGCATGCATCATTTCACTTGAGCCTGTTAGGGACTGTAAACAATAGACAGTATTATTTCTGTTTCACACATGAGGTAACTGAATGGCCATTGTCACCCAACTAGTAAGTTGGGCAGCAGGATTCAAACTCAGACCTCACTGACTCCAAAGCCTTTGCACATAGCAAACTGTAAAGACGTCTAACTACAAGGACAGTCTAGCCCTGTTGTAAAGCTCCTTACTGTGTTTAGCTGTACTTGGGATCGATTTAGTTGGGCCTTCTCCTCTGTGGATTTTGTGATATGCTCCCCCAGGAAGCATATAATGTGGCTCTCTTCCTCCTCTCTCTTGGTGGCATTAAAACTAGTCTATTATGGTATTGTTTTGTATCCCTTCTTTTCTGACGGAAGTATCCCAAACACATTCTTGGATGTGTGAGGAAAATAATTAGGTCCAGACAGACTACAAGCCAGCTTGGTTATTTAAAAAAAAAATTCCAAACATTATCTGGAATTAGAAGTTGGACACAAAAACATGATATGCCCTATTCAGCGTGACAAATGATTTTCTATGGGAAATGAGTGAGTGCCCCTGCCCTGTTATGCTTTCCCCTGCCCCATGTTCTGGTGGCCGCAAGTTAAGTCTATCCCTTTCCCCAAGGTTTAGAGCTGATGATTGCCCCGCCTTCCTTGTCCCATCGCTGGATTGCCAAAGGAAAACTGTTCGAAATGCTTCACATTTTAATTTCCTCTTAAGGCTACAGATGCTACATGTTCAATGGCGGCTTTCATCAGTTATGAGAGGAGGGTAGTGAACAGTTGAGGGTATCTACACTGTGATCGAATGGTGGTTATGTGTTTCATTAACAAGAGGGTCTTTGCCTAAGTCAAAAATCTTTGACTCATCTCATTTTCCTGGTGTTTAAGTTTTGGCTTCCAAAGACTTCAGACAAAACACACACACACAGGAGGGCATATCATACAGCAAAATGAGCTACAGGTCGTATATGCCAGAGGTCTGAGGGGGAAAAAAAGTCAAACGAAAACAAGTGTGTTGGGCCAAATAATGAGAAATAAACAGAAATGAAGTAAAGTCACAAACCAAGCCAGAAAAGAAACAGAAACCCCTAAAAAAACATGCTTAAGGAGATCAACAAAATGTGTAGCCAGAGGAACGTCAGGAAGGTTGTTCCCAGATGGCCATCTCTCCTGGGCAGTCTCCCCTTGGGAATGGAAACTCTTTAGCAGGCAACCAGACTCCACGCCAAGGGCCCAGAGCAGCTTTTAGTGAGTGAAGGGGAAAGGATTCTTTCCTCACGGGCCAGCCCTTTCTGAGGAGGCCTCGTTGCTGGGGCCTCAAAATGTAGAGTTGGGGAAATGGGGTAGGAAGTGGAAGAATAAGGGGCCTCCACACTTCACAGAGAAAACAAAATGCTTAAGAACTAAAACAGGGGGTGGTGAAGACCACCAACTTTGCAGTTCCACAGTCTTGAGTCTGAGTCCTAGCTTCCTTTCTTCCAGGACCTGAGGTGCTCATGTCAGCTCTCTGTATCCCAACTTCCTCATCTGTGAAAAGGGAATGATGACAGCATGTATCTGACAAGTGGAAATAATTGAGATAAATATAGGTAACCACTTAGGATGGTGTTCAAAATGGTATCCCTTGTGAAGTTAGGTAAAGTGTCTCTTAAGGTTGTGATTATGCTGGGGAGTGGGAAAAGGACAAGGGGTTAACCAGGGGAGAGCAGAAATTGCATAAGGCGACACAGGAATATGGCTTGTCCAGGAATCTCTGTTTTCGTGAACATTTAATCACAGTATTCTTGAAGTTTCTTATGAGTCGTAAGTTTCTGTGAGGAGTGAGTCCTCTGGGACCTTCCCAAGAACCAATCTGCACCCCCAGGATGTGTACAGAATTGTCTGGAACAAATTCCTCACATAAATATGTAGATCAGGTGTGATGTGGGTTTCTCTGTGACTGAACCCAGAGGTCCTGGCATCTCTGGAATTTCCTGGGTACCAGGAGTCAGGTCCAGGGAAGCAGCCACCCAGCATGGCTAGCTGCAAAACAGACACATCCACCAAACAAAGAATGGAAAATAACCACCACTCCTGTGGGATTTCCCTGAACTTATCTGAACCTTTACCATCTCTAATGGCTGAATCAACATGCAGTACAGGGATATAGGAAAAATAAAGATAAGGTAAAGAAAATAAATATTCACTCTGCTTTACTCTTAGCCAGTTCCCAAAGGATCTATTCACCTATCCATTTGTCTCAATTGTTCAGCAACAGAGGAGACACTGTTCCCTTAAACTAGTTGACTCCACCATTGATGGACTACCAGAGGGTTTTTCCATCACATTTTAGTTTTTCTTCCTTTTATAGGAATATGGCTGCTATCTTAGTCAATTTTAGATTATTCTCTGTCAAGTAGGGATATCACAGTGAGGGGTATAAGCAGGTTGGAATCCAGTGTTTAGAGCCCATATTGCATATACACCTTTTTGTCTTAGAGATTGTTGGATGATCAGAAACTTGTCACCTGCTGCATGTAGCCTGGGTCACATGGACATTTCTCTTCCAACTGTAGCATTCTTAGCAGCCCTTCAAGGCAAAATTGTCAGGTAAGTGAATTTTTTCCTTGATATTCCCACACCTTCTTTTTAGGTGTTCTTTTTCCCCCCATCCAATGCTTTCCTCTCCCTCAGGGCACCAAACAGTTCTCCCACCCACCCGCACACCTCAGCTCTGCAAGCCTTTCTCTCCCCAAGTTCTCTCTACACTCAACAAAAATGCATGGGTCCTGAGTCCCTCAATGCCAGGAAGTATCACCTTTGCCAAGGTGACAGCTAACTAAGCTGATCAATGAATTTCTGCTAGAAGGTCAATGTCCATAAGGAATTTGTACATTATCACTCTTGAAGAGTATAATTCCATTTTAGCAGGAACTTTCTGAGGTCTTGATGTCTTAACCCAAAAGAGGGGGTAGGTATTTGTACATTTGTACAGTGTCCATTTAGGGCACTGACTATTGCCCTCATGATGTTGATTGTTTGCAACCATGAAACATCTTCATGTGTCTTGGAAATAGTATCTGTTACATCCCTAGAGTGGGATAGTATACTTGGAAGACATCAGTGATAGCCTGGCTGTGTTACGGAAAACAGTCCAGAAGCTCTTGTCTTTTCAGGCTTGAACTATTTTATTTATATTGTCAGATACTTGTGAGGTTGCTGCTGTAAGGGTGGCCTTGAGGATATTAATAGATTCACTACTAAAATTGAGAAACTCAGCTCTACCTCTGTCAACAATTACCTTTATTTATGGTCCTGGGAGAGTCCCTCTGCCTCTCGCAGAGCCTTGGTTTCTTCCTTTTACAATTAGGGGAGCTGGACTAGATAATCTCTAATGTCCTTACAAGCTTGAAAATTCTATAATTCTAAAATCCATCAGTGAAACCCGTTACGGGGCTAAGTGTTGAATGCTGACATATTTGCAGCGAGGTTACTTTAGGGCGTCGCAGGAATATCTCACTGGGGACATTGTTTTTTTGTCTGAAGATTGATATCTCACCACGGAGTGTTCTTCTGCATTGTTCCAAGTGCTGCGTTAGAAACCCATAAACAGTGCCTTAATAGTTTCATCTTTCCAAGAACAATTGGATGGTCGGCGACTATTTCTTCTGCGCATCTTCAGTGTACTTATTTTAGCTTCCCTCGATCCTAATCCAAGGTTTTTGGTTAGAATATTTGTCTTGATGCTTATTTTAGCTAGCGATTTGTCCATCCATTCTGAAAGGCCACACTGTTAAACAACCACATGGGGTACGCTTCTACTTTTTTCAAACTCAGTACGTCCATGTTACCTCTCCTACCTCTCAAACTCCCAAGGTAGTCTCCTGACAACTCAAAACATCATGTCATCTCCTGACATGGATCATGAACCCACAAGTGTGATTTAAAAATCATTGTTTTTTTTTAAAAAAAATCATTATTTTCTTAGCAATTTCACTTTTGGGTATGTGTCCAAAAGGATCGAAAGCAGGGTCTTGGAGGAATACTGTTGACCCATGTTCATGGCAGCTTTATTCACAATACGGCTATTGTTCCTCTGTGGGTGAATGGATAAACAAAAGAGGAAAAGAATGGAATATTATTTGGCCTTAAAAAAGGAAGGAAATTTTGACACAGCATGAGCAAATCTTGAGGACATTACACTAAGAGAAGTAAACCAGTCACAATAAGACAAATGCTGTATAATCCCACCTATTTACATAAGGTGGTCAGACTATGTAAGTGGTTGGATTCCTGAACATCGAAAGTACAATGGTGGTCTCCAAGGGCTCAGGGGAGGAGGATGTAGGGAGTTGTTGGTTGGGTACAGAGTTTCAGTTTTACAAAATGAAAAAAGTTCTGGAGATTGGTTGCACAACAATGGGAATATAACACCATCACTCTGTATGCTTAAAAATTGTGAAGATGGTAAATTTTATATTTTCCATATTTTATCACAATTAAAAAGAAAATACGATTCTTAAAAAAAATTGTTGTCTGCCACTACTTGGCGTTCAGCAACTCTGCCACAAGGGCTCACTAATTTGCTGTTTAGGCAAGCTGCTGGGAGCTGTGTCTGGTTACCTTGTTGCCTGTAGCCTGTTTATAATAATCCTCCTGGGTAATATGTTCTGAACGTCAAGTTGAACTTGTAAGTTCGGTGTTAGGTCTCAGCTGTACAGATCTTGCCTTCTCCCCTGTTTAGCTCAAGGGATTGTAATTCTGGGGATAAGGCCTATCCCAGGAGTGCTAGATATTCTCTTGCAATTTTAGGCATCACCTTAGAAGCTGAGCAAGTACCTCTTCTATTGGAAACATGGATATGGCAATCATCCAAACATCCCCTCAAAGACTTAAAGGATGGCAAATTGTCCATCTGCAGTTTGCTTTTTTCACACATACCTGTTGCTTCATAAATGTTGAAGCACAAAAAGGAATGTTCCCCAGGGACGGCTTCAAGCGTGCATGATCTGTGTAGTTACACGGAGGCCCGTACACTTTGGTTCCATGCCCTGCTGTTACTGTCTGGACCTTTTTAATTTCGCCGTTGAACTTGTGTTTTGTTAGTACATCTGACATAACAGTGGAGCATGAGCACGAGCGGAGAAGATAATAGTGAGATGAGTGTCTACTGTTCCTTGCCACCCCATGAGCACATAGCAATCGTGATGCCCATGTGCAAAGAATTCCAGTGGGTCCATGATGTGAGTGTAGAGAGATGTCAAGCGTGTTCCATCTCCAACTGAGTAAGTGGGAGTAGCTGACATCTTTGTCAGCTTTGTGATGTGGCACTTTCCATCTGAATGAGAAATTGCCCCCATTGCAGCGTGAAAGCAGGATGTTCTAAGAAACCTGAAGGAACAAGGAGCTTTATCCTGTTCTTTCTTACTTGTGTTATTCGCCTGTATTAGCCAACCACTTACACAGAACACGATGACGTAGAAGGAAAGAGCAAAACCAGGTTTTTAGTTCATTTCCTTCGGGTCCTTCCTTACTCACCATGAAGCCAAAGATTGAGAGTGTCAGTAGAATGCGTGCATACGAAGAAGTGAAATAAAAGCAGTTGAGTTAGTTTTGTGCAGTCTTTCTGCCATTCTGGTGAGAACACAATACACACGTATGTATGAGCTAGGAAATCTGAGTTGTGTCATTTCAGTAATTCCACATATGGGTTAAATGCTCTTATATTTGCTTTTATAGCTGGCATTGCACAATATAAGATGAATGGTGAATTCATGCTAATCATTTAAAATTTTAATTGTTCCTTACTTAGAATGACTTGAAATAGCAAATGAAAACCATCATGACGAGGCAAGAGAAAAACTGGAAGAAAGGCAAAGGCTTTATATTTAGTACCTTTAAGGCACCTTTGTTCCTGCTTTTGAACGAGGAGTCCCTGCATTTTCATTTTTCACTGGGTCCCACAAATTATGTGGCTGGCTCTCATGTCCCCCACAGCATGTGGCCAGTGTGTTTCAGGGAAAGGGGGAGCAATGTCAAAGGGCCTCTGTGTTCAAGTGGGCCTTGAAATTAAATTCATGTCTCTGGTTCCAAGGACAAAAAGCCTCATGAGACATAGTCCTTGCAAGTTTGTTCTGTTTTTGTTCCTCACTGATACTGGATGTGCGGGCAAGCCAGAGGGATTTGAATGAGCCACTTGCATCCTCAAGGTTACATGACAAGGACTTTTGTGCCTATGATATTAACCCGTGGCACCTGTGCTAATAGTTACACGTGAAATTGAGTTAGCAACAGATGGAGTTCTACGGCCAACTGTTACTAGTGGTGGAAAACCTGCCCTCCTTAAATAGCCTCTGGTGTAAGTGTCTGCCCACACTCTGCCCACTTTTCAGGTTTAAATACAAGGCGACATTTGGTATGCATTTCCTGTAATAAGGAAACATGTGATGATTATTCCCAAGATGTTATTTTTAAGGCTATTGTTAACTGTGGTCTGTCTTGGGTTTCTCAGTGAAGGAAAAAAGCAACTTGATTCAAAGTATCCTCGGTTCATGTTGGGCAACCACAGAGGAGCAAATCCCCTGAAGGAAAATGAGTGGGGACATTTGCCCCCCCACCGACTTTGCAGACACTGAGGTATGGAATGACTCCTGGGAGAGATCACATCTTACAATGCAGTGCACAACAGTGGGAATGAAATAAATACATGAAGCTATCTGTTCTTTATAACAGTTGTAAAGAAATACATTGTTATTTGAATATACCATCTGGAAGATGGGTACTCAGAGACTTGGTTTTCCTTGCTTTTTTGATTTCTACTTTCAGTATTAAAATAACTTGAAAATTCAGTCATGTTGAAAGGTAATTGCTTATTTCGTTCTTAATATGTAGAAAGGAAATACAATGTAGGCTGAAGTCATTAATTAGAGGAACAAGACAATGCGCAGTCATGTAGTTGGAACATTGTCGAGTCTGATACCCACATAGATCTTCTATCTTGTGTCCAATATTCATATGTAGAGGTTGGCACCAAAATGAGCAGTGGGAGTGGGTTGAGTAGAGGCTAATAGTCCCAGGAGAATGCTAAGAAATGCCTTGCTGTCTCATTCCCAGGTGAGTGGTAAGGCATTAGTAGAGAGGTGGTACCTAAAGGGTGAAGAAAGGCCTGAGCACACTGCGGTTTCCAGGCAGGCTTTGCATGTATGAAAATGATGGAGATCCATGTACTTAGTCTTGGAGTAGACAGTCTTAGATAAGTGTGTTTGAAATTACGTGCAATTTACTTAAGAAGGTTTCTGGTCGAGGTTAAGAGCAAGGCAAGGCTTCTTGAAATCTATACTGTATGTATAAAATCTGTAAAATCCAGCCAATGTTCATAATTGGTGCTCGCTTGAACCACATGAAAATGCTGGTGGAGATTTCATATGGTTCAACTTAATACTTAAATATTTCTACTTGCTATTTCCATAAAAAGTTATCTTCATGCTGAAAAGAAAATGTATTTGGATTATAGTATATTCCTGCTCCCCTGGTGTTAACTGTGCTTGGGGTAAGATGAGGCATTTATCTTTTTTATTTTTTAAAGATTTTATTTATTTATTCATGAGAGACACACACACACACAGAGAGAGAGTGAGGCAGAGACACAGGCAGAGGGGGAAACAGGCTCCATGCAGGGAGCCCGACGTGGGACTCGATCCTGAGACTCCAGGATCACGCTCTGAGCCAGAAGGCAGACGCTTAACCGCTGAGCCACGCAGGCATCCCTGAGCCGTTTGTCTTATATAGTTTTATCCTAAGTCTCATATGGTTCTGTACCACCTGTCTGGGCCATCCTGCCGTGTAGTGATCAGTTTTAGGATCTGTTGCAAATCAGTTATTATTGATAATAGCTAAAGTGCTGATGTCTGCGAATTTTTAACTTATTAAAAATAAACCAGTGCATATTCGAGGTTATGCTTGTCATGCCGATACTCTTAACCAACTGCACGATAGACTTTCTTGAGGAAAGAAAATGCTAGCCTAGGAGTGACCGATGCCCACTGGAGAGAGTCACACGTGTGACTCTCTAATGATAAGGGTCATGGCAGAAAAATCTTGGAAACAAGTAGTATGATGCTTGCTGCAGTGGTACAGTGTAAGAGATGATAGGGGCTTGGATTAAGGAAGTAGCGGTGGGAATGCAGTAGAGTCTTGGACTGAGCGCTTCAGAAGTAGACCCTGAGGTAAGGATTTGTGTACAAGTGGATTTTTCAGAAAATGCTCCCAGAAGAAACCAGTAAGGAAATGGAGGCAGTAAGACAGTGAAGAAGCAGCTAAGTGAGGTGGGTCAGAAGCAAACCCCACAGAGGGTAGCCTCAACCTGATCCCGTGAAGAGTTCTGGAGGGTAAGTTATACTCGAAAGCTGTTTCAACTCAGAGGAAGAGAGCTGGGCTTCCATACTCCCAAACCTGCCAGCCATTGTCTAAGGGCAGGTCAGAGAGAAGGTGGGGTGGCAGTGGGAGGAATGGAAAGTCCTAGGCACTTGCAGCTGTCATATTTGGGCAAAGCTCTTCGAATCCTATGAAGAAGAGTCACAAGTGCAGACCCTTGTTGACAAAAGCAGACCACGGCCACGAGATGAACACACAGGAATGGTAAAAAGGGGTTGAGGGGATCAGAGCAGACCACCAAGTGTCTGCTATACACCTGAATTCAGAAACACGCCATAAAGAAGAAGGGAAAAGCACAGGTCATGCCCACGATGCTACAGAACTGGTGAGCAAGTCAATCACATCCTCGCAGAGAAACAGGAATCTTGAATAAATCCATTTTGCCCCATTGCCATGGCTACCTCCTTAATCCAAGCCACTATCATCTCTTCTCTGTACCACTGCAAAAAGCATCATATCTAGCTACCAGGCATCTGCTTTTGCTCACCTGTGTTCACTCTTCACATAGCAGTCATGGTGATTTAAAAACAACACAGTGGTGAGGCCTGGGGATGAGAGGGAGTTGAGTTGGACACTTGAATCACCTCATAATCACCACTAACCCCACCCCCATTCTTCGATAGGCACCATGGACATTTTCTCAATTTTATGCCAAGTGGTAATGCAGCTTTACACCACTCCCCACTCCTCCCTGCCTACCATCTCCCCCTCAGTACCCTTTAAGCATCCTACCACTTTCAAGCTCCTTCCACATAGAAATTCTGGAACCACCAAAGTTAAAATGTAAGTCTAGTCGTGTTGCTCTCCTACTTAGAATCCTCCAAAGCCTCTCATCACTCTTGGAATAGAATTGACTCCTTCTCATGACCTATGAGCCCCACTTCAGCGGGTTCCTGCCTCTCCAAGTGGTGTTCCTCTCCACTAATGTCCCAAACTCCCACCTTACAATCCCTGCTTTTGTTATTTCCTCTGCTCCCAAACTCTCATCCCTCTTTTTCAATTTGGTTTCACCTAAAATGTCCCCTCCTTAGAGAGATAGCTGTCCATAATTCTCTGATCACCAGTCCTTTCCAAATCATTCTAAAATGATTTGAATATAAAAACATTCCAAGGAAATTCTCATTCTCATTACTGCCATCTTGTCCATAGATTTGGTGGTTTGTTGTCTAGCCCTGCTGCTACAGTGTAAGCTCCAGGAGGCTTTGTCTACACAGCGCCTATCATAGCCATTAATAGGTGCTCGCTAAATACTTGCTAAATCTGTAGTCAGCCTATCAAAGAAGCAACTTATATGCATGGGCAAAAACTTCACAAGCTTTCTAATAGAATCTGTGAGGAATTATTTTGACCACAAGGTTCCAGAAGCAGGCAGAAAAGGAAAGATGAGTCTTCAGAAGTCTCCTGAAAAAAATCCTCCATTTTTAAATACACCTTACTTGTCTGAGCCTGCCTAAAGAATGGTGTTTATTTCCAATGGTCACACCTAGAAAAGGAGTCCATGGTCATGTGGCTGTGTATAGTGCCACTCCTTTGGGACCCACTGCCTCATTCACAGTCTGGGATGACTGAGCACAGCAGGAGTACTAGAGCTGGGCCATTTTAGCCTAACCATTGGCCATTTCTTACGGGCAGTTTTATTCTAGTGCTCCCCATCTGCAGACATCTTCAGAGCTGCACCGTATTCGAAGACTTCCTTCCACCCAATCTTCCGTCTTTTCCCACTTTCCCTGCATGGGTGTAAAACCTGCATCTTGGCCTAAGCCTATCTCCACCAACTCTGGTTCTCTTTCCCTTTCTCCTTCATACAAATTTCCTCCAGTATATCTCTTGCAAATCTAATCCTACCTTAGTATCTGCCTCCTGGAAGACTCAAACTGACTTGGAAAGCCTAAATCTTACACAGAGAATATATTGATCCTGAGTATAGAATCATACTCCTACTCATACTCCCCCCTCTGTAAAGTTGAAAATATCCATTCACTTTCTGTTTTCTGGGTCAATGAAAGTACTAATATCAACGTCCTTGAAAACCATGGATCCTGGAATTCATTTTTTCTCTTAATTGGGATCCCAGTATTGCAGAATTGCTCTAAATTAATTCAATGGGAATTGATAGCTGTTTGGCTAATAGAAAAAGTCGGTTCAATCTGGGAATCATGAAAATGATTTACAAAGGAATTAAAATTTTAAAAATAATTTAAAAAAGATGAGCACTGTGTAATGTATAGAGTTGTTGAATCACTATACTACACACCTGAAACTACTATAACAATGTATGTTACCTATACTGGAATTAAAAATTTAAAAATTTTAATATATTTCTTATTTATTTTTTATTTTATTTTAACTTTTGATTTTTTATTTTAACTCAAAGCCTGTAAATTTGCATGCATCCCCCAATCCTTTGATGAAGAATCAAGGCTTCTTCTAAATATCACCCTGCTTGCGCAAACCACACTCTTCTATCATCTCCAGTTGTTTCTCTAAAGTGAAGCAGAAACTGAAAGATACGTGTCATTCAGAGTGCAGAATTCTTTAAATATTTTCCTTAAAGTTCTATGGCTATTTTTTTAAAAACCAACTTAGCCTTATTAAGAATCTGCAAAGAATCCAACTTTGCAACTTTCTTGTCATGCTCATATTCAATCAATTTTTGATGTTTTTAGCCAAATCATAGAATGTAATATACTGGCATGAACTCAATAGGCAGGAACCATCATTAAATCTTGGCATGGGTTACCTCTGTGGGTGAGACCAAAAATGTGAGAGAGAGGTGGCTTCAAGGCTGGAGGCAGCAATGAATATATTTTACAGGTGAAACACAAAACATTGGTTAATCTGGAGAGTCTGTTAAGAAGTGGTTGATCAAGAGGACTGTTACTACATGATGCTTGATATGCAATGCTTTGAATTATTAATGATATTATGTCTGCAGTTCCTTTGGCTCTTGGAGCTGCCTTTGCCAGAAGATCGCAATAATTTATGCTGACTCTGGCAATGGAACATTCCTTTATGCTAGTTAGTCTTGTCTTGTGGGTTCTGTTGAAAATCTGATGAGTTATGGATCCTCTTATCAGGAAGATGTGCACACATGGACACATGCAAAGTTGTAGGTGGCGTTTTCATCCCTGCATCGCATTTAAAGATTCCTTGTTGGGCAGCCCAGGTGGCTCAGCAGTTTAGTGCCGCCTTTGGCCCAGGGCCTGATCCTGGAGACCCGGGATCGAGTCCCACGTCCGGCTCCCCACATGGAGCCTGCTTCTCCCTCTGCCTGTGTCTTTGCCTCTCTCTCTCTCTCTCTCTCTCTGTGTGTGTGTGTCTCATGAATAAATAAATAATAAATAAATCTTTAAAAAACATATTAAAAAATAAAAAATAAAGATTCCTTGTTCAGAAACCCCATGTGCTATAGATTGAATGCATCTCCCCCACCCAATTCACATTTTGAAGCCTAATCCCCAGTGTGATAGTACTTTCAGGTGAGGCCTTTGGGAGGTGATTGGGTCATGAGGGTGAAGCCCTCCTGAATGGGATTAGTGCCCTTATAAAAGAGACCCCCCCAGAGAGCTCCCTCATTGCTTTTACCTTATGAAGACATGGTAAGAAGGCACTATGAGGAAGCAGACCCTCATCAGACACCAAATCTGCTGGTGCCGTGATCTTGGACAACCACTTCCAGAACAATGAGAAATAAATATTTGCTGTTCATAAACCACCGAGGTTATGGTATTTTGTTATAGCCCAGCCAGGCCTTAGTCATATTACATTACTAAAACACACAGAGTAAAACGTAAATAGTTCACTGGCTTGTCATTTACTTAACAAGAAAATAAAGTAGAGCATGGACTGTATTTGCTTGATAAGATTGATTCATCTCTAAATGCCATTGTCTAGTTCTTAGGAAGGGACACTCCCACATGCACACTCACATTTGCTTAGTTCCCTCAGAGAGTGGCAAGAGTCATGCCAGTCTGATTCATCTTTCAGGAAGGGAGAGAGAAGTGCAGCGTAAAGCCACAACCCAGGCCACAGAGAGGCCTTGGTCCTGGAGCACAACAGAGGTCGGGCCATCTGAGGGCAGAGCAGCTGCTGTCAGTTGAGTAAGACTGTGTCACCAAACCCCAGATGGGCCCAGCCTCATGGGGCCTTGGAGATCATCCAGGCCAACTCATTTTATAACTCAATCCCATCAGATGCAAGCTAATAGAGAGTTACAAGGAAGAGACCATTCTCTCCAATCTGCTATCAACTCTAGGAGGAGCAAGAATTGTTCTCCTGGTCTTTTTTTTTTAAGATTTTGTTTATTTATTCATGAGAGACACAGAGAGAAGCGGAGACATAGGCAGAAGGAGAAGCAGGGTCCCCGCAAGGAGACTGATGTGGGACTCGATCCCAGGACCCTGGGATCATGACTTGAGCCAGAGGCAGACACTCAACCACTGAGCCACTCAAGTGCCCTGCTCTCCTGGTCTTGTTTTAGCAGGCAGCTGTTTGACACCAGGTATCTACCCCCTTGACCTGAAGATGATGAAACCTGAAGGCATTGTGGTTAGTGCCTACAAGCCAGTGATAAAAGCTGGGTAGGAATCCAGCCTTTCTGGTTCGCCTTCCATGTTCTTGGCTACCAAATCCCTCTGCTCCAGGCCTTGAGGGTGCTCTTGCAGTGTAGCTAATCCCATTAAAATGATTTGAACATAAAAACATTTCAAGGACATCTCATTCTGTCCCCACTCTCCTCACTTGCTCTTCTGTTTAGGAACAGCTTTGAGGCCTCAGGCATAACTTCCAAAATTACAAATGACATTAATGTTTCTATTTAACAGGCTTGACAAATCAATCTGAGTGAGGTTGAGTTCCATTTCTTAAAAGCTGCTACTGACTTTGTACAGAGTGCCAAAAACCCAAAGTCAAGTGGTTAAAACTTGCAATCAAGTACAAGACAGATTAAAAGTGTGGGTTAGGATTGCCTTTCCGTTTTGCTATCTTTTTTCTTAAAGAACACTGAAGAGTGACACATTCATTTACAGGATAACTTAAAATGAATAAAGCAATTATGTGTAAAGTAAGGTGATAATTGATAGAAAGCTTATTTCTTAACTACCAATCCTTGAGGTGAGTAATGACCTGACTTAGGCTTGGGGTGGAGAAAAGACCAGGGGGAGAGGGAAAAGAGACTTAGTTGTGCTTTTGGTTTCAACAGAAGGGGAATACGTCTGGGAGTTGCAATAGACAGAATAGTGCCTCTCCTAAAGATGTCCACGTCCTGATTCCTAGAAACTGTGAGTGTGTTAAATTACAGGGCAAAGGGGGATTAAGACAGCAGATGGAATTAAGATAGCTAATCAGCTGATCTTAAAATAGGAAGACTCTTCTGGATTATCTGATTAGCCCAATATAATCACAAGGGTCCTTAAAAGTGGAAGAGGGGGGCAGATGGGGACACTCGGAGGGTAACGCAACCACAAAAGAGGTCAGAGTGAGGTGACATGAATAGGACTTAGCCCACTGTTGCTGGCTTTGAAGATGGATCATGGGGCTATAAACCAAGGAATGCAGGCAGCCTCCAGAAGCCAGAAAAGGCCAGGAATATATTCTCTTCTTAGAAGCTCTAGAATGAATGAGGGTCTGGTCACATCTTGATTTTAGCCCAGTGAGACGCATGTCAGATTTCTCGTCAACAGAACTGTGAGATAATATATTTGTGCTGTTTTTTTTTATAATAAATTTATTTTTTATTGGTGTTCAATTTACCAACATTCAGAATAACACCCAGTGCTCATCCCGTCAAGTGCCCCCCTCAGTGCCCGTCACCCATTCACCCCCACCCCCCACCCTCCTCCCCTATTTGTGCTGTTTTGAGTCACTACGTGTGGGGGACTTTGTCACTGCAGCAAATAAGAAAAGAATACAGGAATGACAAAAGTGAGGATGAGAGATGTTTCTGGTTCAGGTATGTTTCACAGAGGCCATTGCCAGCGAGAGAACTGAGGAAGACAGAGCAAGCATTGAGGACACACAGGAGAAGGTGGCTGTGATGCTAGAAAACTGGGAGAAGAGTTTCAGGAGGAGCCTGGGATGGGGAGCACTGCCTGGAGGCTCAAGAACCCTGATCAGAAGTTAGCTCAGATGACCAGAGGACAGCTAAATAGATTAAGAAACCCACAGGTACAATGATTCTTGTGAGCTACTAGTTCACCCCTTTGGTTAAGAATCAACATATAAGGTAGAAATAGCCCTGAGCTTAATACTCATTTTCTGAAGAATTACGCAAGACAAGAAACAATATACTTTTACAACATTAAACACACACACACACACACACACACACACACACACACAAAACAGCCTAACTAAGGAAGACCAGTTACCCATGCGAAAGACCTGGCTACTTGTCTTCTCTACCTGTTTTCCTCTTCTTCAATCCTAATAGAACTTTGATGATAGCACAAGGCTACTTAACTTCACTTGCTTAGAGGTGTGGCCGTGTGGCTAATTTCTAGCCAATGGCATATGAATTGGAGTGATGTGTGGGCAATTTTAAAGGGAAGAGGGGCACCTGGGTGGCTCAGTCGGTTGAGCGTCGGTCTTCAGCTCAGGTCATGATCCTGGAATCTTGGGATGGAGCCCCACGTTGGGCTCCCTACTCAGCAAGGAGTCTGCTTCTCCCTCTCCTTTGCCTCTTTCCCCGGCTTGTGCTCTCTCTCCCACTCACTCATTCTCTCTCTCTCCCAAATAAATAAATAAAACCTTTGAAAATAAATAAATAAAATACAGATAAGAGTTATACCTGTCCCCTTTCCCCCGTCCACTGGCCGAATGAGAATGTAGTGGCGAGCCACCTCAGACCCCGCAGTGAGGGCCAGTACCCTGGAGCTGGTGAGGCCAAGAGACAGGAGCCTGGGCCCCTGCTGGCTTCTCAGAGAGAGCTCCCTGTACACTCAGGTTTTACAGAAATAAAATTGTCTCTGGTTGGATCCACCATGACTGAGGGTCTCCAGGTTTGTGCCTGAAACGATACTGAACATTTCCCCAGATGAGTTGGGTTGGGGCTCTTTCGAGTCAAAATACATACAAACATACATACATATGTACATACATACATACATGCACAAGCAGTGATTCTCTCAGCTTTGCCCAGAGGTGACTTAGGCTTTTTTAGGCTCTGACCTGACAAAAGAGTTGCAGTTGCTATTCGTTTTCTATGGCTAATGTGACAAATTACCACAGACTGAATGGCTTAAAACAACAGACATTTATTATCCTCCTGGTGTGGAGGTCAGAAGTCCCACACGGGTCTGATGGGGCTAAAGCCAAGATGTTGGCAGAGAGGCATTCTCCTCTGTAGGTTCTCAAGGAGAATCAGCTTCTTTCCCTTTCTAGCACTGAAAGCATTGAGAGGCCAATTGCTTTCTTTGGTTCATGGAATCTCCATCTTCAGACCAGCCATGTAGTTGATCCTCTCATGCCACCCATCTGTCTTCTGTCTCTTTCTTCTGCTTTTTAAAAAAAGATTTTATTTATTTATTTGTGAGAGGCACACAGAGAGAGGCAGAGACATAGGCAGAGGGAGAAGCAGGCTCCCTGCAGGGAGGCCGACACGGGACTCGATCCTGGGACCCTGGGGTCACGTTCTGAACCAAAGGTGGGTGCTCAACCACTGAGCCACCCAGGTGGCCCTCTCTTCTGCTTTTTAAGGATCCTTGTAATTGTACTGGGTGGACCTGGATCATCCAGAATCATCTCTCCATCTTAAGGCCAGCCGACCAGCAAACTTAATTCCACACGTAATTCTAATTCTCCTTTGCCATGTGACCCAGGAGAGTTACAATTTCTGGGGAGTAGGACATGAACATCTTTGGGAGACCATTATTGTGCCTATCTCAGTCTCTCTTTTCCCTTCTTCTGTGCATTGTCCACTTTCCAAAAATTCTGTTTTGTGTACATATAAGTGTATGCGTACATCTGTCTGCTACCTCTGTCCAATGAGAGGGCCTAGAAGCAACCCTAGAGATACCCTAAGTAGCAATTGAACATGCCTTGCACCTAGATCTGGTTTCTATCCCCAAAAAAGAAATCTGAACTTCTTGGAGAAATTGGAGATTCCAGGGTGGGGGCAGAGAAAGTACAAGATGAATCTGGAACGTCTTATTATGCTAACCAGTAAGGAAGTGCTCAAAGAGCCAAGAAGACATGACAGAAGGGCACAAGAGCCACTATTGGCTAATCTGAGACCATTTAAGTTTAAAATAAACAATAATACAGGGTTATAACCCACTAAATAAATAAGAATCCATGTGTCCATGTGTCTAGGAAAAACTCTTGTTTTCCTTTTATTCCCACATTGGATATTTCTGACACTAGATTTGTGGGGCTTTCCCCACACCGACCAATTCTCTGACTCTAGCTGGGCACCCTAAAATCCAATTCGATTCTGACCCTCACCAGAGTTAGCATAGACCCCATAGGCTCAGTTCTACAAGACTACCCCCCACTTCAGATGCCAATCACAGGTAGTGAGTCTCAGGTTACCCCCAACTTCTGTCCAGCTTGGCTGCAAATTGGAGCATCCCGCGACTCCCTCCTGAGGCTTGATAATCTCCCAGAGTGGCTCACACAATTTAGGAAAACTGTTTACTTACTAGGGCCAATTTATTACAAAGAATATTTTAAAGGATACAAAGAACAGCCAGATGAAGAGATACAGAGTGAGATCTGGAAGGGTCCTGAGTTCAGGAGCTTCCGTCTCTGAGGGTTGAAGTGTGCCCTCCTTCCAGGACATGGATGTGTTCACCAACCCAGGAGCACTCCAAAGTCTGTACTTTGGGAAATTTTATGGAGGCTTCCTCACATAGGCTCAATCTCCAGCCACTCTCCCCTTCTCAAATGATGAAAGGCGGGGCGAAAAGTTCTAAGCTTCTAATCATGGTTTGATCTTTCTGGTGACCAGCCCCTATCCTAAAACTATCCAGGAGCCACCAAGAATCACCTCACTAGAACAAAAGACACTCTCTATCACCAGGAAAATAACAATGGATTTAGGACCTGTATGTCAGGAACCAGGATCAAAGACCAAATCTTAGAACAAAGGATACTCCTAGTGCTCTTATCACTTAGGAATTTGCAAGGGTCTCAGGAGCCCTGTGTCAAGATCAAATATTAGAACAAAAGATGCTTCTGGTGCTCTTATACTTTTCCTTCCAGTAGAAAGGTCACAAATAGAATTAAAAGGAATGTCAAAAATAGAAAAAAAATCACCATTTAACACCATTGCAATGATCATTGCGTTCGGCAAGAAGCATCAATGGAGGACTAGAAGCAGTCAGAGACGTTTCATCCGGGCTGACCGCAGTGGGACAACTCATCTTGCTCTATACATAAACAAAGTAACACGTGTGACCCATTAGTGTTCTTTAAAAGTAGCACCCAGGACCAATTGCTCTTTCTTGCTTTGTGTAAGTGCCTGTGGGGACATAGTTGACGCTCTCTGTGGATTCTAATAATGCTTCTTATTCAAGCGTCCAGTGGCTGGTCAAGAGCTTAGCATCCAAGACCTGGGACCCAGGAAGCTTCTCAGGGAATCTGTGTCATGTGCACGAGTTGGTGATAGCAGAGTATGTCCATTCTCGTCCTTATTTCGAAGGAGGAATCGTTTCTTGAATTAGACAATATTTTGTACCGCTTATGCTCTCTCTTTTGCAACTTTGGACATTCGAAGAGGGCGTGCAAAGCTTACTGGAAAGAACACTCCAGTTGTGATTGTGATAACCGTTGGAGTCGGGGCCCTGAATCAGCCACGCCTGCGTGTACACTTGCTCTGGGTACTCCCTTTCCACATTGACCGTGGGCTTCAGCGTATGACCTGCTCTGGCCAATGAGGCGCTGCCAAGCTGTACGCAGGCAGTGACTTGATAAATGCTTGCGCATTGAAGCTTTCTGCCTGGAAAGCTCACTCTAAGAGCCAGTCGACCACCATGTAAGAAGCTTGACCATTCTGAGAGCCCTGTGCTGTCAGAAAGCTGACGCTAGCCATGTGGAACAGCCAAGGTACTCAGGCTGTGTTAAACAGAATAATGGCTCCCTGAAGATGTCTGCCCTGAACGTGGGAACCCGGAAATATGCTATATTACATGTAATGTTGCACGTTATGTCACACGTTAACGTTAGCTTCTATTGTTCTGATAGGAACGAAATCCATATACATGTGACAAGCTGTAAAATATGAGCTGAAAGTAACGTTGGCAGTTTCACACGTGAGTTAAGTACTCTTATAGGTGCATTAAAAACTGGAATTGAATGGTCTAAAGACGGTGAAATTTGAACTAATAATTTAAAATTTTGATTTTTAGTGACAGATCTTTTGGCTGCAGGTAACGGAAAATTGCATGAGCTATCTTAGGTTGAAAACAAAAATCCATCAGGAGGATTTATTATGACAACATAGAGGTATGTCAGAAACCAGAAAATGAAGGAAGAACACAGCATGGTCTTGAACCAGAGCCTGAAAAACCATCAGAAGTACAGCAGGGCTTCTCTGTTCCCCAGGGCCACCTACTCTCTTAAACCTGCTTCATTCTGCTTATCTGTTTGACTGTCCTCCTCTTGCTACCCTCTGCCTCCAGGATGACTTTTTCTGCCTCTTCAGGGATTCATGGTCCAATAGGATGTTCCCAGCCCAGTCTTTCTTCTGCTTGTCACCTAAGGTCCCAGTACCTCTGAGCCTCAATTTTAAATTCCTTGGAGAAAGAAAGTGGTTCAGGTGGGTTGTTTATGTAGCCCTGGTCCAATCAGCAGTGGCCAGGAGTGCAGGGCCAGCTAATGCAGTGTGTGTGTGTGTGTGTGTGTGTGCGTGTGCACACGCGTGCACATGTGTAGATGCTGTGTGCATGCACAGGAGAATGATGTCATTTTGAAGCAGGCAGTTACACCAGAGATGTTCTTACAACCCAGCACGTTTACGCAGTAGTAATCCATTGGGTTCCGGCACTATGATTTTGAGGAAAGTCAGAAGCATGGAACAGGTGATCCCAGATGCCAAAGCCAGGAATTCTGGGAATAAAGAGCCAGATGGGCTTCTAGGGAAAGCCTGAGTCAGAGTGTGGGCTCCTGAGATGTTACTTCCTGGAACACCCGCCCCACCCACTCACACTCGGATTGGGGAAGTCCAGACCTATGGGACATTCAGGGCTCAGGCATTGGGGAAGCTAATGTGTAGTGTGGGTGGTGAAGAAATAGCCCATCTGTTTAATCTGTCTCTAGACAATATGCTCCTTTATGTTTCTCTTTCCTAATGCATGTCTGCATTTGAGGAGCTGAAAACTCCTACATCCTCTTAATTGTGATTACATCTTCAAGGTGAATTAATTATTGGGATGAAAATCAAATCTGTAATTATAATATTGACAATTTTCTTTTTAATTTTATTTATTTTATTTATTTTTAATTGGAGTTAAATAAACTTTATTGGAGCTCAATTTGCCAACATATAGCATAACTCAGTGCTCATCCCATCAAGTGCCCCCCTCAGTGCCTGTCACCCAGTCACCCCCACCCGCCTCCCACCTCCCTTTCCACCACCCCTTGTTCGTTTCCCAGAGTTAGGAGTCTTTCATGTTCTGTCTCCCTTTCTGATATTTCCCACTCATTTTCTCTCCTTTCCCCTTTATTCCCTTTCACTATTTTTTATATTCCCCAAATGAATGAGACCATATAATGTTTGTCCTTCTCCGATTGACTTATTTCACTCAGCATAATACCCTCCAACTCATTTTCAAATAAACATCCCTCCCAGAGATTCCGATCCATCTCTCTGGGAGAAGGCAGTGGGCCCCATCCCCCCCAACCCCCGCCACCACCACCACCACCACCCCACACCAAAATTATATCCCACCCCTGGTTGAGGATAACTGATTTCAATCATAAAACAGATAATTCCATTCCACAGATATTGTTAGTGGTGGTAATTATTATTAAATCAACACTTTGGGAATCTAAAAAATGGCTTTAGACTGAAGATTCATGAGGATGTATTTACTTATAATGAAGAAATAGCCTTGAGCCATTTCACTCTATTAAATTGCCTTTGTATTGGACATCTTTATATCTGCTATTAAAAAGTCAGCTATTTTAGATGTACCCTCATATTATGTCATACTTATCAAAGTGTATATAGAATGCAATTTGTGCAAATGAATAAAATCTCAAACTCTAAGGCTAGCTGATCTCTGCATGGCTGGGATAATAAGTTTTCCTAGTGTGCCACTCCTGCCTACAAACCAAATGGTAGTTAAGAGCAGTATTATGTCTTTATTACTCTAACATCTCTTCATTCATTTAGAATTGGGTTTACTAAGGCCACCCATTGTAGTCTTGAACATTAGCGAAAGATCTCATGTTATTTCTGCTTGAAGGATAAGTTGTTTTCAACAAATACCAAGAAAGGTTGCTGTATAAAAACCTTTTTCCTAGAACCATTAAAACAAGAATGGGTGGGGGGTTTCTTGTCTTAGAAAGATCCAGCAGAGTATTTCCCAAAATGCGTTCTGTGTAATGTTATCAGATATAATGCAGAGAGTTGGAGATGAGAGCCCTTATGCAAACAAACATAAAGAGTAAAAGAAACAGTCAACAAAACTAAAAGACAACCTACAGAATGGGAGAAGATATTTGCAAATGACGTATCAGAGAAAGGGCTAGTTTCCAAGATCTATAAAGAACTTATGAAACTCAACACCAAAGAAACAAACAATCCAATCATGAAATGGGCAAAAGACATGAAGAGAAATCTCACAGAGGAAGACATAGACATGGCCAACATGCACATGAGAAAATGCTCCGCATCACTTGCCATCAGGGAAATACAAATCAAAACCACAATGAGATACCACCTCACACCAGTGAGAATGGGGAAAATTAACAAGGTAGGAAACCACAAATGTTGGAGAAGATGTGGAGAAAGGGTAGCCCTCTTGCCCTGTTGGTGGGAGTGTGAACTGGTGCAGCCACTCTGGAAAACTGTGTGGAGGTTCCTCAAAGAGTTAAAAATAGACCTGCCCTATGACCCAGCAGTTGCACTGCTGGGGATTTACCCCAAAGATTCAGATGCAGTGAAACGCCGGGACACCTGCACCCCGATGTTTCTAGCAGCAATGTCCACAATAGCCAAACTGTGGAAGGAGCCTCGGTGTCCATCGAAAGATGAATGGATAAAGAAGATGTGGTCTATGTATACAATGGAATATTCCTCAGCCATTAGAAACGACAAATACCCACCATTTGCTTCGACGTGGATGGAACTGGAGGGTATTATGCTGAGTGAAGTAAGTCAATTGGAAAAGGACAAATATTATATGGTCTCATTCATTTGGGGAATATAAAAAATAGTGAAAGGGAATAAAGGGGAAAGGAGAGAAAATGAGTGGGAAATATCAGAGAGGGTGAGAGAACTTGAGAGACTCCTAACTCTGGGAAACGAACAAAGGGAGGTGGAAAGAGAGATGGGCGGGGGTGGGGGTGACTGGGTGACGGGCACTGAGGGGGGCACTTGATGGGATGAGCACTGGGTGTTATGCTATATGTTGGCAAATTGAACTCCAATAAAAAATTAATTAATTAATTAATTAATTAAAAAAAGCATAAAGAGCTTGATTGCATGAGCACTCAGTGTCTGTAATACACTAAAGCAGAGTACGTATATCCAAGAAGAGGATACATGTGCACTGCTTCAGAATAAATTGGATCACAGAAGTCCTTTTTAGAGAACTGTGTTGGGAGATTACAATTCCAGGTGAAGTATTTTTGAAAAAGCTCCTCTATTCTATGGTGACTTCTTAAGAAATTGAGGGGAAATTCACATAACATAAAATAAACCCTTTATGTGGCATTTTGTACATTCATGTTGCAGTGTAAATACCACGTCTATCTAGTTCAAATAGTTTTCATCCTCCCAAAAGAAAACTCCCTACCCATTAAGCAACCATTCCCTATTCTGGCCTCCCCCAAACCTCTGGCGACCCCTAATCTTCTGTCTCTACAGATTTAGTATGGTGGCTTTTCTTTTTATAAAAGACTTCATTTTTTAGAGCAGTTTTAGGCTAACAGCAAAACTGAGCAGAATTTACAAAGAGTTCTAGGGGTGGCCTGGGTGGCTCAGTTGGCTAAGCATCTGCCTTTCACTCAGGTCATGATCTCAGAGTCCTCGGATCAAGCCCTGAGTCGGGCTCCCTGCTCAGGGGAGAGTCTGCTTCTCCCTCTCCCTCTGCACCTCCTCCCTGCTCATGCACTTGCTCGCGCTCTCACTCTCTCTCTCAAATAAATAAAATCTTAAAAAAAAAGAAGTTACAGAGAGTTCCCAATACCCCTTTGCCCCCACACGTGCACAGCCTCCCCCACGATCAGCATCCTGCACTGGAGTGGTACATTTTTTATAATCATATGTTGGCTTTTAATTGGACATTTGTAATGGTTCTTTAAAACTTTGCTTTCATAACTCAGCTATTTTACATGAGCAGATATACATGGCATATCTCAACAGAATTCTTCTATAGTTCCGCTTTTAATGCTATTGTCCTCTATCCCCTAAATGATGTCTCCATGAGCTTTTTTTTCTCATCTGCATCATCACATTTTTCTGCATGACTGTGATGACGAACTGCAAAGATATTTTCAGATAACCCTTTGGACTTGAGTCCTCTCATCTCTCCAAGATTGGCATTATGGCTTCTGTGGAAGTAGGAGGCATTGCTAAGGACACCTTACATCTGCCCACCTCTCTGAAACGAGAAGTCTATTTCTTGAGCAGAATAATGGATGAGTTGTAGGAAGAAGGGGGAGTGTCTGGTTTTTGAATATAGTTCTCTCAATCTTTGGGTGAAATGTAAAACTTTAGGCCCTTGTGTTTCAATCTGAAGATGGCTACTAAGTTAGAGTTTCAAATTAATTAATTGATCTTTCACTCATTCTATGATTATTTGTCTGTCACCCTCAGGTCTTCTAGATGCTTTGAAGGAAAACCGAAAATGTAAAAAAAAAATGATATTGAGAACACAGGTTTCCATTCTCATCTCCCACTCCCTGCAAAAGCTCCATGCCTTTCTTTAGCAGTCGATGACTCCTGAGTATCATTGGCTTTTACAATTATAAAAGACTATATACTCTTAGAACTCAATCCTTTGCTATCAAGCTACTGGTTTTGCCACCATTTCCAAAAGCCTAAATTCAAAAACCCAGGGATGCTTGGGTGGCTCAGTGATTGAGTGTTTGCCTTTGGCTCAGGTTGTGATCCTGGGATCCTGGGGTCGAGTCCCATATCGGGGCTCCATAGGGAGCCTGCTTCTCTCTCTGCCTCTGCCTCTCTCTTTGTGTCTCTCGTGAATAAACAAATAAAATCTTTTAAAAAATTTCAAAACCCAAAACCAAGTACCTTTTCCCCGTTTACTCTGCTCTAACAATTCTCCCCCCCCCCCCGATCCCTATGACAGGAATGGGGAGGACCAATGGGTTACATGTCAAATTGCTAACTCCCTCTCTCTGCCCCTGAGGAGAATGTGTTTTTTTCTAAGAAGAAGGTAAAAAACTTATGAAAATATCAGGTTACATTACAGGAGATGTCCCAGGGCTGTATGTGATTATTGTCCAAAATGATATAAATAGTGTGCAACCAGTGACAGGTCAAGTCACTATGGGATGGTCTTCGGAGTTTTCAAAGACGACAGGGGCGTTGATTTTTTTTTTTGTCATTTGCAAATTGTGGAAAAGAAACATCTAGTGGAGTCCACACTGAACCACAGACATGAGGATACACAAGGCATGGCTACAGAGGGCACGTTCATAGCTGCAGGAGGATTATTGCAATAGTGTGGCATTACTGAAGCTGGAGGCGGAGAGGATTTCAAGGAGGAAATGGCCAACTGTATTAAAAGCTATAAGGAAGTAAAAGCAAATACCTATTGAGAAAAGGCTATTGTGTTAGTTGGAAAGTTCCCACGTGTTGCCGTTGGGAAAGCATCCAGCATTCCCTGATATTTCAAAGTTAGTGACTTCTCAACGGAGCACAACATATAGTACAATGGAGACTGTAGGAGTGGGCAAAGAAAGGCAAGACCTGTTGGATTCATGTTGGAAACTGTTCACTGACCCAGAAAACTGCCACAGAACACTTCCACCTCCTGTGGGTACTGGTCCCCAGGGCTCCGTACCCATGACAACATACTGGGGGTGGGGGCTATTTGGTCTTTCATAAGCATGCAAATGAAAAGTAAGGGGTAATAATATTAGCATCCTATAACAAACTGGCAAGGGAATGTGTTCAAAATCAGCCTTATACTCATCTACACGTATAAGTGGGCATTCAGCTGTGCTCAACCATTACTTATTGGTTACTCTTCTAGATGGGCTCCCAAAGCCATATGTCTATATTAGAAATGCACAAAAAAGTTAGTGGAGAATCAAGCTGCAGTATTAAATTTTAAGTTGTAGAGCATATTCATAATATTCTTGGATCTCTTTTTTTTCGTTTTAAAGAATTCCTTTCTGTTCAACTTATTTGAAAAAAAAAAGAAGATGGCTTTTATTCGATTATTTTTAAAAATGTGCTTTGGCTTAACTAGAATGAGTGTCTTGAAGCCATTTTAATCCTGTCTTTGTGCTGTGTATAAAGTGAATACAGAAATCTGCTCAGGATGACAAGTCAAAAAAAAATCTATAGCTTTAAAGGGCCCGATCTATTTTAATGTACTTACTGAACGATCAGTTTGATATGCGTTGGAACCTTAAATAACATCAATTTTGGAGTAACTACATGGTGAACATTTGCTATTAGCGGAATAAGCATTTTGGGGACTTGGTCATAAAAGTAAAATCTTGCTCAGAATCAATAGAGGACACTAGTAGGTAACAGCTCCAAGGCTAATTGGGAGTTAGCCCTCAAAGTAAAATGAGGTTACCCTTCAGTGACGGCAGGGTGTGGGGTGGGGGTGTAATCGAATGAGTGAACTTAGGTGGTTGATGAGTGACTGTGAGGGTGTGAAGAGAATGAAATTTATTTAGAGAAACTTCCAGTGCTGGACCTTCATCCACACGTGACCATGGGGTCACAGTTTTTCTACTTACTAAGACCTCCCTTGGTGGCCACCACCTTTTCATACATTTTTCCAGGAATCAGGCAGTGATCTAGAAATTCTAGAGGCACAAGGAAGTCTTAGGAAAGGGAAAAGAGTTTAAGAAGTGCAGAGAGTATCATGAACCGCATCTTTACCAAAATTAAGAGTACACTTGTGATGAGCACTGAGTAATGTATGGAATTGTTGAATCACTATATTGTATACCTGAAACTAATAGAACACTGTTTATTATACTGGAAGTTTTTAAAAATAAATAAATAAAATAGAAAGAACCCTCCCCCCAAATAAGGAAGAATAAGAAAAAAAGAATGAATTGTGAAAGAAAGTTTTCCTGTTCCCCTCACCAGACTTTCTGGATTCATGTATCTGTGATCGAAGATACTTTTTATAACAAAGAGCTTGATCCCAAAACCAAGTTAGTAATGTTAGTAATGAATGATAGAGCCCACGCTGGGTATTGAGGACTCATTACACTTCACCACATCTGCTCCAACACAAGTGACAGAAAATAGGTGCCTGGGTGGCTCAGTCAGTTAAGCATCTGACTTTGACTCAGGTCATGATCCCAGGATCCTGGGTTTGAGCCCTGCATCAGGCTTCCTGCTCAGCAAGGGAGTCTGCTTCTCTCTCTCCCTCTGCACCTGCTCATGTGTGTTCTCTCTCACTCACTCTGTCTCTCAAATAAATAAATAAAATCTTAAAAAAAAAAAAGATGACAACAGTGACAGAAGAATCCGAGTGGGTCCCGATGTCTGTCTCCAGTGCCTCCCCTAGGACCCAGTCTAGCTTGACTGACTCTTAGATTCTGGAGCCACCTCACTTCTTCCCTGCCCTGGACCTGCATGTGTGCTGCTCCTCTACTTGGGATGATTTCCCTCATTCATGGGCCACTTCCTTCTCATCCTTCAGTTCATAGCTTAAACTGCACTTTCCCATGACAATCCTTCCTGCGTATTCAATCGAGACAGTTCACATCTCCTGGTCATATATTTGTTTGTCTGTTTACTTATTTGTTCCTTATCCTCTCAATGGTAGGTGGCTTCATTTCCTAGGGCTGCCATGACAAAGTATCATAGACTGGATGACATAAGCCACAAAAATTTATTGTCTCAAGGTTATGGAGGCCAGAAGTCCAAAGTCAAGGGGCTGAGGGCTAAGACTTCAACATATGAATGGGGAAGGGGCACAATTCAGTCCCTAATAATAGGAATTATGCAATATCCTCATTAATGATCTTATACCTAGAACGGTATCTGGCATATCAGAGACCCTCAGCTAATTAACTTTAGTTGAGTGAATGAATGACTTACTCTTCTCAGTTGCTTAAAAAATGAGTTCTTTTTTTTAAAAAAAAGATTTTATTTATTTATTTGAGAGAGGGGAGAGAGAGAGAGGGAGAGAATGCATGAGTAGGTGGGAAGGGCAGACGGGGAGACAGAGAGGGAGAAGCAGACTCTCCGCTGAGCAGGAAGCCTGATGCAGGGCTGGATCCCAAGACCCCGGAATCATGATCTGAGCCTAAGGCAGATGCTTAACCAACTGAGCCACCCAGGCACACCAGGAATGAGTTCTTTAGTGGGTCTAGTACTGATTCACCTCTGCTGTGCTCTACGGTTCTTGCATGCTGGGAAATTCTCTTACTGCTTCAGAGCCCTTAATGGGTGTACTTACTACTTTATACAAATTCTGTGTCTTTCCTGGAGAAGACTTAAGCTAACTTTTCAGAATACATAAAATAGAGATGACAATGTTCCTAAGTGGAACAATTATATGTCACATAGATTCATACCCTTGTTTACAGAGGTGAACATAGGTTGTCTCCAAGCTTTCTGGTTTACATGGTTCATAGGGTCCATCAGATAAAAACAGGTCAACTGCTCAGGATAAGAGCAACTGTCATTGGTTGTTCATGTCAAGAATGGACAAGCATTTCTCCTGGGTATTCCCCCGAAGGAGGCACTGCATATCATGACAAATGCATACTGATAACATACTTTCCACAGGACACACCAAGAGGTCCACAAGACTGCTTGTTTCTCTTTTTTTTTTGCCTTTTTAAAAGTTAATTTTAATGTATTTATAGTTTCTGATTATAGAAGAAGGCATGTTCATCGAAGAAAATCTGAAACAGGTAAGCAGAAAAAAGATGTTAAAAATAACCTGAAATCCCAGCATCTAGGAAAAAAGCATTGTTAACATTCTGGCGTGTATTTTTCCTGTCTTATATTATGCATGGATATGATTTTTAACAAGAGGTCCAAACTGCATATTATTTTGCAATCTGTTTTTAATTAAACTGTATATCATGCACATTTTCCCAAGTCATTAAATAGTCTTTAAAAATATGTTTAATAGCTTCTATGTATTTCATTAGATAAAGGCATTTATTTATTGAACTAATCCTTTATTGTAAAATAGTGAGTTGTTTTCCAAGATCAGATACTATAAGAAATGATGCTGTGGACATACTTATAGATAAATCATCACAAAAATTTATAAGTATTTCCTTAAGGACAAATTCCTAGAAGCCCAATGGTCAAAATTTGAGTTTTTTTTAAGTATATAAATGACCACTTTTCTATATAGAATGTTACAAAAATTTACACTCTGGCCAGCTGTATTTGAGAATACCGGTTGCTGGCCCACTTACCAAGACTTTGTGGAATATAATTTTATTGAATTCTTGTCAGTTTGATACATTCACTGTTATTTTGATTTGCACTTTGTTCTTAAAGAAGCTAAACTTTTCCTAAAAATAAAGCCTTGGGCTCTGCAGTTTGGTGAATTATCCTTTCCATGGTCTTTGCCAGTTTTAACTTCACTTTTTTTTTTATTTGTGAAAGCACTTTACTGTGTATATTTATGTTTTTAGTTCATATGTAGTAATGATGTTTTCCCAATTCCGTTTGTGTATTCCAACACAGGAGCACAATAGGCCTGAGTTTTTAACATATATTGTTGTTTCTTTTATGTATTAATGTTTTTATATTGTCAAATAGTATTTTTTTCTGATGTTGCTTTCAGTGTTGTGATTAGAAAAACTTACTGCACCCCAAAAGTTACATAAATGTATATCTGTTTTGTCTTCTGGGACATTCACGTTTTTTTTTTTTTTCTTAAAAGTTTACATGTTTAGCCCAACTGTAATCTCTTCTGGAATATGATGAAGTTAAATGAATTTTTCCACAAATATTTAGTCAAGTTATATAATAAATATGGTTCTTAAATGAGACTGCAATCATAGTATGCTAAATTCTCAAACATTCCTGTGTCTGTTCTGGACCGTCTATTTTTGTTACCTTGAATTGTTTGGCTAGTCCTGCATCCGTACCAGATTGTTCAAATTATTGTGGCTTTATAATATATTTCAACATTTGGTTTCAAGTCCCTTCTCATTTTTCTTTTTAAAATTTTCTTGGTTATTCCTGTGTGTTTATTCTTCTGGATAAACTCGAAAAGCATTTTTGTCAAGTTGCAAGAATGTTAAGTTGGTGTTGGATTAGATCAGAAATGTATCACATTTATAAAGCAAACTGGGAAGAATTAACACTTTAATAATAATGGATTTTCTTAGCCAGAAATACAGTGTCCTTTGTGCATCATAAACTCTTCTTTTCAGTGTTTTTTTGTTTGTTTGTTTGTTTTCCTTACACAGCATTACACATTTCTTGTTAAGACCATTTGTAAATACATCATATTTTTGGTCATTTTGTGAATGAAATAATATTTTTAATATGTGAAAAGTTATCTTACTTGTGTATTTACATTGTTATCCATCACTGCCTAGTAGTTATAACATTTTCATGGATGATTTTCTTGAGGTTTCAAGAAAAAATTTGAAAATACCATTAGTTTTGTTCTCTATCCAATATTTATACCTTCTATTTCTTTTCTTGTTTTGTTATGTTTTTTGGAACTTATAACGAATGGAAAAAGAATAGTGATGATGTTAAGAAGCCTTGTGTTATTCTTCTCTTCAGTTGAAAAGCCTGTCAGAATAATGTAAATTGTTGGTTTGCAAAATATTTATTTACCATGTTGGCAAAGTGTTCTTCTAGTCCCAGTTTAGTACCCATATTTGTAATTAGGGAATATTTAATTTTATCATCGATTAATTAATTTGGGATATGTATTGAAATTTTGACTTTTCTCCCTTGATGTGATAAATTATGTGGGTGGATTTTTAAATATTAAGTAACCCTTGCATTCCTAGTACAAACTCTTTTTCATTATGGTGTACTATTCTTTTCTTTTCATGCTGGATTTAGGATTTTTGTTTCTATGTATTCACTGGACTATTTAAATAAGCTTTCTCTTGGAGTGTTTAATCTTTATCAGGTTTTAATATCGTGGTTTTGCTGGCTTCATAAAATGAGTTGGAAGCTTTCCATCACTTTCTCTACTTTGGAATTATTTAAATAGCATTGGAATATTAGAAAAATGAAAATAACTCAATAATTCATTTTTGACAAGGTTTGTGATTTCTTCCACGGTCTATTTCTGGTCTACTCTGGTCTATTCCATTTCTATTTCTGGTCTACTCCAATGTCTTACTTCTTCTTGAACCAGTTCATAAAACTCTTTCTCAGAAAAGTGCTTCTGGAACATTAATGTACACACAGGTCTCCGAGGGATCTCATCGGCATGTAGATTCTGATTCTTTAGAACTATACCATGTAGCCCACTCTCTAGTGATCAACCCTATTCACAAAGATAGTAGAATAGCTAAGGAGATGAATAGCACTTAGGTCTTATTCTTCAGAAGCAGACCCTAACTTGAAGACCCAAATTTGTGCACCCAAAATGTGATTTATTTAAAAAGTTTTCCCAGGGGAAACTGGCAAGGGAGTTAGGGGGACAAGATGGAAGAGGGTGAGAAGCTGAGCAAGGGTGTGAGTTCCAGTGATGTGCCAGCCTCAACCTGATTCTGCACGGAGCTCTGGAGGAGAAATTACAACTCAGGGTCTGTTCTGGCTTGGGGCGAAGGAACTGGGCTTTGTTCTCCTGCACCCATCAGTCATCCATAAAAGGGAATCTAGGGGTGTGGGTTGGGGTGATGTAAAGTCCCTGGTACTTCCTGCTCTAGTGCCTGTGGGCAAAGTGGCTCCAGTGCCTTGAGGTCAGTCTTCCCCAAAAGAGTTGCAGAAGCTGTGGGAGGAACACACACTGATAAAAAGGGATCCTAGGGGATCGGGGCAGAGCAATGACAGTGTTGGCTACAGAAATGATTCTATATCCCTCAGATATTCTTCCCTAGATATATTTTTTTAAAGACTTTATTTATTTATTCATGAGAGACATACAGACAGAGGCAGAGACATAGGCAGAAGGAGAAGCAGGCTCCACGCAGGGAGCCTGATGCAGGACTCGATCCTGGGACTCCGGGATCACACCCTGAGCCAAAGGCGGACGCCCAACCGTTGAGCCACCCAGGCGTCCCTTCCCTAGATATTTTTTTATATCAGACAAACGCTAAATAAAAAATAGAGCAACAGAGGGTTTGAGATTGCACTCTTATGAGTTCCAACAGTCAGCCTTTTCTACGTTGGAATACTTTTGCAGACAATCGATCACCTGGGAGTAGGATTGACATCCTTTTGTGGAAAGCTAGGAACTACTTAATAAGGGTATATGACTGAATCAGGAGCCATATTACCTCTGCTTTAAGGTAAGACATGGGAAAACCGTGGGCAAGGCTAAGATTCTCCTTGAAAATTGTTTTTTCATTTACTATAGTACATAGACACATAGGAAACAAAAGCCTGTAACTCTACTTCACATAATATAACAAAAATATCTCTGGCCTGGAATTTTTCAAGGCTTTGAATGTTAAAAATATCTCAGCAAATAACCCAAATTGTTTCCAAAAATATGAGATAACTAAATGAAATAATGTAGATGGAAATTTAACCTATGTACTAGTTTGTAATTTGAGGAAGATCTACCAAAGCATCTTTAATTCTAGAAAATCTTATCTGCTGCATCTCTTCTTTCATACAATTATAGCTACAATTTCAGTAACCTGTTCAAACCAAATCTGTATATAAGAAAATGTTTGTTATTCTCATCTCTATAGTAGGAGGGCATGCAGTAGGAAGACATAAGTGGTACTGGATCCTTAACAAACATATTACCCATTATCACTCTGGCAGATTGTATTTTTATGACAGTATATTTCTGAAAAAGATATATATATATATCTTTTTCTTGCTATATTCACCCTTAAAACCCAGCCACCATGCTGTGAGGCTGTCCAGGCAACGCAGAGAGGCCACATGTTGTTGCCCCAGCTGACAGTCCCAACTAGGCCACAAGCCAATGACCAGCACCAGCCTTAGACATGTGAGTAAATGAGGCTTCAGAAAAATCCAGCCCTCAGCCTTTGAGCTGCCCTCGCTGAGGCTCTAGATAGTGTACAGGGTGTGGAGATAAGCTGTTTCCATGATGTTCTGTCTGAATTCCTGAACCACTAATCTATGAGAGCCAATAAATGATTATTGTTATTTTGTAACACCGAATTTGGGGTTAATTTGTTAACTTAGGCATGCACCAGTAATCCACATTTCCTCCCTGGTCTAAAACCTCATTGTCATATACTAAACTTTCAAGTAGACATGGGTCTATTTATGAATGATTTTATATTTCCTTGATCTGTTTGGTAGTATCTGTTGAGGAGCATCTCTTTTTGTGTCAATATATACATATATACTATGGGAAAACATGAACCCCCAAATCTCTGTAGTTTAATACAACAAACACTTATTTCACATTCACCCAAACTCCACCATGGATCAGGTAATGCTCCAGGCCAGTTGTCTTCCATGCAGAGATTCAATGACACAAGCTACTTCCATGTATGATGCTATAATCTTAATACATGGCCTTCAGCTCACCAAAGTATGGGAAGAAAGAAATGTGGCCCAGAATATTAAATGGCTTGACCCAGAAGTAATAACACCTTTTCTGACACATTGGCCAGAACCAGATCGCATCATCCCATTAACAACTAGGAAGCTGAGAAATGTAGAACAAAACAAAACAAAACAAAAAAACAGATTTTGGGTGAGCAGTAGATGTTTTTGCCACACCCTTCATAACTTACTGTTTATTTTCCCCAGAAATGTCTTGGTTATTCTCACACATAGATTGTACCTGACAAATTTTAGAATCCCAAATGTTGCACTGTAACTGTTAAAAAAACCCAGATCTTTTTGTTTGAGAGGGAGGAAATAAGCTAAAATAAAAAGAGAATGGAATAGTTCCCTATTTTATACTGTTGGATGTTTTATGTGTTGCTCCATTCCTACCAACCAAGACTCTTTCGGTTCCTGATTAAGTATTACGAATCATGATTTAATGTCTACTTCATTTGGCTTAGGCCACAACCCATTCCTGGCTGTAAATCCGGAAGTGGAGGGAAGGATGATGGCATTTTCAAATTTCCTTGATGATTTCTCCTTAGAGTATTAAAGAATAGAGGCATGATCTGTAGCAGAATAACCATGTATGAAATATCAACGCTCTGTAACTGAAACATTGGCCTGAAAGACCTAGTCTCGAAACAGAGAAGAGACATATCAAGTGAAGGGAATGTCTAATAATTAAATAGTTCTGTAGTTTTACAGGAGGAGAGTAAAATACGGCCCCCGTTAAAAATAGGATAAAATGCTGCATTCAAAGCAAAACAGATTTTCCTCAAAAAACTGACGTAATTATATCATTCTCATTGAAATCCCTGAAAGAGTAGGCAGAGTATGTATTTTGTCAATTTTCTGTTGAGCTGGCAGGTAATTCTCCTTGGAGGAGCAGAGAGAAAGCTGTCGTTTAATATCTGTACACTCATCATGTTTTGTATCTGTGTTTGTAAATATTCCCTCATTGCCTTGGAACATGATGCTCCTGATCTATCTCAGGCCTGCCTTATGCTGTAAATTGCAGATATTGTTGTGAGATTACACTGTGCTCGAATGTTCCCTCTTTTCTTGGTGAAGGCAATCAAGAGTCTAGTGGGCATTAGGAGAAGTGGACATTAGGTCTACTCTAGACATCTAAATATTAACATAACCCAAGCAGGGTTCAATTTGTTGGCCCTTTTCACTTTTATATTTGTTCCTAAGATGACCCAGTCCCATGGCTTTAGGAGGCATTTTCATGCTGATGACTCCAAAAATTGTAGCCCCTGCCCAGATCTCTCCGTTAAACTCCAGGAGCTGTCCACCTCTCTATGTGGGTGTCTATCAGCCATTTCCAGATCAGAACCTCCTTGACTCCACCTCCACCCTCACTACACACTTCCCTAACTTTCCTTATTTCAGTCAGTGACGTGATTAAATCAGTTGTTCAGGACAGAAAACTCTACATACTCCTTGATACCTCTTTTCCCGCTCAGCTCATAAGATCAACCGTTAGTAAGGGTTTTGTTTGTTTGTTTATTTGTTTGTTTGGGCTTTTTGTTTTGTTTTGTTTTGGTTTTATTTTTTATTTTTTTTGTTTTTTATAAGGAAATCTACATTCAGATTGTTCCCAGAATCCAAGCACATTTCATCACTCCACCACTACCAACTTAATCCAAGTTTTTTACTAAGAGATAAGTATTAATTTGTCCATGAATTATCCCCTGTAGAGAGGAAATTGGCCTCTTGCAAGTCTCCATAGAAACTGGCCAAGGCTAGTGCTTACGGCCATCAATCCTGGTCAACCATGAGACTTGGACCACAGCCCTCCAAACATGCCCAGATGGGAGCTGGTGCTTCTTTAATCATGAGTATTAGTGTGGCAAATCCTGCTGCTAGCTTTCTTTGTCCTACAGCTGCAACACATAGTTTGGATCCCTCATTCACTTCCCGAACACTCAAAGAGGAGCGGGCAGGATAGGGATGGAACAAGGTTCTGCTATATCTTATTATTATTATTATGTATTGGTCCCTGATTCACGTCAGAGGATGGACTGGCAAGATAGGGAAGGAGCATGATTCTACTGGATCATATTGCTATTACATCCTCGTCCCTCATCATGTTGGAAGAGAGCCTGGTTCTTCCCTAACCATTCAGCTTAAAAGCCCCATATCCCAAAAGTCATGCCCCTCTCCCACACCTGGTATCTGGGGTGAAGTTACCCCAGAGTGGGAAGGACAATGATAAACTCACACATCTGTCTTGATCCCGTCTTCTTGAGTTTTCTTCCAATGACTGATGTTCTTACAGTTGTAGTCTCTGTGTCCAGCAGAACATTTTTCTTTGTTGCACAACAGATGTTCTATTATATCCAAATCCCAGTTCCTGGTTCTGCCTCCCTCATCCACTGTACCTATTCTCTAATCTCCCCTGTTTCAATTAAATGAGAACACTAACTAATTACCAGTTGTTCATAGCAAAAACCTAAGCATCATTGTCAATTCCTCTTCTTCATCTAAACCATAAATTCAGTCCTTCAGCAAGTTCTGCAAGAGCTCTACTTTCGAAATACTGTCAGCATTTAACCATGTTTCCTTGCATTGGCCTCCTGATCAGACTGTCTATTTCCACAAAAGACCCAGGGTCATTTTTTATAAACCCAATTGGGCCATGTCACCTTCAAGCTCAAAACCCCCCAGTGACTTCCCATCACATTTAGAATACACTCAAATGCCTTATCACGACTACAAGGCTCTACACGATTTAGCTCTTGCCTCATGTTCTTCTACTCTTGCCCTGTTCCCTCTGCCTGGAATGATCCTCTCCCAACATTATTCTCTCCTAACTTCACCCTTATCTCTGTTCAGAGATACCACTTCCTCCTGAGTGCATTTCCTGGTTGCCCAGTCTAAAATAGTTGTCCTCTTCACTCTGGATCTCCTTATTATTGTTTTGGTTGATTTTCATCATTGTACTTACTGTCACCTGAAAGTATATTGTATATTTGTTTATGAGCTTGTTGTCGGTCTACCTAATGGGACTTCAGCTCCATGGGACCTGGAACCTTGTCTGTCTTGTTTGCTTCTCTGTCTCCAAGGCCTAAAAGAGGGCATGGCACTGCTCAAGAATGATCTGTTGAATAAATGAATGAGTGGGTCTGAAAAAGAGGTCTCAAAATAATTTCACCGAGATCTAGGAAAATCAGAAGAAATTTCTAAAAATAGAGCTATTCATTGATTCAGTAAAGAAAGGCAAGGTCTTCTGCACTTAAGAGGTGCTTGATAAATACAGATTGAATAAATAAATGGACAAAATGAAGCTGCCTTTATTCATCACACGGAACAGCTAGGGAAAACCTCTCTGCCTGTTATTTTTTTCTTGACTCAAACCACCAAGTATGTTTTTCGAAATTAAGTCTTAATTGAAAAAGCCTTAAATGTGGGGAACTTGTTCAATATGTGAAAAAATTCTTTGGGGAAAAATAAAGAAGAAATGTCAAATATGATAAGTGGTATCATTTTGTGTGTGGGGGGGATGATCAAGAAACACAATCTTTCTTTGAACATCCCATTGATGATTATTCATCCTTCTAAAAGTATACATTAATTAGAAGCTGTCAGTAAAAACTCTGACAATAACTCTTTCTGTGTGAAATTGACCTTAAGTAAGATTAAAACTTACCTGACATGAATTTGTTGGGCTACTACTGAATGTAGTTGGTATTTGATCACCAAGATGTGCAAAATTAATTAAAAATACATTTCCAAATGAATGTTGATATTAAAGAAAGTGAATCATTCTTAATACTGTGAAATTTGAGAATTTGAGAAAATCAGATTTGACAGCAGAATCTATTATTATATAGTAAGAACAAAAGAAGTTGAAGTTCAAATAGGATCGGAGCAGTTTGATTTCATTCTGTTGAGAAAGTTATTACTTCCTAGCCTGCCAGTAGTTTCATAGGAATTGTAATATGGGAGTCAAAGACCTTGGGCCTGTTTCTAGCTGGGGCTGAGTTCACCACTTCCTTTGGGGTTCTCCAGCAGGGCAACAACACAACACCCCGTGATAATCTTCAAAAGCATGTCAGTTCAATGTGTCATGTAACCTTGACACCAAGCCTCTTAAATTGGTTTTCTTTACCCATAAAACAGATGAAGTAACTGAGGTTGTTAATGACTCCCCAAACTACTGAGCTAATGAGATTTTCCAGGCTGGGGTATCTGTGGTGCAGTTGAGTTAAGGGTGCAAATAATGGGGACACCTGGGTGGCTCAGTGGTTGAGCATCTTCATTTGGCTCAGGTCGTAGTCCTGGGGTCCTGGGATTGAGTCCCACATTGGGTTCCCCGCAGGGGACCTTGCTTCTCCCTCTGCCTATGTCTCTGCCTTTCTCTGTGTGTCTCTTATGAATAAATAAATAAAATCTTTTTTAAAAGGGTGCAAATAATGGTGCGGTCTTAGAGGATAATCAGTTGCATTGGATACCACGGTGAAGGGTGCCAATGGTACATTTCAATGGCAATTTCTCAGGAATGAGTGGAAATTCTTGTTTTGAAGTTCAGAAATGAGACTAAGAACAAAAACTGACCTCAAGGTAACATTGGAAGCAGGAACTAAAATCATTCAGGTGGGTGTTCGTGAAAAGCATTGCAGCCATGCAGGAAAAGTGTGCCAGGGTAGGAGTGGATCGTGTAACACGATGAAGACCAAGGGAAGAAAAATGTTAAGAGTTGCTCATTTTCATCAGACACTATTGAGGGCTCCTGTGGGGTGAAGAATAAGACCTTTGAAACAAAATGGATAGCAGGGTCTTTACCTCTAGCGTGGAGCCTCTGACGCCCAGCCGAGTGGCAGAGTACTAAGTGATGGTTTTAGCTCTCTTTCTCACCTCAATAAGGAAGAACTAATTTTAGAACCATAATGAAGCAAGATGACACATTTTGTTAGAGGATTTGTTTCCTCACTAAATATGTCCTTTTTTCTTTTTTTCCGAATGTTCTCCGGACTGCGTTGAATCTTTGCATTTCTAATTTTGTGTATAAAATAATTTTTCATTATCTTTATGGAACAACTCACAGATAGAATGTATTTAAAAAGGACTAGATAAAAATCTTAGTTTTCTTAGTGCATTAGCAATGTTGCTCTTAAAGTGCTTTTTATAAAGTTCAAAAGGTGCTTAAATTTAGGGCTGAGAGTCTTTTTTCTTTCGCCGTCTTTTTATACACCGAACATTGTCCTGATTTATGCCTTTGATGAGATGTACAGTATGTTGTAAGAAAAAGATATCCTCTCAGTGCTTTGAAGATGCTCATAAAATGGTGAAAAAGATGCCAAAAGAGATTATTCACTAAAATGAGTACATATCCAGTGGTTTGTGAGCTTGAATTTACATTGTGAAATTGTTTATTGAATTGATTGGATACTTTTTAAATGGCTAAGAACTAGTTCCTAACTCTAATTGTGCTTTAGAATCGCCTAGGGAGGTTTATTTTTTCCTCTGCTTACTTCGGTAATATTTGAGGGGGTGGGGGATGTGCCATGTTGTTATTTTTTTGAGTAGACTTTATTTTTTAGAGTAGATTTATGTTCACAGAAGAATTGAGTGTAAAGTACAGAGAACTCCCATATTTCCCTCCCCCCCATACGGGCCCAGCCTCCCTCCATATCACCGTTGTACACCAGAGAGGTACATTTGTTACAGCTGATAAACCTACATTGACATCATTGTTACCCAAAGTCCATAGTTTACAATAAGGTTCACTCTTGGTGCTGGGCATTCTATGGGTTTGGACAGATGTATAATGACATCTATCCACTCTCCCAAAAAGTCTCTATGCTTGACCTATTTTCTTACCCACATCAACCCCTGGCAAACACTGATCATTTTACTGTTTCCATAGTTTTGCCTTTTCAAGAATGCCATAGAGTTTTAATCATATAGTATGTAGTTGTTCAGATTCACTCCTTTATTTAGTAATATGCGTTTTTTTAAAGTATAAGCCTTATTAAGGCCTATATTGACATATAAAATTGTAAAGTATTATGCATTGATATGCTTAACATCAGCCATATAAATTTACATATAAAATTAAAATTTATATGTATTTGTAAATAAATAATTTATGTACATATAAAATTTACATATAAATTACATATAACATTGTAAAGTAATATGCAATATAGCTTGATAGCTCGTTTCCTGTGAGCACTGAGTTCAGTGTCTGGATGATGGTTTATTTATCTGTTCACCTACTGAAAACATCTTGTCCGTCTTCAAGTTTTGGCAATTATGAATAAAGCTGCTATAAATACCCACGTGCAGGTTTTCATGTGGATGTAGTTTTCAACTCTTTTGAGTAAATACCAAGGAATGCAATTGCTGGATCATATGGTTTGAGTATGTTCAGTTTTGCAAGAAATCACCAAATTGTCTTCCAAAGTGGCTATATACTATTTTGCACTTCTACTCACAATAAATGAGAGATCCCGTCACTCCACATCCTCGCTGGTATTTGGGGTTGTCAGTGTTCTGGATTTTGGACATTCTAATAGGCATGTAGTGGTAGATCACCGTTGTTTTAATTTGCAATTCCCCAATGACATATGATGTAGAGCATCTCTTCGTATGCTTATCTGCCATCTGCATACCTTCTTGGGTGAGGTGTCTGTTCAGGTCTTTTGCCCATTTTTTAATCAGATTGTTTGTTTTCTTATTTTTGAGTTTAAGGCTTCTTTGTGTATTTTGGATACCAGCCCTTTATCTGATGAGTCTTTTGCAAATGTTTTCTCCCATTCTGCGGCTTTTCTTTTCATTCTCTTACTGTTGTCTTTTGCAGAGCAGAGGTTTTCATTTTAATGAAGTCCAGCTGACCAGTTAATTATGTAATGGATTGTGCCTTTGGTGTTATAAGAGAAACTTTATTTTAATTAATTTATTTTTATTCCTTGTCTTCTTTTTCTTTCTTCTCTAGCTTTATTGAGATATAATTGACATATAATGTTGTATACATTTAAGGTGTTCAATGTGTTGATTTGCTGCAGATATATTGCAAAAGGATCACCACCATAGTCTTAGCTAACATTTCCATCAGGTCACATAATTATTCATCTCCTAACTGAAATTTTGTACCTTTTGACCAACATCTCCCCATTTTCCTCATCCCCAGCTCCTGGTAACCACCTCTACTTTCTGTTTATAAGGGCTCAGCTTTTTTAGATTCCACATGTGAGGGAGAGCATATGGTATTTGTCTTTCTCTGTTTGACTCATTCCACTTAGCGTAATGCGTTCATGGTCCATCCAAGTTGTTGCAAACAGCAGGATTTCCTCCTTTTTCATGGCCGAATAATGTTCCTGTGTGTGTGTGTGTGTGTGTGTGTGTGTGTGTGTGTGACATCTTCTTTATCTATTCATTTGTTGACAGACACTTAGGTTGTTTCCGTATCTTGGCTATGGTGAATAATGCTACAATGAACATGGGGGGTGCAGATGCCTCTTAATATCCTGTTTTCATTTCCTTTAGATATGTACCCAGGAGTGGAATTGTTGGATCAGACAGTAATTCTATTTATACATTTTGAGAAACCAAGGAGAGCTTTTTAAAATCCCAAATACCCAGTCTCCACTCCTAAAAAGTCTGTTTTAATTAGCCCAACTGAGGCCTGGGCGTTAGCATTTTTAAAGCTCTTGTCTATTCTGAAGTTGAGAAGCACAGGTCTAATGCCATAGTTTCCTTTCTTTAGTCTTAAGCAATAGCTTTCTGTGTTTCAGAAGCAAAAATAAAACTATTATTAATTATTTCTGGTGACAACCTACTCTCCTGGTGTCTCTCTTACCTCTCTGACTTCTTTTCAATCACACTTAATGTAGCTGAGCTTATAGCTCCATCCTAGGTCCTAATCTTTTTTTAAAGATTTTGTTTATTCATAAGAGACACAAAGAGAACCAAAGGCATAGGCAGAGGGAGAAGCAGACTCCCTGGAGGGAGCCTGATGAGGGACTCGATCCCAGGACCCCAGGAACAGGACTTGAGCCAAAAGCAGACGCTTAACTGACTGAACCGCTCAGGCGCCCCCAGGTTCCTAATCTTTAGCTGGTGATCTCAATCAGACACATTGCGTTAAATACCTTCCACAGGTTGGTAATTGTGTATAGCAATTGTGTATAGCACCAGCTCTGAAATTGCCCCCTGGAATTCAGGCTTGTATGTGGCATCATCTTCTCTACGTTTTAGCTTGGATGTTTTGAGAATGTCAAACTGAATCTGTTTCAAACTGAATTTAATGATTCCAGCCCTGCCCCTCACCAAGCCTGTGCTTCCCTCAGGCCACCATGGGACAGGAATGGTTCTGGATTTTTCTCTTTGTCACCTTCCACATTTAATTCAGAAGCATGTCCTGTATGATTTACCCTCAAAATTTACCCCACTTCACTCCACGTGCTCTACGTCAACCTTAGTACAAGCTTAATCTGATTGTCTCTGTAAAGACCCTATTTCTAAATAAGGTTGCATTCTGAGGTACTGGAGGTTAGGATTTCAATATATCTTTTATGAAGGGGACACAATTCAACCAATAACAAAACCCAAACTCTCTACACTGGCCAATAAAACTTTGTGATATATACAGCTCCTGCTTTCATCTCTGACACATCTACCACTTGCACACTTCGGCATTTCTGCTTACGAAGTTTACTCTTAACATTTAAATTCAAATATCACCGCTCCATCCCCCAGAGAGACCAACTCTCGTCACCCTATTAACTCAGCCCTCTTTTTGTGCTACTTCAGTTACTCTCTATTTCATCACTCATAGCATATGTCACACTCTGAAGTCACCTGGTGTACATACGGTCTCTCTCGCTGTGGCAGATACTACTGGTTATCTACCCAACCAGTGTTTATCCTCTTTTATCACTAAGAATCTGACTATGTTTAGTGGGCCATGCACCCAGCTCAGGTCACGGATCAGGATAAGCCAGGCCAGTCATAGCAACTGTGCTTCCCTTTGCAGACATTACTATTGGGGTGGGAATGTGGCCACGGTCTGGTCAATGAGATGCAAGGGGAAGCCCCTGGGGTTTCTGGAAAGATTTTTCCTTCTGATTGAAGAAGCAGGAAAAGAGCAGGCTCTTTTCTCCTTTCCTCTTGATTCCTGAATTTAGATGGGATTTCTATAGTTCCACTGGCTATCTTGTGTTCATGAATTAACCTGACAGAGAACAGAAGCCAACAATGCTGAGCATAAGAGTGGAGAGAGCTTGAGTGTCTGATGATACCATGGCCACTGTGCCAACCCTAGAACTACTTGCTTCTTGATTAAGGACCATAAATGTCCTTATGTTTTAAGCCACTGTACTCAAGTTTTTTTTGTTATTTGCCTTGAAAGTGTCTTTACTGACATATTTCTCTGCCATTACCATAGAAACTTTGTCTGTTTGTTCTACAAGCTCACTTTTGTCCTCTCGTTCCCACCTGGTGCCTTCAAAGCCCAGACCCAATGGACTTCTCCTGGACATACCACCTCCAATCTTATTGCACCTTTTGTTTTTCTTGTAGCCCTGGTCACTTTCTACCTTGCAGTGTTTTCATAAACAAGCATTTCTCTTTTCCCTGTAGTATCACGAATACCCAAAGAACTGGATCCATTTCCTGTTTTTATTTGTACCCCTTACAAATAGCAACTCATAGCTATAAAAGCTTTGCTCAGTGAATTTTTGTTGAATGGCAAGGGGAAGCATGGCATAGTGGCTAAACCATGGCCTTTTGAGGACAAGAAAGCTAGAGCCCTTATCTGCCATTTGCTTGCTGTGTCAACCATAGGGAAGTCACCTAACCTCACAGAGCTTTGGTCACTTCATTTATAAAAGAGAATAATAGTATTTACCTTATAGGATTGTTGTGTATCTCTCTAAAAGAGATGATACATATAGAATATTTGGCTCACAGCCCAGCAGAGAAACATCCATTAAAGAGTTATTATTATTATTGATAGGTATTTTTGAACTAATACTATGAAATTCATGAGGATGGTAACGATTAGTATTCAAGTAGATAATTGTAAACCACACCTAGCAGATTATGCTGGTATGTTGGGATTTTACACACACACACACACACACACACACACACACACACTTATCTTTATCCATGTTGATATGATATCAAATGTTCTTGGTTTTCAGTGGGTACCTTGATAAGTATTTATATATAAGAGCTATGGGTCTTGTGAGATGTCCACATAGGAATTTTCTACCTCTGAAATTTTATAACAGCGACTATAGCAGACTGACAATGACTCTGGAAACATTTGTTTATTTGGGAAAGTAGCTGGGAAGAAGTAAAGGCTATATTTCCATTTGTATGCTAATGATGTTGGTTCACCTAAATTTGGAAAATGTTATGTTCAGGTCAGGACTCTAGGTTACCAACCTCAAAAACTGTCTCTGGCTAATTAAAGCAGAAAGGAATTTATTGTTGGGATCTTTGTGGGTATGATGATGAGGAGCAGTTCACAGAATCACCAGGAAAGCTGGAGATCCAGGCTTGCCCAAAAGAGCAGGCTGCTGAGGGTGCCTCCTTGGACCCTGTGTCCCAAAGACAGCCATCATCATGTGGCTGGGTTCTGTTGCCCCCCGACATTGCCTGTCGTGTCCCCTGGGCTCTCCATTCCCGTGCAACCAGAGAGAATAAGCTTTGGATGTCTGCATGCCTTGGCCACTCCTCCTGAATGGCACATCTGGTGAGCCAGGCTTGGTTGCACCTGGCTCCCCAGCTGCTCAAAGAGGAGAGAGGACATACCTGCTCCCTTCCGGTTCTATGGGGAGGAAGCCAGAGCCGTCTTGGGATTACCCATCCCTTCACGGGTGTTTGGATGCTGGGTGACTCCCATAAATAGCCACTAGTGCTACCAAGAAAGAGACAACCTGAAAGCAGTACCAGAAATGAAAGGCTCAGAAGTGATCCCTTGAAAGATTTCCCATCCAGTTGATGGACATCTCCCTCTCTACACAGTGACCGTTCGGAAAAGCACAATGATGGGATCAAAAGAGTGGCTGTTGCCAGATACCTATTGGTAGGCTTAGAAACAGGTCTTCTGGAGCCCAATGGGCGGAGGCAAAGCCTTTCTCTCAGAAGGGGCAGCAGATGGTATTCTTCGCCACCCCTAACAAGATAACGGCTGGAGGAAGCAGCGGGGCTCTCCATCTGGGAGGGAGCCTGTCTTCTGTGGCCAAGCAGTCAATGTGTTTGCAATCTTTACACTTTCCGTGGTGCTCTTGCAGAAGGGCAGATGGCAGAAAGCTGGAAAAATGCAACCAGGAAGAACCGTACCTCTTCACATTCGTACGGAAGAGACAGAGCAGCTCCAAGAACCCCAAGGCAGAAGAGGGTAGGGTGGAGCAGTGAACATCTGCAGGGAAAGCCACACATTGTTTATTAAGAGAAATGGAAAGGTAGATGGGCATCAGGCTCTGCTCTTTGAAAATGTTGGTGGCCGAAGAGTCAATCCTCCCTCCCAATCTGACCCACAGAATTGAGCCAGAAAATGTGTTCATGACTGTTTCCCTGGCTCTTAGTCAGCTACAAGTCATTTCCCCTTTCAGATTATTTCCATTTTAAGGCCCAATTTCCATTTGCTGTTTGATCTTCTGCTTTTAAGACATCAGCCAATATCATCATCGGCCTCGTGCCAGGTTTTCTTGCAAGGCTTTGAACTTGTCATTTATCCTTTATCCTTGTAGGTGGATTCTGTTTGTAACTGGCTGGTCCCAGGTAGGCAGGGTTTTTGCTGGCAGAGGAAAAGAAAAGGCTTCTTCTGAAAAGGTGGAGGTAAAACTGGAAATCCGGGGATCCCTCTTGTAAACATCAGGGACTGTTTGGACTAAAAGTTCTGTGGCAAAGCAATGATGTGATTATCAATTTATTAATGAATAATAAATGATTTCCTACAGCTGAACATGACAGTTCCGGCATCAACAATTCTATGGAGCTCCCAAGAGAAATTTCTTCTTCGGTTTTAGGATAGATTTACTCTTCCGCGAAGTGCCTTTTTTTTTTTTTTTTAATATTCTCAGCTTAATTCTTCACCAGTGTTAATTTAAAAAAAAAAATTGTGCTGGGGCTGGGTCCGCCTGCCATAAACTAATTTACAAATGACCCAATGGTTCTTTGTGTCGTCCACCAAAATTGCTCGATGGTTTTCGGTCTCAATTTTCAGCTCTTGCAGGAAATATTTCCCTTTGTATTTTCACAGCTCATAACGGCATTATCCAGCTAGCGAGCACTTAGCCCCCGCTCCCCCCCCCCCCATAGTGACCTTTGCCACTTTTCCACAAAAGGAGCTGTTTTGCGGCCGGTTGGCCTTACCTGTTAGTTTCACACTCGGATATCCCAAGGAGTCAGCAACTACACTTTCCCATTGTTCCTAAGCCCTCCCGAGAGTTTTATTCTAAATGATGCAGATGAGGGCGCTTATTAAAGTGCCATTGTGGATTTCACCGTGGATCCGCCGCTAAAACTCGCGTAATGGATGAACAACCCCAAAAAGAGCTCTCGCCACGCACACGCGTTGTGAGAGAGCAGGGCAGCAGCGTTTTGCACTTGCTTCAACCCTATCGCCTGAGAAGTGGTTCTGATTCCCATCTTTCTCCCCCCGCCCCCCCCCCCCCACTTTACTTAGAATTTCAACTTCATCTCAGGCAGCTGCTGAATCGTTAAACAGAATGCCACCGGCTCTGCATTTCCCAAACTCTGGATCCGCGCTGCGGACTGCCCATCTCGATGGCATGCTTGCCAAAGCATTAATCCCAGATTACTCATTTAGCCTGTTATTATCCCCCCTCAAAAAAAGAAAGAAAAGGAAAAAAAAAAAAAAAGAAAAGGAAAGGAAGGAAGGAAGAGAGGGGACTTGCTCGCCCTTGCCCTGTTCCTCTATGCTGTCCGCAGCCTTAAGATGCTCCGTGGAAGGGAGCCGAGCGGTGGGCAGTGGCTGAGTCCCCGATAAGGAGCGCCTCACATTTCCGTGGCATTCCCATTTGCTAGAGCGCTGCTGCGGCCGCACGCCTGATTGATATATGACTGCAATGGCACTTTTCCATTTGACATTCTCTCTCTCTCTCTCCCTCTCCCTCTCCCTCTCTCTCTCTCTCTCCCTGTGTCGCTTAAACAACAGTCCTAACTTTTGTGTGTTGCAAATATAAAAGGCAAGCCATGTGACAGAGGGACAGAAGAACAAAAGCATTTGGAAGTAACAGGACCTCTTTCTAGCTCTCAGAAAAGTCTGAGAAGGAGCCCTGCGTTTCCCCCAAGGTAAGCAGGAAAACAAGCGCTGACGGCTTGCCTAGGAAATTACTTCTCTCCAAACCGAGCATTTCATCCTCCTCTCAGACAAAGAGACAACCTTTAAATACCACTTAAATTTGCATTAATTGAATTTGCATTAATCGGTAGCATGCTAGCATTGTGTGTTTTTTTTTTTTTTTTTTAAATGAACGGGTCTTTGAAGTCTGTGACAGAGGAGGGGAGCCTCTCCGAGAGGCTGGATGGAAAAATCCCTCCGGGTTTGACCGAAAGGGATTTTATTTTCAAACTCTCTGCGTAGTAGTTCGATGTAACTTTGTGATGGTTCTTATATTTGACCCGGTGAAAGGAGACTGGGAAGCAGCATTGGACGACGTGGATTCCTGAAGCCCCAGTATCTTCCCCACCGCCCTCATCCCTGTTACAATGGGGGCACTATGAAGGCGGGCGAGCCTGCGAGTTTAAAGCGCACTGTTTACTTTTATTACTACTTCTGTATGCTGTTGATCTCCTGCCAGGGCTCCGCCGGAGTGCTTAGAATGACTTCAAACAATAGGCAACATTTATTTCTAGCTTTCTGTGTCACGCTTTGCAGGAATCCTGTTCCTTTGCACTCTCCTCCCAACGTGCAAGGACTTCGCTTCCATAGACGCAGTCAGGAGCACTGGGGAGAGAGGAGGATGGGTTTACTATAGGATTTTGATTGGGCAAAAAGTCCGAGGAAATGCATGCTGTTTGCCTTGGCCTTACTGCAGAGGGTTATTTTTAGTAGTCAGCTTGTCCCTGCAGCTCCACCGATGCTACGCTGTCCAAGCGGTGACCGAGAAAGGATGCTCCCACCAGCGCAGGGACGAGGACCTGTAGGAATGGCTCCTGTAAACACCTGAGGAATATTCGAGGGGGGTTCTTTCACGCTCCTGAATGCAAGTTCTCACTTTAAATGAACAATTGGGCTGTAGGAGGCCCGGGCATAACTCTTTCTTGGGGGACGGGAAGTTTGTGTACAGAATGTTAATGACTCAGAACGCCCTGTAACTGAGGCTCATTGTAATTCACGAGCCCAGATAAACCTGCGTGGAGGTGGTGGAGGTGCAGGCTCCCGGCCCCACCGAGATTCAGGTGCGGACCAGGAAACTCCGTGGCCAGACCGGAGTCCCACTTTCTGTTCTTTGCAACTGGCGTTAGTAACGGATATGGATGCTGCGAAACGCCTCTTCATTTCTAGCAGGAGCGTGTTTTAATTACAAGGAGCCGGCATCGGCAAACTGCTCCAACACAGAAACACTAAATCCCCGGTGCGTCTGAAAACCTAGAGCCGCCCCAAAGGCAGTGTGGGCTGTGGGTGTCAGCCGAATACGGGGGGGCCGGGGGGGGGCGCAGAATGCTTCTCCAGGGTGCCTTTAGACCAAATGCGAGTATGTGCCCATTTTCTCCGCACCAGCCTGGCTTCCGAAATTAAACTTGAGGGTCTCCTGGACCAGATTTCACTGTGGGGTGGGAACGGGGTTTATGGGGGAACTTTCCTGATCTCCTCCAGTAACTAGCCTACTGAGCATTGTTGAGTGAAAATCCAGCTTTTGAATGAGGTAATTTACAACCTGGGGATATTCTCGATTTGAGAAAGCCTGAAAAGATACTATGGGTTCTATTGCTTGGCAATTTTTCAGTGATTTAAAAATAAAACCCAAAAAACAAAAAGCAGAACACAAGAAAACACACACACAAAAAAAACCCTCCTGCTGTTAACAAAGCAGCGAGCTGAGTGGAAACAATATTCTTGTACTGTTACTCAGACCCTTACAGGAGAATGCCTGAACACAAAATGCAAAGTTTTGCATCATTTACTTTGAGATACATTTGGTTCAGGTAAAGGGAGAGCTGATGGAGGCTTTCTTGACCGACTGTGTACCAAGCAGCTGACACCCACAGATGGAAACATGCCTGTGGAGGTTTCAATCTTAATTTGAGTTCCAATGACACTGTCAAGGGGAAAATAAATCATTTTTCAATACATTTAACAATTTCCAACTCATTTATTTTCCCGGGCCCTTGAAAAATGGGAGTTTCTCGGAATCGTAGGCACGGATGGTGGCCGGCAATTTCTACTGTATTTTAAGGACTTGCGATTCATTCAAGCGCTGTTATTCTTATTGGTTAATTATTCATTCCTTCCTTCTCTTAAGAAATTATGCTAGCCCTGCTGGATGCAAAGGTGAACGAGACATTGTCCCATGCCCTAATTCTCAGTCTGTGTGCTGTCTCCAGTTAGGTTTGGGGACTGAAATGGACTTCGCCAATGGCTAAACGGGTCAATGACTTCCTTGTTACAAAGGACCATTTCAAATATCTGCTGATCCCCAGATTTGCTTGAAGTGATTGTCGCTTATCAATGGGTTTTCTTTCCATCAATGATGAAGGGGTTCCCCTGAGGCCTTTATCACCGGATCTTGGGTACGCGTCACTCACAGCTAATGTGGCCCGGATCTTTCCCGCCTGGGTAGAGGAAGCCTGGAAAAAGGGCAGTTTATCCTTTCTCTGCTCCCTTGAGCACACTCTGGAAAGGACCACGTGCTGTCTCTATCAGGGATGGCTGTGAGTCACCTACTCAGCAGCTGACATCAGGGCCACTTGATGAATCACTGAATGAGAAACATGCACGGAGCAAGATGCTATCACTGGCTCCCACCCCTTACATGTCCCGCCCCCAGGATCCAAACCAATGACCTCTGGGTCTGGCCTAAGTTCAAGGGGCCCCTGGGAAGAAGTTGCCGGAAGTAGTTCCCCAAACCCGGGTCCCCATCGGAGCCACATACAGAATGGCTTTCGGATAATACAATCTTGTGTTTGCTGGCTTGGGTAGGTTACAGGGGTGGGGGGGGTGGGGGAACAAAACCAACAACCACCCTTGAAGACAGCATCACTACAGTCCTTGATTTGGTCCTTATCAGCAGATAATCCCCCCATGGTTGGATTAAAATGCCTCTGACTCCCTGGGGTGCCTGACTCACCCTAGCCAGCCTCAGCTTCTTGGCCAGCGGCCTTGAAGGCCGACCTCACCTCTTCCCATGAACGTCAGCTCCTGCTACTTTATCCAGTAACCGCCTCCCCACCGCCCAACCTCCGGCTGGGCCAGTAGGGGCAGAAGGGATGGGGAGGCAGGTGGAAGGACAGAACTGCTAAAGCAAAGGCGGGTAGCAGGGCCAAGTGAGGGTGGGTGAGCTCCCGGGCCCAGATTGCTGTGGCCTGCCCTGGCTGTGATCAGCTGTCATTTCCTCTTCGTGTATGACACTGGGGAACATATTAAAATTTCTCTGGGATGGTATGTTTGGAATTCCTCTGATGCCCCACCTCACCAACTTACCCGGACAATAAAAGCAAGGTTGTAAGCCTTTGAACAGCTGGCAGGCTATATATTTCCCCGCTTTCTTTCGCATAATCTAATTCAGAAAAGAATCCAGCTAGACTGGCAGTGCCATGTCTGGGTACTTGTCCCCTGCAAGTCCTTCCTCCGCCACCTCCTTCCCGCCCGCCCTGGAATCTTCCTGGGTGGCATGTGGCTTTTATTTTCTTTTGCTCTCCACCACTCCCACCCCGCCCCCTTTTCCCTGCGCCTGAGCTCCTTCCATTGTGAGCTTGCTCTTTGCTCTGTCTGTTTTCCAGACAGCCTGGGTCCTGCTCCATCCGGGGAGAGCGGGCCCGTGAGGTCTCCCCATCTTCATAGTATTCTCAGGATGTCATTCTTGGCAGCGGCTCTGCCGGGCTGCGGGGATTGGGGGGCTTTCTGGAGCCCTGCGCCTGAACCCACTGGCAGAGAGGAGGAGCCCCATGGCTCGGCTGCCCTTCAGGCGGTGGAGAGCAGGGCTGGGGTGACCCGGGTTGGCAGCGACGAGCATACCATCACAGTGACCCGCGCATCTCCGGCGTAGGGCTGGGGGTAGCAGAGCTCTGGGAACGCCTGGATGCACTTCGGCCTACATTAAGAGAAATGTGGTTATTCTCTGTTTCAGGGGGAGAGACAAGTGGCTCGAAACAAAGCTCCCCGGATCCTCGGGCCCCTGCTCCTCCCCCCCCCTCCGTTCTTCCCACATCCTTTCCTTCCCAAGGAAAAAGAAGGACAGACAGGGTTTTTAATTTGGCTAGCACGGGCCTGAATGTCTTTGGGAAGCCCATTTGGTGAAAGCGAGAGGGGAGGAGTGGATCCTAGCTGGAGCCGAGCTAAAAATGCATGGGGCTGGGGAGCTGGGGAGGACTTTTTCTTCCTTTTTTTTTCTCCTTGCTCTCAACAGCAGAACAACCGATTGGTTTATGAGTTGCAAATGGAAGGCACTGGACTTCTCAATTAGACATTCCCATTTAAGAGCCTCATGTAACCCCCTCTGCGCAGCATCCTTAAAAGATGCTGCTAATGTCCTTGGGACCAAAAGGTATCAAAGAGCAATCTACAATGCAGCTTCCTATTCCTTTTCTTTTCCTGGGGGTTTTCGTCGTCTTTTCCGAATTAGCTAAAGTTCATTAAAAGACCCAGAAGGAGAAATTTAACACAGCTGAATTAAAATGAGTCTTTTCCTGTTCACTTGACAAGGGGGGGGGTGGATCGAAAGGAAAGAAAGAGAAGAAAGAACCAACTCCCCTCCTCTGCCACTTCTTGGGTTTTAATATGAATTATTCCATACAAGTCCCTAGGCTAGAGGATCTATTTAAAGACGCCTGGCAGCATGAAGGGAGAGGGTAAAAATACAACCACTCTTTTGTCCATCAAAGGTTTTCTTTGGGAGGACATTAAGAGCATTCCTATTTTCCTGTCTGCCCCTGCCAGTGGCAGAGTTCCAGCTGGTAGGTACCCACTCCTCACCCGTCAGATCAGCAACCACGAATTTTTGTGTTTGATTCCAGCAGAATGCAAAGGGTGGGGACTCCTCCCAAAGCCCCCATGTGTGTGCAGCGGGGTGGGAGAGGCTGGTATAGAACTGAGCACTGGCTTGGCTGTGCAGGTTGCGTGCCGCAAATTCACACACCCACACATTCGAGTTTTTGAGGAAGATTGTGCCGAGGGCATTATTTCTGACGCCAGCTGCCCTCACATCTGCAAAGCTTTCTTCTTGTGTGTCTGGCGACAGTTTGCTTGCTGCCGTTCGTGCTCACTGTCCCCTTCATCAGAGGGTCTCAGGGGCTGATGGGTAAGCCTACAAGGCTGAGAGTCCCACCCCCTAGACCCATTCTCAACAGTCAGAACGTAACAACACCCTGGATGGGGTTCACAGTCTGGGACAACTACTTTCTTGTTCGAAAGAGTGCTGACTCAGAACATTCAAAGAATGGGTAACTTCAGTCGACAATATATCCCCAGTGCTTACAATCAGGAATTCATCCAGTTGGGGTCCTTTTCACCCTCATGTCAAAATCTGCACGTGAACGTTGACTCGTAGCTTTAAACTTGGTTCTGTAAGATTTGCAGTCAATGTATTTTTCTTTTTCTTTTCTATTTTTTTTTTTCTGCAAAAGCTCAGAATTTTTCGGACAATTTTCTCTCTTCCAAGGCCTGGCTCAATCCCAACGTCTCCTTTGAAGCTATGATCCAACCAGTTGCAGTATCCTTTAAAAATGAAAGGGCAACAGGTTAACACATTCTAGACAGTTGATGAGCTGTCAGAAAATGCTCAGGGGTGACGTTTCTGCGGCGCCACAAACCAACAATTGCCCTAAACATGGAGTCCCCTTCCATCCTGCCACCAATAGGGAAGACAGATAGGGAGAAAGCAGGTCAGGGGAGAAGTAACAAAAGAGAAGGAGGGAGGACTATTTTTGATGTTCCAAATCTGCTGCCACAGATTTTCAAATAGCACACTTTGGGAAAGGGAAGCTTCCCTTAATTTTACCTACTCCCTCTGGGGGAGAAGGGTTTGACCTCTAAAGTTGCCTTCTTTACTTGGCGGCAGAAAAGGAGGTCAACTCCTCCAGGGAAAAAACATCCCCCATCCTCAGCTCTAAGTAAAATGAAGGCATATACATGCCTAAAATGGACGTGAAGAATTAAAGTCCAATTTCTTTTTTAAACACCAGGCGATATTTTAGGACTTGATGCGTTTCTGCGATTTTTCCTTCAAACTATGGGAAATTGCTCCTTGTCAGGATTTAAATATTTCTTTTGAGGTTTGAAATCCAAAGGCAGCAGAACAGAATTGTCAAAGGAGAACCAACAGTCCAACGATGCAGCTGTAGTGTGCGGAGTTTAAGCGAAGCAAAAAGACCAGCAGGGAACCAACAGCCCCAGTACATTCAGAATTATGAGCAATATAGAAAAACGTATGTGTACATGCTTTTATTTTAACCTTGCCCCATTGACATTAAGTCTGCATTCACGGGTGTTCTGGATTGCAGTGGGATTGAGTTCAGTATTCAAATCCCTCTGTTGGGCAGAATAGACAAATTGAACGGAGGCTGAGTTGGTTTCATTGTTTACGCCCCATTTCTAACTAAGGGCTCTACAGCTATCAGGCGAGATCACTACCCACCATTCCAAAAAGCTGTTGCAGCTGAGGATATTCGAATGCAGCTTTGGAAACACTTTGCTGGACACTTTGAAGAAAAGCCAACATACTCATTTGGCTCCAGGGTAAAAGGAGGCCTATACCCTGAGCTGACACTGATTACCTCCCTTCTCCTAAGGCCATATCAGGGCCAGCAGTCCAGTAGCAGAGCAAGTGTCAAATTGCTTCAGCAACCAGGTCCCCAGAATACATGGCCGCCTTTTCTTTTCCATAGGGAGAGCATACATTCATGCTTCGGCGGGACTGAGTCCCTGGGCTGGGTGGGTATCTCCAAATCCTTCTGTTTCCTTTCCAAAGGTAAGTGGTAGGAGTGTGTCTCACCCCTGATGTGAAATCCCCTTCCTGGGGAGGAGTGGGGGAAATGAAGGGAGCCTTCCCTTTCTGAAATTGGGCTATTTGAAATCATTGAAAAGGCAGTGGCAGATTTTGAACATAAACAAATCCTTCTTCTTTCTCCTCCGCTATTTTTTTATGGCCTCCTCTCTTCATATTTTCATTCTCTGTTGATGGAAGGATGGAAAGGGACTCCCTGTTTAGGGCTATGGTTAATTCATGGCACCGCAGAAAGGCCACCCCTAAGCATTTTCTGACAGCTCATCAGCAAAGCAGTGACAGCTTTTAGGGGAGTGGTAGATTTACAGAAATAATCCAAACTCCCAAAGGAAAAGACTTCAACCATATCATGCTTTTCAGCACACAGGTCATCAGACTTCATCACTTCCAATATGGAAGGTTTTGTACTCTAAAATTCAGTTAGCTACGTTAACCATTAAGAACTCACAAGGAGTCTTTCCATAGAAAAAAACTATAGAAGGCCACAGAAGCCCAGCACTAGATCCAAAAGCCGTAACCAACAGGCAACTCTTTTGGGCCCAAGTCCCCACCTGGAGCTCCAGGCATGTGCCTCCCTTAGCACAAAGGTTCTGTAGATGCTTTACCAAGCAGAATGCCTTGCTCTTGACTGCTAAGACCCTATTTGTTCTATATCTGCAGAGTGAACAGCTCTTCTAACCAATCTTCCTCTTCTATCCTGAACCAGGGTGTCAGAAATGGCCCTGCGAGGGGATGAGGACCTGTGGCTCAAGCTTGGTTTAGGAATAAGTTCACTCATAAGAAAGATGCAGGAGGGTTGAACTCAGCTTTTATCACCATCATCAAAAGAAAGCAGTCTACTCCTACCATGACTGCTTACTATTAGCCTCTGTCTTTTCCCCATTTAGTGAAGATTGGAAAGAAACACTACGAATTTTAAGACAGCACTAAAAGGGACCTAGGGAATGGGTAAATAGCCTCACTCGCCACTTCTTATTATCAACAACATATTAATTTATAACTATATTTGATATATTCAGGCACTGAGTCAATTGGTTATTAAGGGCTCTTTTTATTTCAGGGCACCAATATGGCCTCATGAAAAGGGCAAATTCTTATGGTTTGACCTTCAGTTTTGCTTCAGGCACCACCTTATGACTTGTCCTCTTGCGTAAGAAAGGAACCCTTTCTGGAGTATTGCTTTGGGGAAAATGAAGCCTCAAAGCAGGTGCCGTGCTCTGAGAAGGCAGGCTCAGGTTAGAGAATGTTAGAAATGGGGAGAACCACACAAGCACCTGGACCAGTCCATTCAATCTCGTAGACGGGGAAACAGAGTCCCAGAGAAGGCAAAGGACTTGCTCAAGATGGCACAGCCAATGATGAGACGGGTAGGATCAGAGCTTGAGGCCCCTCAGATCAACCATCCTTCTAGTAGAGCAGGCGACAATAAAATGCCTTCGGGTTTCAGGATGCAGTAGAATAATTATCTAATATTTCTGGCAAATGAGTGCAAAACACGAGGACACACGACACTTAACAGTGGTGGGATATGGGTTTGGAGATGAAGAGGTAAAAGCTGGAGATGGGAGGGGTGGCGTTGAATAACAACAAGAAGTTCCTCTGGATGTCCCAAAAATCATGACTTTTAAGTTTCAGTCAAGTCTCAAGGTCAAGTCCTCCCACACCAGTCCCTCCCCAGACAGTAAAACTATTTAATCCAAGGACACACACACGGGAGGGGCCACTTGACAGTTGGCTCATTCTCAGAAGTTCCTTCTATTCCCAGTTCTTCTTTTCCTCACTCTTATTTACTCCAGAGCCGTGATTTATTGTTTCTCTCGCAGGCTGTATTTCTCCCGCCCTCCTGCTTCCCCTATGGCTTCTCTTCCTCCATCACTGCCACTGTTGAGTTTGGCCATGCTTGGCTAGTAGTGCAGGTTGGGGAAGTGCAGAGTCCTGTCCCAGACTGGAGGACCACTGTTGAATTGCAAAGATGTCACCCTCCCTTCTACGGTGGCACTAGGGGGACAGGCATGGCCCCACACACGCTTCCACCTCATTGGAGACTGGACACACTGTGAGATGACAGAGGCAGAAGCCATATCCTCCCCAGTGACCTTGTGGTTGCCCAGCCTTGGTACCCTGCTGCTTCTGGGTCAGCCCAGGCCTGGCTACTTGGCTGCTCCTGATGTGCCTCCAGATAAGAAGAATATCAAAAACCATTCGTTGGGCGCATGGGATGCTTTATAAAATCCAACATGCTGTTTACAGTTTATAAATTAAGTGCCCTGGGAAGAGGCATCTGACTTATTCTCCAAGGCATCTAGTTGACTGAATCCAATTGGAATTCTTTGAGTTCCTGAGAAGGGGCTACTTAGCACTTCACACTCTCTGATTAGACCTAGAATTTTTCTTTCCTAAGCCTCGTATGAAGCGTTATCTAGTCGCAAGCTCCCTTCCACACTTACATCTTTGATTTTTTTTTTTAAATTTTTGGCGATTCCATTGAGAGAGGCTCTATGTTCTGCTGTCTTTACCTTACTCATGCCTGATATGATTGTCCTAAATGATGGTAAATATCAAATCCTTCTGTCTGTTATGCTGACACCATTCCAAAGTCATGGTATTTTATCTGCTTTACTTGATCTTTCTAGAAATGATGCAATGCATGTTGGATGTGAATTAGATGTTAAGGGAGTTTGTCCTTGTGTCTAGAAAGTTACCCGGGAAACAACAAGCCAAGACTCTTTGCTTGTGGATGCAGTGAGCTGGAAAAAGGCACTAGAATACGACCTATTTTTTCCCCCTAATCCTTCACGGTCATCTGCTAAAGCAAAAGGAGACACAGAGTAGGTGCCTAATAAATATGTGTTAAATAAATATTTGCAGAGGGGCGCCTGGGTGGCTCAGTGGTTGAGCGTCTGCCTTCGGCTCAGGGCGTGATCCCGGGGTCCTGGGATCGAGTCCCACATTGGGCTCCCCGCAGGGAGCCTGCTTCTCCCTCTGCCTGTGTCTCTGCCTCTCTCTGTCTCTGTGTGTCTCTCATGAATAAATAAATAACATCTAAATAAATAAATAAATAAATAAATAAATAAATAAATAAATAAATATTTGCAGAAAGAAGCCACAGGAGGCATTACGTGCATATATTAGTCCTGAAAACAGCCCAGGGTGGGAATATGGATGCCAAAGCACCACCTTCCCTTGCCTGGCAAGCGCGGCAAGCAAAAGGCCATTCTTGGCACATGCCACTTATCTTAGCCTGTTGTTGGAATAATGTGCGTGAAACCAGCACTCTACCCTCTGCCAGGCAGAAGGTCAGCCCAAGAGTGAGCTGATCTGTGGACACAACACCATCTCTCACCCAGGAGGCTGGGCCCGCTGTAAGCTCTGCTATATTATTTCCCTGAGGATGACAGGTGGGGAAATCTGGGCACCAGTTGTTCTTTTCCACTGGTATCGTTTGGAGGGTAGCTCCAAAGTCGGGCACGCTGGGCCTACGTGCCTCTCCTGCCGGCAGAGGCTCCACGTTGGAGCTATGAGAATGTGGGCTCTGTACCTCCGCCAAGTCCAAGTCTCAGAGACTGGACCCAGAGCACGGAGCCACCCCGGAGCTACCCAGTTCAGCAAAAGAGTCACTTTCTCACTCAATCCATCATGGGCTGGGCTGAGTTTCTAAGTCTTGATGGGCAGCACTTGATTTTATGCTCCATGGCTTTAAAAAAGAAAGAAAGAAGAAAGGAAGGAAAGAAAGAAAGAAAAAGAAAGAAAGAAAGAAAGAAAGAAAGAAAGAAAGAAAGAAAAAAAGAAAGAAAGAAAGAAAGAAAGAAAGAGAAAGAAAGAAAGAAAAAGAAAGAAAAAGAAAGAAAGAAAGAAAGAAAGAAAGAAAGAAAGAAAAGAAAGAAAGAAGCAAATTGGAATTAATTTAATTTTGAGCAAAATGACAGTAGCTCCTACATTGATACCCCTTGGCTGCCATAAATCAGGGATGGTGAGTGATGTGAATTTTCTTCATTTTGATTTTCCTCTTTATGACTGCTTTCCTTGGCACTTCTCCTCCGTGCACACTCTGACCAACACCACGTTAAGACAACTTGACTTCATGTCACTCGTTTTTTGAGCATGATGCTTATTTCTGCTTCAACACAATAGTGTTGGTTCATTCGATTTGAATACTTAAGGCAAAAATCCCAGTGTTAAGTAGCAAAACTCTTACTTTTTGTGTTTTGAGAGTTCTGTGAGTTCTCTGGCATATTTAAATTGTTGCTTGAATTCTTATTTCAGAGTTTAATATAAAAACTGAGCAGAAAACACCATGCTTTGTGAGTTTGTGAAACTGAAAAATACATTTCTTATTAGCAGTAAAGCAACATTTTCTCTGTCATTTTTAAATTCTTTATTACTACTTCTGGATTCTGCTTATCATCTTTAAAGAGAAAATCAGATAATAAAGTTACATTTTGTGTGACATTAACTATCTCTTTATCATTAGATGCGTCACAATATTTGCTTGCAAAAGTATATTACTCCCCTTTCAGGAAAAAAATTTTTTTCGACTGTGCTTGCAATTCAGGATGTCACTACTAGGTGGCAGTAGTGCTTAAGAACTAAATGACCCACCAGGAAGACTATTTGACCAAGAGACTAGCATGTCTTCTGATATTTGTAAGAAGTAAAAATGTAATACTACTAAAATAGTGAAACTGGCACAAACATTAAACATCCATTAGCTTAATCACTATTTTTAAGCCAAATTTTGAAAAGAGAAAGTATAATTTTTTAAAATGAAGTTTTGGATAAGTAATACATTTACAAGTTCAGAAGTATATGAATAAAAGTGTATATATATATATATATATATATATATATATATATATATATATAGTGAAAAGTCTTTCTCCCCTATCTGTCCATAACTAATTGAATAGCTTCTTGAACACCCTTCCAGAGCTTCTCTGTGTAAATACAAATGAACACAAATATGTATTCTTATCCTTCCATGGTTAACACAAATCAGTAGAGTTTCTGCATCCTTCTTTATATAGTTGCATAGTATTCCACTGCATGAATGTGGCATAATGTATTTAACCAGTCCTCTAGTGATGGATATCTTGTGCAGTTTCCAATTTTATGCCATGACAACCAATGCTGAAGTGAATAACCATATGCTTGTGTGAGCACACATGTAGGATAATTCTTGGAAATGGACTAGCTGGGTGTAAACATTCACATATATAGGGTCTTGTTATTGACCCTTATTGCTTGTTTTTGCCATTGGGCTATATGTTTTTCTTCTATTTGCTTCTTTCATTTAACCATACCTCCTGGCCATGGCTCTGAAAAGAAGTTGCCGGCAGTGGGGAGGGGGAGAGCCAGGACTGGAATGTCTACTTTTCCCTTCGTCCTTTACCATTGGCTCCTGGGGGAAATATCTATAGACTGGAGTGGTGAAAGAAGAAATCTAATAAATTCCTTTTTCTGAGACTAATTAAGGCTTCAAAGAGATGGATAACCACTTGGGATAATACAGTCATTTTGAAACTCAGGAAATGGTCAGTAATGTTGCAGACTCTGAACATTGAACCCAAGAAAGCTCTGGCCCTTTGAGTTGAAAACCTGATGAGGTTCATTGTGATGTGCCGCTGAAAAGAAAACAAAAAATGCTCTTTGGCATCCCTTGCCAATTTGGAGACTTATGCTCAGGTTTGATCAATTTTAATGAGATGTTGCCATTAGCATGCTCAAGAGAGAAAGTGGTGCAAAGCTGTATGAAAATATGGTCTTAACTTCAGGATTATCTTCCATCTCCCATATGGAGACGGTGGTGTCTGAATCCCTAAATATCAGGTGGTGCCATTTTAGAGCAAGAGGGAACTACAGATGCCATCTTTTCCAATTCTCGTAGTCTACAGATCAGAAAACTGGGGCCAGACCAGTTTAGATGCCCTGTGCAAGGTCTCCCAGCTACTCAGTGGCAGGGCTCGAGCCCAGGTGGGTCTCCTCATTACTGGCCCCAGCCGTTCCTGCGATTTATAGGATTTCTCTGACACAGACACGCTGAGATTTTGCCATTGCCAGGGAAGCTCGTCTCTGAAATGGCCCTTTGGCACACACCCTTTTCAGCCTGGGATCCCCCACCCCACACTCACAACTGAGGTTAAGTGGGACTGGGGCTGTTCTATCCAAGCAAAACTAATTGACTTATATGGACTTGAACTTCTATATTTTTTAAGATTTTATTTATTTGAGAGAGAGTGAGCTAGAGAGAGCATGAGCGAGGGGTGGGGGGGGGGCAGAGGGAGAGGGACAAGCAGACTCCCTGCTGAGCAGGGAGCTGACACAGGACTTGATTCCAGGACCCTGAGATCATGACCTGAGCCGAAGGCAGACGCTTAACTGACTGAGCCACCCAGGCGCCCCTGGACTGGAACTTCTAATCTTGATCTTATTAATACTTTGCCCTGTTTATTTGGACTCTCCACGAGTAGAAAGTAAAAAAATGTTGTACAATGAACAAAATAATCACAGTCTTACCTGAAATACCTTTGAAAGTTTTTCTGAAGCTTTAATTATCATGTTCCTTTTGTTTGGGATGTAATGACAGGCCTCCCCAATTGTCCTAAATGTTTGAAAAATATTTTTGATACTCCGTTTTCTGGTGTGATAAAAAGCCCCCATGTTGGCCATGCCGAGGAGGGTTAGTCAGGTGATAAGGGGAGCTCTCTGCTTTGTCCAAGAATAATATGGTTAAAAGAACAAAGCAAATTTCAAGAAAACCGATATACCCTGATCCCATTTTAATGGCAAGTCTCTGCTCTGACGACACTTTTTCAAACTGTAGCATATGCTCAGACAACAGAGGCTCTGCAGAAATGTGTGACCCTTTGGCAAGTACGCATGCGTTGAGGCCAGTTAGCATAATGTGTATTTCAGATGCAGTTTGTCATTGATGCTGGGTGGCACGGGGCTTAAAGCAAAAACAGGATGAGCCCGGAGCAGGATGAGCCCTAAATGGAAAACTAGGTGGGTGGGTGGGTATGGACTTGGAAATGGAAAATGTACTTCTTTCCCGTGGGACGTGGCCTGTGTTCATTAGTGCTGACCTGCCTCCTTTCTAGCCCTGGGAGCTGACGTTGACACCAAAGCTTACGGAGAAACTGAATAGACCCTCCCGCCCCCACCAGCCAGGGATGAGGATGAGACCACCCAATTCAGTTATGCTGTGGCCAGAACCACATGTTTAATCTTTACCATGAGTTCAAACTATTCTTGCTCCTAGAGACATGGGATCCGGCAATTAAAGTCAACATGTGCTTCCATTAGACCATTGTGTCCACCTCCAAATGGTTATAAATATGTAGCATGAGCTACGGGGAGGGAGCCGGTAGACTGGATGACAGCCTATGCTAATGGCACTCTAGAAACCAATATTCCTCACTCAACATGACGCGGAAAAATTCTACCCAGTACCTCCTGGGTTCCATTCGTTTTTCTGGGTAAATGTTTCTGGGGAAAATAATTTCTGTTTTCATTCCAGCTGTGCAGCGGATACTGTGATGATGGATTGCAAGTGGAAAGAGTAAGACAAAACTCGAGTATACAAAGGACAATGACAACCAGAAAGCTTCAGCCAGATCCTGCCCTTTGCTTGAAAGGAACTGGAGCCTAGGGGGAGGCGAAGGCATTTCCAATTTTTAGTCCTCTGCCTCCCTCTGCTGTTCCTTCTCAGAAGTTTTCCTTACAACAATGAGAAATCATGTACTAGCTGCATCCTTCTCTATGCTCTCCCTGCTGGCGCTAATGGGAGATACGGACAGCAAAACGGACAGCTCCTTCATGATGGACTCGGACCCTCTGCGCTGCATGAGGCATCACTATGTCGATTCTATCAGTCACCCATTGTACAAGTGTAGCTCAAAGGTAAGATCCAGATCTCTGTGAAGGTAGCGTTACTTCCCAGAGACAGGAGAGGAGCCGTATTCCTTTGTCCAGGGTACGGAGAACGCTGACTATAGCCCACACCTGAGCTCCTTGGCTGGCCCACGGGGCTTGGGGGAGAGTCAAGCTCTTAGGGTTTCCCAGCAAGCTTTGAACCCTTGTCGGTAAAGCTGCCTGAGGGACCACGTACACACCCAGACAGCTTCTCTCTTTCCAGGCTGCTCGAAGTCAATAGGAAAGGCTGGAAGGTTCTCACAATAAAATCATTGCTCGACACAAGGTGAGAGAGGTGTGTTTCGTCCCCAGCTGTGAAATGTATGAACGGTAGTGCTCTTTATCAAGAAAGAAGAGTAGAGTCTCTAGATTATCGTCACTCCTCCTACCTCCACCAGCAATAAAGAGGACGCGGACTCAAGAAATATGATTGAGCAGTAAAACGTACTTCTGGGGGTGGTGGTGGGGCTCTTCAAAGAGATTCCTGAGGGAATAGGTGCTCACTGGCTTCGTGGTCCAAGCCTTCGTCCACCTGACATGCTTATGCTAAAATGATTTCAAAAGAGAAATGGCAATTGGATCATTTATCATTTTTACACGGATTATCCAAATCATTCTTGTTTGGACTAGGTTGTGTGTTTTTTGCGCAGGCAACCTAGGCGAGTGATGTGTCAGGTTGGGACAGGGCGTGCGAAGGAATACCACACTCCAAAGGCCACTGAGAGTGGCCGGCCACCTGGACCACCCAGAAGGGAGGTGCATGGTAGGCAAAGGACAGACTCAGAATGAGAATCTCACGACCATCACTGCCCCCAGTCACATGAATGAAATTTGCCCACATTTGGTAAATAAGAATTTGTTTAGCCCAGCCTCAGAGATTTTCACTGTAGCCCTGAGACCAAAACCACTTAAGCATTCTCATATGGCAAGTATTTTTTAAATTACCAGTGTAATTAGGACGTTTTTGTAATATCAACCACTAGAATGAAGACCATATAAGTTAATGTCTCTACCCTCCATTTCAAAACATCATGACTTCTGTCTGCCTTTAAAATTTCCATCACTTCTCTGATTACAACTCAGTGTTAATGGCTTGTTTTAGTTTGGGGGAATCAGAATTTGAGTTAAATCATTTTAACCATTATATTAATAAGATCTAGGACTGTGGGAAAAAATAGAGACTTTCCACTTAAAAACTTTCTGGCTCTTATTTGTACTTGTAGAACTAAAAAAAGGAGTAAATAGATAAACTTAAATTTTTGCAAGACTGCAATCCCTTCTTAGGCAAAAAAAGCTAAAGCAAAGGGAGAAGAAAAAAAAAAGACAGGACATGTTTTTACAACTGTGATTGCTCAGAAATCGTGGGCCTGAGCAATTATTAGCTCCTCCTCCCCTCCCCCAACAGCACTAGTATTTGGTGGTTCTTATTCCATGGATGGGTTCTCCCTCTATTGAGCTGTTCTCCATAATCATGATTCTTTAAAGAAAGTGGGGGTAATTAAAATTATTTAGAAGGAAAGGTCAATGTGATGATAGGAAGGAACGGAGAAATAGGAGCGTCTCTAAAAACAATCTGGAAAGATCTGGTGAAATGATAGAAAAGCACCTTGGCAATGATCAAATTAGTTAAGAGAAGGTCAAAAAAGAGATGTCGTTAACTTGAGTCCAACAAACTCATGGTGCTTGAGCATGACTCCTGGAAACAGACCTTAGTCTACCTCCGTTCACATCAGTTTCTTCCAGAATGCCATGGCAAATAGCGCAAAATTGTGATAGGAGCAGAAATGTTTGTAATTTCATGGGAACGATCTGTTTTCAAACATCTCAAACCATCTCAAATATAGTAATAGCTGTATGTAAATGGTGCTTGTAATTATAAACCTTTCTTTCTTGGCCTTAAAATATGTCTGGCAGGATCTCAACTACTCAGACCTTTTCTGGATTAGATTTTCCCTAGGTATCCAAGAACAAAAACTTGTTTTCATTTTTAAATAATCTCTAATTCTTGACTCTCCCAGACTCAGGCTGGTCTTCTCTCTAATGAGTCTCATTAACGAAATTGTTCTTTACACACTTGAGATAAAACATTTAGCCTGTGTCTAGAAAACAGCCAATGTGGGTTTTTACAATGAGGAGACTCGGGTAAATCTTTCCTCTCTGCAAAGTTTCCCTCCACATGATGTTCAAAGGCCGTTATTTACTAGACACGTGCCTATCATTTGCCTGTCAATTGCTAATGCTTCCCGACTTACATTTCTCCAGTGTCTGGCCCTGGGAAGACAGATGACCAGGAGCTGTGACCCAGGGTCAGGGGACGGAGAGCATCTGCTTGAATACCTGATGTGTTTCAGGCATCTCATAATATATGATGTAATCACTGCCAACAAACCTGTGTTGGAAGACACCACTAATCCCAATTTACCAGGAGGGAAAACTGAAACCCTAAAAAGGTATTCAGTAGATTGCTCATTTAGTCCAGGAGGAGCAATGTCTGCCTCAGATGATTTTTCTTTCAATGACTTGGATCTTTATATTGAAGAAATGCCGGTAGATCATAGAAGCCACTATTTAGACTATTGGCCACTATTTCAGACTATTTCATTATCCGAAATAATGATGGATACTCCACAATGTTTCCAGAAAATAGGGATAGTAGTGAAAGTTCTGTGGAGCCTTCCGTGACGCTGTTTGTTGCCCCTAGCCCTGAGCCTTGTCACCCATTGCCTACTAATCCAGGAAAGGGCTGAGACAGAGTCAGGCAGAAAAGACTGGCCATGGTGGTCTACCAAGGAGATCCGTGTGAGCACAGATTATGATGTGCCTGGTAGCTTTCAGTGGTGACACCTCCTAGGACTGGTTACAAAGGATCTTGGGAGTGGCAGGTTCATTGACAATCTTCCCTGAAATTCTGAGTGAGTAAAGGCTATAGAGCAAACAGCCAAAAGGTCAGTGGCTAGTGAACATGAGCTGTCTGGAGAATCTTTAAGGGAACTGAGGCATCTCAGACTTTGACATAACAGGAAATCTGGTTTCACATTCCAGCTCCACAGTGTGCAAAGTGGGTGATTTTGGGAGAAGAGAAACAATTCCTTAGTGCCTCAATTTATTCCCGTGTAAAATGGGGCTAATGCTATCTATCTAAAGGTGGGGGTATAGGTCTTGGTGATGATATTTGTAAGGCATTCAGCCTGGTGTCTGGCACATAGCAGACATTAATAAATGATACTATGATCTTGATGATGAAGTTATAAATTGGACAGGTGTTGAGACTCACTTTCTATTTCAGTCACTATTGAGACCTCAATAACCATTGGGATCTCAGATAGCCTGAAGGGATTAGGAGAGTGAACCTCATCGTGATTCTTGTTAAACACAGAAACCTGGCAGGGGTGGAGGGAGCATGCAGAAAAGCAAAGTAGATGTAAGCCATCGTGCTGGGTGTTAAGAGTGGGAATAAAAGTAGAAGAGAAACAGATCCTGCTGTCTGACGTCCCTTCCCAGGTAAGCAGAAGAAGCAGGGAGCGGAGGGGACAAGTTCTAGATTTGAGCCAGGGATGGGTTTTTAGGAGCTGAGGCTGGGAAGGTGAGCCAGTAGGGCAGGCTGTGAAGCCTGAGTTGGGTGAGGAATAGGTGTACCTTGCAAAGACAAGGAACCAGTGCATAGGGTTGTCTGAACTCTGAAGGCCCACAGGGGCAGCAACTAAGGACAGTTCAGAGGACAAAGCCTGGAGAAATTCCCAGAGGAAATGAGACGGGAAGCTGTTAAGGTCCCCAAGCCTCTCCTAGTGCTGCTGACGCAGCCCACAGTATTTGGAGAAGAAATAGGGAGATTCAGGAATAATGAATTTATAACACAACTACTGGGAGATATGACCTTTTTTTTAAAAAAAAAAAAAGGAATGAATTTATACTGAATGCCTACTGTGTGTAGGCATGGTGGCAGGCAATGGAAGCACAAAAATAGGAGGGAAACGAGAATGTTTTTACCCTCATAGTGCTTATAAGTAAATGGGAGATAGAGGGAAAGGAAATGTTCTGTGTACAAAGGCTTTGTGTCAGTTTGAGTTGTGACCAGACAGAAGGGACCAGATTCCATCATACCCCATGCTGCTTCATTCCTCAGGTTGCAATTTTGCTGATGCTTTTGGCCCGGCACAGACCCTTTGTTGACCTGGGTGCCTGGAGATGAGATGAACTAGTCATTTGTTGAGGGTGCTGGGGAGGGAAGAAATGGGTGCCCCAAGAGGTGCCATGGGATAAGGGGTATGTAGTGTTCACTGCCAAGAAAAAAGGCTTAACAAAAAAGTTTCTCATTTAAATGAGGCAAATTAGCCAAACTCCTGTTCTAGGATAGGATGTTCTGAGCCAGAGTCTTTATTCTGATACTGATGAAGACATCTAGTCAGTCATGGCCTGAGCCAGGAATTCACAGAGGTCCCCCATGACAGAGGAGGAAAAGTGGCTCTGGCAATGGTAAGAATCTTTCAACAAGGCGTGATGAAAACCATCTGTGTTTGGGTTTTCTCTCACTCAGAAGATAGTTGTATATTGCAGCAGAAGACATAACTGCCTAAGAAGTATGGTAGGTCACCAGAGAGAGCAGGGGCCTGGGGTCTCCGGGTGTAATCCTTGGTCAGGACCCAGGAATCACAGCTGGCTATAACCCTCACAATGTAGCCTGAACTTGCCTGTGACCAGCTTGAGCAACTTAGGAAATTCCAGGGTTTGATAGGCTGACTTGTCATGGTTAGGGCAGAAGGCTCAGGAGTCAAGCTGCCTCAGTCCAGAATTCTGGCCTTCCATTGTACAGTGATGTGATATCAGGCTAGTGACTCATCCTCCGCCTTTTCGTTTCTTCATTTGTAAAATGGGGCAAGTTTACCTTTTGAAATGGCAGTTAAGAATCAGGTTGCATATGAAGGGCTTGGCACAGAGCCTGTAGCCTAGTAAATGTTCAATACATGTTATATATCATCATTACTATTCTTTTATTATTACCTAAGGACCTTTCATTATTCTTAGCCTCAGCACGTGGAAATCAGATTAGAACATGAAGGAGCCCATCCCTGAGCAAACTCTGTGAACCTTGCAGCTCTGTTCATATTAGAAGAAGCTGACTTTCACAGCCAGCTGGAGCCAAGTGACTCTAAGGTTGGGGGGATACAAAGGAACCGCTGGAGAAGTTGCCTAGCTTCCTAGCATCAGGCCAATTGCTTGGGGGAACATCAGAGAGCAAAAATTAAACTGGATCAAAAGCAGATAACATGCATGCATCTGTCACCCACCTAAGCTGTGAGAAGTCAATAGGTCAATGAGTAACAACCAACTGTTGAACCTGCTCCTTTGACGATGGAGCCCCATGTGGGTTCTTTGTCAAAAGATATTCATTGTATGATTTCATAATGAAGCAGTGCAGATGCTCCCTATTAAGAGCAGTTAAGGGCAGCCCGGGTGGCTCAGCGGTTTAGCGCCGCCTTCAGCCCAGGGTGTGATCCTGGAAACCCGGGATCGAGTCCCACGTTGGGCTCCCTGCATGGAGCCTGCTTCTCTCTCTGCCTCTCTCTCTTTCTCTCTGTGCATCTCTCATGAATAAATAAATAAAATATTTTTTTAAAAAATAAGAGCAGTTAAGTGCAGTGTAAAATGTAGAGGAGTCATCCCGTTAGTAAAGCATGGCCAAGTCACCCAGGCACGAAGAATGTGCATTGACCACAAACTGGGTTTTGGCAGGTGAATTTAACTTTGAAGGTGAAGTGGTGTTTGGTGAATTCATTAAGGAGTTAGACCCCGTGTGGTACCATCCAAGGAAATTCTGGGCGTCTCTGGGAGTCCCCAGATCACTGGGGGAGGGTCTTGACAGTGGAGATTTCATTTAGGAGTGCTCTTTCAAGATTCAGCTCTGCATAAGCTTGGAGGTGGTGATGATGTATCCCAAGAATTTCATAAGTAGAAGGACACGCTTGCATGGTTATGATTTGGTTGGGGCTCCCAGAAGCCAGTCAAAGTAGATTGGAGAAGGATGTGAGTTCATGCTTCAGGAAAACACTTTAATATCAGAAGACAGGATATAATAGTGATTTAGATCAGAGGCTTTGTTTTGAACCGACCTGGGTTTGATTCCAGCTCTACCTTTTATCAGATATGTGAGTTTGGGCAAGTTACTTCAACTCTCTAAAGCCTCAGCTTCCTCATCTGTAATAATGGTACAGATAATAAGAGTGCCTTTACCATCAGATTGTTATGAGGATTAAATGAGATTAAATGTTGTAAGCCCTCAATAAATGTTAACTGCCATTATTATTATTAGCTAATGATCGCTATCTAGTGATCAGCCTAGAATGGAACCCTTCAGACTTTAACAGGTTCAAGAGCCTTGCTACTCAAAGTGTGGATGTTAGCGGTACTGACATCAACCAGAGTATTGAGTCAAATGCAGAATCTCTGGCCTCACAATCTGCATTTTAACAAGATCTCCAGCTTATTTACATGCATGTTATAGTTTGAGAAGCTCTGGTCTAGAAGAGGTGAGAAGATGTTCATTAAATCTATAAGACAGGTGAGGCATGGCAGAGATAAAACATCAGGAGTGAACCTGTAAAGCAGATATTTATCCTTTCCATTCCTTAATGACACTCATTTCTAGATTTTATCTTCCAAACTCCCTGCTATAGCCCTCCAACACACATTCACAAACTGGAGCTAGATTTTTATACCACTTCCAGTTTCGAGATGGGGTCTATATACCAGAAATCTCCCAGACAGGAGATTTGCATATGTGTGTTGAGAACGTCAAGGGCCCAATAATTATTTCATAGGGTCTTCTTAGAGGAGAGGGCATTTGAAGTTGGCCATGGAGGACAGTTGGGATTTCATTAAGCAGAGCTAGGAGGCAAGGGCATTCCTGGAAGGGGAAAGACATGAGCAAAGGCAAGAGGCAGGGAAATTCCGGGTTATTCCATGAACTTCTAAGTGATTAAGCTCGATTGGAATAGGGAGTGAGCAACGAGAAATAGAACAGTTGTAAGGGAGTGAGTGACAAAAATGAGAACAGTTATAAGTAAGACGGGAAAGATGTGAAATCCAGGTCATGGAGGATCTTAATACCAGTTCAGGATTTTGGACATTATGCCAAAGGCAGCATGCTGACGCTGAACGTGTTTATTGACTGTACATGCCCATGTATTCTCCTTGTCCAGAAAGTCCAGGTCGTGAGATAGAGGGACCCAGGGTCCTCAGTGCTGGAGTTCTTGTCCTTCAGAAAGAGCTGAAGGAGGTACTTGAGACCTTGAAAACGTTTAGTGAAGTCAGGATCGGGTCAGTGCTTCTACAAATGGCCCAACGCTGCTGATTTGGTCGTTTGATGGACAGCTAACTGCTGGATCATTCCAGATCTACATCTGGCTCACCTGCATGTGCATCAGGCGAGAGGCACTGCTATGTCTATGCCCCTTTGAATTAGCTCTGTTGACACAGGTTCACTGTATTCATCTGGACTGCAATTAGAGCTCAAAAGACTCCATTTGGGGAGATGATCTCTGAATATTGCTTGATCTGCATAAGAGATGACCCACCTTAGAGACGAGCACATTTAACACTACTCTAAAGTGAGCTGCCAGGGATCTCTTCCCCCAAACCCGCAGGTGTGGGGAGAAGGCACTGGGGAAGATGTTGGGCTCCTCCTCAGAGGGATGAGGTGGGTGCCAAGGACTGGCCCGTGGACTGCTGATCTATGGTATAATCTTCAAAACCTATTTCAGATCATGTTTCCTTTGCCTAACAACACGAAGAACAGGTGGGATGGCACTGAAGCTTTCATAAATTCAAGATGGCTTAAGGCTGCCATTTTCTCTCTGCCTCCATGATCTTTCAGAGAAAATAAATCAGTAGGTCCTACTCCAACTTCACAAAGCCCTACCAGTTGCTCCCCAGTATCTCAGATCCTATTGTTGGATTCATCCCAGCATCTTCTTCGATAATGATGTTAATAACCTATAATGACCAGAAGTCAACTTGTCTTTCCTTTAGAAAGATGAACAGGCCATTTCCTTCTTTTAATTCTTAATGAATCAAGCTGCCCACCCTACCCTACCCTACCACTATCTGTCCCTGAGTGTACATAAGAACACTGGGATGAATGTATGGGAGACATAAATGAGCCTCTGCTCTGTCCCCTTAAGCTGGACTCAAAATACTGAGCGTGTGCCTATGTCCATTGTTCTGGGGATAACCTGGGTAGTTTGCATTGGATTCTTAAAGAAGAGTGTTTACTAAAGCCAAATTAAGAGCCACTATAAAGCACATAGCCTCTGTTAGTGCAGCCCAAACTTTACTTTTTAAAAAAATATTTGTTTATTTGAGAGAGAGAGAGAGAGAGAGAACACGAGCAAAGGGGAAGGGCAAAGGGAGAGGGAGAGAGAATCTCAAGCAGGTTTGCCACTGAGCGCAGAGCCCAACTCGGGGCTGGATCTCACAACCCTGAGATCAGGACCTGAGCCAAAATCAAGAGTCAGATGCTTAACCGACTGAGCCACCCAAGAGCTCCCAACCCAAGCTTTAGTATCATCCTAACCTACCTTTGGAAATGGAGATTGAAAAAAAAAAAAAAAAGAAATGGAGATGGTCAGAATGAATGACTCTAAGATTCAACTGCACAAATCTCAGGCTCTTTCAGTGTATAACCCTGATGTATTTCATCCTCTCATTTCAAGTTGTAGTGTCCAGAGTATTTCTTCCTGATCACTCAGGTTACCCTCTTTTTCTTCTTCAGGAACTGTATTCATTTTCTTGAGCAATTCCTTACACATAACAAATTCCTTTTTTCTGTAGTCCTTCCTCATTTACTTCTGATTTCAATTCAGAATGACTTTCTGCATCTCGAGACTGGTCGAATTGACATTGGTCCAATGGTGGTGGATATCACCTGTCCCGAGAAATTGCTTTTGTTCTTTGGTTTTTTTAAAGATTTTATTTATTTATTCATGAGAGACACACAGAGAGGCAGAGACACAGGCAGAGGGAGAAGCAGGCTCCATGCAAAGAGCTTGAGGCAGGACTTGATCCCAGGACTTCAGGATTATGCCCTGGGCCGAAGGCAGGTGCTAAACCACTGAGCCACCCAGGTATCCCCTGTTCTTTGGTTTTTATTTGCACATCATGGTGGGGGGGCCTCATGTAGTGGTTCTACACCCTGAGCGCTCTTTGGAATCACCTGAAGAGCCACGAAAGCTCGGGCTCTATCCCCAAGGATTTTAATTCCATTGGTTTGAGATGGCACCTGGATGCTGACATCTTATTCTTTTTAATTTTAATTTTTTATTTGAGAGAGAGGGAGAGACAGAGACAGAGACAGACAGACAGACAGACAGTGTCAGCAGGAGGATGGGCAAAGGGAAAGAGACACAGAGACTCTCAAACATTCTCCACGCTCAGCACAGAGCCCAATGAGGGGCTCGATCTCACTACTCTGCGATCGTGACCTGAGCCAAAACCAAGAGTCCGTTGCTCAACTGACTGAGCACCCCTGGGGGCTGACATTTTAAAACAAGTTCTCCAGGAGATTCTAATGTGCAACCAGGGTTGAGAGCCCCTGGTCTAATCCAGTGGCAATTGCCAAAGAGTGTTAGGACGCTGTGGGACCTGGCTGTGGTTCTGGCATCCCCAAGGGTAACCTCATCTCTTCTCTCCCCAGATGGTGCTTCTGGCCAGGTGCGAGGGGCACTGCAGCCAGGCATCACGCTCTGAGCCCTTGGTGTCCTTCAGCACTGTCCTCAAGCAGCCTTTCCGCTCTTCCTGTCACTGCTGCCGGCCCCAGACCTCCAAGCTGAAGGCACTTCGGCTGCGCTGTTCGGGGGGCATGAGGCTCACCGCCACCTACCGGTACATCCTCTCCTGTCACTGTGAGGAGTGCAGCTCCTGAGGCCCCTGGCTGAGTGGCTTCTGAATGGGACAACCTCTTTTCTCACCGAGGCAGTTCAACCAGTCAGGGAAGGACTGGCAAGAAAAATCAAGGAAAAAAAAAAAAACCATCAACAACGAAGCAGCAATTCCCACGGGATTTTGCATATTCTAGTAATAAAGACTCTCCATGCTTGTTGACACTGAGAGATGCTCTGGGAACTTGTTTTCCATCCCTGTCCCCTTTCCCTGGTACAATTTCTTTTGGTTCCTTTTCAGATTCAGGCATGTCCCCTCTTGGCGCTGAATGCTCTTTGCATTTCCAACAATTCAGCATTAGTGGGGAAAATGGGCCCCCATGCAAGAGTGAGGCAGGCTGTCACTGTTCGGTGCAGACTAGGGAAACAGTCACTTTGGAAAGCAGGAAAGCCCAACTCTTTCTGCGGTACTTTCTGGGTTGGGTTGGTTTGGTTTTGATCTTGTCATTTGGCCAAAGGTTGCCATCACTGCTAAAGGTTACCAATTTCAAAATTCCAGGCACCAAGCATGTGGATATGTATAGCGAGGCTCACTCACAGCCAGCTAACTGACATTAATAACTAACAAATGGATTCTCTTACATGATGCTGGAACTCCTGATAGTGGTAATTATTATTGAGAAATGACTTTTGGGAAGTTAAAGTGGCATAAAGAATTTGTCATCTGCTCTTGCAGGTAAATTATGGTAAATTTTTGTAAGGGAGCAGACTTTTAAAGACCCGCACAAATACGGATCCTACACTGACTTTGAAAAAGGCATATATGTACTAGTGGCATGGAAAACGCACTATACTCATGCATGCAAATTAGACAACCGAGTATGAATCTATTTGTGGGTGTACTATAGCTTTAGCCATGTCGCGGGCATCATTCTCTACCATCCACTTGTCCATATGAAGCTTGCTGCCAAAATGGTAGCCTGGCTCATCTTCTGAACATTTGGCTCATCTATATTTTGGTCCTTGAGACTCAAAATTTGACTTATTCCCATGTTGTGAAATAAAAAGACAGTATCTTCAAAATTTTGACTGTGTAAGTATTGCTTTCTCCTACTAAATATTTTATGATAATGCATCCCCTATGGTGTGTGTGTGTGTGTGTGTGTGTTCCAGGAAAAGAGGGAGATGAGGTTCTAGAATGCATGGGAAAGACATTGTTTGAAATCAGTAGACTAGGGTGAAGGGGCCTTAGGACATTTGGTTCTTATTTTTTGTTTTATTTTATTTTTAAAAATATTTTATGTATTTATTTGAGACACTGAGAGAGATAGTGAGAGAGAGCATGAGCAGGGAGAGGGAGAAGTAGACTCCCCACTGAGCAGGGAGCCAGACATGGGGCTCCATCCCAGGACCCTGGGATCAGGACCTGAGCTGAAGGCAAATACTCAACCAACTGAGCCACCCAGGCGCCCCGGAAATTTTATCTTTAGTTTCAGAAATTAGTTTATCAAATGAGCATAAGATCTGATGCATTCTGGCTTCCTTAGGCACTATGGAATGAAATAGATGTCATCTCTTCACTTTTCTTAGAAAAGAATAAGTATCCGTAAGTGAAGTCTGAAGGACCAGGAGGACAAAGAATTCACCAACCATGGTTTCTGTACGATTGACTGTCTAGTGCTCCAGGTCCAATGATAGGACACTCCTGAGCATTACAAAAATAATCATGGTGTTGGCATAGTGCCATGCCCACTTTAGGCACCGCAACACTACCCCAGATTGGCGACTCAGTTTCTAGGGCAACCTTGACACCATGCTGTCTTGGTTTACCAGAGATGACAGTGCACCCCACTGTTCGTATAGTTGACCTGTGAATTACTTTTCCTGTAGAGATGATGGTTTTGTACACTCTCCAGCATATAGCTTTCACACGTTTTTTAAAAAGAAAGTCAGCAGGGTTAAATTTGTATTTGTGACTTTGGAACAGAATACAACTAGTGCTATTAAACCTTGACCTTGATCTTAACCTTCATGGTGACAGAGCCAGCCAGTTCACTGATTAGAGGTCTCCCCATTTTGAAGGCAAATGTGAAGCGGTAATTTGGTCATGACATAAAGAGAAATTTTGTCATAAAAAAGAATTAAATTTAATACCTAAAGTTAAATGGTTATAATCCTTAACTGATAATGAAAGCATTAACTGCTGGTCACATTTATAGCTATTCTTTCATGTCACTAATCAAAGAGTGAAAATAATACTTCTAGCCTTAAAATATCTCTTCCTGGCATTGAAAATCCAATTTGCTTTGAGAGTCATATGCCCCAAACTCCAGTCTTTATTTCCTTATTACCAATTTGGGACTAGAGGGGGGCACTTAATATGACTCATATTTTCCAAATTCCCTGGAAACCATAGAAAATATTTCCTTCAAATCCCATTACATACATTACAATCTATTGTCAAAGCTTCTCCCATAGAAATGAGGAGAATATGCTTGGAAAACTAGAGAATCATAGAACAGTGGCATTGGGAGAGTCATTAGAAAGCACCCGTCCTCTTCTCTCCCTAAGCAGATGAGCAAATGGAGACCTGCAGAAACCCAGGAGCTTGCCCACAGTCACACACCTAGTCTTGGATTTGGAACTAGAACCCAGGCCTCCTGCTCCACAGCTATGGGTGCTCCCCTTCCCCCACCAGCGAACAGATTCTCAGTCTTTTCAGGCTCTTGGATCCTGAATACAGTGAATGGGCTGGAAAAGAGTGAGAGAGACAGAATAAAGTTTAATGGGGGCATATCAAGGCTGAGAAAGAGGAAAAAGAATTATATTTTCCCTAAAGACCTCAAAATAGCCCTGGGAACGGAGAGAATTTAGACATTATTGGATATTGAGTTACTATGGAATTTGTATTATGTCTTTGAAAAATTAAACATATTTAGCCTTATTTTAATGTCTACCCCGAAGGATTGAGAGAGAACCAAAATGAAAACATTGATCAGTTAAAAGCACTACTCCTGGAATGCCTGAGGAATGTTCACCCATCTTCCCCATTTGCTATGCATGAATAAAGGGAGACGAAAATGCGTTATAATCTTAGTAGCTTACATCTTCAAATTCTGTAGGATAATCCATGATGGTGGAGGGCAAGCCTCTTGTTAACTGATTTTACCCTCATCATTTATAAGCATTTAATAATGATGGGTTAACACTGCACTGGAAGATAGAGGGGATTACGGACTGAATTGATTTTCTTGAGTTTCCCAGACCAATCTGGGGATCTCGAGTATGTCATTTCTTCTTTGTGACATGGGAGGAATTATGGTACAGACATGCTTTGGGCCACTTCTTCAGGTCCTGCTGCAACATACACACATGAGCAAGACGGCTGCCCAATATGGAACACCAAATGCATGGGGGTCAGGCCATTGGGGAGGCTTATATCAATCAGAGAGGCAAGTCATATCCTGCTGATGCTGCTCCCTTCATGACGCCAGGGCACTGTTACATTGTGGAGGACAGACATGGCCATTCCCTTCGGGACCTAGAACAGTGGAGAGGCTTGGTTCTGGAAAGAGAGGTTCTGTGCATGGCTGTAGCATTACACATTGGGAGGAGCATTCGCTTAGTCATGCCTGTTTCAGTGTGCAAACTGGTGTCCAGCAACTGCTTGCAGAAGGAGGATATTTCTTGAGAGAACAACACGTGCCAACAAATCAGGGTTTTCCTCCAGTCTTCACTATATTAATGAAACGTTTGGGTATAATCTGCCATAAATGTGTAAGAGCATTGGCCTTTTCTTTAATTCAATTATGAGCGTCACTTCAAATTTCTCATTGATTAGAGCCGTTGTGTACCCTCTGATATTAACACCATATTCTCGGGGGCACCTGGGTGGCTCAGTGGTTGAGCGTCTGCCTTCAGCTCAGGGCGTGATCCCGGGGTCCTGGGATCAAGTCCCACATCGGGCTCCCTGCGTGGAGCCTGCTTCTCCCTCTGCCTGTGTCTCTGCCTCTCTCTGTCTCTGTGTGTCTCTCATGAATAAATAAATAAAATCTTTAAAAAAAAATACCATCTTCTCACTTGGCAGACAGAACTTTTTAAATTTGGTGACTACGGTGAATGTGGACATGAGCCAAGGAAGGATTTGTTGCTCTAGCCGTCAATCCCTTCAGGAGCTGCTTCAGCTACAGGGTCACCTTGCCCAAGGGCATGTTCTTCTAGAGGTGGCTCGGATCCAGAAACTGATGGAAGTTGGGGGGTCTAAGACCCTGGCCATCCTGGCTCGATGAAAGACAACGTTAGCAGGCAGTTCTAGCTCCAGAGGCTGGGTTGACTGAGGCATGCCACCTCCATGTGTCTTTGGGCCCAAGCTTGCCCCCACCCCGGACCCCTTGCTCCCACAGGTGCTGACCTGCGCCAATACCTGCGCCACAAGCTCCACCTTAGCATCTGACTCTTGGGAACCAAGCCTACGGCAGTAATTCTTACTTCTTTTAGTGGCCTATAAAAAAGGAGACAAGTGTGTTTAAGCCATCTAATCTCATTACATGCGTGGTCCATAATACGTGGGGTTCACATCAATGTTTGTGCTTCCTCTGAAAGCATAGTTTAAACATATATGCCAGCACCCACCGTGCGTCAGCTAGAATGCCAAGAGCTGGAGAAACTGAGGTTAAAAAAAAAAAAGAGCCATAGCCTTGCTTTTAATAGGTACCCAGGCCAGAGAGACGGAGAGCTAACTATAAGTGATAATCAACCGAGCAGATAGTCTTGTGTGCTTGGCTTTAAGGCAGCCATCTTGGAAGTAAGGAGAAACGTGACTTTAGATACAACATCGGCATTTGTACAGCATTTGCACAGATAGGATGTCATCTGGCTTTCAGAATATCCTTATGGAATAAGTTAATTATTACAAAAATCGTACAGATAAGAAACCGGAAGTTGACTTTTGACCTTAAAGTCTTGTGCTTTCTTTGCCATTTCTAAACGCCTCCTTTTTCTTTTTTCGAAAGCATGTGGGCAGAAGGAAAGATGCTCCAAACCACTTTGTGTCAGAACACGTCAGTTCTCATTAGCAAACTGTGATTCCAGAACGTACACAGAGCGCACAGGACCTTGACCCAGTAGAACTTCAGAGAATATACTATTCTAATATAAACATCTGGGGAAAATAAGTACGTTCCAAATTAAATTACATGAGGCCAAAGCTGTGCTTATGACTTTAAAATCCTATCACATTTGGCTGTAATTTTTTTTTTAAGATTGTATTTATTTATTCATGAGAGATGCACAGAGAGAGGCAGAGACACAGGCAGAGGGAGAAGCAGGCTTCTCACCGGGAGCCTGACTCGATCCCCAGACCCTGGGATCACACCCTGGGCCAAAGGCAGACACTCAAACGCTGAGCCACCCAGGCGTCCCTGGCTATAATCTTTTGAGTAGCTTCAATGTTCCAGTGTTAGACGAACATGTTAGCTTGAATGTTCTATTTTAAAATTGTTGAGAGTTGGACAGGGCTCCCTAGGAGCAGTTTGACTTGTGTCATCACCATCATCATCTTTTTGTCACCATTGTTGTCAACCTTGAATAACAGCGTATAATGAAGCAGACATCGTGATTAGCATTTTCTCTACTTTATCTCATTTAATCCTCCCACCTGACCTTGAGGTTAATATTACCCTTACTTTACCGTTGGTAGGAATAAGTGCTGTGGTTTTGAATCACTCACACTTTTTTCTGGCATCCCAGAGTTCTTTATTATCTTCAAAATCATCACCAAAAGTAACATTGTCGTCATCATCGCAAAGCATATATCCAGTATCTGTACATGCATATGTGCTGTGGAAATACATTTCAAGAGGTAAGTTCTCTCCTTGTAAGAGCTGGCATTCTAAAACCCTGCTTATGGTTTTAAATAACCAAATTCTTCACAATGCGTTCTCTTCTATTTTGGTCTACACCAGCAATGTGTTTTCCCATAATCCTAACATCCAATTATTTCCTTTTTCGCATTGGGACAATCTCATTCCCTTGTCCTTATTTGATTCCACAGTTCCATTTGTGATTCATGACTTTTTAGGTACCTGTTGTTGGAAGAGGCCATGAGAAACAAGAGTGCTAACATCAACACCAGTCTGAGAAGGAACACGGAAGGCATGAAGTTCAACTCTCGCTTTATAGAGGTTTTTGATTCCGTGTCTTCTGACTTCTCAACCAGGGCTCATGCCATTGGCTAATACTATGTTCCCGATTCTTCTGGAAAGACAGTTTCTCGTGAACAACGCAAAAGCACTCGCCAATGTTGCGTTGAAACTCACATCCTAAGATTTTGTTTGACTGTTTGCCCACTTTCACTGACTAATTCATAGTGCTTGGCACACACACTGTTGCATGTTAAGAGCATGAACTCTGGGGCCAGACTGCCCGAGTTCACATCCCTGATCTGCTGTTTGTGACTTTCAAGCAAGTTATTTGGCCTTTTTGTGCCTTGGATTCCTTGGCCTCTGTAAGTATGTATAAATTCCATGATATCATTATGAGGAGTAAATGAGTTAGTGGATGATGTGGAGAAACCTAGAACCATTCATAGTTCAAGCAAGTCATAACTTCTCAAACATGGCTTTGCTTAAGCTCAACATTATTATTTTTATTTTTATTTTTATTTATTTACTTTTTAAAAAAGATTTATTTATTTATTCTTGATAGACATAGAGAAAGAAAGAAAGAGAGAGAGAGAGAGAGAGAGAGAGAGAGAGGCAGAGACACAGGAGGAGGGAGAAGCAGGCTCCATGCTGGGAGCCTGACTTGGGACTTGATCCCGGGACTCCAGGATCGCGCCCTGGCCCAAAGGCAGGCACTAAACCGCTGAGCCACCCAGGGATCCCCTCTTTTTTTTTTTTTTTTAGATTTTATTTATTTATTCATGAGAGAGGCAGAGACATAGGCAGAGACACAGGCAGAGGGAGAAGCAGGCTCCCTGTGTGGAGCCTGATGCGGGACTCAATCTCAGGACCCTGGGATCACGACCTGAGCCGAAGGCAGACGCTCAACCACTGAGCCACCCAGGCATCCCAAGCTCGACATTATTCTTGACCATATCTTTCCCCAGCAACAAGTACGCATTCTTAAGATTCCTTGTTATATGACTGTACAATAAAAAGGTTTTATTTTCTGTAAAGTTATGGTACTACATTGATAGAAAGAAATCAGAGCTGGTTGTAATTTTATCGCTGAAGTTTTAGCTTAAACTATTAGATCATTTTATTTGCCCTCCTATGAGCCTGAGTCAGGCTTATATGGAAACAACCAAAGCAGTGAAATGTGCAAGTTTCTCAAGACTTCTTCTGGGAAATTAATTTGCTCTGAAAGAAGTGTATGGCCTTCTTATCCTCCAATTATCCAATTATTCTCAGAAACACTGTCCTCTCTCCCTTCTTCCCTCTACTCCCCACCCCCCTTGACAATTCCCCTTACAGCTCCAGCTAACAAGCCTTGTCTAAAGTGTGCTCTGAGTACTGACTTGCTGAAAGAGCCGCAGAAAGACACGTTTTTCATTAAATTTAAATTTGGGAACACCAGAGAGTCACGGTCTACATGTTCCATTCCAAGTCAGGAAGGACTGTAGTAAATAGTACAAATTCGGGCATCTATTCCTTACGTTAATTTCTATTTTTCTAAAATAGCAGTCTTTCACCCAGAGCCAGACACCTTTGTAGCAAGTCTTGGATTTGAACAAAGAGTAGAATATCATATTAAAATTGGAAAATTGTAGGGGCGCCTGGGTGGCTCAGTCGGTTAAACAGCTGCCTTCAGCTCAGGTCATGCTCCCAGGTCCTGGGATCGAGCCGGGTGTTCGGCTCCTTCCTCAGCGGGGAGCCTGCTTCTCCCCATGCCCCACTCCCCATTCAGGCTCCCTCTCTCTCAAATAAATAAATAAAATCTTTAAAGTAAAATAAAATTGGGACATTACAAGTCTATATTACCTAAATCCATACTGCCTAATAGAAATTTAATGTGAGCCACATAAATTATTTTAAATTTTGTAGTAGCTATATATATATAAAATTGATTTTGACAACATATTTTACTTAATCCAATATATCCTGAATATTATAATCTTGTCATATAATCAATAGGAAGACCTATTAATGAGATATTTTACATTATTTTTTATACCAAGTCTTTAAAATTGGGTGTTTATTTTACACTCACAGTGCATAACAATTCAAACTATATATTATTTTTGAGATTTCATGGATGTACTGAAATCCCTGAGGAAAATGGCAGATATGCTGGGCGAGTCTAAGAACATAAGCAGCGAGGATGAGCCTTCAAATTATGAATGAGCCATCTTGGAACCTGGCAAGAAATTATTACTTAGGGACACCTGGGTAGCTCAGGTCATGATCCCGGGGTCCTGGAATCGAGTCCCGCATCAGGCTCCCCTCAGGGAGCCTACTTCTCCCTCTGCCTATGTCTCTGCCTGTCTCTCTCTGTGTCTCTCATGAAATACCCACCATTTGCTTCGACGTGGATGGAACTGGAGGGTATTATGCTGAGTGAAATAAGTCAATCAGAGAAGGACAAACATTATATAGTCTCATTCATTTGGGGAATATAAAAAAATGGTGAAAGGGAATAAAGGGGAAAGGAGAGAAAATGAGTGGGAAATATCAGAGAGGGTGAGAGAACATGAGAGACTCCTAACTCTGGGAAACGAACAAGGGGTGGTGGAAAGGGAGGTGGCCGGGGGGTGGGGGTGACTGGGTGACGGGCACTGAGGGGGGCACTTGACAGGATGAGCACTGGGTGTTATGCTATATGTTGGCAAATTGAACTCCAATAAAAAAGATAAAAAAATTAAAAAATGAATAAATTAAAAACATCTTTTTTAAAAAAGCAGTTGCTTGGACATTTCAGAGACTTTATTGTCAGTGTGGCTTCACCCAACAGTGCTCTAGGAGTCAAGAAACCTGAATGTGCTCCTGGCTCTACCACTAACCAGCTATGTGATCCAGAGTGTATCACTTATGCTTGGCACTACTGGGTTTTCTCATACCAGATTATCGTGTGCTCACTTCGGCAGCACGTATATTCTCATACCAGATTATGAAAATCTCTTCCCACATTATGAATACTCTAGCTACACACACACACACACACACACACACACACATGCACACACTCACACACACCCCTGCTCTAACACTTACTTATTCTGAAGGTAAAGAAGATTTTCTTTAAAAAAATTGAACTATAGTTGATACATAATGCATTAATTTCAGGTGTACAACAGAGTCATTTGACAAGTCTATATGTTGTGCTATGCTCGCCACAAATGTAGCTACTGTCAATCTAAAGGAGCCTTTAAAAAAAATCTGTTCCTGGGGATGCCTGGGGGAATCACTCAGTTGGACATTCAACTCTTGGTTTTGGCTCAGGTCATGATCTCAGGGTTTTGAGATCGAGCCCCACCTCAGGCTCCCTCCTCAGCTGGAAGTCTGCTTGTCCCTCTCTGCACTGTCTCTCTCTCTCTTAAATAAAACATAACTTTTTAAAAAATATAAAATAAAATAAATCTGTTTCTGTTGTATTTTCGCCACTAAAAAAACTTATATTTTTGCTTATCAAGTTTCTCCATTTTGCCTTTTCTTCTTTTCAAGACTTGTGCCGGGTGCTGTTTTATATAAAGGATTAAAAATGAGAGCGAGCTCATTAAAATATTGCTTTGAGTAGTCTCAGAACATAGTGAATCTTTCATTTTGAGAATTAAGTTTTTTTTAATCTGGTCTATTTCATGAAAAATGTATTACACATCTCCTTTTCTTTTCCTCCTAGCTCACTTTCTCTTCCTTTCTGACAAAGGCAGCAAGCAGCAGATGGATGGGAAGAGATCGGGGGTCGTTCGGTAGTGGGTGGATGGGTCAGCCATCCTTTTGCTTTTGTGTGTCGAGGCCCTGGATAGACGCCAAGGGTATTTGAGGAAACAAGAGAGCAATGCAGGCTTTTAGGCAGAGTGCTCATTCATAATTAAGTTGCTTAGTTGCAGGCCCGTCAAAGGAAAACTTCAAATACCCTGACGGCAAAGCTACCTGTGCTAAAAGCAGAAACAGGATCATGCAGGGAAAAGGCAGGGCCAACAGCAGAGACTCAGGAAGCACTGAGCAGAGAGGACGTTTTAAAATACAAAAGCAAGAACCTGAGTTATGTGTCAGAGGAACCTGGCCAGCATTTGTGAGGTCGAAGATGGGGTGTCTACCATTGGGGCCTGGGCTGATGTGCAGGAAGCTTACGCCTGGCTTTGTGCACTGTGCTGTCTCAAACAGGAGAGTGATTTCAGAATTACAAGCCAGTGACGTCACTCATGGAATATTGACTCCGCATCGAGCGTTGTGCTAGACTCGCTGAGTGCAGTCTCTAATTTAATCCTCTCCCTGACTTTGCTGTTGGTGACATTTTACAGATGGGGAAATCAAAACTCAGAGAGTTCGGATGACTTGCCCCGAGTCTCCTGAGCAGCAAGGAGCCGAGGCCAACTGACCACAGATGTCTGCCTATTAAGCTTCAGTGTCTTTTTATTTTTGCTCCATCCACCCTCTGCCCCCACACCCACCTAAGTTTGACCTTCAGACCAGACACATTCCCACTGGATGACTCATCAGAGGTTCAGGATCAAAGATCAGTCTATTCTCAAAACCGCCTACCACTCAAGTCCTTTTAAGACCAGCCCCTATTCCTAAAAGGTCCTTGGGAGCTTCTAGGGAATCCAGGGACTCCGGCTAACCCCTGGGGGCCCTGTAAACAGGCCAAGGAAACTTCAGATCAGAATTTCCTTGGCCTTGAATCCGAAGGATTTGGGTGAAACTCAGCTGAGCTTCAGAATTCTGTAACAGAGGGCCGCCTGAGTGGCTCAGTGGTTGAGTGTCTGCCTTTGGCTCAGGTCGTGACCCTGGGGGATCGAGTCCCGCATGCGGCTCGCCCCTGGGAGCCTGCTTCTCCCTCTGCCTGTGTCTTTGCCTCACTCTCTCTGTCTCTCATGAATAAATTTTAAAAAATCTTTTTTTTTAAAGAAAGAATTCCATAACAGAAATCTGCCTAGATCATTTTATTTTGCTCACTGCAATGACATGAAGTAGAAGTATGGGACGAGGCCATCTTACATCACCTCCCCAGAACCACACTGATGGTAGAACAGGAGAGAACCCTAGAGAGAATCTAGTTGAAGGGCCTTGTTTTACGCATGAGAGGCTCAGAGAAACTTAGGTCACAAACTTAGCAAACAGCAACATGGGACCGGAGCTCCCATGTCTCCAACCAAGGCTAATGGCTACTGGATGACTACCCCATCCTTCTCTCCCTAACCCCATCCTCCCCAGCCATGCCACGCTCCTGCTCAACACCAACGTCAGACTAGGCCTAGGGGCAGGGTGCATTTCCAGAGCTAAAGAATGACAGATAACCTATATAAGAAAGCAAGCCAACACAGCTTCTGAGAAACGGGGCCTGCTCTTTCAAACTAGGCAAGTGCTGCAGACTATATGCACCTCTCCAAGCATGCCAAGATCACCACCACATAGCTTGCGACGTGGCCCAGTGCCTCATTCTAGGTAGGCAAAGTTTTTCACAGCATCAGTCCTCCATAGAACTATGTCATCACAGCAAACAGCTTTCTGAGGAACATTCGCGCCAGCAAGACATTTGGTAAGCAGCCTTTAGATGGCGCTAATGTTCTACTGTAACACAGTCTGCAAGCACAGGATGCTCAGAAATCAAGGAAGTGGAAGAGAGCTCAAGAGGCTAGCTGTATTTCACCCGTCCTGTGCCAGGCCCTGAAAACACACTTACAAACACTTTGGGAGGTATCTTGATGCAAATACATTTCTGAGGCTTTCACTGCCATGGCAAGGTCTTGGCAATGCTGAATGTACCAGACTGCTTCAGGCAGGTCTCATGCAGTCCCTGCCATCAGTCAGCACTTCAAATGTGAATACACATCCTCTGAATTCAGATTCGTCCTGTGTTTTTGTGCATTGATGAGAACTTGTGGCGATCTTGATTCATAAGGTCTGATTGTGCCACTAGATTGGGTGATGGAGCCATTCATTTTGTGAGATGGTTTTCATCAGGAAACCCTCATTCATTCACTTAAGAAAGGGCTGGTGAAGCCATCATTTTTCCCCCCCTGGCTCTGAAAAGAAGGGTGGGGGAAAAACACATCACACCAGAGCAACCTTTCTACAGCAGGCTTTCATGTCTTACTTCTTCTCTTTTTCACATGCTGCGAGTCCCGAAGGCTCTGTGTGTCTCATAGTATCACCAAAAGAGACGATGCTTTGCTATCTAGTTTTCTTATGTCAAAGCAGCGGGTGACAGGCTGTGTCACAGTCACATTGAGAAGCTCTGGACATTGTTGAGGTTTTCTATGCAGAAAGAAAGTAACTCCTTGTCCATTCACATGGATGGCTCTGCACATGTGGGAGCTGATAGAAGTTTTCAAAATAAGACTCCACACTTAGTATATATATATATACACATGTGGGGCTGATGGATGCGTGTGTGCGTGCATCTGTGTGCGTGTGTGTGTGTGTTTGCCCATCTTGAGTACAGGAGGATTGGAGATCAGGAAGATGTGAAAGTTGAGGGGTAAAGATCCCATCCAGATCATCTGGTGGAAACAAATTTGGGAGAGCCATGATATCATTATTCTAATGTCTGAAATTCTATTATAGTGGGGAAAAATCAATTTATCCAGAAAGATCATGTAAGGAGCAGAATTAGAACTAGAGAGATAGAAATTGTTGGAAGATAGATTTCAATTAGGTTGCAGCAAGAACGTTTTTTAGTTTTTAAAATTAAAACAAAGATTCTAACTTACAGAAGCATTGCAAGAGAAGTGCAAAGAATGCTCACATCCTGTTTGCCTAGATTCTTCAGTTGTTAATATTTTCCACATTTCATTCATGTATCTTTTGCTCATATATGTATTGATATTTTCCTGAATATCAGGAAATTTTGTGAGTAAATGGCATTATAATATCCATATATCCCTAAATATTTTATCATGCCAAAAAGTAAGGATATTGTAATTGGAATAAAATTATACACTCCATATTCAAATTTCAGCAAATCTTCCAAGGGTGTTCTTCATAACAATATTTTTTCCTCTGATCCAGGGTCCATTAAGATATATTACTGGTGATGTTATTAAGTATGAACATTTTAAGATTTAGGATTTTCAAAGAAAAGCAAAGCTGGAGGCATCACAGTTACAGACTTTAAGCTATATTACAAAGCTATAGTGATCAAAAACAGTATGATAATGGCACAAAAATAGACACATAGATCAATGGAACAGAATAGAAAACCCAGAAACAAACCCACAGTTCTATGGTCAATGAATCTTTGGCAAAACAGGAAAGAATATCCAATGGGAAAAAAGAACGTCTCTTCAACAAGTGGTGTGGGGAAAACTGGACAGCAACATGCAAAAGAATGAAATGGGACCACTTTCTTATACCTTAAACAAAAATAAATTCAAAATGGATTAAAGACCTAAATGTGAGACCTGAAACCACAAAAATTCTAGAAGAGAGCACAGGCAGTAACCTCTATGACATCAGCTGTAGCAACGTCTTTCTAGATATGTTCCCTGAGGCAAGGAATATAAAAGTAAAATAAACTACATCAAAATAAAAAGCTTCTGCACAGCGAAGGAAATAATCAACAAAACTAAAAGGCAAACTGTGTAATGGGAGAAGATATTTGCAAAAGACATATCTGATAAAGGGTTGGTATCCAAAATATGTAAAGAAGTTATAAAACTCAACACCCCCCAAAATGAATAGCCCAATTAAAAAAATGGGCAGAAGACATGAGTGGACATTTTTCCAAAGAAGACATCCAGATGGCCAACAGATAGATACATGAAAAGATGCTCAATATCACTGATCTGCAGGGAAATGCAAATCAAAACCACAATGAGGTATCACATCACGCCTGTCCGAATGGCTAAAATCAACAACACAAGAAACAACAGGTGTTGGTGAGGATATGGAGGAAGGGGAACCCTCTTGCACTGTTGGTGGGAATGCACACTGGTGGGGTCACTCTGGAAAACATGGAGGATTCTCAAGAAGTTAAAAATAGAACTACCAGCAATCACACTACCAGGTAATTACCTAAAGGATCCAAAAACACTAAATCAAAGGGATACATGCACCCTGATGTTTATTGCAGCATTATCTACAATAGCCAATTTTGGAAAAAGCCCAAGTGACCATGGATTGATGAATGGATAAAGAAGAATGGACAATGGAATATTGCTCAGCCATAAAGAAGAATGAAATCTTGCCATTTGCAGTGACATGGATGGAGCTGGAGAGTATAATGCCAAGCGAGATAAGTCAGTCAGAGAAAGACAAATACCATATGATTTCCTTCATATGTGGAATATAAGAAACAAAACAAATGAGCAAAGGGAGAGGGGAAAAAGAGAGATGGAGACAAGCCAATAAATGGACTCAATTATAGAGAACAAACTGATGGTCACCAGAGGGGAGGTGGGTGAGGGGGATGTGTTAAATAGGGCATGGGGATTAAGGAGGGCACTTGCTGAGATGAGCACCAGGTGTTGTATGAAGTGTTGAATCACTATATTATACACCTGAAATAGTATTATATTGTATGTTAACTAACTGGAATTTAAATAAAAACTTTAAAAAAGATTTAGGATTTTCAGAAATGAAAGGGGATGTACCATATGTCAAACTCCAAATATCAGCTTGGCAAGTGTATCAATATATTGCTTACCAACTCAGGGCATGTGGTGGGATAAATAACCTATTTAAATAAATAACCTTAATCACCGAAAACCAGTTAAGGCTTTTTGTGTCCTGTGGGTGAAGTTTGCCTGTCCTAAAGTCATGAAAATCTCCTCTTATGTCTTCTGGAAGCTTTACAATTCTAAGTTTTGCGTTTAGGTTTATAATACGTTCCAAATAGGGGCACCTGCCTGGCTCAGTTAGTAGAGCATGCGACTCTTGATCTCAGGGTTGTGAGCTCAAGAGCTGTGTTGGGTGGAGAGATCACTTAAAAATAAAATCTTAAAAAATTACACCCGAAATAAATTTTTAGTGAATGCAGTGAAATAGGGGTCGAGTTTCTTTAACATTTTTCCCCCTATATTATTATAGTTCCATTTCTTTAGAACATTAGGCCTCTGCTTATCGTCAGATATAATTTCATAGATGAAGAGATTGGGCCAAAGGGTTGCACCCAGATGTAGAGCCGAGCAGAGAGGGCATTGCATTAGAAGGACGTGGTCATTGGAGGGGCTGAGGGATGGCATTCCCTTGCCTTAAACGTCAGTGGTTGAGGATTAGTCCTGGAGATCTGATGTGTCACTTGTGAACTTTGTGCTGAATTTCAGAAGATAACAAAGGATTTGCTTGCTGCCTCAGAAAACACTCATCAGTGGGCTGGCCAAATAAGTTACCACTCAGGGGAAGTTATGCTGGATTCCAACGTGGATTTAACCCAAAAAAGATAGAATACTATGTGAGTTCATTTCAGAGTGCAGGCCAACTTAGTCAGAAGAGACATTCAAGGGGTGCCTGGGTGGCTCAGTCGATTAAGTGTCTGCCTTCAGCTCAGGTCATGATTCCAGGGTCCTGGGATCGAGCCCCTCATTGGGCTCCCTGCTCAGCGAGGAGCCTGCTGCTCCTCCCCCTCTCTCTCTCTTCCTTTCCCCTGCTTGTGCTCTCTCTCTAATAAATAAATAAATAAATAAATAAATAAATAAATAAATCTTAAAAAAAAAAAGACATTCGAACTGAGACTCAAAGGATAAGCAGGAGAAAACAGGTGGAGAGGAGGGGCAAGATGGCCCCCGTGCATGCTGGGGTGGAGGATCTGGCAACCAGTGCTAGGCAGCCATGGAGACCAGGTGTGGGAAGTGAGATGGCCGAGGGAGGAGCCTGAAAATGGCATGAGCAGCCAGGCAGGCACTGATTTGCCTCTCTAGGGACTGTGCTGTGCTAGGAATCTTAGACTGGATTTTAGGTTCACTGTGAAGCCTCTGAAAATTGGTGTTAGTGACTTTTCTGCCCAAAGAGCTTTCATGCACAAAAACATTCTTACGGTCACTTGTGTCTTACTATTTAATTTATCCATGTTATAGAAATAAAAACCTATACTTTTAAGATTTTAAGCTCAACTTTTAAGTTACATTTATAAGCCTGGCGATGTTCTGCATGAGAAAAATAATTTTCAACTTAATTGGTTATTTAATTACTGTGCACTTATTTCATAAATCTGACAGATCATATTCTCCCGAATATTTAACACCAGGACCATCTTTAATCAATCGAATCACGTTAGATTTTTTAAACGACGTTTACAAATGTAATATATTTGATTCTCTCACATTCACAGAGGCAGACTCACAAATCTTACGTGAGAAATATGCCTAAACTCAGTAATGAAATTCTTTTAAGCTTTTCAAGTATCTTTGGGAAAAAGAAAAGAGACGTTTACTTGGATCAGTGCAAGTTTTCAACACTTGTCAGTATACTTGACCCAACACAGTTCGTGCATTGTTCTTTTTTTTTTTTTTAAAGATTTTATTTATTTATTCGTGAGAGACACAGAGAGAGTGAGAGAGAGGCAGAGCCACAGGCAGAGGGAGAAGCAGGCTCCATGCAGGGAGCCTGACGTGGGACTCGATCCCGGGTCTCCAGGATCAGGCCCTGGGCTGAAGGCGGCGCTAAACTGCTGAGCCACCGGGGCTGCCCTTGTGCTTTGTTCTTGTTTTTAATACTCTCCTTGTTTTACTTAGTCAAGCAAGGGGAAGGCATTTACCAGATCAGTTTAGCTGAGATTTCCGTCAGAAATTCTGGGTCAGGGGTGCCTGGGTCAGGGGAGAGGAAGAGAGGGAGAAGGAGGAGCAGGCTCCTCGCTGAGCAGGGAGCCCAACCAAGCATCCAGCTCTTGGTTTTGACTCAATTTGTGATCTCAGCGTCGTGGGATCAAGTCCCACATCGAGTTCCGTTCTGCACTCAATGCAGAGTCTGCTTGTGATTCTCTCTCCCTCTGCCCCTCCCACTCTTGCTCACTCTCTCTCTTTCTCTCTAAAATAAATAAATAAAATCTTTTAAAAAACCTGAAATTCTGGGCTGTAAAAATCTGACCAGAAGTTTCACAGGGCAAGTGTTCTATTTTTTCGTTTGTTTCTTTGTTTCTATTTTGTTTTAAAAGGTACCCTGGGGAGCACCTGGGGGGCTCAGTCAGTTGAGCATCTGCCTTTGGCTCAGGTCATGATCTCAGGGTGCTGAGGGTCCTGGAATGGAGCTCCAAGTCTGGTTCTCTGCTCCTCCCTCTCCCCCAGCCCCTCCCCCAGCCCTGCTCATGCTCTCTCAAACTTTCTATCTTAAATAAATAAATAAAATATTCTTTAAAAAATCAATAAAAGGTACCCGGGATTTGTTTCATTCAAGGTATGGTAAGATACACAGACATGGACATGACTGCCAGGAAGGATTAAGTTCTTACCCACAGTTCTCTAGAATCAGGAGGCATTCCAAGCCATGTAAGGCCACATGCAGAATCACCAGGGTCAGTCAGGAGGCAGAAGAACTGAGGCAGAAACGTGGGCTGAGCTTTTATTTTGGTTTTCACAGGAAGGAATGGGCGAAGCAGGGTAGGCAAACAGGGCAGACCTAGGATTGAATAGTTTGAATAATTGGGGCGGGCCCTGGGCTAGAAGGGCAAACCCTAGTTGGCTGGTACCTGACTCTGGGGTGATTTAGGGCAAAGGGACAGTGTTCTGGACTGCAGGAGCCCGTTAAAAGGAAGGGGATGGTGGATACAGACTCAGGACTGGTTGGTTTGCAGCAAAGTGTTTGCTATCTCTAGGAATTAGCTAACTCTAGAAAAGGCAGGCCCTCCCCAAGTCGTCAATGTCCCAAGATGTCAAACCACCATAAGGTAGAGAAAATAAAAAACACAGTACTTGTTTGGGCAGCACAGGTACTAAAATTGGAAGAATATAGAGAAGATTAGTGTGATCCCTGCACAGGGATGACGCACAGATTCATGAAGGATGCCATATTTTTAGATGAACATTTTTTTCCTTAAAAAAATAAAATGAGTGGCTGTACCAGTTCACATTCCCACCAACAGTGTAAGAGGGTTCCCTTTTCTCCGCATCCTCTCCAACATTTGTGGTTTCCTGCCTTGTTAATGTTCCCCATTCTCACTGGTGTGAGGTGGGATCTCACTGTGGTTTTGCTTTGTATTTCCCTGATGGCAAGTGATGCGGAGCATTTTCTCATGTGCATGTTGGCCATGTCTATGTCTTCCTCTGTGAGATTTCTCTTCATGTCTTTTGCCCATTTCATGATTGGATTGTTTGTTTCTTTGGTGTTGAGTTTAAGAAGTTCTTTATAGATCTTGGAAACTAGCCCTTTATCTGATATGTCATTTGCAAATATCTTCTCCCATCCTGTAGGTTGTCTTTTAGTTTTGTTGACTATATCCTTTGCTGTGCAAAAGCTTCTTATCTTGGTGAAGTCCCAATAGTTCATTTTTGCTTTTGTTTCTTTTGCCTTCGTGGATGTATCTTGCAAGAAGTTACTGTGGCCGAGTTCAAAAAGGGTGTTGCCTGTGTTCTCCTCTAGGATTTTGATGGAATCTTGTCTCACATTTAGATCTTTCATCCATTTTGAGTTTGTCTTTGGAAAACTGTGTGGAGGTTCTTCAAAGAGTTAAAAATAGACCTGCCCTACGACCCAGCAATTGCACTGTTGGGGATTTACCCCAAAGATACAGATGCAGTGAAATGCCGGGACACCTGCACCCCAATGTTTATAGCAGCAATGGCCACAATAGCCAAACAGTGGAAGGAGCCTCAGTGTCCATCGAAAGATGAATGGATAAAGAAGATGTGGTCTATGTATACAATGGAATATTACTCAGCCATTAGAAATGACAAATACCCACCATTTGCTTCAATGTGGATGGAACTGGAGGGTATTATGCTGAGTGAAGTAAGTCAATCGGAGAAGGACAAACATTATATGTTCTCATTCATTTGGGGAATATAAATAATAGTGAAAGGGAATATAAGGGAAGGGAGAAGAAATGTGTGGGAAATATCAGAAAGGGAGACAGAACATAAAGACTCCTAACTCTGGGAAATGAACTAGGGGTGGTGGAAGGGGAGGAGGGCGGGGGGTGGGGGTGAATGGGTGATGGGCACTGAGGGGGGCACTTGACGGGATGAGCACTGGGTGTTATTCTGTATGTTGGTAAATTGAACACCAATAAAAAATAAATTTATTGTAAAAAAAATAAAAAAAATAAAATGAAAAACCTTGATTAATATATCCTGAAACTTCCACCCAAGGCTGAAGCAGACAGTTGTTGGGAGGGCCTCCATTTTGTATCTGCTTTTGCCTGCCATATCACCTGTCATACCAAGCCACCAATTTCAGATTCTAGTAATAAATATCGCATAGAATTTCTGGTCTGAAATAATTCGTCTATCATATCAGACAGGGCCCTATTTGGATCCTCTGATTATATTTCCCTTTTGCATAACCACCAGCAATACCCTACATTGGAACCTATGACATTATATGTGGGTAGACTATTGAACCCTGTCCTCTGGCCTCATCATGTCATCCATCTTTTTTCTCTTTCTAAGTCCCACATGCCTTATGAGTTGTTCTTCTGCTGTTGTTTTATTCGATTCTTCACGCAGTGGCTAATTGTTGAGGGCTCACCGTGTGCCTGACACTGTTCTAAGTGCTGAGGACACACCACACAACAAACCAGACAGAGGTTCCTGCCCTTGCAGAGCTTTAATTTGAACAAGGAGACAGACAACAAACAATGCACATGATGAATGAGTTAATCGGATAGTATGTCAGAAGGTGGTAAGTATTATGGGAAAAAGAAAAAGTAGAGTAAGGCAAGGAACATTGGGGATGCTGGTGGGGATGTGAGAGAAGTTTGAAATAGGGCGGACAGGGGAGCCTCATGAGAAGGAGGCATTTGAGCAAAGGCCTCATGCTTACTAATGGAGTCACATGATCATATCTGAAGATCAAGGCTATAGTTCAGGTTAGATGAGGACACTGTAGGAAGAAGAGTAGAGAGATAAGGGACATGTGACTTGCAGATGCAGTGAGGTGGTTAAATGTGGAGGGCCGTGCTAGAGTGGCCAGTTTGTGAGTTGCCTTGCACATTCCATGGGGCATGGGGTGCTAGGCCTTATAAGTGCTGTGCGGGGCTGGGCTGGGCAAGATAAAGGCCAGACATAGACACCTGTATTGCAGTCTTCTTCCCAGAAATGATAAGTGGAAGCCACAAGAATGAGCAAACTTCAAAGGAGACCCTGGGAACATCCATCTATGAGGAACAGGTAGAAAAGAGGAAATGGAAGGAGACATCTGAGTGGTTTCAGCCTGAGATGCTGGGGAGGGACCAAGGAATAAGGAACCAAGGAAGCAGAGATCGGAGAGGATCGGGGGATGGGAAGTGGTGCATCCTCAACCCAAGGATTGTGTGAGGATTGGGAAGTTTGGTGGTGTTAATGGGAATCTTTTTGGTGACCTTTCAATATAGAAGCTACAGGCAAACTGTTGTGAATCCACAAGAATTCAGGGAATATTATTCTCATGAGCCCTTTCTGAAAAATCTATTAGACAACAAGCTTCAGAAAACCAATTGAAGAAATTATCTAAGACTAAAATTGTGGTAAGAAGGGAGAAAGAAGGGGTGCCTGAGTGGCTCAGTTGGTTATGCGTCAGACTCTTGATTCTGCTCAGGTCATGATCTCAGGGTTGTGAGCTCCTCTACGCTTAGTGGAGAGTCTGCTTGAGATTTTCTCCTTCTCCCTCTGACCCCACCACTGCTCATACATGCTCCTTCTTTCTCTCAAATTAATAAATAAATCTTTAAAAGAAAAGAAGGGAGAAAGTAGTTTGTAATGGTTATATCCGACAATGTAAATGTAGTATTCAAAAAATTGGATGAAAAAGGATGGGGTACATACCAAGCAGGATAAATTTGCTCACTGCCTTACGTATGTTGGGATCAAAAGGATATTACTTAAAAATTATGCAGTAGGGAAGAGATGGGGAATAGCAAGTGTTTACAAGCTAATTTCAACATTGCTCATGGTAGACAGTATAAACAAAGGGACTAAGGTATGTTCAGAGGCATTAGTATATAGGTAACTAAATGAGTTTCCTATTGCTTCTGTAAGAAATTATCACAAATATCATGGCTTAAACAATACAGATTTATTATCTTATACTTCTGGAGGTCCAAAGTATGAAATGGGTCTCACCAGGGTAAAATTTAGGTGTTGGTAGGACTGCATTATTTTTGGAGGTGCTGGAGGAGAATTCATTTTTCTTGCCTTTCCAGATTCTAGAGAACGCAGCATTCTTTGCCTCATGGCTCCCTTCCTGCATTTTTAAAGCCAACAAAGGGAGTCAAGTGCCTTTCACATCATATCACTCGGACCTTGGTTCCTTTATCAAATATCCTTCTCACTCTGACTTTTCTGTCTCCTTCTTTTCTGTCTTCCCTCTCCCTCCACTTTTAAGGATCCTTGTGATGATATCAGGCCCATGCAGATAATCCAGCCTGATCTCCTTATCTTAGGATCAGCTGATTAACAATCCTAATTCCATCTGCAACCTTAATTCTCCTTTGCTCTATAATAAAGTGTATTCATAGGTTCTAGGAATTAGGACATGAGCACCTTTGGGGGGCCCTTATTCTGCCTATCACAATACTTAGGTTCCAATAAAAACATAAAACTTCCTAAGTTTCAAAGTATATCCTCCCCCAAAAGAAAATACAAATAAAATGCAAGATGGAGGAGGAAATTGTAGCTCAGAGGTAGATAAGCTAATAATTTGTGGCTAATAATTTTTTTAAGATTTTATTTATTCATGAGAGACAGAGAGAGGCAGAGACAGAGGGTGAAGCAGGCTCCACGCAGGGAGCCCGATGTGGGACTCGATCCCGGGACTCCGGGATCACGCCCTGAGCCAAAGGCAGCCATTCAACCGCTGAGCCACCCAGGCATCCCTGTAGCTAATAATTTCTAAGCTTGAACCTAGAATATTTAACTCTCAAGCTCTTGCTTTTTATTGCTTCACATGATAAAGTTCAAAGACTCATCTCTTACGAAGTGGAATAATGATTGTCAGTCTGGTCCTTATAAAGAAGGAATGTCTAAAGATGAGGACAGATATGATTATGATCAGGATCAAAGAATGCCAAAAAAACTAATTAAGGAAGGTAGAGGAGGCCAAGAGGAGCCAAAGGGATCGTTACTATCTTGAAATATAATAGGATTTTCATGGGGATGAATTGGGTCATTTTTCTTTATTTTCTCAGAAGACAGAAGTACAGTAATAGATTTAAGTTAAAACTGCAGGCATTTTAGATCTTCATTAGAAATAAAGTCTTTTCTTTTAAGAGGCCTGGAAGAGACCTCCAGTGGAAAATTTGAGAGACACTGAGGCCATTCCCCAGCCTTGAAGTGAAGGCCAAGCAAAATGGCTGATTTCCTAGGACCTCTCTTAATTCTGATAAACGATGACAAGATTCAAGCCCAGGGTAGAGGGTAGGTCATGTGTCATGGCCCAAACTCCAAACTGCTGTTGTTTCTGACAGTCACTGGATAATTGGGAAATTTATTAGGCCAAGGGCCAAGGAAAGCTTGGGTATCAAACCTTTGGAAAATGAATGCTTCTTTGTTCGAAGCGATGAGACAACATAATGGAAGAAACACCCACATTATTTTTCCAGTCTTGAAGGATGCAAGTGGAGTTGTCAGGCCATGCTTTAGGTATCTATTCTGATTCTGTCATGTACTAGCTGAGTGGCCTTAGGTAATTTACTGAACTGCTCTGAGTCTCAGTTTTCTGATCTGTCGAATGGGCATAATGATACATCTGCCAAAGGGGTTTTAGGAAGACTAAATGAGGGAATTTAAGGCGGGCCTGCCCACGACAGACGCTCAGTTAATATGATTATCTGTCCTCCAAGCAAACTATGGAACAGGCTGCATTTGATCTGCGATGTTTTCATGCTGCCATTAACAGGCCCGAGCAACACCTCCCTAGGATCTACCTTCTTAAGAATGTGCCCCCTATGCCTACATTTGCTCTCTCTTACCATAGTCCTATCTGCACCCCAAATTTACATTTGAGTGATCCTTCAACAGATGTTGGGTGAATAAGACATGCTTCTACTCCCAATGAAAAGAAGAAAATAGAAATGAAGAAACCATTATGAAACAACATGAAAGCACCATGAGAGGTATGGAGAGCAGCCAGCAGACCTTATGGTAAGTACTCTTAGGGTCATAATGTGCTTGGCAAGGTGGCAGGTGGTAAAACTGAGCTATAAGTTGAGTTTTCTGCTGGTCTGGTTGCATTTGGATTGGGTGGTGCTCCTGGGGACAAATGTCTCCCTCTTGTTAACTCTAAAGAAGTGGCTCTAATGCTCCTGTTAGTGATTGATGCTTTTGGACTAATTGGATACTTTGATATTCTCAGATTACCCTACTTGGTCCCTTACTACACATAAGATGCATATGGTGGCAATCTCTCCAGGACCATCTAACCTCATCCTAGAAAGAACCATTCCAACTCTGGCAGAAGAGGGGGAACCCAGGGACCCAACACCAATGTCTGGCTACTATATAGCTCTAGCTGTGTCTTGGTTCTTTAGTATATATTGTGGAAGATCATTTAGATAAGTGACTTATGGTTGGCTGGGAGCTCAAAGATCACAAATTCTTCTCCTACTAATAGGTGTAGTCTATTTTTGCACTTTGAAATTGGGGTGGCTTTGTGATTTGCTTTGGCTGATAGGAAGTTAGCAAACAGGATGCAAATAGAAGCTTGAAAAGTGCTTGCTATTTCAACTAACCCTATTCTAGACCAGCCAGCCTGCAGCCAACAAGCATCTGACCCTAGACCAGGAGTTGGCAACTACAGTTTGCTAGGCAGCTGCCTGTTTTTGCAAATAAAGTTTTATTGGAAAGTAGCCATGCTCATTCATTCGGTCTCTATGGCTTCTTTAGTGCTATACAGGTAGGCTTGAGTAGCTGTGATAGAGACTCTGTGGCCCACAAAACCTAAAATATTTACTATTGGCCCCTTTTCAGAAAAAGTTTGCAACCCTTGCCCTAGGTATGTGAGAAAGCCCAGCCCATCCTGGCCCAAACTGCCAATCCATAGAATTATAAGCTAAACAATGATTGTTTTAAGCAACTTAATTTTTGAGAAGTTTGTTGTGCTGCAAAAATTATTACAGTTCTATAAAGGTTTCTCAGAGAAGTTTGAGAACTACATGTGGCTAAGGGAAGGCTCAAAAGTTAGATGAGGCCAGCACAATATTTTTGCCTTTAGCCTTTGACAATGTTTTGGAGGAGGAAATTGATTTATTTTCATAATATCTCCGCACACATATATGAACTGAAAACAGAGCAATTTGTCACAAGAGTTATACGTACAGCTCCATACTCATCAATCTATTAACATCTATCAATCCATCTCTGCTGTGTGCTGATAGCGATTGTAGACAGATTAAATAATTGGATGGCACAGCCACAGGAGATAACAGAATTTGCAAATAAAGACCCTCGGATATTAAATTTTGACAAAACTTTTGTTAAAACCAGTGAGACTCTGCTTTTCTTGATAACTATGAATGTTGAGATATTGTCATTAGAATGCACTTACCCCCAAACTAAATAAAGGCTGTTAGGTGGTTTTTTAGTCTGTCAAGGAAAGATCATCTGTGTGGTAAGAAAAATGAAGATCATCCTTTTAACTGCCAAAGAGTAGATGTATTATTTCTAGTGCGGGAAGTAGGACTCTACTTCCCCAGCTCCATGTTCCAGGGCCCCTAAAATCTCTCAAGTAGAATGCCTTTGTGAAAGAAGATCACTTCATCACGTCCATATGCAAAAATTGCTTATTCTTAATCACTCTTTGTGTCTATCTTGAAAAAGTTCAAATAAACATAAAGACCCCATGTGTCTAGAAGGCCTAAAATAATGAAAATATTTTTGATCAACTGATTTCTTTTTCTTTAAAGATTTTATTTATTTATTCATAAGAGACACCCAGAAAGAGAGAGAAAGAGAGGCAGAGACACACGTGAGGGAAAAGCAGGCTCCAAGCTGGGAGCCCAATGTGGGACTCAATCCTGGGTCTCCAGAATCATGCCTTGGACTGAAGGTGGCGCTAAGCCGCTGAGCCACCTGGGCTGCCCAATTGATTGATTTCTTAAATGGACATTTATCAAGATTTATGTGAGAAAATAAGGAATTGCAATTCCCTCCATTGCGTGAAGGAATAAAGCCAAAAGTTACATAAGACCATCCAATGAATTGTCATTAAGTCCGAGTTTGATACTCATGACTCCTGGCACCCAAACCCCAAAGTTAAAACTACTGCATATGAATTGGTGGGGGACATAATTCAGACCATAAGAACACACTACTGTAGGGGTGCCTGGGAGGCTCAGTAGGTTAAGCATCTGACTCTTGATTTCAACTTGGGTCATGATCTCAGGGTCTTGAGATGGAGTCCCATGTGGGACTCTGCACTGGGTGTGGAGCCTGCTAAAGATTCTCTTTCCCTCTGCCCCTCCCCCTACTTGCACACTTGCTTGCTCTCTCTCTGAAAAGAACATGCTACTGTAAATCAGTGTCACTCTGTAGATCCAGGTGAAAAGACTTTATGCATGTAGTATTTCTTATTCTTTAGCAGCATTACCACCACCATTGCCACCATCTTCCTTCTCCTCCTCCTTTTACTCTCTTGCCTCCTTATCATGAAATATAGCATCAGGGAAGGTGGGACTGGGGACCACAAAGCCTGATCTGGCCCTAGTCCTACCTCTGACATTGTACTTTCAGCTCACTGGGTCTTGATTCCCTTCTCTATGAAGTATTGGTGGAAAGGAAGATACTCAAGACTGTCTATGCCTGAAATTTCACAATTCCATTATTATATTTATGACCATAGGCAAAGTAAGGAAGATTGGAGGTTATCCCAGGATGATTCTTGTCGCTCCTTCATCACTCCCTAGTTCACTTGTTACATTATTAAATTATGTTTAGAAGTTCCTTCTTGCTAAGGGAAACAAGCCAGAGGCAGAAAGACAGGTTCTGCGTGATCTTACTTATATGCAGAATCTAATGTGGAAGCAGAGAACAGAATGGTGGTGGCTAGAGAGTGGGTGGAGGGGGAAATGGAGAGGTCTTGGTCAAAGGGTACAAAGTTTCAATTATGCAAAATAAGTTCTGTAGATCCATTGTACAATACAGAGCCTACATACAGAGCAATACTGTGTCACAGACTAAAAATTTGCTAAGAAGGTAGATCTTATGTTAAGTGCTCTTAACATACAAGGAGGAGGAAACTTTCGGAGATGAGGAATAAGTTTACCGCATTAATAGGGATAGTCGTTTCACAGGTGTGTACTTACCTCCAAACGCATCGAGTTGTTCACATTAAATACCTACAGCTGTTTGTGTTTTAATCATCCCTTGATAAAGTGATTTTTAAAAATTGCCTTCTTTGGGTGGAAACTGTATTCCTCTACGTAGCTTGTTAAAAATATTACCTGTGGGAGGAGCAAGTATGTAAACAATAATGCAAAACTGTACAGATCAGGATTGCTTTGCTATTTTTCCAAAGAGTGTAACTAATTGAATAATTTCAGTGTGTATCCCTTCCATTAGTCAGCAAGAAATATCTAGTTAGCTTTTACTCTATGAAATATTACTGCTAATAATTGATAATAGTGATAATTTGTTGAATGCCTACTAAGTGATTGGTTTTCTTGTGTCTGCTATTTTAACACTTAGCAATTGTAGGAAGTGGATTTTACTGTCTCCATTTTGCAGGTAAAAATCCTGAGACTCGGAAAAGTTTATTAGCTCTGCCAGATGTACAGCCAGTAAATTTAAATCCTGGTCTACTTGATAGCACTTCTCTCTCTAATGCAGCATTGTTTTGGAACTGATTCTGACAAAGATTTTACTCTCTGGGACCTTGAAGATGAGTAAATGAGCTACAGAAATAGAAATGAAGTAGGAAGAATAGAAATGAAGGGAGGAATAATTCCTTGAGAAGTAAATTCCGGCCCAAACTTTTTATCACTAATGAAGTTTTATCTTCAGCTCCAAGAGGTAATGAAAATATTAATAATGTTAACAATAATAATAATTCTTAAATCAGGAAATTTGAAGATTTTCACACCTTATCAGTAAAACTACCTAGAGGACACTAAGCATGAAATTTATTTTAAAGTGGACCTCGTAAGAAATTTTAAATTCATCTTGAAAATTGGTATTTTTCTGTGTTACCTTTTTGCTGATTATAAAACTAATATATGTTCAGTGTTAAAACTGGGGAAATGCAGAGAAACATGAGGAAGAAAATACAGTCTATATAATTATTTCCAGGGATGATAATCAATAATGTATTTGTGAATATCATCCTAGTTGTAAGTTCCATGAAATTTTCACATGGCTGAATAGTTACTATATATTTGATTTTATTGCTGTTTTTTGAACTTGACAACTCTGTTTTATCTCTAAATTCTTTGTGAACATTATTAATGATGAACATTATTAATGATAGCATACCATTTTATTATTTAGATAAATTCATTTTAATCAATATTAGACTATTTGCAATTTCTGATAATTTGAATTTTTCCATGTATAAATAGACGTTTGCATTTAGAATTATTTTTGCTTATGGGTGCTATCCCAGAAGTGGAACTACAAAATCAGAAGAGAGGAGCATTTTTAAGACTGCATTGGTATGAATGTTGGTAGTGGTGCAGTCATTTGAGCTTTTGACTCTTGGTTTTAGCTCAGGTCATGATCTCGGGGTTGTGAGATGCAGCCCAGAATGGGGCTCTGTGCTCAGTGCCTAGTCAGCCTGTCTCTCTCACTGTTGCCACTCATGCTCACTCTCTCTTTATCTCTTAAATAAATAAATAAATAAATAAATAAATAAATAAATAAATAAATAAAATCTTAAAAAAAAGACTGTTGATAAATATTGCCAAAGTGCTTTCACAAGAAGAATTCTTATTTTTATTTCCACTGGCAATATAGATAAGCACTCGTTTAATTTCCTCCACTTTGCCAACTTTGGGTTTCATCTTTTCCTGATCTTTAATTTGATAAGTAAAAAAAATTCTCATTGTTACTTTTAGTTTGCAGTTATTTGATTACTACCCTTTTCAGTAATTTATCACAAACTTACTCAGTAATTGAATTTAACATTATGAGGAATATATACTGGTAACATGGACTTATTTGTAGTTTGGGGTCATATTCATTTTTGTGTTAATTTCCATTTCTCTTTAATTTACAAAAAGTGATTAACATTGTGTATAAATATTTACTGAAAAGTTTTCTCGCTTTTCTCATTTGCATTTAACATTTCTTGAAATGTAGTTTAAAAAAATTCTAACAGTCAGATCTATATTTCCTAACAGTTTTTAACTTAAACTTAGAAACTCTGTGCTTGGAGGAGTTAAATAAATATTCATATCTATTTTTGTATTTTTTTCTATTTCCTTGTTTTCGATTTATAGTTATTTTTTATTCCAATTGACATTTATTTCAAGTATTTTGTGTGGTGGGGATATAAATTGATTTTGTTCCCAAATAGCTCAATAATTTTCCAGCTCATTTTACTGATTAATTCCTGTTTTTGGTCACTGATTTACAATGCCACTTTTATTATGCATTACATGACTATCTGTCAATGATATACATATTTATTAACTGTCAAGGAATTCTTGCATTAAAGAAAGGTTTAATAATTGCACCTTGATGATGCATATTATAAATGTTTATTTTGAATTTCTGCTTCCATTCAAAATGGAATAACAGGGATATTAAACTGGTTTTTAATGGAAAAATATATGAAACAACAACTTTCAAACACTGGACATCAGGCAGTGCAGGATGGCAATCCCTAGAGATTGTAAACAAATGAGTTGAGTCCAATGACTGCCCCAACCTGTTGCTTGAAGAGAATATCCTGGAAGCAAGGTAGGGAGGGGAAACCTTGAGGAAGCCTGGTGATCTCCTTGAGTTGAGTTTGCAGGACAGAGTGGTGAAGGAGAGAGTTTTCCAGAGATCTGCACAAGAAGCTTGATTCAGCTTGACTCTTCAGCTCAGAGCTGATCCATGCATGTGCAGAAGAGAGCTACCAGAAGCTGGGGGAAAGAACAACCCAAAAATAGCAGAAGAAAAAAAATCCCCAAAACTCACACAGAGTCAAGAATAGTTTGTGTTCCCACCAGCCAGAGAGGCATAACTTATAATTCACAGGCATAATTCATAATTCATAATCAGAGACAGTAATTACATAGATATTGACTAAATCATGAGACAAAATGAGAACTACACTGAAGGCTACTCAGGTCTCATCTAACAAAGGTTAAAACAAAGCCTCAAAATAATCAACTGTTTCTGAGTAGCTTAACTACATCCCATAACCAAGCTCCCAACATTTTTTCAGGAACACAAAAACATGCAACCACTAACAAGGTAAAATTCACAATGTCTAAAAACCAATAAAAAATTATCAGGCATGCAAAGATGCAGGGACCTATGAGTCAAAATGAGGAGAAAAATAAACTAATACAAACGTATGCACAAATGGAAGAGAAGATAGAATAAATGGACAAGGACATTAAAACTATTATAGTCATAGTCCACATGTTGTAGAAGGTAGGGGATGACCAAGCATATTAAGCAAACATATGGTGGCACCTGGCTCGCTCAGTCAGGAGAGAATGTGGCTCTTATACTCAGGGTCATGAGTACAAGCCCTGTGCTGGGCATGGAGCCTACTTAAAAGGGGGTGGGGGGTGGGTGTTGCACCTGGGTGGCATCTGCCTTCCCCTCAGGTCATGATCCTGGAGACCTGGGATCAAGTTCCACATCAGGCTCCCTGCAGGGAGCCTACTTCTCCCTCTGCCTATGTCTCTGCCTCTCTCTGTGTGTCTCTCATGAATACATAGAATCTTTAAAAAAAGAAATTTCTTAAAAAAAAGAGGAAGAAGTACATCATTAAGTAAAGACATGGAAGAAACAGAAAAGACTCAAATGGAATATTAGGAATAAAAATGGAAATATTTGAGATGAAAAATACTCTGCATACGATTAATAGCACATTGAGCTTTGCAGAGGAAAAGATTGGTGAACTTGACACACAGCAATAGTAATCATCAGCAATGAAATAGTGAGTAAAAAAAAGACCAAAAAGACAAATAAAGAGAGAACTAGTATGACATGAGGCAGTGTCAAGTGACCTATATCTAACTGGGATCTCAAAAATAGAAGGGAGAGGAGACAGAAAAAAATCAGAAGTACAAAAAAGGCCAATTATGAGGAAAATGATAAACCCACAAATTCAAAAAGCTTGATGAACTTTAAGCATAAGAAACATTTTAAAAACTACAAAATTTAGAACATAATCATGTTGCTTAAAATCAGGAACCTGTTCACATTCTTCTCACTACCAACTACACTTTTTTTATTACTCAAGTATTAAATAGTAATCATATAAACGTCTGAAAATTCAAATAAGCAAAAAAAAAAAGGATTGCAGTTTTCATTAGGTATGACAAGTATATAAAAAAGACAAAACTTTTGTATACTTTTTATTGATCCTCTACAATAAATTCACTCGTTAATTTTAATAACTTTCCTATTGTTTTCCTTGGAGTTTTCAGGAAAATATTATTACCACTATAATTCCCAATAGTGGTAATTTCAACTTTTTTTCATTAAAATGCTACCTCTTTCTTTTTATTTTATAAGTTTCCTATTATGGCAGCTATACTGACTAGGATTTAAATCAGATGTTCTCAATGCTCTTTTTCAAAAAAAAAAGAAAACATCTTAGAGATATGTTCCTTCTCTATTTTGGGCGAACATTATAAAAGGGAACCTTTTACCTTGTATACACGGTCTTAAAATTTTTTTTTGGCTCTTTTTTCCCTGATTCCTTCTTTTGTCTTCTTTCATACACTTTATTTGCCATCTCTTTACCTTTGTATTAATTTCCTGTTGCTGCGTTCAACAAACCTACTGGCTTAAAACCACACAAATCTCTTATAGTTCTGGGAATCAGAAGTTCAAAGTCATCTAACTCAGGCATGGGTCAGAGGGTATGGTCCATCCTGGGGCAAAATTCCTCTACATCCATGAACCTGTGAAACCAGACAACAAGATAAACACAGGCTAGACATTCCCATTCCAAAAAGGAGGAATTGGTAAAAGGATAAAAGGAGTCATAGGTCCCAAGGAAGTTCAAAATTCAGCAGGAAAAAATCCTTTAGATTTTAAGGCCTCAGAATAATTCTCTGTGGCTCCATGCTCTGTTCTCTCTGCGCACTGGGACAGCCCTGACCCCTTGGCCCTGGGTGGCAGCTCTACCCACTAACCTTGAGAGATGGTTTCTCCTCTGGAATTGAGGAAATCCCATTGACCTGGGCCTCTCTTTCTGTGGCTCTACAATTCTTCCTTCATTTTAGCCCATTTCTTATCTCCATTCCAGCCTGGCAGCGTTTGTGCTGGTATAAGTTTGTCTAGTCTGTTTTCTAGAAAAGAGGGTCCTCCACAGATCTTTCCTGGACAACTACATCTCTCTTCCTGGTTTCTGGTGCTAATCATTTTAGCAAAACTAGTTGTCCAGCCAGACGCCTGGCCTTGTTTTCAGAGCATGCTATCTGAATAGCCTGAGAAGTTTCCAAATCATCACATAAATCCTGGTTCCTCTTTGCTTAACGATTCATTCTTCCGTTTCTCTCTGTCCTCACCCTTTTAATTATAAGCACCAAGCCAAACCAGGCTGCATCTCCCACACTTTGTTTAGAAGTTTCCTCGGCTAAATATTTAAGTTCATTGCTTATAAATTCTTTTTTTTAAGATTTTATTTATTTTATTCGAGAGAGAGAGAGAGAGACAGAGCATGAGTGGGAGGAGGGGCAGAAGAAGAAGGAGAGAAAGAATCTCAAAGAGACTCCCCCCTGGGTGGTGAGCCCATCATGGGGCTCAATCTCAGAACCCTGAGATCATGATGGGAGCTGAAACCAAGAGTTGGACACTTAACCGACCGAGCCATCCAGGTGCCCCCATTGCTTACATATTCTACCCTCCACCCAACAGAACACATTTCAGCAATTTTTTTTGCCACTTTCCTAAGTGTCCAATAACATTCCAACACCTTCTTCCAGTGTCCAATAACACGTTCCTTATTTCCATCTGAGACCCACCAGAAGCACCTTTAACATTGCTATTTCTAGTAATATTCTGTGTATGACAATAAAAGTATAGTCTAAGATGATGGAGATGATGCTTTCTTTACTGCTGCCCTCTTTTTCTTTCTGAGTCCTCACCAGAACTGTTGGCAACTTCCATGTTTCCACCAACAACAGTCCCTTCAAGGCAATGGTAAAAAGCCTACAAATAACATCATAATTAATGAGAGATATTGAATATTTTACCCATAAGGTTGGAATTGAGATAAGAATGTCTGCTCTTGGGACATCTGGGTAGCTCACTGGTTGAGCATCTGTCTTTGGCTCCTGGCATGATCCCGGGGTTCCGGGATGAGTCCTGCATCAGGCTCCCTGCATGGAGCCTGCTTCTCCCTCTGCCTGTGTCTCTGCCTCTCTCTGTGTATCTCTCATGAATAAATAAATAAAATCTTTAAAAAAAAGTTGTTTTTTTTTTTTAAAAAAGAAAGTCTGTTCTTGCCACTTTGATTCACCATTTAACTGGAAGGCCTAGCTAGTGCCCTAAAGAAAGGAAAAACTATGTGTATAAAAATACGAAACAAACAAAGCTGTTTTTATTTGCAGATGATGTGATTGCATTGTTGTGTATGTAGCAAATCTTTTTTAAAAAATTTATTTTTAGGGACGCCTGGATAGCTCAGTGGTTAAGCCTCTGCCTTCCGCCCAGGTCCTGATCCCAGAGACCTGGGGCCGAGTCCCCCATCAGGCTCCCTGCATGGAGCCTGCTTCTCCCTCTGCTTGTGTCTCTGCCTCTCTCTCTCTGTGTGTCTCTCATGAATAAATAAATAAGATCTTTTAAAAAATTTATCTTTAATTTTTTGGGGGTATTTTTTATGTATAATAATTTGTATGTAGCAAATCATAAGGATTCTACAAAAAGATGATTACAACTAATGTGAATTTAGCAAGTCATAGAATAGAAAGTCAATGCAAAAACATCAATTATATTTTTATATACTTACAACAAACACTTAAACACAAAATTTTAAAAGAACATTTGGAACAGGGGATCCCTGGGTGGCTCAGTGGTTTAGCGCCTGCCTTTGGCCCAGGACACGATCCTGGAGTCCCGGGATCGAGTCCCACGTAGGGCTCCCGGCATTGACCCTGCTTCTCCCTCCTCCTGTGTCTCTGCCTCTCTCTCTATCTCTCTCTCTATGTCTATCATAAATAAATAAATAAATAAATAAATAAATAAATAAATAAATAAATAAATCTTAAAAAAAGAACATTTGGAACAGTGTCAAAAGTGTAATATACATAGAAATAACTGTAACAAAAATATGGAAGGTATTTATGCTACAAACTATAAAACATCACTGACTGAACTTAAAAAAGTTCTAAAGAAATGCAAGACAATATGTTCACTAAAGAGAAAATTGGAAATTGTTAAGATGTCAATTTCTTCCAAATTGATTTATAGATTGACTGCAATCTCAGTCTTAACATGAACAGGTTTCTTGTTTTGAGTAAAAATGGACAAACTGACTCTCAAATTCACACAGAAATGCAAAGCATAGAATAGCCAAAGCAAGTTATTTTTAACTCTTTATTTAAATTCAGTTTAAATCAGGGATGCCTGGGTGGCTCAGCGGTTAAGTGTCTGCCTTCAGCTCAGGGCATGATCCTGGAGTTCCGGGATCAACATTGGGCTCCCTGCATGGAGCCTGCTTCTCCCTCTGCCTGTGCCTCTGCCTCTCTCTTTCTCTGTGTCTCTTATGGATAAATAAATAAAATCTTAAAAAAAAATAAAATCAATTCAATTTAGTTAACATATAGTATATTGTCAATTTCAAAGGTAGAATTTAGTGATTCATCAGTTGCTTATAACAACACCCAGTGCTCATTACATCACGTACCCTTATTAATGCATATCATCCAATTACCCCACCCCCCCACCTACCTCCCCTCCAGCAACCGTTTGTTTCCAAGAGTTTAGAGTCTTTTATGGCTTGCCTCCTTCTCTGTTTTTATCTTATTCTATTTTTCCTTCCCTTCCCCTATGTTCATATGTTTTGTTTCTTGAATTCCACATATGAGTGAGATCATATGGTATCTCTTTTTCTCAGACTGACTTAGCTTAATACCTTCTAGTTCCATTCATGTCATTGCAAATGGAAGATTTCATTCTTTTTGATGGCTGAGTAATATATCATTGTGTATATATACATCACTTCTTCTTTATCCATTCATCTGTCAATTAGCCAAAACAAGTTTTAAAAATAAAAGAAAGTGTTAATCAGTGTTAGAGAGCTTAACACTGATTTCAAGGCTTACTATAAAGCTCATACGGTATGATTTAGCATACCGATAAATAAAAAGATAAATGGAATATAATAGAGTTCAGAAATAGGCTTATGCTGGGACACCTGGGTGGCTCAGTGGTTGAGCATCTGCCTTTGGCTCAGGGCATGATCCCTGGGTCCTGGGATCAAGTCTCACATCGGGCTTCCTGCATGGAGCCTGCTTCTCCCTCTGCCTGTGTCTCTGCCTCTCTCTGTGTGTCTCTCACGAATAAATAAATAAAATCTTTAAAAAAAATCAAACACGATTAAAGACGTGAGAAGGAAATTTATTGACTTGAGAATATATGCATAATACACATATATGATAAAGACTTATATTCAAAATTCCCAGGAAAATTTGTAATATATGTGACTTAATTCTATATATCCAAAATATTATCATCTCAGCCTATAATCAATATAAAAGTCATTAACGAGAAATTTTACACTGTTTTTATACAAAGTCTTCAAAATCTACTGTGTATTTTCCACTTATAGCCTGTGTCCATTTGGCCCAACCACATTTCACGAGCTCAACAGCTAGTGGCTACCATATTCAACAGTGCAGATCTAAGGGATAAAGACATTCTTACTCAAGATTGAAACTCAGAAACCATTGAGCGCAATATAGATATTTTGATTATATCTCGGGACAAATGTTACCATAAACAGTTAAAAATGAGATCTGAACAAGTATGTGTGTTACAGAGGGCAGACAGAGGGTCAATATCTATTACAAAGGGCTCTTATGATTGGACAAGAGGAGTAGTTAAAGGATATGAATAGACAATTGACAGAAGAGCAAATGTGAAGACCCAACAAATACATGAAAAGATGCAAATTGAATTAACAATGAGATTTCATTTTATTCTGTCAAATTAACAAAAGTTGAAAGGATTAATAACAGCTACTACTGGAAAGAATTCAAGGGAAAAGATTCCGTCACGCACTGCTGTTCAAAATATAAAAGATTAAAATCATGTTAGAAAGATGCAATCTAGCAGTGTCTCTTAAATTTAAAAAATGCATATGCCCATTGACTGAATGCCTCAGTCTTGGAAATCTCCTACTTAAAAATAGATTACCAATATCTAACGATATTTGTATAAGGATACTTATTGCTGTGTGGTTCATGGAGATAAAACACTGCAAATAAATGAAATCAAAAGGAGAATGGTTGGGGATCCCTGGGTGGCTCAGTGGTTGAGTGCCGCCTTCAGCCCAGGGAGTGATCCTGGAGTCCCAGGATAGAGTCCCGCATCGGGCTCCCTGCATGGAGCCTGCTTCTCCCTCTGCCTGTGTCTCTGCCTCTCTCTCTGCATCTCTCATGAATAAATAAATAAAATCTTTAAAAAAGGAGAATGGTTGGATACATTATGCCCATCAACTATAGATTATCATCTAACCATTAAAATGAAGGTACCACTTGATTTGAAGGGATTGTTATAGGAATGTAAAGAAAAAGAAGATGCAAAAATAGGAGTGTAATATGACCTACTTTTAATTAATAAACAATGACAAACATCAATTGTGTATAAGAAATATGGACAGACACATACTAAGTAGTCAACATGGTGTGTGTGTGTGGGGGTGTGTGGGGGTGTGTGCGTGTGTGTGTGTAGGAAGGGTGATTGTGGGTGAGGGTGGGCAAGGGAGATTGGTAGAGATGCCCAGCAAAAAAAGAAATGAGAAGGGGAACAAAAAGTTGACATTAATAAAGTATATGCATATGAAAACATATATGATTTTGCATAACATTTTAAAAATAATGTTATAAAGTTTTATGTGCTTCATATCCATACTCAAAACACCTTTGGAATTTGAAGTTGACTCCTACAGATGTCTTTTGTTTTGAGAGACTTGGACTAAATAAAGGAAGCATTGTTTTCCTCTAGGAAGGATTTCAGGACCATGTAGTTCATAACTTATGCTCTTACTGCCAAGAAAATATCAGAATCTCAATCTATGAAATCCATCCTTTGTTTCATATTTGCATACACCATCCCTGCAACCCCATTGCCTTGTTTCAGGCATAAACATCTGGCCAACTTATTTTTAAAATATCTGTTGTTGTTATGAACAGAACTAAATATTCTGTGATTGTTAATGAAGCAACTGAAAAATAACATAATGAAATTTGTCCCAGATAAAATTTTTCAGGGCGCCTGAGAGGCACAGTCGGTTAAGTAATCAACTCTTGGTTTCTGCTCAGGTCATGATCTTGGGGTTGTGGGATCCTGCCCTGAGTGGGCTTCACACTCAGCTGGGAGCCTGCTTGAGATTCTCTCTCTCTCTCTCTCTCTCTCACCCTCTGCCCTCTCACTCATTCTCTCTCTCTCTCTCTCAAATGATAAATATTAAATTTTTTTTTCATTGCTTTGGATGGCTTAAGTCTGAGCAATTACCTTGAAAAATCAAATAAGCAAGCTCTGCTCTTACCATAGAATTTAAATAACACCTGCTTTTTCTCAGAACAGGCAGATCAAGCACTGTCATATGCTCTTTACTGTAAAGAGGGCCTAGATATGAAGCACCTCGGGCACTGATATGATTCAGAATGACTTAAAGTGTGCCTGCTAAATGAAAGGTGGTGTCTTGAATCAACAGACCGGCTCAGTGGTGTAGGAAAAAATACAGGAAGTATTTAAGTTTGAAGCAGATAGGATAAGGTCCTATCTGCTGCTACTAACCTCCCAAAAGCAAGTGAACAAACAAACAAAACCAGAAGTTTTCTTTAGGGAAAGTGAGATTCTCTGGGGTGTTTAAAGAAATGGAGGGACTACTTGCCATCATTTTTATATGGAAATGAGAGGAGAATGTGACCATTAAAGATAAAAATATAATTCAGGCACAACTGTTTTAGTCTAACAACCCTGAAAACCTGTTGCTACTTCTTTTTTTTAGATTTATTTATTTATTTATTTATTTATTTGAGGGGGTGGGCAAAGAGAGAGGAAGAGATCTCAAGCAGACTCCTGTTGAGTGAGCAGCTGGATTCAGGGCTCTGCCTCATGACCCATGAGATCATGACCTGACCCAAAACCAAGAGTGGAGGCTCAACCAGCTGAGCCTCCCAGGTGCCCAACCTGTTGCTATTTGAAACTAACATATAATATTTGTGTTTTTTTAACATATAATATTTGAATCTCAGCAATCAATCATTTTATAGAAAGTTAACCTCAAGCTTAATTGTTTATATCTCTTTATCCTGAATTCTGATCATACTGCAGAGGCTAACTTGCCTGCAGAATCTAAATACATGGGACCTTATAACTCAAAATATTAATTTTGTTAACTTGTCTCTAGGGTAAAATTTCCACGTGTCTGGACCGTATGCAGAAAAGAACCATGGAACTACATGTACTTGCTTCCCTATGGGTCGTTAACATTTGCCTACCCAGTGCACTCAGGGTCAGAAAGAAGATGCATTCAATTGACACCAAATAGTACTTTTCACTGGAAACATACAGTTAAAAGCTAACTCTTGAATGATTTGTACCAACACTCAAAATGCCCCCAAATTCTGACCAGTCCAAGTAATTTATATTCCACTGTTTTTAATTCTGTGGAATTTTGTCTTTTTTTCTAGACCATCTAAATAATAGGTATTAAGTACGTTTTCACTGGGGAGTGGTGACTGGCTGGCTCAGTTTGTAGAGTGTGCAACTCTTGATCTCAGGGTCCTGAGTTCAAGCCCCATGTTGGGCATGGAGCTTACTTAAAGGGAAAAAAATCATACATTTTAGTTGGATGAAAAATTGGTATTTAAAATTCTCCTTTGAGGCAGCTAACAGTTTGACTGTGTTTGCTTTGGTTCAGACCCTTCTACTCCTCTCTTGAATGAAGGAAATCCAGTTTCTTTAAAGTTTTTATTTAAATTCCAATTAGTTAACATACAGTCTAATACTAGTTTCAAGTGTACAATATAGTGATTCAGCACTTCCATACATCACCCAGTGCTCGTCACAAGTGCCCTCCTTAGTCCCTACCATCTCTTCCATCCATTGCCCGCACCCTCACCTCCCCCTGGGTAACCATCAGTTTGCTCTCTCTATATATCATATCTTCTTGATCCATTCATCTATCAATAGACACTTGGGTTGCTTCCAGAATTTGGCTACGGTAAATAATGCTGCAGTAAACATAGGGGTGCATGTATCCCTTTGAATTAGTGTTTTTGTATTTTGGGGGTAAATACCCAGTAGTGCAATTACTGGATCAGAGGGTAGTTATATTTTAAACTTTTTGAGGAGCTACCTTACTGTTTTCCAGAGTGGCTGTACCAGTTTGCATTCCCACCAGCAGTGAGGAGGGTTTCCCTTTCTTCACATTTGCACCAAAACCTGTGGGTTTTTTGCATCGTTTATTTTAGCCATTCTTACAGGGGTGACATAATATCTCATTGTAGTTTTAAAGATTTGCTTTTCCTTGATGATGAGTGATGTTGAGCATCTTTTCATGTATCTATCTGTTGGCCATCTGGATGTCTTCTTTGGAAAAATGTCCGCTCATGTCTTCTGCCCATTTTTATTTTTTATTTATTTTTTATTTTTTTTAAAGATTTTATTTATTCAAGAGACAGAGAGATAGATAGATAGATAGATAGAGAGAGAGAGAGAGAGAGAGAGAGGCAGAGACACAGGCAGAGGGAGAAGCAGGTTCCATGCAGGGAACCCGATGTGGGACTCGATCCCAGGTCTCCAGGATCACACCCTGGGCTGAAGGCGGCGCTAAACTGCTGAGCCACCCGGGCTGCCCCTTCTGCCCATTTTTAAATGTATTATTCATTTTTAGGGTGTTGAGTTCTATAAGTTCTTTCTAGATTTTGGGTACTCACTCTTTATCAGATATGTCCTTTGCAAATATCTTCTCCCATTCCACAGTTTGCCTTTTAGCTTTGTTTATTGTTTCCTTTGACATGCAGAAGCATTTTACTTTGAAGTAGTCCCAATAGTTTATTTTTGCTTTTGTTTCTCTTGCCTCAGAAGATACATCTAGAAAGAAGTTGCTGCAGCTGATGTCAAAGAGGTTACTGCCTGTGTTCTCTTCTGGGATGTTTATGGTTTCAAGTCTCATATTTAAGTCTTTAATCCATTTTGAATTTATTTTTGTTTGAGGTGTAAGAAATTGGTCCTGTTTCATTCTTTTTTTTAATTTATTTTTTATTGGTGTTCAATTTACTAACATACAGAATAACCCCCAGTGCCCGTCACCCATTCACTCCCACCCCTTGCCCTCCTCCCCTTCTACCACTCCTAGTTCGTTTCCCAGAGTTAGCAGTCTTTACGTTCTGTCTCCATTTCTGATATTTCCCACACATTTCTTCTCCCTTCCCTTATATTCCCTTTCACTATTATTTATATTCCCCAAATGAATGAGACCATATAATGTTTGTCCTTCTCCGACTGACTTACTCCACTCAGCATAATACCCTCCAGTTCCATCCACGTCGAAGCAAATGGTGGGTATTTGTCATTTCTAATGGCTGAGGAATATTCCATTGTATACATAGACCACATCTTCTTTATCCATTCATCTTTCGTTGGACAGTGAGGCCACGATAGCCAAACTGTGGAAGGAGCCTCGGTGTTTCATTCTTTTGCATGCTGCTGTCCAGTTTTCCCAACACCATTCATTGAAGAGACTGTTTTTTTCCCACCGGATATTCTTTCCTGCTTTGCTGAAGATTAACTGGCCATATAATTGTGGGTTCATTTCTGGATTTTCTATTCTGTTCCATTGATCTATGTGTCTATTTTTGTGTCAATACCATAGTTTTTTGATTACTACAGCTTTGTCATATAGCTTAAAGTCCAGAATTGTGATGCCTTCAGCTGTCTTTTTCTTTTTATAGGTTGCTTTGGCTATTCAGGGTCTTTTGTGATTCCATACAAATTTTAGGATTGTTTGCTCTAACTCTGTGAAAGATGCTGTTGGTAGTTTGATAGGGATTGCATTAAATGTGTAGATTGCTTTGGGTAGTATAGATATTTTAACAATATTTGTTCTACAAATCCATGAGCATGGGATGTCTTTCCATATCTTTGTGACGTCTGAATTTCATTCATCTGTGTTTTATACTTTTCCAAGTATAGGTCTTTCGACTCTTCAGTTAGGTTGATTCCTAGGTATCTTATTGTATTTGCTGCAATTGTTAATAGGACTGATTCCTTAATTTCTCTTTCTGTTCCTTCATTATTGGGTCTAGAAGTGAAACAGATTTCTGTACCTTGATTTGTATCCTGCAACTTTACTGAATGTTTGTTATCAGTTCTAGCAGGTTTTTTTGGTGGAATCTTTTGGATTTTCTATATAGAGTATCATGTCATCTGCAAAGAGTGGAAGTTTGACTTCTTTCTCACTGATTTGGATGCCTTTTATTTCATTCTGTTGTCTGCTGAAGCTCTACTTCCAGTACTATGTTAATTAATTGTGATGACAGTGGACATCCCTGTCTTGTTCCTGACAATAGAGAAGCTCCCAGGTTCCCCCATTGAGGATGATATTAGCTGTTAGCTTTTCATAAATGGCCTCTATTATGTTGAGATTTGTTCTCCCTAAACCTGCTTTGTTGGGTGTTTTCATCATGAATGGATGTTGTACTTTGTCAAATGCTTTTTCAGCACTTATTGAAATGATCATAAGGTTCTTAGCCTTTCCTTTGTTAATGTGATGTATCACATTCCTTGATTTGTGAATATTGAATCACCCTTGCAATCCAGGAATAAATCCCACTTGATCATGGTGAATGATTTTTTTAAATGTATTATTGGATTTGGTTTGCTAGTATTCTATTGAAACTTTGTGCATCTGTGTTCACCAGAGATATTGGCATGTAGTTCTCTTTTTTAGTGGTGTCTTTATCTGCTTTTGGGTAATACTGGCCTCACAGAATGAATTGACAAGTTTTCTTTCCATTTCTATGTTTTGGAATTGTTTGAGAAGAATAGGTATTAACTCCTCTTTAAAGGTTTGTTAGAATTTGCCTCTGAAGCCATCTGGATCTGGACTTTTGTTTGTTGACAGTCTTTTGATTATTGACTTAATTTCTTTGCTGGTTATGTCTGTTCAGGTTTTCTATCTCTTCCTGTTTCAGTTTTGGTAATTTACATGTTTCTAGGAATTTAGCCCTTTCTTCTATGTTGTCCAATTTGTTGCCGTATAGTTTTTCATAATATTCTTTTATAATTGTTTGTATTTCTGTGGTGTTGGTTGTGATCTCCTCTCTCATTTGTGATTTTATTTATTTGAATCCTTCCTCTTTTCTTTTTGATAAGTCTGGCTAGAGGTTTATCGATTTTATTAATTTTTTCAAAAACCAGCTCCCAGTTTCATTGAGGTTTTTTTGTTTGTTTGTTTCTATATCATTTATTTCTGCTCTACTTTTTATTATGTCCTTCCTTCTATGGGCTTTAGGCTTCATTTGTTGTCCTTTTTATAGCTCCTTTGGGTGTAAAGTAAGGGGATTTTGGAGATTTTTCTTGCTTCTTGAGGTAGGCCTGTATTGGTATATACACTTCCCTCTTAGAACACCTTTTGTTGCATCTCAAAGGTCTTAGTCTGTTATGTTTTTATTTTCATTTGTTTCCATGCATTTTTAAATTTCTTCTTCGATTTCCTGGTTGACCCATTCGTTGTTTGATAGCATGTTGTTTAACCTCTATGTATTTGTGGTCTTTCCAGATGTTTTTCTTGTGGTTAACTTCTAGTTTCATAGTGTGGTGGTCTGAGAAGGTGCATAGTATGACTTCAATCTTTTTTATTTGTTGAGGCCTGATTTGTGACTTAATATGTGATCTATTCTGGAGAATGTCCCATGTGCACTTGTAAAGAATGTGTATTCTGCTGTCTTAGGATGGAATGTTTTGAATATGTTAAGTCTATCTGGTCCAGTGTGTCATTCAAAACCATTGTTTCCTTGTTGATTTTCTGTTTTGATGATCTGTCCATTGATATAAGTGGGGTGTTAAAGTTCTTGACTATTGTACTATTATCGATTAGTTCCTTTGTGTTTGTTATTGTTTTATATATTTGGGTGTTCCCATGTTGGGTGCATAATATTTACAATTGCTACACCTTCTTGTTGGATTGTCCCCTTCATTATGATATAGTACCCTTCTTTGTCTCTTGTTACAGTCTTTGTTTTAAAGTCTAGCTTGTGTAAGTTTTGCTACTCCAGCTTTCTTTTGACATCCATTTGCATGATAAATGTTTCTCTATCCCCTCACTTTCAATCTGCAACAGTCTTTAGGTCTGAAATGACTCTCTCGTATAGGCAGCATATAGATGGGTCTTGTTTTTTTTTTTTTTATTCATTCTGACACCCTATGTCTTTTGACTGGAGCATTTAGTCCATTTACATTCAAAGCAACTATCAATAGATGTGTACATATTGTCATTTTATTACTTGTTTTGTGGTTGTTTCTGGAGATTTTCTCTGGTCCTTTCTTCTCTTTCTCTCTTTCATGTTTTGCTGATTTTCTTTAGTGATATATTTGGATTTCTTTCTCTTTATCCTTTGTATGTTTATTAGTGGTTTTTGATATATGGCTACCATTAGGTTTGTATGTAATCTCTTCTGCAAATAGGAGTCTATATTAAGTTGATGATCATTCAGTTTTGAACCCATTCTTGTCTCCTGTCCTTCCCCATATTTTAGGTATATGTTATTATATTTTATATCCTTTGTGTGTGTGTGAGCTCTCTGACTGATTTTTATAGAAATATTCTTTTTTTATTGCTTTTGTGTTTCCTGTCTTTATACTATCACTTTGAGTCTATCCTTTCCACCCAGAGTGTCCCCTTTAATATTTCTTGCAGGACTGGTTTAGTGGTCATGAACTCCTTTAGTTTTTGTTTGTTTAGGAAACTCTTTATCTATTGTGTTCTGAATGATTGCCTTGCTAGATAGAGTATGCTTGGCTGCAGATTCTCCCAATCAGGATGTTGAATATATCATGCCACTTCCTTCTGGCTTGCCAAATCTGTTGAGAAATTTCTAGCTAACCTTATGGGCCTTTCCTTGTATGTTAAGGACTTCTTTGTCTTGCTGCCTTTAAGATTTTTTTCTTTATTACTCTATTTTGCAAATTTATTTACAATATATCTCAATGTTGGCCTGCTTTTGTTGATTTTTATGGGAGTTCTCTGTGTCTTCTGGATCTGGATGTCTCCTTCCTTCCTCAGGTTTGGGGTGTTTTAAGCTCTTATTTCTGCAAATAAATTTCTACCCCCTTTTCTCTCTCTTTTTCTGGGACTCCTGTAATAATTATTATGTTTGATGGGGCACTGAGTTCCCTAAATCTATTCTCACGTTGCATAATTCTTCTTTTTCTTTTTGTTCAGCTTCATTATTTTCCATTATTTTGTCTTCTAGGTCAGTAAATTATTCCTCTGCTTCTTCCATCCTGTTGTTCATTTCATTAAGCCTGTTTCCAATCTCATTTATTGCACTCTTTTCTTTTTTTAAAGATTTTATTTATTTATTAATGAGAGACACAGAGAGGCATAGGCAGAGGGAGAAGCAGACTCCCTGCAGGGAGCCTGATGTGGGACTCTATCCTGGGAACATGGGCTCACGACCTGAGCCAAAGGCTGAGCCACTCATGTGCCCTCATTTATTGCACTCTTAACCTCTGATTCTTTTAAATCTCTTTTATCTCTGTGATAAGGGTCTTATTGATGTCTTCTGCTCTTTTCTAAAGCCCAGTGAGTATCCTTATAATCATTGCTTTGAATTCTCCATCAGGCATGCTACTTTTATTTGTTTCACTTAGATTTCTAGCTGTGGCCTTATCTTGTTCTTTCATTTGGGATAAATTTCTCAGTCTTCAGATTTGATTAAGTCTGCCTTCTTCTCTGTGTTAGAGAAGCCAGTTATGTCTCCTACTCCTGAAAGTAATGGCCTTATGAAGAAGAAGTCATATAGAACCCAGGGCCTGGAGCTTCAGGGGGTCTCCAGTGTATGCTGCGTGTGCTCTACTCTTGTGTTTTTGCTGCTCTCTCCTTCAGGCCAGTCATCTGTAAAGGCTTTCCTTGCCTGCTGTGGACACTGTTTGGTCTGTGGCCTGCGTGTAGTGAGTTTTAACCAGATATTCTCTGGTCCTCTTGTGAAATGAGACCTGTCACCACCTCCACTGGATCTGAGACCCTGCAAAAAAGAAAAAAAAAAAAACTGGTTTGAAGATGTGGTGTGAGCAGGGGTTTGTGCTGGTCCTCTTGGGGGGAGAGGTTGCCACACTGGGACTAAGGCAAGTTTGACTGAAAAGGGCAGTTCCACCAGGTGGTAAGACTTGGTGTAAGCAACTTAGACATCCAGTGCCCGCGCTGCACTGTTTCCCATGGATGGCTTAGTGTTTTGCTGAGATGAAGAGAGGGAAACAGTGTTGGTCAGCTCCTTTGCTCCTAGAGAGATGTCTCCATGAATGCTGCCTTTCAGAGATAAGCTCTGAAAAGAGTAAATAATCCCCCTACTGTGTGCCCCCAGGTGCTCTTCTGGTGACTGTTTCCATGCCATCTGCCCCTGGTTTATTTGCCTGCTTTCTCTCCAGGAGCAGGGCAGTGCTCTCTGGGCTCCATCCCAGCCAAGCCTGATGACGTTTAAAACTCTAGGCTTAAAAAACAAACAAACAAACAAAAAAACCTCTAGGCTTTAAGCTCCGCTGGTTGCAAAAACTCATGAAAATCAGCCCCTCTCATTTTCTAGGCCAATGGCTCTGGGTGAACATTGTCCTTGTACATTCCCCTGTGTATTCCTCTCATTTACTAGCCCTTCCCTATGACCATGGCTCCTTCCCCTCCACAGCAGCTGAGATCTGTTTCTCCCCTAAACTATATGTCTGTATTTCCTATCTTATTTATTATGTCCTCTTCTTTCCCTTTAGCTGTTGAGTTTGTTCTGTCAGTCTTCCCGTCAATTTCTGGGGTATTTAGGATGATTTGATAGATACCTATCAAAATGTGTTTGTGGGATGAGGTGAGCCTAACGTCCTATTCTATAGCCATCTTCCAAAGTTTCTCTTGGATATCCAGTCTCTTCACAATCTAGGGGATCTCAGATTTCTTTAGGTTGCTTAAGTCATCATGATCAGTCTGAAATACAAATTCATTTTCCAGCTTAAAATTATTCGGTGACTTCTCTCAATTTTTAGGATACGTTTCAAATTCCTTATTCTTAATATGCAAAGTACATGATCATGCTCCATCTCTCTCTCCACCTTATCCTCTATCACACCCTCAGGTTCTTTTCCTTTTGAGAACATTGAGACATCCTGGATGTTGTGCTGCATTCACTGAGCTATTATACCTTCCAAGAATACTGAGTTTTCCAAAAACACTCCTTATTCATCTCATAAACTTCTATTTATACAAAATAAATTTTTGTCTGTAACGTCCTCCAGAAAACTTTCCTAGCTGGGACCTAATTTTCAAGTAATTTTCAAGATATGGCTTAGAGCTTGGTTAAGGGGGGGGCAGTTTATGAGGGTCCAGAAAGGGACTTCAAATAGGAACTAAGAGGCGATTAACACCTCTAGGAGTCCTAGCATCTTCTCATCTTTCATTTTTACTCTTTCCATTTTTTTTAGTCACCAGGAAACATGAAATATAATCTCTAAGACTCAGTTTCTCAGCTGTAAAATGGGAGATAATAGTTAACTCAAAGCAATGCTGCAAAACTTTAAGGAAATGATGTTTGTAAAGGGCTTTGTTCATTCATTGTCATGCAATAAATAGTTATTCTCTTACCAGACAAATGGTTTATTAGAATACTAAGGGCCTGGATACATTCCAATCAATTCCAAAGACATTGGAAGAACTCAGTACTGAATTAAGTAATCCACGAAAGTAAAATGAGCAATGTATTTTATCATATGCTCTGGGAACAAAATATAAAGGTAAATGAACCTATTTTGAAGCCAGAGTGATGTTTCCATTTTCTAAATGGGAAGACAAGTGGGTTCTGGAACCTGTGGAAGATTGTGCTTAATGAAACTGCTGAGCAAAATTCTCAAACAGATATGAGAGAGATGGTTTGGGGCACACACGTGGAAGTCAGGGCCATAAGGCTGGAATGAATCCCCCAACAAACCAGCCAAATTTTGTTTCTTTGTTAATAGTGTTAATGAAACTGTTAGGTAAGTCACTGTGTAGGCCTAGTGAATCTTAAATTCAACAAGGTATTTGACAAGGCATTTCATTATGTATTTGCAGACAAAATTATTGGATTAGTAGCTATTTGAACAGTTTTACCCAAAGGATGATGAATTGCTATCAACCAGGTGTGTCCAGGAGAGAGCACAAGAGCTCTGTACTTAGCCTAGCTTTATTCGTTTAACCCTCACAACAACCCTGTAAAGTAGATAGTATTTTTACAATGAGGAATAGAAGCAGAGCAAGGCAAGAACCTCACGCAAAGCCTCACAGCTAGTAAATCAGAAGACCTTCCTGGATAGATCCAGCTCTATCAGACAATACTCTGAAATCTTGGATAAATTACTTGACTGCTATGAAAATCAATTTCGTCATTGGTGAAATGGGGATAATAATGCTTACTACAGGTTTGTTAGGACGATGAGGTTGCTTTTATTCATTCATTTAACAAATACCAAGCATTGTACAAGATGTTGGGGATACACTATGGGGGGGGGATGGAGAAAGACATCCAAGGGAGACGTATAATTGCATGTAAACAAATAAATATCAATTGCAAACTGTTATCAGTACAATGAGGCAAAAGTACTGGTATTGTGCCAAAGAAAAGTAGGTGGAAATGAATGATTTAAATTATAAAAGTTTGGGAACCATGTTTTAGTCAGCGAGTCCTCATAGGAGAGAGATTTTAAGCTAAACTTTTAAGAACACGGAAGATTTGTATGCTTAGAGGAGAAGCAGGTATTCTTAGGCAAGTGAGGAAGGTTCAGACAAAAGTATCAGAAGAAAAACTTCTTATGCCAGACTATAAACAAGATAGGCTTAATATTTATTCTGTTCCCCAATATTACAGCTTCTGAGTAGATATTCATGCTTACCCTCGTTAAGTATAGGCATCATGTACCTTTAAATATTATTAGGTAAACTTACAAGGAAATGTCTCTAAGAAGATAAGCTTGTGTTATTACAGAGTAATTAGAGATTTTATAGATTAAAAATAAGGACAATACATAGGACGGAGCTGAGAAAGAGATTAAGTAAAATGGATATTGAAAATTTAGTGGGAATTGGCTAAGAAGGAACTCTAGACTTATCTTCCTTGAAATTTAATACACTTTGCCCTGGATAAGATTTATGGCCTGCTTGCTTGTGATTTTGCATTCTTAATAAAAAATACATCTAAGGCAGAGCATAATGATAGCAAGGAGAATGCGTTTAAGCAAAGTTTTTGACAAGGAAGCCCTTTAAGCTGTAAGGCACATGAGATATTAACGCTTAGTTACAGGGCAGAGGTCTTGGGATCGCAGCAAGCTTTCTAGTGGTAGCAGTAAAACCATGTCATGATTTGAAGTGGATGGCATTATCATGAGTCAGTAATTAAAAGTCATTTTCTGGGGCAACCTGGGTGGCTCAGCGGTTCAGCACTGCCTTCAGCCCAGAACGTGATCCTGGAGACCCGGGATCGAGTCCCATGTCAGGTTCCCTGCATGGACCCTGCTTCTCCCTCTGCCTCTCTCATGAATAAATAAGTTTTTAAAAATCTTTTAAAAAATAAATAAATGTCATTTTCTGCACCCTTTTTTCCTCTGAAAGGAATGCAATCATCAAATGTATAGGGTTGCATGAAAATGCACAGAAAGAAAATGTTTTTTGTTTATTCTCAAATTGGGCATGTCCATACTAAAACATCATATCCATTCTCTGCTCTCCCGTGGAGGATCTGAAGACCTATAATAATAGGTCAAAGGAGGGTCACTTTGCCCAGGAGAACAAATTCCAGTAGAAAACTTCTTATTTTTATATGGGAATGAGACAAGTGAAGGGTCAACTGAATAGTGTTTTAAATATACAAAGCCAATAAAAAGGGGCAAAAAAATTTTAAAAATAAATATACAAAGCATAGGTTGATGAGCATAAGGCTTATTTTTTTCCTTTTCATTGAAAGAAGAACCAAAGGGAAGACTTCAACACGATGAAGAAGTTAGATAAGATGGAAGGAAAGAAGGAATTTTTCATTATCAAGATCTAATGCACACTTGAATGGATTACTCGATGGTCTTGGAGATCTTCTATTACAAGAGTGCTGGACTGGGGGTCAGAAGACCTTTAAGCTTGGTTACTAATTAGTTCCATGGCCTTGGGCTAGTTACTTAGTCTCTCTGGGTCCTAATTTCTTTATCTGTAAAATGACAGCTTTGGACTGATAGAAGACACTTTGGATTCTTAGCTAGATTTTCATCTTGCTGGGATGATTCCCATATCAAGCCAAGGAAATGGGCTAGATTTCCCTGCAAAGCTATTTTGTGGTTTACAGTAACGCTTTTCTCTTAAAGCACCAATTCCTTCACATTTTCTCAGCACTCCAGCAGTACTCTGAGATAGAAAAATGCAAAATATCTGTTTTCTAACCTTTCTTCTTATCAAACATGTATTTGCACTGAAAGGTCAAACTTCTACGTTGTTTGGACTTTGCTGCTTTGCAAAGAGTACTATATGCTTTCTTGGAGCTTTTACAACTGCCCTTTACATTCACTCAGTGCCAGGGATGAGATGTGGGCTCAGCTATCAAAGTCTTGCATTTCTTTTATTACCCAAGAAACAGAGCGGGTAATGACAATCTTTTCTTTTTAGCCTCTTTGGGCTGGTATGTTTGGGGTGTTTATTTGCAAGGCTACGGATCTACTCCTATAGATCTTAATTAATGACAACCAACATCTCTTGCACAGGCTTCATGCTGCAAATACAAAGTTCCATCACGACCTGGGAAAACTTAGAAGCTAGTGAAAGACCACACCGCCTTTAAAGATAACTGCAAAAATGTGCGATATTCTGTGATGAAGGCACACACGTGGGCCCACGAGGGTTTCAGAGGTTTTCAGGCCAACCCAGCATTTCAGGGAAGGCTTCCTGGAGGACAGGACACTTGAGATGTGTCCCAGAGAATGAGTAGGAAAGCATTCCAGTTAGGATACCAGATACAATACGGGACACACAGTTCGATTTGAATTTCACATAATAGCTTGTTTTTAGCATAGTTTTTAGTATAAATAAGTCCCAAATAATGTATGGGACACAATTACACTTAAAAAAAGTATTCGGGGGATCCCTGGGTGGCTCAGTGATTGAGCATCTGCTGTTGGCCCAGGGCGTGATACTGGAGTCCCAGGATCGAGTCCCACATCGGGCTCCCTGCATGGAGCCTGCGTCTCCCTCTGCCTGTCTCTGCCCGCCCCTCTCTCTCTCTGTGTGTCTCTCATGAATAAATAAATAAAATCTTTTTTTTTAAAAAGTATTTGTTGTTCTTTTTTTAAATACTTTATTTATTTATTCATGAGAGACACATAGAGAGAAGCAGAGACACAGGCAGAGGGAGACGCAGGCTCCCCACGGGGAGCCTGAAGCGAGACCTGATCCCAGGACCCCAGGATCACAACCTGAGACAAAGGCAGACAGATGCTCAACCACTGAGCCACCCATGCGCCCACCAAAAAGTATTTGTTGTTCATCTGAAGTTCAAATGTAACTGGGCATCTTGCATTTTGATTTGTTAAATCTGGCAGCTCTAGTTCCAGACTCAGCTCTATCTGCTTTTTTATGCTCCTGACATACGACAGTAGTCATCTCTCCCCAGGGCAGATACTGGGCTGCCTCACCTCTCCCTTCTATAGCTTCTTCCCAGAATGGGCATTGCTGACTAGCGTGCCCGACCCACATTAAAGTTACTCTCTCCTTCATGCCAACACCATCCCTTAACATCAATTTCTGCATAAAGATGAATCATACTGCACTGCAATTATTTATTATGTCGTGTCTAACTTACTATCTGGAAGATTATGTCTTGAGCGCCTGCGTGGCTCAGTTGGTTAAGCCTCTGCCTTCAGCTCAGGTCATGATCCCGGGGTCCTGGGATTGAGTCATACATGGGGCTCCCTGCTCAGCAGAATGGGGAGTTGCTTCTCCCTTTCTCTCTGCCCCCCCTCTGGCTTGTGCTCTCTCTCGCTCACTCTCTCAAATAAATAAATAGGGGATCCCGGGGTGGCTCAGTGGTTTAGCGCCTGCCTTTGGCCCAGGGCATGATCCTGGAGACCCGAGATCGAGTCCCGCATCGGGCTTCCAGCATGGAGCCTGTTTCTCCCTCTGCCTTGTGTCTCTGCCTGTGCCTCTTCCTGTCTCTCTCTCTTTCATAAATGAATAAATAAAAAAAAATCTTTAAAAGAAAAAGAATAAATAAAATAAATAAAATCTTTATTAAAAAAAGATCATGCCTTATTCATCTTGGTTTGTTCAGAGTACCTGGAAGCAGATAGATCTCTGTGAACATTTGTTCCATAGATGAATATATGGATACAGATATGCATGAGTGGTACATGTATCATGAATCATGATTTCCACACTAATCAGAGGACAAATAAGAATGATACTTTGAACAGGACTGTTGATATATTTTTTCTATTTTCCTTTGCAAGTTGAGTGCATTGGACATTTATCAGGTAGTGAACATTTGTCTCCCTTTTGACTACCCAGGATCTAAACTCCCTTCTTGCACTGGGGGAATCCGCCATTGAATCCACACAATGACATGGTGAGAGACCACACAGTGGCATCTACGGCATGGTCATGTGACCCAAATGCAGTTAATTCATGTGGACTTTGAATTCAAGATGCCTTTAGGCCTTGAAACCAGAATGGATGATCAGGGCAGTTTACTCTTTATTCTGGCAGTACTAGTGGTGGCCAACAGTGCCCAAAGGTGACACTCTAACTCTTTGGGGTACGTGGTGCAATTTCATAATTGTATGAAATTATGAGTGCAGCCATATGACCTGTTCCAGCTGACAAACAGGGCTGGAAGTAGTGAGTGTTAGCTCAGGGCTGAGAATTTAATTGGTTGAGTGAGATCCTCCAGGGTTCTCTTTCCCTTCTGGCATGGCCACTGGTCAGGTCTGAGATGGTGGCTTGGCTTTATCAGCTTGGGATCCCAAACGACTATGTTGAGCAGAGACACTCAGTCAACCCAAGATGGATCTGTGGATTGAGAAAGAAATAAGCCTTTATTGGTTTAAGTCGCTTATACAACCCAGCCAATTTTGTAAATTTGGCTTTTGTTTGTTTATTAATCTCACTCTTTTGTAATCCCACTGATTGGGAACCAACCTGCTCTTCAACAAGTTCTTTCTTTCTTAAAATAAGTGGACTTGATACAGTTCTTTATCACCAAGAATATCAAGTGGCCCATTAGGGATACACTGACAACTATGCCAGAAGCTGCTCCTTGCAACGTCCCAGCTTTCATTTGTAAGAAGACAGTCACTTGGGTCAAAGAGCTGTTTTCAAGTTATTGTGGACAAGAAGTAGAATATCCAGGAGGAAAGAACATTGCTAGAAGTACATTCTATGCTACCTCTGGAAGGTAGCTGCCATTCTGCCATTTGAAACCTCTCCTTTTTGAGATTGGTATGAAGGCCAAATAAGAAACGTCGTGTGAAAATGTCATGTAACTTTATTTAGCAGGGCTGTGCAAACGTGGCAGTTCATCTCTGACCCAGGCTGGGACTGAGCCAGTCTAAGTCAGGGAGAATTTAAGGAGTCCCATCACTGTAACACTTGACACTGAATTAGTAAGTAATTATATAAAAAGCATATCACTGCAGCCCCTGTGTAAATGTGAGAGGGGATTAGGACCCTGGGAAGGGACGGACCCTAACACATCAGCTGTGGTTTCAGCTGGGCTTAGGTGCATAGCGTATTAGGACACCTGCCTTCCCACTCAAGCTGTCCCTGGAATGAACCCAGAATGCCTCTAGGTTAGTGGGAAGGGCATCCCATCCAACTAGAGCTTCACCTGAAAATTTGTTTCTTATGATGAGGCAACTGCTTCCAGATTCTTCTTCTACTTGACAAAAGCATTGCATCAGACTCTTCTGGTGCATGACCTCACACCCTCCCGGCACATCTTTTGCTTCAGTCTTTGAAGTGCAACCAGTTCTGCCCAAGTATAAGCTCACAGCACCTCAACTCAACTATAACTTGTACTTCTCCCTTACTGTCCTGGGGTTAGTGCGATATCACTGTAGGAGATACCCGCAGAAGTCTTGTTGGCGCTGGTATAGGCATAGACTGCAAGTGTGGGAGAACTAGCCCATGAGCAGCTCTTGACCAGAGCACAATGTGAGTCAGCGGCTAAATGCCCCCACTCTCCTGTACCACTGGCAGATGATTGTGAGACTCATTCTTTTTTTTTTTAAATATTCTATTTATTTATTCATGAGAGACACACACAGAGAGGCAGAGACATAGGCAGAGGGAGAAACAGGCTTCTTGCGGGGAACCTGACGCAGGACTCCATCCCAGGATCCCGGGATCACGATCTGAGCTGAAGGCAGACACTCAACTGCTGAGCCACCCAGGCGCCCTGTGAGTCTCATTCTATGCAGTTCCCCAGCAGGTCCCAGTGAGATTGAACCCAGGGGCCCACATTGTGTCCTCTCCTTACTTGTTTCCCTCTTCCCAATCCACAGTACCATTCTTTGGAGACAATCCCCCCAAATAGGCTATCTGCATGAACTCTCTTGTCCCAAGCTCTGCTTTCCAGAGCTTATCTTTTTTTTTTAAGACTTTATTTATTTATTCATGAGAGACAGAGAGACAAAGAGGCAGAGACACAGGGAGAGGGAGAAGCAGGCTCCATGCAGGGACCCCAATGTGGGACTCGATCCCAGGACCCCAGGATCACACCCTGAGCTGAAGGCAGACGCCCAACCCCTGAGCCACCCAGGTGTCCCTCCAGAGCTTTTCCAGGCTAAGGAAAGCACCGTATTTATGCAGAGCCGAGACAAGATCTTAATGCTCTCCAGGCTCAAGTGTCCTAGTCTCTCCCCTCCTCATTCCCAGAATTCCTCTCTAAAACTCACATGTTCCACACTGGCCTTCTGTGTTTCTCTCTTTTTCTTGTCCTGTGTCTTTGTCTTTCTTTTTCCCGGCACATTCACACATACACACTGCAGCTGCTGGCACACTATTAAGATCTGCCATTTAAGGGGGTGCCTGGGTGGTTCAGTGGTTGAGCCTTTGTCTTCAGCTCAGGTCATGATCCCAGGGTCCTGGGATCGAGTCCCACATCAGGTTCTCCGTGGGGAGCCTGCTTTTCCCTCAGCCTATGTCTCTGCCTCTCTCTGTGTCTCTCATGAATAAATAAATAAAATCTTTAAAAAAAATCTGTCATTTTTTTTTGTCTCACAAATGCAAGATAATCAGACTTGGCCATTTCAGGGACCAATACAAGTGACCTAATTACAATAGCAATAATAAATCGGTTGGCTGGTGTAAGGTTGTTACATTTTAATTGTGCCAAGTAAAGGTATTCTAGGAGCTATCTACTTCTGTCATCATTTTATAAAAGAAAGGACACGATAACACCAAAAAAAAAAAAAAAAAAAAAAGCAGGTAGGGTATAATCTCCCATTAGCTCATGGTCTCCACATTAGCAAAATCTTAGCTTTCTGAATAATTTACCACAGCGTTCTTGGCTTTCCCATTTGGGGGAGGGTAGATAATAAGAGGTGAGCACGGACATCATCTGTTCCCTCTGGGCCCCCACGTGCACTCTGCTGCTCCCCTCTCAAACCCTTTGGTCCCTGTGTCTCCTTTTGCTTTGGTCTTTATGTCCCCGCCTCAGATCCTGATACCCCCCGGTCCTGTCACCCAGCTCTGTTTCCTGCACTATGTGCAGAAGGATTTGTATCTGTCTTATTCAATCCTTCCCTCTAACAAGACAATATTTCTGAGATTCCAAAGCCAAGACAAGAAGTCCAGAACAAAAACAAAACAACAGCAAAGACGTTTTGTGCTTACTTGCATCACTGCTTTTTGTTTTCCTTCAGTTTTTTGGGCTGTTTTATTTTATTCTTTTAAGATGAGAATTTGGGAAGATGACAAAAATCTGTGTTCTTGGTTAGAAGACCTGATGTGAAGTAACAGCTCTGTCACTCATCAGTTGTGCAATGTGAGGAAACCCTTCCTCCCTGGTAATCACAGCGTCCTTACACTGTCACATGTCCTGACATGTGTGTTTCTACTAGAGGGGTAACTGGAGTTTCAAGTGATCTTGTAAATAACCAAAGGGTAGGTCCAGAACCTCTGGAATTTGGACTTTGCCACTCTTGCTTCTGCCATAGATAGCCTCTGCCCAGGCCTCACCCTGGGGTACGGCCACTCCTGTTAGAAATTGTTACCAACTCTCTTTTGAGTCCCGTGGCTGTTCTTTTGTCCCCACGCTGGTCAGCTACACATTGACTTCACTTGAAAATTCATAGTTTGGCATTTCTGTGTTGGTTTTGTACGTTCTTCCTCTGTTTAGCCTGCTTTGCATTACTCTCCTATGAATTATTACTCTTTCTTCTTTTCTATTCTTGGGCTTTCTAGGATTTGTGCTTTGAAACACTCTCCCCTTTGATGATCTCTAAATTTTGTATGACCTATTATTTTTTAAATCACCTTCAGACGTTTTCATTCTTTTCTGTTTTACATCCAATGCACTAACAAACTCTTTTGATTTCAACTCCTTACCTTTTTACCCTGCAGTTGAATTTAACTTAAGAGTCTAATATGATAAATGTCCCTTTTCAATTTCAAGTCTTTAGCTAATGCCTTTCCCTGTCACTTCTTCCATTCATTGTAACCTGCTGCTATAGTGGGTTAGGAAGAAACTGCTATTGTATTTTATTTTTTCTTCACAGCAGATCCTAAGCTGAGCTTTTTTCTTCTTTCTTTCAAGGAGGTGGCTTGTGTCCAGTGAGCCTTTTTACTGACTCATTCCTTTTACTGTTTGGGCTTCATTCGGGGTTCTCAGCTCTGACATTGCAAGCAGCATGAGCCGAAAGCACCGCCTCCTGTCCTGTGCTGCCCTTAAAGTTCAATTCCTTGGGCTAAAAAAAAAAAATCATCAAAAGCCCCAGGATAGCTGTAGTTTCAGATGATCACTTGTATTTCCATCTGCCTCCTAAATTTTGGTTCCTCATGATTTCTATCACTTTCTTCTTAACTTGGAGGTACATTGAAAACAATGTTCGGTATGCCTCCCTACATTGTTTATTGAGATGACATTCACATAACATGATATTAACCATTTTGAAGTGTACAATTCAGGGGCGCCTGTGCAGCTCAGTTGGTTAAGCCACCAACTTTTGATTTCAGCTCGGGTCATGATCTTCAGGGTCAGGAGATCGGGCTCCACACTAGGATGTGGAGCCTGCCTAAGAGTCTCTCGCTCCCTCTCCTTCTGCCCCTCCTCCTGCACACGAGTGCACTCTCTCTCTCTCAAAAAAAAAAAATGAAGTGTACAATTCAGTGACATTTATCATATTCACAGTGTTGTGCAACCACCACCTCTAGTTACCTCCAAAACATTTTCATCACCCCAAAGGGAAACCCTGTACCCACTGGGCAGTTAACTCCCTCCCCCACCCCATCCCCAGGCCCTGGCAACCACCATTCTGCTTTATGTCTTTTAAAAAATATTTTATTTATTTATTTGAGAGAGAGAGTGAGAGAGACAGCACGAGTAGGGGTGAGGAGAGAGAGAAGCACACTCCCGGCTCAGCAGGGAGTCGGATGTGGGCCTGGATCCCAGAACCCAGGATCATGACCTGAGCTGAAGGCAGACACTCAACAGACTGAGCCACCCAAGCACCCCTGCTTTATGTCTTTATGAATTTACCTATTCTGGATATTTCATATAAAGAGTATCATACAATACGCAAGCTTTTGTGTCTGGTTTCTTTTATTTAACATATTGTGATATTTATTATATTTTATCTAATTTTTTTAGCGGTTTTATATTGGGGGAATTTTTAGGACATCTAGTATATATGTCATGTTGCTGGAAATAAAACTCCTATATCTGATTATTACTTAATGTTACCATGAGTAGGAAATTAAGAGACCTTATTGAAAAATCCCCTTTGATATTTATCTTTCAACGTGTCAAAACTTTCACTCAATGCTTTACATTAGAAAAAGGTAAGAGAATTTTCTCTAATATTTGGTCAATGATTCCCTACAACAGTGGAGATTCAAAATATAAATTCATTTTAGCTTCATTTTGAATCCCATACTAAATTTTACTTAATAAATTACCAGAAAGATGATTTTTTTTCTAACTTCACCACAGGTAAAAATTATTTTTTAAATCAGGGAAAATGCATTGTAAATATATCTGGCAGCTTTTCTTTCCCATAGGGATCAACTCTTTTTTTTTCTTTTCCATAAGGATCAATTATTAATGAGCTTCTGAATGGTAGTTGGAAGTAGTAATTGTTTCTCAAAGTGATGAAATAATGTCTCCAGGATAGGATAGCCAGAGGCAAACAATATGGGATCTACCTGCTTTGGTAGGGTGATTTTGTTTTGTTTTGTTTTTTAAAGATTTTATTTATTTATTTATTCATGAGAGACGCAGAGAGAGGCAGAGACATAGGCAGAGGCTCCCTGTAGGAGTCCCATGTGGCACTCCATCTAGGGACTCCCGGATCACCACCTGAGCCAAAGGCAGATGCTCAATCACTGAGCCTCCCAGGCGTCTCTGGTAGGATGCTTTTGAATGCACAAATTTCCCAAGTGTTTTTGAACTGAGAGAACACAGTCTTTATCAACTAAGAATAGTTGCTTCCTGGGAGGGACTCCAGATTTTCAACGGTCTTTTTTCTTTTATCACGGGCAATTTTTCTTCTGCCCGAAAATGTAGAAGTAGAAACATTTATTAAAGGTAATCATCTCTGCGATTAGCCGGCAATGATTTGTCTTTCATTGTCAGATGCACTTATTTCAACCAGCAAACCTGACTGAGGTTGACCCAGGACCACTGAAGTCAGGATCTTTGAAGTGAACATGTGTGATCTCAATGGATGTAGTTCATCATTTGCCTTTTCATCATCTAGTACTACTGTCTGGCAGCACTTTTATTCATCTTAGAGACAAATTTCTCAAATGCATAGGCTTTATTTGCTCAAATTATCCCTTATTTGTCTCAGTTGGATAGGGGGAAATTACATTAGAGACTTCTTAAACATCCAATTCACCTAGTATGGCATGCTTTCATCTAAGACTAATGGTTCTCAACAAAGGGGCAATTTTTCTCTCCCAGGAGACATTTGACAATGTTTGCAGACATTTTTTGTTTGTCACAAATAAATGGTGGAGGGAGGAGGGGAAGTGCAGTGGTGATGCTACTGGTATCCAATGTGCAGAAGGCTGGTGTATTACTTAGGGTTCTACAGAGAAACAACCAGTACAATGGAGAGACAGAGATAGAGGCAGAGACAAAGACAGAGATAGAATAGAGAGATATATAATGAAGGATTGGCTTACATACCTGTGGAGGCTGAGAAGTTCCATAATCTGCCATCTGCAAACTGGAGACCCAGGAAAGCCAGTGGTGTAATTCCATCCAAATCCAAAAGCCTGAGAACCAGGGGAGCCAATGGTTTAAAGTCTAGTCCAAGGGTCAGAGAAGATGAGACAAGATGTCCCAAGTCAAGCAGGCGGGCAGGAAGAGAGAGGGGCAAAATCTTCCTTTCCGCATTTTTGTTCTATTTTATCAATCTATTTCATCCAACCCATGGATTGGATGATGCCAACCATGTTGGGGAGGGCAATATGCTTTCATAAATCCTGATTTGAATGCTAATCTCATTAGGAAACACTCTCATAGATACACTCAGAGATGTTTAACCTGGGCACTCTGTGGCCAGTCAAGTTGGCACACAAAATTGACCATCACACCAGGCGTGGTGGTAAGCATCCTCAAGTGCACAGGACGGCCACCATAACAAAGAATTCTTCTGTCCAAAAAAGTCAACTGTGCAGAACTTGAGAAACTCTGATCTAGCCTGAAGAAATTCTAGAGTTTAAATCATTCCTTCTTGGTCTCTGATGACTTCAAATGACTTTTATTTATTTATTTTTTAATTTTTATTTATTTATGATAGTCACAGAGAGAGAGAGAGAGAGAGGCAGAGACATAGGCAGAGGGAGAAACAGGCTCCATGCACCGAGAGCCCAATGTGGGATTCGATCCCGGGTCTCCAGGATCGCGCCCTGGGCCAAAGGCATGCGCTAAACCACTGCGCCACCCAGGGATCCCTCAAATGACTTTTAAAGGCGCATTTGAAGTCGGCCAGGCCAGAGGATGTACTCTTGATATGAACACTTTCGCATCAAAATGTTAAAAATCTAAGATTTAGTCTCTTACTTTTCATTTTTTCAGTACAAGAAACTTCACACCTATATTCTAGTTGAACAATTCTCAAAATACAGTCCTTGAGGCACTAATAGGTGACAAGAATTCCCTTGGATAATTGTAGAAAGACCTCCAAATGTGTTTCTAAAAGCATCACATGCAATTCTGTAGACTTTAACTTTGTTTCCCTAGTTCTTTTTCTGCTGGAAAGTGCAAAGAGTAGGATGAGCCGCTGTGGAATATTTGGCCCTGCCTAAATCATTCTCAGTCACTCTTCTTTGTAACAGCTCCCTCTGCCCAGCCTCCCGTCAAGATGGATATGTTCCATTCCTTCTCATAGCTACTCTGTATCTACGGATCTTGGTCTTCCTTCAAGACCCCCTTTAAGTTCCCCTCACACTGGTTAATGTATTCATTTATTTGTTTATTCATTACCCACATTGGGAATTTACTAAACATCACTACCACAAGGCTAAGGGCTGAGGAAATAGGAAACGCCCCAAAGATGGAGTTCCTTAAGTAGCACAATGTTGGAGGAATCTGACCTCTGTTAACTCTGCTCTTTCCCTGTACCCCACAATTTAATACTTGCTTATAACCTACTATTTATTACTCTCAAATTGACTTCTTGTTGATGTCTCCTCCTGAACCAGAAACATAGTATCCTTTCTGGCTAGGGTTGTCAGATAAAGTATGGGACACACAGTTAAATTTGAATTTCAGATAAACAATGAATCTTTTTTTTTTTTTTAGTATGAGTATGTTGTAAATGCTGCATGGGACACATTTATGTGAAAAAAAGATTATTCGTTGAAATTCAAATGTCAATTGGGCATCCTATATTTTTATTTGTGAAATTTGGCAACCTTGTTTAGGGCAAGGATTCTCTAATATTTTCCCTACATCTCCAAGGACACATGAGAGAGGCCTGGATGTACAGTCAGTCCTCAAATAAGCACTCATCTGAGCAGCTGTCTCATTACTTTGAAGTAGACAGAAAGTTAAAATATTAATCCTCCAAAGGTAGGGACAATGAGTGATTTCTTCTAGCTCATACTCCCAGCATAGTTAAATCGGTTGTGATCTAAAGCAGGAGCAGGCTTCCAGGAAATGGTGGAGTTTAGGACAGAACTAAAATACCAAATCAGGACAGGAGATAATCTAGGCCGCAGGGGATATTTTCCCTCAGGAGGATTGGGTGGGTGAATTTGTCTTTTAGTCCTGAACATTCCAAAACTGAATTTCATATGGGGCATTGGTGCATTGATAATGCCAGGAAATAACTTGTTTCCGTCTCAGTTATTTGGATAATTAACCATGGAAATTTAACCCTCAACAGTATTACTTTTTCATCTAGCATTTTGTTATCAATGAACATTTCGCTGTTGTTGCAGTTTGCAGGGTTCTTGTCTCAGAGTCCAAGAATGAATCCCATGAACGATAGGGTGAAGTAAAGTGAAAGTTTATTAAGAGAAGATGAGAACAGAAAGGAAATCTTTCTAGAGTGAGAGAGAGGCCCTGAATGGGTTGCCATTGAGGGCTTTTACGGTCAGCCTTTTAGAGCAAACTGATCAGGGAACTTGGTAAATATCTTGTCTATAACATTCATGATAAACAAGGAGGATTTGTAAATATTATAAGAACATCTCACCTATATTTTGAACAAACAAGGTAGATTTGTTATGCTTCTTTCTCTCTGGCTGATTATCTTCTTGTCTATAACATTTCTCCATGTCTGGTGGGATTTCTTTCTTTCTTTCTGTCTTTCTTTCTTTCTTTCTTTCTTCCTGGCTTTTAAAAATTTTCATTTATTCATGAAAGACACAGAGACATAGGCAGAGGGAGAAGCAGGTGGGACTTGATCCCAGGACCCTGGGATCACAACCTGAGCCAAAGGCAGATGCTCAACCACTGAGCCACCCAGGTGCTCACACATCTGAGATTTCTGTGAGCCTGGTTATGTAGCCCCCTACCTGTCTCTCCCTACCTAGCCTCCCTTGTCCCTTACTATTTTTACAGTAAACATTGTGAGGGAATATACCTGGAGCTGCTGCCAACCAGCACTAATGAGGTGCCCGGACTTAAATGCCCAGAAAGCATACATAGCCGTTGCCAGATAGCATCCATTCTGTTCCCAGTGGGTCAGAGTTTCTATTTAAACACGAACTCTAAGTATTGCTTTTAAGAGCCTGAAAATGCCCTGTTTTATGGAATTCATCAGTTACACGCACAGTAGAATATTCTGTGAACAAGAACTACAGTCACACAGAATGCCATGGCAACTTCAAAACATTTGAGCTTTTTCATACTTGTTTTTCATAACCAGAAGTCCTGTGTTCTAACTTCGGCTATAAAAAAAAGTGGGTGCTGTTGGTTGCAGAAGGAAGGGGTTTCCTATGCATGTGTAATATATATTTGAATTATTATATTCAATATTTTTTTTCAGAGATCTGCTCAGGTTTTCGTTTGTGCAGTACATTGGTCACTTTTTACTTCACTTATTTTTTAACAGTATTTATTTATTCATTTCTCTACACCCAACGTGGGGCTCAAACTCATGACCCTGAGATCAAGTGTCTCACACTCCTCTTACTGAGCCAGCCAAGTGCCCCTACTTTACTTACTTTTATAGTTGTCCATAGTTGAAACCCTTCAAAAGTCGCAACATCCATCGTGAAGAATACATTTTTTTCTTAAACATCTTCATTTCAATCATGTCTATAAACTGGATTTCTGTTACTCAGAAGAACTTCAAGTCATTTCAAGCTTAGTTGTTAGCATCATTTTGTAATGTGTAACCATCCTCACTGGGAAAGTGTCTTGTGTGGCAGCCATTTGTAAGGGGATCCCTCTTCTCATCTGATTCCCAGAGTCACCACACTCTCTATTGTGATCATCATCTCTAATCTATGTGACACAAATATCTCTTTACAAGAAAACATGGAGGGGTGATTTCACTCAGGACTACGTAAAGATAACCAAGGGATCGATTCTGCATCAGTGACCTCACACTATGAAATTAGAATTATATATGCAAGAGTAGTTAATTGAAAATAGTGCCGTTCAACAATCCATAATTAGTATCCAGTGAGGCTCTAATAGTAATTTCTAATTCCCTCTTCTCCAAAGAATTCGTGAAAACCTTCACCCCAGTGTTCTTGGGAAATGTCTGGTCTGATTGTCTCATCTTCCTGAGCTGAATATTTTGCTGTTTTCCCTTCCTCTGTATGTCCCATACAGTCCTCCCCACATTATCTGTTCTGATATGTCAACCCTGATATAATAAAGGGTTTAGGAGCCCTTATTATGATTTGTAGAGATATTCTTAGTCTCAGCATCAATCATTGTAAAAATGACTTTGAGGGATGCCTGGGTGGCTCAGTCGGTTAAGTGTCTGTGTTCGGCTCAGGTCATGATCCTGCAGTCCCGGGATTGAGCTCCATGTTGGACTCCCTGCTCAGCAGGGAGTCTGTGTCTCCCTCTGCCTCTGCCTCTGCTCTTTCTCTCTTTCTCTCAAATAAATAAAATCTTTAAAAAATCATTTTGGGGTGCAGTTGGCTTAGCACTTATGTTGCAAATAAGGTTTGGTCTTTTTCAACATGCTTTACAACACGTATAGAGGTATGACCTCTATCTTCCTGAAGTCTTGGAGCTTGGTGTCTCTGCCAAGATGTCTTTGTCCCTACCCTGCCTGTGCTACAAAAATTAGGTCACAGGAGAAAGAGCTCTACTCTGGTTCTTTGGGCAGGAAGTTTCATTTCTCTTCCATCTCAATCTTGTCTCTGCAAGCCAGCTCAGCACATCCTCATAGCTGTTGGCCTGTTAAGGCAAGTCATGAGCACCCACCTAGCTCCCGACTTGTTCCCTTCCAACTCTACTCAAGCCAGTTCCTGACCGGTCCCCTGGCCCTGGGACAGGTTTTCCCTTTGGCATCTTAAACTAGCCTCTATACCTTGAGTTGGACCTTTAGCTTCTAGGCAAACGTCCAGTGAAGGGCTTTGACTTTGATTGAAGCTGGGTACTCCCTAACTATCAGGCTGCTTGGGAATGCCATTCTCCTCCAAACAAATCCTTGAGGCTGAAAGCAAGGTCTTGGCCTGTCAAAAGGCTGCCTCTTGCCTTCTTGTCTCCAAGGAAGGGATTGGGACACTCTCAGGTTAGGATCCAGGCTGATGATGGCTACCTCACTGGGCAGAACTGGAGGCCCTAACATGAATTGTTAAAATTGCAATTTAGCATTGCCAAAGAACTGTCCTGGCAGCCATCATTTGATCCCTCGGTGAATGTTTGTAAAAGGAGTGATAAAGAACTTGAGGGGAAAAAAACCAGTAAGCTCTAGATCTCATTTTAAAACATATTTTCTAACCCCTGTCAAACTTCCAGCATTCAAAACCAGTGAAATGTACAACTTAGATAATATCTGCTGAACTCTGTTCTTCACAGCCTGCTTCTTTATTGAAACCTCCTGTGGCATCACAAGAGACTCACCGAAATATCCGCTAATGAAAGGCTGGACAGCAAGAAAGAAGTAATAAGGACATGTTATCTCTTTGGCGGTCTTCTAATAAAAAAAAATGAAAGGAAAGTAAGTTCCTTTTAATTGATGAGACATAGATATCATCAAGTTGGAAAGGCAAATAAACACTGCTTGGGGCAAGCAGCATTCCTGTGGGCTTCTTGGGTAGAGGTGTTGAACACGACTCCGTTGCAATATGAATTGGGTTCATTAAATTTGTCCATTTTCATGTTTGTCTTTTCGAGGATTAGCATCATTTGTTATGTATAAGGGCGTACTTCTGGTGATGAAACCAGCACAACACAGCGTTGATGATCAGTAAATCATTCTGGGGTGGATGAATAAAGGAGAATGCAAAATCACCCTTTCTGCAGGAATTTATTACCTACTTGGGAAGAGAAGACACAAAGACTCACAAAATTAGATGATGCTTCCTAACATTGTATTCATTATTAATTGTTCACTGTTCCTTTCTCATTATTCATGATTAGTTCTGTGGTATGTGTAATAAGTCCTAAAGGTGGTCAAAGATGTTCTTCATACACTGAACTGTGTCCAGTCCTCCAATGCTCTGGCCTCGACTCTACCTAGTGTGCGTGTTCTCAACAGTTGTTTAATCCCTGTTCATCCTTCAAGTCTCAGCAGAGAAGTCGTTTCCCCCTGGAAGTCCTTCTTGATTGCCTGGGTTAGGTTATCTAGCCCTGTTACGTGTTCCAGAGCCACGTTCAGAATTATACTTGTGATTCCTCTCCCTGGATGTCTTCACTGAAGGAGTGTGAACCCGAACAGGGCAGAGGGCAGGGGCAGTTCTGGCCTTTGTTCATCTCTTCCCCAGGCCTCGGCATTGCAGGGATTCCATAAATGTTTGTCTAATGACCAGACACCCTCTCATTTGGAACCCCTTGAGATAGGTCAGGGACTCTGGAGCATGGAGCCGGTTCTGGAACCACTGGAAAGTAGAGGCCTGGAGTGGAGGAGAATGTGTCCAAGGCTTGTGGTCTGTGGCCCAGAAGCCCTGACTTTCATTACCTGTGGTTTTTTAGAAATGCAGCTTTTCAGGTCCCACCCTAGAGCTGAGTGATTTGTACCCACATTCAAGTTTGAGAAGCACTGCTTTTAGAGGTTTCATCTGGCCTTACGATGCAGAGAGAGGAGATGAACCCTGGGAGTTCGCATACGGAGGAGACCAAGGGCCCCGAGCAGGCCTGACGACTGCCTGGATATAGGATATAAGGTGGCCTCCGAGAGCCTCTGAAGGCTCCTGAGTTCTCATCAACCCATTTTGCACCTCATGGGGCACAAGGTAAACTGATCACCTTTGCTTGTGGAAAATGCTGTTTGCCAGTCAGTTTTCTCCACAGACACCACGGAACAACACTTCCTCTCGTGGCGTCCTCACCAGCTGGGACATCCAGAAAGGATAGGGGGTCCCTGGGAGGCTCAGGCCGTTAAGTGTCTGCCTTTGGTTCGGGTCACGATCTCAGGGTCCTGGAAACGAGTCCCGCATCAGGCTCCCTGTTCAGTGGGGAGCCTGCTTCTCCCTCTTCCCCTGCTCTCTCGCGCTCTGTCAAATAAATAAATACAAATACAATCTTTAAAAAGAAGAAAAGAAAGGAAGGAAGAGAGAGAGAGAGAGAGAGAGAGAGAGAGAGAGAGAGATGGAAAAGATAGCCTGCATTGAACTCAAAGCTGCAGATGCCCTGGAGCCTGGCTGACTTTGTCTTTTTGGAGCCATGCCAAAGAGATCCCAAGCAGACCCTATAAGTATCCTCTTCAGCCATCTCACCTCACCCCCACTGGACAGGAGGTTCACAGGCAGGCTAGTGAGGGAACTGAGTGTTCACAGCTAAAAATTCAGAAGCTTCAGGGCCCAGTGGATGGAGGTGGACAGGTAGGGCTTGGCAAGAGAAGGCCAGCGTAGGCTGTGTTCAGGGTGGGGCAGTGGGGATCCAGGTTCAGCCCAGCGGCTGTTTTATACCAAAGCAGGAGAGACGAAAGTTTCTAGAAACCGGATCAGAGCAGTATCAAGACTTCTGCCACAGGTCACTTCTCAGTCACAGACGTGCCCAAACCGTCTTCTAGTGTGAGGGCAGCAGAAGCTCAGGATGCTTTAGTAGCAAGTGGATACACAGACGGGGGTGGGATGAGGTGGAGATTCGCTTCAAACAATTCTCCAGCCCTGGAGCCAACCCGCCCCTTCCCCAGTCCCACAGCTCCCTTACCCTAAACGGAAGCACTTCGCACAATTATGTCTTGAAAAGCCACCCTACATGGCTTCTTTTCACTTTCGGAAAGGTGGCTTTCCATGTCCCCTGAAGAAGTACCCCTCTGTTTTACTTGGGCCACCTCAGCTTAAACACCTGTAATATTGTTGAATCGCCCCTATGTTGGGCAAAGCCAGGGTCCCCAGACCCACATACCGGGGCCACAAATAACTCTGCTCGCTCCTTCAGTCTTCCCGAGTTGGCTGTGGACATAGGGCGGAGCGGGGGGGGGGGGGGGGGGGTATCTGGAAGGAGGATGAGAGGGGCTGGGAATCCCTCCCCAGTATATCCCAAGGTAGCGGCAATACTGCGCGGTGGATCAAAGTGGCTCTCAGAACCTTCCTGCTTTCTTTTTGTTTAAATCTTGCCTTCGCCCCGCACTACTTTTATCTCGCTTTCCTCATCCGCAAAATGGGTCGGAAGGCTTCACCGGAATCTGGCACGCAGAGCGCTTCCTGCGGTGCCCGGGATGGGGAAAGCGCTCCCTGAACGCTCGCTGTTACTGGGATTGCTCCATTCTGGGGAGTAATGGGGGGCTGCAGGAAGCCGTCCCAACACGCCACCCGCCCAGCACCCCCCACCGCCCGCACCAGGGAGGCTGATGGGGAAATAAAGACCGTGCAGGAGGCAGGCCCGGGGCTGCCGGCCTCTTCCTCGCCCCCCGCCCCGCGGCCCGTGCAGGCCCCAGGTGCTCTCCCCGCCCCGGCGCCCGCCCTCCCTCCCCAGGTCGGGGCGGCGGGGCTGCGGGCGGGGGCGGGGCCCGGCGGCGGGCCCGGGGCGGGCGATATAGCGGCGGGGCGGCGGCGCCAGCGCGCGGGGGCAGCGCGGCGGGCGGGGGCCGAGACCCAGACGGCCGAGCGGCGGGCACCGGGGCGGCCCGCAGCCAGGCGAGCGCCATGAGCGGCAAGTGCGACGTGGTCGTGGTGGGGGGCGGCATCTCAGGTCAGTGGCGGCTGCGGCCCGCCGTCCTCCTCCCCGCGCCCCGACAGGTGGTCGCCCCGGGGGAGGCGCGCGGGCGCTCGAGGGCCGGGGGCGGGGGCGGGGGCCCCGGGACCCCGGGCGCGCGGGCGGGGATCCGGCGGGTCCCGAGCGCCGCGCGCCGAGCCTCCCTCGCGGGCAGGATTGGGGCGGTCCTGGACGGAAGCGGGGGGCCGAACGTCTGTGCCGGGGCCGGGGCCGGGGCCGGGGCCAGGCCTTGAACTTCTCCCTCCGAAGGCTGCCAGGCCTGCGCTGGGGCGTTTTCGAGGCGGCGAGGAGCGAGGGGGCCGGGGGCGAGAGATCTCTCGCGGGGGTGACGCACTGGTCCGTCACTTGCTCCAGCCTGACCTGGACGCTCCGTGCCCCCGCGTGAAGCAGGCGGCACCCCAGCGTGCTGTGACCCTCGCTCGGAGCAGGGAAACGACCTTGAACAGCTCCCGGTTCCGAAAGCGGGGCTTGGACCTTGGGACAATGGATTGCCGGAGACCGCCCTGACCCTATGTTTCTGTGATTGTCACGGATCTCCTTGGGTCAGCAGGGACTTTGGGGGCAAAGAGCTCTTCTTCCCCCCCCCCCCTTAGAGCAGGATGAACAAGCTGCGTGTACAAGTGCAACAGGGCTGCAATGGAGAAGCTTGTCTCTCTGGCCTAGCCTATATGGGCAGGGTTGCGGGCAGAGACCACCCTTTGCCCACCACAGCGATGCTGTGTGCATGCCCACCGAGGCACAGAGACAGAAGCCAGAGGGAGGCATGGGGTCGGTGGGGAAACTACCCTCTGAGGACGGCAGGTCAGTGGGATGGGGTTAGTGGGACTAAACAATGCTCCCAGAACAGCTAAACAGACCCCTGGAGATGCTTTGATCAAAGTCCCAGGGCCTCCGGGTGCCTGAGAAGTAGATAGGACACCTCTCCAAACCATTGCATGTGTTGGCCAACACTTGCCCTAACCAGGTCTCAAGAGCAGGGTTAGTCCCTGCTCCCGGTGAGTGGACAGGACAGAGGTACCCGATTCTTGCTGGACCTGGTGAGTAAACCAAGGCCTTGGATGTTGGGTGCTGATCCCGGTCCTGTGCTGCCCCCTCCACACCTTTGGCTCAGATCTCGGGCTACCACTTTTTTTTTTTAAGATTTTACTTATTTATTCATGACAGACACACATAGAGAGAGGCAGAAACACAGGCAGAGGGAGAAGCAGGCTCCATGCAGGGACCCAGATGCGGGACTCGATCCCAGGACTCCAGGACCACACCCTGGGCCGAAGGCAGATGCTCAACTGCTGAGCCACCCAGGCGTCCCTCAGGCTACCATTTCTGTCTGCGGGACCCTCCGGAGCTCACTCTGCCAAGCTGTGTTGGGTGCTGCAGGGACACAGATACATAAGCACAATGGTGTGTTAAGGTGGGCCAAGGCTCAATCAATCCCCTTTTCCTGCACTATTTTTGACATTTTTTTCTTCCACAGGAACTTGGACTTAAAAGCATTTCTACCTAGGTGCTTTAGAAAATATTACTGAGTGCTTCTTGACACTGTCTCACATAGCCTCCCATCTCACAGAAGCTGGAGGTTCTCTTGCCCGGCTCCCAAAGTCTGTTTTTGCCCAAAGTCTAATGGGTTCAGATTTTTCTCTTCCCTCCTCCCTTCTACTGGTCTTTCTGATTCATGCTCCAAGCTTTCAGGGTCACTCCAGTTATTCATGTCAGGCTTGTTGGGGAAGAGTAGACAAGAGTTTTGGCTCTTCTTTTACAAGCAGCGGTGAACCTCTACACTCACCCCCAGACTCTCAAAACATGGGACAGGTGAACAGATCTGCCTTTTCGCAAGAACATTACCTGGAATAGGCATTGTTCTCAAAACCAAGAAAGTAAGGTTCCAAGGCCCTACCTCAGTGGTTTTATCTGCTGCATGAAGGTAAGGCCGGTGAGTCAGAGCTAGATGACAGGGTCATCGTGAAGGGCAAGTGAAACAATGTGTGTGACAGTAGCTTTGTGAAGTCTGACGTACGACACAAGGTCCTATAAGAAGTTTACTCATTTATTCAAACAATAGGCACTGGAGTAAGCTGCGATAGGGGGTGCAGGAACAGATCACATTGCTTTTTGCCCTGGAAGATTTGTCCACCCAGAAAGGGAGAGGAGATACCCGAGCAAAGACAATACAAGGTCGAGAGTGGGTACCTGCCACAAGAGGAGTCCGTTCATTAATTTTTTATTCATTTATGCGATGACCATTTGCTTCCTGTTCCACATCCTATCCCAAAGGGAATAAAAGATGAATTATACAGGGATGTTGCCCTGGGGGCATTCACAAGCTAACGTGGAAGACAGTCCTGAACCATTAATACTCATGACCCCTGATAGATGCTTTAGCGGTGCATGCACAAAGTTCCAGAGAAGGCGATTGGAGGGAATGTCAAACTCTGCCTGAGAAAATCTGGGCAGACTTCACAGAGGAGGTGACATTTGAAGCAGGTCTTAAGGGATGGATAGGAGTTCATCAGGAGACTAGACGAAGAAGAAAGCATTTTGAGCTAAGAAACAGATGATGCCAAATCACAAACATGTGAAAGAATGCAGGAGCACGCTTAGGAAGCCTCAAGGACTTTAGTGTAGAGAGTTGTGTGTGTGCATGTGTGTGGGGGGGTGTTCTGGTGGGATGAATTGTGGGGAGGCTTGTACATCATCCCCAACAGGTTTAGTTATTTGTGTGGTCAAAGAACGACCACAGAGGATTTTCATTCACAGAGTGACATGTGTCAAGTCATAAGAATATGGTGATGGTATTAGCAAAAAGAGGGACATCAAGTGGAGAAACAGGTGTGGAAGACGGATGGGACACAGAGAGTCGGAGGTGCTGGGAGGATGCCCGGGGACAGATGTCTAGCAGGTGGAAATGCAGAAGAGAAGTTAGGCTCACAGGTGCCTGCGATGGAGAAGTTTTAGCCAAAACCACTGAAGCAAATAAAATGAATGAAACCAAGAGAGAAGAGAGGAAGCCCAGGAGAGGCTGGAAGAGGGGGTAGAAAGGAGCAAGGTATCTTCCATCATCCTCTGTAGTTTGAGGCGGAAACAGATGCTGAAAGACACTTGGTTAACCTCACACCCTGGCTGAGATACCATTTCCCAGGACTGCCCTTAACCCCCCCACCCCCGGATTGGATGAGATGCCTCTGTTTTACTCTCCCCTGCCACCTGGTTCTTTTCTGCGAGTTGGTAAATTGTTCACTTTCCCCTCCACTGGGCTGAGCCTCCAGAGCCTGGGGAGGTGGACTTTAACTTTACACCGACACAGTAGCAATCGATTGGATCTGAAACTCATACCCACCTACTTACTACCAACCCTTTTGTGTTTCGTGCCAAATCACACGGAGGGTGGGAGAAGCGGTCCAATCGGAACTCTAGAATGAGGAGGTGACCCACACAATGATTTCCATTTAGAAGTGTCGGAATTTGACTCTGGTTTTTAAATGTTGTTAATTATTAAACTTGGGAAATTCTGCTAGTTCTCTGATAGTCTTTCAAGCCATCAGCAAATTTTAATCACCCCTTTTAGGATAAACACAGATGTACGGGAGGTACAGCTGGTTAATATACAACTTTCTTTTTTGAGATTTGAAAAATTCTAGGGTACTTGGCGAAAAGTCTTTTAAGAAACTGGTGCAGCATATAAATGCAAACCTACTGAAATGTCTTCCACCCAAGGGCAGGTCACCTCTGGAGTTTTGACAAAGTAACAGCGTTTCCCACATGGAGCTGGAGAGAGGCATATTCTTTCTTGTCTTGTGTCTCGGTTTCAGTGTTTGGGTTGGTGAAGCCATGGAAACTATCTTTTGCAATTCTGGAATGGCTCTTGCTCAATCCTCAAAATAAAAGCTAAAAAAAATAGGGAAATTTGAAGCAGAAAGGAAGACATTTTTTGCCAGGCTTGAGAGGGTACATCCAGCCCTCTGAGGTTGGTTGAGATCCTGCAACAGTTGGAGCCAGCCTTCCAAATCATAACCCACACGTGGCAGGTGCCCCGTGCGGGCCAGGAAGGTGAGCCTGCTCCAGACCAGTGGGCCCGGCCTGGGCAGGGGCTGTCACGGGTGGCCCACGAGGGGTCATGAGTTGAAGGATGCAGTAGGCAGATGTGGCCTGCGTGTTTATGGCAAAACTTCATCTTCACGTTTGATGAGGAAAGATGGAGGACATCGCTGGGCTCCTAGAACCCACCTGAATGTTTGGAAAAATAATAATTATATAGAAGTGCTTGGAAATCTGGAGATCCCCTGTCAAAGAGAGGCTACAGAGAGGCAGTATGGCAGTGTTTAAAAAAAAATAGGTGCTCTGGTGTCAAACAGACTCATTATGGATCCCATTTCCTACATGTACCTACTGTGTCACCATAAAAGTTCCCTCACCTCCCTATTCTTCAGCGGCCTCACCTTCTAACGGAGACACCTGACGCCTTTATTGGCAAGAGGGGGTTGTTGCTAGGATTAGAAAGAATGTACATGCTGGTCATTACGGCTTCAGCTTAAACCTTTTGGAAAATACATCCTTGTTTAGCTGCTAGGATTTTTCGGCCTGTGGGAGGAGGAGCAGGCATTTCTGTGTAATCATTTCCTCCTCCTCAGCAACTAATAATTTTTCTTGCTGTGAGGCGTTTTTAAGGTGGCACTAGTGCAGGCATCAGTAAGGACCTGGCCCGTCCCCGCCTCCTCCTGCCTCCTCCATCCCTTTGCTCCTTCCAGCGAGGGGCCTCCGGAGCTCAGGCTCACCTCCAGCTCCGGGACTCGCCACCGTGTTCGTTGTCAAGAGAAACGTTGGCAGCCCCAGATCTGGATGTGAGCAGCACCCTGGCCTGACTGCTTTCAGGTTCTGACCGGGGCTTCATTCCAGCCACCTGCCTCCTGTCTTCATTATAATGACAAATGTATTAATAATACATGCACATATTACTTATTCATTGGACAGGATTAATTGCTTATTAATAATAAATAATAACAAGAGTGAGCATTTCGAGTGCCGTCCACATGCCGGGCAAGGTGTTCGGAGCTTGACTTTTCCCAGGAGCTCTATGAGGGTTAAGGATGACAGAGCCTCATACCCTCTGGTTGATTCTAACACCTGGGGCACATCGGTGGGAGGGACCTGCCCGGTGGTCCATGCAGGCAGAGCCAGGCGCCACCAGAGTCATGATTTCTAAATCCTTCTATAGCCTCCAGGCTCCAGGCTCAGCTTGGCCATTATCCATGGCAGCATTTTTCGTTTCTGGCTGGAGATGTTGAGGGGTCCGGGCAACGATGGGGCCCTGTTGACAGCGTGGCATCTACCCTGGTTCCACCACTAACTAGCTGCGCCACCGTAAGAGAGATTGGTAACCTTCCCGTGTCTTGGTTTTCTTATCCAGAAGATAGGGATAATCACGGTATCCACTTTGAAAAGTGATGGAGAAAATTAAAAGAGAAAATGTGCGCGAAGGGCTTGGCATCTGGCAAGCACACAGTAGACACTGGCTATTATTGTTCAACAGGCTGACAAATGGCCACCAACCACAGATGGCTCCGAAGTGGCACTGGGCCAGCTGACTCCACTGTCAAACTTCAGGTCGAGGAAATGGTTAGTGGTGTGCATACAGTAACACACACACACACACACACACACACACATTCATAGACCATTATTCTGTAGAGGGATGCTGTCTCCCAGCCCTACTTTCTTGGCTTGTATATGATTTACTAACACAGATGATCTAAAAGCCCGCAGAGGGACACCCGGTGGCTTAGTGGTTGGGCGTCTGCCTTCAGCTCGGGGCGTGATCCTGGGATCCGGGATCGAGTCCCACGTCAGGCTCTCTGCAGAGAGACTGCTTCTCCCTCTGCTTGTGTCTCAATGTCTCTGTCTCTCAGTGTTTTTCAGGAATGAATGAATGAATGAATGAATAAATAAATAAATAAATAAATGCCAGCAGCAAAGTTTAAAGAAAAAGCTTAAACTCTAATTATATTGAAAATATATTTGAGAGAAATGCGTGAGAAATTCTGCCTGCCGAACACATTTCTGTTAATGAACACTTCTAATCCATTCGGTGCTGGGCGGACATTAATATTAGGATCACCCCACTGTTACTCAATTTGGCATTTGTTTCCTTGTTTGATTTCTTCTGCTCCCAGTGAAAATCTCATGGCAGGTTGTTCCAGTCTGTTAACCTTTGCCAATTATTGGAGCTGGCCACTTCCCCTGTAACACAAATGTGGAATGTGTTTTGACATCATTTGTTCACACTCCCATGGCTACAAAGACACACACATCAAGAGGATTTTAGTAATGTGGCCGATAATGTATGTCATCAAAATTTGTTTTAAAACACCACAGCTTGTAACTGAAAATCAGCTGCTTTAGTGATTCCTGCATTTTTGACAACAAATTACACAGGTGCCCCCTCTGGCCAGATTTAGCCTATGATCGGGAAGAGATCATTTAGTTTTAACTTACCTCTCTAACACGTTGGACCTGAGTAGCACTTCCATGTTCCTTTGACACAGTGAAGTCCATAAAATGTTTTGGTGCCAAGTATTACAGCTAGTATGTTACCATCAAATTCGAATATGCGTACATTTCTTTATTCCTGTGAAGATTCGCACTATATACACACATGCGCTTGACTGATGAATATTGTATTAGAACTTCTACAGTTTGAATGACATTTAAAATTAGTGATTATTGAGGTGCCTGGGTACCTCAGTGGATTAAGCGTCCAACTCTTGATTTCGGCTCAGGTCATGATATCAGGGTTGTGAGATCAAGGTCCCAAACTGGGCTCTGTGCTTGGCATGGAGCCTGCTTGAGATTCTCTCTCTCTCTCTCCCTCTGCCCAACCCCCTCCCCATCCTCACCACTACCCTCTCCGCTTGTGCTCTCTCTCTTTCTAAAAATAAAAAAGATTAATGACTATTAAATTATTACAGGTGAAGAGACCTGTAATATAGTATAGTATAATGGTGAATGTCAGTCAGCACCTGGGACAAATGAAATATGTACAGTCGCAGGTGACTCTGTATCAGAACTACCACTAACCGTTTTCATCTTTGGACTTGATGGCTATTTTACTTACAGTCTTAACCAATTTTAATTTAACTGACCCATTTAAGCATCTATGAACCCTTGTCTGACCTTAGGCTGCTCACAGTCTGGGCCTTCTTGTGGTTTATCCCCCCATCTCTGGTGTTGAGCAAGGAACCCAGCCCACTCTAGCTCCCAGAAATAGAATTACTGTCAGTCGAATCTCTTGGTCACGATCATCCTGGGTCCTCCCAGGCTTTTGGACCCAGAGAAGGTACGCTCCACTGCTAGAAACCTATAGAAAACATGGAGCAAACCTTTCACCTTCTCGAGGAAGCAGGATAACAGAGCAGTGAAACACAAGGAAGGACTCTGTGGGCCTAGGGCTTAGGTTCAAGTCCTCCCTCTGTCCCTGACTGTGGCTTGGGTTATTTACCTACTTCCCCAGCCTCCAGATCCTTGTTTATAAAATGGAGGGAGGGCCCCAGAACTACCTCCTGGAATGTCAGTCAGTGTTAATTGTGCCATTTTTACAAGTCAACGGGCAGTATTTTTTTTTTTTTTTTGAGAGAGAGAGTACAAGCAGGGGAGGAGCAGAGGGAGAGGGAGGGGCAAACAAGTCTCTGGCAGACTCTAGACTTGATGCTGAGCGCAGAGCCTGACATAGGGCTTGATCCCAGGACCCTGAGATTATGACCTGAGTTGAAACCAAGAGTCTGGATGCTCAACTGACTGGGCTACCCAGGTGCCCTGCCAATGGGTGGTATTAACTGAGGGGGATCCTGGAAATGTACAAGATCAAATACTCTCCTGAGTCCCAAACTGAGCCAAACTGAGAGGTTATGTTCAGAATGAGATTTGCTCAGGTTAAATGTGCAGCATTGCCAATCTGGAAGGGCCTCAAGTTTGTGAGGGTGAGCTTTTTCATAATGTCCCCGCATAAAAGTAATTATTTCCCTTAAGAGAGGGGTGTATTAATGGCATAAAATTCCTTCCTGATTAGGAACATCCAAGTCATATAAATTTCTCACCAGCTAAAAAATTGCTGGCTTTAACAGGATCATTGGTGACTGAAGATGCAAGCATTTTGGTAAAGTTTCACTTCCTAGGGAGAGCACCTCGTTTTCGGTCTCAGGAAAAGCAAACCAAGAGACGCCAAAGGGCCGATCCCAGGCCTTACAGCCCCTTCCTTTGAATAAAATTACAGTCCTGAGGAATGAACTCCTCTCTTTATGAGCAAGTCCCATCTGTAGTTGGAAATAGGGAGCCATTGAAAATCTTTGCTGTAAAGATAAGGTGGGCGGTTACTTGCCTGACAGGTGGAAGAGGGCAACCCGTGGAGCCAGGGAAGCCAAAAAATGGATAGAAATTCTGGAACAGGTTGAGAGGTGACCAGAAAGGAAGTATCACAAAGATAATAATTCATGCTCTCCCTCTGAAGTTTTACAACTGAAATTGAAGGACGTGACTTTATTTAAAATTTCCTTTTTTTTTTTTTTAAATAAAACCAAAGAGATTTTTCTGCCCGAGGGCTGTGACACAGCTTACTAAATGACAGACTCACATCTTGGGCAGTCTCCAACACAAAGTGAACAGCCCATCCTATTTGTTATGTCAAAGTTGTCACTGAAACCTACTGTTTCATGAGAGAGAAGGCACAATCAGGAAGCACTTCCAGGTAGGGATGACCTTTCAAATGTTAGTAATACCATAGTCCCTGTTCAGCGCTATCTTATGTGGCAGGTTCTAGTTAATTTCCACTTTGTGTCGAAAGCTTAAACCCTTGATCTGATGTTCGTCATCTCTTCCGTAGGACATTTTTACTCTGGCCACATCCTCCTCCTCCACATTTATCAGCATTGCACAATGAGGAAGGTGTCCTGCTAGGTCCTTAGCTTTGTTTGCTCTCCTTCCAGCCTGAACAACCACTCCCCTTTTGGTTTACCTCTCAAACATTTCCAGTGATTCTTTCATATTGAATTTGGGATCCTGACCTCGTGTTTTGGAGTTGGAGCAACTTTTTATTCCCATGATTCCAGCTGTGTTTCTGTCTTTAATCATGTCTTCATGATGATGTCTTTAATTCCATCTTGCTTCTTTGGGTTATTTTCCAGTTTCCTACATTAAAGCAACGAGCTCTTTGGAAAGGCTTTGTTATTCGACAAGGCCCCCTTTTCAGATGATTTGGGATAAAGTAAAGAATTAATAGGCAAATTATTTGATAACCAACATTCCCTCTAAATTTTTTTAAGAAGAAAGGCTACTGACATAAATGAAAAATGAAACCACAGGGGAACCTGGGTGGTTCAGTTGGTTAAGCGTCCAACTCTTGATTTCGACTCACGTCATGAGATTGAGCCCCACTCAGCAGGGAGTCTGCTTGTCTCCCTCTCCTTTTGACTCTCCTCCTGCTCGTGTGCATGCTCTCTCTCTCTCTCAAATTAATAAATCTTTTTAAAAAAAAGAAGATTCTATCTCTCCCCCTTCCTCTGCCCCTCTCCGCATTCAAGCACACATACACACTCCCTATCTATCCCTAAAAAAAAAAAAAGGAAATCATAAAAAAGAGGGTATGAAATTGCATTTTTCCCTGATGATTTATAGTTTAAGGAAATTTTTTGGAGACATGGGAACATTTTTTTAATAACACGAATTGTAGAAATAATACATATTTATTATGAAAATCTGTAAATTGCAGAAAAGGACAAAAAGAGAATGAAAATCATCTATAATTGATCCCCACCAAAAAGAAAAAAAATGTTACTAATGTCACTTATATTTTTTTCTTGCACATCACCTTTGGATCTATTTGGTGTTTTTTTTTTAAATAAATAATAACACATCATGTCTTAAATGCACTTGTCCCATAAGATCTCCATAACTATATTTCTTCATAGGATTGTATTTATTTAAGCAATGTCTATTGCTGAAGATTTGTATTTCCAACCTCTGCTATTTTAAACAAAGCTATTATGAACATCCTTATGCCTAAACCATTGGGCATAATTCTGATGATTTCTTTAGGAATTTTCTAGAAATAAGTGTTGGGAATCCTTTGAAGGCATTTAATAATTAATGCAAAATTGTCATTCCCAAGATAATTTTGCCAGTCTCCTTTAGGGTAGATTTGCAATAATGGGCTTCTTAGTTACTTCAACAGGCAACCAATGTTCCCCCCCCCCCCACTCTGGCACGATACAGAGAAAGTTATGCTCCTTCATCCAGTTTGTAGTTGTCACTTAATGAAGTTGCAGCAACTAGAAATTATGAATGTCTTCAGCTTTGTAAAATTTCTGTAGTGGCAAGTAAATTTTGCTCTCTGCAACTGGTTTTGGCAATGAGTGCTTTATGTCCACTGTTATAATTTTTTATCATACTTCTAAATTTTTTGGACACCATTTATCCTGTGCATCTAGAATTTGACATAATTAGAAAATTCTGTTGTGAACTTTGACATAATTAGATAATTCTGTTGTGTTTCAGTGCAGAAAAGAAAATAGCTCTGTAACAAATAATTTTCTGTGATTATTTTTACCCATCTAGATAAGAAATGGACATAGCCTTTGTCCACAGTCTTTTGTAACAGAGGATCAAACAGCTGTTTCATGTTTTGCATTTTAATTTCCTCTCTAGTTTGCATTCCAATCTGTGCTAGATTTTAGTTTATTTGGGAGTCCTGTAAGATAACAGTTGACAGTTTCTGAATAGCCCTTTCATGCTATGCCGGTTGGTCAAAATCAAACAGCCCTTGATAAGCCCAGACCAAGGTTTACACTCAGATGAGCTCCTCATTTCATCAAGTGTGTTTTCTCATCCTGTTGTTTCCACAGGGGAGAAAAAGAAGTCAAGTTTGCTCATTTCTTGATGGATTTGTTCATTCAATAAATGCTTATCAGATGCCCTGTTTACCAAGCATTGGGCTGGTGTGGGAAGAGACAGATGGGTGATACATGTTTTTCCATCTTTGAGGGATACGTCAGGCCGAGGGAGACACATACAGCTCCGCACAGGTGAATGTGCAACATGAAACAAGTGAATGCTGGGTGGCAGATGCTGAGAAAGGTATGTTCATCTGCTTCAGACGCCACAGAGGAGAGGAAGATGAGAGTGTCACCTTGGGGCCTCAAAGAACATTTAGCAATAGGATTTATCAGAGACCTAATTGGCCAATTCAACTATATTTCCTTCAAACATCGCTCTAAATGGTTGAAATTTGAATCTACGCTCTAAAAAAAAAAAAAATCTGCGCTCTAATATACACAGGCCATTGAGATTTCAGCTTCTCTCTTCTTCTCATTGGCCCTAAAATGGCAGCGTGGTTGGCTGTCAGAGCCCCCCCTTCAGGGCACTTCTTCCCCCACCTGCTGAGAGTTTTGACGATCTGCTTGTTCTTTGCGGAGTCCCTCTCTGGAAATTGCCTTTGACTAAGGGGATCTGACTCACCCAAGAGCACGCCCCTTGCTTTGCGGGCACCCTGCAACAGCCTGCAGCAGTTGGAGGAGTATAGAGGCCTGGCCCCCTTGCCTCACTTCAACACAACTCTGACGTGCACTCTCAGCTCTGGGGCTCCCTGTGGGATTGACTGAGGCTTCTGTTGTGTATCTCAGTTCAACTCCTCTCTCTGACCAGTCCTGCTTCCTTACTTCCCTACACCTGTTGAACCCTGATGAAGCACCTACATGCAAATCTGTCTCAGAGGCTGCTGGCCCTGGACCCTCATCTTGATAGACAGTAGTTGAACGGTATTTTTGCCCTGTACATCACAAGAGGTTCTAACCATGAGGTTTTCTTCTGTTGGAGGTAGAGGCCTGGGAAGAGTGCTGAACTTCATCAGTTCTGGATCTTTTAGGTGGCCCGAGCACCCAGAACAGGGCGGAGGGTGGAGGCTGACCTCTATAGTGGCCCAAACAAGCTGCAGGAAATCTAATTCTCTTACCACTCTGTGGGCTGATTTAGAGCTGAGATCCATAGCCTCTTATCTGGAATTCCTACAAATGTAGATTTCTTCCTTTATTGGAAACATTTGTGGCAATGTAGCCAAGGGATAAATTCTGAAACAAAGGACTATAATCTGTGAAGACTAGACACAGAAGGTCACAGACTGGCCATCTATCCCAGGCTATCATTTTGGGTCCACCTCAGATTCTGGGTTCTTGGCAAAATAGTACTGTTGGTGCAAACCTCTCTTCTTCCCATAATCCTGCTACTATTTTATGCAGCTTCCTGTAGGATTTCTCCAAGGGAATTGAAGATACTAAAAGTGATTGTAAAAATAGGCAACAGGGAGAAAGTGAGGGAGGGGGTTGGCAGTGTTTGAGTGGAGAGGGCAGCAGGTTGGCGGTCTTTGGTCAAAGGACATTCATATAGAGGGATTTGACAAATGAACGAGGAAGATAGATCATGAATGTAAAGGAGTGTGTTGTAGAGTTTTGACAGGTAACTTTTGGCTGTACTTTTGGAAACGATCATTGATAGCATTTAAATGAATTACAACATTCTGAATTGGCATGTCCAGAGATACGATCCTCTGCAGTCAACAAATGATTTAAGAAGAGAGAGAGAGAGAGAGAGAGAGAGAGAGATCCTGTTCTTCCCAAGCCCCACCAAGCCAAACCTTACAGAGCCAGACTATTAGTAACGCAATGACATTAACACTTTGAGGATTCTGTTCTCTGCTTGAAAAAGACAAAGCTCGTTACTTACAAAAATATCTGTAAAAGGCAATTGTTGGCTAGTTTCTAATCCGGTGATTCCGCCCCTTGTGTTTACCATCTACCCCAACTCTTGGCTGGCAGCCCGAGTTGCCATCACCCTGCTGATGATAGTCTCTCATTTAGAAAACATGAAGTGCGCGCCTTCTACATGCTGGATGCCAGGAATGAGTATCAAGAAACAGTTCAAGCTTAACACACACACACAAGCAGGAAATGAAGTGAGGTTATATTTCCTGTGCCCATTAATTGTTGGCTTGTGCATACAAAAATAAATGTACTTGTTAAATAAAGGAAGCCTCTGTATACCTTTACAGAGCTCACCTTTGGGCCAAGTCAGAATGGATGTGGCGATGACTCTGGTTTTGATTGTCAGGTGTTGTGTCATCTGCTAGTTTTTTCACTCATAGGTGGTATGATCTTTCAGGCCTTCGGAGGGGTGAAATACCATACATACCTTTTATGTCATTGGAAATCGGGCTGCACGCAGGAGTGGTCAGAGTCTGAAAGGAAATCACATGGTCCTCGTTGATAAAAGGCAGACCATCCAAAACACACTGCCTGTGATCTGCTTTTCTCCCCTAGTTCCTTTCTCTCTGATATCGTGGAGAATGTGTCCAAGGGGAAAATGAGTTTTCTGTAGATAAATCAGTCTGCTGGTCCACAGTATTGAGCTTCCAGCAGACTGGTCTGAGAAATGGAAAAAAGCATAAAGAGATTAAAATGACTCTAAGGCGGTGGGTGGGGGTGGGGGGGAGAAGGAAGCAAAAACATTTTGTGTGCAGAAGAAAAATCATTTGGGACTTCGGCTTGCTTTATTCTTGGGTGTTTGTTGGCGAGCAAAAACTATGAAAAGCAGGTGAAACTGACAAAATATTTTTTTTCTCCTCCTGTGTTCTTTTAAAGGTACATTTCAGGAAAGCTGTCTTTTATTTTTATTTTTTTAATATTTTATTTATTTATTAATAAGAGACAGAGAGAGAGAGAGAGAGGCAGAGGCAGAGGCAGAGGGAGAAGCAGGCTCCATGCAGGGAGCCCGATGTGGGACTCGATCCCGGGTCTCCAGGATCACGCCCTGGGCTGAAGGCAGGCGCTCAACCCCTGAGCCACCCAGGCGTCCTGAAACCAATCTTTAAATTTAAAAGCATTAGTGAATTTTACGTTTCCGATGAAGATCTATACGTGTGTGCTGTTTGAATCCCTTTTCTTTGAAAACAGGGATTGAAAAAAAATGGGAGGACTTAGAATTTAAACCCATCTTCAGACCATGCGTTCTACATACAAACTCTTGGCATCCGTTTTCAAACGTTGTCAAATACAGTGAAGACTTCAGTGATGAAGAGGGACATCTGCAAATGATTTGCAAAGTGAGAGCTTATTCAATCTCACTGCTAACATAATTGCAGCAAGGGGTGAGGAAGAAACACAAAATACATATGCAAAATGTAGCACTAACACCTGCCGGGCATTTCTCAAGGACCTTGGTTCCTGTAATTCTTGCACACCTGAGAAAGGCAATGTCAGGTTTTTCGTTCTCAACAAATCCATCCTTCCTATAAGGTGGCACGTGCAGTATATTGATCTGCATAATTTTACATTAAGTGGAAGGTCAGAATGAGATGAGGAATGGAAACACAGGTTGAGAGCTGCTCTGGTGCTCACATTATTTGTCTGCTTGAATATTGTTTGCTCCATCTTTGGCATCTGAGCTTTGTGGCACAGAGTGGGACAGGGTAGGCGGCCCCTGTAAGCTCTTATTCAACTAAAGTGTTTTCCAGAGTAGTTCCCGCCATCTAAGGGAGGATTTTGCAGCTTCTTGTGCTGTGTATTCACCGGGCGTTTGAAGACATCACTTCTTTTTATCCCCTCCACTCCGGTGTCCTGCTTCCCTGCCACCTGTCTGGCTTCTCCTTCGGTCTCCTTGGCCCACTGCTCCCTGCTTTGCTTCCAGTGTTCCCTGCTTGGGGGAAACAGAACCACCTTCAGACCAGTTTTCAAGCCAAGACCCTTGACTTTTGTGGCAGACACTGTAGTGATCCCACCACCGCCCCTCAGCACCCCTTCCCATATACAGGGACCTGTGGCTTCTGACTGCTGCGAATCTTTGCCTGAGGCCTTTCTCTAGCTACTGGAGAGCCCCCCCCCCCAACCCCCACTGGCTCCCACTCAGAGCAGGCCAGCAGTGTGCTGGGGTTAGTGACCTAAAATGCACCATTTGAACATCCACACTGTCGTACAACCATCACCACCGTCCATCTCCAGGATTTTGCCATCATCCTAAACTGACACTCTGTCCCCACTAAACCTGATTTCCCCATTCCCTGCTCTCCTCAGCCCCAGGCACCCCCCATCCTGCTTTCTGCCCCCACGGATTTGACTACCTGGGGACCTTCATATGAATGGAATCAGACAGTATTTGTCCTTTTATGTCTGGATTATTCCACTTAGCATAATGGCTTATCTACCCACTCCATTCCTACACAAAAGGAAGAATAATTCGGTTTTAATGAGGAAAAAATTTTCAACTTCCGATATCTTTAAGCCACAAAAAAAAAAAAAAAGAAATGTTTGTTGCCAGAAGTGAACCCAATGAAGTCATTCAAAGATGAAGTTAATTATCTGCTGGCCTTCACCCTATCCTTTTTTTTTGTGTATTTTTTTATTGGAGTTCGATTTGCCAACATATATCACTCAATGCTCATCCTGTCTCGTGTCCCCCTCAGTGCCCATCACCCAGTCACCCCATCCCCCCACCCACCTCCCCTTCCACTGCCCCTTGTTCGTCTCCCAGAGTTAGGAGTCTCTCACCCTCTCTGATATTTCCCACTCATTTTCTCTCCTTTCCCCTATGATCCCTTTCACTATTTTTTATATTCCCCAGATGAATGAGACCATATAATGTTTGTCCTTCTCTGATTGACTTATTTCACGCAGCATAATACCCTCCAGTTCCATCCACGTTGAAGCAAGTGGTGAGTATTCGTCGTGTCTAATGGCTGAGTAATATTCCATTGTATACATAAACCACATCTTCTTTATCCATTCATCTTTCGACGGACACCGAGGCTACTTCCACAGTTTGGCTATTGTGGACATTGCTGCTAGAAACATCGGGGTGCAGGTGTCCGGGTGTTTCACTGCATCTGTATCTTTGGGGTAAATACCGAGCAGTGCAATTGCGGGGTCATAGGGCAGGTCTATTTTTAACTCTTTGAGGAACCTCCACACAGTTGTCCAGAGTGGCTGCACCAGTTCACATTCCCACCAACAGTACAAGAGGGTCCCCCTTTCTCCGCATCCTCTCCAACATTTGTGGTTTCCTGCCTTGTTAATTTTCCCCATTCTCGCTGGTGTGAGGTGGTATCTCATTGTGGTTTTGATTTGTATTTCCCTGATGGCAAGTGATGCGGAGCATTTTCTCATGTGCTTGTTGGCCATGTCGATGTCTTCCACTGGCCTTCACCCTATCCTAACCTTCCCGAAGTGACCCCTATTAATAGCCTGGCATGCATCCTTCCAGACAGTTCTCCTGGCAGGGCAATCTTCCTAAAACATAAGTCTCATGAGGTGACTCCTCTGCTCCAGACCCTTCAGTAACTTCCATTAACCCCAGGGTTGAGTCCAGGATGTTGACTGTGGCCCAGACACACTGGAGGCCTGACCCCTGCCTACTTCAGAAACGCCATCGGCCAGCAGTCTCGGCTCTGCAGTCACACTGGCCTACGGTCAAGTCCTTGAATAATCTACCCCAGGCTCTGGCCTTTATACTTGCTCTTCTCCATGTGGAATCTCTTTGCAGTTCTTCTTCCTCTGCCCCCCAACACCTGCCACTTTGGTGACTCCTGACCATCTTTCAGAACTTACTTTAAAACTCATTTTTTGGGGGTGCCGGTGGCTCAATTGGTTAGGCATCTGTCTTCAGCTCAGGTCATGATCTCATGGTCCTGAGCTTGAGCCCCGCGTGGGGCTCCCTGCTCAGTGGGGAGTCTGCTTCTCCATCTTCCCCCACCCCCGCCATTCTTGTGCACACACTCTCTCTCAAATAAATAAATAAAATATTAAAAAATAAATAAGTCTTTTTTTCAATCTCCATATCTGACAGCCCTGTGCAAACTACATTTCTCTCCCAGTTCTACTTTCCCGTGGCACCTGGTTTTGCACCTTTTCTGTACTCCCTACTGTAAGCCCCTGGGCCCTCTGTCTTCTTCACCACCTGTGCCTGTACCTCACAGATTCACAGTCAATATTAATCGGTTTATCGAATCCTTCTTTAAGAACTACATTAACAACTTTGGTTTTAAACTGCATTTGTACCTTTCTGCATTGTCCCCCAGCTTCTGAGTTACTCTAATATTCAGGATGGGATTAGGATGGGTTTCTACCAAACCCACCATCAAATTATTAAACCATCTAGTTGTAGGAAATTTTATCTTCCATGAAAGGAGTGTCCTCACTTGCCCTGAGTTTTCCTGTCCCATTTTCGACACCAGGGTCCTCAGCACTTATCTGATGGCAGCTGTCTCTAATCCACTGTGCTTCAGACCACAGTTCATTATCTGCGCTGCCCAAATGCCCACCCAGAACTCTGAAAATTGAAACTGTTTTCTAGAACTTTCAGCAAAACCTGATCAGAACTGATGTGTGGGGGTTGCTGTTAGTCATATGTTTTACTGCAGTCATAATAATGCCAGTGATTTCAAGGCAGCTGTCCCAGCTGTCACTAGAGCTGTCTCATAATATGTGCCTCTGTACTCTAAAATCTGAAAAGAATTGAAGTTCTGAAATGCATTTGCCTCCAAGGGTTTCACATCAGGGAAGCCCTTTAAAATAGAACGTAGAAGTGTGGCATACAGTGAAAAATATAATACCGAAAATGAGACGATGTAGGAAAATAGCTCAGTTTCGTCTTTTGCATGCAGCTTTCCAGTTTTCCCAACACCATTTGTTCATTTGTTGAAGAGACTGTCTTCTCCCCATTGTATATTCTTCCTTCTTTTGTGGAAGATTAATTGACCGTATAATTGTGGGTTTGCTTCTGGGCTCTCTATTCTGCTCCACTGATCTATGTGTCTATTTTTGTGCCAGTACCATGCTGTTTGATGACTACAGCTTTGTAATATAACTTAAAATCTGGAATTGTGACACCTCCAGCATTGTTTTCCTTTTTCAAGAGTGTTTGGCTATTTGGGGTCTTTTGTGGTTCCATACACATTTCAGGATTATTTGTTCTAGTTCTGTGAACAATGCTTTGGGTTTTTCGATAGGGATTACATTAAATGGGTAAATTGCTTTGTGTAGTATGGACTTTTTAACAATATTTGTCCTTCCAATACACGAGCATGGGATATCCTTCCATGTGTTTGCATCATCTTCAATTTCTTTCATCAGTGTTTTATAGTTTTCAAATTTTAGGTCCTTCACTTCTTTGGTTACGTTTATTCTTAGATATTTCATTATTTTTGGTGCAATTGTAAATGAAATTGCTTTCTTAATTTCTCTTTCTGTTGCTTCATTATTTGTGTATCACCTTAAATTTTTTTAGTAATGGCTTTATTTAGATGAACATATACATGTATACACACACACACAAACACACACACACATATATAAGTCACATACCATATGATTCATTCATTTAAATTATACAGTTTAATGATTTTTAACATATTCACAGGATTGTGTTATCACAACCCCAATGCAACCTTTAAACATTCTCATGTCTCCAAAATAAAACCCCATACTCATTAGCAGTTATTCACTATTTCCCAACACCATACCACCACCACTAAAACCCCACTGCCCCAAACCCTGACAGTTACTAATATACTTTCTGTCTCTAGATATTTGCTTGTTCTGGACATTTCATATAAATTGAATCATACCATACATGAGCTTTTGTGTCTGGCTTCTTTTCAATCAGCATAATGTTTTCTTTCTTTTTATAATATCTTATTTTATTTAAATTCAAAATTAGTTTCAGATGTAGAGTTCAGTTATTCATCAGTTGCATATAACACCCAGTGCTCATCACAACACGTGCCCTTCTTCATGCCCATCACCCAATTGCCCCATCCCCCCACCCTCTCCCCTCCAGCGACCCTCAGTTTGTTTCCTAAGCTAAGAGTCTCTTATGGTTTGTCTCCCTCTCTGATTTTGTCTTGTTTTATTTTTCCCTCCTTTCCCCATGATCCTGTTTTGTTTCTTAAATTCCACACGTGAGTGAAACTGTACAATAACTGGTTTTCTCTGAGTGACTTATTTTGTTTAGCATAATACCCTCTAGTTTCATCCACATTGTTGCAAATGGTAAGATTTCATCCTTTTTGATGGCTGAGTAATAATCCATTTTGTGTGTGTGTGTGTCACATCTTTATCATTCATCTCAATTAGCATAATGTTTTCAAGGTTCATTCTTGTCGTAGCAGGTATCAGTATTTCGTTCTTTTTATCACAAAATAATTTTCCATTGTATGGATAGAGCACATTTTGTTTATCTGTTCATTAGTTGATGGGCATTTGGGTTGTTTCTACCTTCTGGCTATTGTGAATTAGGCTACTGTGAACATTCATGTGCAAGTTTTCATGTGGACGTATGTTTTCATTTCTCTTGAGTATATGCCTAGGAGTGGAACTGCTTGGGTCATATGGTAACTCTATGTTTAACCTTTTGAGAATCATCTTAAAATTTTAAAATGTGATCTGTAGTGATTTTTTTCTGGATACTACATAGTGTGGGCACTCCTAAAAAGTAGTTATTTTGTATTGATCAAGGAGACTGGAAGGAGACAGGAGGGGCCTCTAGTTGTAGTAAAGGGATGTGTGTGGAGGTGCCTGACCAGCTGAGCTGCCTGTTTCTCACACAGGCTTTTCCCAGATGGTTGGGACTGGAACAGATCCTTTGGGCAAAATGCCCCCATATCGACACGAAAACCTCTACCAAAGAAAATACATATGTGTATATTTAAGTATATACTTCTATATATATAAAATGTATGTATTTACATGAATATGTGTGTGTGTGTGCATTTAGGTATTACATTTAATATATACTAAGTATTTTCCTTTCTGCAGCTTTCCTATGAATTTTAGGGCATTTTACATGGCCCATGAGCCTGAAGTTATAGATCATGATGCCAAATTCAATCCCTTAATTGGTGAACAATAATTACATTATATTCATCAGTTTAGAAAGCATAATATAAACAATATTATTAAATTCCAAATTTCACAAGATAATCTAATAAAGATACATTGGTGGTGTTGAAAGAAAAAGCAATTAAGGGAAACAGCGCCTAAGCTTTGAAATAATAATGTACATCCTTCTCTCCCTTCCCCGATCTGGTCATTGGGTTGTAAAGTAAGTAAATTTCATAAAATATCACATAGTTGATTTTATTTTTATTTGGTTTGATATACAGTTGAACATTGGGAAAGCACTTCTGTCAATGTGCTCACATAGAATTTTTTTTCTGAAATCCGGAGGGTCAGTAGGAATATGAAAAAAGATACACTGTTATTTATAGAGTTTATGGAATTATGTGACTCTGCTTTATTTTTGTTCTCTAAAGATTATAAATTTATAACAAAGTCAATAATTTATATTTCTAGCAAATCCTGGAAACAGTCTAGTAAATAAAACTACTTGCATGATATCATGACTAAATAAGTTATTTTTACACTAATGAATTATCTTTATAATTTCATATTTAAGTCCTACCACCCAAAACAACCACTCTTGGGGCACCTGGGTGGCTCAGTCAGTTGAGTGTCTGACTCTTGATTTCAGCTCAGGTCTTGATCTCAGAGTTGTGAATTCAAACCCTTTGTTGGGCTCCCTACTGGGCTTGGAGTCTACTGAAATTAAGACCAAACAAAACTGGGTGACGGGCACTGAGGAGGGCACTTGACGGGATGAGCCCTGGATGTTATGCTATATGTTAGCAAATCGAACTCCAATAAAAAAATATACAACAAAACAAAACAAAACAAAACAACCACTCTTAGTATTTGAGTATATTTTCTTCCAGCCTTTTTGTGCATTTGTTTTCTCTGACTGTGTGTGTGTGTGTGCATGCACATCTGTGCCACACGTTTATGTTTACAGCCATATTCCAGACCCAATTTTGTATCTTTGACCTGATATTAAAACATAAACATTTTTCATAATATTGCAATCTTTCTGAACATAATTTAATTAATATCAAATAGATGTGCCATAGCTTACTTAACTAATACCAGATTATTGGACATTATGTATTCTGTGTGTGCTATTGTAAATGATGCTGCACTCAAGATCTTGAAGAATACTAATTATTCTATATGTGGTATTATCTCTTAGAATTGAATCATAGAGTAATCGTTTTGGATTTAAAGAAATGGGCAGTTTCAAAAATATGCCAGATTATCACCAAATTGTTTTTCTTTCCTTTTTATTTTTAATTCATGAGAGACACAGAACGAGAGGCAGAGACACAGGCAGAGGGAGGAGAAGCAGGCTCCATGCAGGAGCCCGATGTGGGACTCGATCCCGGGACTCCGGGATCACACCCTGGGCCGAAGGCAGACGCTCAACCGCTGAGCCACCCAGGCGTCCCCAAGTTGTTTTTCTCAACTGTTTTAACCAATGACAATTTCAGCCAGAATTGTTTCATCACATTGTTGGCAGTATTTTATATCATCTCTTTTTTTTTTCGGTCTTTCTCAAATCGAGAGCAAAAATGGTATTTCTCAGTTTCTCAAACTGAGAGGTGAAAATGGTTTTCATTTTTAATTACTAGCCAAGTTGATCATTCTTCTTTGGTCTATTATTTAATTATATTTGCTGGGAGGGCTATTTTTAGTTCAATTTTTTCTTGACTTGTAGTTAGAATACGGGGTAGAATCCATTCTTTTTGAATGAGCTGGTGTTCATGTTTCTGAACTAATAGGCAACTATTACTAGAAACATTTTATCCAAGATGTTGAAATGCTCTGTCTGGAGGACTGTGATGCCCTTCTAATGCACATAGTCCTCTGTGAGCCTCTCAACCACTTTTCGTGCATGGATTTCACACCCAGGTGTATGGCCAGTAGCCACAGGACGATTCTGATACTATAATTAAAATAGCCTAATCCAATAAGGAAACTTCCTTGAACATGTTTTCCTCGTGGTATTATTCTATGTGAGGTTTGTATTGGGATTCTACTACTTTCACAAAACTCTAGGGGAGTTCAGTGGTTTCAAAACTCACCTGTGCTAAGATGACATCCAAATCTCTGAACCTGCATGGTTTTGGCCAAGTCAACATATGGGAAAATAAATAAATATTGGCTTTGTGTTTGGGTTGGTTAGGAGAGGCAAAAGGAATTGGGGGGCTATGGTACAGATGGACATAGTAAGATGCAGAGCTAAGAATGAGCATGGAGACCATCACAAAGATACAGAGAGAAAAAAAGAGCCCCAGAAGTAAAGACTCACTGAATCAAACAGAAATCCAGAAGGACAAAGGGGTACAGAAGAACATGATGTGACAGCATAATTTTCCAGATTTAAAATGCTGCTACTAAAGGCTTTCATTTTTTTTAAAGATTTTATTTGTGTATTCATGAGGGACACACAGAGAGAAGCAAAGACCTAGGCAGAGGGAGAACCAGGCTCCATGCAGGAGCCACATGTAGGACTCGATCCCAGGACCCTGGGATCACGACCTGAGCCAAAGGCAGACACTCAACCACTGAGCCACCCAGGTGCCTCCTACTAAAGGCTTTTAAAGATATATATATTTTTTGCTACCATGAGTGTAAGTGGTGACTCTGGCTTTTTCAATTCTACTGGCTCCTTTGTTTAAGAGGAATTTGTCTAGGATTGCAGTATTTCTGGGTCCGGATTACACCTGCTTTCCACAAGACAGCATTGGCCTCTTCCATTAGAGGTGGTTTCACCTTTCAAGTTGGAATGCTGACTGATATTACAATTTTAGTCTATGCCCAAAGCTAGAGTACAGAGAGTTTGTTTAACGTTCAGAAGCACACGCACATGTACATGCGTGCACACACAAATATTTCAGCTACAGTATAATATCAAAACTTATTTAATATATAAGAAATTTCTGTAAGTAACTAGTACAATATAGACCAGGTATCTTTCTCTTCCACTATATAATGGTGCAGGCATGGGATGTAAATGCTCCAGAGGATTATAATTAACATTAATAATTAACAAAAGCCTTAAATATATCTCTTTAAAATATCAGATGCTCAATTGATCTTCGGCAGAGGAAACAGTTGGATTTTCCAACCAATGCCCAGATGGCGTTATTGATTAAAGGAAACTCTATAGACTTTAAATGTGGGACAGACAGGTTGTGGGGTGGACACTGTATTGTCATTTGGGGACCTGTTTGAATCCTTGTCCAAGTAGAAGATTCCATTTCCATATTGGCATTTTTCCCCTTGCAAAAATTTTGTATTAGATATGTAATTCAAAAGCTATTTGGAACAGAAAATTTGGGGTTGAAAATTTAATTTTATTTTTTTTTAATTTTTATTTATTTATGATAGTCACACAGAGGGGGGGGGGCAGAGACACAGGCAAAGGGAGAAGCAGGCTCCATGCACCGGGAGCCCGATGTGGGATTCGATCCTGGGTCTCCAGGATCGCGCCCTGGGCCAAAGGCAGGCGCCAAACCGCTGCGCCACCCAGGGATCCCGGGGTTGAAAATTTTAATGTAGGACACTAAGGATCAAATGGTCACATTGGCGTTAAAATAAGATTTGCGGGCAGCCTGGGTGGTTCAGCGGTTTAGTGCCGCCTTTGGCCCAGTGCGTGATCCTGGAGACTCAGGATCGAGTCCTACGTTGGGCTCCCTGCGTGGAGCCTGCTTCTCCCTCTGCCTCTCTCTCATTCATATTCTCTCTCTCTCTCTCTCTCTCTCTGTTTCTCATGAATAAATAAATAAAATCTTTTTAAAAAATAAAAATAAATTAAGTTTTGCAATACATAGTGGTTTTTTTAAAAGATGAGAGAGAGAGAGAGAGAGAGAGAGAGAGAGAGAGAGAGAACAAGCCAGGGGTGGGGGGAGAGGCAGAGGGAGAAGCAGACTCCCCGTGGAGCAGGGAGCCGGACGCAGGGACTCGATACCAGGACCCAGAGTTCATGACCTGAGCTGAAGGTAGATGCTTAACCAACTGAGACACCCAGGTGGTGCCCCTGTGATTACATCAGTTTTTGTGTAGAAATGCATTCAGATGAAGCCACCAGGGTAAGCTCTTTGCAGAATGAGCTGCTCTTCATCCTCCGCAGATGAACTAATCTACTTGTCTGCATTCTTTCCGTCTAGCAACAATGATTCATTGAGGATACTTACATGCCAGGTCTTCTCTCAGGTGCTGGGGATAAAACAGGAAACAAAAGAAGTAAGATCCCTGCCCTCACATAGCTCATAATCTAGTGAAGATGATTACACAATAAATAACCAATGAATTAAGCAAATACCTACCTACCTACCTACATACATACATACAAAATACTGCCAGTGGTGAGTTGTCCATGGAAAATAAAATAGAGGGAGGTGATGGAGAAGAGTCAAGGAATGCCTCTTCCTTAGAGACGAGGTATCAGCTGAGACACGAGATATTGAACATGTAAATATTAGGGGGAAAAGTATTATAGGAGATGGGAACAGTTGATGCCAAGCCTCTATGTTAGGAACGAGTTTGGGGATCCCTGTGTGGCTCAGCAATTTAGCACCTGCGTTTGGCCTGGGGTGTGATCCTGGAGTCCCGGGATCAAGTCCCACATCGGGCTTCCTGCATGGAGCCTGCTTCTCCCTCTGCCTCTGTCTCTGCCTCTCTCTCTCTCTCTCTCTCTCTCTGTCTCTCATGAATAAATAAATAAAATCTTTTTTTTAAAAAAAGGAACGAGTTTGACATGTTCAAAAAACAGAAAGTCAATATGGCTGGAGTGAAATGAGCAAGGGCTAGTAAGACAAGATAGGTAGGCGAGGATGAGGTCCTATGGGGCCTTGTAAGTGAAACAATGGTGGGATCACCTCTCTGCAGTGTAACTCACTGGGGGATTTGAAACAGGCAGGTGCCATGAATTTGATTTTGTTTTAAAAGCTATTCTGTGCTTTGTAAATTGGAAAATCAAAGAAGCAAGAGTGGAAGCAGTTGCAAGGCTATCGCAATAGTCCAAATGAGAAATGGTGTCATCTTACACCAAGGTGGTGGTAGGAGAGGTGCTAACAATTGTATTCAGGTAGAATTGACCCACCAATGTAGTGATCAGAGGATGAGGTGGTCGGGGAAAAAAGAGAATCGAGCATGATTCTTGAATTTTGTCCTGAACAACTGGGTGCATTGTGGTGCCAGTGATGAAATGGAAAAGACTGGAAATGAACAGATTTGGGGGAGGAGACTCAAGAGATCTGTTTGAGATATGTTAAGTTTGAGATGATTATTAAATAGCTAGAGGCACTGTTTTTTTTAATAATAAATTTATTTTTTATTGGTGTTCAATTTACCAACATACAGAACAACACCCAGTGCTCATCCCGTCAAGTGCCCCCCTCAGTGCCCGTCACCCATTCTCCCCCACCCCCAGCCCTTCTCCCCTTCCATCACCCCTAGTTCGTTTCCCAGAGTTAGGAGTCTTTATGTTCTGTCTCCCTTTCTGATATTTCCTACCCATTTCTTCTCCCTTCCCTTCTATTCCCTTTCACTATTATTTATATTCCCCAAATAAATGAGAACATATAATGTTTGTCCTTCTCCGATTGACTTATTTCACTCAGCATAATACCCTCCAGTTCCATCCACGTTGAAGCAAATGGTGGGTATTTGTCATTTCTAATGGCTGAGGAATATTCCATTGTATACATAGACCACATCTTCTTTATCCATTCATCTTTCGATGGACACCGAGGCTCCTTCCACAGTTTGGCTATTGTGGACATTGCTGCTATAAACATCGGGGTGCAGGTGACCCCGCGTTTCACTGCATCTGTATCTTTGGGGTAAATCCCCAGCAGTGCAATTGCTGGGTCGTAGGGCAGGTCTATTTTTAACTCTTCGAGGAACCTCCACACAGTTTTCCAGAGTGGCTGCACCAGTTCACATTCCCACCAACAGTGTAAGAGGGTTCCCTTTTCTCCGCATCCTCTCCAACATTTGTGGTTTCCTGCTTTGTTAATTTTCCCCATTCTCACTGGTGTGAGGTGGTATCTCATTGTGGTTTTGATTTGTATTTCCCTGATGGCAAGTGATGCGGAGCATTTTCTCATGTGCATGTTGGCCATGTCTATGTCTTCCTCTGTGAGATTTCTCTTCATGTCTTTTGCCCATTTCATGATTGGATTGTTTGTTTCTTTGGTGTTCAGTTTAAGAAGTTCTTTATAGATCTTGGAAACTAGCCCTTTATCTGATACGTCATTTGCAACAATCTTCTTTCTCCCATTCTGTAGTGGAGGCACTGTTAAGTAGGCAATTTATATATCAAGCTTGAAGTTTCAAGGCTATGGGATTAAGTGAGATCGCCTGGGAATGCTTTAAAAAAATTAAACAAAAAGGGGTGCCTCGGTGGCTCAGTCAGTTAAGTGTCTGCCTTTGGCTCGGGTCATGATCTCAGGGTCCTGGGATCGAGCCCCGCATCAGGCTCTCTGCTCAGTGGAGCGTCTGCTTCTCCCTCCCCCTCTGCCTGCAGCTCCCCCTGCTTGTGCTCTCTCTCTTTCTCTGTCAAATAAATAAATAAAATCCTTAACAAACAAATAAAGAAACAAAAAAGAGGTTCAAGAACTGAGTCCTGGGGCTCTCCAACATTTAGAGATTGGAAAGAAGAGAAGGATCCAGCAAAGCATCTGAGAAGGAGCAATGAGTCAGGGAGAGGAAGAAACCCGAGGAAGTTAGTTATGTGGCCCAGAAACAAAGTGAAGACAGTGAAGTCAGGGAAGACAAGACCAAAAGTTGCTAAGAGAACAAGTAATTTAAGGACAGAGACTTGACTGATTGGATTTGGCAACATGAAAATCACTGGTGATCTTGACAAGAGCAGTCTAGGAGGAATGGTAGGGATGAAGGCCTGACTGGAGTCAGGTGGGGAAATAGAGGCAAGGAATGTAGATAATTCTTTGAAGAAGTGCAATGAAGGGATGCAGAGGGGAGGAGTTAGAGGCAGAAGGAGATGTTGGGTCCCAGTGAAGGGTTTTTGAAGATGGGAGATGCCAAAGCGTGTTTGTGCACTGATGACCATGATCCAGGAGAGAGGGAGCAATTGACAATGTGGGAGAGAAGTACAGGTATCAGGGGACCAAACCTTGGAAGGAATGGGGTCCAAACAGAGTGGGGGAATGTTGGCTTCTTTAAAGAAGCTGCATCACTTAGGTCATAAGCAGTAAAGCAGTGTATATAGGCACAGGTGAAGGTGTCTGTGCATTTATTGGGAAAAGATGAATGAGTTCAATAAAAAATGAAGCAGAGTCATCAGCTGCAAAGGGCTGGGTGGGTGGTGTCATGTAAGGAAGTTTAAGAAAAAGTACGAAGTAGCCATTTTCGACAGTGAGAAAGTACATCCTAAAGTTCAAAAGCATCATTCATTTAATTGCATGAAGGTACCTGTCAAATACAATGGTCTTAATATTAGCAAGGAGATATTCAAATATTTCTGGTGATGAGTAATCAAAAGATACTGCTTAGATTGCACTAAGTCTGACAAAAATGCTATCAACAGAGGAAAAAAACTGCTTTACTTCTTCTCTGCTGTGGTCAGTGGGCATTCATCCAGGTCCTGATATAATTTATCCAATTACTTTGTCACAGGTTGAAAAGAAGATAGTTTAAGACTGGGCCATTTTTTGTGTGTGTGATGCACAATCTGAAAGAAATATTAAAACCTAGGAAGGTATGCTAATATTGTAAGACATGGCCTATAGATAAATCATCTATACTGAATCAAAAGTTGATGAGATGCTATGAAAAGCTTTTAGTTGTCAGTCAGTGTTTGTAAGGAGAGGAAGTGAAGGAGAAGTAGAGGCATAATTAAATTCCAAGCCCAGCCTGCCTATCACCAGATAGCAACAGCAGGCCCAGGATATGCAAATAATTTTGCACACATAATCTTTGCATTAACTCAGAAGTTCCTTGCCCAAGATTATACAGTACCTAAGAGACCAGGGGGTTGGGACTTAATTCTTCTAATTTCAAAGCCAAATACTTCCCAAAGATGTTGGACTCATGTATTCACCAAACAGATATTGTTGGGTATTTGCCATGCAACAGGTGATGCACCGAGTACCTTGCAACCCAGGACTTCTCAGTGAGATTTAGAGTATAATTTTCCCTAAAAAGAATTGAATCTAATAACCATGTAAGTAATTTCATCTAAATTCCATTTGAGGCCTTATCTTCATAAACACTGCCAGCTCACCAGCTTATTTTGGCTTTCCGTTAAGTCTTTTCTCAAGCCACAAGCTGGGTTTTGTCCAGAACTGGAGAGGTTTCAACCAATCTCTGATATATTTGTCTGAAATAACAGGAAAAACCTCTTGTAGGGCATTGATGGGATGAGGTACTAGGAAAACTCAAGGATGAATCCGCGGCTTTAGAGTTGACTCCTAGGTAGGTGACTGGACCCAAGTCATAAGGCAGAAAAAAAAAAAGAAAGACAGAAACCCTGGGGAAAATGGATAGGATTTGATCATTCATTAGTTTCAGGTTTGTCAATTAGCTTTACATTGTAACTCTGATGAAAACTAGGGATTAGTGGTTTGGTGAAGAGCCCTGCTATGGATCAGGGAAAGCCATTTGTGAAGCCACACTAAGAGCTGAGGTATCAGGGAGGATCCAGGAAAACTTTGCCATCTATTGAAGCCACATCCTTGTTAATGAGACGAAGCCCAGAAAGTAGCTTATAACAGAGGTTCTATACTGGTAGCTCTCAGGCCACGTCTATTATAATTTGGGAATGGCTCTCCAGTGTTTTGAAAGTTGATTTAAGTGCTTTTGTTCAAGGCACACAATACAGTCTTCATATCTCCACAGCCCTTGGCCCTGGCTGTTGTTTACATCTGCCCGCTTCACACATTACCTACTGCCCTGCTCCCCACTGTTTTTAGATTTTCAATCCCTGACTTAGAACGAAAAGTAAAGGCAAGATCTTGCCAGAACCTCAATATCTGTTACTAACTGAGAAATAAACCCAGGCAATGTAACTTCCAGGGGTAGAAGTAGTTTATCTTAGAGCACTTAGGAATGTGCAAGAAAAGAAGCTGTGGTCTATGTATACAATGGAATATTCCTCAGCCATTAGACATGATGAATACCCACCATTTGCTTCGACGTGGAGGGAACTGGAGGGTATTATGCTGAGTGAAATAAGTCAATCGGAGGAGGACAAACATTATATGGTCCCATTCATGGGGAATATAAAAAATAGTGAAAGGGATTAACGGGGAAAGGAGAGAAAATGAGTGGGAAATATCAGAGAGGGTGAGAGAACACGAGAGACTCCTAACTCTGGGAAACGAACAAGGGGTAGTGGAAGGGGAGGTGGCCGGGGGGTGGGGGTGACTGGGTGACGGGCACTGAGGGGGGCACTTGACGGGATGAGCACTGGGTGTTATACTATATGTTGGCAAATCGAACTCCAATAAAAAATACACACACAAAAAAAGGAATGTGCAAGAAAATATTTGTAGCCACATCAGCAAGTACTTTTTCTTAGGAAGGCAGAGGCCATGGGACCCCTGGGTGGCTCAGTGTTTGAGCATCTTCCTTTGGTCCAGGGCCTGATCCTGGAGACCCGTGATCAAGTCCCACATCAGGCTTCCTGCGAGGAGCCTGCTTCTCCCTCTGCCTGTGTCTCTCGTGAATAAATAAAATCTTAAAAAAATATATCCTATAGGATCTTGTCTTTCTTTCTTCTTCTTTTTTTTTTTTTGAGGGCAAATTCCTGAACCCTAGAGATTACTGACTCTCCCTGGTGATGGAAGATGTATTATGTCTCTTCAGCTCTATGCTGGAGAAACCGACCTTGGGCTGGGATGATAAAGCAGGGAAAGTTAGCTCCAAGGCTAAGGTGTTAAAATGGCTTCTAAGAAAACATACCTTTGCCCTAATCCCCTCCCAGCAGCACAGGTCACCTCACACTCCCCACAGGACTCTGATCTTGATGGTGTGTGCCAGCAGAGCCATACCTTTCGCTTTTTTTTCTTTCCTTTTTTAAGATTTTTATTTATTTACTAGAGAGAGAGAGAGAGAGAAGTGGTGGGGAGGGGCAGAGGGAGAAAGAGAAGCAGACTCCTAACTAAGCAGAGATCCCGATATGGGGCTCAATCCCAGGACCTTGAGATCATGAGCCCAAGGCAGATGGTTAACCGACTGAACCACCCAGGGACCCTCCTTTTCTTTTTCTTTCTTTCTTTCTTTCTTTCTTTCTTTCTTTCTTTCTTTCTTTCTTTCTTTCTTTTTCCTTTCTTTCTTTCTTTCTTTCTTTCTTTCTTTCTTTCTTTCTTTCTTTTTCTTTCTTCTTTTTAAAGATTTTATTTATTTATCCATAAGAGACAGAGAGAGAGAGAGGTAGAGACACAGGCAGAGGGAGAAGCAGGCTTGCTGCAAGGGGCCCGATGTGGAACTCTATCCCAGTACTCCGGGATCACGACCTGAGCTGAAGGCAGACGCTCAACCACTGAGCCACCCAGGTGCCCCCCCCTTTTCTTTATTACTCCTTACTTACCTATTTGGAATTCCGCACACAAGATCTGTTCCAGTTGAGCCAATAAAAAAAATATGCATGAGGATGGTAGCTGTATGTTGTCTCCCTATTTTGGCAAGAAGAGTGACACTCAATCCCCAGTGACCATTACAGGAGCAGTGTCAGCTTGCACACTGCTACCTCCATGTCACCCTCAAACCACAGATGATACTTCTGGTCATGTGTACTGTGCAGTTTAGCATGCATGTACACATCTGCACACTCCTATGTGGGTCTAGGTCTACACAATCTCGGGATGGGACTTATAGCCTTAACATGAGTCAGGTTGGATTTAAAACAAAACAACAAAAAAACAAAAACAGAATGGGAATCTGGGTGGCTCACTTGGGTCTACCTCCAGCTCAGGTCATGATCCTGGAGTCCTGGGATCTAGCCCTGCATCAGGCTGCCTGCTCAGTGAGGAGTCTGCTGTTCCCTCTCCCTCAGCCTGCAGGGCTGCAGCTATCCCTACTGTGCACTCTCTCTCTCTCTCTCTCTCTCAAATAAATAAATAAATAAATAAATAAATAAATAAAAGCTTAAAAAAAAGAACAAAAACCCATACTTGGCCTGTAACATTGAGGTCAATGTTTTAATTCCAGAACTGCTTCCTCCATGCCTTTGACTTCTATTTGAAAGTGATTGTTAAGATCTAAATGGACACATTTTCCTACCACTCATTTCTGAGTGGCCCATTTCTGGTTGAGTTCACACTCTTGCCTTGCTACCATGTTTCCTTCCCTCCTGGCCTGAGTGCCCAGAGACCAGGAGCACCTGAGCTGGCAGGATGAAACTTCTCATATCTGGGTGTGCCATGGCTTTTTTTTAAAAAAGATTTTATTTATTTATTCATGAGAGACACAGACAGAGAGACAGAGACATAGGCAAAGGGAGAAGGAGAAGCAGGCTCCCTGTGGGGAGCCTGATGGGGGACTCAATTCCAGGACCCCAGGATCATGCCCTGAGCCAAAGGCAATAACTCAGCCACTGAGCCACCCAGGCATCCCTGTGCTGTGGCTTTTCCTTGGCACTGAGAGAGGCAATGAGATTCCAAAGGCAGAATTTTTCTCAGGAAGTTGAGTAGTTTCATAAATGGCGTTGACAGTCGTTTAAATTTGAGTAGAGTTCAATGAGAGATTTAATGTTAGACATTCTAAAAATAGTATGGAATTTATACAAAGCATGGAAATTGTCTAACATTGGCAAAGCTAACTTCTTAACTCATATCTCAGAAAGTTTCATTCATCACCTCGGTTCTAGGTGACTGATGCACCTTGATTATTATTTACTGCTCTGTGTTGAATGCAGCAAGGATTGCTCTCTATTATGCTTCTTACAGCTCAAAGGCTGAAACTTAGATCCTTAAGCTCTCTTATCATGACACTCACCCAACTGCTCACGTAACACCTGTTTGGACTAGTGCCCCATTTCTCAGGTCCCCAAATAGCACCGCTTCTCTCCTCTCCACTTTACCCCTGCCAACATGCCAGAGCTCCTTGGCACATAAATGCCAGACTGGCCTGGTCATCTAGGGCTTTTATCCCCATGTTATCCCAAAGTAAGTTCAATTAACAGTGATATTACCTTACCATGGAAGATAAAATTTCTTGTGTGTATTAGTTTGCTGGCGCTGCTGTAACAAAATACCACAGGCCAGGTAGTTTAAAACAACAGAAATATATTGCCTGTAAGTGAGAACTCCCAAATCAAGGTGTCCACAGGGTGGTTCCTTTTGAGAACTAGGAGGGAAAATGTGTCCCGTGCCTTTCTCTTAGCTTCTGGTTGGTCGTTGCAGTCTTTGTCATTTCCTTGGCCTTCGGAGGCTTCACCCTGACCTCTGCCTTCATTATCACATGGTCTTCTCTGCGTGTGCATGCCTATCACCAGATTTTCCCTTTTTATAAGGGACGCCAGTCATACTGGATTAGGTCTCAACCTAATGACCTCATTTTAACTCTATTACCTCCCTTATAACCCTATCTCCAAAATGATTGCCACAAGTCTAGTTAACATCCACCATATATAGTTACAAAAACTTTTTTCTTATGATGAGAATTTTTAAGATCTACTCTTAGCAAGTTCCAATATCAATATGATGTTATTAATTATGGTCACCATGTTGTATATTACATCCTCGTGACTTATTTATTTTAAAACTGGAGGTTTGTACCTTCTGACCACTTGGTTTAACTTTTTTTCCAGAATTTTCTTATTATGAAAATTTTCAGAGAACTATACAGTCAACACTCACGTACCAACCAACTAGATTCTATAGTTAACAGTTTTGCTGAATTTGATTTTTTCCATTGTAACCATCTATCCATCTCTCTCTTTATCAATCCCTCATTTTTTGATGCATTTCAGAGTAAGTCACAGACATCAGGACCTTTTGCCCAAAACTACCTGAGCACACCTATCCTTAACCAGCTTTGTTTACAAATTTGTGTCATCCTTGTGCAGGGGCCATGCTAATGTTCTCTGTATTGGTCCAATATTAGTATATCTGCTACCCAAGTGAGCACTAACCAGCTTTGTTTAAATCAGTGTTTCTTTGTTCCCCATAAGCACAAAAGACACGTTTTTGTTTGATTTTATTTATTTATTAGAGAGAGAGAGCATGAGCATCATGGCATCCTATGATTACCTTCTATACTTAAAAAACAGGTTTTTTTTTAAGTATTTAATTTCTATCCTAATGATTGGATATATCTCAGGAAAATTGTTCTTACCAGTCTAACATTGCTAGTAGTAATTATTGATTCCATAGCAGTAATCTTTTAAATTTTTGAAGATAAGTAAATATAAATCCTTGTTTTCTGTTACTATTTTCTGATATAAATTAGTATTAAAACATTTCTGGGGCACTTGGCTGGCTCAGTTGGCAGAGCACGTGATTCTTGATCTCAGAGTCATGAGTTCAAGCCCCATGTTGGGCTTAGAGATCACTTAAAATTTTTTTAAATTTAATCTGAGAATTATGCTTGATAATAATGATTGTTGAGATCCCAATTATGACTTATTAAAGATTCTATAATTATTCATCACTATTGATTAGTTGGTTGGTTGATTGACTGATTTGAGTTCCAGTATAATTAATGTATGGTATTCCGCTAGTTTCAGGAGTGTAATATAGTGATTCAATAATTCTGTGCATTTTTACACAGTGCTTGTCATAAGTGTACTCTTAATCCCCTTATTTATATGTATTCCATGGAATTTCCCAAAAGGATTTGAGGCAGGTGAATTAAAAGTTTAGTTTTCTATAATAAAGTTTGTGCATTATAATCTTCATTTAAAAAACTGAGAAAACAAACCTGTAATTTCTGGGTTTGCATTTATTTTTCATGGGCCTCCATGTTGAGGTAAAGTAAAAACAAAGTTTGTCCACCTCTGTTACAATATACAGAAGCTATCCCACTCCTTTTCAACAAAAAAGGGTAAAGACAAAGGCTTGATTATGAAATAAGATTTATGAAGATTGCTGACATTTTAAGAAAATGTAACCATTTACATATAAAGGCATGATGAAGAAACAATTTTTATGGCTTTAGACATATTCTGAAAGGCCTTGGAAGCAATGTTATTCTAGTGTCATCCGGAGAAAGGTTTCTATGGAAACTCACAAACGCTTGATGTTTTTTATTCTTTTCAATAGCATAAATCATCCCATGGCCTGAGGCTTTCGTAAAGGTCTCCTTTACTTTAGAAGCAATTGTCATTTGTTTTTTCTGTTATATGTTTTGTCTATCTTAGAGAAAACAAAGCAAAGAGCTTCCAAGAAGGCTTGGAATCTATCTTTTTCATATTTGTGAGCAAGATGTGAGTAGTCCAATTCTAGACTTTGCTTCTCAGTGATCCAAATGGCAGTACTCGTTGGTATGCTTGGTTTATGTCATGTTGCCTCTATTTTCCAAAAAGTTGTGATTGGTGTGTTCTCAGGAAAGAAAAGTCGGTCTGTACCTAAGGAGAAAGAACTGTTCGGCCAAAGCACTTAAGCAATAATTCAGGAGAGCTGACCTTGAGGGCACTGCATTTTTCCAGAAGCTTTCAGATCATCCTGTAACGATATGGTTTCAGGACTTTGGGCACTGACAGGCTGCAGGTGATTTTTATCCATGTATTCTTTCCAAGAGAAGGAATAAAGATATATTTTAATTTTAAAATTTGGTATGCTTGGAGAATTTTATTTAACATAGGCCATTGTATATTATAGGAAGTTATGTGACTGATGAAAAACACATAGCACATAGAAATAGAACTGGATTTTAGATCTAGCCCAGCCATAGCTGGTTGTATAATGCTGAGTGAGCCTTTGAATCTCTCTCAGCCTCCAGTTTTTAATCTAAAAAACAGGAATAATAATGCCAGCCTCAGAGGTCATGTTAAGGACTGAATGTTTGTGAATATAGGAAACTACAGTGCTGTACAAATGTAAAATGATTAATATTATCAGTTGGCTCTTTCTTTCCAGTTCTTTCTCTTTGAAAACGCCAAAGTATCCTTTACCTTTTTTTTTTTTTTGAGATTTATCTGTTTATTTGAGAGAGAGAGAGTGCAAGCAGGGAGGGAGAGAGAGAGACAGAGAGCAGACTCCATGCTGAGCATGAAGTCCGACGCGGGGCATGATCTCCTGACCCTGCGTCATCACCTGAGCCAAAACCAAGAGTCAGATGTTCAACCGACTAAGCCACCCAGATGCACCTCTTTATCATTTCTGGTATGACCAGAGGAAATCAGTTTCAGTGTGTGCAAATATTTTAGTTTCTTATACTATATTAAATATACTATGTTTACATAGACACCATTGCAGCCATTTATTTATTTATTGACTAATTAAGTGTCATCTTTGTTGAGGGTGTTAAATGAATCCATTCCATAATCGCACAAGTGCCAACTGTGTCCTAGCTTTGAGGAGACAAAGAACAGATAATTAAATTCTTATCATTCAGGAAAGAAGTTTTCTGAGTTTCAAGGCCACAGCATAATCTGTTCAGGCAATGCCCTGCACGATGTTGCTGGCCTGATGCAGGGACAGAGAGTGCGATCCAGCCCACTTTCTGCCAACCAAGCCATTTGCACCGAGGTGCCCTGGCTTCACCTAAAGGAAAGATGCCATTTTGAAACTTACCTGCAGGGTGTGTGCCTCTTCCTGTAATTTACACAAAGGCCCTGATGCTTGTACGGTCGGTGATGTTTAATGCAAGGCTCTCAGTGTTTCACCCTTTAGTACGAGGATGGCTGCTGGGATGTTCGTTATCTGGAGTCAGAGTGCCTGGATTTGAATACTGCTCTGCCACTTGTTAGCTGTGTGACCTTGGGCACATTACTTGGCCTCTCTGCACTTCATGTTCTATATCTACCCACTTCGTAGAGTTGTTGAAAGGATAAATTCTTTTTTTTAAAGATTTTATTTATTTATTCATGAGAGACACACAGAGAGAGGCAGAGACACAGGCAGAGGGAGAAGCAGGCTCCCTGTGGGGAGCCCAATGCGGGACTTGATCCCAGGACCCCAGGGATCACACCCTGAGCCAAAGGCAGATGCCCAACCACTGAGCCACCCAGGTACCCCAAAAGGATAAATTCTTATATGTAAAACACTTGGAATAGAACTGGCATACAGTCAGTGCTCAAAGTGTTAGCTGTTTTGTGCTGTCTTACCTGCCTCTCCTCTCTGTGCTGAAAAGTTCAGCAATTAACAACTGAATTCCATCTACAAATACCACTTTCCTGTAATGAATTCATTTCACAAAGGGAATATTTTCATCTTACCCCAGGCCCTTTGTGGTGTGTGTGTGTGTGTGTGTGCGTGTGTGTGTATTTGTGTTAAATAACTAAAAGGCATTCTCTTTAGTGACATCAAAGAATCCCAGTTCTTTGATCAGAAGGTCACTTGGTTGTTTCTAGAATTTTCTTATAAAACCATTCCTTTGTCAGAAGTGACAGAGGTATCGAGGGCTATCTACATATTTTTGGCTTTCATCCTTCCTGGGGGAATGCTTATATCTCTTACCAGGGTTATAAGGTTAGAGATGCTTTGAGGTACAGCGACTTTCTTTGTCAATTTTGGTTAACATGATACTTTTTTGGAGGGTGGGTAGCTTTAGACTGAGAAAAAAAATCCTTCCATGGTATTGAAGTACCGATGTTTCATAATGTTTTTTTTCTTTTTTTAAAAAAAGATTTTATTTATTTATTCATGAGAGACACAGACACAGAGAGAGAGAGAGGCAGAGACACAGGCAGAGGGAGAAGCAGGCTCCATGCAGGGAGCCTGATGTGGGACTCGATCCCGGGTCTCCAGGATCACACCCTGAGCTGAAGGCAGGCGCTAAACCACTGAGCCACCCAGGGATCCCAGTAATGTTTTCAAAACAATTAGCTTTGCATTTAAAAACTCTGAAAAAAGTTTTGTTAAATATTGGGTTTTGACATGGAGGGCATGAGCCAGATTCACAAAGCAAAGCATGAGGCAAGTGGTGATTATGATTTTTCTCTTCCCTCCCCATCCTAAACCCTCCAATGCTTCTAAGACACCTTGAAGAAACCCCTTTTGTTACCAGTACTTTCTAGTCTCCTGCATCATCTAACTCTTGGGTCTTTTTCTGTGACACAAAAACTTGGAAGCATCAAATGCTAATAATGCAGTGCGCCACTGATTTTTAGATATTTAAAATAAGTTCCATGTCTAATCCAAACTGAGGGCTCCAGATAATCGAGCTAGTCATCATTTTAATGAAACTTTCTTCCAAATAAACTGCCTGATAAGAAGGATGCCGTATTTTTATGATTTCATGGCATTAGGCATTAGTCCATTATTACTCGGGTGTGCCGTGCTATTCATCATTCATCCAAGGAAGACTCTTTGAGCCAAAATACCACGGACACTGCACCATCTGGAGTCAACAAATGAGCTGATCTTATCAGGGGCCTGTCAGGGGCTCAGAGGGGCTGCTTCTGAATGTGCCAATGATGATTCGTTTGTAAAATATTAATTGATCCTGCATGTTAATCTCCGGTTTAATTAACTTTTTAAAAGTACAAAGCGATTATAAGCTCGCTCCTAAATTAGTCTGCAAAGTTAAATAACCATTTAAAGAAAAACTGACACTTTAAGGGTCTTGTATTTAGATGGAGAGCAAAACGCTTTTGGATACTTTGCATCAATCAGTGTAATAGGGTCACTGTATTTTTAATTTTTCCTCTTTGGTCCAAGGGTGGCGGCTAAGAGTTCGGGTTTGGGGCTGAACTCTGACCCGGCCATTTACCGAGTGTGTAATCAATGGCAAGTCAGTGAATGTCTCCAAACCTCCATTTCTTTTCTTTTTAAAATGAGAATAATAATACCTCTTCTCATTGTGAAGACCAGACAAGCTTTGCTTGCAAAATGCTTCGCACAGAGCAAAACAAGTGCCCGATGCTTTACGACGGCAGCCGTTACTACTGTGAATATTTTCTTTTTAAAAAACTGCTATTGTTTTTTAACTTGTGTCCGGAAATGGTTGTGTAAGTGTTTAAACAGTTCCAGTCACGTTGTCTAGTGTTTTTCGGGCAAATGTATGTCTGCTGCTTTCTGATTTGGGGTGTTTTTTTTTTCTTTTTTTTCACCATGGTATTGCATTTTAAGATTCCCAGACTTCCCAAAATGGATCATCCCTCCTATTTTTGTTCTATGGCAAAATGCGTTAAAAGTTTCCAACAACTGGCAGGCGAGTGAACTCTTGAGAAATGACCTTGTTGTAAGCTGGGGTGGCTTTGCTTATTCTTCCATCAGTGAAACCATCATCCTTCCCCTAGTCACCAGTGAGGAACCTCTGGAGAGCTACTGCTTAATTTATTTTTTAAAGATTTTATTTATTTGAGAGAGAGAGAGAGAGAGAGAGAGAGAGCAAGTGCACAAGCAGGGGGAGGGGCAAAGGGAGAGGGAGAAGCAGACTCCCCTCAGGGCAGGGAGCCTGATGCGGGACTTGATCCCAGGACCCCTAGATCATGACCTGAGCCGAAGGCAGACGCCCAACCACTGAGCCACCCAGGCGCCCCCTTAATCACCTCCTGACCAGATTCCCAAGTCCTCAGCTTCTTAGGTCCCTTGAAATTCCCTCCTCCTAAACTGCAGTGACTTCCTTAAGCCCCCCAAACTTGGACCAATCATTTTTCAAATCAGTTTTTGCCAATTGATACCCAAGAAGCAATTGAAAACTGCCCCCCACCCCTGTGACTGTTAGACCAGTTATAAAGTATTTCCAGCCACATATTTTCATGTTGCCCTATTTAAAGATATTTTTATAATTTTCTGTATATGACTTTTTAAGGCACATGGGCACGGAGAAGTCTCTATTGTATGGTCTGATAAGACCTTGCTTGTTTTAATAACTGCTCATGTTTAGCATCAGATACTACTGAGTAACTGCGCGGACCAAAAGACAGTGCCTTTTGTAGAATAGAAAATGCTAGTGTGCATGGGCAATGTTGTAATTCATTCTGAATCCCTTTGTTTAAGCCTCAGCACGCTTAGCGGGTCCGTCTGAATTCCCTGATAACAGCGGTTACTATGGCTGCATGTTATTTCATATTTCATTTGTCGAACTGATGCTGATAAGAGAAATGGCATTGAATTGTCTGCAGTTTTGAATCTAAATAGAAATGTTTAAAAAATAAATAGAAATATTTTCCTTTTTTTTTCCTGGTGAAGGTAAAACTAGCACTGGAGTTAAAAAAAAAAATCCAAACGGTATCTTTCCAAATGATCCGATTGTGCAGTGCTGTGCACACTGTGTGTGGGTGGCCGAGGACTTTGGGACCCTTACCCTGCCGCCAGCTAAAAGCCCTGCCCCGCCTCCAAGGACAGGGCTTGGAGAGACAGATGAACTCAAATAATGAAATGTCAGATCGGCCTCTTTTAAAAAATGAGTTTCCTCTTTTAGGATAGCTGATAGACAGTGAACGAAGCCTCAGCTTCTTGCTATGGCTTTGGCGGTGGGCTAGTATTTTATGTTATACGGATTCTTATCAAACCACAAGATACAAGTGTGTTTTAAAAACAAGTTGAGCCAAATAAAGTGAACTATCTTTTGAAATGTAATTTCCCCCTGGAGCAGAAATTGAAAGATGTGATCTCTGAAGATGATGGCTCTGAGTCCCCGTGAAATGCAGTACGTGTGGTTACAAACTCTGACCCTAGAGTGAAGCTGCCTGGCTCTGCCTGCTGGCTCCTTGTGGGATCTTGCGTGTTTAAGTGTCCTCGGCCCTAAAACGAGATCAATAGTACCTCTTCTGAATGGGTTGTTGTTGTGACAGTTCACTGAATTAGTATAACACTTAGAACGGTGTCTCAAATGGTAGTGAGCATCCAATGAATATTAGTTCTTTTTATAGGAATCTCTCTCTCTCTCTTTTTGCACTGGGGGGGGGGGGTGTGTGTCTAAAAATCCCAGAACTCTTATCTTTAAAAGACAAGATGGAAGCTGTTTTCATTTGTCTGTAAGGCCCAGTGTCTTGGCGTTTTCTTGATTTTGTTTGATCTCATAAGGCAAATGATGAAGGTGATTAGAACTGAGGAACTTCAGTCATCATGGTAAGAGCTCCAGAGTTCTCCAGTCTGAGAACAATCTTACTGGACTCTGTAAGCCTGGTTTTGAAGATGCAAGATTTTAAGATCTCTGTTGTCAAAAACTACACCTAGAATGTACTTATGCCAAAAGCAAAATATATGGACTCTATAGTAAGCTTTGTACTTCGTCAAAACTCATTGAAGTCGTTGAATAAAGTTTATCGTATGTAAGTTTTCCTCAATAAAATGAGGATAGAGGTTGAGTTAAATTCATGGTGGTGAGAATGTGTAGGCATTTTTTTACTACATTAATAATTAAATGAATGAATGCATGGGATCATTGCATTCTTTGGTGATGGGTCACGTGCGGAACTAGGACACATAGGAGATTGAATTTTATGTCCTTGGTTTTGAAACTTTACATCACCTTCCAGAAGTTTGCATTAATACAGAATTTAACAGTAAATTCTAGGTCCTCTCAGATGCTTTGAAAGCCTGCTTTTCTCCTGACTTACCAGTTTTTCAGATTTACCTTGAGGATGAAGTCAATGGCTACATTTGGTCCAGTGCCTACTGGGGCTTATCCATTTCTCTGAAGTGTGGCCTTGTGTTTTTTCATTTGTGTTGTCAGATATGTAGTCATGCAACTTAGTCCTTAGAGATAAGACATGTTGGTATAGTGACCAAAGATTTTTTTTATGATTTGAGACATTCCCAAAAATTAAGTCTCTTTTGTTCTTACTTGAAATAGCACTTGGTTTCTCAGCCTTGGAATCTGGGCCTCTACTGAGAAACCCTAGCCACCTGTAAGGTGTAGTAACAGTAAGCCATGTGTGTGAGCCAACAGGGACTTTTCTCATCGGCATCAACGTGAGGCGCTTACCTGGAGTCACTGTGCAGTGTTTGACTGTGATTTCTTATTGTATTTTCCCCCAGGCATGGCAGCAGCCAAACTTCTGCATGATTTTGGCCTGAACGTGGTTGTTCTGGAGGCCCGGGACCGAGTGGGAGGCAGGACTTACACCATCAGGGTAAGACATTAAGGATGAGGATGAAGAAATGTGGGACTGAAGCTGGGTATTTTTTTTCTTTTCTAAAAGTCTTGAATTTCATTAGACTCTTGTTAAGAGAGTGGAAATTACTTTGAAACATTCTCCACAGCCTCTCTCTCTTTTTAAAGATTTTATTTATTTATTTATTTATTTATTTATTTATTTATTCATGAGTGACACACAGAGAGAGGCAGAGACACAGGCAAAAGGAGAAGCAGGCTCCCTGTGGAGAGCCTGATGCAGGACTCGATCCCAGGACCCCAGGATCATGCCCTGAGCCAAGGCAGACACTCAACCACTGAGCCACCCAGGCGTCCCACAGCCTCTCTCTCAATTTTTTACTGTTTCCAATATTTTCTTCTGTCTCTCTCTCTTTAAAAAAAAAAGATTTTATTTGTTTATTCATGAGAGACACAGAGAAAGGCAGAGACATAGGCAGAGGGAGAAGCAGTCTCCCTGTGAGAAGCCTGATGTGGGACTCAGTCCCAGGACCCCAGGATCACGACCTGAGCCAAAGGCAGACACTCAACCACTGAGCCACCCAGGCGTCCCTTCTGTCTCTTTTCTAACTTCATGATGCTTGGCACTTGCCCAGTGGCACCAGTAAGGAGGTGCTTGGAATACATCAGTGAATAAAATAAAGATTCCCATCTTTGTGAAACTTCTGTTATCTTTGGGAGTGTGGTGGAGTGGTGGAGCTAGATGACAAATGGACAAACAACAGGAGAGGAGGGCCTTCTACCTAATAGGTATTTGATTATGCTTGGACACCTTCAGACATAGGGAGGTTTTCTAGTTCCTTCTTCAAGGATCGGTCCTTAGTCATTGGAAGTGAAGCTGATAGATGTGTAACCATATAGAAAACTTGCCTATAAACATATAAGAGCAATATCTAAGGTTCAATTTATGGCCAAATGTTCCCTCATGCTATCTTTCAAATGTCTGGATTAACCACATAAGAAGTGATTGTTTGGTTTTCTCTAGCATTTAAGTGTCTCAAAATTTGCCTGAACTACTAAATAAAGAGAAATTTAACCACTAATTCATAGCTCACAAATTCAAGGCACTAAAAACCAAACCATGATATGGTATATATTGTGAGTGATGGGGTTCAGAAGTCTGTTGCCTATTTAAAGTTCAATCCAGTTTGTTTTAAGGTAAAGAATGGTTTAATAACTAAGTCATGTGAATGAAAACAAAATCCCATTTTCCATGGATACACCTCAAGGTGTGTCTATAACATGTGAAATGCCAATTTGCTTATTTGCTCTTTTTTTCTGTCTTAGGAAAAAGATTTTCACAACTATTTTTATTTTTTTTTCTGTGGGAAAACAGAACCAAAAGGTTAAATATTTGGACCTTGGAGGATCTTATGTTGGGCCAACTCAGAATCGTATCTTAAGGTTAGCCAAGGAGCTAGGATTGGAGACCTACAAAGTGAATGAAGTAGAGCGTCTCATCCATCATGTAAAGGTAAGCCTGGGCCAGCCTTTGAAGGGTTTGAAGACTTCTCTATGGGTCTTTCCATATGTGAATTGCAGATCTTTCACTCAGAGAATCTACTGCATTCCTGAATGATGCACATGTATTTTATACATGTATTTCAACCATTCTGAGAATGTTTTCACTGTCATCAAAGGGTAATTGGGTGGGAATTCTAACCTGTTTAGGAAGGCTACTGACAAAGTGGTATTGCCCATTTGGCACAAAGTTTGACAAAACTAATAAGGAAAAAATGTTTGTAATTGATTTATTAATGCCACTATTTAAATACCTGGGCTCTTTCATGTGTCATAAAAACTTGTGTACAGCTTTATAAATGCTGCCCTAGACTTCATATTATGAAAAGTGTAATATGCCTAATGTAATATTTTGAAATTTTGTCATTGTATCCTATATATCATCTAAGATTACTGTTCTTTGGAGATTCACATAAAAGTGGCCCAAGTCCCAAATTCCATCTTTGGATTGATGGAGAAGTTCCATTGACCTCCCCAAAATTTCTGAGGTTACTGGGTCTGTCCTTCCCATGATCATTTGTGGCTCACGGTTCCTGCTTCCATGACACCTAAGCTCATTCATGTCTTATAGCCTGTGTCTCTTGTCTTCCCTTTGCTCCATGCCAACCTGTGTTCAAATTCACCTCTTTTTTTTTAAGGATTTTATTTATTTATTCATGTGAGACAGAGAGAGAGGCAGAGACATAGGCAGAGGGAGAAGCAGGCTCGCTGCAAGGATCCCAGGACCCCGGGATCACAACCTGAGACAAAGGCAGACATTCAACCACTGAGCCACCCACGTGGCCCCAAATTCACCACTTTATCTTTATTTTCTTCAGAACAACCCAAGCATATGTGGGCAACAAACTTGACTGACATGTCGAGCAATGGGAGTGGAGGGTTTCACTGCAGAAACACAAATAGCTTAGAATTGAATATGAGACATTCTTACTCTAATGAGCTCTTAGACCAGTGAGCCCCCTGGGGACTTCTCACTGGCCACACTTTGTGCATCCAAGTCACTCACCGCGTTGCTGTCTTCAGGGTCTTCTCATATCTTCCTGATCCTTATTTTCCCAGCATCTTCGTCTTGGTCCAAAAAGTCACTATTGTTCTCTGACAAACAGAGAGTCACCTACTCTGGGTCCCTCCCCGGAGTCCCGTGGGGAACTGGCAGAGGTTTTAAACTTCAGCTTTCCCTCTTTTCCATACTTGCCTTTGCAGGTGGAAGTGAGCAGTACAGAGACATACTTCTCACCTGTAGAAATCATCCCTTTAGTAGACAGAAGAAACCAGGAGTAGTCCATTTTAATTTACACTAACAATGTAGACTCCCTTATATTATTTGTGAATGATAATATCAAGAAGGACAAATAGCAGATTGTACATTATGAATCATTTAATAAAACAGGAAATAAAAATCATCTAACTTGGTACAATGAGGTAAAAGGTTTCCTTCATTTATACATAAATGTTTTGGTTGACCTTCAGATTTTGTTTTATAAGCCTTTTCACCTTGCTTCCATCTGTGTCTAGCAGAAAAAGAGGCACATGAATTAGAAATGAAAATGTAGCATTGTGATAGCGCAATTTGTTGAACATCAATCAACAAGCTTCGTAAACATCCTTCATTGGATTCCTTGCTTTTAAATGTAGGTCACGTTGACCAATTTCTTTGTCCTCCTTGTCCTAATATGGAAGACGCAGAGACTGACTTCCCGGAACACTAGGATCGCTTTTAGATTTTTCCAGACAAAGGAGATGACTAGAGATTATATTCCTTTCTATGTCTTTGTGTGTGCCGGGTTTCTTGGCAGTCAGAAGCTATGCCCAGGATGCTGTGTTCTTCTGGTTATCTTACGGCTGACGTTAAGTTCCTTATTTGAAAGAGATTGCTCACAGTCATCAATTGCGGAAATGATGTTACACTGAAATAATTTTTCAGAGTGATGGCCACATGTGCTGCTTTCCTAGACGATTTCAAATAATCTATGTGCGGCTAAGGAAAAAAAATTAAAATAATTAAGCAGTATCTCTGACCCGATATCGGGTAAATACGTATGCCCGTATAAAATATAATGCTCCTTATAAAATTTCAGATAAATGTTGTTGCTTTTTAATTATTACAAAAGGAAAAATATAATTAGAAAAGATGAGTAAAGAAAAGCAATTTAAAGACCCTTCCATAATCCTAGCTAGAGAAAGTCACCGGAAAATATTCTCTTGGTTCATAGTTTTTCATATTCCTGTACTGCTATTTCCTGACCTCTACTGGAGGAAATGAGAAACATCAGTATGCTTAAAAATATCGGATACATATGCATATATGTATATATATTTGGTACACTGACTTACTCTGGAATTAATTCTCACTACCAAGACCACTGAAACACTAATGAGGCTATGAAATAAAGGTCTTTTTCAGTCTCGATAGAGGCGCTCATTTGACCTCCTGTGGCCAATTCCAGATAATAAATAATGATAAAGACCTGATGCCTAATAAGTTCTCCCAAAACTAAGCATTTGTCCTCCACTCTCATCACCTCTATGAGTCTGCTCACATGTCATTTTTCTTCTTTTTAACCGGTGAAAAGCATTCTGGATGGCTGTGTCTGTTTCTGGAATTAATGATAACAACTCTGGTGTTCTATTTCCTTCTACCTACCAAAGAACGTAGTTCAGAAATTTGTCTCTGTCATGGTAGGCAGTGCTGTAGGCATTTGGACACTACTCTCTATTGCCTATTTCAGTAACTACTGCCTGGTGCAAACTACAGTTCGTGCAAATATATAATATATTAGTGTCTTTTTTCATCAGCCGCCCCATGTGTATTTCCTTTTTTTTTTTTTTAAGATTTTGTTGATTTTTTCATAAGAGACACACAGAGAGAGGCAGAGACATAGGCAGAAGGAGAAGCATGCTCCCCGTCGGGAACCCAATGTGGGACTTGATCCCAGGACCCCGAGACCATGACCTGAGCCAAAGGTAGATGCTCAACCACGGAGCCACCCAAGCGCCCCCCCCCACATGTATTTCTTTTTCTTTTTTATGATAGTCACAGAGAGAGAGAGAGAGGCAGAGACATAGGCAGAGGGAGAAGCAGGCTCCATGCACCGGGAGCCCGATGTGGGATTTGATCCCGGGTCTCCAGGATCGCGCCCTGGGCCAAAGGCAGGCGCCAAACCGCTGCGCCACCCGGGGATCCCCCCCACACATGTATTTCTTAACCCAAAAACTGAGAATATCACTAATGCCACTTACCATATTGTCAGATTCTTCTATTCAAATCAGTCTGTTCAAGGAATCTGCTTTTTAAATTTTTTACCTGGTCGTTCATGGAAGACAGTTTTATGGGCAGATTTAATAACATAAGGCTGAGGAACTTGAACTTGCTGGTCAGAAGTGAAACTAATGGAATGGAGCTACTCATAAGGGGGGGAAGGTCCGGTAGCTCCTGATGGACTAGCTCTCTGAAGGAAGGGTGTCTTTCTTAAGAAATGATGACTCCCTTGGGGCACCTGGGTGGCTCAGTCGGTTAAGCATCCCAGTGTCCTGGGATCGAGCCTTGCATCAGGCTCCCTGTTCAGCTCCCTTCTCCCTCTGCCTGCTGCTCCCCTTGCTTGTGCGTGCACGCGCTCTCTCTCTCTCTCTCTCTCAAATGAATAAATACAAAATCTTAAAACAAGAGAGAGAAAGAAGAGAAATGATGATTCCCAGTATCACCAGTTCCCTGGTAGTTGTAGAAGGAATAGTCTTCTGATAGAGGGGGTGTGTTTGTGCCAGCCCCGTAACAAGCATCCATAACCCCCTGATGTGCTGTGATATACGGGCCTCTTTCCTGTCTGCCTCCAATCTGCCAGAAATGCCTGTAATTACTGAGTGGCGTTCATTTTTAGTACTCCCATAGATCTGTCTTCTGTTGCTAACATGTGGTTTTCCAAAGCCTTGTTCGTGAATAAAAGATGTGATACCAAGCTATATTGGGATTTAATTATCGGTGGGAAAAGTGATCACTTCAGCTCAACTCTTTATAATTTAGAAGGTGTTTTCCTCACTTCTGAAATCCGTGATGCAGCCGTTAGAGCTTAACAGTACGGAAAGTTTTAATCTGTTTCGCAAATAGTCATGCCAATTCTTGCTAGTACAGTTTAGAAGGCAGCTGTTCAGATGTCTTGGAAGTGACTTGTAAAAATTGTTCTCTTTTAGGGACTGTCTCATAATTAAAAAGAAAAAGACAAAAAGTAAAAACTTCTTAAGGAACGTCACTGTATTTTGATTTACACCTCTTTCTCTTTCACCTAGTGTGTTTGTGTCTCCGTGCGTGCATGTGGTTTTTCTCTTGTTGATTTTTTTTATTCTGTTGGGTTCTTGTCTTGAAGACAGTGGAGAAAATTCTGAAGTTTGGGACAATATAGGCTATTGGCAAATACAGTTTCTCTGTTTTGGAAGCTTGTATCAGTCTGAACTTTGGAACTAGAGACTACTAAAATGTGAAAGGGCTTTAGCCCAACCGCACACTGCTGATCATTTCCAAACTTTAGCTCTCTGGAGAGACTGAAAAAGAAGAAAAAAAAAAAGATACTCTGGTCTTAGCTTCCTGGCAGTCAGAAGCCGAGCTCATTGTTCAAGTCTCTTGTGTGTATGTATGTGGTCAGCCAGCCTCAATGCTCAAAGAGGCATATGAATGAGGTGACATCTCTCAAATATATTGCCTAGCTGTTGCTGTTGCAACTGCCATTGCTCATGCAACCTCGTGGAGGAGGTACCGTTTGGCTCACCACATTGGTTTGTTGAGAACGCTGAAATCCAGTTGAAAAATGCAGTACACCAAAAGCACATAAAAGACAGAGGGTGGTGACTAGATCTCTATCAGCAAGACTCGTTCTGTGAATTTCTCAAAAAGAGATCACAGATGCTCAATGCTCTCTCCGTATTAGGGAACAGCAACAGAATGAAGCCTCAGATATTGGGAAATAAAATATTCAGAATACAATCACATTTGCCACCCAGGACCTCAGCATCTACCAGAAATCAGCAAATCAGAAGTGTCTGGTCTTCAGGCTGTCAATGTTCCCTTCTCCACAGCTCCGTCTCCAGTCCTATTATTGCAGGGAAGCCCGGATCAAAGTCCAGCTTCACTTGCTTCTCTTGTGCTGACGCAAGTCCCCAGGAACAGGTTAGACAAACTCTTGTACTTGGCCCGGGAACAGCTGCCCATTTCCCATGAACTTCACACATGCCATACACAGCTCACTGGATCCGAGAGTCTGCTCTAGCTCAGGTGGGCTTCCTGAACCTTCTCTTCCCCTCCCACCCTCACTCCACAACATTTCTTATTTGTTGGAAACAAATATCTATCATCATGAGAGATGTTTTTAAAATGTGGAGAATAGTAATTTCCTCTTCAGCAAATGAAACCCATTTGTCTAGTGATCATTCTGAAGCTTATGTTAAATTATTCTAGAAACCGAAGTGCTCTTTTGTGTTCTTCAGAAAATACAGGCAGCTTTTTGGCATGTAATAATTTGCTGAAAATTATGCCTTCAACGGCTGGATTTGGAGCAATATTTTGGGATAGGAGATGAATTTATTCTAGGCCTTCAAGGTTTCCACTGGGAACTTAGTTTATGAGAAAATCGGTAAGCCTATTCTCTATGTGTGAACACACATATGCACATCTGGAGAAACTTAATAGTGGCTAGAGTGGCAGGCAGCACAGAGTTAGTTTTAAATCATGTTGAAGGGGGCACCTGGGTGTCTCAGTGGTTGAGTGTCTGCCTTTGGCTCAGGGCATGATCCCAGGGTCCAGGGATCGAGTCCTGCATCGGGGTCCCCATAAGAAGCCTGCTTCTCCCTCTGCCTGTGTCTCTGCCTCTCTCTGTGTGTCTCTCATGAATAAATAAATAAAATCTTCAATCAATAAATTAATTATACTGGAGGCAGAGGGCAGAGAATGTATAGAATTCAGTTATGATGGTGAAATTCACTAAAGGAAGTAGGCCCTTAGCTTCAGTCTTGGGCCAGATTTGACAGCCCCTGAGCCACATCATCATTAGATGCTGCCAAGTAGTCCAAAGAAGATGCAGTGAAAGGGGGCGCCTGTGGGTCTCAGTTGGTTAAGCATCTGCCTTCGGCTCAGGTCATGATCTCAGGGTCCTGGGATCGAATCTTGCATCAGGCTCCCTGCTCAGCAGAGCGTCTGCTTCTCCTCTCCCTCTGACCCTCCTCTTTGCTTGTGCACTCTCTCTCTCTCTCTCTGTCTCTCTCACTCTCTTTCAAAATAAGTAAATAAAATCTTAAAGAAGCAGCAGCAGCAGCAGCAGCAGTGAAACGGTCCCAGTTCACCAAAGCATGGTGGCTGATAAGGGCAACCAGGTAACAGGTTAAAGAGCTTTGGCAGCCTGCAGTTACTGAGGGATTGACGGGAAGTACAAGATCGTGTAAAATGTGTTGGCCCACCTTGCCACCCCCTCAGCAGCCCACAGAAAGGCTTACACGTGAATTTGGAGTCTGTTGCTCACAGAGCCCTTGTCTTTCTCTTGGCCTTTGCTATAATCAACAAATAATAGTAACACTACTGTGGTTTGGACAGCCGGACCCTTCCAAGTAAGGGCTTTTATGTGTGATGTCTTATTTGTGAGTCATTTGGTTGTGAACTAGTTTTAACCCCATTTCACAGGTAAGAACATAAAGGCTAAAGAGATTAATTGCACAGGGCAGGAAACGATGGGGTCAGAGTGTGAACCAAGTTCTTTGGGTGCCAAGAGTACACTGACACCCTGCTGTCCTCTGGATGAGAGGCTTTCCATCATCGCCTTCTGAACCCCAGTGCCTGGCTTGCCCACCTTTCTTCCTTCCAGGCATATGTGCTTGTATCTTGGAAAAATCTAGTTCAAGATTTTCCTTTCCTTAAAATGTTCTGCAGTTGACGACATTTATCCCACTGGCTCTTTCTCTCTCTCTCTCTCTCTCTCTCTCTCTCTCTTTAAGATTTTATTTATTTATTCATGAGAGACACAGAGAGGCAGAGACACAGGCAGAGGGAGAAGCAGGCTCCCTGCAGGGACCTTGATGCGGGACTCCATCCTAGGACCCCGGGGTTAACGACCTGAGCCAAAGGCAGACGCTCAACCTCTTAGCCACCCAGGTGCCCCCGACTGGCTCCTTCTCAAACCCTGTATCCTCCTCACATTCTTGATTATACTTTGTCAAACCCTATTTGAAAATAGGATGAATAGTGTTCCATTATGTGTACTTCAGTATTGCACACACACACACAAACGACATATTTTTTGTTTATATTTAACATTCCTGAATAGTCCTATTTTTATGCTTTCACCTTAAACAATTATTTTTAGGTCTGCTTTTTCACTCATGAATATTTCACAGCTCCTCTCCAGGGTCATTAAAAGTTCTCTGCTTAAAAAAAAGTTCTTTATAGATCCCATTTTAAACAGATGCATAATATTGCGTTATAAGAACACTCTGTAATATAGTGGTTTGCCAATCAGTTACTTTCAGTGAGGCATCTATACTCTATTCAAATCCTCCAACATTTAGTGAGCATCTAACACAGGTCACTAGTCTGCAAGTGCTGGGCTAAAAAATAGAATTTGAGAGAATTTGGGCTACAGTCAGCATGAGATTTGTGAGACCAAAGATTCAATATTGAAAGGAAATTAGCTCCCAAAATAGAAAAAAATGACTAAATAAAATACAGTATAAAAGAAAAAAAGATTCCCATGCCACAATTAAACCAGAAAAGACAGCAGCTCAGGTCATAAAATTTGAGAATTTGAAGGCAAGGAAAACTAAGTTTCTAATCCTGGCTGCTCGATCCCGGAGCTCAACTATTGCTGAAAGCAAAGGAATTACAAGTAAAAGCCAGTGATCATGAACTCTTCAACAATTTCCCTTAGAGTGCCAAAGCTAGTAAGTACTTGGTGTGCCTTCCAAATTATCCAGACGACAGTTTTGCCAATGTGTTACCACTTTCACTACCTCTTAATCCTGTGACGTCTCTTTTCTGGCCACCTTCGTGCTGTCCACTAAGCCAATGGCACCCTATTTATTTATTTATTTTTAAGTTTTTATTTTCATTTCAGTTAACATACAGCGTTACGTTAGTTTCAAATGTACAATATAGTGATTCAGCACTTCCATACATCACCCAGTGTTCATCACAAGTGCCCTCCTTAATCCCCATCACCTATTTCACCTAGTGGCACCCAATTAAAATTTAACCATAACAGTATTCCACTTCGAGGTGTCAGCAGATGGGGACTTAACTCAGGGATGGATAAGCTTTGGTGAAACTGTTTTTAAACAATAAATACATTTAAATAATGATTTAAATATAAAGAATTGGAAGAATTATGATTGTAGTACAGAATATACTACAGACTGTATTTTATTTTTATTTATTAATTAGAGAGAGAGAGAGAGTGAGCACATGCCACTGGGGAGAGGGTTAGAGACAGAGAATCTCAAGCAGACTCTACACTGAGCACCGAGCCCCATGTGGGGCTCAATCTCACGACCCTGAGATCATGACCTGAGCCCAAACCAAGAGTCAGACGCTTAACCAACTTTGCCACTCAGGCGCCCCCAGACTATATTTTTAAACCAATCTTCATATGGTAAAAAAAAAAAAGATATAATAATCTATAAAATCAGGATGTGAGGATGGTGAGAAGGGAAGAAGTATAAGCAAATTGAACGCTAGTGACATCTTCTTTCATAGCATGGAATCAATCTATACCAAAAGTAAACTTGTGGCCCATAAAAAACACAGACTCAAATCACTTACTGGTTTTTATGACCTTTTCACTTTCTGCTACAGGGCTCTTTTAGGAACTAATATTTCTTGGGGTTATGCAACATTCATTTGAAATTTAGTACTTCCTTCAGTTCAGTTTGTGTTTGTTCCATTAAATTTGAATACATTTAGGTCATTAAACATAACAAATATGGTATGATTTGATTCTTAGATACTTAACATTTCTTTCTTTTTCCCTTCCTCCTGCCCTACCTCTCTATTTCCTTCCTTTCTGCCTTCCTTTTTTGTTTCCTTTCTCTCTCTGTCAGTCATCCATTTGTGCATTTATTTATCCATCCATCCATCCACCCACCCATCCATCTTTCTGTCTTGTAGGTGCTTATAAAGGGGTCTGGAATGTCAGGCACCAAAAGTTATAGCTGTTTTTAACCTGGATAGTATGATTTGAGATCATTTGCTTCCTTCTTTTTTGATTTTTTTAATACTGCTGAAACTTTTTTTTTATAAAGAACTCCTCTCATTTTTATTTTTAAAAATGTAATTAGACACAGACTACTTTTGAGAGCTCATGGACTATGAGAAGAGGTTAGACTCTGTAACTCGCATCTGCCCAGCAGCAATCTCCCGGGGTTAAATATCTATTAACAATGACCAAACTGCTTCCAGCTGGGCTTAGTGACTGAGCTTCAACCCTTTGAGTTTAGACAAGTCTAGATCCCAAAGCAGCTGTTTGAATGCAGAATGTCAAAGGTTCTTACCCTGTTATTACTGGGCTGCAGGATTTTCCCAGTGTCACACACACACACAACACACACACACACACACACACACACACACACACGTGCGCGCGCGCTTCATTGTTGACCTTTTGTGCCACCTTGGCCACGTTCTTTGTGCTTTTGTACCTTGGTTTCTCCATTTTCAAAAGAAAGGTGTTTGTACCTGTGCTGCTTAGTGCTTTGAGCTTAAATTAAAGAGAAAAGATGCTAACAGAAGATACGATTAATCTTAATTCTCACCAACAAGGCTGCTATGATACACTGAAATTACTAAGGATGTTTTGATAAGAAAGCTAGAGTCTGTTTACCTTTCTTTTGAAAAACTTTTCTAATGATTGTGTGGATTCTTACTACCAAGTTAAGAATTTGAATGGCAAGCACCAGGTAGGATGAGGCTGTACAAATTCTTATCAGAAGAGAAGAGGGCCAATAAACTCATCCTGAAAATATTTTTATGATCCTTATACACTGAACTATAACTCTTCCTTCTTTTAAATCCAGGCTTCTGTCCTTTATATGTGTCCCATATTATTAATAGGCTTAGCCATCAGCCTTTGGTTGCAACTAAACTCACATGCTCAGACACATAAGAGTAAATAGATAATAGAAGAGAGAACAAAATCTCCTTTCCTGGTTGCATTCATCTTCTATGTTTCCTTCAGCTCTCTTCTGGTTTCTTTAGGCCCTGACATATGGGACAGTTATTATTAGACCCAGTTGAGGTCCTTCCTTTCAAGCAATTTTGGTTTTCTTCTAGAACTGTCAGGAGACACCACATGTCAAAGTTTACTAATCCCTAAATAACCTAAGTTCAGAGAATCAAAATACATTATTATTTTTTTCTTTTTTTGACATCTACGTGAAATCTGGGAACATTCACCAAAACAGTTTAAAGCAGCATTGTACAATAGAAATAGATGTGCCACATATGCCATTTAAATCTTCTAGTAACCCTATTTTTTAAAGATTTTATTCATTCATTTGACAGAGAGCACAAGCAGCAGAAGCAGCAGGCAGAGGGAGAGGGAGCAGCAGGCTCCCCGCTGAGCAGGGAGCCTCATGCAGGGCTCGATCCCAGGACCCTGGGATCATGACCTGAGCCAAAGGCAAACACTTAACCAACTGAGCCACCAGACGTCCCTCTGATAACCATATTGAAAAGTAACAAGAAAGAGGTGAAATTGATTTTAATAGTATATTTTATTTAACCTAATATATTCATAATAGTATAGTTTCAACATGTAGTCAACATAGAACATGATTAATATGGTATTTTACATTCTTCTTCTTTTTTTTTTTTAACTAAGCCTCTGATATCTGGTGTGTCTTTTATACATCTAGCACGTGTCAATTTGGACTAGCCACATACCAAATGCTCAATAGCCATGTATGGCTTGTGGCTACTGTAGTGGACAGCACAGACCTCAAAGGTTGTATTTTTGCAAACATTTTGCATACATCTTCAATTTTTTAAACACCTGTACAAAACATATACCTAGATCCTTACAACATAAATCCTACATCATGGCACAGATTAACTTCACTTCAAATATCTGACATCACAAAAAACTTGGAAAGCAAATAGAATGATATTCCTCCTATGTATTTTGCTTCCTTGTGGCAAACCAGCTTTGAATCACATTTTAAAAACTCTCCGAGGGGCACAAGGAGGTGCCACATGTCTGGTATGTTTAGTCATGAGACCATGACCATGAGGTTAAAGTGGTCAGAGGTGCAGCCAAAGAGAATGCTTTGAACACTTCTCAAAAGCTTGAGGGACATCGCTGAATAAATTTAAAGGGATAATTTTATGGAGAGCATAAAAACTTTTTGTAGAGCGCCATTATTTTATTAAAATTGTCAAATTGTCCCTGACTCTGACTAACTCAGGAGAACCCATAGAACTGGCCCAAAGTACTAGAAATGATTATTATAACATACATTGAGAGAAGATACCCACAAGTACTGAGTTGTAGAGAAAATAAGCCTGTAGCTTGGTGGAAAAATGTATTCATTTACTCATTTCATCTTTCAGCACACATGCTCCACGCAAAACTCGGAGCAAAAGGGCTGCAGAGTGGCCTGGAGTCTTTTACTGCTGACATTTACTGTTTCCCCTTTTTTCATTTGGCAAATGTTAAGGGCAGCTGCCACAGACAGTGTCTGGTCACGTGCAAACCAGGAAAAAGAAATCATAATTCACAGTCACCGGCCGTTTGGGCTCTCACGTTGCACCAAACACACCCAGGCCTTATGGCCCCTGGTGATTCAGTTCAAAACTGAAATTATTTATTTTTGTTTTTTTAAAAATATTTTATTTATTTATTTATTCACGAGAGACACACAGAGAGAGGCAGAGACAGAGGCAGAGGAAGGAGCAGGCTCCCTGTGGGGAGCCTGATGTGGGACTCGATCCCGGGACCCCAGGATCACACCCTGAGCCAAAGGCAGATGCTCAACCACTGAGCCACCAAAGCGTCCCTCAAAACCGAATTTAATAATGACAATAGCCAACATCTTTTGAGATTTACATCTATATCACGCACCGTTCTAAGCATGTGATATACGTCATCTCCCTAATACTCAGAAAAGCCTGGTGGTTACTATTATCCCTTATTTACAAATGAAGACATGGAAGCACAAAGCATCTGGGTGATTTGCTCAAGATCCCCCAGTTGGTAAGTGATGAGGTGGGATCGACCACCCTGATTCATCTCCCTCTGAAGTCTGGGAACTTGGCTCCACAGCCAAGGTACTGATGTCCACGAAAATCCTACAAAAGAGTGGGGAAGTCTCGAGAAAGAAGAGACAAGGGTAAGGGTGCAGAGAACTGAACCCTCCTCTTTGTTGTAATCAGGTTCTTGCTACCTCCTGCTGATTTTTGTTTAATTCTCGTTTGACCTCCTGGGACCTAGCTGATCTCCTAGTGGCGTTAGGAGCTCGCGGAGGCCTTACTGACATAAACAGTCCATTTGGTTACATCAAGAGCCATCGGGAGACATTGAGTCATCCTATTTCATTCTTTTTTTTTTAAAGATTTTATTTATTTATTCATGAGAGACACAGAGAGGAGGCAGAGACACAGGCAGAGGGAGAAGCAGGCTCCCTGCAGGGAAGCCCAATATGGGACTCGATCCCGGGACCCCAGGATCATGCCCTGGGCTGAAGGCAGGCGCTAAACCACTGAGCCACCCAGGAATCCCCCTATTTTCATTCTTAATCCAAAAATCTTGAGGAGTATTAAAGGTGCTCATTCTGGGGAGACAGCTGGAACTCTGCACCACACACAACAAACATGAGAGTTGACAGCCATATGCATGTCTCGGGTTCATTTGACTTTTCCATTGCAAGGTGTGATCATAATAAGGTTATAAGAGGCATTGCTTTATAGACGGCATCGACCTTAGGCACAAAAGAGAGGATGCAGAAAAAAAAGAGAGAGAGAGAAGATGCAACTATATATTTAAGGGTGACCTACATAGAGGAGCTGTTGGGCGGTCGAGGAGTATTGTTAACAATACCTAATGATATTGATCCTTTGGATTAAAAAGGATGAGAGTCCATCTAAAAACAACAGGTTGTATTAAGCTACTACTGTTCTTTCTGAGGCCAGGATAGTTGCACCACTGCTCTTTTAGGGGCCTCATATTTCTCCCGTATTGGTCGCAGGCATTTCTCCCAGATTGCTGTTGACATCTTGTCTATATATCTAGGCTGGAGCCAAGGATTCTTGACTATAAAACCCTAGGACCAAAAAAAAAAAAAAAAAAGGCAATAGGAAATAATTCAAAGAAGGAATAAAATTGAATTTTTATCTTGGCCTACAAGTACCTATATGATATATCCCTAGCCCCCTCCTGACTTAGCACACTCTAGTTCAGCCACTCTGGATTCTGGAATGTCAAGGATATTCCTACCCCACTGCTTCTGTATGTCCAGACAGGTTAAAGCTGGCCACAAATTCTCTGACACTCCTCCCATGGTGGGGCAGAGGTGGGTTCTATGCACCCTCCCTTTGAACCTAAGAGGGCCCTATCATTGCTTTGAGTTATATCCTGCCTTGAGTTATATCCTGCAAGAAGTCCAGATATCCTGAGATACCCTGAGAACCCAGATACCAGAGACCACCATGCCTGAGGGGACACATGTAAGCTTACTGGTCACCTGTCCCAGCTGAATCCAACCTTCCAGCCATCTCTCCCAAAGCACTAGACTTGAGAGTAGAGATATCTTGGATGTTCAGTATAGTGGAGCTTTCAAATAGCTCCAACCCCAGGCGCTCTCCAATGCAGCCACACTGGTGACCTCGAGCAAGGACTGCCCAGCTGAGTCTAGTCAATCCATAGGCCTGTAAGAGATAATATTAGATTAATGTTTTAAGCCATGAAGTTGTGGAGTTATTTTATGCAGCTATAGATAACCAAAACACATTTGTTGGGGCACCTGGGTGGCTCAGTGGTTGAGCGTCTACCTTTGGCTCAGGGCATGATCCTGGGTCCTGAGATCGAGTCTCACATTGGGCTCCCCACATGGAGCCTACTGCTCCCTCTGCTTATGTCTCTGCCTCTGTCTTTGTGTCTCTCATGAATAAATAAATAGAATCTTTAAACACACACACATTTGCTATTTCCTCCACTTGGAATGCTCTTTCTCTGTTCTCAATGCAAACACCTCCTCCTTGGGGAGGCCTTCCCTGATTGCTCTATCTTAAGGAGTAGCCTCTCCCCGCTGCCCCTATCTGGTATTCTCTATCCCAAATTTGTCCCTTCCCTGCTGCTTTGTTTTCTCACAGCACTCACAAATGCCTACCATCACATGGATGTATATGTTTTTTATCTGCTTTCTCCAGCTAAGTCGTAAGCTCCCTAGGGGCAGAAATGGTTTTTTCTCTTTTGTTCACTGCTGTATCTCCAGTGCTTGGATTGAGACCTAACACATAGTAAGCTGTAGATAAATGTTTCCTGCATGCACGACTAGAAGAATTGGTCTTTGCCCCTATGCAAGCCTATTCCTTTTACAGCACAATTGAGCAGACCTTGATTTAGTATTGCTCTCAGGGAAAAACTGAAATATTTAAGACACAAGTAATCTTGTCCTATAGAAAATTAAGTGCCTACCTCAGATGATGTTAAGACACCAAGAGTGCCTCCCATCTTAACACATCCATCACCAGCTCCCACCAAAATTCCACAGCTGACGATTACTTTCTTTGTCCACATGGTTAAGTCACAAGTAAACTTACAAATACAGAGGCAAACAACACAGAAAAACCCTCGTCCTCTTGGAGCTTACATGTTAGCCGGGAGGACAGGCGATAAACAAACAAAGAAAATACAAAGAAAAAAACGATCTATATAACTAAAATAGAATTGGGATTAGCTGTGTTTGGTTTTATATTGTTTTTCACTTGCAGTAACAGGCATACTGAAGAAATATGGTAAAATGCAAAATAAAAAATGGATTTGCTTAAAATGAAGCTAATTCAGCTGTCCCCAAAATTCACATGTTGCTTTGTCTGAAACTTTTTTAAATGTTAGTTTTGTTTCATTCTCTCAACGCTAATAGGTATATGAGTTGGTTTTCGAATATATTTTAGAGTTACAGTTAAGCAGACTTATGCAAAAGGTTTTGGGTTTTAAAATCTGTTCGTTTTCCCATGTCACAATTTAATAGTATCTACAAAGGGTTCTGAGACTTTTTAGCCAGATCTGTTAAATCTCTCATATACATGAAAAGCAATGTGTAATAAAGTATCCAGTCAGTCACATTTGAAAAAAATATATACAGTTGACCCTTGAGCAACAGGGGCTTGAACCACGTGAATCCACTTATATGTGGATTTTTTTTACACTACAGTACTGCAAATATATTTCTTTTCCTTATGATTTTCTCTTTCCTCCTCCCCCTCCTTCTTCTTTTTCTTTTCTTCTTCTTCTTCTTCTTCTTCTTCTTCTTCTTCTTCTTCTTCTTCTGAGAGAGAATATGTGTGCAAAGGTGAGAGTAGAGAATCTTAAACAGTCTCCGTGCCATAGCAAGGCTCGATCTCATGACCCTTAGATCATGACCTGAGTCAAAATCAAGAGTCAGATGCTTAACTGACTGAGCCACCCAGACGCCCCCCTTATGATTTTCTTAATAACATTTTCTTTTCCCTGGCTTATTTTATTGCAAGAATATAGTACATGATACATAGAACATGCAAAATATGTGTTAATTGACTGTTTAGATAATCTGTAAGGCTTCCAGTTGACGGTAGGCCGTTAGTAGTTAAGTTTTTGGAGTTAAAAGTTATATGTAGATTTTCAACTGCATGGTGGTTGGCACCCTAACCCCGTGTGTGTGTGTGTGTGTGTGTATATTCAGAAAGTCATACATGCTATGGAGAATGGAGGGCTTGGGTAGTGGTGTGAGAGAGTGGGATCCTGTTTCAAATAGAGTAGTCAGGGAGGAAGTGAGATCTCAACTTTTGTTGCATCTCATCTGTAGGGTTTGCATGGCATACATACCAACTTATTGTCACTGAATGAAGAGCTGAGAGATGAGCTCTATCAGTTCTCCCGAACCAGTATGCACAGGCCCCAACACAACCCAGAAGGTCAGAGAGGTAGCATCCAACAGTAAATGGCAAAGGATGTATAGACGGTTATGAGAACACTGGCTTATACTCTGGGTGATATGAGAAGCCATTGGCAGGTATTAAGTTTGCTCAGAAGCAAATAAATACGATGTGTGTGTGTGTGTGTATGCATGCACATGAACACGTGAATATGTATGTATTTCTTCTTCATAGATATCAATTCACTCCAGCCACCATTCTGCTCTTTTTGGGGGGGCAGACACAAAAGAAAAATATACATCCTTCCCTGTGAAGAGCTGATTCTCTTTCTTCATTCACGCCCTTAACCAAGAACCCAATAAAATAAAAATGTCATGTATTATCATGATTTTTAAGAATACATGGCTTATTCAACCCAGAGCTTCTCATAAAAGTGAAGTTCAGCACATGTTGGGAAGGCTTAAGTTGTCATCACAATTAGTTATAATACTTCATCACCTTAGTTGGTGATGACAGTATTCTTAGGATCCTGCTCTAAAGCTCATAACATTCCATTCAAACTGATGTATGCACATCTGGGAAACTTAAGGGTTTTCATCAGACATTCAGTAATTTTGGAGAGGAACATTTTGAATCTACACTTAGACCACCCTGCCTTTCTCATTGCCATGGCCATCATTTAAACCAACTGTAGGTCAGCATAAGATAGCTTAGCACCCTGTGGCCTGCCCTGGAAGTTGGAGCAATCATATGATACAGTATCCCTGAACAGCATTTTAAAATTGAAGTTACACATAAGTATGGTGTTGGGGTTATTTTAAGAACCTTCTAAGTTCATAGCTTAATTTTGAGGGAGTCTAAATGATGCAGATCGAAGAAGGACAAAATACTTGTACAGTGGGGCGCCTGGGTGGCTCAGTAGTTGATCATCTGCCTTTGGCTCAGGGCATGATCCTGGGGTCCTGGGATCGAGTCCTGCATCAGGCTCCCCAGGGGGGGAGCCTGCTTCTCCCTCTGCCTGTGTCTCTGCCTCTGTGTGTGTGTGTGTGTCTCAGGAATAAATAAAATCCTAAAAAAGAATACATCTACAGTGACAGACTTCCTAAGCATAAATACATAGGCTTACACATGGAAAAGGAAAGATAATTGAAAAGAATGTCAGGAAGGAGAAAGAGGTAAGCGCTCACAAATTTAACAGAAGCCATGAATTATAATACATCTTAAAGAGCATCTCTCCCAGCTATGAAAGAGAAAGCCTTTGTTCCAGTAATTTTCGCTATCTTCCAGCAGCTCCAAGATATGTTGGAATGATCATATCAAAGCTCCTCATAGCCTTAAAATATATATATATATATATATATATATATATATATATATATATATTATCAAGTGTATTTGGGGGGAAAGTCAAAAAATAAAACAACTAGTCCATCTGTAATAACATAGAGATTGAGATCACAGGCTTAGAACCCGGAGACCTGGATTCAAATTTCTGACTCACTGTTTATTAGCTGTGTGATTGGAGGCAAGTTTCTCAACCTCTCTGTACCTTTTTGTTTCTTAGTCTAAAAAAATGAAGATAATAATAGCATCTTCTTCATAGGGTTGCTGAAAGAGAGAAATGAATTAGCTTTGTAAAATCTTGAAAGTGTCCATGGTACAATGCAAGTGTTCAGAAAGTATTAGCCATGATGATGGTGGTGGTGATGGTGGTGATAATTATGGTGCTTGCCTATCACGATCCTTATTTCTCTTACCCACTTTCTTCTAGCTCATGACTTGTCCTTTGCAGTGTTCTTTTTTAAGAATAGAAAATAGAAAATAAATATATATTTTTAAAAAGAATATGGACACCAACTCAAAAGTACCACTTAAGTGATTTCCTTTGAAAACATTTTCTTCCTGAAAATAATTGTCTCAAATAAGCAGATGCCTCTGGGATAATCCTTTCATCTCAGTGCAGTTTATAAAGTTTGAATTCCTTAAAGTGTCTCCAGGGTGTCTTCCATGAACAATTCACAGGTTGCCTTTTTGCCAGTCTCACCTCTTCATTTATCTGAATCTCACTCCAGATTTCTCCTGCCACATGATCTCTCCACGAGACCCCAAATTTTCCTCTAACTGGGATTTGCCCAGCATCCCTCTCACTGTCTCACCAAGGGACTCTCCCTTAAATCAACACAGTTTCAATGCAAGGGATTAATGTTCATAGCAGCAAAGCTCCTTTGGAGGCCAAGGAAACCCTTCTATCTATGTGTGAAGTCCCTTTTGATTTATTTCAAAGTGGAGTTCTTCTTTCAAAGCATTAAATTTCTTTTGGGGGTGGGAATTTTCTGGCTCATCTGAACCGATTGTTGTTTTGGCTTATATCCTTAGAGAAAGTAGGCATTTTCCTCAAACAGTTTATGGAGTGAAAGGTTGGTGTCTGTGCCAGTATTGATCAGAGGCTGACTTTGGAACTGCGTGAGTTACTCAAAGGAGAGTACAGAGCAAGTTGTGGGGACAGTTAAGGATCTGAATTTCCATCTTGTGAGAACCTCTCTGTAGAGAAATACAGACTAAGTCTGGAATCACAGACCTCTGTCAGAGTCCTGAGCTTTTAGCAAATTCACCATGGCCCCTGGCCATGTGTAGTTTACTGCTTCCTAGGAACCTCAATTCCTAGTTTATAATGTGGAACTATTAGTTTCTACCTTCCAGTGTGGTCATGAAAAGTGAATATGATAATACATAAAATGAATACACACACACACACACACACATATATGTCTTATGCGGTAGAGAAACTCTTTAGGAGGGAATTATTTTTGATAATTTGCCTTTTTAAGACACATTTGTTCCAGACTTAGACCATCACATATCCTAAGATTTCAAAACGGTAGTCTTTTAACCCAAAGATAATAATTTTGAGAAATAGTCTATTTTGAGAAAAATCAAAAGAATTTAGAAGTCCTAATTTCTTTCTTTCTTCTTCTTTCCCTTCCCTCTCTCCTTCCCTACCTACCTACCTTCCTTTTCTCTCTCTTTCTTTCTCTCTCGCTCTCGCTCTCCCAACCCTTCTCTTCCTCCCTCCCTCCCTCTCTTTCTCTCCTCTTTTATATTGTACCGTGTCTGTGTACCCAGGTTACAAAGAGCTTTCTCATCTTCTCATTACTCTATACAGTTTAGGAACATCAAAAGCATTTGGATAATATCTTTGAAAGATCAGGGATGCACCTGTCGTCTGGCACCTGTGACCCCAGGGAGGCTGCAGTTGGGCTAGGAAAGTGGTGCAGTTGTTGGGGATTAGCAGAGCTGCTCTCTGAGGCTGGCATTCAGGATCCAGTCCCTGGAGGTTCAGAGAGGGCTTGACAGAGAAGGGGACTGGATGAGCACCTTCCCTGATGGGAGGGTGCTAGGGTAAGCAGTCAGAAACGGATTTTTCTGCCGGTAAATCCCAAAATGCTGAGTGATGCCGTTAAGGGCAGGAAGCTTTGTGCCTCCTGCTACAAAGTCACCAGTCGCTTATATAGTGGGATTCCCACAGAGAGTCCAGAGAGCCTCCCATCATGGGAGGCCCAAGATATGATAGGCAGCAATACTTTTCGTGGAAGGAAACATGTAGGGACAGTAGCGATGATATTCTTCAGTATTTACACATTTACTATGTGCAAGATACTCTGTTATGAGATGCGTATGCATCATCTCACTCACTGCTAGCAATCACACCATGATGTTGGTTCTGTTTACACCCACATTATAGAAAAGTGTGTCGAGGAGGAAGAATTTTCTTTGCCTTTCAAGAGCTTTCTAGCTGGATTAAGAATCACATTGACATGAGACAGATTAACAGGAGAAAATAAAATTTAATGGCATGTGTACTTATGGGGAATCCACACAGACGTGAAAATTCCAAGCACAGCTAGGCAACATGAAGCTTACATGAGCTAAGGAGAAGGGTAGGGGCTGGAGGATACAAATGAGAGAAAGACTATTAATAGGAAGGTGAAAGGAGTTGTTTGAGAAAAGACTGCTCTATGATGCCCTAAACTTAGGTAAAAGGGAATCTCTGTCAATAGCTCTCTTCCTGGTACAGGCAGGCATTTGAGGGAGAGGTCAAGGGCTTTTCCTGAATCTGTGGGTTTGGATTGCTTTTAACTCAAAATAATGTTCATGCCAAAGTGGCTCATCTCAGGGAGGCCGGCTCTGGGCCCTTACAGGTGCATACAATTGAGTTCACTTGCCTGAGTTCCTGTGGTTACCTAGCGCATGTTGAACATCACAGGCTATGCTCTTACCTCTAATCACACGTATGTGGGGACAAAAATTGATCTTTTTCAAGTGATGTCTGGTGTCTGAATATCCTAAAATAAGGCTTTGCAATGATTGTGGTTAAGCCAAATATCCCTTTTTTGCTAAGGCTATTGTATTTGGTTTTAGTTCCTTACTGCCCTATAATTCAATTACTGAAAAATCATGTTACCTCTTACTGGGAACTATTTTTTTGCTCATGACACTTCTGACACCAAATATGTGAGGTTTTTTTTTTTTTTTTCCACACACCCACCAATTATTTAACTCTCCAGATACCAACTGGGTGACCTACAATTCAATTTAATTCTAACACGAATGACCCAGAGTTCGCATAGACCCCACAAATTGAGGGCTCAGTCCTACAAAATTGCCCCCACTTCAGAGGCCAGTTGCAAGTCCAGGGCCCTCTGTATTTCTGACTGACAAGCTGTAAATCGGAGGTTCCCACAACTCCCTCCTCAAGTATGATAATTTGCTAGAATGGCTCACAGAACTCAGAGAAAACAGTTTGCTTACTAGTACTGGTTTGTAATAAAGGATACAGATGAACAGGCAGATGAATGGGTATATCGGGCAAGGTCCAGCAGTGTCGTGAGTAGTGGAGCTTCCATTCCCTTGGAGTTTAGAGGGGGGCACCCTCCCAGTATATGGATGGATCCTTCCTTGTTCACCACCCCGGAAGCTCTCTGAACTCCCTTGTTTAGGACTTTTGGTGGAGACTTTATTAGCTAGGCAGGATTGATTAAATCATTGACCGTTGGTGATTAGATCAAACTCCAGACTCTCTCCCCTGCCCAGAGGTCTAGGAACACAAAGGTCCAAGCTTCTAATCACGTGGTTGGTTCCTCTGGAAACCAGCTACCCTCCTAAAGCTTTTGGGGGCCACCAAGAGTCACCTCCTTAGCATAACCTTAGTTATGGTTTAAAAGGGACTTTTATGAATAACAAATGATGCTCTTTTCACCCATATCACTCAGGAAATTCCAAAGGTCTCACAGACCAGGAATTGAGGACAAAGACTGAATATATATTATCACAACATCAGACTTTGGTAGCAAATTTTCCAAACCATAGCATGTCTATACAGGCATGAAACTTTACAACTCTTTAATAATGGCTATTTTAATGAGCACTTTACATTTTTTGTCTGTGAAAAACCGCAAATGCATAGAAGAGACGATCTCAATATTAAGACTTGTTCAAGAGCCGTTGGAATTTGGAGATCATGTGGATTTTTACTCCAAGGTTCTTTTCTAAGTAACTCAAAACATGTCATAGGAGTTTTCTTATTTTTTTTTCAAGTCCTTGCAAACATTTGTAAGATGGCAAATTAACTCTTGTTCCTGGGACAAACCTTCATGTGAACACTGATGGGATTTTTAAACTATGACCTATGATGTCAAAAGGAGCTTTGGCTTGTTACAAACTTTCTGCTCTCAGTTTCCGGAACCCTTTTGGTCTGTACACCTGACTACGTTTGTGGCAGTTATGGCTGTATTTCCCATTTCCAACAGCAAGTCTCTGGTGAGGATCATGGAGAAGAAGATTAGGACCTCCCCGCTAAGCCTACTTCCAGAAAATTCCTCTCCTCAGATGAGGTTCCACTGTGCTTGGCTCTACAAGTTTTTCATGAGATTAGCATGCAGGAAGTAATAGTATTAGGGAGTGCATTGGAATTCAACAGCTTGGATAGGAGGGAAAGCCAGTAGAAGTCAAACTGTAATATAGTTTCATTGGAAGCCTCAGCCAACCTTGCAAGGAACTCTGGAGATGGGACAGCCCTTCAGAGCTGTCCTGAGTGGGACGGAAGGACAAGAGCTTTATGCCATATGTCACAGTCATTGGAAGTGAGCTCCCCAGAGAAGGTCTAACCTTGGACAAAGTGGGTTGTTTTTCTGTTTTGTTTTTTGCTTTTGTTTTTTGTTTTTTTTGCAGCTGTGGTAATCTCTTCAGGGGGCTAAGAACCAAGGGCTGCCTGCCAGGAATAATGCTAGCAGCTGAAGAAATAACCCTCTTGGCTCTGACTGGAGAGATGGGCATGTTTATCATAGCCTCCACCACATGGACCACTGGGTAGACCACTCTTCTCTTCAGTAATTCTAGGCCAAGCTTTACTTATGGGGCATCTGTAGACCTTGCCATCTTGCTAACAGGATGGCTCTGGGCAGAGATGCATAGGGGGTGTCTGGAATAGGATAGATGCAGTCGTGAACCCTGCTAACTGTGCTGTTTATGAAATACCTCCCTTTCCCCAAAAAACTCAGGGTTCCATCAAGGGGCTTTGCAATACGCAGCCATGTAGCCAGCCATGTGCCACTGAACTTTTGGAACTCCTTGAGCCCGGGACTGTGTCTTATTTCATTTCTGTCTCTTCAGAGCACTACATGGTAGCTGTTTCATACCTTGTAGTTAATACATTTTTACTGAATGAAAGAACAAATTGCCCCAGTGTCAGTAGCACTTAAAATTAAGATGCTGAGAGATTTTTCTTGGGCCCATACAAGCCTATCAGTAAGATGATTTTGATTCTCTTCATCATTTGGCTAGATATAGTGTTAGTTCTAATTTGGTAGCTATCCTTTGCTTTGTCTCTCTGCCTAGGGTTTTTTTTTAAAAAAAGATTTTATTTATTTATTCATGAAAGACAGAGAGAAGCAGAGACATAGGCAGAGGGAGAAGCAGGCTCCCTGCAGGGAGCCTGATGTGGGGTTCAATCCCAGGACCCTGGGATCATGACCTTAGCTGAAGGCAGATGCTCAGCCATTAAGCCACCCAGGCGTCCCTGCCTAGGGCTTCTAAAGTCACAATTACAGGGACACCTGGGTGGCTCAGTAGGTTGAGCATCTGATTCTTGATTTCAGAACTGGTCATGATCTCGAGGTGATGAGATCAAGCCCTGTTTCGGGCTCCATGCTCAGCGTAGAATCTGATTAAGATTCTCTCTCTGCCCCTCCTCTCTCTGCCCCTCCCCACTCCGCTCACATGCACATGCTCTGTCTCTCATAAATAATAAATAAATAAATAAATAAATAAATAAAATAAAAACAAAACCTACCCCACAAAATATTTGTAAGGGTTAAGAATGATATATGTGAAGTACCATGCACATGGTGAGTACTTACCAAAAGGTAGTTGTTACTAGGCATGGCCTAATTAAACCAAGCAGTTGCTTTATGCAAAGGAGCCCATAATTGTAAAAGGTGCTGATGTTTAAGGAGTGGGGTGTATAGCTCTTTCCCTGGAAGGTCTTTCTCTACAGTTATGCTTCTCCACTGTACCTCCCCTACCCTAACAGAACAGGAGCACCTGGTGTACAGCTGACCTTTCCCTCTCACTACCCTGAACCTCCCTGTGGTCAATGGTGATCGCTGTCAAGACAGACTCGGTGGTAATCACCATGGGGCAGTGACCTGACATCTTAAATGAAGAATTCACAAACACCTTCCAGACACATAATCAAGGCACAGCTGCCCTCTTGGCATCATTACTATTTGCTGTGTATCTCCTCTAGCCTCTAACCATGGCTTCAAATAAACATAGTATCAGATCTTTATTTGTTCATCAAATATTCATTGAATGAATACCATTATAGGTAGCAGGAATACAACCATGAAAAAGACAAAATTTCTACCTTTGTGGGGTCTGCATTCCAGAGGGAAGAGGCATTAAACACACATATGAATAATTATATCACATAATCTCATTTGCTAGTTAGAATAATAAAGGTTGCCAGGAAAAACATCTCTGAGGAAGTAACAGTTGAGTAGTGATTTGAACACAATGAGGGAGTAGACACGTGAGTATCCGGTAAAAGCTTTGTGTGTTTACAGAACAGGAAAGAGGCTAATGTGACCTGAATAAAGGGAGGAGGATGGGAGATGAGGAAAGAGAAGTATGTAAGTATTACTGACCATGGTAAGGGCCTTGGATTTCTGATGAGTGTGATGAAACGCCATTAGAAGAATTTGGTCAGGAGAGTGACATGCTCTAGTTATATGTTATCAAAAACTCATTCTGGCTGCTGGGAGATTCTGGGAGCCCAAAGTGGAAAATAGAGAATTTAGGAAGTTCATGCAGTAATAAAGGCAAGGGCTGGTAGTGGCTTGGACCAAGGAAGTAACAGTGAAGAAGATGAGAAGGGGTTTGATTCTAGATACATTTTGATGTAGAACTGGCAGTGTTTGATGACTGAATGAATTATGTATGGTTGGGAGAAAAAAGAGGAATCAAGGGTGATTTTTTACCCTAAGCAACCGATTTTAAGCAGTCTGTGGATTCAGAGATGAATGAATTATTGGTTTCTTTTTTTAAATTTATTTTTGAGAGACACAGATTGAGAGAGAGAGGCAGAGACACAGGCAGAGGGAGAAGCAGGCTCCATGCAGGGAGCTCGACGTGGGACTCGATCCCAGGTCTCCAGGATCAGGCCCTGGGCTGAAGGCGGCGCTAAACCGCTGAGCCACCCGGGCTGCCCGAATTATTGGTTTCTGACCAGTAAGAGTGATGGGGGGGGGGGCAGGTAGAGAAAAGAATAGAATGGAGCGGTGAAATTTTCTGGACTCCCTGAAGGGCCATTTCAGTCAGTAGTTAAAACACAGAGATGTAACAACAACAACAAAAAAGATATTATACGAGAGGGGAAGTAGAGCTATCCTGTTGACAGACAAGGCTCTTGTTGAAGACCACTGGAGATGACGTGGGGTGCTCCTAAAGCCCATCTGCTAAAGAAGGAATGGATCTTCATTTTTAAAAAAAGTATCTTCTGTTGGGAGACATCAACAGCCATTGGGATCAGCCATTCTGCACTCTGACAACTGTGAATCTCCATCTTCAGGGAAGACTAGCCACTGCCAGCCTGACACAGACATCAGCAATGTCTAGGTTGCCAGTGATGATGACTACTCTAAATACAACTGGAATCCAAAAAGAACTCACTGTTTAAACTACCTCCTCTTTTATCTCTCCCAAAGAAGTCAGTTGCCTACAGTCAATGTGGATATTGAACACTTCTTTCCAGGGAAGGGACCTTAGTTTGGGAGATGGATGCCATCCCAGTGCATCAGCTTGGGCAGGAAGCTTTTCTCCATAACAGTAGATTGGTGCTGGCTGGGCCATGTTGAAAACCCTAAGTTCCCATCTACTCAAGTAGTCCATGGATCTACGTTTTTAAAGAAATTCCGGGGCTCTTTTTCTGGCTGTTAACCTTCCTCACCCTGCATTCAGAAGTTACATCAACCATCGATTTTTTTTTAATACTTTCATTTTATTGTTTGTTTACTTATTTTTGTGTGTAGAGGGATTAGGTATATATTTTTAAAGGTTTTATTTATTTATTAGAGAGAGAGAGAGAGAGAGAGAGAGCATGAGTGGGGGGAAGAGCAGAGGAAGAGGGAGAAGCAGACTTCCCGTTGAGCAGGGAACCCCCAACGCGGGGCTCAATCCCAGGACCTCAAGATCATGACCTGAGCCAAAGGCAAATGCTTAACCGACTGAGCCACCCAGGTGTCCCTCAACCATTCATCTTTTAAAAACAGCTTCATTGAGATATGTCACATATGATACAATTCTCTCAGTTCAAGTGTACAGTTCAGTGGTTTTTCGTCTATTCAGAGTATGTACGTTTGTATTGATGTACGACATACCTACAGAAAAGGAGACAAAACATAAATGTACAGCTTGACATATTTCCACAAAGTGAACGCAGCCATGAAGTGGGCACCCAGACCAAGACATAGAACATGGTTGGCCCCCCGAGGCCTCCTCATGCTCCCTTACTGACACTGTCCCCAAGGATAACTGGTGTCCTGACTTCTTTACTTCTGTAGATTAATTTTGCCCATTATAGAACTTTATATAAATGGGATCATACAGCCTGTCATCTTTGGGTCTGGCTTCTTTTGTAAATTTGTGTTGCGAAGTTCATGTATTTCATAATGGGTAATTGCAGACCACTCATCGCTATGTGGTGCTCCACTGTGGGAATATAATTCACTTTATTCATCTGCACGACAGTGAATGGACATTTAACATTCTTGTGTATTATTTAGAAAACATCCTCTTGGGCATCATGAAGTGGATCAAAAGCTACGCAAGATACACAGCTTTGAGTAAATATGGCCAGTTTGGCAGAGTGGTTTGACTATGTTACACTTCCACCAGCTGAGGGTGAGGGTTCCGGTTGCCCCTTCATCTTGCCGACTCTTGGCTTTCTCATCATCCTTTTTTTAATCCCAAATTCCTGCACTCTTGGGGAAGGGCCCACGGGTAAGTTTCAAGCCCACTCGGTGTTTTCAGCAGAATTGTCTGTATGTGTGCACTTGCCTGGAGAGAGTCCATGGTTTTCAACAGATTTTCAGAGGGGCCCTTGTCCCAGAGAAGGCTGACAACTTCTGCTTCAAGTTTTTGGCTTTCATATAATCCCTAGCATTGTGATAGCACAGCCTTTTATGTGAGCCAACATTTCTCCTAGAGGAGCTAAAGCCGCTGGGTAGCTGTCTTGATTTTTGAAAAGCACATTATTCAAGGCCAGAGGACTCTGGAACTTTGCTAGCGCTGGTACATGTTGGGTAATACATTGTTCAGAAATTATATGCCCTAAATAAAGGGATAGTATCTATTGACTTATCTTATTTTATTTATTTTTTTTAGATTTTATTTACTTATTCATGAGACACACACACACACACACACACACACACACACAGAGGCAGAGACACAGGCAGAGGGAGAAGCAGGCTCCACGCAGGGAGCCCGACGTGGGAATCGACCCCAGGACTCCAGGATCACGCCCTGGGCCAAATGCAGGCGCTTAACCGCTGAGCCACCCAGGTGTCCCAAAGAACCAAGTATTTTTTTAAAATTTATTTATTTATTCATGAGACACACACACACACACACACACACACACACACAGAGGCAGAGACACAGGCAGAGGGAGAAGCAGGCTCCATGCAGGGAGCCTGATGTGGGACTCGATCCCAGGACCCCAGGATCACGCCCTGGGCCGAAGGCGATGCTAAACCGCTGAGCCACCCGGGCTGCCCTGTATTGGGTTATTTTATTTATTTATTTATTTATTTATTTATTTATTTATTTATTTTTTAAGATTTTTTAAAATTTATTTATTCATGATAGTCACACACACAGAGAGGCAGAGACATAGGCAGAGGGAGAAGCAGGCTCCATGCAGGGAGCCCGATGCGGGATTCGATCCCGGGTCTCCAGGATCGTGCCCCGGGCCAAAGGCAGGCGCCAAACCGCTGCGCCGCCCAGGGATCCCTGTATTGGGTTATTTTAGATGCTTGTGTTATTTGATCAAATGAACACTTATGTGTCTCCTAATTCGCAGACTGAAAAAAATTGGCACAGGGAAACAGATTTTAGCTGCGGACATTTTTCTGCTTTGGAAACAACCCTTGGCATCAACGGTGTGTCCTGATGGTTTGCAATGTGATATGGCTGGAAATGGCTGATACAAGTGGCACAGGATTAGAGCCACGAAACTTCATGTCTTTCTAAGGCGTGCCTTACTGGCTCAGGCGTTGGAGCATGCGACTCTTGATCTCAGGGTTGTGAGTTTGAGCCCCACGTTAGATGTAGAGATTACTTAAAAATAAAATCTTAAAACAACAATGACAATAACAACAAAAACCTGGGCGTCTTTCTCAACACACTTTCTTTTTGAGGTAAATGGGTGAGCTATTTTTGGAGACTCTCCTCTGTGGCACTCAGGGTCTGTCTCCATTGGCAGGTGTATTTACAAATGATTATGAAGGTAAAGAAGACAAAGACATTGATTAGGTCTTTGGGGGTGGCGGGAGGGAGAGAGTTACAATCTTCTGCTTCCTACTTGGAGCACTTTAATTTTTTTCAGAAAAAAGTAATTTGGATTCTGTTTAGAAAACATTCAGTCAGATTTCTGTCTCAGACCCTAAAGAATTCCTCTTCTTGTTTTTTTACACTATTTGCCTTAGTTCAGGCTGCTGTAACAGAATATCAGAGACTGGGTGGCTCGTAAACAACAGAAACTTCTTTCTTTTTTTAAAAAAGATTTTATTATTCATGAGAGAGACACAGAGAGAGGCAGGGACACAGGCAGAGGGAGAAGCAGGGTCTCCTGTGGGGAGCCCGATATGGGACTCGATCCCAGGACCCCGGGATCACAACCTTGAGCCAAGGCAGAGGCTCAACCACTGAGCCACCCAGGCGCCCCAAAACTTATTTTTAGAGGCCGAGAAGTCCAAGATCAAGGCGCCGGCAGATTTGCTATCGCCGTTTTCTCCCTGCGTCCTCACGTGGCCGAAGTCCCCTAGGGTCTCTTGCATAAGAGCCCCGATGTCATCTGTGAGGGCAGGACCCACGTGACCCCATGACTTCCCAAAGGCCTCATCTCCTAACACCATCACACTGGGAGGCTAAGTTTCAACATATGAATTTTGGGGGGGTGGGGGGGTCTGGACACACATACATTCCATCTACAGCTCTCTTGAGCCAATCACCCACCCATCTGTCCGTTCATCCATCCAATCATCCAAAGGTTGTCAAACACCGATGGCATCTGCAACACTCTTAAACGTTATGGGAGGGTGCAAATGATTGATCCCTCCCCGAAGGAGCTGGAAAGAGAAGAGATGCCCATGTGGAACACGTAGACAATACTCTCGAGGTGACGTGGGCAGGTACAAGCTTATATGGTAGGGGCTCAAAATGGAGTGCACTTTCTAGTTAGTGCCCTGAGTGGGGGTGGGGTGGGGTGAATCTCGGAAGGCTCCTTGAAGGAAGTGTCCCAAGCTGCGCACAGATGGAGATCTGAAGGCAAAGAACCTTGGAGGAAAGAAGCTGCAACCACGCACTGGTGACCATGGGCCGCTAAGATCAGAGACACTCGCCTCCCTGGCCAGAGCACAGAGGCCATCTCCTTGGCGGCCGCCTTGAGAAACTGGCTCGGGAGCCCGGATTGTTCCAGTGAGCGAGGGCACATCCCTGTAGAAGGGAGAAGACATTGCTGGCCTCCTTCCTGCTCCTTATGAAGTTCGTTCATATGCCCACCCCAGGACACTTGCGGGGGCCTCCATCTGAAAAGCTGTCACCCTCACCCCCACCCCACTCTCAGACAGTCGTGTGCTTCCCTCTCTGTCCTCTTTCTCATCCTTCCCCTCAAATGTCACCTCCTCAGCGAGGCCTTTCTTGACTGCCTTACTTAGAATCACAATCCACCCCAAACCTCCACCATGCCCTCTCTGTCTCTCCCGCTCCCTTTCTCTTCATAGTTCTCATCACCTTTTAATGTACTTCGTGATTTTCTTTCTTTGTTTTTTAAAATTTATTTATTCATGAGAGACACGGAGAGAGAAGCAGAGACACAAGCTGAGGGAGAAGCGGGCTCCCTGCAGGGAGCCCGATGGGGGACTCGATCCCAGGAACCTGGGATCATGCCCTGGGCTGAAGGCAGACGCTCAACCACTGAGCCACCCAGGCGTCCCACGTGATTTTCTTTTTATTTTGCTTAGCACCTATTTTCGCCTATGAGAATGTAAGCTCCCAGGAGAGCAGAGACTCGTGTCTGCTGTGGCTCACTGCTCCGCCCCAGAGCTGGAACGGGCACAGGCACCGGGAGGTGCTCAGGAAATACTTGTTGAATCAGTAAGGGAATGAGCGCTCATGGCAACTGTTTGAGGATGGGCCAGCCTGGTCCCTGCCTGGGAACAGGAGGGGCAGCCACGTAAAAGATCCCACTGGCCCTTGAACACACCATTAGCTTCTGTCTGGTTTGAGAATCTCAAGTGGTTGCCAGATCTAAACGACCTTCCACAGACCTTCTCTAAGTCAACTGAGCAGTGGCTTGAAGAGCAGTGACCTAAGTAAGACCTTGAGCCCCAAATACATGAACCCAAGGTTAAATTCTATTTCCACCACATATAGGCTGTGTGACCTTGAACAAGTTACTCGACCTCTCTGTGCTTCAGAACTCATCTATAAAATGAAATCTACAATTAGCAGTTTACTCGCTGGGTTGTTATGAGAATTAAATAATTTTTAAAAATATTTTATGTATTTATTTGATAGAGCACAAGCAGGGGAAGGCACAGGCAAGGAATTGGGAGATGCAGATTCCCTCTGAGCAGGGAGCCAGACGCAGGACTGGATCTCAGGACCCTGAGATCATGACCCAAGCCAAAGGCAGACGCTCAACTGGCTGAGCCACCCAGGCACCCCTAAATTAAATAATTTAATGAAAACTGTTAGCCCCATAATGTTTCATAGTTACAATTAAGAGGCTGGGAAGCTTCGTGATCAAGAGTATTGGCCTTTGAGTGTCTGAATTTAAATCCTGCTGCTGCTTATTAGTTATGAGACCCAGAGCAAATGATCATTATTTCATCTCCCTCAGTTTCTCCATCTGAAAGGGTCATTGCGCAGATTAATGAATCAACACATGTAAAGAGCACAGAAAAGGGCTTGAACAGAGTACACACTCTGTGTTAGCTGTTGTCATTGTTGTTTGTTATTATTATTCTCGTAGGGCTTTGCTGAATACCTTCACCATCTCCACCCCCATCTTCCCCATTTCTCCCTACTTGGACAATTCCAGGCCTTTCGTGTGCTCCTGAGCTTCTGGCTGGCTGCAAAAACCTAGCCACTGTCTGCCCCTTGTTCCGGCTTCACCATGTGGTGATGCAGGCAGAAGACCGTGTCCAGGGGCACCTGGGTGGCTCAGCGGTTGAGCATCTGCCTTCGGCACAAGACACGATCCCAGGATGGCGGGATCAAGGCCCATGTCGGGCTCCCTGCTCAGCGGGGAGCCTGATTCTCCCTAGGCCTCTACCCCACCCGACCCCCCCACTCATGCTCTTTATCTGGCCCTCTCTCTCTCAAATAAATCTTTTTTTAAAAGCCAAACATATGTGGCCTACAAGAGACTCGCTTTAGACCTAAAGACACCTGCAGATCGAGAGTGGGGGAGTGAAGAAATATTTATCAAGCAGTACTTGTATTGGACAAACTAGACTTTCTTGTCCTTGTATTGTTTTTATCTTACTTTGGTATCAGGGTAATACTGGCCTCCCAGAATGATTCTGAATGAGTGCCCTCTATTCCATTATTTGTAAGATTTTGATAAAGATTGTCATTATTTTTTTTTAAGTGTTTGGTAGAAGTCACCAATGACACCGTGTGGTCTTGGGCTTTTCTGTGCTGCAAAAGTCTTGATTCCTCATTCAACTTTCATTCCTGTTACTGGTCTAAGAGTTCCTATTTCTTGGATTCGAGATTGAAGATTCCATCTTGGTAACTTGTGCAGTTTTAGAAGTGTTCTGGCTCTTTTTCTAAGTGATCCCACTCCTTAGTATATAACTGTCTCTAGTACTCTGTTATCACACTCTGGATTTCTGTGGTTATCTGGTGTCCTGTGTTCCATTTCTCAGTTTGGTTTTTAAGGTTTCTCTCTTTTTTTTGGTTGGTAAAGCACTGCCAACTTTCTTCACTTATTTATTTTTTTGGAAAAACTGGCCATGGTTTTCAATGTTATGCTGTTTATTCTGGTCTCTCTTTTATTTATTTCTGATTTTTCAGCTAAGTTTCTTCTTTTTCTAGTTCCTTGTGGTGTCACGGTAAGGTGTTAATTTGGACTTTTTTTCCCAATTCAAGAATTTATAGCATCGATTTCACTCAAACTCCTGCTTTTGCTGCATCCCATAGGTTTTGGAATATCATGTTTCCTTTTTCTTTTGCTTTGAGACATATTTTTATTTGCCATTTGATTTCTTATTTGACCCTTTGCTTGTGCAGTAGTGTACTGTTTAATGTTTACATATTAAATATTTAATATTTGCATTGTAGCTTTTCCAGTTCTGTTTTAATGTTGGTCTTTATTTTGTACCATTGTGGTTGGAAAATACACTTGGTAGGATTTCAGTCTTCTTAAATTTGTAATATTTTTCTTGTCTCTTTTTACTTGATTTAACCAGGGGATTCTTTTGTGCATACTTGAGGATAATGTGTATTCTATTGTTCTTGGATAGAATGTTATATATATATATATATATATATATATATATATATATATATATATATCTTTTGGAACCATGAAAAAATATTTTAATTCATAAAAATGTTTTAAAAATTAAAAGTCAAACATAAATCTTCATGCCAAGAATTTAGATGTAAGAATTTATCCAAGGGAGATTAATAAAAAACGTGGATGTGGATTTATAGGTAAGAAGTGGTTGTATAAATGACAGGACGTTTATCATGCTCACAAAACCATCAGCAACATCTGTTTAGTGGGAGTCCTGTTTGCTATGTATAAACTTGCCTAATTCGTACAATGCCCCTGTAAAATGGGTACCATCATTCCAAACTCACAGTTAAAACAGCACAAATGTCAAGCAACTTGCCTACAGTCACACATCGATCAAGTTTCAGAGTGCATTTGAATCAGTTCTGTTGACCTCTTAAAGACCATCCTGTATCACTTCTCCTGAGATTCTATTCCAATGCTTTTCACACTTTTACGTTCTTAAAAGTTATTGAGAACCTCAAGGAGCTTTTGCTCATGTGGTTCTATCTAAATTTATCATATTGGAAATTAAAACTGATAAATTTTTTTAGATATTAATTCACCTGAAATAACAGTAATAACCTGATGACAATTTAACATATGTGTATGAAAATGTAGTTTCTTTTTTTAAAAGACTCTATTTATTTATTCATGAGACACACATGCAGAGAGAAGCAGAGACATAGGCAGAGGGAGAATTAGGCTCCCTATGGGGAGCCTGATGTGGGACTCGATCCCAGGAACCTGAAGGCAGACACTCAACCACTGAGCCACCCAGGCATCCCGGAAAAAAAATAGTTTCTAAAACAAAAAAAAAAAAAAAAATGAGTGAGTGGCATTGCTATACATTTCAACCAAAACAACATACTGCAACAGATTGAATGCTAATGCAGAAATGAGAATCCAGCTCTCTGCCATCAAGCCAGATGTGAAAAAGATATGCAAAAGTGTATATCTTCCTGCAGGTGTGCTTGGAAAAGGGAGACCCTCACAGACTCCCTGAATATACTTTAGGGACCCTGAGGGGGTTCTGGGATCACAGTTTGAGAAATTGCCAGTGTCTGCATATATGGAATATCATGTAATAGTCAAGGGAAGTATGCTTATCAAGAAAACAAATGACATGGGAAATATTTAGGACACAATATTGACTGGAAACTAGCCAGGCAATAATTGTATGTAAAATAGGCCCTCAAGTGTAGAATGGATAAAATATAGGGGAAAAAATGAAAGAAACATAGCTGAAATATTAATACCCACAATAGATTTCTGCTTGGTGGGATTATGAATACTTACTGTTTCTTTATAGTTTGTCATCTAAAATTTCTATATTGGATAAAACACACACACACACACACACGACATGTCACATCGAGCATGACTCCTGGGCTTCACATTCTCCCCACCAGCAGGAACATATGCCCTTCAGCCCTGTCTTACCTCTTCACAAGCACCCAACCTCCCTGAAGTGACCAAAGAGTCCAAAGAGCTTGGACTCCTCTATATCATGTTTGTCCCCTGACTTCCTTCCACTGTTTCTTCCAGAAAGCCCATAGGACAATGTGCTTTGGTCTCAAATCCCAGAATCTCTGTGGTAGTGTCTCTTCCTCATGGTGCTTTCTACGATGCTCACTCAATTTGTATCACAAGGATTTTGATATTAGGCACCAGCATGTACTTGTTGGCCGGTGGATGGTTCATGAGGATTTGCCAGACACTTCCGTCTCCCTCCCCACACACTCGTGTCCTTGACAGAAAGAGAAAAGCACAAGCAGGTTGAGGGATGCCTGGGTGGCTCAGTCTGTGAAGTGTCTGCCTTTGGCTCAGGTCATGATCTTGGGGTCCTGGGATCGAGCCCCGCATTGTGCTTGCACTCAGCTGGGGAGTCTGGTTCTCCCTCCCCTTACTCTTGTGCTCTCATTCGTTCTCTGTCTCTTCCTCTCAAATAAACAAATAAAATCTTAAAAAAAAACCCACACAAGCAGACTGAATAGTCACCCCTTACATGGGAAGAAGAAAAACCCCTTAGGACCAAGATGGAGGGGAAGAAAACTGTACTTAGCCAAACAATTCAGTTATTCAGGCGTTTTGCGTTTGTTTGGTCTCACAAACACTTTGGTTCTGCCACAAATCCCCAGCCACGACTTGAAGAAGGGTGCGAGTCCGGCAGATGTGGTTAGATGGTGTCTGCCTTGACACTGGCAGGGTCTGTGCCAACAGCCATGGCCACTCCTGGGAACGTGAAGACAGTTGTTTCAAAAACTGAGAATTCCAGTCTGACTCCTGGTGCTGGCTCTGGGAAAAGGTGAAGAACGCCTTGGAGGGGAGGGCAGAGTTTCTGATCCCTTCGGCCACCCTAAGGAATCCAGCGAGATGTCTTTGTATGGCCGTCTTGGATGCACTCTGCCCCTGGTAGGTAGGCTGGCTTGCTTCTTCACTATTGAAGTTCCATCCCTCACCCCCTTTTGTCTAAGTACCTTGGTGTGTATGAGGGGAAGGGGATCAGAGGTTGGCAGTACTCTGCTGGTGGGGATCTGCAAAGGCCCGAGCAAGTCTGGGCTCAATGGCAGACTGCAAAAGAAGGAAGTTAACAGTAGAGTAACACACCTGCTCTACACTGAGCGTGGCCCCCCTCAAGTTCATATGTTGAAATCCTAACCTGCAGTGTGATGGTATGGGGAGCTGGGGCCTTTGGGAGGTGACTGGATCATGAGGTTGGAGCCTTCTCGTGAGTGAGCTCAGTGCTCTTATAAAAGAGATCCCAGGGAGACCCTTTGTCTCATCTGCCATAAGAAGACCCAGGAGGAAGATGGCCGTCTCTGAACTACGAAGCCACCCCCACCAGAAACCAAATCCGCCAGCACCTTGATCTTGGACTTGCCAGCCTCCAGAACTGTGAGAAATAAATCCCTGTGGTTTAAGCACCCCAGTCTATGGTACTTTGTCATAGCAGCCCAAAAGGACTAAGACAAAGCATAAGTACCAAAGGTCATTTTGGAATTTAGGACATTCCAAATTTTGGAATTTAGGACATTTGCTTTGTCAAGCAAATAACAAGTTCAAGGTCACACTGCTAAAATGAAATCAAACATCTATTGCGAACTTACTAGGTGCCAGCATTCTATGCCAACAGGTCCTAGGCCTGCAAAGGTTATGATAACAACTGTAACGACTACAGCCATAACTCATTTATCGAGAACTTACCACCTGCCTGCCACTGTTCAAAGTGATTTATGTGGGTCCACTCAATTTTTCCAGCCCATCTATGAGGTAGTTACTGTTGTTCCATTTTACACACAAGTAAACTGAAGCACAGATAGGTTAAGCAACTTAACACAGCTAGTGAGTGGCAGAGCTGTGACTTGACCCAGGTAGGCTAGCTCCAGAGCCCATGCTCTCAGCTTAGATCCTGGTGAGTGACACAGAACGATAAAATGCAGGAAGCTGGTGCCCTGGAGTTAGTGGCAGATGGAAGGCTCTGGGACTCTGAGAAGTCAGAGTCACCCAGCTGCTACCATAATCCAGGCATACTTCTGTATGTACAATAATCTGTATTGTAACTCATCGGTTTACAATAATCTGGGCATACTTCCTGGAGGAAGATGATGGGGCTCAGAGATATTGACTTGGAAGCACTGATATCTGGGGCCCCAAGAATATTAAGCAACTCACTTTTTCTTTGTCAATGAACTTAAGAAGAGGCAGAGCTAGAACAGAGACCCACATGTCCTTTGTGGAGAGTGAGCCCATAGATCCGCAAATTTCCACTAAGTTCTATGTGCTGAACTCTGATATAGGCATGAGCACGGGGTTTTAAAAAGTCAGCATGCAGGAGCTCCTGGGTGACTCGGTTGGTATCTGACTCTTGATTTTGGCTCAGGTCATGATCTCAGGGTCATGAGATTGAATCTTGGATTGGTCACGGTGCTCAGCAGGGAGTCTGCTTGAGATTCTCTCCCTCTCCCTCTGCCCCTACCTTCACTCTCTCTCTAAAGTAAATAAATACAAAACTTCTTTTAAAAAAGTCAACTTGCGGGTAGCCCTGGTGGCTCAGCGGTTTAGCGCCTGCCTTCAGCCCAGGGTGTGATCCTAGAAACTTGGGATCGAGTCTCACATCAGGCTCCCTGCATGGAGCCTGCTTCTCCCTCTGCCTGTGTTCTCTGCCTCTCTCTCATTCTCTCTCTCTCTCTTTCTGTGTGTGTCTCTCATGAATAAATAAATAAAATCTTTAAAAAAATAAAAATGGGTAGGAAATATCAGAAAGGGAGACAGAACATGAGAGACTCCTAACTCTGGAAACGAACTAGGGGTGGTGGAAGGGGAGGAGGGTGGAGGGTGGGGGTGAATCGGTGACGAGCACTGAGGGGGGCACTTGACGGGATGAGCCCTGGGTGTTATTCTGTATGTTGGCAAATTGAACACCAATAAAATATAAATTTATTATTAAAAAAATTCTTGAAAACAAAAAAAATAAAAATAAAATAAAAATAAAAATAAAAAATAAAGTCAGCTTGCAAATTGAATGATATGGTATGTGAATTATATCTCAATAAAGCATTTTTTAAAAGCCACGTAGTTATATAGTACATTTTAAACTTACACAGAGCTATATGTCAATCATATCTCAATAAAACTGAAAGAAGAGGAGCAAACTTAACAAACGAGAAGTAACACTTGTGTGACCACAGATCAAAGTTATTATTTTGAGGCACCTGGGTGGCTCAGTCATTTAGATGTCTTCTTTCAGTTCAGGTCATGGTCCTGGGGTACTGGGATCGAGCCTTGTGCCACATCCCCTGTTCAGCAGGGAGTCTGCTTCTCCCTCTCCCTCTGCCTCTCTCTCTGCTTATGCTCTCTCTCTCTCAAATAAATAAATAAATAAAATCTTTTAAAAATAAAGTTACTGTTTTTTTTTTTTTTTTTTGCATGACTATAAAAAAAGAGGGGGCAGGAATTGGCAGGGTAGAGGCAAGGGAGAACTTTCTGGAGTGATGGGAGTGTTTCATATCTTGATCCTGGTAGGTGCATATATGTGTCAAAACTTCCAAAATTGTGCATTAAAATGGTTACATTGTTTTTTTAAAGATTTTATTTATTTATTCATGAGAGACACAGAGAGAGAGAGGCAGAGACACAGGCAGAGGGAGAAGCAGGCTCCATGCAGGGAGCCTGATGTGGGACTGGAACCCTGGTCTCCAGGATCACGCCCTGGGCCGAAGGCAGTGCTAAACCGCTGAGCCACCTGGGCTGCCCTAAAATGGTTACATTGTATGTAAATTATACCTTAATAAAGTTGATTAAAAAGAATGATGGTTATTTGTCAATTTGCCTGGGCCACAATACCCAGAAAAATTGATCGAACACTATCCTAGATGATTCTGTGAAGGTATTTTTTAGATGTGATTAACACTGGAATCAGTAGACTGAGTAGAGTAGATGACCTTCTGTAACGTGGGTGAGCCGCATCCAATCAGTTGAAGGCCTTGACTAGGAAGAGGGAATTCTGCCCACAGATGGCCTTTGGACTCGAACTGCAGTTTTCTTCTCTGGGTCCCCAGCCTGCTGGCCTACCTTGCAGCTTTTGGACTTGCTCAACCTCCACAGTTGTGTGAGCCAATTTTGTAAAATGAATCCCCTTCACACTCTGCTCCCCCCCACACACAGACACACATGCATACAGTTGTGCACACGCACATCCTGTTGGTTCTGTTTCCCTGGAGAACCCTACCCAGTACAAGAAGAAAAGTAAGCCTGCATCTTAAAACTTCCCTGAGGACCTTACGGCTTTGTTGGCAAGCGAAGACCAACGTGGCCACAGGATGAATACACAGATGAACTTGAATCTCTTCTCATTTCACAACACGTTTGTCAGCCTACAAGATCAATAGGAGTTGAATCTTTGCTGAATGAGTCAGAGTTATGGGGACATTTTGGTTGACCATGGACTTGAGTTATTCCAAGTTGGGTGAAAGATGATGTCGGATTGCACAGCCTGACTTCTGAATCGGTTTTCAGGTTGACCCAAAGTGGGTTTTGTGCATGTCCTTAACTGGCATTGAGTTAAACCCCCAGAAACGATTCACAGGTGGTCTTATTATCAGTCTTTGGAGAAATGTGTGCCCTTTATCTCTGTGGTGAGGTCACTCTACCCTGCCCGAAGAACCAGGGAGTGCAAATATGTCCCCAGAAGAGGCTTTAAACTGTCTCTTCTTTCTGCTTCTTTCTGCTTTAAGCTTGTGCTTCCTCTGGGAATTCCCGTGTTGATGTAGCACCTCTGATTCCTTGGGAAAGCTTGCTGGGCTCTGTTTCGTGGCTCTTCCTACGGATGTTTGCATTCCTACGATTGGTTATTCATCCTCTTCTAACTCGTATAACATTTAGAGTTGTATTTTTCTGATGCTCCTGATACATAGGGTCCCCTCACTCTGAGGCATTTGCAAGTATCACTGGAAAATGGGATTGCTTTAGGTAACCTAACTTCTGCACTGGCATTTCAGTCTTACATGGTAAGGGTTCTGATTGCTGAGAGAAACTCTTTTATTGTCTGTGGGGGATTTTTTAGCACCAAATTTATTTAGGTAACAGAGAGTTGAGATGGAAATCTCTATGCTAAAAAGTTAAGCAGGGTTCTCTGAGGACACAAGTGTGTGTGATACTCCCTTAAGTGTATATCATATATTAGGTGTATATCTGCTTTTGCTTGCAGACATTTAACTATTTTTACATTGTAGTAAATGCTTCCTATTAAAAATAGCTTGATTGGGGGCACCTGTGTGGCTCAGTTAGTCCAACTCTTAGTTTTGGCTCAGGTCATGGTCTCGGGGTTACGGGATCGAGTCCCGGTTGGGCTCCATGCTCAGCAGGAAGTCTGCTTGAGATTCTCTCTCTCATCTGTCCTTCCCTCCCCACCCCACTCGCATTCTTTCTCTCTCTCTAAAGTAATAAAATCTTAATAAATAAATAAATAAATAAATGACTAAATAAATAAAAATACTTTGTATCCCACAGGGCAAATCGTACCCCTTCAGGGGCCCCTTCCCACCTGTATGGAACCCAATTGCATACCTAGATCATAACAACCTCTGGAGGACGATGGACGACATGGGGCGAGAGGTAAAGCTTACTAAAGCTTCTTTGACTGAATTTGTATTTTTCATAATAAGTTTAGTCCTTCAAAGAAAGCAGGGACAGTGTATGAGCAATGCCTCTCGTGTTGTTTAGCACACAAAATCTCTCAGTAAAGGTTTAGGGAGTGAGCAAATGAACTGGCTTTTAACCGCTAAAAGAATGAGATGCCCACCAGACTGCTGGTTGTATCCACCAGTGAGAGGGGAGATCATACATCACTCAGGCTTCCTAGGATGATGTTTCTAATTCAGACAGTCCTTAGAACAGAGCAGAATAAGACTCCTGAGGTCTTTGCATCACCACCATGCGCAGCCCCGCAGCGCCTAAGTAAGGACACACAGGGCTTGACCTGAAACTCCAGTTTAGGCATGATTTGGTGCAGCCGTCTGACCCTTGTCAAAGAGCTGAACTTATGAATGTTCTCTCCACATGAGTGACTTAGCCATCAATATCTGGAAACAGCCCAACTTCAGCATAGCCTCCATTTATTGTGCAGGAAGTGTTACCATTAATTAAGTATGGATCCAGAGGCATAGATCTATAACAGGAAAGCTACAGAGACATTGGTTGTGCCATGAAAGTCATTAATGGGGGAACTTGGGAAGCCTACATTTTCCTTCTTCAAGGGAGAGTTTTTAGTACTCTTGAAACAGTTATTTGAAATGGAAAATTACATTGGTTTTCCCCCCCTCTGAATCCTTATCTGAGTGTAGATTCCCAGTGATGCCCCATGGAAGGCACCTCTTGCGGAGGAGTGGGACCACATGACAATGAAGGAGCTTCTGGACAAGATCTGCTGGACAGAGTAAGACTCACTATTAGGCACAGGCATTTACAGTAACCATCTCTCAGGTTTATTTAGCGGTACCATTCAGTGGGTGTGGAACCCTTTGTGTCTAAAACCACACCATTTGGCAAGATGGAATGCTAAAAAAAATGTTGAAACTGGATCCCAGGGGTACCTGGGTGGCTCAGTTGGTTAAACATCTGCCTTCTACTCAGGTAATGATCCCAGGGTCCTGGGATCAAGCCCCACATTGGACTCTCCATTCAGCAGGGAGTCTGCTTCTGCCTCTCCCTCTCCCTACCCTACTTGCTCTCTCTCTCTCACTCTGTCTCTCTCATTCTCTGTCAAATAAGTAAAATCAGTTAAAAAAAAGAAAGAAACTGGGTTCTGTCCCAAGGATGTCTATACATCTTCAGAATAGTGATGCATCACGAAGGTGATATTACCCTGTAAAGTCCTTAGAACAGACCAGAACGTGCCACCATCTTTATGTAGAACAACTTAAAGATCTCCAGTTCGAAGATCTCATTTATCAAGTTGTTTATATAGGAAAACTTTTGTAGCCCTCATTCGTGGTCAAGTGTAGAGATGGTGCATTAGCTTATGCCTCTCAAACACGTTATGGGATGGGGTGCCACCCTTCAAGGGTTTGAAGAGGAACTTCTAGAGAAATTCTCTGGATAATTCACAGTTGTAGAGTAAACCCGCACAACTGGACTAACCACTCCCCTTGATTGAAAAACATGCAACTTTGAGAGTCCAGCATTAAATTCTGGTTGGTAGAGCTGGGAACAGGCTACAAATTGTGAGACGATATAGACAGACAACATGAAGAGGCTTCCCTGATCTTGGACAGCAGAAAGAAAGGAAAGGATTGTAAGGGTCCAAGCACATAGTGAACTTCTGGTAAACAGAGTAAGAGAAATGGAAGCCAAGTTCAAGGCGACTGTCCTATCATGCTAAACAGCATTCGTTGAGAATGTGTCTGGGTCTGGGGTTGATGTATTCATTCTTCAGGCATTAGGGAGGGAAGGTGGACACTGAGAACTAAAAATAAGAACAAGTTTCTAGGAATCTCTCAATTTAAGACGTGGAAACAGTAAGAAAAACAATATTTACAGGGTGCCTGGGTAGTACAGTCAGTTAAGCATCTGACTCTTGGTTTTGGGTCAGGTCATGATCTCAGGATTGTGAGATCAAGCCCCAAGTCAGACTCCAGCATGGAATCTACTTGAGATTCTCACCCTCTCCCACTGCCCCTCCTCCTGCTTCTGCATGCTCTCTCTCTAAAATAAATAAATATATCTTTTAAAAAGACATAAAATGTATATACTTCTTGATAATACAAATTCAACTTTTTAGAACTCAGCTTAAAGGAGAGAGAAAAGATGAGAAAGAGAGAAAAGCATCAAGGAAGAGTGAAGGAGGGAGAAGGAAAGAAGGATATTCAAAGCATTATTTTTATTCTTTTTAGATTTTATTTATATATTCATGAGAGACACACACAGAGAGGCTGAGACAGGCAGAAGGAGAAGCAGGCTCCCTGTGGGGAGCCTGATGCAGGACTCGATCTCAGGACCCCAGGATCATGACCTGAGCCAAAGGCAGATGCTCAACCAATAAGCCACCCAGCTGCCCCTCAAAGCATTATTTTTAAAAGGAAAGTCTAAATGTCCAAAAATAAAAAATAGGATAAGTTAATAATGAGGTGTCCAAACATGGAATAATAGTCTATGATCTTTTAAAATCATGTTGTAGAGGGCACTTGGGTGGCTAAGCCATTTAACCATCTGCCTTTGGCTCAGATCATGATCCCGGGGTCCTGGGATTGAGTCCCGAGTCAGACTCCCTGATCTGTGGGGAGCCTCGTTCCCTTTCTCCTTCTGCCCTTCCCCCCAGTCATATGCTCTCTCTCTCTCAAATAAATAAATAAAATATTTTAAAAAATCATGTTGTAGAAAAATAATGGCTCTAAAAACTTATAATATTAAACACATAGAAATGCAGGCTGTCATTGAGTATGTACAGTGTGATATATGATCTCATTTTTAAAAAGGAAACTATATGCAATGCAGAAGCAATGGACATCCATCACAATGTTTTTATCACTTAATATTACAGTGCAAACATTTATCCATGTCATTGAAAATGCATCATTAAATATCATATTTTATGGTTGCAAAATATTTCATGGAAAGTGACTACCATAATGTATTTATCCATCATCATCCTGTTGGACACTTTGGTTACTTCCAGTTTTACATAATAATTATTATTATTATATAATACTCTATGATAAACATCTTTGTCCTTCTCCTGTGACTTCAACCTTCAAAAGCAACTAATTCTGGAATAGTAAAAATCCTTTTATTTTCATGAAATCAATGTCTATTATTAATTATATCTTTTTAAACACTTAGGCTATTTGCCACTTTTTTTGAGAGTGTTGTTTGCAATGTAACTTATTTTTATTGTAATACAGTTTCAATATTTTAAGTTCTATCCATTATATTTTTTAAAACATAGTAATTATCTGCATTAGTTTTATAACTTCCATTATGAAAAGCTTTTCATAAATTCAGGAAAATCTTTTCAGAGAGCTTTGAAACCCCTTGAGGATAGGACTAATTATATTCCTTTGGGATTATAGAGCTCTGACTTTCTACCGTAGTCCTTGGCCTGGGCCCAACCCTCTTAGGTAATATTTTAGGTTTTTGGCTGACAAAATAAAACATTCTGAGATATTAAGATTGTATGAACACAAGTTAATTGTTAACTTTTTGTAAGCAAAATCTACATGCTATCATTTTCTGGTTTTAAAGGAAGTAATCCCAAAAACATCCAACCTATTGTTACTCAAACTAAAGCACAATCATATATTCAAAGAATAATGGTGATCAGTCTTTCAGTTATTGTCACTTAAAAAGTGTATTTCAAGATAAAATAAAACAAGTAAAAAGTAAAACGTGTTTCTCAGAAACAAGTTAAATTTACAATGTGGTCAAGACTATGTAAATACACTTTTCAAAACCTAGAACTAAAAAAAGTCTCAAAAGGAAACCAGTGATTATCTTTTGGGGAGCAGAAATATGGAAGACTCTCATCCTCTCACCTTTTTATTTTATGAATTTTCCAAATTTTATATATTGTGTATGTATTTTTCATGTAGAAAAAGATAATAACATTTATCTTTTAAAAAGTCAACAGGGCAAAGAACATGAAAATATTATTGCACTAGCTTCCTTGACCTTCCATCCATCAGATGTTTTTCTTATTTCTTTTCTCACTAAAGCTCCCAGAGTAAATCAAATAAAGGATTAGGAAGGGCCTGGCCCTTCAGAGAGAATTGCTTTGAGAGCTCCCTGTATTTCAAGCCAGGATTATTTCTTTCCCACTCAGTTGGCAACAATAACAACTAGAATCACAGCAGTATTTTTGTCTTTAATCTTGGCTGTCTTTGCTGGGCCAATGTTAAATTTTAGTTGTTTATTACTCCCTTGACCTTATGCCCCCTAAATTCCCTTACAAATTAAGGAACAAACGGAATAAGACATTGGGAAACAGCAAAGGGATGTTTTCACTTTGAAGTAATATTTTAAACTCATGTCTGGGAGTTTGCTTTAGATAGATGCCACAAATGGCCTTTGCTAAGAAAGCATGAGTCAGCAATTTCCCTCTCTTCAGGTATGAGGAATCTTATGAAACTTATTTAAGTCACTTCAACTTATTAATACTAGTTTCAGGTATGATCTGATTTGAAGTTGTACCATTTAGTATGCATACCAATACTGCATACAACGTATTACTAACCTCTCTGAGACGCAGTCTTCAGACTGTGAACTGGGGAGAATTTGCTGTTTTATAGAATTGTTAAGACATATCAGTACAAGAGGTTTAAAACCCATGGAGTATGAAAGAGTTCAGTAATGGAAGGCAGTATTATTTATTCCACCCACGGAATAAATGGGTGGCAAACTCTGTCTCAGATATAAGCAGGTTAATACTATTCAAACTTAATTTCAAAGTCAAAAGTGGGGATTGGTTCTTACTAAAGACGTCCCAGAGTATTTGTTAGTACTAGTGAATTTTAGAAATGTTAGATAGGGGCACCTGGCTGGCTCAGTCGGTAGAGCATGCAGCTCTTGATCTCAGGGTTTTGAGCTCAAACTTCACATTGGGTGGGAGAGTAATTTAAAATAATTTTTAAAATATTTTATTTATTTATATATGAGATACAGGCAGAGACATAGGCAGAGGGAGAAGCAGGCTCCTCATGGGGAGCCCGATGTGGGACTCCATCCCAGGACTCCGGGATCATGACCTGAGCCGAAGGCAGATGCTCAACCGCTGAGACACCGAGCCCTCCCCAAAATGAAATCTTTTTAAAGAAAGTGTTAGATACAACTGAGTTGTTGGAATTGCAAGAGATCATTCACTCTCTGGTATGCCTCAAAATAGGATATAACCTTTCATTATTGTTGGCCTGCCAACCCCAAGCAAAAGTTCGCCTATCTGTGTTCTATTAATTGCTTTCCCCCTTATCCATCCTTTGAGCTTGTCTTCCATTAGACAGTGAAATAACTGAGTAAATAATTGGGAGTAGGATCACCTAGGTGGCTCAGTCAGTTGAGTGTCTGATTTTTTATTTCAGCTCAGGTCATGATCCCAGAGTCATGGGATCAAGCCCCATGTCTGGCTCTGTGCTCAGCACAGTCTGCTTGCCTGTTATATCTTCTCTCTCTGCTTCTCCCTCACTCCCCCTTCCCAATAAATAAAATCTTTAAAAAAAATAAATGAGATTAATTCTGTGTTTGGGACATGATCTAGTATATCCTTTGCATATTATAGATAATTTAAAAATAATGTTTAACTGATAACCATTAATGCAGTCAGTGATCCAGCAAGTAATTATTGGGTGCTTATTATGTGCCAGACACTACTTTATTAACAGGGACACTGCTGAGCATGAAAGTTAAGATTCCTATTATCATTGGTTGATATTATAGTAGGGGAGATAGCAATAGAAAATAGTGAACTGGGCGGCCCGGGTGGCTCAGCGGTTTAGCGCTGCCTTCAGCCCAGGGCATGATCCTGGGATCGAGTCCCACATCAGGCTCCTTGCATGGAGCCTGCTTCTCCTTCTGCCTGTGTCTCTGTCTCTCTCTCTCCTCTCTGTGTATTCTCATGAATTAATAAATAAAAGCTTTAAAACAAAGAGAAAAAGGAAAATAGTGAACCAATAATAAAGATAATTTAAGACAGAGAAGAAAAAAGTTCTAAAGACATTATACTGTGGTAAAATGACAGAGAATGCCAGGGTACTGGGGATATTGGAAGCTCATGTTCATTTTCATAAATGTAGAAGAGTTCGTCTTTCTAAGGAGATGTTAGAAGAAGTAGAGAGGGTACAGAATGACATAGAAAAAGTAGGCCTGGTCTAGATCACTTAGGGCTTTGCAGGCAAAGGTGAAAGATCCATCCAAATCCTATTTTGGTTTTGATAGGATGCCACTGGAGGGTTTTAAGCAAGAGAATGACATGACTGGATTTATACTATAGAAAGAGCACCACAGTGGGGAGGGGGTAAAAAGCTTCTGGCTTTGAGTGTGGTGAATGGATACCAGGTATGATGAGTGGAGGCAGAGAGACCAGTCTGGAAGAAATAATTGCAATACTCATAACAAAAGATGATGCTACATTTTTGGTAGTGATGGTGAGGTGATTGCTGAAAGACAGTAGGACTTCCTGATGGACTGGGCTGGTGGAAAGAGTGAGGGAAAGAGAGAAATTAGGTTGATTTCTAGAGTGTTGGCCTTAGCAGTCAGGTGATGCCTTTTACTGAGATGGGGATCACAGGAAGAGGAGCAGGTGTATGGAGAGAAATCATGGTAACACAGAATATGGAATACGAACTGATTCTGAGTAAGCTGTTTTGGTGAAGGGGAAAATAAATCTCATTCCCAAAAGCTCTGAAGTCATGTATTATAATGCTGGATTCTAGTGACAGTTTTCTGCCACTTGCCAAAGTGTGCTAAAGTTAGTCAAGTGAATTTATTGCTTGAATAACTTCCAGAGTATGAAGAAGGTGCCCTCCTGCATTTTCTAATTGTGCTCTTGTTTCTTCCTGGGCAGATCTGCCAAGCAACTTGCTACTCTCTTTGTGAATCTGTGTGTCACTGCAGAGACCCATGAGGTCTCTGCTCTCTGGTTCCTGTGGTATGTGAAGCAGTGTGGAGGCACGACCAGGATCATCTCAACAACCAATGGAGGGCAGGTACTCATCCATCCCCCCCAACACTGTTCCAACAGAAAACCACCATGCCTAAATAGAAGATTGGCATCATCCTTCAATCATGAACAGATGAAGAGGGAGGTAGGCTTGTGGATTTTAGAACTTTATGATGGCAATTCAAGGTGGCTTTTGTGAGGGACAGTCTGTTGTTAGGTACCCAGTGTGAGAATCTAGCACCAATGTGGTTTTAAGATCACCTCTCTGCTTTGCTATATATTTTTGCAATTTTCCATTTGGATATGCATCTGATTGTTCCTTGGTAAGTTTGTAGGGGACCATCTGATGAACATAGCTTAAGCACTTCTTGGAAAGCTCGAAAAGGAAAGTCAGAAATGCATTTTCAATTTCAAACACACACGCAGCACACAAAATTCATTCACTCGTGCCTTCTTTCATTCTTTCATTCTTTCATACCCTGCTTCCTGAGCCCCCGCATTGTATAAAGCTCTGTGCTAAAAAATAAAAAATAAAAAATAAAAATAAAAAAATAAAGCTCTGTGCTAGGCCCAATAGGAAGTGGAGATCTTAAATAACCTGCTTGGTGGTCATTTCCCTTCCTTCTCCTTCCTCGTTCTCTCTCCTGCTCCTCCTCCTTCCCCTCCTTCTTCTCCTCATCCTTCTCTTTTTTTGTTTCCAAGTACACAAGAGTCAGTTTATTGTAACTTTTCAAGAAGAGTTTCCACAAGGATCAAAGTTAGCATGTGTTCCAGGATTAATTTAAAAGGTAAAAATTTTTAAAAAAAATAAAAAAATAAAAGGTAAAAATTATCAGAAGTCACCTTATTCCCATTCTTGGTTGAAAAAAAAGAAAGTGTATGAATTCCATCAGACTTACTGTTAGAAATATTTTTACTCATTAGACCCAGGGCCTATTTTAGAGTTTAAGCATAAAAAGAAAAGCACTACGTTTAGGAAGATGATGCAAATAATTCCTCTAAATAGTAAGAACTTGCAAATCTAAATATACCTAAAATGTTAAAAAGAAAAGAAACCCAGTTTATAAATTTCATTTTTCACCTTAACATGGAGAAATGAAAAAAAAAACACATAATTTTATCTTATTTCTTTCCAGTTTTTTTAAAGATTTTATTTATTTATTCATTAGAGACACAGAGAGAGAGAGAGGCAGAGACACAGGCAGAAGGAGAAGCAGGCTCCACGCAGGGAAACCAATGCGGGACTTGATCCCGAGTCTCCAGGATCATGCCCTGGCCTGAAGGCGGTGCTAAACCGCCGAGCCACCCGAGCTGCCCTCCAGTTTTTAAATGTCCTTCATTTCCTTGGAGTTGGTAGGAACAAAAGTTTCATATAGTTTCGTTTTCATTCCATATGTAGAAATTATCTAAGTGGTATTTTTCTATATTTTTTATTGGAGTTTGATTTGTCCACATATATATAGTATAACACCCAGTGCTCATCCCGTCAAGTGCCCCCCTCAGTGCCCATCACTCAGTCCCCCATACCCCCTGCCCACCTCCCTTTCCACCACCCCTTGTTCGTTTCCCAGAGTTAGGAGTCTCTCATGTTCTGTCTCTCTCTCTGATATTTCCCACTAATTTTCTCTCCTTTCCCCTTTATTCCCTTTCACTATTTTTTATATTCCCCAGATGAATGAGACCATATAATGTTTGTCCTTCTCTGATTGACTTACTTCACTCAGCATAATACCCTCCAGTTCCATCCACGTTGAAGCAAATGGTGGGTATTGGTCATTTCTAATGGCTGAGGAATATTCCATTGAATACCTAGACTACATCTTCTTTATCCATTCATCTGTCAATGGACACTGAGGCTCCTTCCACAGTTTGGCTATTGTGGACATTGCTCCTATAAACATTGGGGTGCAGGTATCCCGGTGTTTCATTGCATCTGTATCTTTGGGGTAAATCCCCAGCAGTGCAATTGCTGGGTCATAGGGCAGGTCTATTTTTAACACTTTGAGGAAACTCCACACACTTGTCCAGAGTGGCTGCACCAGTTCACATTCCCACCAACAGTGCAAGAGGGTTCCCCTTTCTCCACATCCTCTCCAACATTTGTGGTTTCCTGCCTTGTTAATGTTCACCATTCTCGCTGGTGTGAGGTGGTATCTCATTGTGGTTTTGATTTGTATTTCCCTGATGGCCAGTGATGCGGAGCATTTTCTCATGTGCATGTTGGCCATGTCTATGTCTTCCTCTGTGAGATTTCTCTTCATGTCCTTTGCCCATTTCATGATTGGATTGTTTATTTCTTGGATGTTGAATTTAATAAGTTCTCTATAGATCTTGGATACCAGCCCTTTATCTGATACATCATTTGCAAATATCTTCTCCTATTCTGTAGGTTGTCTTTTAGTTTTGTTCACTGTTTCTTTTGCTGTGCAGAAGCTTCTTATCTTGATTAAGTCCCAATAATTCATTTTTGCTTTCGTTTCCCTTGCCTTCATGGATGTATCTTGCAAGAAGTTGCTGTGGTCAAGTTCAAAAAGTTGTTGCCTGTGTTCTCCTCTAGGATTTTGATGGATTCTTGTCTCATATTTAGATCTTTCATCCATTTTGAGTTTATCTTTGTGTCTGGTGTAAGAGAATGGTCTAGTTTCATTCTTCTGAACGTGGTTGTCCAATTTTCCCAGCACCATTTATTGAAGAGACTGTCCTTTTTCCAGTGGATAGTCTTTCCTGCTTTATTGAATATTAGTTGACCATAGAGTTGAGGGCCCATTTCTGGATTCTCTCTTCTGTTCCATTGATCTATGTGTCTGTTTTGGTGCCAGTACCACACTGTCTTGATGACCACAGCTTTGTAGTACAACCTGAAATCTGGCATTGTGATGCTCCCGGCTCTGGTTTTCTTTTTTAATATTCCCCTGGCTATTCGGAGTCTTTTCTGATTCCACACAAATCTTAAGAATATTTGTTCCAACTCTGTGAAGAAAGTCCATGGTATTTTGATAGGGATTGTATAAAATGTGTAAATTGCCCTGGGTAGCATTGACATTTTCACAAAATTAATTCTTCCAATCCATGAGCATGGAATATTTTTCCATCTCTTTGTGTCTTCCTCAATTTCTTTCAGAAGTGTTCTATAGTTTTTAGGGTATAGATCCTTTACCTCTTTGGTTAGGTTTATTCCTAGGTACCTTATGCTTTTCAGTGCAATTGTAAATGGGATTGACTCCTTAATTTCTCTTTCTTCAGTCTGATTGTTACTGTATAGAAAAGCCACTGATTTCTGGGCATTGATTTTGTATCCTGCCACACTGCCGAATTGCTGTATGAGTTCTAGCAATCTTGGGGTGGAGTCTTTTGGGTTTTCTATGTACAGTATCATGTCATCTGTGAAGAGGGAGAGTTTGACTTCTTCTTTGCCTATATGAATGCCTTTTATTTCTTTTTGTTGTCTGATTGCTGAGGCTAGGACTTCTAGTTCTATGTTGAAAGCAGTGGTGAGAGTGGACATCCCTGTCATGTTCCGGATCTTAGGGGAAAGGCTCCCAGTGCTTCCCCATTGAGAATGATATTTGCTGTGAGCTTTTCCTAGATGGCTTTTAAGATGTTGAGGAATGTTCCCTCTATCCCTACACTCTGAAGAGTTTTGATCAGGAATGGACGCTGTATTTTGTCAAATGCTTTCTCTGCATCTATTGAGAGGATCATATGGTTCTTGTTTTTTATCTTGTTGAAATAATCTATCATGTGGATTGTTGTACGAGTGTTGAACCAGCCTTGCATCCCGGGGATAAATCCCACTTGGTCATGGTGAATGATCTTCTTAATGTATTGTTGGATCCTATTGGCTAGTATCTTGTTGAGAATTTTTGCATCTGTGTTCATCAGGGATATTGGTCTATAATTCTCCTTTTTGATGGGGTCTTTGTCTGGTTTCAGAATTAAGGTGATGCTGGCCTCATAAACTGGGTTTGAAAGTATTCCATCCCTTTCTATCCTTCGGAACAGCTTTAGTAGAATAGGTATTGTTTCTTCTTTAAACGTTTGATAGAATTCCCCTGGGAAGCCATCTGGCCCTGAACTTTTGTGTCTCGGTAGGTTTTTGATGACTGCTTCAATTTCCTCCCTGGTTATTGGCCTGTTCAGGTTTTCTATTTCTTCCTGTTCCAGTTTTGGTAATTTGTTGCTTTCCAGAAGTGCGTCCATTTCTTCTAGATTGCCTAATTTATTGGCGTATAGCTGCTCATAATACGTTTTTAAAATCATTTGTACCTTGGTATTGGTGGTGATCTCTCCTTTTTCATTCGTGATTTTATTAATTTGAGTCTTTTCTCTTTTGTTTTTAATAAGGCTGGCTAATGGTTTATCTATCTTATTTATTCTTTCAAAGAACCAACTCCTGGTTCTGTTGATTTGTTCTACAGTTCTTCTGGCCTCTATTTCATTGAGTTCTACTCGAATCTTTATTCTCTCTCTTCTTCTGCTTGGTGTAGGTTTTATTTGCTGTTCTTTCTCCAGTTCCTTTAGGTGCGAGGTTAGCTTATGTAGTTGAGTTTTTTCCAATTTTTTGAGGGATACTTGTATTGCGATGTATTTCCCTCTTAGGACTGCTTTTGCTGTATCCCAAGGATTTTGAACAGTTTTATCTTCATTTTCATTAATTGCCATGAATCTTTTTTTAATTTTATTTATTTATGATAGTCACTCAGAGAGAGAGAGAGAGAGAGAGGCAGAGACATAGGCAGAGGGAGAAGCAGGCTCCATGCACCGGGAGCCCGACGTGGGATTCTACCCTGGGTCTCCAGGATCGCGCCCTGGGCCAAAGGCAGGTGCTAAACTGCTGCACCACCCAGGGATCCCTCCATGAATCTTTTTAATTCTTCTCTAGTTTCCTGGTTGACTCATTCATCTTAGCAGGATGCTCTTTAACCTCCACGTGTTTGAATTTCTTCCAAATTTCTTCTTGTGATTGAGTTCTAGTTTCAACGCATTGTGGTCTGAAAATATGCAGGGCACAATTCCAATCTTTAGGTATTGGTTGAGACCTGATTTGTGACCCAGTATGTGGTCTATTCTGGAGAAAGTTCCATGTGCACTGAGAAGAATGTATTCAGTTGCGGTCAGATGCAAAGTTCTGTATATATCTGTGAAATCCATCTGATCCAGTGTATCCATCCTTCTCCTCTTCATCTCTCTTTCCTTTCTCCCTAGATCTATTGGAAATAAACTTTTACAGAAATTTTTTTAAACTTTTACAAAATTATCTGAACTGGATATTTAGAAGAAGGCAGCTCAACCGTGTGCATAGCTATGCAGAGCCTTTGGAAGCAACTGGCACCTGACCCAGGATGAGTCGGGCAGCCTACAGTGGAGAGTAGGGTGGCCTAGGGTGGCCAGGGAGGTTCTCAGCCTGAGTAACAGGAAAGGCAAAACCTGGCTTAGGTACACTCAGGCAAACAGTGGCCCAGCTGTGGGTGGTATTTCACCAGACCTAGTGACCCAACAGAAGGATGTAGATGGAACACAAAGCAGGAGTAGTAGCCAGGTAGGTGGGACATGGGGGCCAGGCTGAGGATGGCCAGCCGAGGGTGGAGCCTGGGAATTCATAAGAGAATGGGCCAACAGTCACCTTGTTAGAAAGGCTGTGATCTTTCAAAAGCCAGCAATCACAAGTTGGAAAACAATGGTCAAATACACTATTCCCAACAGCAAAAATGCAATTTCTACATTTCACATAGAGATATGTGAGAAAAACTAGCCACTTAATAAATGAAACTCATTCCTGTATATCCTACCCACCTCTTGAGTCTTCTTTTCTTTCCAGGAGAGAAAATTTGTGGGCGGATCTGGTCAAGTGAGTGAACGGATAATGGACCTCCTTGGAGACCAAGTGAAGCTGGAGAGGCCTGTGACCCACATTGACCAGACAGGAGAAAATGTCCTTGTGGAGACCCTAAACCGTGAGGTGTATGAGGTAACCAAGAGCCTTAAACTAGGGCATGTGGCCAGAATCCCATAGAAAACCAAAGCTGATATAAAGCCAAGAATAGTCCAGACTTCATAGACAATCCCTTTGCCAAAAGTAAAAAAGATACCTCTGTCTAAAAGAAGGGAAAACAGAACCGAAATATTTGGAGAGAGGACAGATTTACAAAAATCATATATTATCACAGCTCTATATAGGACTCCCTTGTAATTTGATACAAAAGAAAATATTTATTTATGCCTCCTATGTGTCTGGCAGTATTCTAGGAGTTGGGAACACAGCAGGGGACCAAACAGATAAAATTCTTTGCCCTCATGTGGCTTACATTCTAGCGAAGGAGAAAGGCCATAGTCAAATATGTAGTTAAGATATAAAGTATACCAGATGGTGGTAAGTACTATGGAAAAAAACCAATCAGGGAAGGAGGAGAAGGTGTGCCAAAAGGTGGGGTGCGGGGACTGGTCATGCAATTTTAAATAAGGTCGTCAGGGAAGGACTTGCTCAGAAGGCAATACTTTAGCACAGAACCAAAAAAGATGAGGGATTGAGCCATGCAGTTCTTTGAGGGAAGAGCATTCCAAGTAGAACAGCCAATGCAAAGGTCCTGAGGTAGAAGCAAGACTGGCATGATGAAGAAACAGCAAGGTGGTCATGTGGCAGAAGTAAAGGAGTGAGGGGAAGAGTAACAGAAGATGAGATCAGAGCTGTAACAGGGATCCATTTCATGTATGGCCTTGGAGGTGAGTGTAAGGAACCTGGCCTTGACTCCAAGCGTGATGGAAAGTCATGGGAGGAATTAAACTAGGGAACAAGAGCTGGTTTTGGTTTCAACATGATTTTCCCAGTTCTTCCATTTAAAAGACACTCGAGGGGCACCTGGCTAGCTCAGTCATTGAAGCATGCAACTCTTAATGTCGGGGCTGTGGGTTTGAGCCCCACGTTGGCTGTAGAGATTACTTACAAATAAAATCTTTGACAAAAAAAGAAAAGATATTTGAAGGGGGCCAAGGGTAAAATGAAGGAGAAGCATTAGGAAAAAAAAAACCCCAGGAACAATGTTTAAGCACATTGTTTTTCTTCCAGGCTAAGTATGTGATTAGTGCCATTCCTCCTACTCTGGGCATGAAGATTCATTTCAACCCCCCTCTGCCAATGATGAGAAACCAGCTGATCACTCGTGTGCCTTTGGGCTCAGTCATCAAGTGCATAGTTTATTATAAAGAGCCCTTCTGGAGGAAAAAGGGTGAGTATTATCAGAAGCTCCGAGAAACGAGGTGCAAAGACCTGTATTTGCATATAACTGGTTTTATTAGAAAGCTGGGCAGAAAACATTAGTCTGGGTTCTGAGTAAGGTTCTTTTTTTTTTAGGATTTTATTTATTTACTTATTTGAGACAGAGAAAAAGAAAGAGAGAGCACAAGCAGGGGTGGAGGCAGAGGGATCATGACAAGATCACTTGTTCAACCAACCGAGTCACCCAGGTGCCCCGAGGTTCTGAGTATAGTTCTATCAAATAAAATACACTGGCACAAACTCATGGAAATCAGCTTCCCTTGGACTATGACTGACTCTACGTAATTTAACATCAAGCTTTGTTTTTATCCCTGCCACAAAATCTTGTGAAAACAGTTATGGTCACTTTCTAATACAGTTTTTTAAAGTGTGAGTTTATAGAGCCATTAGTGAATGTAGGGATTCTGAAAACTTCCAGGCAATCTCTCATTCGTGTTGAGATTCTACTATATTATAGAGTTAAGGTGATTCATTCATTCATATATATTCAACAGGCGTGCTGCTGTACCGGGTAGAACATTATAGGGACGCCAGCAAAAGTGCTAGAATGGAAATGTTCTAGAGAGTCTCTGTCCAGTACGGCAGCCGCTAACCGCATGTGGGTATTGAACACTTGAATTGTGGCTAGTGAGACTGAGGAACCACATTTTTTTTAACTTTATTTCATTTTAATTGCTTTCATTTCAGAGGTAAAAAGCCACATGTGGCAAGGTTGCTACTGCATGGGACAGCACCGTGCTAGAGCATTATCCTATTTACTCCCATCACATCGACTTCTCTTCTGAGAGGAGGTCACATAAGAACAGTCGGTATCTGGGACTGAGGGCTGAGGGAAGGGTGGATTGAAATGAGGATCAAGACTGCAGAAAGGAGGTCATGCTGGAGGCCAAGGGGAAGAGTTCGGTTTCCCTCAAGGCGATTCGTCTCATATCTGCCCCTTTTCAGCCGCAATGCAAGCTCGTAATCCTCTACCTTTGCAGGAAGTCTGATTTCAGACTACTGCTGGATCGGTACATCAGTTGAGCAAGTGATCTACCCTTTGGGGAGAACAGCACAGTGACAAATTGTGAAGAGCTTGCTCGTACTGAGCTGCTTCCTCTCACGACCCAGGCCCCCACGTTAGATAGCTGGCTGGTGGCAAATAGATAGGGTTTAGGGCCGTGGAATAGAGATTAGTTTTTTCCCTTTAATGGCTCAGAATGTCTTTATTTGTATAGAGAATCTGTTACTTTCCATTAATATCTACAGACCTTTATCTTAAGCCTGCTATGTGCTAGGAACGTTTAGCGTTAGGTACTAATATCAAAAGAATACCCAAGTTGTCCATCCTCAAGAAGAGGCTGGGTCTGACTCAGTCCTTGTTGGTAATGAGCCTTGAGGAACAGTTTTAAACAATGATTGTAGAGGGTCCCCTGGCTGGCTCAGTCAGCTAAGCATCTGCTTTCAGCTCAGGTCATGATCCCGGGATCCTGGGATTGAGCCCCGCTTCAGGCTTCCCACTCAGCAGAGAGTCTGCTTCTTCTTCTCCAGACTCTGTGTTCTCTTGCTTTCTCTCAAATAAGATAAAAAAAATGATTGTAGACACTAAAAGCTCTCCAAAGCATTTTCAAATTTCAAAAATTTTTTCAACCTCTGAACCACCCAGGCGTCCCTTGAGTTACTATATTAATGTATTCCTTCAACTGACCAACATTGAGCACCTACTGTATGAACAAGGGCTGTGGTTGGCATTGGGAATTCAAAAGCATGTTTCCATAACCTAGAAACTCCAGGAAGACAATCTTGTAAACTGATAATTGCATGACAATGCATTGAGTTCAGTGTTGACCTTACTTAGGCTAGTGTAGAAACACAGGGGAGGGTGGGAAAACTTGCATCCAATATTATTTCTGTTACATTGATGAATGGTTCAATAACAATTTTTGAGGGATGCTATAAGGGAAATGAAATGAAAATGCCATAATTAATGAGTAACACAAAAGCTCAAGGAATATAAGCTAGTGAGATAAAAGGGGCTGAATTTCGTAGCCCCAACAGCCTAGTATAGTGAAGGACATTCAGCCACCAACCATTCAAGAGTTTTGCTGGTTTCTTTCTTTGCTTCGTTTTGTTTTATCAGTGCAGTATGGTCTGGGTTATTAAAGAGAACATAATTTTTTGCATTTTGATACAAGCAGCCCTAGTTAGTGTTTGGTTGCTTGTAGATTGGTTATCCTAGGAAATGCTTCCCAACCTCTTGTTGTATAAAATCTTGGTGAAATTTGCTGGCCTCCCAGCAAAATCACCCCAAATCCAGTCATCTTCATCACCGCCCTCCCCACACACCTGCGAGGACCATCACAGCAACCTTGGCCCTTCCTCCCACCTCCACTTACCTGGAGAGAGCAGGTCATTACTAGTACCTGAAGCCTTCAATCTCCCTTGCGTTTGCTCATCTACACCATTTACACTTTCCCTTAAATCTACTTCATATCAATTTCTGTTGAGAATGACAGAAGCAATACCAGCTTTTAAAAAACTTCCAGAAGTCAAGGTGTTCCCTATAAAACTTACAAAAAAATAAAAGTGAAAAATGCCCCTCTCTATGGTGTGTGTCCTGGCATGTCCTAAAGGGAACAACTAGTAAAAACTTAAGTCGTTTATCTTTAGGAATTTATCGTATATGGGGCTCCCAGGTGGATAAGTCCCTTACACGTCTTATTCTTGGTTTTGGCTCAGGTCCCAATCTCAGGGTCATGGAATCAAGCCCCATGTTGGGCTCCAAGCTCAGACACAGTCTGCTTGGGGGATCCTCTCTCCCTCTCCTTTAGCCCCTCCCCCTGCTCATAGGCTCTCTCTCAAATAAAGAAATCTTAAAAAAAAAAAGAAATTTATCATATGCATAGGTAATACTTTAAATATATGTATACATATATATTAAAATATATATACACTTTAAATATATATAAAAGAATGTGGAGATCCTTGGGTGGCTCACTGGTTTAGTGCCTGCCTTCAGCCCAGGGTGTGATCCTGGAGTCCCGGGATGAGTCCCACATCAGGCTCCCTACATGGAGCCTGCTTCTCCCTCTGCCTGTGTCTCTGCCTCTCTCTCTCTCTCCCTCTCTCTCTCTCTCTCTCTCTCATCTCTCATGAATAAATAAATAAAATCTTAAAAAAAAGAATGTGTGTAACAGTCATATGCAAATATAATTCAAAGTAAATATGTTACATATTTTTCAAAAAGCATTTAAAAAAAAAAACAAGATACATGCCATCCTGACATTTGTTTTTTTGGTTAACAATGCACCATAGACATGTCTCTCCATGTCAGCGCATTTAAATCTACCTCATTTCACCAACTGAATAAACAGTATTTCATCGTATGGCTCCATCAAATAGGACTGCTGTTGATACCCATTTCGATTGTTTCCAAGTTTTTGCTATTACACACTATGCTGCAGTAAACTACATTCTTCATATAGCTCTGCAGATCTGTATAGAAGGATTTCCTTTTGATATATTTGTAAAAGTGGAATTCTGAAGTCAACTGACATGGGTAGACATTTGAAATTTTTGTTAGAGTTCCTGTCCTCCTACGTCCTTGCCAACTAATAATATTTTACTAATAATATTTTAAACTTTTTGCCAATCAGCACAAGAACATATCTCATTTATCTAGAATTTGTAAATTTTAATCACTAAGAAGGCTTGAGACTATATTAAATTGTCTTGTAAATTACATACTTATCCTTTGCTTGTTAATGTTTTTCTATATATGTTGCAAATATTTCACAAGTATTTTCTGCATGAGTTGCACAATATCTTTAAAATTTGTTTATGATGGTTTCAGCCTACTGAATTTACTACATATACATGGGACTTTTCTGGATTAGCAATTCCATTCCATTGTTCTTTGACATAGGGATCCAGATATCTTTTGTAACACTATACATTAAAAATAATGTAAACATTAATTACCAATGTGTATGTTTATTCCTAAATTATGTACATGAATCTCTGAAAAATGCATTGTTCTAATTATAAAATATACACCAGCACTGAGGAGGGCACTTGATGGGATGAGCACTGGGTGTTATACTATATGTTGACAAATTGAATTTAAATTTTTAAAATTGTAAAAAGAAAAATATGAAAAAATACAAAAGTAGACTTTTTGAAAAGGTAGATTAAAAAATAAGAATTTCTGGGGTGCCTGGGTGGCTCAGTCAGTTAAGCATCTGCTTTTGGTCAGTTCATGATCTCAGAGTCCAGGGATTAAGCCCTACTTTGGGCTCCCTGCTCAGCAAGGAGTCTGCTTCTCCCTCTCCCTCTGTGCTCTCTTTCTCTCTCAAATAAATAAAAAGTCTTTAAAAAGAATAAAAATAGAAAATAAGAGTTTTTAACATCTTCCTCTACTATCTAGATGTGCAATCTACGTGTGCACACCCCAAGTTGGAGAGCACACATTTATTTATATTACCTAGTTCAGTGACAGTGCTGCAGTGTTTTAATCACTGTGGCTTTATAGTATGTTTGATATCTGATAGGACATTCTTCATTATTTTTCCTTTAATTTCATCCTTGGTAAACTTCAGTTATTCTTCCAGATGAGCATAATCATTTTTTTAGCATAATCATTTTTTTTCAAACCTTCACCCTCCACACCCCCACACTCAAAAAGCTTCTATTAAATTATTTCATCCTAAATTTTCCTCTTTATCACTTCCCATAACTGCAATACCTTCTCTTTTCTCTCTGGGAATGTTACTTACCACTTTCAGGGAAATTTCTCCTACTCCCTGAATCATTGTCTTGTTTTCCCCAAGAGTTCCTTCTTTGTTGTTAGTTTATTTCTGCTTTTGAGGCTGCTTCTCTCATTAAAGGACTTCCTTAAATGTCCATATGTCCTTGACTGTCCCTTCCTTTTTAGGAGCGAGGCCTGACCAAGCTGACCGGAAGTCCGGTGTGCATGGGCAGGGCTTCTGAGCAATCTACCTACAAGAGATAGAAATGTCACCCAAGGCCACATAATTTGTCCCGGCATGAACGTAACTTTCCTCTCTGCCCCTTTTTTCTTCACTTCTGCCCAGTGTGCCTGCATGGCTCAGAGGCCAGCTTTGCTCTGGGAAGGAAGTGTCTAAGGAGCCCCTCCATCCATTTGGGGCAGCCTGGTGTCCTATGCTACCTCTCTGTCCAGTCTAGCTGACCCCGCCATCATCCGTGTGCACTCTCTCTCTTCATCTCTTCTTTCTTTTCTTCTTATAACAGATGATTTATTCCTTGGCTATTTCTCTTGTATCCTTAAGTCTTCTTGATTTTTTGGATGGACTTAAGACAATTCTTCTTCCCATACTTCAATTTTTCTCAACATCTTTCCTGTCCCTGCACACTTGAGGGGCATGCAAGCACCCCTTAATGCAGTGGCTGACCAGGACTTGGATTCTCACGTGTGTGCAGTGGAGGGGATATGGAAGGAGAGAGAGAAAGAGAGAGGCAAGTGCAGGTAAAACAAACAAACCTTCAGGTGTAGTCTGCTCACACACAGGTTGAAGGTGGTGCATATCCTCAAAGTTCTCTGTTCTTTCTTCCTTCTTTTTTGATTCCTCTCATTGGATTTTCTAGACAACATTTGCTTCAGGGTTCTCCACCATAATTTTGCTCAAATAACCTCAAATTTGCAAGGAAATACTGGAGGGAATGAGAGAAGCACTTTTGACCAGAATGAGCTGATGTTGTTGCCCGAGTTGTTTTGGAAATCATTTAACAGATGAGGGGTTGGGACTCTGTGGAGGTTAGTTATCATGTGCTCTCTGCTCTGTCTCCAGAAAACCAGGAACTAGTTGGCTTAGTCTAAGTGGTTCCTCATAAAATGTGAACTTTCAGTCCCTGCTGTTTCACGATAACAGACTAATATATTTTTTTTTACACATCTTTGGTTTTATCTGATTTCTTATGAAAGAGGAAGTGGGAAGAGACATGAGTCTTACTGACGGGGAAAACAAGATTGTATTGAATTGTGGCCTGGATTCCTTCATAAATCACATTGCTTTATTCTGTGCAGAGAGGCGTCTACAGTTTGGTCCTTCACAAAATGTTGGCTACTCACCCTTCCTTTTGACATCGGTTTGGTTTGCCTTCATTATTTAGAGTATAACATCTTATATTTGGACTCTGGGCTTCTTAAATTGAAAATGTGTGCTTCACAGTAACTATTATGGATAGTTTGATAGGGTGATGAATATTTTTCTCCATTTGGCTGTTTTCCAAGATTACTGTGGAACCATGATTATCGAAGGAGAGGAAGCTCCAATTGCTTACACGTTGGATGATACCAAACCTGATGGCAACTATGCCGCCATAATGGGGTAAGGCACGCTTCTGGGGAGTTGGTTGCTATTCGGTGTTGACAAAAATCTTCCCATGCTATTAATAGATGTGCCCCAAATCTGGCAGTAGAAAAGTTATTAATGCCTTTAAAAAATAATGTATTCCAATGGATAAATATTTAGAGTGGAAGTAGAATACCACTACCATTTTAAAATTTGTTGTATCAGTTTTCTGCTTCATATTTGGTGCTAGAGGTAGATATATTTTGGTGAGCTGTCTTTTGTGGAAAAGCATAACATAAAGATGATTTAGGGTGTTTTACCAAAAGGGCTTCTTGTGGATCCTGTGTGGGCATCAATAGTAATTATGTGGGATGCTGAGATTTTCTGAGTCCTGCCAGAGAGGAGCCAAGGCCGGCCCCATTCTCAGCTTGGCAGGGAAAACCAGCACAGATCGGGGATGTCTTGGGGGTCAGAACCTGGCCCAGACTGGTGGTTACCTGAAACAACCAAAATTGAGATGGGCCCTAAGATATATACAAACTGATTTCTGAGAGAGCCATCTGTGGAGATAAAAGCCAGGTATTAAGTTGAAGGCAATCATAGAGCTAGAAATGCAGGCATATTTTAGAAGACCAGACACTAACAAGACACCATCGTGGAGACAGAACCAAAGAGCAAGGGCTGGATGACCCCCTTAGGTGAGCATTTGAGACCAAGGACTCATTCTTGTTGGCCATCAGCCATAGGGGGGTGGGGGAAGGTGGATCAACCATAGTATGATCTTAGTATCTTCGTATTATCAAGAATGTAGCAGATAAAGAGTAAAACACTGAACGAAATAAACTAGCATTTGATTTGTTTCTTCTGGTTGACTTTTAATTTGTACTCCAGGCACATGTTGTAGCTGTAGACAAGGGGGCCAGGATGAAAGCAGCTGTTAATTTCCCCCTTTTTCTGATTTGTATGTTTTAGATTTATCCTTGCCCACAAAGCCAGAAAACTGGCACGTCTTACCAAAGATGAAAGGTATGGAGAAAAGTGCCTCTTCTTTCTTCTTTCCTGCTTTTCTGCCTCCTTGCCCACCTTTCCATTTTACTTAACTTTTTAACTTGAAGACTGCCTAATAACCTGTGTACTGCCAATGCTACGTGTCTGCTATGTTAAATATAAGGGTCTTTTATAAAGGCACAGTGCCAATAATTTAAGAACCGAGTGTTCAAATTAATATTTATTGCGCTTATTGTACATAGGATACCATGCAAGGAGCTATATTGAATACAAAAATAGACATAGCCCAGGGGCTGAAAATGTACTTAGGAAAGAGATAATCAGGTAGAAAGATGACTGCATGGCAGGGCAGTCTGCAACTCCTGCATGAGTGAAGCATAACAATTAACAGGTGATAGGTACAGAGGGACGAGCTTCTCTGGAGGTGGCAATTTCTTCCAGAAGTCAGCATTCACCACTCCCAGCTACTTATTCCCACACCACCACAGATGCATATTTACCAACTCAGAGCCTCTTAATCACATTATGGCACATTCCTTCCTCTCCATTACCATGCTTCTCTGTGACCATCGCCACTGCTGTGCTTGGCCAGAGGTTATGGAGGTCTAGATGGGGCCACTCACCTAAAAAAAAAATTGCCACTGGACTATTAAGATCCATGAAGGTAGGAGGTTTTTGTCTGGTTGGTTCTCAGACTTGAGAATCACCTGGAAGCTTTGGGAAAACACATCTCTCTGCCACTGCTCTTTCTGAATCAGCAGGTCTGGGGCGGGGCCCGAGAATTTGCATTTCTCACAAGTTCCCAGGTTGATGTTGCTGCTGCCTGATGGTGGTCTGAGGACTACACTGTTTTACGTCACGAAAGAAAAAAAAAAAACATACCACTTGGTTGATAAAACTAAGGCTCAGAGAGCTTAAGTAACCTGCTCAAGATCTCATAGTACTTAGGAGGCAGAAGCAGAATTCAAAGCTTTTCCTGCCCTTTTCTCTTTCCACTCCATCCATTGTCTGGGGTGGTGGGAGGCAGAGGGGAAGCAAGGATCACATCCGGATGCCCCCCGAATCTCTAGCCCTTAGCGGACTGACACAATGTTTTCTTAAATGAATGAACAAATTGCCGAGTGAGCCCAGTGATGCCCACCATGTGTCACTTTCTCTTCCTTAATACTGTTGGTGACCACATAGACTTAAGACATTCAAAATAGAACATAGTGCCCTGTTTTTGAAAAATTAAAATGAAATGGCAAGTAGAAGCAGTAGCTCACAGGGTCTTTGAATGAAGGGATGGGAGCCTCTTTTACTTCTCTTCTTTCTTCATTTGCCCTTTTGTCTTTCTCTTCTGTAGGATGAAGAAACTTTGTGAGCTCTATGCAAAAGTCCTGGGTTCCCAAGAAGCTTTGCAGGTAAGACTGCATTTCATCTCTTTCCCAAGAGAGAGACCCCTGGTTTTGTCCTCAAGGGGGTCCCAGGGATAGGCTCATGCAAGTAGGGTTCTAGAGCTCATGTTTTCTCTGACATATTCTCAGAGGGGCCTACAGAGGGCTGGTCAACTTACAAGCTATCCCAAAGAACATAGGTCTTGATTGCAGCTGTGGCAGCTCAAGAATCCCACAACATCGGAGCACCTGGGAGGCTTGGTCGGTTAGGTGTCTGCCTACCACTCAGGTCATGATCCCGGGGTCCTGGGATCAAGTCCTACATTGGGTCCCTGATTAACAGGGTGTCTGCTTCTCCCTCTCTCCCTGCCCCTTCCCCCTGCTTGCTCTTGCACTCTCTCTCTCTCTCTCAAAATAAATAAATAAATAAATAATTAAAAAAAAGGAATCCTGTAACACTCTTGTGTTGCTGGCGATGCTACACTTGTCCCTGAGTTCAGAGCTTTTCCTGGAGTGGAACATTAGGCCACTCCACTCCCACCTCTGTCAGAGGGCAAAAGAGTAAAGCTTCTGCTACCCCTGGTGAGACCCCGGATCCTAGCAGCCAGTATGGGAAGGCAAAGAGTTTTCTCTCACCAATCTTATAAAATGATGAGATTTGCATGTTTACATTGTTGATGTAACATATAAGCATTCCCTAACACCCACCCCACTGTCCACCCTCTCAGAGGTAAAAATCGGGTGGCCTGTCCCTCTCCTGCACATCCCTTTTTCCTTTGTTTTACCCTTGAGCATTAGGGGTGTGACTGGCTCAGGTTGAGCCCTGCCACCTGAGTTTCACAGATACCTTCAGAAGTAGCCTGAGGATGAGGACACTGTGATTTGCCAGTTACACGAGTAGTAGCCCCCACCCCACCCAGGTGGTTAAAGGCAGGATGGGGTGGGATCGACCAGGGGGGGGCGGGGGGGGGAGGGACATTGGCGACCTTCAGAGAGCCCAGTGCACCCTTCATCAGCAGACATAATCACCCCACCTCGTCCATATTTAAAGCAATGAATTCGTGTTCTTGTTACATGCACCAGACTGCTGGGGTTTCAACATTTGAACATGGATTAAATCACCTTTTGAAAGCGATTATTAAATCCTGTTATCCATGAAGCATTTTGAAGACAAGGGAGACCCACGGACAAGTGAGCGGTTAAAGCATGAGAAAAATCTAATGAGGGAGCTAAGAGTGTTTAACTTGTTAAGCCTCTTAAATCCAAATCGTTGCAGTGCCCATCACGACCTAGTTGAGCAGCTACATGGCTTAATCTTATTACTCCCACACTTAGCTTGCTCAGCTTCACAGTAGCTTAGTCCCTCCCATTCAGATCGTTGTAGCTTTTCAGTGTGTCATCTAGGCTCATTCTTTTAAAGCAAGATACCCTGCCCCACAGACCCGTCCCCCCCACTGCACATGATGTAGGTGAACTTGAGGATTTTCGGAGTTCCTTTTCAGCAAATGAATGAGAGTGACTGATTGCTCTGGAGAGAAGCATAAGAATAACGAAGAATGTGTTTTGTTTCATTTTTCTGTGTGTGCTTTTATAGACCCTTCAGCAAGTTTAAATATAAGCATAGCCTAGATCTCGGCTCGAGGGTAGTGCAAGTGGAATAGCAAAACTATAAATATACACACACCAAAATAAAATCAGTTCACATCTGTTAAAAATGACTGTTTTTTCTGTTTTTTTTTTTTCCCAAAGATTTTATTGGTTTATTAGAGAGAGAGTGTGTGAGCACAAGCAGGGGGAGGGGCAGGGAAAGGGAGAGGGAGAAGCAGACTCCCGGCTGAGCAGAGAGCCAGATCCTGGACTGGATCGCAGGACCTCAGGAACAGGACCTGAGCCAAAGGCAGGTGCTTAACCTACTCAGCCACCCAGGCGCCCCTGGTTTTCTGTTTTAAAATGCTGTTCTGGATACTTCACCCTGGGAAATACTCAAGCTTTCTTGTTCTGTTCTGAGACGTTCTCAGGCTGAAGCAGGGTGTCACTGAGATCCCTCCAGCAACCTGTAAGATGGTTGTTTGGGGAACCCCAGTTGGAGGGGAAAGAGGTTGCTCTAAAATTCCAAAACAGCTGAGCATTTTTAATGTGGGAAAATCTCTTTTTCAAAGAAGGATGTGGATGATTCACTGAGGTTGATAAAAATTATCTGTTGCTTTCCTTGTTTGCTCCTGGCACTAAGAGAAGCACTTGTTTTATTCTTGCTTCAGCGTTTATCATGTGGAAAGAAGCAAGCCCAGGGAGCAGGGAAAGGGGAAAGATGAAGTCCATCCTCTCTCCTGAGTGGCTGGAAACAGCCAGGGACAAGGGCTCCCAAAGTGGTTGTTGCCCTCAGATGCAGAGGGAAGAGGGCTTCACATGAGATGTGGCAAGACCACCAGTGACCGGGACCCACTGACACCCCTCAAGTAGGGCCTTGTGCTTTGAAAATAGGATGCATTTCACACAACTGTCCAACATGCCTTATGTGACTACATGCTTTTTAGACAAAACATTTTTTCAATATCTGTTTTTAAGTTGACATTTTTCTCTTAAAACTTGCCATGTTGATTTTTGTTTCAATATAAAACTAAATGATAAAGCTTATTTTAGTTACCTTTTTAAAGATTATTTATTTTTTTGACAGAGAGAGAGAGAGAACACAAGCAGGGGGAGTGGCAGGCAGAGGGAGAGGGAGAAGCAGGCTTCTCCCCTGTGGGGAGCCTGCTTCTCCCTCTGCCTATGTCTCTGCCTCTCTCTGTGTGTCTCTTATGAATAAATAAAATAATCCTTAAAAAACGGTAATACCAGTTAAAAAGTGGAATGAGACAACTGCAGTTCATCAACGGTTCCTGAGACATGAATGAACCAAGTGAGAGAACTTTCTCCAGTTAAAAGTTCTTTGAAGTTTCTTACCAAGGACATTTACTTGCCTAAAGTAATATCCAGCTAATAATAAGGGTCTATTTAAGACGTATATTGGTTCTTTAATATGAAGCCCACCAGGCTGTGTTTGATTTATTTTATACTGGATACCTTCATTTGCATCTTTTTTGAGTTTTTGTCATTCTCTCTTGTAGCCCGTACACTACGAAGAGAAGAACTGGTGCGAGGAGCAGTACTCCGGGGGCTGCTACACCACCTACTTTCCCCCTGGGATCATGACTCAATATGGAAGGTAGAGTAAAATCATGTAAAGCTCTTATTGAAATTCCCTGAACCTGAATCCAAACTCTAAATGAATTCATTGAGCTCTTCTCCCTCTTTTTTATATATTTTTTGTATATACAAGAAAGAAAGAAAGAAAAAAAAAGAAAGAAAGAAAGAAAGAAGGAAGGAAGGAAGGAAGGAAGGAAGGAAGGAAGGAAGAGAAAGGGAGGGAGGAAAGAAAGAAAGAAGTCCCCAATTTCCTTTATATCTTATGAATTTCCAGAGTGAAGTCTTTATAATTCTGCACCATGATGGGTGCCTTGCACTCTGAATTCTTCTGAAGGAACAATCCTAATCAATATAACCCACAAAGGTTGCCACATAAGAATAGGAATTTAGGTAGTCAGAGGGTTTGCTTATATTGTCAGAAGAATTATCTTTATAGTGAGTTCAGAGCTTAGTAAAATTTCCTTAAAATGAAATTGTAGGGGCACTGGGTGGCTCAGTGGGTTAAGCGTCCAACTCTTGGTTTTAGCTCAGGTTGTGATCTCATGGGTTGTGAGATTGAGTCCCATGTTGGGCTCTGCACTCAGTGTAGAGTCTGCTTGAGACTCTCTCTCTCCCCCCTCTCCCTCTACCCCTTCCCTCACTCTCATGCGTGCTCTCTATCAAATACATAAATATTAAAAAAAAAAAGAACTGTACAGGAGCCTGGATGGCTCAGTCAGGTAAGTGTCTGCCTTCTGCTCAGGTCAAGATCTTAGAGTTCTGTGTAACAGAGATTCTGCTTTTCCCTCTCCTTTGCCCATTCCCCATGCTTGTGCATGCTCTCATAAATAAATAAATAAAATAAATAAATAAATAAATAAATAAATAAATAATAACTGTAGAAGTGTCAACATGGGTATAGTATTAAAAAGCAATCCTCAGGGCACCTGGGTGGCTCAGTGGTTGAGTGTCTGTCTTTAGGTCAGGGCATGATCCGGGGGTCCTGGGATCAAGTCTCATATCAGACTCCCCACAGGGAGCCTTCTTCTCCCTCTGCCTATGTCTCTGCCTCTCTCTGTGTGTCTCTCATGAGTAAATAATTGAAATCTCTTTTTAAAAAAGCAATCCTCAAGTCAGAATTTCTTAGAAATTTATTACTAAAGACACTGACCTCCCAAACACGTATCTTTGAAAATATCAGGATAGTAAGGCTCTATTTCAGACATATAGTGGTTCTTCAATATGAATTCTAGACTGGGAGTGCAGGGACTTGGGTACAGTCCTGATTCTACCAATAACCAACTTTGTCATCCTGGACAGGTTGCTTCTCTCTGGACTTCATTTTCTTTAGCAAATGTATGAGAAAACACAAGATGGCATACAAAGGATAATAACCAGTATGTTAATGACAACATGAGGGTTTTTATTTTTATTTATTTATTTATTTATTTTTAAAGATTTTATTTATTTATTCATGAGAGACACACGAGAGAGAGAGAGAGAGAGAGAGAGAGGCAGAGACACAGGCAGAGGGAGAAGCAGGCTCCATGCAGGGAGCCTGACGTGGGACTCGATCCTGGGTCTCCAGGATCATGCCCTGGGCTGAAGGCAGGCACCAAACTGCTGAGCCATCCAGGGATCCCCAACATGAGGGTTTTTAAATAAAGATTTTATTTATTTATTTATTTATTTATTTATTTATTTATTTATTTATTTAGAACATGAGCATGGGGAGGAGCAGAGGGAGTGGGAGAAACCTCAAGCTGACTCCGTGCTGAGCTCATGACCCTGAGATTACAACCTGAGCCAAAACCAAGAGTCAGATGCTTAACCGACTGAGCCACCGTGGTGCCTGAGGGTTTTTTTTTTGAAATGCTTTTCCTGAGATATAATTCACATACGATACAGTTCACCCAAAGTGCACAATTCAATGGCTTTTAGCATTAACAGCATTGTGCATCCAAGTAGGACTCATTGGTGTTTAGATAATTGTGTTTGATGACAACAAGGCATGGATTGATGATCTAGCTGTAATTGTTATGACCGTTATAGTAATACTAAGCCAAACAATAATTTAATGCCAACAGCTCAATCTAAATAAAATAGGAAATGTAGGGTAGTGAGGAAAAGTCTGTTGGGAGTATACAATAAAAAGAAAGTATGGGTGAATATAGGTGGATGATCAGTCTGTCCACAAAAATCAGTCATAAGAAGGATTAAAACCTGCTTGTCAGAAGATACACAATGATTTTGGTGAACACTTTCCTTATCTTCCTGAAGATGGCAAAATACCACGTAACAGAACATTCTGGGACTAAAGAGCACCACCCGATTAGCTCCTGGGTCATTAAGCTCATTTTGGGATATGCTGATTATAGAATACGTCCATAGTAATTGCTTCATTCGGGACTTATTGGCTAAGTGCCAACCCTTTGCCAAGCATTGTGCTGGAAACTTCCATACTGAGAAAATTCCTCCCTGCTACGAAGGAGCTAACACTGTGAAGATGCTGGGGTGGGGGTGGGAAGAGAGGCCAGCAAACATGGACTCTAATGTGCTCTGGTAAGTACACTAATAGATGGGCATACAGATGCCGTGGGGACCGGGGAAGGATGCTGGGCTAGCCTCACCAAGAGAAATCGAAGAAGGCTGCATAAGACACATACCACCTGAGGAGTGTAGAAGGCAGAGAAAGGTATTGGAGAATGCACCGTGGGCACATGGAACATTATGAACTTGAAATCCTTCAAGTTTATGGGATGTCTAGGGGAAAGTTCTGCATGACTGGGCTCTGGCTAATGTTGGGGATTGAATGGACAATCAGAAAGGTAAATAGGATACTTTGCCTAATGTAACACATTCAGGAATACAAAACTTACCCTTTCAACAAAGAAAAGCCAGTCGGAGCAATCCTTTTGGGTTTTGGCTTTGCAATGCGATTGGATTTCTGACCACGGAATAGCAAGTTTCATGCTCAGTTCCTTAAGGTTTTTCAAGAAAATGTCTATCAGGTACTGGGATGGTGGGGAGCAAAAAGGAGATTCCCCTGCATCAGCCTGACCCTGGCCACATGACAGAAGCAATATAAACCCTATCGTATGGGGCGTTGGTGGTGACATGGTAATGCCCTGGTTTCATCTTTATTTCTCCCCAAGGACATATGTCAGGCTTTGTATCACCAGCTTCAATTTGTAGGGTAGGAACTAAGCTCAGCATATCTTGGTGACATAACTCCTGGACTGAGCAAGGACCGGCTGCCACAGGGCTGCCCTTGACCCTTCAGGTTCATGACGTTTGAGGTACCGCAAAAAGTGTTACTTTCACGGCCCTGAAAATACAGAGAAAATGCTCTGTTTCCAGATGAAGACAAAGGACAGTATTGATGGTGCCTTAGTTAAGAAATAAACATACACTTCTTAAGGAATTTAACTTCTGTGTATACAGAAAAACTAATTGTAGTGATTAAGCAGTGAAACACATAAAGAAATATTTTACTCCATCAAGCCATGAGAAATATACATGGAAATCTCCTTTTTGCAAATATATACTGTCTGCTCACTTGCTTGCAAAAGAGGAGGCAGGGATTTTTCTTCTCTAGCTGTTGGACATTTTTCGCCCCAAGGGAAAATTTACATATGACAAGTCGTGGAAAAATATCTCTTTGTCTGAAACTGATTCTGAGTTTTTACATTTTTATGTTCCAATTGTTTGCGTAACTAGTTCTCTATACCTTTATTTTCTTATCTAATGTTTAATTCTAGGCTTTGGCCAGGCCTTCCAGAGGTTTCCATTTTGGTTTTAGTTCCCTCGATTTGCAGAAAGTGAACATGCACAGGCACCTGGGTGGCTCAGTGGGTTAAGCGCCTACTCTTGATTTTGGGCCAGCGTCATGCGGTCGAGCCCCGCGTGAGGGACTTAGGGCAGAGTCTGCTTGAGATTCTCTCTCTTCCTTTCCCTCTGCCCCCTGCCCCTGCTAGCACTCTCTTTCACTAGATAGATAGATAGATAGATAGATAGATAGATAGATAGAATCTTATAAGAAAAGAAAAAAGCCCTCATTTGATGAAAGCAACATTTGATGAACTTGAAGAAAGCAAATTTACCTTCTTTTGCATGGCATCTTTCCTGAATATCCCTAGGCTCTCCAGGCAATGCTGACTATGGATCATTCCAGATTATTACATGTATTTTTGGCAGTATTTAATATTCTATAATATCTTCCCTTCTATTTTCCATCCCTTTTTAATTCTTAATGGCTACAGTGAGGCCCAGTAAAGGAGAAGCCACCAGTTGAAGCAAGCCCATTTGTTTTTCTGATGAAAAGTTTGGCGGTGTTCAGTGGTGACCAAGATAGAGCTTGGGTGTTCACTCCAGACATCCGCATCCCTTACTTGATATAAAGGAAACCTGAGATAAGATGAATAATGACATGGTAACAGTGTTTCCCTTATGGTATTTTTGTCAGAGCAACAACAAACCACCCCTCTTAGAAGCCAAGTGCAGTCCATTTCTGTCCCTTTATATAGCTTTTGAGCACTCTTTGCTAACTAGTGATGATGGTACATAAGGCAAAGCACAGAGGATAAAACAGACCTTGACATCTTCTAGACCTAGTTCAAATCCTAGCTCTGCTATTTTCTAGAAGTGGCTCTTGACAAGTCAGCACACATTTCTTTGAGCTGGTTTCCTCATGTGTAAAATGAGATAATGATAATAGTAGCTATGCCATGGAGCTCCTTAAAAAGATTAAATAATTTGATAGAGGGAGGAAGAGTAACTAACTGGTTAAGACTGTGGGTGCTTGGAGTGCCCTGGGGGGCTCAGTCAGTTAAGCATCCAACTCTTGACTTCGGCTCAGGTCATGATCTCATGGTTCGTGGGGTCGAGCCCCACGTTGGGCTCCACACTCAGCAGGGAGTCTGCTTGAAGATTCTCTCCCTCTGCCCCTTCCCAACTCATGATCTCTCTCTCTCTCTCTCTCTCTCTCTCTAATAAATAAATCTTAAAAAAACAAAGGACTGTGGGTGCTGGAGTCAAATGGCCTGGATTCAAATACCAGCTCTGCCACTTACTAGCCACGACCTAGAGTGAATGACTATCTTTGTTGCTGATTAGATTCCCCAGGAAGCAGAGTCCAAAACACAGATTAGCACACAGGATATGTACTCGAGACAACCCTTGGTGTGAATACTTGTGGAGGTGGGAGGAAGGAAGCAAGAGTGGGCAGAGGGAGGAATTAGACTGTGATGTACTTCCAGGGAAGGCCTCCACTGACCCCATAGGGAGTTCTGGAGCTAGGATGGCCCTTAAGGGTTGTTCCAAGTTGGAACATGGGGGTCTAAGCCTTTATCACCCCATGATGATTAGTCATTGAATTCTCCTGCCTCTGGAAGAAGGCATGACCTTGAGGTGAGGCCATTTTCTTCAGCAGAGACAATCTCCAGAGAGGACTGACATTGAGGGCATCTTCTGGCAGCACTCCCAGTAGCTGAGAATAAATCCTTCATTCTTGAAGGGGGGGTCTTGACAGTGCATCACAACATCACAGCCCCTGTAGCTCCATATTCTCATCTACAAAATGGGGTTAATACAGCACTGACCTCATAAGGTTGTGGTGAGGATTAATGCTCTTCGAAGAGTGCTCAGCATCCAACAAATGCTAACTGTTAATTTCATGCAGCAAAACTCTTAACAAGGATAGAGGTAAGCACTCAGTGAGTAGTAGTCTTTGTTTAAGATTTATTTATTTATTTGAGAGAGAGAGAGAGAGAGAGAAAGCACAGGGTGAGAAGCAGAGGACGACAAGCAGACTCCCTGCTGAGTGGGGAGCCCAACTCAGGGCTCAACTTCATGACTTTGAGATCATGACCTGAGCCGAAATCAAGGGTCAGATACATAACCCACTGGGCCACCCAGGCGCCCCCAATGAGGGGTAATTTTATAGGAGTCAGATCCACAGATTTGTTACCTGTCACTGATGGAAAAGTCCTTAGAAATCATTGCACCATGCCCTCTAAGAGATGGGGGATCCAGAGCTCAGTGAGAGGAATTGATTTGCCAAGTTCATTGGTGGAATAACCAGGTAGGGAACTGGGGCATGTATCACCGTGCTTAGAGCTGGTGAGCCATAAAAGGAACTAGACATGACCAGGCCCAAGTACTCCCTCATTTCACATAGTTGAAGCAAATACATACTCCACTAATGTCAGTCCCTATCTTGTAAGCACTTGGTGCAGAGACCGACTTCAGCTTTTATTCCTTGTCTGTGACAAGGATCATGCAAGAACTGGAGGAACCTATAAACACTATTCCAGAATTGCCAACATACTCCTGATAATTTAGTATCAGAGGAATCCGACCAGACTTGGTCTTTGTAGGAAGGCTCTTTTCTCACCCTCTGAGACTGACCACTTTTACCTCTTTGCTTTTGTTTCCAGGGTTCTACGACAGCCTGTGGGCAGGATTTATTTTGCAGGCACGGAGACTGCCACCCACTGGAGTGGCTACATGGAGGGCGCTGTGGAGGCTGGAGAGAGAGCGGCCCGAGAGGTAAGACCTCGGGTCATAGACTGTGGGGAAAAAGGCAACGCATGGGCCCTACAAGCAGGTCAAAGATGTCTGAGATCCTGGAGGCCAACTCCTGAAGACCTATGAAACACCATTTTAATAGTACTCTCAGGTGCAACAAACACTTTAACCCAAAAGTAATGATGAAAATACCTATCATGTCACCCAAGGTAAAAAGACCCCATGGGACAAAAGATTCCTGTAGATGTACTTGAGAGATAACCTAGGTCTAATATTATAGAACCAAACATGTTTTTATTATGATTCAGAATTCATTTATATGTTTCCTGACAATCCCTATGATCTCATTCCTATTGAGGCATGCTTACAACTACTAAAATCTTTGGCGAGCCTAATGGTTGGAGGCTCTTAAATGTCATGGATGAAAGACCTTTTACAGCCTTTTAAAGATTGAATGGACTACATTGGCTTTTCCCCTCATGTTTTTAATGGATATCCTAAGAGGTCATCAGTTAGTCCTTTATTTAAAGAGCAGATGAGCTGGAAATGGTGCCACTTTTGTTATTCACCAAAATACTCTTTTCAGATCCTGCATGCCATGGGGAAGATCCCAGAGGATGAAATCTGGCAGTCAGAACCAGAATCAGTGGTAGGTTATATTTTATTTCATGAATTTAAATCTCTTTTCTCTAAAAACAATTATTTGCAGAAAAAAACCACTTGTAATATTTACATACCTTTCTCTGAGTGATTCAACCCATGCATGTTTAAAAAGATACCTGGGTATCTCACTCATTAAGCATCCCACTCTTGATTTCAGCTGAGGTCATGATCTCAGGGTCGTGAGATCGAGCCCTGCATCCGGCTCTCGCTGGGTGTGGAGCCTGCTCAAGATTTTCTCTCTCCTTCTCCGTCTGTCCCTCTACCTCTCTCTCTCTCTCTCTCTCTCTCTCTCTCTCAAAAAAAAAAAGGAAATTCTTTTTTTGTTAAATATCTTTTAAAATTAAAAGATACCATGAGTTAGGACAGAGATGGGAGATTTAAAAGAAATTGATAAATCTATAGACTGCCATATTCCTTGCAGATTATTATGAAAATATACATTTTTTTATTTTGGTCAGAGAGTTCTAGAACATATGAAGAACTCAATAAATGCCTCCTGAATAAATCTCTAACCTGGTGATTACCAACAGGGGGTAGGAAATGAAAGGAAGCTATGTCAGCATCCCCTGTCTAGGGAACCAGGGGTGAAATGAAATGGAGCAGATTTAGATTAGAAAAGCATTTTCAATATACACACTATTATTTTTGTAATAAAACTCCAGGAAGCTTTCCTGATTGGAAGGAAGGACACACAGAGGATAGAGTGAAATGCATTGCAGAGGACAAGAGTCAAAAAGGTCAAAGTTATTCCTTTATCAATGTGAGGTCCATAAGAATAGCCCTGCCAGTCCAAGTCATTGTCTTGTGCTTCTGTCAGATGTGGGACTGAGGGATGAGTAGACCATGGATTCATTCAAGTCAACAAATATTTATTTATTTATTTATTTATTTATTTATTTATTTATTTATAAGATTTTATTGATTTGAGAGAAAGAGAGAGAGAGCATGAGCATGAAGAGTGGGGAGAAACAGAGGGAGAGGGAGAAGCAGACACCCCACTGAGAGGGGAGTCTGATGCAGGACTCAATTCCAGAACCATGAGATCATGACCTGAACCAAAGGCAAGTGCTTAACTGACTGAGCCACCCAGGCGCCCCATCAACTCAACAAATATTTACTGTGCACCTACTCTGATCAGCCACCATGTTAAGGGCAGTGCTTTCACAGAGCAACAACATGTGAGGAGGACATATGATAACCAGAAAGTACAGGTGTCATGAAGAAGACTTGCCAAGGGTGTAAAAAGAAGAGGCCATGTTGGCCTGAGGGCAAAGGAAAGGCTCCCCCAGGAGTCACGATTAGCTAAGTCAAGGGCCTAGTGGGGAATGGGGATGAATGCCATGAGCAGCAGGTACACTCTATTTAATGGCCTTGACGTAGGCAAGAGTAGATCATGTTCAAAGAACTGGAGGAAACAAAGGATTTCTGGAGCAAAGTGGGTAAAGCCCTATACTGATACCGAATGTTCTCTGAACCCAGGATGTCCCTGCGCAGCCCATCACCACGACCTTCTTGGAGAGACATTTGCCCTCTGTGCCAGGCCTGCTGAGGCTGATCGGATTGACCGCCATCTTTTCTGCAACTGCTCTTGGCGTCCTGGCACACAAAAGGGGTCTGCTTGTGCGGGTCTAAAGAGAAAGCATCTGTAACTACACCTTCTTCTTACTCTATCTGGTGTGTGGGTTTGGGGAAGGAATTGCAGTAAGGTTCCAAGAGGACATCGCGACTGTAGAATGAGGTGAGGAGCATGAAGATAAGTCAGACTTTCCACCACAGGAAACACAGTATGTCCTTTGCTGCTTGGCCCCTGCATATTGTCCCTTACCTAGCTTTGCGCTCTGTCTTGCCCATTTCCCAGAATCTTTACCATAGTTAAGCAAGCTCTCACTGTCCCACGACGCACCTTGCCCACGCACAAAAAAACTAGTTTTTTCCCCCACCTTTGTGGCTCTGTGCTTGTCCTTTCTCCTACATGTAACATCCTCTTTGTCCAAGTTCTCCCCACTTGTCCTTAGAATCCTGTATTGTGATAGCTGGGCCTTGAAGAACATCTAGTCTTCACCTTCTCTTGTAGTGTTGATCAAGCCAAGGCCAGGAGAGGTGGAACTTAATTGCCCAAGGTCCACAATAAGACACTGATATTTGGAGGACTAGAACACAGGTCACAGGTCCATTGCCTCTTCCGCCCCACAGGATGTATGCCTCAACCACCTTCTTCCACTCCCTGCCATAGTCACCGATGGTGTCCCTTTGTGTGGGTTTACTCTGCACTAGGTTGTTATGTGCTACTCAGTGCTACTCAGTATATATCTGTAAGTCTTATTGTCCTGTGAAATGTCAGCTGAAGCTGATTTTAATTTCTTTCAGGATAGCAATCTTGTCTTTTCTTCCTTTTGTATCCTCCCATTATGTCTGGATACAAAGGTCATTCATTACACACTAGCAAGTAAAAATAAAGTGGATTGACCAGATGTCTGTCGTCTTTTCTTTTTTGGGTAATGACTTTGAAGGTTTTCACAGATCAAATCAAGACCCAGGTTTATATTTATTTATTTATTTATTTATTTATTTATTTATTTATTTATTTTTAAGACCCAGTTTTAGGCATATAATTGTGGCTTTAAAGCATTCAGTCAGAATTTCCTCAAAGCCCAGATGATGCGTACATTTTGACTGTGTGATCCATCACAGCTGATGCATGTGTGAGCACTTGGTAAATGATTTATAATGATATGATAAAGATGCTAAAAGACAGAGTGTCTTCCTTTCGCCCCCCTCAAAAAACCTGTCAAAATAATTGACATATTAATAAGATGCTTTAACTATTAAGATAATTATAATATTTCAGTTGACTCTTCATATTCTTTATCAATACAAAGCTTTTTACTAGGTACACTCATTAATTTAAAATTACAGTTTCACGGTACATTAAATCCTATTTAAACTACTTTTTAAATGATATCATCATTTCAAAGTATTCATACCTCTCAACTCCCAAGGTCAGTTATTGTCAAAGTATATTTTAAATCCATAAATGCCCATTCTCATACTGTCCTTTAGAAAATGAAGCTTATTATTCTTAGCATAAATGAAATGTGAGAAATCTCCACAATTAATCAGTAACAGTGTAGAGTATCTGATTTTACAGTGACATTTACATTCATGAGTTTATAGGAACTTTAGAGACTAAATGAGGAAGTTAAAGAACCCACTAAGACTTTGTATGTGATCATCTTGGTTTTTGAATCTGTCAAAAAATGTAATGTACTTGGCATAGAGATATCTTCTTGAGTATGCTTCCTTCCAAAAAAGTTCCCCCCCAAATTTGTCACATTAATAACTCCAGTATATCCATTAAGAAAGAATCAAATAGGGAAATGCAAATCAAAACCACATGAGATATCACCTCATGTCTGTTAAAATGACTTACCATCAAAAAGACAAGAGATGCGGTGCTTGGGTAGCTCAGTTGGTTAAGCGTCCAGCTCTTGATTTTGGCTCAGATCATGATCTCAGGGTCATGGAATCGAACCCCATGTATGGCTCTGTGCTGAGTGTGGAGCCTGCTTGAGATTCTCTCTCTCCCTCTTACTCTGCCCCGCCCCTAGCTTCACCAAGACTCGCTTATGCACATGTGCTCTCTCTTTCTCTCTTAAAAAAAAAAGACAAGAGATAACAAATATTGGTGAGGATATGGAGGAAAGGGAACCTTTGTGCACCTTTGGTGGGAATGTGAATTGGTGCAGCCAACATGGAGAACAGTATGGATGCTCCTCAAAAAATTAAAAATAGAACTGCCATATGATCCAGCAATGCCACTTCTGGGAATATACCCAAAGAAAATGAAAACACCACGTCGAAGAGATATCTGCACCCCCATGTTGACTGCAGCATTATTGACAATAGCCAAGGCATGGAAACAAGCTAAGTGCCCACTGATGGCTGAATAGATAAAGAAGTGCTGGCATTTGTATACACAATGGAATATGATTCAGCCCTAGAAAAGGGGGAAATCTTGGTATTTGTGACACGGCTGGACTTTGAGGACATTATGCTAAGAGAAATAAATCAGACAGAAAAAGACAAATACTGTATGATCTCACTTATATGTGGATTCTAAAAACAAAACAACAAAACCCAAACTCACAGAAAAAAAGGCCATACTTGTGGTTTCCAGAGGCAGGATGGAGGGGGAGGGGACTTAGCAGGAGGGGGTCAAAAGGTACAAAGGACCAGTTAAAAGATAAATAAGTCCCAGGGATGGGACAGACAATTGTTAAGAGAGTAAATCCTACGAGTTCTCATCACCTGGAAAAAAGATATTTTTTCTTTTGCCTTTTTCTATATCTGTATGAGATGATGGATGCCCATGAAACTTAACTATAGTAATCATTTCACAGTATCTAGAAGTCATATCATTGCAATGTATACCCTAAACTTAACAGTGTGCTGCATGTCAATGATATCTTGATATAACTGAGGGAAAGAGATTTATTGAATTTTCACGAAGGAAGAATCAAATCAGGAGTTACCTTTTCCAGGATCCCCTGGACCATTTGCCCTCCATTTGGGTGATGTGGTCCCTTTTCTTTGTTCTCCTGATGGCCACATGCACAGACCTCATGCCCTGCACTCACCACGTAGTATGGCAGTTGTGCTATCTTGTTAACTTATATGATGTGACGGAGATGCCCAGTCAGGTTAGGTATCAGTTACCAAGGTAAATCTTGAGATGAACAAAAATGGGACACTTTACAGGAAAGATCTAAAAGTCAGCTTCTCCTCTGTTGAAACTCCCCACCCGTTTTGAGGGTACCAAAAGAGTAGGGAGGGGTTTGTGAAGGTTAAATTAGTGACAAGCTCTCTCTGGAGAGAGCCGCCATGCTCTGAATCCAATGCACCCCAAGGAGGAAGGAGAGGCGTGCTACCTTCTCATCTCCAGCCTAGTGAGAGGGATTTGTTTCCTTTGAGAGCTTGACACAGCCCTGAGGAATCTGAAGCCCTGGACTACACTCAGGATGCTTCCAACCAGCAAGCAAGGGATGACTGTCACAGAGATGGCTGAGGAACAGAAGTTGAATGGGTACTAAAATTGACCCCAAGGCGGGATAAGCACAGGGTGTTATGCTATATGTTGGCAGATTGAACTCCAATTAAAAAAAAATCTATAAAATAGTAATAAAATAAAATAAAATAAAATAAAATAAAATAAACCCCAAGGAAGGCACTGCCTGTGTTGGGGTAGTCAAAGTCAGAAAGGGCCAGCATGAAAGTCTCCCAGTAAAACCCCACAACTGTTGGGGCACCTGGGTTGCTCAGCGGTTGAGCGTCTGCCTCCAGCTCAGGGAATGATCCTGGGTCCAAGGATCGAGTCCCACATCGGGCTCCCCACAGGGAGCCTGCTTCTCCCTCTGCCTGTGTCTCTGCCTCTCTTTGTGTGTCTCTCATGAATAAATAAATAAAATCTTTAAAAATAAATAAATAAATAAATAAATAAATAAATAAATAATAAAATAAAAAATAAATTGAGTTCAGAGATTTGCTTGTTCTACAATATGGGGCATTCAAATTATTGAATTGAAACTGTGATTTGTGACTTAAAGAAACCTTCGGATTGCCTCTAATTTAAGAGTGGTTAGTAGAACCATAGGCCTGCCAGCGTGTTTGAACACAAGAAGGGAAGGAAAGTCTCTCACCATGCAGCTTTAAATGAACAGTGGAAGAGAAAGAGTGCTTTGGAAAGAACCACATGCCATTCAGCTGTGGACAAAAAAAAAAAAAGCCATACTGTGCCTCTCTTAGCTTCTCTTTTAAGTTGTATATTGGCCACTGTGTATAGGACACCTCTTGGGCACCACCATGTCCTCTCAGCCTGTGTTTTGACTCCAGCCGTTGCTGTAGCACCCAGTGACCAGAGGTACAAGTTACTGACAGCACCATCCTCAGCAGCCAGTCTGATCCATGGGCAACCCTGGAAGTGTAGGGGAGTTAAACATTCTAGGGAAAACTCTGACTGACGGTAGATGAATACTCCTTTCTTTGGTTCCCTCAGGTGATCTCTTCCTAGGTGCATTCTGCATGGCTCCTCAGAGGCTCCCCAGCAGGACCAAGCCCCAGATATTGCACCCTGGGGACTGGCATTCCTTCCTTCCCTGTATCACTCTTTCCTGTCCCACTTCTCCTCCCTAAGGTCACTTCCTGGAGTGAACTGTCTACATCAAAGTCAGTGCTTCAGGCTCTGCTTCTGGGGGAGGACCCAGCTGAAGACAACCATGCTTCCCAACCAAAGATAGCCTTTCTTAAGTCAAGTAGTTCCCATGATTCCAGAAACATGTCTTACTCTTTAACTTGTTGGATCCATGCTTATCTTTCAGGGATCAACGCTGTTTACTTTTATTCCAAGTGTTTTATAAGCATCTTCTTTTCACCCGGGTATAGCTGAGTAGCTAAAAGAGAATGAAGGCAGAGCAGCAGTCCTATGAGAAAGTCTCAGTTTCAGACCTTCAGAGAGAAGGTCTATGAAGACACTTGCCTTCTACCCAACCTACTACATTAAACTCTCCATGTAAAGTTTAGGCATGCGGTTCTTTCCAAAGCACTCCAATAATTCTGCTGTGCACCCTCAGGTGAGAATCATGGCTGTAGACTCAATCTATCCAAAAAGGAAACTGGATTCAAACAGTTAGTAGTGCTACATCAACTAACATATAGTCAAGAAGACAATACTTTCAAAATAAGTAGGAGAAAAAATTAGAATTAACTCTCTGCAAAAGAAGGCATAGGAACATCTGCTTTACAAAGAGTAAACAGATGTAACAAGATTGTCAGAATTATAAATAACAGAACTATAATGAAAATTATAGGAGTCCATTTATTTTTTGAGATACCATGGTGGCCCACACACCATACAAGATACAGAGGATGAAAAAATGAACAGAAACACAGTCTCTGCTGGAAAGAACAGATCGTAATAACCACACATCAGGCTCCCTGCTCAGTGGGGAGTTTGCTCTTCCTTCTCCCTCTGCCCCTCCCCTTGCTCGTGTGTACGCGCTCTCTCTCTTAAATAAATAAATAAATAAATAAATAAATAAATAAATAAATAAAATGTTTAAAAAACAAAACAAAATCCCCAAGGGATTAAACCTTGTAAACCAAACTAAAACCAAACTAAATACTCTAGAATGTTCTGGACTCTAGGGGACTGTGTAGACAATCTGATGTGATGTGATGGGTTTGCTCTTGTTGTTTGTTTCCTGTTGGTTTGGTTTTTTTAAGTGATGAGGAAGACTCATCTGAGCTGGAAATTCTCCTGGAGAGTGATCTTAATGACATTTCAGTCTGTGGACACTACAAGCCCAGCTCCGGTATCGGAAATAACTGATCTAATCAGACCCTGCCCTTACTCTGGGCTGCTCCTTTCTGATGTGATTGCTCTTGTCATTTCTGCTGAGACCATGCAATGAATCACTGAAATATCATATGGCACTCCAGCAGAATGACATTTCAGCCTCTAGCCCCCATCCATGACCCCTTTTGACCTCTTCTTTCACCTTTACTTACCTCTCTAATCCCCAACCATTTCTTCCTTAAGCATTCTGGCTCAGTTTATTCTCTTTGAAAATCTACTTCCCTGCAAGGCACAATGCTGAGTGGCACTGAGCTTTTGCACTTGAATTTGACATATCCAACTATCTTCCCTCTGGGCCATTTCATTGTATTATATTTTCTTTTCCCTAACTTGCTGTCAAGTGCTTTTCAATACTAGAATCTTCCCTGCGTTATAGAAAAGCAAAGAGAAAGTCCTGAAGTTATGGCGGAGGGTTGAGGGTAGTGGGGAAAAGACCAGCAGGTGTTTCAGGAGAGGTTGAGAGCTGGCTTGAGCCACAAGCCCCTCATCCCCATGACCCATTCCTCTTCTCTGACCTCCCGTTGTCCTCCATCTGCTGTTCTTCTCTTCTGCTGCATAACCTCCAGCGCTGCCAAATGCTCGGGCTCCAGTCCACTGGTCAAGGCTGGGTTTAGATAAATATAACTCCCTCTGGAGCCCGAGGCTCACTGGTGATATTGGCCTATGCATTTCTATGTTTTAGAAGCACTGCTAGGGCAGGATTTTCTTCAAAGTAACATTTTTCTGAAAGCTGCTTAGAATGTTAAAATCGGAAAGTAAATTGTGTCCTTAAGTAATATAAGAGCCTTCCTGCCAACTCCCTGCATCCTCGAGCCCCCTTTATTTTAGGCACCCAAAGCCAAAGTTGCCACTTAAGCAAAGGGCAGTATAGGCGATGAAACCTGCCATAGAAAAGAGCAATATAGGAACAGGGCTCAAAGAGGGGGCTCTAGATTTACAGGCCATGTCCATTGTCAATGGCCATCTTTTTGAGCCACAAGGTAGGGGGAATGTTGGGTATTAGGCTTACTCAATATGCATCCTTCCACTCTCTTCCTAATATAATCTTGATTTTGTTCAGCTATTCACCCACTGCTATGCTGTGGGATAGGTAAGCTGGCCACATCTTCAGCCCCAAGGTGTGGGTATTGTTTAGTCTACACCAATGGTGGTGGGCCTGTTTCCTTTGTCAATGGTTGACTTAAGCCTGACTATGTTGTGCAACTCTGACTAATGGAACAAAAGCAGTCTTCTTGGGTGTGTGTGGGGGTGGAGGGTGGGTAGGCTGGAGCCTCTAGGAAACTGAGGTTTTTTTTTTTAAGATTTTGTTTTTAAGTAATCTTTACACCCAACATGGGGCACAAGCTTACAATCTTAAGTCACATGCTCTACTGGCTGAACCAGTCAGGCACCCCAGGGTCCCTCATTTTAAAAACAGACCCATGAGGAGTGCCTTGGTGCCTCAGTGGCTGAGCATATGCCTTCAGCTCAGGGTGTGAACTCGGGGTCCTGGGATCAAGTCCCACATTGGGCTCCCCACAGAGAACCTGCTTCTCCCTCTGCCTGTGTCTCTGCCTATGTCTCTGCCTCTCTGTGTCTCTAATAAGTAAATAAAATCTAGAAAAAAACAGACCCATGAAATAAAAAGCCCCATGCCATCCTTCATGTGGACATTGCAAGTGTCTGGATGAGATAGCTATCATCTCTATAGCTATCTGGCTTTCAAGCCAAGGATGAGTCCCATACACAGAACAGATCAGGGCCAAAATAGTCACAGAGGTACAGAGTTGCATCCCTGATGCACCTACTTACAGCCTGTCCTGTCTCAGGATGGCTGGCCCATATGAGAAATAAGTTCAACAAGTTTGAATATGTGTTTTCTGGTACTTACAGTCCAAAGCATCCTAAAAGACCCACCCAACTTGACATAATTTAAGAACTTCTTATAAGATTGTCTTTGGATAATAATCATGCTTATTATTAATTGTATTATAATAACAGTTACTTCCTTTAAACATGTATTATTTACAAGACACTGTACATCATCTCTTTTAATCCTGAAATCATCCCTATCATCTTCATTTTACAGATGAGGAGTCTGAGTCTCAAAGATGTTACAAGGCAAAGGTCTAGAATCAGTAAGAGGTGGCCATGGGTTTCAAACCCACCTGGGAGGGGCACCTGGGTGGCTCAGCTCAGGTCGTGATCTCAGGGTCCTGGGATCGAGCCCCATAGTAGGGCCCCTGCTCAGTGGGGGAGCCTGCTTTTCCCTCTCCCTCTGTGTTCTCTCTCCCAATCTCTCTTTCAAATAAATAAATAAATAAATAAATAAATAAATAAATAAATAAATTTTAAAAATCCTTTTTAAAAAATCAGTTACAAACCCACCTGGAAGTTGTTCCAAACCTCTGAGTATTCTCTTGACTCCTTGAGCCAGCCTTATAAGAAGTTATCCAGAACACCAAGGGCCTGATCTTTCTGAGTTGCTGGTATTTCCAAAGCTTAGACAGCTTCTTTTGTGCTTGCTCCCTTACTACTCAGTCTAACCCCAACATCTTCCTGATGTATTCTTTGCCCATTGCATTAGACGGATTAAGGAATGATCACCATTCAGCTCTAAGTGAGCAGACATACGTCAAATACTGTCTATCCCAGGTCTTTTCCTAGGTTCTGGGAGCATAGTTGTGAACAAAACTGAAGAAGACCCTCTCTTCATGGAACTTAACTGCTAATGGGTAGATGATCCATCAACCAAGACTGTGATGCACTGTCAGTGGAGAGAAATGTCATCAAGAAAGTGTAAGCAGAAGCAAGGAAAATGTTGTGATGTGGGGAGAGGGTGACTATAGTAGACTGGGTGGTCAGCTTAGGCCTCACTGAGAAAGTGATGTTTAGACGGAGTCCTAAATAAAGAAAGGGAGCATTCTGCTCTCTGGGGGAAGAGCATTCCAGGCAGGAGAAACAGCAAGGGCAAGGCCCAAAGGTGAGAATGTGATTGGAACATCTAAGGAAGGGCAGGGGGGCCCGTGAGGCAGGAGCAATAGTCACAGGAAATTAGCAGTAGGAAGTAATATGGGAGAGTTTGATGGGAGCCAGATCACGTAGGAAGTCTTAGGCCATAGTAAGGCTCTGGTTTTTATTCCAAGTGTGAAGATCATCCACTGAAGGGTTTCTTGTAGGGGGTTTGGCAAATGTTTACAAGAATTGCTTGGTAGTGAAGACTGTGCTGTGCCACCCAGGTCCCTCCTCTGGGACTGAGGGCACCCAGTCTCCCTGGAAGTTGGGAAGCTGATAGCTCGTGGCTGTGCCCATTTCTGTAGGCTGAGGAAACACCCTGGCCCAAAGATCTGCCCCTTCCTAGGGGTAGCCCACATCCAATGACTGGGCATGGAGCAGGGACAGAAGACTATCCCAGCTCCAGAGCTCTCATGGGATCAGCGGACAGCTCTCCAGCAAGCTGGGCATAGTTGAACCTCACCTTCTGCCCAATCCTGTTTCCCTCGCTCCCTCACAGGTATGGATCCCCAGGGCATCCTCCAGAATACTCCCTGCACGCAAATCTCCAACCTGGAGTCAGCTTCCTGGGGACTTCAGCCTGTGACTCACTTTGCAATGTGGAAAGCAGGCTGTCATGCAGTACGAGTGGGAGCAGGAGGCTAGTTAGGAGGCCGGGGCGGCTTTGTCCAAGCCAGAGACTCTGGGCCGCTTGAGATACACTGGAGAGATCTATTACGTATGCGTGAACATCCAAGCAGGACGTCAGGTAGACTGTTGACCATACTTGTTAGAGTTAAGGGGAGAGATTGGGGCTGTTGATATAATTTGGGGGGGCAGGATTGAGTACAGATAGAGAAATGTCTGGAGATGAACCCTGAGACATGCAAACATTTTGTGTACACGTTCCATACGTATTTCCTCATTACAAATAGCTGTGATCCCTATAAGAAACATATCTGGTGGGATCCCTGGGTGGCTCAGTGGTTTAGCGCCGCCTTCGGCCCAGGGCGTGATCCTGGAGACCCGGGATTGAGTCCCACGTCGGACTCCCTGCATGGAGCCTGCTTCTCCCTCTGCCTGTGTCTCTGCCTCTCTCTCTCCTCTCTCTCTCTCTCTCTCTCTCTCTCTCATTAATAAATAAATAAAATCTTTTTTTAAAAAAAAGAAACCTGTCTGGTGTGCTCAGAGGAACCACTGTGACTCCACTCTGATCATCCACTATAAGCTACATTGTTATAGCTTTTCAATGATGTTAATAACCTGGTGTTAAAAGGTGAGTAGTTATTTCTTAGTCTCCTGAAAACATTTCTGTTCCAGATTTCCGGTGTCCAGAAACCTGGCTAGACAATCCGCTCCTGTTATTTATGTATTTGCTTGTTGTCTGTTACTTCCCAAAGGATTTGAGGCAACATACAGCTATATGTGTAAATATCAAGTCAATAAAACAAAATGGAAAATCAAGACCTGTGTCCCCTGCCGCCCCCCGCCCCCCAAAAAAAGATGGCAGGTAAGCAGAGGATGGAGGAGATCGTAGACAAGCATTTGGACACGGGAAAGGGAAGGGCAAGGACTGTCCGGGTGGGGAATCTGAGGGACTCCAGCGGGGACAGAGTGACCAAGGCCTGAAGGGTCCCTATTTTATTTTTTCACACCGTCTGAAATATTACATCAGACAACCTCGTGGAGAGGAGGTTTCTCGAAATGCACATCCAGCCCAGCAAGTGGATTCTGGCCGTCTTACCCTGGTGTGAATAAGCGTCATCCTGCTGTGGTCAACCTAGAAATAAAATCCACTCTGAACAGGGGTCTTCTGAGCAGCGTCCGCACGAGGTGAGTGATGTCCAGAGGCCTGTGATCTCTCCCTCCCCCTCACTTCCTAGGCTCCTCCTTGAAAGTCATGACCCTTTCCCCCAGCCCCTGCCTGGCTTCCTCCTGGTGTGCTTCCAGTGGGCCACCCCCTTCTTCTCCAGGGTCCTGCTGACAGAGCAAGGAGGGCCCCAAATGTGCCCCATGCTTCTCAGGGGTCAGGAGGGGGATGCTGAAAGATACTTTTCATGGCTTGACCTCGGACCTGTGTTCCCTGTTTGAAAGAGCTCAGTGAGAGGTGCCTGGGGGGCTCAGTCAGTTGAGCGTCTGAATCTTGGTTTTTGGTTTAGGTCATGATCTTGGGTCGTAGGATCAGGCCCACATTGAGCTCTGTGCTCAGTGCAAAGTCGGCTTGGGATTCTCTCTCCTTCTGCCTCTCCCCCTGGCTTTCTCTTTCTCTCTCTAAATAAAATGAATAAATATTCAAAAGAAAGAAAGAAAGAGGGACACCTGGGTGGCTCAGCGGTTGAGCATTTGCCTTCGGCTCAGGTCGTGATCCCGGAGTTCTGGGATCGAGTTCTGCATGGGGCTCCCTGCATGGAGCCTGCTTCTCCCTCTGCCTGTGTCTCTGCCTCTCTCTTCCTCTGTGCCTCTCATGAGTAAATAAATAAATAAATAAATAAATAAATAAATAAATAAATAATTCTTTAAAAAAAGAGAGAAAAGGAAATAAAGAAAGAAAAAGAAAAAAAAAGAAAGAAAAAGAGAAAGAATAAATGAGCTCAGTAAAAAAGCAGGTGGGTGAGCTAGAATAAAGATGGGTGACAGGGGAAGGCCCTAGTAAGTTCTGTCGGCCTCTTGTCCACCCAGCAGACTGTGGCCTGAGAACCGTCCCTTGGGACTTCTACCTGTAGACAGTACTATTTCCCCTGTCTTGGGCTGCCTCCCCTGTTGTCAGCCTGGAGGACTCCTACCTTTTGTCTTCAGTTGCTTGACTCCAGAATGTCCTCCTTCAGGAAGCCAAGGGCAGGAGAGTCGGCCGGGCCAGTGAGGCTGTAGCCCCCATCCCAACCCATGGAGGCTTGCAGCGGCCATCACACAGTACCCCTGCTTTGGGAGAGTCACCTGGACAGGTGAGCAGAGTGGAACGGCAGGATCCCGGGGTGGGGGGTTGTGCTGGCAGGGGGGTGAGTCAAAGTCCCTGGAGACTAGGGCAGGTGGACTCAGAGGTCCAGCCCTCAGAAGGGGATGAAGAGTCATACAGAGCTGGGAGACGAGGGTGGGAGATTAGAAGCACGGGGGTTCCAGCTACACCCCTGCCTCGTAGGGGGATGTGGTGAGAACAGGGAAATTAAAGTGCCTGGTGCAGACCGCTGGCCTAAGACTGGGTCCAGACCCCATCCTCTGGCAAAGATGGGTGTGCCTCAGGGACCAGGACTGAGGCTCTGTGTCCCATAACCACCAGCAGCCCCCTGGGAATTCTGCAAGAGGACGGGTCTCTGTTGCCTTATGTATGTTGGGCCCTCCTGCCTGAGCTCCAAAGCATGCCCGGCTCTGGATTCCGATTTCCTACTGGTGCCTTCTGCCAACCTCCCAGGACACCCTGGAAGCCTGGACTGAGAATGGCTGGACACTTGCATGGAAAGCCCACCTTTCTCTCTGAACATTCCTCAGCCACCAAGGCTGCTGCCCTTTGCTCATCCTGGCCAGTCCACGGGGACACGACGTTGCACCGGGCATGGGCTCCTTGCTGTCTCAGAGGGACTGGCCATGCAGAGCCGGTTTTCCTAGACGTTCATCCAACAATCCTGAGGATTGTTCTCTGCAGAATGCTTGAAAGCACTCGCCTAATGCTAAACAACCCTCATATTGTCCCAATACTGTCTTCTTTCTTTACCTGACCAGAAATTTCCACCATGGACAGATTCTTGCATGTTGCTGGGAGTTGGGAGTGCAGGGGGGGTGTGGGGGGCAGCTGTGTGGGGGGCACCCAGAGGAGAAGGTTGGCCAAACTTTAAGAAGCCAGGGGCACCCTTCCCGGCTGCACCCAGGGTCAGTCCCAGCCCTTGAAGTGAGCGGGGGTGAGACTGGATTCATTCCTCTCTGTGCTTGTTAGTTTTAATTTGTTAATTTTGTATTTCAGCCAGATACCCAGCTTCCCCCCAAGACCAGGCATGTCATAAATGATCGAGCGAAATAAATAATGAATAAATGCCTCTCTCTCAGATTCCAATTTAAATCCAAGGAGCCCTGGTGAGATCTGAGGACTACTCCTGTCAATTATTTCTTCCAGACTGACCTCCGGTAACTAATTGGCTCATTTAAATTCCTTCTTTTGAGGACATGTTGCAATGGAAGTAAAATAATTAAAGAGCAGCAAACTTAAATTTGTGGCTGGGTACGTTTGAAGCTATGTCATTACCATTACGATGCCAGGAACCATATGAAATTGTGGGTTCAGGAAAATGACAGTGGGTTTTAGGTTTTTTGGTGTTTTTTTTTTTTCTCTTGCAAGTGATATTGCTTAGGAAAATGTGAATATTAATGATGTTTCTTGATCCTTATTTGCTTATATCTTGATGTGTGCCAAAAATACTGGCTGAAGTCAGTGCTTTTCACAAATCACACAGGGGGAAAAAAATGATCCTATTTGTATGGCATATCGGGTAAATGGCCAAGGTCACCTCATGCCGGGAAATGATCAGCTTGCGGGCTCTGGCCACCCAAGACCCTGTCCCTCTGCCTGGAGGTCTGGTGGCCCCCAGATATCTGCACACATGCACCCCATTCGTGGTGGGAGCTACCAGTTGGGGAGCGATTAAATGTCATTTATTTTTTAATATTTTTAAACATCATTTAAATAAATGGGCAACCTCAAAGCTTTAGGGAGGAAAAGCAGAGACAATAATAAGAGATTATAATGGAGAATTAATTGTGGGAAAGGCATTATCAGGAAAGGCATCACTGAGGAAATGATATATCATCTGCGCCCCAAAGGGTTTAGCCAAGTGAAGAATAGGGAAAAGAACCTTCTAAAGAGAAGGTAGCTGAAGACAGAAAAGATCTGGATATGTCTGAGGATTTATAAGCAGCTCTAGATGGCCAGAATATTCTGAGATAGAAGAGTGGCTTGAGGCATGCTTAGGGAAGCAGGCAGGGAACAGAGCAGACAAGGCCTTCCAAGCCGCCAGACAGGCTCTTACCCAAAGTGCAACCAGCAGCTACGGAGGGCCTTGAGCCCCAATTGACAGGACCAGACTTGCATTTTTAAAAAGATCACTCAGGCTACTCCGGTGGTATGGTAAAAGAGACACCCAGACATTTGGGCAGGAGATGACCAGAGAGATGATAGCAGAGGAAAGAAGTCATTCTAGGTGTATTTTAGAAGTAGGAGTCATAAGAGACCACAAACTGTGATCCCGAATCTTCTTTTTTTTTTTTCTTAAGGCTAACATTTATCATTACTAACAACTTTCACCAACATCATCCCACTGAATTCTCAGAATAACTGACGAGCTCCATTTAGCAGATGAGAAAAAGCATGCTCGATATCAAGATTCAAACCCAGGCCCAGCTGCCTCCATAAACCCAAGCTCTTAGCACATATGCTTATCTGAAAAGGAAGATGACTTTACAAGGAATCTGTTGTTGTTGTTTTGGGATTTTATTTATTTATCTAAGAGAGCATGAGCAGGGGAAGGGAGAGAGGGAGAAGGAGAAGCCGACCCCCCTGCTGAGCAGGGAGCCCAATGTGGGGCTCCATCCCAGCACCCCAGGATCATGACCTGAGCCGAAGGCAGACACTTAACTGACTGAGCCACACAGGTGCCTCAAGGAATCTGTTTCTAAAGAGTTCTTAAGGCTAAGAAATCAAAACACGCAGGGCACCTGAGTGGCTCAGCGGTTGAGTGTCTGCCTTCGGCTCAGGGCGTGATCCCAGAGTCCTTGGATTGAGTCCCATATGGGGCTCCCCCAGGAAGCCTGTTTCTCCCTCTGCCTCTCTCTGTGTGTCTCTCATGAATAAATAAAATCTTTTAAAAAATTAAAATGTGCATGTCACAATCCTAAGTATTCTCAGTTCTAAGAACTGAAACCAACTTGCTTTCCTGTCCCTGAGCTGAACAATACAGGAACCAGTCAAAATAACTTGGCTACTTGTCCCAGGACATACTCGTTCCTGGCACACGAAACTTCGAACTGCCAAAAATGGCTTTACCTACCGAGGCTCACTTCAAAGACCCCAACCTCACTGTGCCTAGCAATCCTGAACGACTATGTCATAGACTCTGCCAACCCCAACCAGTTTTCTGCTTTGCAAGATCAGCCCTGCAAATCACCGAGCCCAAGTCGAAAACCCTACAAACCTAAAAACTCTGCCCTGATTTCTCCACTTTGAGACACTGCTAACACTGCCAATGGGATATTCTTCACCGCAGCGAGTCTAATAAACTTAGCTTTGCTCAATCAGCATGTTGCCTCGTCTCTTGGGTGATCAACGCTTGTTGACAGGTGCCTGGTAGGGTACTTTTACTTTGAGGCTCTGCTACTTGAAGTGAGGACCGAGAAGGTTCCTGTAAGAGCACAGGACTCAGTCATGAGCAAAGGCTGAAGGAAGTTGGGTTAGAATAAAAATTTCTGTTCTCTCATTTATGGAAGGTACAAAACTAGAGTCTGGTTCTGTGCTTATGTAGAACAAATACATTTGCTTCTGAGGATCACAGATTCCAGCGTTTTTCTATCTAGAGGACAAAAGCAAGAAATGGCTATATTCAGATGTGTGTGTGGTGGAGCAGGGAGGGGCGGCATTTGTGGAAGTGGGAGCGAGCTCATCTGCTTTTAAGTCATTAAATGTTCTGCTTGCTGCTCCAGATTCAGGTGCCTGAAATAGCAGGAATTTGAGGACAGACCAATGCTGGCTTTTAATCCTTGGCTTTCAAGAGCATTATGGCCCAGGGGGTGGGTTGAATATTGACCCTAACAAAGATGTTCACGTCCTAACCCCAGAACTATGAATATATTACCTTACATGGCAAAGGGACTTTGCAGATAGGATTAAGGATTGTAAAATAGGGCGATTACCCAGGATTGTTGAGGTGGGCACAATTATTAACATGGGTCTCATAGAAAGGAGTCAGGAGGAGGAGGTGATGTGTCCATGGTAGCAAGAGAGTGGAGTGATATGGCACCAGCCAAAGAAATTGGCAACCTCTAGAAGTTGGAAGAGGAAAGGAATGGATTCACCTTGATTTTAACCCTGGAAGACTCATTTCAAACTTTTGAGCTCCAGAACTGTAAGATATTAAGTTCATGTTGTTTTAAGCCGCTGAGTTTGTGGTCATTTGGGATAGGACCAATAGGAAACCAATACAGCCCATAGAGTTAAAATGGCCATTGGTGGTTGGTTTGTTGGAAAAGCTCATCTGCCTTTAGCCTGTCTCAATGGACCCCAACACCCAACTTGTCTTTAGGATGCATACTCCAGCCTGCTCTGCGCTGTCTAAATACAAAGCCTATTGGACACTGGCAGCCTCTTTATGCCCACACAGGGGCCCCACATCTGCCCCTCCCACGTTTACTGGTTGATGCCAATATAATGGTCCATGGGAGTCAGTTGAAAACACATTATGGGCAAGAAGATCTCATTTTCCTTAATATAAATCTAATTCATTGTGAGACCTATTTCGTGTCTATCCAGTCTGGGGTGCACAGTTTACCAGCTTAGATGTGGTCTTTCCAGGGCACATTTTCTGAGGTTCTTCTGTTTAGTTCATCTGAGATCCCATTAACTGAACCCACAGGACTCATAGACACACTTCAGGATGCCGGGCACTATTAACCATATGCTTTCTGAATTTATATAGCCCAGAATAACATAGGCTGTTTGGGGGGCCTCTAAAGTGGTCCCAGTGCAACACATTATCTAAAAGAAACACAATTTAGACCTTCAAGGTATAATGGCTAATGTAGATCCTTACTGCACCACAGGACTCTTAGCCAGACTTCCTAAAAGCCTTCCTCACTTCCTGTGTTCCTAGGTGGTCAAGGCAGCTTTTGCAAACCTCCCTTCTCTCCAGCTGCACTCCATAGCCCCAAGTTGGTTTTCTAGAACTTTCTCTCCCCCCTAGCCCCTCTCTCCTGCTTTTCCTGGATTAGTTCCCTGCCCTATCTAAGGTAAAAGCAATCCCTTCCACTTCTCCCACCTCCCACCAATTTTCCTCTCCCAGGATCCAGATGGACACAATAGAAGCTGAGCAACCAAGCCCAGAATTTTTTCTAACAACAACAAAAAATTCTTCCTGGGGAATTTGGGCAGAGGAAAGGCTGTGGATATTAAACATTAAATGTTTTTGATCCATGCAGCAAATGGGAAGTAAGAGAGAACAGACATGTGTTTGGAGGAAATTCTGGATGGAGGTGACACCTGTTAGTTTCCCCCAAGAACGACTTTTGGATACTTTAGGCTTTCCATTGAATCAGCAGTATTTGGCCAGAAGATGGCACTCTTTTAAAACAAATTTAGGCGGCCCCTCCATACAGGGGGCCAGAAGATAGTCTTTGGCGATACAGATCTCCAGGCGCAGAAGAGGGCCCAGAAGAGGGCCCAGTGGAGAACAGTAAAAAGACTTAAAGGCAAACAATGCTCAATGGAGTCCTTGGACTTGATCCTGGACTTCTAGCCTTCAGAACTGTGAGACTAATTTCTGCTGTATATAAGCCACCCAGTTTACCCCATTTTGTTAACAGCCCCATCAGACTAAGACATCTTGTTATTTTGTAACTTCCTTTCTCTACCCAGTGAAGTATTCTCACTGATTTGCCACATGGTGATGCTCATGGAGGCTTGAGGACAAACTCTAGAAACTTCCCGTTAAATCTCATGTTCCCCCACACACACCCCGAGCACTTCCCCTGCATTCATCTATGCTATGCTTTTCTGTCATGGCACTGACCAGAGCCATAGTGAATGTGTTCCTTGGTGTCTACACTAGACCTTGTGCACCACGATTCAGTGTCTTGTTCACTGCTGAATCCCAGCACGGTGCCTAGCAGCACATAGTCAGTGCTCAGTAAGCGTGTGTTGAATGACTGTCTGTTCTTCCAATGTCCCAGCCAGCCCCTTCAGGCTAAGGGACATACCTTGCATTTTACCACCACCTTGGTATAAAGCAGATAGTAGCTTCATAGTTTTAAAAATCCATCCAATGCTGATGCCCTGTTTACTAGAATTACACTGTAGTCAGCACAGATTGAACACTGACAAAAGAGCTGTGAGTTCAATCCCACTAAGAGGATGGGTTTGTTCCGATAAAGTTTGGCACTGGTCTTGTCAACCATGACATTGACATGGTGGCAGATAAGCATTGCCCGGGCTGGGCTGGGGGGTTAGTTCTTGAGGGAGATTTCTGGTCTAAGAGGGGCTTTGAAGGGGTTCTTTCCCCACCCTGGTCTTTTTGCCCTTCCAACACAGGCCTCTCTTACCTGTTCTAAATAGTTATACAAAATGGTTGCTGGTCTTGGTGCCATTTCACAGAAAATCAAAGGCGCCCTAAAAGAATCTGTCATTTTTTAAAATGATATAAGACCAAAGCTTGTTTTACTTATCAGAGACTTCGGAACAATTGTGATGTGTGAGCAAAGCTTTCAAATGCTTTTCATTGGTTAACAATCTCTTAGGAATTTGAATATAGATACTGTTGAGAGAGGCAGATACTCACCAGGTCAGCCACAATCCCTACTACTCCCTAATATATCATACCTGCTACAGTTCATTTTCAGCTGCCTAACTCCCCAAAACATCAGATTTTGGGCCCCTGCTTATAAATGCACATCCCTCTCTCACCCCTGCATTTGATGTGTTGTTAGTAACCTGCTGAAGGGGTTTCTTCAATGAGATAGAGGTTGACTCACTTCCAGAGTTTCTTCCACTTACGAGTTTTTTCTTCTACATAACTAGTACAGAGGTACAACCTTCTAAAAGCAATTTCTTTATCTAACAGGGATAGGCTCACAGAGATAGCACCATTCTATCTGTAAAACCAAAGCTCAAGTTCACAACATCTTCTACAAGACAAAGGGCAACTGTATTCTCGTGGGGTGTAAAGTGGATACTCTGGGTGCCTCTCTCTGGATCCACCAGCTACTGGGAATGCAGGCTAGCTCAGTTCACTACAGTTCCTCACTAGGAATGGTTCTTGGACCTGCCTCACCCAACCCAAGAAGGCAGCTAATGAAGGCAGAGAAACCAGATCCCCTATTTTAATGGGAATCAATTCTGAAGGGCCTTCCCAGCTCCCCTTTAGGATCTGCTGAGGCCTCAGCTGCAGTTCCTTTGTAGGTCAACTCCTGCCCACTCCTGCCTTGCTTGCTTCTTGAGAGCCGTCCCCAGAAAAATTTCTGCCCCGATTCTACATCTATTTGTTTCCAGGGAATCCAACCTAAGACAAGGAATGAAGCAAGATACAGGAAGGCTGAGTGACTTGCCCCCGCCATACCAATAGAGGCCAAAATAGACAGGAGTGCTGGCGGCAAATGTATAAATTCCGTTGTGCAGCGATGAAAAGAATTCTTAGAAGCCTTCAAGTGCAACCCACTCTCTTCCAAATGGTGAGACTGAAGCAGAGAACCACAGGGATATGCTCAAGGTATCATAAGCTTATTAGAGAAAGCTTCCATTGGACTCCACACTGATTGTGACCCAGTCAGGAACACAATACACTAGCAGTTAATCAGCTCCCAGGAAACCGTGATGGAACATGAGTCCAAGGGAACCGGGGGAACTTGGGGAGTCAGTACAAAGCAGCCTTTTAAGCCTACCCCCCATTAACTCAAAAGAGGAGCCAGGTCTGAATCAGGGATGGTAGTGCACTTTATTAACAAATAAAACAGTACCATACAGAAAAATCATCACTTCAATGGCAACACACGCACAGATGTGTACTCCCACATGTAGCATTTGGGCACATTTCAGACAGAACATCCAGCACCAAGTTCACAATCAAACTAAACACAGTTTACAATCAATCCTTCGGTATTTTCTCTTCAGGGTGGTTCAGGTCCTCATCGAACAGTTGTGACAAAAAGATTACCTTTTTAAGTCTAATTCTTGACCTTCCCGTGGAGTGAGGCCAATGCTGCTTTCAGGACTGTGAAGGAGGTGCCAGGTTCTCTCAACTGCTTCAACTGCCTTTAGTTTCTTAGGGTGGGAAGAAAAGACCTATGGGATTATCTTGGTGCTGGACAAATAAAATGGTGGGAGTTCTCAGTTCTGATTTCCTATCTAGGCACACCCAAACTAACATCCATTTTTAAGCTTAATCTATAGTTTAACAGGGCTGATCTCATTAGGGTAAATTAATTGGTTTTCCAAAAAAGTTTGAGAAGAGGGTAAATCAAGAGTCCTTCAACATTAGAGACTTAGATCTGTTAACAACCTCCTTACTGTTAAAACTGTTGCCAGTTAAAAAGTTTAAATCAGCATTTCCCAAAAGGTGTGTCAGAAACAAGTTAATCAGTAAGTGAACAGAAACAACTGACATAGATCAGGGATGTGATTTCTCCGAGCAGTTTGATATAATATGTGGCAACTCCTTATGGACTGGAGCATATCCAAGACATTGCCCAAACTCCTACGTTAGCTAAAACACTTTTCAATTAAAAAGTAAACACTGGCAGAAAAATCATACTAAGCCCTCATTATCAGGATCCAGTGACTTGTGAATTTGTAAGGTTAATTATGTAATAAACTTGGGTTGATCTTCTCTGGCAATCTATCATTCCCATTCAACAGAAGACAGATTAGGTTAAGAGGCATTAGGAGATAATAAGGGTATGAAACAAAAATTTTAATATGGGAGCAGTATAAGAGAAATTCATCAGCTATAAAACAATCATATGACATTCAGCAGAGAGGCAAACACAATGGTATCACTTTCTTATAAAACATAAAATAATCAAGACACATAAGGATTGACCTGATGATTTTAAAAAGGTGAATCTGAATGTAGCTTGTTGAATGTGTGGATGTATGCCCATCAAAATTTTTATTTACAATTTTTAGTATAGCTATCTAAAATGAAATGCCTCATTCATCCATGATGTGGGATAGGGTGTTACTACTATCCACCTGTGTACCCAGATCCACTGAATCTTATCAACTGCTTTATTTGATCACATTGGTGTTTTTTCCCCCAGACGCTTATATGAAAAAAAAGTAGTCTTTTATGGCTGAAACCTCTGAAAGGAGCTTTAAAAAATCTGAGTTTTTAAAATGGGAAAGGCCAGAAAGATGCGGGCACTGTTCTGGGCCTGCTTTATTCCTCAAATAGAGAACTCAGTCTTCATATTAAAATCACTCAATTTCATGTCTGTTATAAACTTAATTGAAGCCAGTGAGGTTATAATATAAAGCCCCGCTTTCCTTTCTCTATTTGATAGTCTCAACAAATAGCAATCAGAAATTCATCATGTGTATTTCAGTTCCTATTTGAGAGAGATCAGCATGCTAATATTTACTCAAAGGTAACCCTGTCATTTTAGTTAACAGATCTGCCTAATTCTACTCTGGTCCTAAGGAAAAAGAAAAAAAAATATGCCACTAGGGGCCTTCAGACAGACAAGGTCTACCTGAAAGGAGGAAAGTGCTTTCTTGAAATTGGCAGAGAAGGTTATCGACCATAGCGAGAGAAGGCATGTCTAGCCATCCTCCAGGAGGAGGAGAAGATGCCTCTTGCAGTTGGTGTCATGTGGAGCTCATCAGGAGGCCTCCTCGCAAATAGTCCTGCCACTAATTTACTCTGCTCCCCTGGAGAGCTACACACAAATCACAGCAAGTCAAACGAAACATTGGATTAGCTGTCTAGAAACTTCACAGGACTTAGAAGTGGCCAAGAGACCTCTGAGGCGCAGTCCGGAAGACATCCCTCAATGGTCTACACCTCCACTGCTTTAAAGTACTACTCCTCATCCAAAGGGGGAGCTGCTCACCCCCAGGAAGCTGCGAGCCCCTGGGCCCTGGACCTACACTTCTCTATTTCCTAAGGACTGGAAAGGACAGCCACAGTCTGGGCCTTCACCTACTCAACCACTACACACAGAAAGCGAAATGCTTCATTTCTGCTATCAACCAGGCATTTTGTGTTAGAGGAGACAAACAGGACACAGAAATGGTTTCTGATCAGCACTTCAATTAGACATCTTGAAATCAAGGACTTAATCACAGGTTTTATTCTACCAACCAATACAAGTTAGTCTACCCAGGCAAATAACATGATGGAGCTTGATCTTATTGAAATTAATGAGGTGATTCTTTGGGTTGATTTTACTTATGACACTGACTGAGACTAAACTTAAATCAGTGCATTTAAAGATGGTCCAATGACACAGCCTTTGTCGACATTTTGCTTTTGATGGTGCTGGGGAAGAGTAAGCAGAGAGTGTGGGGCTGAAGACTCAGGATCGTCTCAGCAGCCTGAATTTGTACGCCACAATCCACAGGGCAGTTACTGATGTGGTAAATCCAATGAGCTTCAGCAGGCCTGTCACCGATGGCAGGTTCCTCTCCCAGAAGGTGTGGGTGATTTCCATAGCTGGAACATCCTGGATGGATGAGCAGAGATCGTTAGCATTCTTACTCGTACTGACAAAGGTGGGGAGAACACGTCTGCCATGTCAGTGCACGCGCCTGCCCTAGGGTGGCATCGACAATGACCTCATAGGCGAGAAGGTGAGAGGCAAGACTTTTACATTCAGTTACCAATCCATGGAGAAGAAGCCACTAAACTCACCTTTGATTCAGGTTCCTGGGTCTTCAGGTCTTTCTCTGCCACCCTCCCGAGAGCATTTAAGACCTGCAAGAAAGTGGCCATGGTATGATTATGAAGTGAGCTTCTATAGTTCCGAGGGATGCCAAGGCCCCTGCTAGCCATAGAGGAGCCCCCACACCCAGAAGTGTAGTGAGCTGCGAAGTGGATGTACAAATTGATCAGTGTCAAGATGCAGAAAGATCCAGATGCCAAAAACACCACTGGAGGGTGACGTGGCTCCCTCCCTTACCTCTCTAGCTGTCCGTTCCCCAGCCTCTACAGCTCCTTCCATATAACCGCTCCAGTGTGTTGCCGTCTCAGTGCCAGCAAAGTAAATCCTGCCAAATGGCTGGCGGATCACCCTTTGAGAGAACAGAGAGGTCATGAGTTACCTGGGAAGGCAGCGAGGGTAAATGAGCCCATCGCTGCTGCCCTCATTAATCCCAGAGAACAGAGCCCAGCCCCAATCATTCCCAAAACTCCCATTTGGCTCTGCCAAAGGAGAAAGGCTCTTCCCTGTTCCCTGGGCCTGTGCCCAAGGATCTGAACTTTCAAGCCAGAGAGAATCAGGCTGTCAGATCATCAATCACTAAAGGTGATGCTGGCCTTTTCCGAGCCAGCCAGGATTAGAATACAAGCACACGCATGAAACCCACAATCGGATTTCTCTGTACTAGGTTTCCTATCTGTGGTCGATCCTGCTCCCTACACCATCTTTTCAAAGGGGTGCATTCTTCACAAGAGGGTATCTGGCAGCAGACACCAGCCATGCGGGCACTCCCAGGGTATCAGGAGGAACCACAGTGGCAAGTGGGAAGACAGAGATGAACTGCTTTCTAGCAAAGGATGGAGCCAAGGGATTATACATCTGTCTCAAAATAACCACCTCTGGACACAGTTAGCTTCTGTGGATTTATCTGAGGACAGGGAAATGGGCCTTCTCTTACAAAGGGGTCTCAGCAAAGAAAGCCATGGAAGGGCTGAGCTGAATGGGCAAGTGTCCCCTCCCAGCTTGTCGGCTTTGACCCCTACCATATCTGCAGCCACTTTCATACAGTCTCCTGAGTGGCACACCTTCCACCCTCAAAGGCCTCCACACCTTTTTCCAACTCAGACATCTTTGGTTTCATCTGTTCCTGACCCTGGTTTCTACTTCTAGGCTTCTACTTTGCCCTCAGAACTACCCCAGTTAATCAATCCCTCTTATCACTGACAAAGACTATTTGATTTCATGAAATAAACACAAAGAAAAAGCTCACGTAAGGAAAGGGTTAAGAAGGCCCTCTTTCTCTGTGGACATGTGTTACCTGGAGTTAACTTTCTAGCTCGGTTCCCCTGAGAACCTGACGGAAGGTATCATGCCAGGGAGGGTACCAGGAGACACTAGTTATGCCAAAATGCCTCCTGCCACACTGGTAATTGCATCTGGGCCAGGAAGAATGTCTTGCATTGCAAATACCCAGCAGGAGGCTCTCCCTTTGGGCTTCCCTGAGTGTCCTGCCTTGTGCAGCCAGGCATGTTCCTGGACAGACACCGTGCCGATGAGGCTGTTACAAGAGACAATGGCTCCTCTGGGGCAGGGGGCTTCGAAGCCAAGGTGGGCTTCCTGTAATCTATGCCAGGATCACCTTCTGCTCACATTTTAGCTGTCCACGCCAGGGATGCCCCCCACCCCCTCGAAGAGGAGTGGCTGCAGCAAGATGTCTTTAGCCCAACGTCCTTAGGTATAGCTGCTACCCAGAAGCCCAGGGGACTCATGTGAAACTGAATGTCTAATTGAGCTCAAGCAACTGCAGCTTGCTGTTCTCACACAGATCATTGACACCTGAATTCCTCACAGGTGTTCTGCTACCGTTCTGGGCACTGAGAGCAATTGTTCTATGTACAGATATCCAGAAATACACATACTAACTACCCGGGGCACTCACAGTCAGAATGCTACTATTTCTAAAATTCCCATCCAATTTCGCTTATGGGTTTAAGGTCAGTGCATGGCTTCGATGAATGGGGACAGTGTCTGGCCAGTACCTTCCGTAGTGAGTCATGATCCCAGGGGGGAAGTAGGCGGTATAGCAGCCCCCGGAGTACTGCTCCTCGCACCAGTTCTTCTCTTCATAGTGTACGGGCTGCATTCAGTGGGGGAGAGAATTCCAAAGAGAAGACAAAGTTGAAATGCTACCAGCCAACCACGAAGGCTCTCGTATATTTTACCTTAACAAGTTTATGTTTAAAAAAAAAAAAAGGTGCCCCTGGTTCTTTCTGTTTCATTTAAGGGGAAACCTGACAGGACCAAGTAAATGGCCTGTGGTAAGATAGCAAGTGACAAAACATGTGTACTTTGACTTTTTCAACCTATTGACGAGGGGAGACATGGAATATTCCAATATCTGGGAGACAGGGTGTTGCCGTGCAGACTCTGAAATCTTTAGACTAAGTCTTTGGGGAAACCCCCTCAACAATCAAGTTCAGAAAAAAAAATAAAAACAAAAAAAACAATCAGGTTCAGGAAAGTGAATAATGGGAATCCTGCTAAAATGAAGACAATTAAAGATGAGCAATGGTTTCCAAGAGACATGGGAGAACTTTCTCTGAGTTTTTCCTTAACAGAGTCTGCAAGTTTATTATTTGAACAGTTCAGAGATAATCCCCTGAAATAGCCTCCAGCTAGCTAATAGGATCTTCAGACAGAATTTCATTCCCATCATCACTTTCAGTGGCAGATTGAAAGCACCGAAATCCCTACATGAGCTGCGAATTGAGTCTACAGATGGAAAAATCAATTAGTGTGGCTTTGACCTGAGAGAGTCTAGATTCCACCCATCCTGTCAAGTATACACTAGTGCACCCTCACCAACAAATGAGGATGTATTTAGGATTTTACCTCAAAGCAGTCAGTTGGTTTTGACAGGAGGGCAGGAACTCTGTTCTGGGAACTGATCTCACTCACTCCAGAGATAATACCTGTGACTCCAGGCCCTGATTGCAATTGGCTACCAGTTATCCAGGGAATAGTGAAACAGCCCAAGAACTGCTGCATCAGAAATTGCATGCACCTGACGGCAGCCTTCATTGGCCTTTTTGTGACTGAAGTTAATCCTCCAGTAAGCATATCCCTTCATAAGACTCTCTTCATAAGACTGTCAGGAAACCAGACTCTGCTTTGCTTTACCACTTAGAGCAAACAGAGCAGAACCTTCTAGGGATTAAAGCTGAGGGTTTCTTACTTGTAAAGCTTCTTGGGATCCTAGCACTTTGGCATAGAGCTCACAGATTTTCCTCTTCCTATAAAGAAGAATTTTTAAAAAAGTTAAGGAAGTAATAACTGAGGAGTATAGAATAAACACAGTGAGTTCCAGGGCTTTCACCAATGAACCAGATGTATTAAGGGGAAACTAAAATCACTGGTAACTATACAACACGAACAGTTCCATGAATCTTTGCACTCAGATTAACCTTCTATGCCTCAATATAGTCATTTGACTTGAAAATGCATCAGAATTTTCCTTTTACATTTTTGCCTCTTTTACTGCCCAATATCATATATGTTCAAGATTCAAATGAGGAAAGTAAGATTAGATTAAGTGCAGGAAATGATGTTAAATCACTTTCCTAGAATATGTAGATTTCTAGAATATTCCCTGTTATGTCTATGGACCATAGGACAGTGTTTTCTTATAAGTTTATATTTTTATTGGTGTTCAATTTACCAACATATAGAATAACACCCAGTGCTCATCCCATCAGGTGCCCCCCTCAGTGCCCGTCACTCAGCCACCCCCACCCCCCGCCCACCTCCCCTTCTACCACCCCTAGTTCGTTTCCCAGAGTTAGGAGTTTCTCATGTTGTCTCCCTTTCTGATATTTCCCACTCATTTTTTCTCCTTTCCCCTTTTTTATTCCCTTTCACTATTTTTTATATTCCCCAAATGAATGAGACCATATAATGTTTAGGACAGTGTTTTTTAACTATCCTCTATTTATGTTTTAAGATCTATGAGCATCCTCTTGCAATCTCTCTCAAATAAATAAATAAATAAATACATAAATAAATAAATAAAATCTTTAAAAATAAAATAGGGGAGCCTGGGTGGCTCAGTCAGTTAAGTGTCTGATTTCAGCTCAGGTCATGCTCTCTGATTTCAGCTCAGGTCATGCTCTCTGGTCCTAGGGATTAAGTCCGGTGTCGGTGTGTCGGTGTCAGACTGCAGGCTCCCTGCTGAGCCTGCTTCTTCAGAACTCTCCCCCTGCCCCTCCTCCCACTTCTGCGCACACACACTCTCTCTCAGATAATTAAAAAATAATAATAATAAATAAAATAAAAATATGCTAAACCATGAGAGGCCTATCATCGTTCTACTGTAGTCATTGTCGGTAACTTGACATAATGGTCTGTGTACAGGGGTATCCAGGAGTGGCATGATGTGCTACATGATGCTACTTCAGACAGTCTTTGGCTGCCTTCATAATTCATTATATAAATGATTCTCACAGAACATGACATGCGGTAGGTCTTAAAAATCAGTAGCTTGGCTCAGCGGTTTGGCGCCGCCTTCGGCCCAGGGCATGATCCTGGGGCTCATGCCCTGGGCTGCGTCGGGCTCCTTGCATGGAGCCTGCCTCTCCCTCTGCCTGTGTCTCTGCCTCTGTGTGTGTGTGTGTCTCTCATGAATAAATAAATTAAAATTTTTAAAAATCAGTAACTTAAATGATCTAAGCACTTCTTGAAACATGTATTTTTAAAGTCACAATCACTCTTGGTGAAATTAAAAAGTGCTAATTTACTAAAATCACTCCTTTTATAAATGAATGGTTCAATTTCAGGATTTGTTTGACCAGGTTCACATTGAACCAGTTATGTGCTTTGGTATTTACTTTCTTTAGTCTTTATAGAGTTTAAACATTGAAACTGCTCCAAAATACTTGTTATGCACTAATAAACAACTGGAAAAAAATTTGCTACAAAATGTGGCCAAGAGTTTAATTCAAATCTGAAAGTCAAGTACTGAAAGCTGAAGAGAAAAATGGCCAAAAATGAGAGGAGGGGAAAAGGATGGGAGAGAAGGTTATATGCTTACTAGTAACAAAAGAAACAGGAATTTTTTTTAATGAAAATTTTATGTCACCAATTTCATTAGAAAACATTTTTAAGGGGACGCCTGGGTGGCTTAGCGGTTTAGTGCCTGCTTTCAGCCCAGGATGTGATCTGGAGTCCCGGGATCGAGTCCCACGTCAGGCTCCCTGCATGGAGCCTGCTTCTCCCTCTGCCTGTGTCTCTGCCACTTTCTCTCTCTGTCTCTCATGAATAGATAAATAAAATCTTTTTTAAAAAAACGCTGAATGAGGGGGCGCCTGAGTGGCGCTTCTGCCCTTCCCCACCCTGCTTGTGCCTGTTCTCTCTCAAATAAATAAAATCTTCAAAAAAAAACCCAACAGAAGGGGGTGCCTGGGTGGCTCAGTCAGTTGAAGGTCTGCCTTCGGTTCAGGTCGTGATCCTGAGGTCCTGGTACTGAATCCCACATCAGGCTCCCTGCTCAGTGGGGAGTCTGCCTCTCCCTCTCCCTCTGTCACTCTCCCTGCTGATTCTCTGTCTCATAAATAAATAAATAAATAAATAAATAAATAAATAAATAAATCTTAAAAAAATAAATAGATAAACAGAATGAAATCTAAAATCTAATAACCTACCTTGCAGTTAATTTTTCACTCATGGACAGTAAATCACTTATAATAGAAATGAAGTCATTATTTACTGTATTTCACAGTATTAGATGAGTCAAGGATGAGTTCATACAAATCCATCAGGAAATTATCTTCTCCATCCCTTCTTCCCATTAAAATGTAAAATTTTGGGGAAGGTAATAGAAGTCAAAAATGTTAGAGCCTGCTGATCTGTTAGTTCGGCTCTAAAAATAATAGAACATATTTTAAATGATGGCCAAAAGATGTCACTGTGCAAATTGCTTATAGCTGTATTTACGCACTGGTTTCTAAACCTGGCTGCTCGTCATAATCATTTGAAAAGCTTGTTAAAAAATACAAAATACTCAGGCCCCACTCCTAACCTACCAAATAATCTATCAGCCTCAGAAAAAAATGTATTTTACAAACATTCTCTGGCAGATTTTTGACACAGTCAGTTCTGGGAATCTTGCTCCAGTCAAAGACACATTCAGAGTTCTAAGTGTTTTTTGCCTTACAAAAACTTTCGAGAAGTTCAGCCACCATGTGGAATCATAACCAAACGTCTACATCCAGGCTGTTATTTATTTTACTATTAATAAAGAAGGAAAGCAGGAAATCCAAAAGAAAATGTCAAGCTAGGGCGGCATAATGGAAAAAAGTATGCATTGGAGCCTAGGCCTGTCTTTGTCACAAGCTAGCTTGAGAAACTTGGACAAACCATTCCCTATTGCTGGAGCCCCATTCTTCCTCTTTGAGCTAGTGGTTCCCTTCCTGAAATCAGACCTCACAGTAGCTCAAGTGAACAAATTCGTGTGCAAATGGGAGAACTTCTGCAGCCTGCATCCCAAAGTCATCAGAGTAACTCTCAAACCAAGGGCTGCTTGGGGATTTCCTGCTTAATTTTGTGTGTGTGTGTGTGTGTGTGTGTGTGTGTGTGTGTGCAGGCGTGTGCGCGTCCTGGTCCTCTACAAAGGATTTAGGTCTACCCTCAAGAAAGGAAGCCCAGAAATTCCAGAGGCAACCCTCCAACTCCCCCAACAGCAAAATGACTGTTTCCAGATAAGAGTTCCCAGTAAGATTTTATCTGAACAAAGGAAAGGATTCCAAGGCAAAACATAACAAATACAACAAGCCAGAAAGAGAAAGGGAGAAAGGAGAAAAAAAGCCACTGTCCTCTAAAATGATGGTTTCATACGAGGAAGCTAGGAGAAGGGAACATCAGAGCTGTATCCTAGATAATCAAAGGGGGATCATTTTATGTATACAAGTTGACCCACATGCATGGATTTGCTTTTCAGAAAAAGTACACTCAGAGAACCTTGGAAAAGGGATAATGGTCTTGCAGGGTGATCAGGTTTCAGCCTCTAAAGCTTTTTGAACAACTATTTCCTATAACTTTTCTCCATCTACCCTACAGGGAAACTCTACCTCTCAACCCCTGTAAAATAAACACAAATATATAAAACTAAATTAATTACCCCTATGGGCCAGCGCTGAGTCCAGGGGACTGTCACAAAAAGGTTGCTATGGTGACAAAAGGTTGATATTTTGGGATTTTAAGCCTATTGGTGAATTGTGGTGTTTTCATTGATGCCATCATACTTGTTGGTGCACAAGCCCAATATAAAGCTAAGCTTTTACGTATGTTTCAGATGTCACTTCTTACCTTATTTCTTTATGGAGCTTGGCAAGTCGGTCAGCTTTTCGGGCAAGTATGAAGCTGGAGAGAGAGGGTACATTTGAACGATTAGGTGACAGGAGAGTTGCCTCCTCTTTTTAAAATGTTCCTGCCTCCGCCTACTCAGCATTGATGAACTCTCCCACGCACTCCCATTATTTCCCTCTATTAGAGCAAATGCCAGACTGTCTTCCATCTGCCTTGCTCCAAAACCCCTCTAAACTGTGGGCTCCTAAGTAACTGGTCACCTCCCACTCAATGTTTTACCCCCAAAGTTCAGCGTGGTTCTTGGTATATAGTTGGAAATCAAATGTTAGTTGAATTAATGTTGTGTTAAATGATATCCTGGTAATTGACTGCTGCCTTCTGCCAAATACTTGATAAAAGCTGCAAAACCAAATCTAAAAAAGCAGTTGTAGTAGATGCCATGGTGGGCCCCCCAGATCCCTCTTTATGACTAAACACTCATTACCCTCAGCTCAGGGCTAGACCCTTCCCCCATCCACTGCATTCTATAGTAGAGGGCTGCCTGGCTCAAGGTCCCACTCCTCCCCAGGGTGACAGGCTCTGGAGTGCAGTGGGTATGAAAGTCCACTCAGTGCATGACATCTCTGAAGGGCCATCACAGTTCTAGAGCTCTGAGACCTTCCGCTGGGGACAACACTGGAGCCCAAACTCTCCCTCTGCGCGATCCTGATTCATTCCCTTTCCCCACAGGGAGCAACCCCAGCGCACACTGAGGAACCCCTTGTACCCAAATCTCCATCTCCAAGTTCGCTTCTGGGAAACTGACCTAGCCCAGTCCCCAAATTCAGTAACTCAGTAAAACTCAGTTATAATTTATCTACAAATAGTGATATATTACTGAATCACATGTATGTTTTAAAGAATTGAATTATGACCAGAAGTCCTTCCATATGCTATTAGTAGAAAGTGCTCAAAAATCCAAATGAGCTAAAGGACAAGGAAATTACTTTTGCATTTAAAAACAAGTACTACACTTTGATTTCTTTTGTTCCAGACCAAAAAAGACAAGTAGATAAGGACTGAGAATGCAAGAGCCAAAAACAGATACTTCGACTTCTCCCTCACCCTCAAATTAAACTGCTCCAAAATTTGATTGGCAATTCCTTCGGAGCTGTTATTCGAGATCATTACAGGAAGCAAAGATTACAAAATGTATTTGCGTTAATCTAGAGAACAGCATTTCAGAGGAATCTGTGGACTACTTGAGACATTTGAACTAATGAACTTTATGGGACATAGTCATAACTTTGCTTGATTTAACACTTATGTTATGGCTTGCTAGTAATGATTCTGGTTAAATTTTAAGTTTATGTAAGAATCAGTCATTTGAGGATTACACAGGACTTGAGTGAAAACCATCAGTATCAGATGAAACATTAAATGATTTCCCTGAAAACCTTTTTAGATCCTGGGTGCTTCTTACAACTCCTTTTCTAAAGGGCAGTTAGTGTTGGCCATTCCGGTGAGTGAGGTTTTATTGAGGAAATTAAACATACTGGCTTTGGGCTGGGGACATTTCATGGCTCAAAAGTACAAGGTCCTTTCTAGTTGCCAAAAGGTACTAGTATCACAAACACAGCATTGGACAATTACCACCCCGTCGTTAAGGGTTTCATTGCCCAGAGCAAAGAGCAGGGTGGAGACAATGCAGTGTCAAGGCAAGAGCAGGGCGTAGGCAACTGTCTAGATAAAAAAAAAAAAAGATTAGAGTATCACTTTTTAGGAACTGCCTAAATAACCCCATTCCTATCTGGAAAGCTGCTGCCATACATGTTCTGGCTAAAAAAAGCTGAAGACAGCCCAGGAAGGCAGATGCCACAATATCTAACTCCCAGGGCAAGAAGAACATCCATGTCCTTCCATCATCCACAGTTGGATTGGTCCTGAGTGTCTCCTGAATCTATTACATCAACCCTCGGTTTTCTTCTGGCACACAGAAGGTGATGGCAACCTGCCCACAGCCTGTATCCTTTCTTGTCCAGTGGGGTTAGAGTTGAAGAGGATGTGCTGTTCCTCTGATTATTAGGTTGTGGGCACCCGCCCTTCCCAGGGAGGCTGGTGCTAGTTCTGGTATTTTGCAGCCAGAGAAGCGGTTACAAAATGTCTTGTGGAAAAAAAATGTCTTGTGGGCAGTCCAGGAGCAGAGCCTGCTAAGTCTGGCTGGGGTCATGGGTCGCCTTCTGGTTTTGTAATTTCCCTGCAGTGATGCAATGTGCGTGAGTTCGACTCTCCCAAGGGTGAGGGGGAAAAGCGCTGGTCTCTGGAAGTCACTTGGCTGTTATAGAAGCCGAGCTCTTCCGTTGTAATGTGCTAGAATAAACAGCTCTTTTATATGTGGAGCTTTGAGGAAGGGTCAAAGGCAGGACAGCGGGGAAGGCGGAGGACTCCTTAGCCAATTCCTTTGTGAAAGCACTGCTTCATTCTCTGGACTCCCAGCCCCCCAAGAGCAGAGCAGGTGGGGGAGGGGTGCTGGGCAGAGAAGAGGAAAGCTCTCCTCTTCCAGACACAGAACCAAACCCTGGACGATCCCTAGTGACGGACAGCTGTGAAGTGACCTATCACAAAGAGTGACACCCACTCAAGGCCTGGCTCTTCCTCAAACTGCATTTCCTCACTGCTGATCGGTATTATATCCCTGGGTAACAATTAACATACTAACGTTTGCTGTGTAACGATGTTTGGAGTGCAGAAAAGGCTACAGCCCAGAAACCCAAACTTTGAAAGGTTTTACACAGTAAAATAGTCAATTCTCATTCTAGATGACTGTGGACATTCTACCTCTGGGCGGGGCTGTCTACCATCCGCCTGTCTAGCTGCTTCCTTCGCTCTGTCCTCAATAGCTTCATGGGGGAAAGAAAGAAATGAGCACGAGTTCAAAATAGTGTTTTTGTAAAATTTCCCCAGTGTTTTGTGCCACATACAAAACATTAATATTTTAAAACATGGAAATGATATATTTCTGTCGTGTTATTTATGATCACTTGAGCTCAATTCCATATGCTCTGCCAGCATCCACACCAAGACACCAACACGATTTAGAAAACGCAAAGCATCCAGCTCTAACTTACCCCATGATAGCGGGCAGTGATCCATCTGGCTTGGTGTCATCCAGGGTTATTGAAATTGGAGCTTCCTCGTCTTCAATGATCATACAGCCACAGTAATCTTAATAAGGAGAAAATCCATAGGAGATTAAAACTGACCTCAAGAAAAATATAGGGAAAAAATTGTGTATATATACCTATACACACATATACATACCCAAACATAAACTCTTTTGCTAAAAGGAAGGCAAATTTCAAATATTTGCCCCAACTCTAGAAGATATTTCCTTACTAAATACACACATTAACTATACAAGGATGTCTGTTGACTCAGAGACGTAGAAAATGACCCATCCCAATGACTTTTAGATAAAAGTCATTGTATGACCAATGCAGGGCTCAAGTTGTAATGTGGCCCCGGAGACCCAGAATACACAGTTAATAGAGGTCTGCATCAGAGGGAATCACCCTTAGGAACCCATGGAAGAAGGTGGGAGACAGAATCCTTTGAATAGGAGCAGGTTTACCAACAAGAGCCACCATATCCACCCAGGCCCTGCCTCAGCTAATTCTCGCAACTTCCTGACAGCAGGTCTTGCTGTTACTATTCTACACAAGAAGACTGACGCTGAGAGGTAGTATCACACCCAAGGCCACTCAGCTAAGTAAGCAAGTGAAGCCCAAGAGTGTGGGTACTCTTCCCACAGTACCCCTTTGAGTCACTCTGCTCACTTAGAGTAAGTGGCAGGACACATGCCAGGAAGCAGGGCAATGGTGCCTCCGCCACTTGGTAGGATCTTTTCCTTCCCTCCCTTTCATTGACAGTAAGTGCTCTTGAGGTCATTCGTAGCCTGGGGCTGTGAAGAGATGGACAGACTGAGATTTCTGGCCCTTTCTCTACAAATTTAAAAATATTTATCTTTGTAGTCTTTTTTCCCGTTCAATGTCTACTATCAACGTCTACTAGAATTGAAGGTCCCTAAAAAGAGTGGGGTCCCTTCACTTAACGCAATTTAAACAGGAGGAAGCACAGCCTACCCTTCTTCTTCCAAAAGGCCTCCTTGTAATACATCATACACTTGATGATAGCTCCCATTGGAAGACGCTGAATTAACTGATTTCTCTCTGATGGAAGCTCTGGTCTGAAGTGGATCTTGGCAGTCAAAGTTGGAGGGATGGCACTAATCACGTATTTGCACTGAAAAACAGACATAGAATACCACCCTCAGACCTGTGAGTCTCAGTCTGTACAGATGGTGAGAAACATCATGGTGATCATTTAGAATGACCCTGAGCAGTAACCACAATACAAACTGAGGCCACACTCACAGACAGGGCAGGCGAATCATAAATGGTAATTTGGAAGATGGAGCTGAAAACCTACCAGCACAAATTATACCACTGCTTGGATTATATTTTGGTTAGAAGCCGCCAAAGACACGAGGCCTATCTAGTATGTGCTCCTTCTGACTAGGCTGAATTACCTCATAAAGTTCATGATTCAGTGTCTCTATGATGATGTTGTCATCTGACTGGTCAACATAGGTGACAGGGCGCTTCAGCTTGACTCTGTCCCCAAGGCGCTCCATTATCCGTTCACTCACTTGACCGGATCCTCCCACAAACTTCCGTTCCTATAGAAGAAGGGAGGCAATGAGGACTAGAAACACCAAATCACCAAATATTGGTCGTCAATAGGTCAGAAAGCAAAACACAGGTCAAAAGAAGCAATGGGGAATTTCTAAGTATAAACACACTTCCAAGATGCAACTGGTCCACACTGGCTAAAGCTAAGGGTTAAATGGCCAATAACTCTTGTGGCCACAAGAATTTAGGGAGTTCTGGAGACCTCCTGAGGAGAGGAATTATTCACTTAGTGGAGAAAGACTCTACACCTTGCACTATGGGACAAGAGCCTGTCTGGACCGAGCCGACTTTAAGTACAGTGATTTTACTGGTTCTGGAAGTTTTTGAAAATCAGTTGGTCGGAGTCACTAAGCTCCTCCCACAGAGCTAGACTAATTTTACCCACCTCCCCACAAAAGGAAGGAACCCAATTCCCGAAACCTAATTATTTCAAAATGAAACATTCTTTAGCTGTGAACTCATCTCCAGGAACGAGAAAAAGGAAAGGAGAACTTTTGGTTTCAGACAAGTCTGTTGATACTATTTCAAAAATTCACAGTTCAAATTCACTCACGTTTCCAAACACGGGAGTGGTTATTAAGATGCCACATTGGGTGAGGGCAAAACCACAAATGAAGTTAGAGGGTGCAAACGAACTCCATACCTGGCCTCCATTGGTCACCGAGAATATCCGAGTGGTACCTCCGCACTGCTTCACATACCACAGGAACCAGAGCGCAGACACCTCGTGGGGCTCAGAGGTCACATTGATATTCACAAAGAGGGATGCAAACCTCCTAGCAGTCCTGGTCACGCAACAAAAGTGGCAGTCAGGTGTAAATACAGACATGCTGCCCAGAACAGCATCTTTTTCTTCTTTTAAAGATTTTATTTATTTGAGACAGAGATAGCCCAAACAGGAGGAGCAGCAGCGGGAGAGGGAGAGGCAGGCTCCCCAGTGAGCAGGAAGCCCAAAGCGGGACTGGATCCCAGAACCTTGGGATCATGACCTGAGCGGAAGGCAGATGCTTAACTGACTGAGCCACCCACACACCCCGGACAGCATGTTTTTAAAACACAATTTAGTGTGGTTAAACAGCATGTGTACTGCATCTGGGGGAAAAAAACAAATCTCTGAAGGAATACATATTTTAACTCCTGGTGAAAATAAACTTTTCCTCTGCTTTGAGGCAGTTACAGGTTAGCTCCAAATATATTAATTTTGGTACAGTCTAAAAACAGTCAATATGCTTATGAGGGATCATTAAGGATACAGTTCTCATTTATTTGAACAACTGTCCTCACCCTGGTCTAGTCTAACGTCCCTTACCTGGGTTATAAAAGTGATGGCTCCTCCTGGTAAATCCCTATCTGGTTTATTATGACTACAGCCCCTTTTGATTCTTTGCCATTTACAGCCAATGATGTCTTTTGACAATGCAAAACAAAACAAAAACCACTTGCCACAAAACCCTTCAATGGCATTCATGGCAAGACGCAAAAATCTTGAATGCGGCTGTTCTATCTTCCACCATCAGCCTCTCAACCAACTCTCTGCCAGCTAATTACATTACTTTCTCATGATATCCTTAAGAGTCCAGGCACACTGTCATATCATAACAAAAACATATCAATTTCCCATCTCAAGGCCTTCAAGAGCTGTTTTCTGTTCTCTCTACGTGGAAAATGCCATCTCCCACACCATCCACCCTTTCTATCTCCCACCATTCACAAAGCTCATTCCTGGAAGATACCACCAATCACACTATTCGCGCCTCCAGCCTCCCCCATCCAGTGGTCCGTTACCGGAAGGTACCATTCCCCTAACAACATTCACTTTATATCTCCCCTATGCCTGGCTCATTCCTGTGATACCATCCCCCAGCATCACTCCTCTATACTGTCTACACTCATCTACTACACCTCATTCCTGGAAGTTACCTGCCATATCATTCACCCTTCCAGTTTCCTCCCTCAGTCACTGTGGCTCATTCCTGGATAGTATCATCCCCTCACAACATTCTCTTTTCCTGTCTCCTCCATCCACTATGGCTCATTCCTGGAAGATACTGGGTCCAAACATCATCTGTATTCTGGTCTGCCAATCCACAGTCACTGTAGTTCACGACCAGAAAATACCATCCCCTAAACCATGCATCCTTCCTGTAGCTACTATCTCCCCCCCACCTCACCCCAATACCTGAGTCACTGTGGTTCCTTCCGGGAAGATACCAACTCACAACAGGCCATCCACCCTTCCTATTCCCCAACATCTACTATGGCTCATTCCTGGAAGATACCATCCTACCAAGCCACAAATCCTTATTGTCTTCCCACATGCACTGTGGTTCATTCTTGGAAAAGACTACCATCCCACATCATCTCCCCTTCCCCATCCACCCTCAACCCTGTAGCTCATTTCTGCAAGAAACCTTCCCAACACACCAACCACACCTCCAGTCTCCTCCCATTCTACAATGGCTCATTCCTGGAACATACCATCTTCCCACACCTTCCAACTTTCCTGCCTCCCCCATCCACAGTGGCTCATTCCCAGAAGATACCATCCCACCACACTATCCACTCATCCTCTCCACTGCCAACCATTACTGTGTACTTCTAGAATGTATCAACTCCCCATACCATCCATCCTTCCTGTCTTTCCTATCCACTGAGGCTCATTTCTGGAAGATACTATGTTCCTACTTGATCTACCCTTCCTACCTCCCCTCACAGTCACTGTAGCTCATTCCTGAGTGATACCATTCCTCCATACCATCCAGCTTTCCCATCTTCCCGATTTACTGTGGCTCATTCCTGGAAGATATCATTGCCCGCCGCTCCCCCCCACCTCCACATCCTTCCTGTCTACCTCCATGGATTATGGCTCATTCCTGGAAGGTAACATTTCCCACCACATCCGTCTTTGCTGACTCCCCCATCCATGTGGTTCATTCCTAGAGGATACCATCCACCCTCATTACCCAGTCTTCTTGTCTCCCCATCCATGTAGTTCATTCCTAAAATATACCATCTACCCTCACTACCCAGTCTTCCTATCTCCCTCATCTATATGGCTCATTTCTAGAAGATACCATTCCCCTCTCTCCAGTACAACCCTCACATGTCCCCCTATAGCCTGTGGCTCATTCCTGGAAGATACCATCTCCCAACCTCCATCTTCCCTCCTACATCCACTGTGTTGTTTCTAAGAGGATAGCTGGACTACATCATCCAGTCTCCCAGTCCTCCGCCCCTACCTCCATCACTATTATTCTTTCCTGAAAAATAAATTTCCCCTCCAGCCATCCACCCTTCCTCTGTCCCCCTACAGTGGTGCATTTCTGGAAGATACTATCCCCTCAACTATTTCTACTCTTCCTATGTCCCCCATCAATTGATGCATTCCTCAAAGATACTATCCACCACATCAACCATCCTTTCAGTCTCGCCAACTGGCTCATTCTTGGAAGATACCTTGTTTCCATATCGTCTACCCTTCCTGTCCCCCACCCAGAGTCACTGTAGCTTTTTCCTTGATGATACCATCATTTCATACCATCCTCCCTTCCTTATCTCCCCCACTGTGGCTCATTCCTGGAAGATACCATCCCCTCAACACCATCCACTCTTCTTGTCTACCTCCATAAACTGCTCTTCCAGGAAGAAGCCATCCCACCATTCATCCTTACTATCTTTCCCCCACTCTGTCCACCATGGCCTATTCCTGGAAGGTACCATCCTTTCTTCCCCCCCATCCATCAGGGCTCATTCCATCTGGTCACACCATCAACTCTTCCAGTCTATCCCCTTCCAGGAAGATACTGTCACCTTTTCTATCCATGAAGATACCATCTTCTTTTCTATCCACCCCTCATCCATGTTGCTCATTCCTGGAAGATAAAATCTACCCACACCATCCATCCTTCCTCTCTCCTCCCATCTGTGTAGCTCATTCCTGGAAGAAACCATCGTTCTACACCATCCAGCTTTCCTGGCTCCCCTTATTCATGTGGCTCATTCCTGGAAGTTACCATTGCCTTACAGCCTTCCTATTTCCCCCGTCAATTATGGTTCATTCTTGGGAGAAACCATTCTCCTACACCATCCTCTCTTCCTTTGTCCCCCTCATCCATTTGGTTCCTTCCTGGAAGATACCATCACCCCCATATATCCAGCTTTCCTATATCCCACCCCCCCCATCCAAGTGGCTCATTCTTGGAAGATAAAATCTATTCACATCATCCATCTTTCCTATCTACCCCTATCCACTGTAGCTCATTCCTGGAAGATACAATCCTCTCACACATTCCATTCTTCTTGTCTCCCCCATCAGTGGCTCATTCCTGGAAGGCAGCATTCCCCCACATGGTCAAACTTTCCTGTCTCTCTCCATGATTAAGCTCATTCATGGAAGATACATCCCACCAAATATCCATTCTTGCCTTCCCCAATCCACTTGGTTTCATACCTAGAAAATACCATCCCTTCATACATTTCATCCTTATTCTCTACCCCATCAATTGGATCATTCTTGAAAGATAACTTCTCCCTATACAACATCCAGCTTTTTTGTCTACCAGCATACACTGTGGCTCATTCATGGATGATACCATCTGCATGCATACATCATCCAACTTTCATTTTTCACCCCTTCCACTGTGGCTCATTCCTTGAAGATACCATTCCCCCACACCATCCACTCTTCCTTTCTCTCCCTATCTGCTAAGGCTCACTCCTGGAACATGTCATCTCCATACTATCTATACATCTGGCCTCCCCTCATCCACTGTGGCACATTCCTTGTAGATTTGATATTCCCACATCATCTTCCCTTCTTGTCTATACCCAAATACTATGGCTCGTTTCTAGAAAACATTTCCCTCCACACCATCATCTTTCTGCTCTCTCTCTCTTTCATTCACTATATGGTATTCCTGGAAAATACCATGTCCTCCACACTGTCCACCCTTTCCTATCTCCTCCCATCTTCTGTGATTAATTTTTAGTTGATGCACTAAGTCCTTGGTTTATGTTTAAAGATTGCTGCATCCAAGAATCTCTTCCTTCCCCTCAGATCAAAAGCCCTGTTACAGTCACTCTGGTAACATTATGGAATTATGTGGATAATGTCAGTCTCTCCTGCTAGAATAATATTAACTCCATGAGTTTAGAGGCCATGCCTAATGCTTTCACCACCATTCCTCACTGACTGGTACAATGCTTTCACATAGCAGCCCCAAAAAGCTGACTAAACAATCTATAAGTAACTCAACTCATTACACAGGTTCTCATTGAAAACATCATAAAATTTATATTTTTCATTAAAATAGACTAGCTTGCCTTCTGTTCCACATTTTTCTACATCTGTATGGAATTACTTTAATATCTTCTCAAATTGCTTCTGTAGCTGACTGCTATATAATTTGAATACACAATTACTTGTTTTATTGCAAATCATACAGCGCTTTCATTAAAAAAAATTCCACTTAATTCACCTCCTCTTTTTCTTATGTTTTAGATTCATTCTATGTTCAAACCCACTCTGAAGTGTCTAAAGTTACCTCAAAGTTGCTACTGACTGATCATTAGGTTTCCTCTAACCTTCTTTCCTATAACTTATTGAAAAAAAACACTGCAGGGGTGCCTAGCTGGCTCAGTAGGTGGAGCATGCAACTCCTGATCTTGGGGCTGTGAGTTCAAGCCCTGTGTCAGATGTAGAGAATACTTTAAAAATAAAAATCTTAAAAAAAAGAAAAGAGAAAAACCCCATTGTAGTTCAAGATAGGACAGAAAGATCCAAAGGAAAGATAGTAAGTCAATTCTAAATAGTCAAGATTACTTTGTCCAGCAGATTTTATCGATAAGATCCTTCATAGTCATCTTGTCCCATTCCTCGGCATGTGGGGCCTCCCATGGTGCATCTGCTGGAATCTGTGGAGGAAGAAGGGCCCACATTCAGGTGTAATGGTTACTGCCCACTATCTTGCCAAGAGGCCTTCAGGACAAACTCTGAAAAGCAGTCTCTGTGTCTGTGTTGGAATGTGTGATTGGCACAGAATTCTAATATAGATAGTGATGGGTTTGGGATGTATAGATCTCTGGATTCTATGCCTTAATGATGTTTCCATAATAATAATAATGATTATAATAATTATGATGATGGTCATGCAAAAGGGGGGGAATAAATGTGTATGTAAATTAATATGTAATGATGATGATGATGATGATCATTATTATTGAAAGCCAATGCCCATTTTAAGTCCCCAATTTAAGTGTGTGAGAGTGATCTTATGGAGCCTGGCACTAGGTACAAAAACTGTGGGGGAACAATCCTCTTTATTTTACTATCGAAAGGAGCATCACACATGGATAAGGCAACTATGAGTAGGATACCTGGCAAAAATACACCACACAAATTCTCAGTGGCATAAAGTTGAAAGCACATAGGCATTACAATCAGAGAGATGTGGGTTTGAATCCTGGTTCCCTTGCTGTGTGGTGTTGGGGAAATTACCCTATAATCCTCATTGCACTCATTTTCCTTGTAAGGGGAAATACTATCGACTTCGCAGAGGATCTGGGTGCGTTGGAAATGATATGTGTTAATGTCCAGAGCAATGTTCCCTGAACTGAAGGATGTTAAACAGTTGCTGTTGTTATTAGTAACAGGTCACATGTAAGCTGAACACACACTTTACCTCCTTCCCCATGTTATCCATTGTCCGCCACAGGTTGTTGTAATCCAAATATGCGATAGGATTCCATACCGGAGGAAAGGCTCCTCGGAATGGGTAAGTTTTCCCCTACAACATAGAAGCAAAGGATAATACCTTAAATGAGAATGGCATTCTAAAAAACAAAACCCAGCCAACATAAAGGCCATTTTCAAACTAACAGTATCCTCTCCTGTTGCAAAAGCATTGCCTTTGATAGAAAGTAAATATATTTTACTTATATAGGCCCCAAACTTCAGTTAGATTAGCAAAAAGTCCTCTGGTGTTGTGTTACCTGTATTTGATTAACAGTAAAAAATAGCTGTGAACTTACTCCTACTTACATAGAGAAAATAAATAAAGGTAGTTCATCCTAATATCTAATGCTGATGCCACAATATTCTCAACCCTCAAGTTCCTATCTAATCTCTTTGGAAGGGATGCTTCCCACTCAGATGAGAGCAGGATGATGACATGGAAGACTATCCTTGAACCACCCAGAAGACCGGAACAACAAAGCAGAACATCTCAGACTGTGTTTTAGGGTTCACACGGGCTAAATAAAGATCGGCTGGACGACCGACCATGCCTAACGTCATGACTCAACATATGAGAAAGAGAATAATGGGCATTTGACATTTTTTGGTTGCCCAGCATCCATGTTTCTTTCCCAATTATTATCCTGGTTTCTTTTTGGGGAACTGTCTCTCCTCCTTTGTGGATAGATGTATAGGGAAGAGGGTCTTGGGTATCATCTCCCATTATCGCAGGTGATGGGCTAGATCCTTTCTCTACCCCCTCTGACTTCTAATCCTCGAATGAGTCACCCAACAACAGAAGAAAGCTAACTCTGGGTTCTCCTTCCCCATGGCAGCATGCTGCACGATGCTTCCAGCTCTAAAGACCATGGCTGTGGTTCCTGCCCCTAACTTGCCAAAGCTCCCCTGATTACTGCCTATTCCTAAACTTGGCCCTCCAGCCTCCTGTTGATTCTCTGGGCTCTTTAATAACCGTTCACTATATCCGTCTTATTAGGGACACCTGCCTTTGGCTCAGATTGTGATCCCTGTGTCCTGGGGATCAAGTCCCACATCAGGCTCCCCACAGAGAGCTTGCTTCTCCCTCTGCTTAGGTCTCTGCCTCTCTGTGTCTTTCATGAATAAATAAATAAAATCTTTTTAAAAAATTAAAAAAAAATAAATCTCTCGTCAGCCAAGGTTGGCTTTCTATTGCTTGGTACCGAGACATCTAACATAAAGATAGCTAATTATTTGCCACCATTGACTTCATTTCCATTGTGGGACAAGTCTTGTGCTATGCAAACACCAGAGTGAGGAGGAAGTGAATCCTTGAGAAGAAAGACCAGGTCTAGGTATTTTCTAAGGTTTTATTCCTAATGTAGTTCCTCTAAAAATAAAACATTCATAAGATCAAAATATTGTCTATTTATTCAATTTTGCACAAGACTTATTTTCTATTAAATAAAAACATACTCAATATTCGCAGAAAGCCTACTGTGTGCACTGCACAGTATTAACTACTGTGTCAGATTAAAAAAAAAACGTGGGAAGAGAGCTAAAGCAAAACTCCTGACCATCAAGGTAGGGACATAAGACCTAAAAGTATTTGCATTCATGTGCACACACTTACACACGCATGCATGCACCCATGCACTCTTCAACTGAGTAACGCTATACGGCAGCCATTAAGTGACAACTAATTTTGCCTGCCACAGTAGCAAATTCAAATAACCTTGGCAGATTATGTGATCTGATTTCTTATTTGAAAAATGTGATGTTGTAATGCTGCAATAGGACTATCTGAGACTCCAAACCTTTATCATCACCACCACCACTATCACTACCATTATTACTAACATTTATTGAGATCTTTCTCCATGCCTGGCCCTGACTAAGCTCTCCATACGCATTCTCTCCCCGCAACCCTGTGGAGGCAAGCACTATTAATATTTCCATCCTATAAAGGAGGAAACTAAAGCCCAGGGATATTAGCTGGAAAACAGTAGAACGGAAATTTTCCTGTTTCCAAAGCCTTTGCTCATAAACATTAAGCTTTCTGTCCCTCCTATAGGGTTGATAGAATGTAGAGATAGGTTTGTTCTAGAGATATCTGAACCTTCCCAACTGGATAAAGCAGAGTGTGGAAATGTGAAATGTAGAAATCTTCCACACAAATCTTTTATGTTTAAAAGGAATAAAAATGGAGACAAAGAAGCTCTGGGGTATAAGCTGGAAGTTGAGAAAACAGGGTCAACCAAAGAAAATGAGGAAGCATGTCTGGAGAAAAATGGGCAGACATTTTACCCAGAAGGCTATGCTAGCTCTGGAGAGGAGGACAACTGGGGTTAACAGCTCATGGGCAGCCTTCAGAGCAGCTGGTTCTTGTTACAGTTCTTCCCTTAATTGAAATTGGGGGAAATCTACATTTTCCTCTGTAAAATGTGTTCATCCTCAAGGAACAGTCTCATACAAAATCGATCTTTGCTTTGAAAAAAAAAGTATTTTTTTATAAAACCAAACATGCTCAATCATCTGGGGGCATTAAGTATCATAAATATAATTCAACAAATGTGTCCCACATTTCTAATCAAGTTCTCCTCAGGATGATGCCAACCAGAGTCTTATTTCACACACGGCCTAAAGACCCCATGATCTGAGCCTTGATAAACAAAGAGGTGGCAGGAAAATTAAACAATTCAAAGAGAGAGGAGTCCAGCCTGGCAATCATTTGACAAACAGGAGCCATGGCAATTCTAAAAGATGATCATAAAGACCCATTAGGACATTAATTTTTATCCTATTGACAGGGGTATCAAGTTGATAAAGGGATTTCATTAATTAGTTTCACTCTTCATGTTCAGGTTCTCTGCTCTCATTCCATAGAAAACCTAAATCTGGGATCCCTGGTGGCATAGTTGGTTAAGCATCTGACTCTTGGTTTCAGCTCAGGTCATGATCTTAGGGTAGTGAGATTGAGCCCCATGCCGGGTTCCACACTTGGTGGAGAGTCTGCTTGAGATTCTCTCTCCCTCTCCCCCTCTGCCCCTCCCACTCGTGATCCTTCTCTCTCTAAAATGAATAAATAAATCTTAAAAAAAGAAGAAAACTTAAGTTTGCTAAAGAAATGGATATATGTGGAAATAGGCAGCACCTATATGTCACCTCTTCCTTTCTCAGAAACCCCTGGAGATTTATTTCCTCCGTGGCCTGCTTCTAAACTAGAGAACTCAAGACTACTTTTTATGTGCGTGAATCCCTAAATTAGTGTAGTAGCAGGGCCTGGAGCTGCCTCCTGATGGAGTGAGAACAGCCTGCAAACCCAGACCTTCTCAATCTCTTAAATATGATTGTATCATTTTCTCACAAAAGAGTCAGGACTTCCTCAATATTTCCAAATGGCTACTGCTCTTGAAAAATAAAAGGAACAAAATCTTGGGTAAAGGTCAAGTTCATTTTGTACCTATACTCTGAAGCCTTCCAAGCCTTCCAAAGTGGCCTTTAATCTCTAAAGCATAGTGTCTCTGACACAGTAGAAATGGTTGAGGTCGAGTAGAACACAATGTCCCTGGAACTGTGCCCAAAATACTTAAATCCCTTTGAGAAACCACATCCTCAATGTACTGAAGTTCGTAATAACAAGAGACTATTGCCAGGAGTTGAGAGTTTACAGCTCCCACATCGTTCTTTCTTGTTGGTCCAATAAAATATACCAAGTACTGAGTAAGCTAGTAACATTTACTGACCGGCATGTTGGAGAGCTTCATCTCTCTGTACTTTTCTGTTTTAGTTAAACAAAAGGAAGTGTGTGTTATTAAAGAGTATCATAGGCCATCGAGGAGAGCTGCCAAATATTTTTTTAATCATCTTGAAGATAAACAGATATGTTCTAGACTGGTTTAGGAACAAGTCTACCCAACTCATATGAATTCCTTGGCATCCTTGTCTCACTGTTTTGACAAGTCTCTAAGAGAAATCTTTTGGTGGTTTCTTTTCTACAGTACATATGATGCTTTAAATAAAGATATTATCAAAAAAGACACCCACTCAATAGGATGGTGGTACTATGTCGTATTCATAGTTTGAAAAACTCATTTTATTCCTCTTTCCAAATGCAGGTAGCCAAGCTCTCTTCAAACCTAAATCATTCCACTCTACCAAATACAAGCCATCCTAACTGATACGGAAACATCTATCTCATCATACCGCACGGCTTGCGCCAAGTCTCCAACTAGTGTCCAGCTTTATTTGCAAAATCCTCCTTTCCTCCATCCACTGACTCCCCAGGATCCGATCTTCAGCCTTTTCCTCTGCCCACCCACGTCCCTGGGGAACTCAGCCAACATCTGGGTTTGTTCTTCTATGTGCACAGCGTTATGGTTTGCATTTTTCATGCCTCTGCTTCCTCTGTATTGAAGAGAACTTCCAAACTGCTATGTACAACTTCTCACACAACTTTCAAGGGCTGGCAGCACATTCCTAGGTGTTTGCTCAGGACCTGGTACTTCATCTTATTATCAGTTCCTCTCTCAGGACCAGCATGGCTATCCATCAATGCAGCAGCACTGGAGCTGTACAGTCTCATCTCAGGAAAAAGACAACGAAAAAGCTCAGGTACTGGGGCACCTGGGTGGCTCAGTGGCTGAGCATCTGCCTTTGGATCAGGGCGTGATCCCAGGGTGCTGGTACCAAGTCCCACATCAGACTCCCTGCAGGGAGCCTGCTTCTCCCTCTGCCTATGTCTCTGCTTCTGTCTCTATGTCTCTCATGAATAAATAAATAAAATATTTTTAAAAAATTAGCTCAGGTACAAATGATGCCATGGTATCAAGAATGCAAGGTTTCAAATGAATATTCATGCCACCTTTCCAAAGGGATTCTAGTTCTATCCAGACATTATAAACAAAGCAATTAGGATAGCAACAATATGAGCTTTTCTGGAGGCTCTTGGGTAAGCAAAGATCATTGACAGAGCATTTTCCTCTTTCACAAATGCCATTAACTCAGGAGAAACAGGCAGTTTGAAAAAAAGATGGACGTGTTATACTGTGAGGATGAGTGGCTGTTTTTCCAGAACAGCTTTATTAACATGTTAGGAAGATTGGACCTGCAGTGACCCTGAGCTGAATCCTTCATTGGGAGCCTATTAGGATGTGCTTTCTAGGGGCAGCCTGGGTGGCTCAGCAGTTTAGCACTGCCTTCAGCCCAGGGCGTGATCCTGGGGGCCGGAGATCAAGTCCCACATCGGGCTCCCTGCATGGAGTTTGCTTCTCCCTCTGCCTCACTCTGTGTCTCTCATGAATAAATAAATAAAATTTTTAAAAAAGAGGATGTGCTTTCTAGGTCTAGAGGTTGTTGGCATGAGTAAATACAGCTCTGGGAGAAACATGGTCCCAAAGATCCTACCTAGCTGCCGAAGCTGGAAATGACTTCTGCTGCCTCTGACACACTAGAGCACTTTGTTTGTTGCTCATAGCACCTCACTATTTTCTATACTATTAAACTGACTTATGTAAGAACTTACCCAACTAGTTTCAATGCACCCGACAAGGGCTATACCTCACACATATTTATATCTCCTACACTGCCTTGTATATACCAATGTTCCAAGAAATACTCGTTAAATGGAGGAATACAAGGGGGAAATACAGAGGTACCTGGATGGCTCAGTTGGCTGAGCATCTGCCTTCAGCTATGTCATGATCCCAAGGTCCTGGGATGGAGCCCCTCATCGGGCTCCCCCCTCAGCAGGGAGTCTGCTTCTCCCTCTGCCCTGCTCCCTGCTTGTGCTCTCTCTTGCTCTCTCCCTCAAATGGATAAATAAAACCTTTTTTTTAAAGGGTGGGGGGATACAAGCCTTGCATGTAGAGCCCATCTCATATCACATCTAGCTCCTCCAGGTTCCAGAAAGGGTCCAGCCTCTTTCTATGCAAAATGACACCCTCTTTTCCCACCTCAGACAAGATCTTCTAATGAACACCAATTTAGCGCTGATTTTTAAAGATCAACTCCACATACATACCTTTTCTAAAACAGCCATCATCAATACTACCATCAAATTTACTCGAACTCCTTATGTGTCAGGTGTTGAAGGAAAGAGAAAAAGATGAAAATCTCAAAAACCATTTCCTGTGTGAGTATTTCTCACTTTATTCTTTACGGATGAACCCCCGAAAATGGGCTCCATGGTCATGGATCTAGGACATCTCAGCTTATAGTTAAAGTCTTTCTGTTTAATTTTCTTCTGCCAGTTCTCATAGGACTCCTAATATGCTAACAGACATCTTGGCACTCAACGATAGGGGCAGAACATGGAGCATTTCCAGAATACATCTGACCAGGAAACTCCCTCTTTGGCAAAACACTTTTGGAATTAGTGTTGCTTAGAAAATATTCCCTTAGGTATGCTTTCTTCCTATTCTGGCTGATGCTCGCAGGGTCCTGAGGGAACACAAAGAACAGGGACTAGAAAGAGGAGTCCTGATAACCAAAGGACTTATTTTCCAAAGGACCCTAATGGGAATACAGTCTCATGTGAACGTCTCCTGAACAAGAATGTATGTCATCCCACAACACTGAGTCAAACAGGAGAAATCAAATGAAATCACTTGTATGTCGAGCTAAAATTGCAAGTGCTCTGTGCTGAGTATCGAGGCTGGGACTCTGCCCCTGGAAACCAGGCAGTACAATGAGAAAGTACGTCAGAGCAAGTAGAGAGGGTCAAGGTCAAAGCAGAGCTTCTTGCCAGATTGGCTATGAACTGAGTGCATTCACCTTGCGTCACCCAGTGATTGGGCAGATGCAGCCCTGCCACTCTACTGCATGGACTTGCTTCAGCAGTGGCTCCTGTGATCACGACGGTGGAGATGTGGGAGGGAGAGGGGACCAGGAGCGATTAAATCCTCCGCACAATCTTTCCTACATTTGAACATCAGAGGAGTTTTTAAAAATCTACAAGTTGGGAAAAGTCAGGGACACTCAGGACTTTTTTGGCCCAAATAATTATGTAAATGAGCGACTGTGCCCATATCTGTGCCTCAGAGTCCACTTTTATGACTCCCCCTGGGCACCAAATGTGGGCCGGTGGTGATTTCTGCCCATCGTGTCGGAAGCCTGAGATTTTTTACAGAGAGATTTATCTGCTGGATCTGGCTGTGGAAACTAGGCCATTGGGTACTTTGGCAAACACACAAAATTAAATCTCAGACTGAGGTTTCCAGCGTATCATTTGAGTCTGACAAATGACACAAGCACTGTCAGAATCAAAGGAAATAGACTAGGAGTCCAGGAATCGATCCCTCTGCTTGGAGAGCCTGCCATGAGTAAAGTCCTTTATATGAAAAGGACTCAGTTCAACAGTTTTCGGGATCAAAGTGATCATTACACTTAACTATAATTAACACTCACATTTTCTGTGACTCCACCCAGAATTTTCTTCTTCTGGTAGCATAAAATCCAAACACAAAGCAAACAGCAAAATGAAGTGTTATGCAAACAATACTAGACTGCTCAAATAGAAGGTATCCACATTGTGATCATTATCTGTCCCTTCAGATTCAAGTTCTATGTGTGCTGAATTTAGTTATCAATTCCACTTCCATATCTGTCTGTCTCTCTCACTCACTTCTGTAGGACCTTGAACCAAATATGTGCATTCTTATGGCATTCTTCTACCTCTAAAGTAGGGGAAACTGCCACTTACTAAAACTCTGCAGTCCACCCCGTCTTCAAAAGGTATTCATTCAATGAACTTGACATAGAAGTGAAAAAGCTTATTAGAGTCCAGGCCTGAAATACAGGGCTACATATGGCAGCATCAATCCCATTAAATGGCAGGACAAGGCAAGGACACCAAAGACTTTCTGGCTGGGTCAATGTGTGCTCCTGGGACACCGGAACTTCCCTTCTTCAGGAAGTGCCCAGAATGGACCAGGTATGGGATTTATAAAGACGTTTAGGGCAGCCTGGGTGGCTCAGCGGTTTAGCGCCACCTTTGGCCCAGGGCGTGATCCTGGAGACCCAGGATTGAGTCCCACGTCAGGCTCCCTACATGGAGCCTGCTTCTCCCTCTGCCTGTGTCTCTCTGCCTCTCTCTCTCTCTCTCTCTCTCTCTCTGTTTCTCTCATGAATAAATAAATAAAATCTTAAAAAAAAGACATTCAAGGGTGTTTCAGGTTTCAACTGTTAGGCTATTCTACAAAAGTTTGAAACTTCAAGACCAATGATTAAGTCTTTGGGCTGGGATAGTGGGTGTGTACTGTGGGGGCAAGGTAGGGGCTGCAGAGGGGGCAAATAGGGAGAAAGTCGGAATAGGGAGGGAGTAGAAAATAGGGGGAGGAAAAAGGAGATTGTGATCTCAAACTGGCAACTACATTCTAATCTGAAAACTCAGAACCTCCAGCAGTTGGGTTATCATGGAGCCTAGAGCAATTTCTCTTAAGGAAGCTGCTTATGTGATGTTTCATTCCACCAATAAGGTTCTTTTTGCCATTAACCACAATGCCCAGGCCCCACTTGAGGAGGTGACTGCAAAGCTCCACAGCCTTAAGAAAAATCCTTTGTGTCTGACCGAATGCCCTTTCTGTGCTGCCACTGAAAGCCAGTTCACTGAGTCACAGAGGGTGACTCTAGACTACTTCTCAAGGAATAGTTAGAAAAGGACTGCTGTGATGAACTATTAAAAATGAATAGCAAGGGGTCCCTGGGTGGCTAAGTCAGGTAAGCCTCTGCCTTCGGCTCGGATCATGATCCCATGATCCTGGGATCCAGCCCCACATTGGGCTCCCAGCTCAGTGGAGAGTCTGCTTCTCCCTCTCCCCACCTTCTGTTCGTGCTCTCTCAAATAAATAAATAAATAAATAAATAAATAAATAAATAAATATTTTTTATAAATAAAAAATAAAAATGAATAGCAAGAAGATGAAAAGAGTGAACGGATGATGGGTGCACAATCGTGTGAATATATCTAATGTCACTGAATTATACACCTTGCTTATGCACACGTGTGCTCTCGCGCTCTCTCTCAAATAAATACATTAAAAAATCTTAAAAATAAAAAAAGAGAGCTAGGTCAACATTAGCCACTTTCTCTCAAAGCCTTCTTTTTTTCCTATAAATTTTCAGGGAGAAATGTCTGATTTAGTTTGTAGAGCATAAAGCTTCTACTTGGTTGAAGTGACAGCCCAATATATAGAAAAGTCAGGTTAGTTGCTATGTTTTTTTTTCCTTCTGTTTTTTTTTTCCTTTTTAAAAAAAATTGTAGGGGTACCTCAGTGGCTCAGTTGGTCAATCATCCAACTTTTTTCAGCTCAGGTCATGATCTTGGGTCATGGGATCTCAGACTCCACACTGACCATGGAGCCTGCTTAAGATTCTCTCTCTCTCTTTCTCTCTGCCCCTCCCCACCCCACATGTACAGGCTCTCTCTCTCACTCACTCTCTCTCTCTCTCAAAAAAAAAAACTTGTGTTAAAATGCACATAATATAAAAATTTATCTTAACCATTAGGTGTACAATGCAGGGCTTTATCCTGTGACTCTGGGATCATGACATGAGAAGGGCAGATGCTTAACCAACTGAGCCACACAGGTGATCCTAACCTAGCTTTCTAAACAGTATAAGGCTTCAAGAGTAATTTCTGTCTACACTCTCCTGTAAACACAAGAAATAAATGAAAAAAAAAGAAAGAAATGAAGTCTTTTTAAAATGGATGGTGGAAAAGAATAGAAGTTACTAAAAACTATTTTTTACAAGTGACATCCATATATCTTTGTACTAAATGATAGATCAAAGTGAAAATATATGAACATGGTTAGTCTTTGCTTTTAAGAACCCATATATAACTGTAATTTAGAGAAGAAAGCAAATAATCCCTCTTATATTACTTCATTTCTATGATCAAACAGAATTTCTTATCATGAGTACCTTCCCATCACCATGTGCTTGTTCTTACCTAAATGGTTTTTTTTCATCTCTACCCTGACTTTTATAAATTATTTTAAATCCTCTCTTTCTCTTTTCTTTAAAAGACTTGTTTGTTTATTTTTAGAGGGGAGGGAAAGGGCAGAGGGAGATGGAAAGAGAGGATCTTCAAGTAGATTCCTCACTGAGCATGGAGCCCAATGCAGGGCTCCTGCCACAACTCATGAGATCATGACCTGAGCCAAAATCAAGAGTCAGACACTCAACCGACTGAGCCACCCAAGCACCCTACCCTTTTTTTCTTTTTATTATTTTTTCTTTTTAAATCAAGCAGGATATGACATAAAATAAAATACTCTTATCTCAATCATACTTTGACTAATGAGTTCACATAAATCACTTAGCAAAAAGAATACATAACCAACAATTCCAAACCATGCCCTAGACTTCTGGACTTCGTATTTTAACAGTAATAGAACTCATCTGTAGTCCTCAGCCTGCTGTGCCTGACTGGGATGGCCTGGGGGTTGCTCAGGAGTCAGTTGCTCACTGAAGGCCAGAGGGACTCCAGATTTATGGCTCAGGATGCAAGAGAAGAAGCCACCCTGGTGAATGGCATCACATATGGCTCCCCGGCACATCCCCAGGATGTGCCTGTGTCCACAGGAGGCCAGGTCCACAGGAGCCCCTCCCACCTGAGTTGCATGTTAGGACTTCAGAACCTTCTAGGGTAAGGTGATTTTTGTCATACCTCACAGTAGTTTATTAAAAGGATTTACAAGTTGACTTTATGCCTGGGATAAGGAATGATGTGATGTGATCCGTAGAACCCTGGGCTCAAGACCTAGAAAGCCTTACTCTGGCACACCTAAGATTTCTGAGCCTCAGTTTTCTCATCTGTAAGATGGGAGGAAATGCTTATTACCTCATAGGATCACTCGGCAACTCAAACGAGGTGACACAAGTATAGGCACATTACAGATGGAAGGCAATACCTATGCACGGGGTGAGGAGGGATGGATTTACGTGATTAAAAGAAAGGAGACCAAAACACAACAAGTAACATCCCCACAAGAAGCCTAATGCCTTTGGTTTCTTGCTGTTCCTACAGAGCAGAGTTGAAAGTGAAAGCATAACTTTCTTTGAACACAAAAGATACACTTTCTGTGAGTTGGTATGGAAAGGTGTTGAAAGCAGCTTAAAAATACATGTCCCTAATCCAAAAGAAACACTCTGTTATAAATCAAGGGGTCAAAGACGCAGCTATTTCTGGCGAGCATAAAGACAAACTATGAAAAAATAAATCCTCTGCTTTCAGCATGGCCTACTGGCTAAAACAAAGTTCACCTCTTAGCAACGACAGAAAAATTTTTACTTAGTATTCCAGAGCACACACATTCTGCAAAGCCTCTGATTTCAGTTGTTGGCATAGAAACCTGAAGTAAATGGCTGTGGGAAGAACAGAAACAATACTAGGAAAACTTGCTTGGTGAGCTGTTACTATCAGGAAAGCCTGTGTTGTTTCAAATAAATCTTCATCACACTATTCTCTAAAAAGAAATGTGTGGTATATATTTATAGTCTCGATTTTCATTTAGGGTGTGAAAGCTAGGAGAAAGTGGGAATGCAGAAATGTGCTGATTTCTCCCTCAAAGCAGTGCCTGCAAAATGCCTTGCTCCATCTCTGGAGGCAGTGTTCGCCCTCTCTACACCCTACCTGCATTATTAAGATCTGGAAGATCCCATTAAAAGAAAAATAAAGAAATCAAGCGTTTCTTCCTTCCTCTCCAAGACTTAGCACTGCAAAACTTAACAAAAAGTCTCCGCAACTCAATGAAACTTACTCATAAAATAATCATAATGGTGCATCTAATTTACTAATGCAAGTTATGGATCAATCCAAGAAGCATTCAAATCCACCTGCTTCCCTTATATCATTCAAAGGAAAAGAAGAAATAAAGAGAATTTTTAAGAATCTTTTTCAAAGACTTTATTTATTTACTTGAGAGGGAGAGCGTGCGAAAGAGTACCCCCGGAGGGAGCGGGGAGCAGAGCGAAAGGGAGAAGCAGACTCCCCACTGATCAGGGAGCCTGACCAGGGGCTCAGTCCTGGAACTCTGGGATCATGACCTGAGCCAAAGGCAGACGTTTAACCAACTGAGCCACCCAGGTGCCCTAAAGAGAATGTTTTAAACACACCTAGCTGATGCCACTTCAAATCCACCTTTTAAGTTAAAGACAACATGGTTGATTTAATTTCACAAATCAGAGTCTCCTAAATAGACCCATATCAAATTTACTACTTTAAAAAACCTGTTCAAAAACCTTTTGTATAAGAATCAGGATCTACTAGGACACCTGACCAGCTCAGTCAGTAAAGCATGTGACTCTCGATCCTGGGGTTGTGGGTTCAAGCCCCACATCGGGTGTAGAGACTACTAAAGCCAACCAAGCAGAAACAAACAAACTTAAAAAAGAAAAAAGAATCAGGATCTACCAAACTAGAATTAGAATACGTATTCTATTCATAAGATCCAAGGATACAGGCAGAAATGTTAGCTAATGGTAAGCTCCATGCAAGCAGAAACTTTGATTGTCTGTCCACCACTGTATTTCCAGCCTGGAACAATGTCTTGTACAGAAGAGACTATCCAGTAACTATTTATTGAACCAATGAATGAATTTGGCAATAACGATGTGAACCTTCTATGCATGAAGTAAATAGACTCCCTGGGAAATGCTACAGGGTGCAAAATACCACTGAACGTTTACCCCCATTGCTCAGCTCAGAGGTTCAGGCTTGAAACTCCACATTGTCAAGTCAGAATTTGCACTGTAAATGCAATCTACCAAAGGTCAAGAATAATTCTTTGGTGAATACTAAAAATCATCCTGGAATAAACTGAAACTGGAGGACTGTCAGTCTGCTGACAGAAGAAATAATTGAGGCATTCTTTAAGGCTGCATACTGGGAAAATTTAAAAGCTGAAGCAATCTGAGCCACAAAGAATATGGCTCAGTTTTAACTACACAATGGCAATCTTCTGGTGATTCACCCACCACCACTTTGGTATTACTTACTGAAAAGAATGCACTATGGTAGATTATAGAAGCTGAGGTTGTCATGAGAGCTGATACAGAGAGTTCCACAAAGATAATTTGGAATATTAACCCGATACACTACGGTGATGGGGAAAAGTCCATGTGTCTCCCCAAAAGTGGATGGAACAGTGAGAGCTGAGATATTTTTAAAGAAGTAGAATTATGTTTTGTTACATGGTTTATTAATAATCTTACATGGAATATAAAATTTCCCTAATCTGGCCTCCTCACTTTATAGCTCCCTAGTTATTATAAAAACATCTACTACACTGATTATTTCTCATTGCAGAAATGATATGATTTATTAGAAACACTAGCAGAATGGCACTCTTTCAGATAAAATAAGTTAACCTCTAACTGACCCACTATTTGTTTTATCTTCACATTGCTGTCTACCTTGGGGGGGAAATATGTGTTCTTTGGCAGGTTAAAGTATGTGAGAGGATAGTTTAATAGTATTTCTAAAGACCATCTTTTCTTTAAATGAGATTATGTCTTAAATAAAAAGAGTGATCTTTAGTTTACCTTGTCAGTCTTAAAATTCATTAACAGTATAAGCTCACAGGGTAGGTAGACCATTACTTGTCAATTGGCTTTACTTCTCTGAACCTCAACTTTCTCCTCTGTAAAATGCGGGTAACTGTGCCTGCCTAAAAAGGTGGATGTCATGAGTTCAAGAACAAAAAAGCACTTCCTTGTTTACTGTGAGCCTCCAGGGAAAATAAAAATCTCTCAGCACCTGAATGTTAGAGAGTAAGAGATTATAAGCATGAGTCTGCTCGGATTCCAGAACAATCATCAGACTCGCTTGCTTTCCAGTTGGACTGGACAGTGAATTTGCATGACCGTTTAACGAGTAGTTGAGTGTGAATACATTAAATATGCTAATTCACATAAAAGTGCTCAGTAAATGTTAGTTGCTATCATTCTCACTGTTGTTATTATTGACTAGTCCAGGGAAACACCATATCGTGCAGAAAAGATATAGTGGGGAAGCAAAGGGATTTTTCTCTTTTTTATTGTGAAGCCTATGGAAGCCAGTGTTCATCAACACTTTGTATAATTTTTTATACTTTTATACTTTCTTCATTCCTCCCTTGACCTCTGAACCTAATTTGGCCAGACACTTCCCCTAAGCATCCCGAATCATCCCAAACCAGCTATCAGAATTTCCCACAATCCCCTGATTGTGTGTCAGTGTGCATACATCACAAGTACCCTTAACTTGAAGCCCAAAAGTCCCTGGAGGCTCCAGACCCACGTGATTGCCTGGGGTAGAGCTGTTGAGAAATGATGCAGTTACTGGTGTGGCAATCTTGGCATTAGAATGAGTAAATGAGGGGCACCTGAGTGGCTCAGTTAAGTGCCCAACTCTTGGTTTTGGCTCAGGTGGTGATCTCAAGGTCATGGGATCAAGCCCTGTGTCAGGCTTCCCATTCAGTGCGGAGTCTGCTTAAGACTCTCTCTCCCTATGCCCCTTCCTCCCATGTGCTCGCTCTAATTAATACATAAATCTTCAAAAAAATTAGTCAATTATGCCTGCCCTCGTGATGCTAGTTCCAGGAAGTGGGCCTCAGGGGCAGATCACAAAACTTGACCTCCCAAGGCACATTTCCAGACCCCAGCTGCTCCACGTTTGGCTTCAGTAAGACAGAAAAACACTGGCAACAGCTGCCATTTCTTGCATGGATAACAGCAGAGTTTAAACAATCTCGTTTCAACAGCATGAAACTACACAACCCAGCTAGACCTCCCAAGAGTCCAGGCCCAATACAGAGGAAATTATCAAAGTGTGCAAAGAAATGTCTGGTAAGGACAGTCTGGGTGGCTCAGTGGTTTAGCACCGCCTTCAGCCCAAGGTGTGATCCTGGAGATCCGGGATCGAGTCCTGCGTCGGGCTCCCTGCATGGAGCCTGCTTCTGCCTGTCTGTGCCTCTCTCTCTTTTTCATTAATAAATAAATAAAATCTTAAAAAAAATGTCAGGTAAGAATGAGAATGAATATGTGTTCAGTCTTAAGACGTGGTCTCAGACTACTGTGTTCCTTAGGGCCTTAGAATTGCCTCATAGGTGCTTCAGGGGCTGCCTGGGGCTCTGTGTCTGTGGGTGTCTGCAACAGGTGACTCCTGCCTCCCACCATTCCCCATCAAGGATGAAGCAGAAAAACAGCTGAGAGCCTCCTACCCCCACTCCAGTTGGACTGGGGGTGAGAGTGCAGCCTCTAAGGGCAACAGTGGATGATGTAGAGGAGAACCAAGCTGAGGCCTGACCCGGGGCAGCGATTCCCAGAGTCCACAAGGATGCTTTTTTAAAGGAAAAGAAAAAGAAAAGGTGGAATAATTGCTGTAAAGTTGAGAGCCTATTGGTACAGTTGTTTTGAGGAAAAAACAATTAAAAACAAAACCAGGGACGCCTGGGTGGCTCAGCAGTTGAGTGTCTGTCTTTGACTCAGGGCATGATCCCGGGCTCTGGGATTGAGTCCCACATCTGGCTCCTGCGGAGACCCTGTGTCTCTGCCTCTTTCTCTCTCTGCCTCTCATGAATAAATAAATAAAATCTTAAAAAAATGTTTTCTCAAATACGATGCTCTCCCATGGGTTGAGTAAAATGTCAGACTTACCTTGACATACTGTACAAGACGCTCATTTACGTTCACTTTGTAAGTCTCTAGACCCAGCTCCTTAGATAGTCGTAAGATTCTGTTCTGAGTTGGTCCTACATAAGCCCCACCAACATCTACGTAATCGACATGTTCATTCTGTAGAAAGAGAAAAAGTGACCAGGAGACTTTAGTTAAAACTCAGGAAAAAAAAAAAAAAAGGTTTCTAGGTCTTAAAGACAAAAACATTTATTCTTTACAACTAACGAATGTCTCACTTTCTCCTAAGAAAGCAGCAAGTCTTTCTCCTCCACCCAAGGATTTGGGACACAACCCTGTATGACACTCATCACTAAACAATCCCATTTGTACAGCTACTAGTGAGGCAATTCAACAATAACATGTATTACACATAAAGAATGCTATCGTACATTGTGCCAATCTAGATCTTTTTCAAAGAATTAAAGTTTTTATCTATGCTTTTCTCTGCGGTTGTTGGTATAGGCCTAATTCTCCGATTTCCAACAGATGAAGTTTTAAATCAGCCCACAATGATGGACTCTTGATCTTATTTTAAAATACCAGCTGGAGCGGGAGGGGGCGGGAGCCCTTGGATTGCTCAGTTGGTTAAGCATTTGCCTTCGCCTAGGTCATGATCCCGGGGTCCTGGGATGGAGCCCCGCATTAGGCTCCCTGCTCAGTGGGAAGTCAGCTTCTCTCTTGCCCTTCCCCACTCCATTCGTGTTTGTTCTCAAATAAATAAAATCGGGCAGCCTGGGTGGGTCAGCGGTTTAGCGCCGCCTTCAGTCCAGGGTGTGATCCTTGAGACCTGGGATGGAGTCCCACGTCGGGCTCCCTGCATGGAGCCTGATTCTCCCTCTGCCTGTGTCTCTGCCTCTCTCTCTCTCTCTGTGTCTCTCTCATGAATAAATAAATAAAATCTTTAAAAATAATAATAATAAAAAGAAAAAAAAAAACAGAATGAGGCTCCTGGGTGGCTCGGTTGGTTAAGTGTCTGCCTTTGGCTCAGGTTATGATCCTGGGGTCCTGGGATCGAGTCCCATGTTGGGCTACCTGCTCAGCAGGGAGTCTGCTTCTTCCTCTACCTCCGCCCCTCTCCCTGCTTATGCTCTCTCCTGCTCATGATCACATACTCTCTTCTCTCTGTCGAATAAATAAATCTTAAAAAAAATACTAGCTGGGAAAAATATATCACAGAAAAAGGTACACAAAGTATAAAAAGATTCATATACCTAACAAATTATTTTACAAATAGCACCATCCTTCCTTCATAAACTGAAATTTACTTTCTCCTCTTGTGTGCAGTTCTCTATTTTCCCCAGCTTTTTTTTTTTTTCAATTTTTATTTATTTATGATAGTCACAGAGAGAGAGAGAGAGAGGCAGAGACACAGGCAGAGGGAGAAGCAGGCTCCACGCACCGGGAGCCCGACGTGGGATTCGATCCCGGGTCTCCAGGATCGTGCCCTGGGCCAAAGGCAGGCGCCAAACCGCTGCGCCACCCAGGGATCCCTTCCCCAGCTTTTTTATTAACACATTTCCTGGTAATTTAAGCAATAGACTGACATACTGGTGACTTCCACCCCCTCCCTGTGTTTGTAATAACTTCTGGGTCTGTTTCTATTTTGTTGTTTATACCCGTTCTTATCCATGTTGCCTTTGTTTCTTGTTTGCCTGATGATTTTCTGTGGCATGCCACTCATTGAATTTGAAAAAATACGGAAAGAATCTGAATCCTAGGAGGATGATCATCTTTCTCAGAGAGGATTTGTCTGTTTCTGCCTAGCACCTGGGGACCCTTATGATACCAGGTAACTTTATTGCATTTCCTGTGCCTGAGACGATTTGAAGCTGGGCTGCAATGCACACCTGCTCTATTCTTCTTAAAGTTCACCCTTAGTCCAAGGACACAGGCCAACCCAAAGTATGAGGACTTTACCAATACCTCCCTCCATATTCCATATGCACCCACTTTGGTGGGTTCTGGACTTGACCTTCAGTTGCTCTAGCTTTGTATGACTTCTGAAAGTACTACTCAGCCTCTCACTTGCTTCTTCGGTGGTCAGTAAACTCCCACTCCCCACCTCCAGGGGAAAAGTAGGTCAATCCTTTCCAGATGATGGCCCAGTGATTCTTTACCACATTCTTAGTTCTCTGATGCTTCAGAGATCTGTGGGTGTGTGTACAGTGCAATTTGTCCAATCTCTGTGTATTCAGAATTGGGACAACTCACCTCAAGTGTTATTTCCAGAAAACTGATTGTCAAATATTATTCAGCCTTGCCTTCCTGGTGAAACCCAACCTGATATTATCTTTCCATTGCAGGATAAGCTTTGCTAACATTTTATTTAGGATTTTTGTAGCCAAATGCATGAGTGAAATTGAGATTCTCCTCTCTTCTACCTCATCCTCATCTGTCTTTTGCATTACAGTATTGCCATTCTCATAAATCAATGATCATATTTTCTTCTATCCTTTGGAAGGGTCTGTATATAAATAGAATGATTTATTCTTTGAACATTAGGTAGAACATACCTCTAGAGCTATCCAGGCATGCCGTTTTCATTTTGGGAAAATCTTTTTTTTGTACGATTTTATTTATTTATTAGAGAGAGAGAGAGAGAGAGAGAGAGAGAGGGAGAAGGCAGAGGGAGAAGCAGGCTCCATGCAGAGAGCCCGATGTGGAACTCATCCAGGGTCTCCAGGATCACGCCCTGGGCTGAAGGCGGCGCTAAACCGCTAAGCCACCGGGACTGCCCAATTTTGGGAAAATCTTAAACTATGAGATTCAATTTACTTCGAGGCTAAAGCAGGACCCATATTTTCTGTTTCTTTTTAAATCAGTGTTAATTTTGATAAGCATATTTTTCCTTATACATTTCATGTATGTTTCAAAACTGTTGGTTTAAAGTTCATGACATCAATTTTTCATTTACTCTTTACTGAATCAGTAGTTATATTTACGTTTTCATCCCTTTTACTGTTTATTTGAGATGTCCCTTTTTTCTTTTTCTTGAAAAATCTTACCAGACACTTCTCTATTCTTAGTCTCTTCAAAGAATCAACCTTTGTTTCATTGATCCTCTTTACTGAATGTTTATTTTCTGTATCACTGATTTATGCAATTTCACTGTCTCTTTTAGATTTATTATATTCTTAATTTTCTAACTCCTTTTATGCTTAATTCATTCATACTGAGCCTTTTTTCTTTCTCACTGGAAGAATTCAGACTATAAACCTTCCTCTAAATACTGCTTTAGCTATATACACAACTTTAGTTTAATATTTCCTTTGTACAGTTTTAAGTATTTTCACACTTCCATTACAATTTCTCTTTAGATTCATGTTTCTATAAACTTTGTTGGGTTTTAACGTCTACAGCTGGGATTTTTTTTATCTTTTTGTCATAACTGCAGTGTACTCAAAGAATGTGGATTTTATGACAATTCTTGAGGCTCATGTTATGCACTCATACATGATCAATTTTCAAAGACTTTTCATATTTGCCCGAAAAAAAACAATTTCAAGTGATATGCATAGTTCATATATGTCCATTAGAATAAGCTTAAAAAAAATGAGCTTTTTCGTTTGCTTAATCTATCATTAACTTAGAAAATTATGTAAAAAAAAATCCCCTACTTCATTGGGCATTTATCTTTGATTCCTGTTAATTTTTGCTTTATATTTTGGGGCACTTTATTCACTGTATACAAGTTCAGAATTGTTTGATTTTCTGGGTCTTTTATCATTATGTACAGACACTTACTTCAAACTTTTGCTCAAAGTTTACTTTGTCTGATATTAATATAGTTAATACTGTCTATCTCTTTTTCTTAAGATTTTATTTATTTATTCATGAGAGACACACAGAGAGAGGCAGAGACATAGGCAGAGGGAGATGCAGGGTCCTCACAGGGAGCCTAATGTGGGACTCCATCCCAAGACCCTGGATCACAAGTCAAAGGCAGACACTCAACCACTGAGCTATCCAGGAGTCCCTTTGTCTATCTCTTTCTCTGTCTTTCAGTTAGAGTTTAAATCTGACAATTGTTTTCCTTTAATTGATGAATTTAGCATTTATATTTATTATTATTCCTTTTTAAATGTCTTAACTTACTTATTTTATTATGTTTTTTCAAATAGTTTTTGCCCTGATTTCTTTCTGTCTTTTGGATTGAAGGCTCTCTTTTTTTCTCTTAGTTTTTTCTTGTACTTGTTTGGAAGTTATACAGACAGGCCTATTTTAGACATTTTCCTAACAATATTAACATGCATACTTAATATAGTCTAAAGTTTATCAGTAGATTATCTTCCTACTGAAAAATACAAAAATCTTTATACTTCAATTGTTATCATCCTTTTTCCAATCTGTAAGCTATAAAAGTACTTTGGTTTGGGTTTGTCTCCAAACAAATTTGACATTACTTTGTTTTATGGTTTTGATGCTGCTGAATTTTATTTAAATATTTACCAACATCTTTGCTCACTGTCCCCTCTTGAATCTCAGACCTTTTGCTTGTAATTGTTTTCCCTCTGCTTGAAATACATTTTTCTTTATAATTTCCTCCAAACTGGTTCCTAAAGTCTCTGTTTTTGTCAGTCTGGCAAAAAGACAGTTCAAGCAGGTGATGAATTCAGTTTAGTTCCTCTTTCTCTCTATCTCGGAACACGGAAGATATCTTCTGGCATCTGTTTTTGTTGTTCCAAGGGTCACTTATAAATCTAATTGTTGATTTTTTAAGAGTATGTATGTATGATTTGTCTTTTTTGTCTTTTAAGAAATAATTGCTTGTGAGATCTATTTCTTTGGTATACTACAGCTTCTCTGTGCCTGAGTGAGAATTTCTTTTCATTTATCATGTGTCGGACCTGATAGGTTTCCTCGTGTCTTTCAACAATGCTGAGAATCATCAGCTATTATTTCTTTATACCATCATAATTCTATCTTTCGTGTCTTAACTGCCTGCCACCTCTGAAAATATATTTTCCAATCTTTGCTTCTGAGCTGCATGCTAGATAATTCTTTCAGTTCTAGCAGTTCATTCACTGTCTTCAGCTGTGTCTAATATACTATTAAATATGCCTGCTGAAGTTTTTCATTTTAATTAGTATATTTTCATTTCTAGAAATTATTTTTTAATTTACTTGATCATTTTTTTAGTTTCTTTACCCTGCTCCTAGTTTTAAGCACTTCTTTTCTTTAAAAAAAAAGATTTTATTTATTTATTTGACAGAGAGAGGGAGAGCACAAGCAGGGGGAGCAGCAGGCAGAGGCAGAGGGAGAAGCGACCCTTGCTGAGCAGAGTCTGGAGGCTTGATCCCATGACCCTGAGATCATGACCCAAGCTGAAGGCAGACACCCAACCAACTGACTGAGCCACCCAGGGGCCTGGCCCCTAAGTACTTCTCTTCTTTAAAACATGCCAAACAGAAAAACCAAAGGTTAAAAAATAAATTAATTTACAAATTTGAAAATAAAACAAAACCAAATAAATAAGTAAATAAATAAATAAATAAATAAAACAAAACCATGCTGAACAGTAATTTTTTACTCTTCATCTTATTTGACTGTTACAAAATCTTTCTGGATCATTTTTTTTATGCTTATCCTTCTGTGGTGCCTTGTTTCCTTGTGTGCTTTCTCATTTTTAACTATGAATTACTTATTTTCTTTGGAACTTTCTCTGTGTAAATAATCTGAGGCCTGGGTGTAAAGGATTTGAGTCTATTTCTGCTTTGGGGATGCACTTGTTTATTCCACAAATAGATCATGCTCTCCTACAAGGTGCCAGGTACTCTTCAAAGAGCTTCTGTTGCATCAGCAAACAAAGCAAAGATTCCTCCTCTGAAGGAACTTACACTAAGTGGAAAGAGACCCGTTGGGAGTGAACCCCAAACATAGTAACTATCTCAGGCTGACAAGAACAAGAAAAAAACAAAGAATAACAATATGACAGGGGGACTGAAACTGCAGAGGAAAGATTCCAATTTAAGATACAATGCATATGTAGGCCTCCTTGAAGAGGGAATATTTACATAAAGCCTTGAAGGAAATGAAGGAATTGTCCCTATGCCAAGAGAAGAGCATTCCTGGCAGAAAGTACAACCAGTGCAGATTCTAAGGTGGAAGGGTGACTAGCGTGCTCAAGAAAGAGGAGGCCAGTTGGCTAGAACAGAGTGAGCAAGGAAAAGAGAACTGGAGGGGCACCCAGGTGGCTCAGTCGGTTAAGAGTCCAACTCTTGATTTCAGGTCAGGTCATGATCTCAGGGTTGTGAGATCAAACTTCACGTCAGGCTCTGTGCTGATGTGGAACCTTCTTGGGAGATTCTCTTTCCCTCTTTCTCCCTCTACTCTTCTCTCCTCTCAAAAAAAAAAAAAAAAGAAAAAAGAAAAGAAAAGAGAATGTGACATGAGGTTAGAAATGTTATTAGGGGGCAGGTCATGGAAAGCCTCACAGGGCATTGTAAGGACACCAGTTGGCCTCTGAGTGCGAAGGAAAGCCTTTGGAAGCTTTTGAGCAGAGATGTGCCAAAGACCTGACTTAGGTTTGACAGGCTCACTCTGGCTGCTGCACTAAGAATAGATTCTAGGAGGCAAGGGTAAAAGCAGGGAGATCATTGCAGCAATCTGGCGTAGAGATGATGGTGGCTCCCAACAGGTGGTAGCCATGGAAGTGGTGCAAAGCAGTGAATTCTGGATATATCTGAAGGCAGAGTCAACAGAGTAAATGTGAGGCCTGAGAGTTTTCAGTGTGACTCTCGAGTTTTTTGGAGTTGCCATCCTTTGATACAAGGAAGGCTGCTGGAATGGAGTTCTTGATGGATAAGATCAGAAGTTCAGGTAGGGTGTGTGAAATTTGAGATGTCCGTTCAACATCCAGGAGGTCTGCAAATTTCTGATTTCCATGTCAAGGCGGCAGAGTATATTTTATTCAGCATTCTACTTATTTCAATGGAGGCAGTTAATCAGGGCTTCCATTCTGTCATAATACCAGAAATGACTTGTGCTTTTGACTTCTTTCACCTGTCCCTTATATAATCCTTACATTGTCTTTTACTAACTCCTGGTACTGTTCTCTAAACCTTCTCTCATCTCCAGCACCCCTTTTAAATATAAAACAAAACTGGAGTCAGTACTCCAATAAATTTCTAGGCTTTAATAAAGACAGCAAGAGAACTCATGGGAACCTCCACACATGATGCCTTTAGAGTACTGAAACTATCTTTAAAGCAAATAATCCTAAGTGAAGTAGTAAAACGTGTGAGGCATTTTACGGAATACTCCTATTTTTACCATATAGCCTATTACAATATTATCAACTATACTCCCTATGCTGTACTTTTCAACCCTGGGAAAAGTTCGCTTACTTATTTTATAACTGGAAGTTTGTACCTCTTAATCCACTTTACCTATTTCGTCCACCCCCTCCCCACCCAGGTACCACCCCTCTAGCAACCACTAGTTTGTTCTCTATACTTATTTGGCTTCTTGTTTGTTTGTTGTCTTTGTGTTCATTTGTTTTCTTTTACAGAATGTTTCTTTACAAAGGTGAAAGACTCTAAAGGAGGTGCATCAGGTTCAGCATGAAGATATCAGAACTGTATTACCATATTCTGCTCTGTTGTACCTGCACCTTGAGGGTCTTGCTTTTGATCTTATTTCTCAGACTCTGAAGAGGCCACAAACATGCAACTATATAGAAACAAATACACCATCCCTGGCCACAAACATGCAACAATATAGAAACAAATACACCATCCCTATGATACCCATGCAGGCATTTCGACTTCATAAATTTGGTCCTGAAGAATTATAAAGGAACTGCACTAAGAAAAAATTGGGGAGTTCTTTCTTTCTTTTTAAATTTATTTTAGGTAAGCTCCACACCCAACATGGCACTTGAACTCACAACCCTAAGATCAAAAGTCACATGTTCTATCAATTGAGCCAGCCAGGCACCCCTAAAGATTTTATTTTTTTTAAAGACTTTATTTAGGGATGCCTGAGTGGCTCAGCGGTTGAGCATCTACCTTTGGCCAATGGTGTGATCTCAGGATTCGAGATCAAGTCCCACATCGGGCTCCTTGCAGGGAGCCTGCTTCTCCCTCAGCCTGTGTCTCTGCATCTTTCTCTCTCTCTACCTCTTTCTTTTTTAAAAAAAAGATTTTATTTTTTTTTAAAAGAGAGAGCAGGAGGAGGGGAGGGAGAGGGAGAAGCAGGCTCCCCACTGAGCAGAGAACCCAATGCAGGGCTTGATCCCAGGAGCCTGGAATCATGACCTGAGCCAAAGGCAGATGCTTAACTGACTGAGCCACCCAGGTGCCCCTAAAGATTTTATTTTTAAGCAATCTTTACACCCAACGTAGGGCTCACACCTACAACCCAGAGATCAAAAGTCATACACTCCACCAACCGAGCCAACCAGGCACCCTGAAAAATTGGGAAGTTCTGAGCTCATAGGAGATCTATCTGAATAGCTGTCAAGTACAATACCAAATTTAACATTTCAGAACTTAAAGATCTGAACTTAAAGATCAGAACTTAAAGAGGAACTCTTAAGGCATCTCCACTCCAAATTATCCTAATTGACTATACTCTAAGAAGCAATTCTAACAATATTCAATTCAGTTTCTTATTAAATAGCATTTCTGTCCCTTTTTCGCAAAGCCCTTTTTTTCTCCTTTATTCACTGGAAACCTTATAAAAGGTAAGTCTAGTTTGTAAGCATTTCAAAGTTCCTTCCTCATATACCTGATGAGTTACAATATCATGCTCAATACACAATAGTGTCTGTATGGTGCTAACATATATAAATGATGCAGCATGGAAAATCAGCCTGGGGCAATAACACAGATGGGGACAGGCATGCTGAAATTCTCATTTCCCTTATAGCAAGAAACCTGTTCTTAACTGAGAAACTGCAACATGACTGATGCTCCTATTTAATATCCACAAGATTTGAGAGATAAGAAACATAGGGCTAAGGAATCATTTAATAACAATCTCCAAAGTGAAGAAATAATTTTCAGAAAATGACAGGAGAATTTTATCTAATTAAGTCAGACATGTGAGGTACGCAATCCTCCTTTTGCTCTACAATACACTGTCTTCAACTAGAACTTGAAGTTGCAAGGGAGCTTCAAGTACATGTGGACTGTATCTCACTGCCCAAATGGGAAAATGGAGATGCAAAGAGCCAACAGGACTTTCCCCAAGGGAAGAGTGTCAGACAGTACAGGGGCCAGAATCCTGTCTCCTCACTTCCAGACCAGCAGCCTCCCAGTGGACTATGTCTGAAGAAGTACTCGGAAATTCACTAGATACAATTTATCTGCATTTACATTAATTTCAAGCAAGCAAGCAAACATACACCATAGAGCAACACTTCTGTAACATCCCCTGGGGAACTTGGTGAAATGCAGATTCGGATGCAGTGGGTCTGGGACAAGGCTTAAGACTCTGCATTTCTGGGACGCCTGGGTGGCTCACTGGTTGAGCATCTGCCTTTGGCTCAGGGTGTGATCCTGGGGTCCTGGAATCAAATGCTACATCGGGCTCCCTGTGAGGGGCCTACTTCTCCCTCTACCTGTGTCTCTGCCTCTCCCTCTGTGTCTCATGAATTAAAAAAAATCTTTTTTTTAATTTTTATTTATTTATGATAGTCACACAGAGAGAGAGGCAGAGACATAGGCAGAGGGAGAAGCAGGCTCCATGCACCGGGAGCCCGATGTGGGATTCAATCCAGGGTCTCCAGGATCACGCCCTGGGCCAAAGGCAGGCGCTAAACTGCTGTGCCACCCAGGGATCCCCCCCCAAAAAAAAAATCTTAAAAAAAAAAAGACTGCATTTCTGTCAAGTTCCCTGTCAAGCTCCTGGGTGACTCTGAGGCTGCTGGGCCATGGACCACACTTTGAGTCGCAAGGCTAGAGCAAAGTGAAAACAGATCTATGGTACATCCCTATACATCTAAAAAGGTAGGAAGCAAATGACAGGGGGAACGTAGTGTGCTATCAGTGAAAGCTTGTACAACATTCTAGTTCAGATGTTGGTTGGCTATTCCATTTCTGTTCATACGGCCTTGCCCATGCCTGCTTCTATGATGCAGCCTGGAAATGTTAAATACTTGCTTTGCCAGGCTCCCTAGCAGCTAAGGGTAGCTCTCTGCCCCAACTCTGGCCAAGGAGACTAGCGGATGTCTGCCGGGATCTTCTGGTACAGGGAAAGTTTTGTTGCAGATAAAGCTGGGGCCGCCTCACCAAGAACCAGATTCTTTTTTTTCCCCCATTTTTTTAATAAAATAATTTTTATTGGTGTTCAATTTACCAACATACAGAATAACACCCAGTGCTCATCCCGTCAAGTGTCCCCCTCAGTGCCCGCCACCCACTCACCCCCACCCCCGCCCCCCCTCCCCTTCCACCACCCCTAGTTCGTTTCCCAGAGAAGAACCAGATTCTTAACTCTAGAGAACAAACAGATGGTTACCAGAGGGGAGGTGGGGGCGGGATGGGGGAAACAGGGGATGGGGATTCAGGAGGGCGCTTGTTGTGAGGAGCACTGCGTGTTGTACGAAGTGTTGAATCACTGTATTGTACATCGGAAACTGATACTACACTGCATGTTAACTAAGGAATTTAAATAAAAACGTAAAAGGAAAACTGGGGCTGCCTCTTCATGCTCTTTCTTATCTTAAATGAGGACTCAGTGCTTAGAGTCACGGCAGCCATCTGGTTACCACTAGGCAGTAAGCCAACATGCAAAGAATGGCTAAGCAGGAAAGACACAAAGAGACTAGAGCCTTGATGAAAAAGTTGAGCCTCTGCACCAGCCTGGACTCCCCAACACCAGATTTCTTAACGCAAAATAATTGAATGTCTGTATTGCTCAAGCCGTTGTAATGAGCACCATATAAACCATTTTGCCATAAGTCTGATTCATCTTCTAATTAGATAGATGGCTTCCTCTCTTTCCAATCACTGCAACTGTTTAGTTTTGTCCTTTCAGTCCCCAGCCTTTAAAACACTCCATTTGTGTGCTCTAGAAAAGGCTCTCATTCATGATCTAACTGCCAAGCACAGGGACCTCTTTTCAGCCCTCATCCTATGTCAAATGCCCTTGGCAGCTGGCTCTATTCATCCTCCCTTTCTCTTTCCTCCACTGATCTGCATGGCACTGTTCTGCCTCTGCTGCTTTTCTCTGGCTCCTCTGCTGCTGCCCTCATTAAAGCTCTGTGCTACCCAAGCCTCCATGTTTGGCCCTATCCTCCCCACCCCATGTCATCTCCCTGTGCACTCTCAACAGCTCCCACAGTCTTGACTGCCTGCGACCATGTCCTTGAATAACAGTAAACAATAGTTAGCATGCATTTTTCTAGAATGGGACATTAGCCAAAGAATAAAAACGCAGTTGATGCAGCAAGAACTGACCTCCCTCCTCATGTCCAGCCAACCTGAAGAGTGTCTCTGGCAGCAACATTCCTCTTAGGGAACAAAGACTAAGGACAAAATTGCACAAAAATATGCTATATTTGCTTCTGCTTACTGTAGCCCCACTTACTTTTAAGTTGTGCATCCTTGGACAAATAAACAAGAAACCTATACTGTGTGTGCACACACGTGCACATGTGCACACATGCCATAGATGTATAGTCACTTCAAGTCCAGCCAAACTGTAACCACACCTGAGACGTTGCATACTCTAGTTAGGTCTCTAGTATGGAAATTCTGACAGTGCACTGAAGTTATTTGTTCCCGCTTGTTTTCATCACTAGAATACAAGTTACTGAAGGTCAGGGGCTGTCACTCTTCAGTGAGTGTTGAAAAGAGTGTTTGTTGGAGCAGTTTAGGGCTCTGCAGGACAAATGGCTTAACTGCATGAGCTCTTGAGATCACCTCTAGCTCTGTGACTTCCAGCGTCCCCATTTCTAGTTTGAGTGAGAGATTATATGTAAGTATTAAAATCACTTACCCTCACGGTGTATGTTCTTCCTCCAACTCTATCTCGTGCTTCTAAAACTAAGACATCAACTTCATGCTCGGCTAAGAGTTTGGCAGCAGACAATCCTGTAAGGAAACAAACAAACAAACAAACAAACAAACACAAAATCAAGGGCCATATTAAGACCCAAACATGAGACATCCAAGACTTAGCCAGATCTACACATCAAATGAACGCAGGACCTTATACATAACCCACTGATTTTGCTATCTTTCTAATAAAGTCTGACCACACTGTGATTAATTAAGGCACCAATTTTGGAACTCATCTTATATTACATTATAATCATTTCACTATCGTAAGGTTGGTTGACAAACTGTATATGGTGGTAATGAAATCCTATTTAAGAGAATGTATTGAACCCCTAAATCCACCCTTATTGTGCCCTTCTTCCAGAAAACCTGATTGCATAAACAGAAGAGTATGTTTTCCTGGAAACTTGTCCTGGCTACACCAGCCCTCAGTACTTTTCTCAACTGAAAAACCCCTCACAGGGCCATCTGGGTGGCTTGGTCAGCTAAGCGCCTGACTCTTGAACTCAGCTCAGGTGGGTTCAAGCCCCATGTTGGGCTCCACGTTGGGCGTGAAGCCTACTTAAAACAAAGCCCTTATAAATCACATCCTATGACTTACATTCTTGCTAGATGTTGTTTTCCCCACTAGATTCAAAGTTACCAAAGGTAGGAACCATGCATCACACTTTATTAGTTGGCTCAAAGCTTAGAGCAGGTTTTTACATGTAAATAAAAACTATCACAAAAGATAGATTTAAAACCCAGTAAAGTAATATTGGAAAAGTAGAGAAAATGTTGTGGATTACCATTACATCAAGAATGCATGCTATCGATGTGGATTTTCACTGATGTTAATCCTGATCATCTGGTTGAAGTGGTGCTTGCCAGGTTTCTTCACGATAAAGCTACTTTCTCTTCTCCCTTTCCCTCCTATGTGCTTTGGAAGGAAGTCTATGCACAGCCCACACTCACGGAACAGGAAGTTATGTTCTGCTTCCTTGAGGGTGAACTATCTACATAAATTATTAGGAATCCTTCCGAAAGGAGATTTCTCTCTTCTCCTCTGTTTATTTCCTTATTCAATCATTTATTTGTATCACTATGAACCCATAAAAATAGTGGTTTTATGCTTGGGGTTATAATCTGATATTATGTTATTTGCTTTTTTGCTCAAACTGTTCCAACTTTGGTCACTGGGAGTTCTTTCAGTTGGCTTCTGTGTCCTTCTGACGCATCCCAATCATTGTGTGTGTGTGTGTGTGTGTGTGCATGCGCGTGTGCTTCGGCCAATTCCTTACTTTCTGATATTACAAGATGTTTCAGGCTCACCTTGTCTTTCACTGTTCACGCCTAGAATCAGCCATGTCTCCAATGAGCCTTGGCTCCTTTATTGGAGAACAGTATTTTTTTAAGATCTATTTATTTGAGAGAGAGAGAGAGTGCACAGGAGGAGAGGCAGAGGGGGAAGGAGAGAGACAAGCAGACCTACATTGAGTGCAGAGTCCAACATGGGGCTCATCTAAGGACCCTGAGATCACAACCTGAGGAGACACACTTAACCACCTGCGCACCCCCAGTGGCCCTGAAGAACAGTATTAGAAACCAAGATCTGGGGGTGCCTGGGTGGCTCAGTCAGTAAGCATCTGCATTCGGCTCAGGTCAGATCCCGGGGTCCTGGGATTGAGCCTTGCCTCGGGCTCCCTGTTCAGCGGGGAATCTGCTTCTCCCTCTCCCTCTTCTCTCCCACTCATGCTCTGTCTCTCTCTCTCTCAAATACATAAATAAGAATAAAATCGTTTTTTTAAAAAAAGAAAGAAACCAAGATCTGGGCAGTAGGTGTGCTCCTTGCTACTGGGGTGTCATTGCTTCTGGGATCTCTCAGCTCACAGAATAAGGAAATATATGTGTGCACACATTTATTTTTAAATCTACTTTTATTTGTACTGTTAGTGCTATCTTATACCTAGTTATCTTTAAACTCCCATTACAAAAAAAGTATGAACATGAGGTCATACCACAAAGCAAGAAGGCTTTCAGAGACTGTGACCAAGAGGCTCAGGAACCCTACCTATAGAAACTCCCATTGGCCAAAGATGGAAGTTTAAGTATCAAATCAAAATAACAACTGCAAGAGGGAGATGGGGCGGGGGGCGGGGGCGGGGCAAAATAACAGCAGCAATGGCTTAATTCCATGAATTCATAATCATACTAAACACATAAAAACCCTCATAGGTTCTCTGGAGAACACTAAGGAACCACCTTACCATTTTGAAAATGACTAAAGGAAACGAAAAGGATCTGGCCTTCATCCTACCTTTCCTATTTGCAGTGAACCTCAAAACAACCAAAGAACTAACAAAGGGGGAGGGAGGTTCTGCTGTGTAAAAGTATGCTAGTGAGTAAGTGAGGATAGATCAAATTAGAATATCAGAATGTTGCAATGCCTAATAAATTGATAGACCTAGTGTAAGAGGCATCAACATCTGCTAACATCACACACAGAGAGATAACCAGATGCTATCTGCCTCCCAATGGAAGAATACACCAGCACCTGTGAAGTAGTTAGGGAGGAAGGAAGGGGAGGGAGACAAGGAGCAAACACTAAATTCTGATGTGATCAAGCCTCTAGAGCTTATACTCAGGGCCAGAGGAACATGTTTAAATGGTACTACTGGCATTCGATCAACAAAATCCAGATCGTATGAAATCATACAGGACTACCCTGGTTTTGGTTTTCATTATTAACAACTTGCCTGCTCCCATTCTCTCTCCTCTTTATCTTTTGCAGGCTTTTCCTACACTAAATCTCTCACATGGCTAGTTATGTCTTGATGTCTGCTCTCAGAGGACCCAGACCAACACAGCATTTTGTTCCTATAAAGAATCAAGGATGAATTCGGGTCCAGAAGATCTAGAATGCGAGGAGGCTAAACCATAATATCCAGCACTGCTATCTGCTCATTTGTGTACAGTGTACCCTTCTGTGGCTGACATTCATCAAAGATTTAGGTATGCAACAAATCTTTGGAATCTGCTCACAAAGAAAGCATTCATCCCATGACATTTAAATAAATTCAAGCCAATGTCTGGAAACCTTGGTGCAATGTGTTCTCTGGGACAGAGCCAAAGGCTACTCCTGCTGAGGGTCATTAAAAAAAAGGACGAACTTGTTATTAAAAGCATACTTATGCACAAATCTTTGTTCTTATGTCAAAGTACCAGTCTATATATAAAAGCAGAGATACTCAGATACAAAAAGGTTACGTTTTTCCCAGTTCACCTTAATCAATAGAACTATAAACCGATTAGAAAAATACAGCCAACAGTTTACAAGAATTAATTGGTAGCTCCTCTTCTAAAGGAGGAGAAAGTCACCCTCTGCATGCTGCCTATGAAGAAGCAGAGGTGGCTCTGACCTCCAGCAGCAGTGAGTCCCACAGCATCGGCTCCTGGCTCCCCCTTGGCTGCCCTGAAGCAACTTAGCAGTTGGTTTGGAGCTACATATACAGATCAGGTTTCTGTGCCTTTCCTGTTACCTCTCACAATCATCCCTTGGAGTCAATTTCATTATCCCCATATTCCAGATGAGAAAGCAAAGCACCCAAAATGACCACAACAAAGTCTCTTGAAAAGTGAAGGATTTGACTTCCCACACCCTCGCTTTGAGCCTGTACAAAATCAAATCTAATGTGTAGCTCTAAACAAGTTTAGGGAATGGCATTCAGGGCCAATAATGAATAAGTACCACTTAAGAGCTGGCGAGTGGGGGCAGGGAGCAGGGCGAGCTGGGTCCGGACAATGATCACACCAGTAACAAAGGTCATTTTGCAACTGGATATTGAAGGATATAAACAAAATTAAAAACTGGACCACAAGGGTTGTTTCTACATTCCAGGAAAATGATTGGCCCTATCTCAGCAAGGACAGTTTCAACTCTTAGTTTAAGAAATAAGGAATATGTTTAAAGCATTTAGGATTTCAAAAAAAAAATGGTTTTAAAAAGGTCTTGGAGGCCTGGCTGGCTCAGTCAGTTGAGCATCCAACTCTTGATTTCAGCTCAGGTCATGATCTTGGGGTCCTGAGATCACACCAGGGTAGGGCTCCATGCTCAACATGGAGCCTGCTTGGAATTCTCTCCCTCTGTCCCCACCCCCCCCCCACCCCTGACTCCAGCACACTCCCACACTGGCTCTCTCTCTCTCAAATAAATAAATAAAATCTTTAAAAAGATCTTGGAATTTGAGGAGGGAAGATATAAGCTATTTAGGAAAACTATTTCTTTTACAATACTGAGTAAATAGGGTTCCAATGTTTCAGTTTGTGTGCTTATTGTGAAAAAACTCGTAAGGAACTTCCACAATAACTGGAAGACTAGAAAATACCAAATATGGAAAAAAAAGCAAAGTGCCATTTTTTGAAAAAGTTATTTAAAGATTTATTTATTTTAAAGAGAGAGTAAGTGGGGAGGAGCAGAGGAAGGAGAATCTCCAATAGACTCCTGCCAAGTATGGAGCCCCATGCAGGGCTCGATCCCACAACTCTGAGATCATGACCTGAACTGAAATCAAGTCAGATGCTTAACCGACTAAGCCACCCAGGCACCCCAAAATTTATTTTTGAATAATAATAACTAATTTTGAATAAATAAGTCAGTAAGTTGAAAGTAAAGCACAGGCAAATACTTACAGTCCAGGAAGTTTTTCAACAAATGTGGCTGTTGATTTGAATGAAACAAATGAAGACAATGTCTGCTTCAAGATGTAAGCCTTAGATTACACTCCTTAACTCCTATTTTATTCTTATTCTGTGTATCACTATGTATTCTACCCTTTTCTCATCACCACAAAACTCAATAATCATTTGCAGAAAAAGATCAAATCTCAATTGTCAACTCCACAAATTACCTTAAGGGTTTCTGCCTTTATCTTTCAAAATATTTATTTAGTGCTTTTCTTTGGTAAATGGGATAAAATTATTAGAAAAGAAAAAGCTTTTAAGTCTAAAGGCAAGCCACAAAATATAATGTAGGTACTACAAAATGGGTTTTATTTTATTTATTTTATTATTTTTTTAGTCGAAGTATAGTGCTCACCAAAGGGTAGCTACTGTCTGTCACCATATACCACTATTACAATACCATTGACTATAATCCCTACTCTGGACTTATCATCTCTGTGACTTATTCCTTCCATGAAAAGAATTTATAAGCAAATATTTTTTATTTTCCTATTTGTTATGAAAAGAGAAAATCTCATATTAAATCTAATTATTTTTGTCCAAAGAAATACAGATTAGCCAAAACATAGAGCAGTGTACACTATAGCTCCTCCTTTTATTCATTTTCCATCATTTCATTGCCACGTGGAATTTTGAGTGATAGAAGAGACCTGCCCCCCATATAGCCCCCCTGGTATGCACCATTCCCCTGCAAAATAAGGAAAGGGCTTGATATAGTGGTATGCTGCTAAATGGTTAACGATCATCTCTGGGCTGTGGAGAGGGCATCTGATTTGCACCATTTTGATTTCTGTGGTGTATAGACATTCCAGTGATATCTGATTTCAAACTACTTATTTCAAGCTACCAATGAGGTATCACTGAGTGTGGAATTGGAAAGAGGCTTTTCCAGCCAGTAGAAGCAAGCTCCCATATGCACTGTTAGAAGTATAAACACTTGGCCTCAGATCTGTGATGAGAGTGATAAAGTCAGGGAGGCAAGAGTGTGTATTAAATCAGCAGGTGAAAAAAATAAAATAAAAATAAAAATAAAAAAAATAAATCAGCAAGTGTATGAGATTCATTGGCTTGTAAGGAATGAAGGACAGCCCTGGAAAGGTGTCCTAGACTCTCAGGTGTCCTTGTGTCTAAAGTCTATGGTTCTCCCATGGGTCCATTTAAGGGAAGAGGTCTAAGTGAGCACTGGCAAAATCTACCATTCCTTGCATCTGCACGGAGAGCTGTTCCTCTCCCAAATCATGGCAAATCCAACTCCTTAGAAGGAAAAGAACTCAGGACTCCCAAATGTCCTGTGGTTTTCTATGAGAGTAGAGAGCCCGGAGAAGCTACACTGGCAAAGAGTTTGATAAGGACTTATTGTGTAAATAAGGATCCAAAGGATCCAATCACTTGCAAAATGCAAAAAAAAAAAAAAAAAAAAAAAAGAAAAAAGAAAAAGAAAAAGAAAAGAAAAGAAAAAAAAGAAAAAAGAAAAAAATCTGAAAAACAGGAAAATCAGAGGATCAGGGCACAAGCAAATCTTTAATCACTTCGCAATTAAATATTTTAAATAAGAATGATTTTAAAACAATGCAATTCCTTTTCTGATTTTTCTTCCATCATTTAGGTTTCACTTAAACTAAACTAAAATAGGTTAAAGGATGTATTAGGCTTTTAAAAAAGCAAGCAAGTCTGCTAAAGGCTCACCTCATTTGAGAGTTCAGGCAATTGGTTTCTTTTGTTTGTTTTTTATATAATGCTACTAAGAAATCACGTTCAATCTGAAATACTATACAGAATATAGAAGCAAAATACTTGGCTCATCTTTTCTTTTCTTCTTTTTGTTAATGCTGGTTATTAGATCAGGAGGGCCTGGATGAATGATGTATGCAGGCAGCAGCGGCGCTGCTATGGCAACCTCAAACCAAGCTCCAGCTTCTTAAAGCCACTGCCCGTGGAAACTGGGTTCCCATGGAATCTGCACTGCTTCCAATGTCCTGAGATGGCTAACCTCCCCATTGAAACAGTACAGGGAATGATTTAACCCACATAGCGCACCTGGAGAAGGAATTAATAATCTCCGCAGTGAAGCCTTCGAAGAAATGATCCTTCACTTGTTACTGCGACACCTAGTTTCACGCTTACCCCTGCCTCCTCGACATTGCCAAGGGCCCTTCTCACACTTCCCTTCTTCAAGTACATTCATATTCTTCTATTTTAGGAAAAAAGAAATCCATCCATTTGACTCAAGCTACCCTTTCCAGTTCGATTTCTGATTTTCCTTCTACAACAAGTGATGTGGTATCTCCACTCCAGAACACACCTTGAAACGTAGCATATTCCTCATGAAAAATTTCCAGTGACCTCAGTGTTCAATAAATACAGGGAAGTGTTTTAATCTTCTGTCCCACTCTGTCCCTGTCAGCCTGTTCGATTTTTTTTCTTAGCACTCAGCACCACCTGGCACCAGACATACAGTGTTTATGTTACCTGCACTAGAAGGAAGCCCTCAAGAAAGTGGGGTCATTGACTTGATGCATCTCAAGCTCAATACATCTAAAACAGGACACTTGATACTTCCCCACAACTCATTCCTCCCCTGGCCCTTTGCACCTTAGTAAATGGCACCACCATTCAGTCAGATGCTCAGGTCAAAACTCTTGAAGCCGTTTCTGACTCTTCTCTGTTGTCATATACCTCATCCCTTCAAGTAGCAAGTCCTCTTAGCTGTAGCCTCAGAATTTGTTCTGAATCTTCCTGCTTCCCCCTGCCACGACAGCCACTCTTGTCCAAGCCATAGCGGCCTTTTGCGCTCGTCCAAGGCACCATGACCCCTTGCCCAGAGAGCTGACTCTTAACTAGTGTGTTATGACCTTTTTGAGAACAGAAAAGTGCTGTACATATTTGCATCCCTAGAACAGGTCCTGCCATGTTGTGGGTGCTTAAATGCTTGTTGCAATGAATAGAATAACCAAATACCGAGAAAACAAAACCATGCTCACCTGGATGAGGGCAACAGGGAAGTTTCTAATGCTTAGATTATATTTATCTTGAGCAACTAAGAAAAACTGATAGGGAAAAGGCACTGCATCATTTTAACCTTTATGGCTACCTAAGTCAGCAGCGTCTGTACTACTAGTACATTTTTCTCTGGTCTCTGATCCAGTATTATACTTTTTAGCAAAAGAGAACAGAGTATCAATACACACAAACTTGTCCCTGATACATAGAACCATTCATATCTATCTATCCATCCCTATATCCATCAGTATTTTGTGCTTCCTTTCAAAGAAATAATTCTCTGCTTTTACAAATGCCAAATTTTCTAATCCCTTTGATAAGCTAAAAAGACAGTGCTGTCTCAAATGACAAACAGATGAAAGCTAACAATTAACTTCAATTTGCCCTGAATTCGACAGACTGGTTGTCTAGACAGTCCTAATTTATTTGATTATAGTTCAGCATTCATCTTCACTTTAGATAAATGGATCTCACCCAAGTTGGGGAATGCAATTACTCCTTAATTCATGATCCTCCCCATTCTTTCACTGAAACTTTAAAAATACACCAAGGAGGGTGGGGGAGCGGAGCTCCTGGGTAGCTCAGTCGGTTAAGCGTCTACCTTTGGCTCAGGTCATGATCCCCAGGTCCTGGGATTGAGTTCCGCATCAGGATCCCTGCTCTGTGGGGAGTCTGCTTCTCCCTCTCCTCGCTCATGCTTTCTCTCTCAAATAAATTAATAAATTTTTAAAAAATACACCAAGGGCCCTCCACACTGCTGGCCCTAGATTCTGCACACTAGGATGCTGTGTGGTTTAAAGCAATAAATTCCAAATGTTTTAGGAATACTAGTATTCAAGATGCTCATGGGGAAAGTGTTGGTGTTCATGGCCGTTGTGACAAATGCCATTTCTTCTGAGAAATGTATGGCACACACTGGCATATTAAAGGATCTTTCTAAGTCCTGTAGTGAAGAGACCTGTTCAACTCAGCATTTCTCCGCCTTTTGCCTTTTCAAAAAAACTACTCCTCAAAACACACTTTGGGAAAGCTGGTTTCATCTCTTCTAAGATTGATCAAATATTGACAGTAATAAACTCTCCTGGGCAGGGACCCAGGTGAACAATGCTTAGAGCACAAGATAAGAGCTCTGAAGCACAACTGTAGTGCAGCTACAGCTTATTCTCGGCTGGCTCTCCTAGTACTTCCTCTTAATTCCTAAAAGTGACATTTTTCTTCAACTTTGGCATTTATCACCACCTAGGAATGCATCGAGTGTGCATCACATATTAAGTTTTTCAAGTTAACTTTCTATTATTCAGCAATGTGATATCTGGTCAACAGAGTTCTTGCCTAACTGCATGTCTGGACTCTTGGACTCCAGACTCCGAGGACAATAAAAAGTATAGTCAAACAACAGCTCATACTGAAGGTTTAGAAGTTACGTTCCCAAAGCAGGAAAACACCAATTTTGCTCAAACCACACAGTGAGCTCTCAATCAATGGATATTTATCAAATGAATGAATGAATGAACGAATGAATGAACAAGTACAAGCAGGCATGTGGGAAAAAGGTCTGGAATTTAAGACATGGCTCAAAGCAAACCCATTTAATCTGGACATTTCAAGGTCATCTTTGATATGTCTACTATACTTCAATTTAAAACAATGTTGCTAATTTTAAAAACAAAAGAAATGATTTACTGATAAAGGGAGAAAGAAAGAAAGCAAGCTTTTTTTTAATTGCATTTTAGAATCTATCCAAAACCCACAGTACTTCTGTCAAGTATTACTTCCTCCATGAAATCCTTTGTTTGTCTGTCATTTCCTGCTTTCTTTGTCAAGCCACCACTGAACACCCCCCCCCCAAACCAACCTCAAATACCAAAAGCATTGGAGATTTCTAGTAGGAATGGCACGGAAGGTTCCTGGGCCTCATAGGGTCACTGGAGAGACAAGTGGACTCTCAGAGAAACTAGAGAATTTAACTCTTGTACTTGGGTCCAAATTTTGTCAAGTGCCTTCAATGACCGAGAATTGTAAACCATGACAAATGTAGTATTTAATATCAGTGGCTTCATTCCAATACCTAAAATCTGTAAATACCAATCTTGGAAAATTATTTTAAAAAATCATATCAACCACCACAGCCTTCCATTTTCTTCACCTGTGTTGTCTATCTGAATTCTCTCTTTCCAAAACATGTCCGGTTCCTTGCACAATTTATCATGCACTTAATACAGGAGATGCATGTGCCTTATTTTTCAGCCTAGATGTCTTGACTGTCTTTATCATTGTCTGTTTACATATTCATTACTTGTAACTGTCTAGTGACCTAGTGAATCCTTTGAATTCTTATTTGTTGCCATTTCTACGAAGTTTCAGTCTCAGCCCCAAATATTTATACTACAGAGACAGTAACACTGAAGACGTTTCCATAACATCTGATGCTGGCCCGGGGCAAGGGGAAAAATTCTGTGAGTAAAAATATGCATTTTTTTTTTTTGGTGGAAAGGTTCAATAGCTTTCAACAGATATTCAAAGGGACATATGATCCAAAAGGTTAAGAACTGCTGATGGACTACTCAAACAATTGCTACACATTATCCTAAACACACCAGGTATGGACTTATCAAAAAAGGAAATAAATTCTTCATATGAAAGTCATCTGGCCTTAATGGAGTATCCCATATTTTTAAGTATGAATGTCCATGAAGCAGTAACATGTAGTGTAATATATTCTAGAATATGAATTACTGTGAAAAATAGTCATTAGGTTTTAGAGCATCAAGTGTCAAAGTAAAGCAAAAATAAAGTTTACTGCAGTTCTAAGAATAAGCCTATACAGCAAGCCCAGTGAGGCAGGGTATAGAAGCAGCAGTGCTGGTGGTCAACATTGTAGGAGTCCAAGTCAAGCTATGCTGCTAAGAACTTTGTGGCATTTGGTAATTCACTTGATCCTTCTGAGCCTCTGCATTGGTCCCTGTGAGCCCTTACAGGTTACAATTCTGTGACCTTTGAACATGGTTAATATGTAATAAACTCAACTCTCAAAGCTTATCATTTGATTTTTATGTTCTTATTGACACTTTTCCCTAATCAATTGATTAATTATTGCTATAAAGTGGGGTTTTATTTACTTTGGCTTAGCAACAACTACAAAGGGGCTTTTATTTTTTTAAAGGATTTTGTTTATTTATTCATGAGAGACACGGGGGGGGGGGGTGCAGACACACAGGCAGAGGGAGGAGCAGGATCCATTCAGGGAGCCCGATGTGGGACTCGATCCCAGGACTCCAGGATCACGCCCTGGGCCGAAGGCAGGCGCTAAACCACTGAGCCACTCAGGGATCCCATATAAAAGGGCTTATAAACGAAGGCTCAGAGAATTCACGGGCAAGGCGAATGAACCTGTGTAAGAAAGCCGCAGACTCTGACTTAACTTAATGTAGGATGTCAATATGAGACATTTCCAGAATACAAAATGGAAGGAAAAACATGTTGGGGGGAGGGTCCCAAGAGAGAAAGCTGAAGAGACAGCAGGAAGACTACTAATTACTGAAAGAGATGCTGGAAGACACATCACAGAGAACATAATCCAACGTACCCAATCTCTGATTTTATAGATGACAAAACCATAGTTTAGAGATTTTAAGTTGCGCTGGGGAAGCCTGGCTGGTTGTCAGTGGAGCATGCAACTCTTGACCTTGGGGTCGTGAGTTCGAGCCCCACAATGGGTGTAGAAATTACTTTAAAAAATTTGTTTCAGGGATCCCTGGGTGGCGCAGCGGTTTGGCGCCTGCCTTTGGCCCAGGGCGTGATCCTGGAAACCCGGGATCGAATCCCACGTCGGGCTCCCAGCATGGAGCCTGCTTCTCCCTCTGCTTGTGTCTCTGCCTCTCTCTCTCTCTCTCTGTGTGACTATCATAAATAAATAAAAATTTATTAAAAAAAAATTTGTTTCAATATTTAAAAAAAATTTTAAACTGCCCTAATTTATAATGCCAAATGACAACATAATAAGGAACGGATCATCCGGAAAAGAATACAAATCCCTGGCAAAACTATAAAATATTTTTTACCATAAAGGCAAAAAAAAGTCCTAACAATCAATTTGTCTCAAACCTTATGAGAGTGAAAAATGTGACTAAAGTTCTTTTGGCTTATTTTGTGCAGTTCTGATCACTCAAACCTAACAGAAAGGAGCTGTCATTACAAAATCTACCCATCTTGTACATGCAAGCATAGTCCTCAAACAAGTGCTGACTGGATAGCTATACTTTTGCAAACCCCTGTGTGTGCTGTAAAACTACAACAGGACCTCAGTCTTCCTGGGTACACCTGAATCCAAATACTGGCAAGATTGCTTATATATAAAATAAGTATATGTCACACCTGCACAAAGATTGTATGACCCATATACGCCAATAACAAGCTTCTACCTTTCTCTTTCTCCATTATGAGTCTCTGTGGTACAATTATACTATAGTTATACTATACTTACATAATTAGACTGTACTTTGACCTGTTGTTAAATATATTTTTCACACTGAGAATTATGTATTGAGTCAAATTAATTAGTATTGGCTAAATGTGAAAATGGCCCATTAAATGTCAGCTAAAGCCCAAATCTCATTCAACCATGAAGATACCAAAAAAATCAGAACCCAAATATTCTTGTTGTCTTTGTTCAACATCAAAAAGGTTTCTAAAGTGAAGGCATCCTGGTTTGAGAAAAAAAAATACAGGGATGCCTGGGTGGCTCAGCGGTTGAGCGTCTGTCTTTGGCCCAGGGAGTGATCCCAGAGACCTGGGATCAAGTCCCGCCTTGGGCTCCCAGCATAGAGCCTGCTTCTCCCTCTGTCTGTGTCTCTGCCTATCTCTCTCTCTCAGGAATTAATAAAACCTAAAAAAAAAAGAGAGAGAGAGAGAAAATACAGAACAGAGGCAAAGAAGTGTCCTAAAAAGCAGAACATTAATGCCTCTTCTGCACTGAACCTCAGAATACCTAAATAACTAAGGCGCCAAAAATAAGCAGCATTTTTAAAACGTTTTTCTTTATCATTACAGAACCACAAGTGTGTGCCGCCAAGTTCTGGGTTAAAATGCCAAAAATGCTTTCAGCAGAAATGAATCTTCAGGCAAAAAGGGAAATTGTGGTATGTTGTGAACTCAATTGTTGGAATTCAGAACATCAGTCAATCTTCTTGCAAAATAGCTTTTCTGTCTCAGAGGATGAAAAGGATTCAATCTCCACTGATTTTATACAGCACCAAGTCTGAGTGGCTGGTGCTCTCAGTTCTTTCAGTAGAGCTTAGCTTGTGGATAAAAATATGGGGGAGTTCCGCTACCTAGACGCTAGTTAGAAGTATCTCTTTCCACATGGCACTAAAAAATTGCAAAAACGATGGAAAAATGCTCTTACTACCCAGGACTATCCAGTATTATGATTGAACTGTTTTCACTTAGAAACTTATCTTACAAGGTCCCAGCACCTCATTCACATTCATAACAATAATATTTTTCTCACGGTATGAATATCAATTATTCTCTTAGTTGATTACTTCTTCCAAGAGGATGGGGTACCTTATAGGCAGGGAAACGACTTACTCATCATGCCTTTTTCCCCGTGATCTAGCTACTGCCTGGCATATGGTAGAGGCTCTCAAAGGTCTTGAATGAGTCCAGGTACCAGAGCCATCTCTGCTCATAATGAGATGCTTTGAGAGGCAGAGCATTCTGCTTCCTTAGGTGTTTTCAAACCTACAGCCAGATCTTCACCAAGGAGATGCCGTTGAGAGGATTAAAATCTTAGGTGACTGGATGGGACTGCCTTGCAAAAACCCCTTTGGCCCAAAGACCCTGAAGTATACATTTCCCCCTGAGGTGTGCTTTTTTTCCCCTTTACTTTTCTTTTCCTTTTTTTCCTCCCCCTAGAGAGGGCCAATTTCTAAATTCTCGGTTCAGGGCAGATTTTAAAATCGTATGCCATTGGGTTTCTGTCATTTGTTATATCTTTGTCAGCATCTATGGTCAATGATTGAATTGCTATAGTTTTAATATAACATCAAGAATTAGACACAGAAAGTGTGGATTGCTAGATAGAGATGACAAGAACTAACAGAAAAATCAAGGGTAGCCTGAGTGATTAAGGAAAGGGTCATCAGGGGCACCTGGGTGGCTCAGATCATAAGGCATCTACATTCGGCTCAGGTCATGGTGTCGGGGTCCTGGGATTGAGTCCCACGTTGGGCTCCCTGCTCAGAGGGGAGTCTGCTTCTCCCTCTCCCTCTGCCACACTGTCCCACTCCCCACTCTTCACGTCCCACCCTCCCCACCCCAGCTCATGTGTGTTCTCTCTCTCCCAAATGAATAAAATATTTTTTAAAAAGATCATTAATCAGGTGTTGAAGAATGGATAAAATGTAAACAAACGGTCAGAGAGAAGCACTCCCATGTTAAGACAGAAGAAAACAAGGAAGAAGTGAAGGGACAAAATAAACATGGTGTGGCACTGATGACAAGACAGCAGTGTGACTCCAAGCTGGGGGGAGTGGGGGACACTACTCGTCCAACAGAGTAGGGCTAGATAATTGGGGGTATGGACGGAAGCTCAAGGGGCTGCTAACAGACCAGTGAAGGAAGGTCTTGGGCAGAAGAAGATGGTGATGAAATAAGTGTTTTAAAAAATCAAGTCTTGGGGCACCTGGGTGGCTCAGTGGTTAAGCATCTGCCTTCTGCTCAGGGTGTGTTCCCAGGGTCCTGGGACCAAGTCCCGCATCAGGCTCCCTGCGAGGAGCCTGCTTCTCCCTCTGCCTGTGTCTCTGCCTCTCTCTATGTGTCTCTCATGAATAAATAAAATCTTTAAAAAAATCAAGTCTGGTTATGGGATGAATAAGCCACAGGGATGAAAGGTACAGCATATGGAATATATAATCAATACTACTGTGATAGCAGCATAACAGGACACATGGTAGCTACCCTTGTGGTGAGCACAGAATAACATACAGAGTTATCCAATCGCTGCATTGTATATCTGAAACGAAGGTAACATTATGTGTCAACTATGCTCAAATTGAAAAAAAAAATCGGCTCTAGAGAACACTGCAGGATGGACATGAAGGGAGAACCCAAAGTAAAGGGAGGCCACTGGAAAGGAGGTCATAACTTGGTGAGCCAAAGGGGCCCGGGGTCACTGGGAATGGAGAAAAAAAAGAGCCCAAACGAGGAATTACAAGGATCTGTTGACTGGATGTAAAGGATGGTAGTGCCAAGAATGGAGCCAAGGAAGTAAGGAAAACAAGTTGGGTTGGAGGGCAACGAAGCTTTTGGACATGGTGAATACAAAGAACAGAACGTTAAAGTGTGAAATATCCAGGAGCAGAGGAGCTATAGAACAGCATCTCGGAGAAAGAAACTCTGAGATCCAAACTCGAAACTTAAGAGCTTTCTATTGGGATCCCTGGGTGGCGCAGCGGTTTGGCGCCTGCCTTTGGCCCAGGGTGTGATCCTGGAGACCCGGGTTCGAATCCCACGTCGGGCTCCCGGTGCATGGAGCCTGCTTCTCCCTCTGCCTGTGTCTCTGCCTCTCTCTCTCTGTGACTATCATAAATAAATTTTAAAAAAAATTAAAAAAAAGAAACTTAAGAGCTTTCTATTGATAAAGGAACTCTGAAGTCCCAGAATGAGAAAAAAGAGGGGGAAAAGCGTCTAAGAGCACAACAGTGATCAACAACTGAACCTCGAGGCCACTTGAAACCTCGAAGTTCACAAGAATATGGGCACAATGAAAAGAACAGAAAAGGAGCCATCAGTGTGGAATAAAGATTCAGGATCCAACTGTCATAGAATGGAAAAAGTTTCAAGGGGCACCTGGGTGGCTCAGTGGTTGAGCGTCTGCCTTTGGCTCAGGTCATGATCCCGGGGTCTTGGGATCAAGTCCTGCATCGAGTCCTCTGCCTATGTCTCTACCTCTCTCTGTTCTCTCATGAATAAATAAATAAAATATTTTTTTAAAAAAGAAGTTTCGGGGATCCCTGGGTGGCTCAGCGGTTTAGTGCCCGCCTTTGGCCCAGGGTGTGATCCTGGAGTCCCGGGATCGAGTCCCACATTGGGCTCCTGGCATGGAGCCTGCTTCTCCCTCCTCCTGTTTCTCTGCCTCTCTCTCTCTATGTCTATCATGAATAAATAAATAAATAAATCTTAAAGAAAAAAAAAGCAGTTTCAAGAAGGACTTGGTGATAGATGATGGATGACAGGTTAAGAACCAGAGCATGTTAAAGATATTATATTACTTAAAAATGAGCAGGGGGTTTCCCCCTCTCCACTGACACACTATACACAATTATGTAATTGACTAGTGAACAGAAAAGGGGGGTTTGTGGCTCTGTTTTATGTTTTTTTTTAAAGATTATTTATTTTGGAGAGAGAGATCGAGAGCGCACACGGGTGTCTGCACGATTGGAGGAGGGGCAGAGGGAAAGGTTTAAGCAGACTCCCCACTGAGGATGATGCCCCACTCAGGACTTGATCTCAGGACCTGTGAAATTATGACCTGAGCCGAAACTAAGAGTCAGATGCATAACCCCCTGAGCTACCCAGGTGCCCCTGTTTTAGAGGGGTTTTGGGTTGTTTTGTTTTTTTGGTTAAGATTTTATTTATTCACGAGAGACACAGAAAAAGGCAGAGACATAGGCAGAGAGAGAAGCAGGCTCCTCGCAGGGAGCCCGATGCAGGACTTGATCCCCAGACCAGGATCCCGGCCTTAGCTGAAGCAGACGCTCAAGTGCTGAGCCACCCAGGCGTCTCTATGGGGTTTTTTAATGACAAGAGGGAAGTATATTAAGATGCTGCCATTTTCTGTGCAGCCAAGATAGTTATCAAAAATGAAAGACATTTCTGTTACTATGGATTGATCTTGAGGAATACTATTTGGAATTTGTACTCTTCTGGGAGCTACTTTGTCATATAAAAGGAATGCCCCTGCAGATGTTGGATATTGGCCATATATTAAAAGTGTTTGGATAGTATAGTGTTTGGATATATATGCAAGTTGCAACAAAAGTTAGAAGAAATACCCTAAAGCATTTAAAACTGATATAGGGATTAAGTAGCTCACGGCACTTTGATGAGCACATGCAAAGATAATGTGTTTCTGGTCCTCAAGAACCCTTGAGAAGTAATGCCTCTCACCTGCTCATGAAATACCCAGTTTTGTGCAGGGTTTATCCTGAGCCAGACTTGCATCTACTTTTAATTTTAGTTGTGAAGTGTCTGGGAAAGCACCATAGCCAAAATGCAATGTTTTGGTCAGTTTTGGTGTTAAAATCTCTCAAATCTGAGTGATAGAGATGATTTTAGAGGAAGATCCACTGTCACTAATAGCTGGCTGCTGGAACAGATATGTGAACTACTGTGCAAGAAAGGCCTTCTACTTCTCCCCAAATGAAACAAATAAATTAATAATTCATAGTGATAATAGATCCAGGTTTCAAGGGGTCTGAAGATAATATAATCTGGGTGCCTTCCTTAAGAAAAAAGAATGCAAAATTACCAATACAGGACACAGTATAAAGCTATTTATTCAGAATGACAAGCAGAAGGCACCTGCAACTGTAAGCCATAAAGCATGAGGGTTGCAAGCTACACAGTAAATCCACCTCTGCTCACCACCAACCACTGGGAATAAGGTTTGGAAAGGGAGAAAGAGCAGGTAATCAGGCAGAGGGAAAATAAAAGACAAAACACTCCTTAAGGAATACTGGAGCACTGAACAAGAACAGAAAAAGACAAAATCCCAGAAAGAACCCCAAATTGTGAAGTATGGATGGTATGGAGATGGGAGGAAGAGAGAGAACTAATCTATTTATTTATATTACGCTATGGGAACATTTATTTCCCAGTGATCCACAATCACATTCCTTCTAGGAGGCTTGCATGGGAGGATTAGGTTTTGGGAAACACCAATTCTCTTCATTGCAGGTACTCAGCAAGTGTTTGTTGAATGAATGGATGAATGAATGAATGGAAACAAGAGAAATATACTTCTTTTTCTTACTCTCCGCCAGGATCTGCTCTCGTCCGATGCTCCGACATACATGTATGTTTTTGCTGGCACTGGCTGGAGTTTCAAAGTAACAGCTCAGGCCAACCTCTTCTCTGGTGATTCAGACTGTTGATCCTCAAAAGACTAAGTCAAAAGCTATCTCCACTCAAAATTAATTTTTAAGCATTATCAGAGTCCCACCACCACCAAATTATACATAGAAATGGCTACTGTGGGGCCATCCTACTTCATCCCTTCCACTTTCTTTCTCCCTCTTTCTAAATCAGATCCTGCAGATATATTTCAGAAATTAACACCCTCCCAGGTCTTGGGCAGATTCATGTGGGATTCTAGCTAGGGCTGAAACACCATTCCTAAATTTGAAAGTTTAGCAGTTATGACAGCCTAAGTGACAATTTAATATATCAATCATGATTGATTTACTATATCAATCATAATTGATAAGGTTTCCAGGAAGATACTGGCAAGCCTCACACACTTGGTCAGCTGCAAGCCTAAGACAGGGGCCAGGAGAACCCAGGCTCACCAGCTCCACACAGGACAGGATTTGGTCCCAGGGAGCTCTTATGGAAGGACACAGCAGGGCATTCTCTGAGGGGCTATGGACCTCTGCTTCAAAAGTGATTCGCTTTGGGCAATAAATGCCTACACATTCCTGCAAGTTCTAAAACACAGGAGGCGTAGGTTAAAAATGAGAGCCCCCCGTCTCTCCTTTAAAAAAAAAATCTTTTACTAAACGATTCTTACTTTGTCTTCACTTACCAAATTTTCTAAGGAAAAGTGCTTGGAGAAAAGCAGGACCAGAATAACACTATTACTACCTCGACACTACAAAAATCCCAACACTGATGTTCTGTTTAGGGCAAAGAAACGCGAAGTCAGTGAGCCAAAGCAGCCACCTTAGGGATTAGAAGTGAAGGTCTTAAATGGAAAAAAATCGTTCAGCCACTTTCTGGATAAGTGGTTTGACCTCTGGAAAGTTATTGAAAGTCTCTAGACCTCAGTTACTTGGTTTTGTAAAGTGGGAGCAAATATAATACCCATCTCACCGGACTGCAGAGGACTGAGAAAATGCAAGTAAAGCACTGAATATAACTGCACAGTGAGAGCTAATTAAATGCTAGTATTTAATAGTACTAGTAGTACTATTATTGTTCTACCCCCCCCCCCCCAGTTCCCACCACCAGCCAAACCGGCCCAACCCCCCACTGTCGTCTTGCAGGATCCGGGGCCGGGTACTGTTGCACTCCAGCACGCACGACAGACCCCCAAATGCCGCGGCGCTACTGCAGGCTCCCCACCCCGGGCCGGCCAGGGCCCCCAGGTTGCCACTATGGTCCACACTGACCTGAGATGCCGCCTCCTATCACGACTACGTCAAACATGTGGCCCTCGATACTCGTCTTCTCTCTACTCGCCATGGTCTGGTAGAGACTCTCGCTGGGCGTAGGTACAGGAGTGGAGGCGGCCAAGGGCGGGGCGGACCCTTCTACAGACTCTGGGGGGGAGTCCGGGGGCGGAGCTGATTCTTCCGTCCACACCCCGGCGGAGCCCCGGACGGAGGGCGGGGCGGTCCCTGGTACTGCTTCTCCAGGGGAGCCCGGGGGCGGAGCCGATCCTTCCACGGATGTTCGGGGGGTACCTGGCACTGAGGGCTGGGTGGACTCTTGTGTCACTTGGGAGGAGTTCAGAAGCGTAAGATATTTTTGTACCGAATCCCAGGGGAAGCCGGACATTGAGGGCAGGATGGACCCTTTTCCCGACGCTCCGGAGGAGCTTGAGAGCAGGACCGATCCTTGAGGCGAACCTTGGAGGGAGCTGACCTCTGAGGGCTCGGCGGACCCTTGCACCCACACTTGGGAGTACTCTGAGGAAGGTGCAGGTCCTGACAGCGAATTCCGGGCGGAGCTGAGCACGGAGGGTGGGGCGGACCCTTGTATCGACACTCGGGAGTACTCTGAGGAGGGTGCAGATCCTGACAGCGAACTCCGGGCGGAGCTGAGCACGGAGGGCGGGGCGGACCCTGGTATCGACACTCGGGAGGAGTCCGAGGGCAGGGCCGATCCGTGCACTGATAGTCGGGAGGAGCCGGGTACTGAGAACTGCCGGGACCCTTGCAGTGACACTAGGGGGGGGTTATTGGGTGTAGGTGGTCCTTGCACCGAGCTCGGGGGGGAGCCGATCACTGAGAGCACGGCGAACCCGTGTGCTGACAACTGGGAAGTGTTACTGGGTGGAGGTGGTGCTGGCATCGATACCCGGAGGAAGTCGGGCACCGTGGGCGGGACAGACCCTTGCGCTGACTCTCCGGAAGAGTTGGTGGTTGTAGGACGTCCTGGTACTGCTACTCGGGGGTACTCGAGCCCTGCGGATGGGGTGGAGTCAGCTGTCGACACTCGGGGGGAGCCTGAGGGTGGGACAGATCCTTGTACCGGGACCCCGGGGAGGTCGGCGTCCGGGTTGGAGGCCGGAGCGGCCCCCTCCGCGGTGGGCGGGCGGGTGGCAGACATGGAGATCTGGTGGTTCAGGCCAGGTGGGGCGCCAAAGCCCCAAAGGCCGATCTTAGAGTCTGTGTGAGTCCTCGGGTCGGGAATGTAGCCGAGTTGGGCCGGCACGCTGGAGCTCTTCTGGTGTTCCGAGTCCTCTACGGATGCATTTGACTGGAAGCTGGAAAACGGACTGGACAAGGTGCGCCACTCTGAATGGATGCTGGACCCGGACGCGGAGAATGTGGCCGCGCCCAAGTTGGAGTGCGGGTCCGAGATCCGGGAAGCTGTGCCCCCTGCTCCAGGGGCAAGCTCCGCCTCGCCGCCCTTCCCGCGGCCGCTGCCTGGGGCGGGGGCCGAGCTGTGTGAGCTCATAGTTCTCCAGCGCGGGGGGCGTCAGGTGACGTCCTACGTCCGCCCCTCCCAGCCTCACCGGGTCGGGGCCCAGCGCGCTCCCAACCGCCCCCGGGAGCCCCGGTTGACCGCAGCTTGGCTCCGCCTACTTCGCCTACCCCGAGTGGCGGCCGCGTGGGGGTTTCAGCCCATGCCTTAACTGACAGAGGACTGAGCCAGGTGGCCGAGGAAGCGGGTACTGAAGGGACCGGGCCGGCAGGGTCACAGGGCCACGCCACACAACGGTAGGCTCCTTTGTGACGTCACGAGGGGCCGGGAGAGGTCTGCGCAGCCGCGGACCCCCTCCCTGGGGAGAGGGCGGGGTGAAGTGGGGACCGCCACTTGGGGCCTACTTGGCCATTGTTGGTCCTCGGTGGGGTTGTCCGAGCTGAGGTGCTTGACCCAAACGAAGCAAGTAGGCGAGAAAATCAAGAACTCAGATATTAGGGGCTCCTGGGTCCCTCAGTGGGTTAAGCTTCTGCCTCGGGCTCTGTTCAGGATCCTCAGGGCTTGGGACCCAGCTCCCCTCGTCAGGGTCCGTGCTCAGCCTGCTTCTCCCGCCTTCTGTCTCTCCCCATCCGTGCTCGCTCTCTCAAATAAAATCTTAAAAACAAAAAAGAAAAAAACGAAAAAACTTCTCAGTTATCACGGATTAAGTGGGACCTGCACTTGAAAAGTGAAGGTGAAGGTACAGAAACAAAAGAAAAAAACCGTGTTTCCCCACCCTACCAAAAAGGGAGATATTTAGTGTACATATCTTGCTGTGTAACCAGCCTTTTACTAGCTTTATCCCTTTACGGTTCCACTTTGTCTTCCTAGAGCTGTTTTTGTCATCACTAGAGCCCTCAAAATAGATATAACATCTAGAGTAAGTGATGAGATCTGCAGGAAGTTAACTAGAATCTGTGCCACTTGAGCAGCTCAGTTAAGTGTCTGCCTCCGGCTAAGGTCATGTTTGCTGGCTCTTGGGGTCTAGCCACATTGTTCCCCTTTCTCAGCGCTCTCTGTTGTTGGGGGGGAGGCAGTGGTCTGCTTCTCCCTGGCCCTCTGCCCCTCCTCCCTGTTTGTATTCTCTCTCTCTCAAATAAATAAAGAAATAACCCATGCCCACCTATAAAGATTTCTCCCGGCACCCCCCCCCCAATTCTGTATCAAACAATCTTGTTGAAACTATAAGGGTTGCATGGAGCCTGCTCTCCTCCCTCTGCCTCTGTATCTGCCTCTCTGTGTCTTTCCTGAATAAATAAATAAAATCTTTAAAAAAAAAAGAAAGAAACTAAGGGAATATAGTATTTTCTTTATTTAGTTTTAAAGTTTTTTAAATAATTTATTTGAGAGAGAGCTTGTGGGGAGGGGTGTAGAGGGAGAGGGAGAAGCAGGCTCCCCCACTGAGCAGGGAGCCCAGGCAGGCTCTATCCCAGGACCCTGAGATCTTGCCCTGAACTGAAGGCAGATGCTTAGCCCACTGAACTACACAAGTACTCTTCTTTATCCAGTTTTAGTAACATTTACTTTCTAGAAAAGTAGTTGAGACTTATGACTAAATCAGTATCATTTTTATCTTGTAAGACTTTGAAGCAAAGAAAGAGGAAATAATAGATATAAAGAAGTCAGACCTTTCTAATATGATTCCTCCAACTTTTCCTTATCCCTGTTGCATTTATTTCTTTTCATTCAAATATTTGATTTCTTATTATGTGTTGGGCACAGAGCAAAGTACTAGGGATGTGCAGGCAACACAAGACAGCCAAAGACCTTCATTGTATGGTCTGCTAGAGGAGCTAGTAAAGGAGATTGGCAACCACATTCTTGAGGTGTTCGAGTAAGCTCTGATAAATGTTAGGTTGGAAAAGTTCCTAGTGATAAGAAAGTGTTTTGGTGTTTTGACCACTCCGGAGGTTAACTTTGAGAAGGTGTGTAAAAGTGTCCCAGAAAGAGGGAACAATGTAGGCAAAGGCCCTGTGTTAGAGAGAAGGATGGTTCCTTGGCGAAGGTGAAAGCCAGAGACAGTGGAGTTAAGCAAGAGAAGGAAAGGAGCATGGGAGGCAAAACTGCTGAGGTTAGCTGAGCCAAAGGAAAACTCTTGGTCTATATTCTGAAGCAGTGGGAGCCACTGCAAGATTTTAAGCAAGGGGCAATACAACTAGATTGCGTTTTGAAACCTTCTGTCTGCCTGCTGCATAAATAATGGGTTGAAGGACACAAGAGTAGATAGGTACAGGGAGACCAAAGCTTGGAATTCTTCAAAGAAAGAAGGCGATGGTGCCTTGGACTAAGGTAGGTGGTGGCAGCTGGAGAGCTGTGGACACATGAGAGACATTTACATGTAAAATTGACAGAGCTTGGTTGTGGCTAGAATTTGGAAGGTCATGAGCCTATTTTTGGACATATTCAGTTTCATGTGCCTTTGAGACATCCAGATGAAGTTTATAGAGGAGACAATTGAACATAAAGCCCAAGATCAGAAGTAGGAGTTTGGCTGGCCAAAAAAATGTGGGAGTCTTATTAAATAAATAATGGATGGGTTAGAAGAGTGGAAATACGGGTATTTTCCTCTCTTCATTTTATTTGTTTGTATTGTGTATTTTGTATACCTTTTGTATTAAAAACAATGAAAGTTATTTTCAAATAGATAAAGGAACAATTTCGACATGCCCTACAATTATTATTTCCTCCCTTGTGTGACCTTGGGCAAATTACTTAACTTCTCTGTGCCTGTCTCCTCAAATACAGAATCTCCCCAGGCATTGTATCTGTCAGGGTTCCACTAGGAAACAGCAAACTAATTAGTTCATTTGAAGAGATTATCATAAAGGAAATTTTTTAAGAGATGTGGGCAAGATGAAGAGAAAACACAAGGAATCATGCAGTACCTCCAGGCTGGTTACAGCAAGAAGGCATGACTGTGAAGAGGTAAAGGGAGAGAGCAGTTATCAGAACTTGGTGACAGTGGTGTTTGGTAGGGGCTGCCTGACACAAGTCTCAGCATTTAGTTCAAGGAGGCTTTCAGCCCACAGGAAACTCCCAGAGAGGGAGCCAGAACAAATAATACCCAAGCTTCCTTGCCTACCTCCCCACCTCTCCATTGACCTATCCCAACCAGAAGCTTGAAGGCAAGGGATCCTGTTGATGCAGCCCTGGGTTACCAGTTAGAAGCTAGAGAAGAGTGGTGGGTGCACTGGAAGGGCCAAAGGAGGATATATACAGTATTCTTATAGTGAGAATTCAGTGAGCAAATGCAAAATACTTAGATAACTACTCAATACATACTCACATTTTAATTTCTAAAAGCTATGTTATATTCATGTCATGGACTGTACTTTACTGAACTGGTATCCTCTACCATTATGCATGTAATACTTTCTAATTTTTAAATATAATAGATAGCATGGGGATGGATTTTTTTTAAAAGAGATTGTTTTTTAAAGATTTTATTTATTTATTCATGAGAGACACAGAGAGAGGCAGAGACACAGGCAGAGGGAGAAGCAGGCTCCATGCAGGGATCCCGATATGGGACTCCATCCCAGGACCCCGGGATCACACCCTGAGCCGAAGGCAGACGCTCAACCGCTGAGCTACCCAGGTGTCCCAAGGGATGAATCTTTTTGTGCATAACATATTGTACATACTTTTTAAGAATTTCCTTGAGATCGAGTCCTAAAATTAAAAGTATGGTGTAAGAATAGGAACTTTAATAAAGCTCTTAAAAAATATTTCATTTATTTATTCATGAGAAGCAGAGAGAGAGGCAAAGACATAGAGGGAGAAGCAGGATCCCTCTGGAGCCCAGTGTGGGACTTGATCCCAGGACCCCGGGATGCACCATGAGCTGAAGGCAAACGCTCAACCACTGAGCCACCCAGGCATCCCTAAAGCTCTTTGAAGTTGCCAAATCACTTGCCCAAGAGATCCTACAAATTTATACTTCATCAATAATGTCTAAGAATGGCTGTCTAGTTTCCTGGAGTCTGAACAAAACTCTCAATGCTCCTTCACAAAAAAAAAAAAAAAAAATGCCTAGGTTCTCACCGCCCCCTTTCTCACATTAAGCCATTGTTAACCTTTCTTAACTTGAAAGGAGAAAAATCAGCATGGCATTGCTATTTGCAATGGCATTTCTTTGATTACTGATCAAATGCTTTCTTCAGATATTTACTATCCATTGCAATTTCTTCTGCTGTGAATGATTAGTTCATGCCTTTTTGTAGTTAGTTTCTGTAAGTGATTTGTATCTTAAAATATTAACCTTGTGTTTGGTATTTTCACTGCTGATAGTTTATTCCAATGTATATTTTGGTATTATTTATGGCATTTTAGATAAGCAGAAATTTAAAGTTTTTGTGCTTGTATCTATCTTCTTTGTTTAAAGATTTTATTTATTTATTCATGAGAAACACACAGAGAGAGGCAGAGACCACAGGCAGAGGGAGAAGCAGGTTCCCTCCTCGGAGCCTGATGTGGGACTCGATCCTAGGACACTCAAATCACAACCTGAGCCAAAGGCAGATGCTCAACCACTGAGCCACCCAGGCAGCCCTCATTGTATCTTCTTAGGGCTTCCTAATTTTATTTCACAGAGACCTAGTTTTATGCATTGTCTGAAGACAACATCAACTGAGTCTGAAAATGCTCTTCTTTGCAGACTACAAGTGCACTCTCAATTATTGCTAGCTCATGCACAAAATACTACAACTCCTGTGGAGAGAGAGGAATTTGATGATGCCTAACAAAATCATGTATGCATTTACCCTTTGACACTGAATTCTTATTTCTAGGAATTCTCCCTAATGATACCCCTCCAGTTCCAGTACAGAATCTAGCCTGGAGTAACAGCCTTAAGCCCCATAGGAGCCAATAACTTACTCACTCACAGGCATAATATCCAGGGTTCCTCACATGGGACATACCCAACTGCAACAGTCACCACATTTAGGGAAACCCCAAATTATGGTATTTACATCCAGTATTTAGAGTTCATTCATAGTTTCTATCAGTCCACATGCTATTTACTGACCAGAGGGCACTTAGCTTTGCCATAAGTAATGTTGCCTAATCAAACTGGAACAGTTAGAACATCAAAAGTACTTTGATGTTAATAAAAGATTAATCAAAATGCATTAGTCCATTGTGTTATGACAACATAAATTAATAAAATATTGGGAGAAAGAAGTTTTAAAAAGTAAAGTTACTCTTTACAGAAACTATCAGGCTGTAAATCCAGAAAATATTTATTTGTAATAACACCATTTCAACTCTTGTGATAATTGGTTCAAGCAAGGATCTCAGCAGATGTTAAAAATCTTGAGTGAAAGATTATTAGGAAACAGTATATTTACATGGTTTCCAAGTAGTATTCCACAGATTATTTTATTAACTCTAAAGGAAAAACATTATTTTGTGGTTAAGAGATCCAGTAGTTATCACCTTAACCAACTGATCAAACCTAAAATCACCACTTATAATCTAATATAGGGGTGCCTGGCTGACTCAGTCGGTAAGGCATGCTACTCTTTTTTTTTAAGATTTTATTTATTTATTCATGAGAGACACAGAGCGAAAGGCAGAGACATAGAGAGAAGCAGGCTCCCTATGGGGAGCCTGATGTGGTACTCGATCCCGAACCCTGGGATCACGACCTGAACTGAAGGCAGACACTCAACCGTTGAGCTACCCAGGCACCCCAAGGCATGCAACTCTTGATCCCAGGGTCATGAGTTTCAGGTCCACATTGGGTGTAGAGCTCACTCACTCAAAAAAGAATCTAATAGAAAATGTCCTTTGATGTGATATAGTAAGTACACAATCTCATATGCACAACATTCTTTTTAAAAAAGATTTTATTTATTTATTCTTGAGAGACACACAGAGAGCGGCAGAGAGGGAAACAGGCTCCCTGCAGGGGGGAGCCTGATGCAGGACTCGACCCCAGGACCCCGGGACTCAATCACTGAGCCACCCAGGTGCCCCATCATATGTGCAATATTCTTACCAAAAATGTCTAACTTGAATCCAATCATGAAGAAACAATAACACAAATCCAGACAAAGGATATTTTACAAAACAACTGGCCTGGATCTTTTTTTTTTTTTAAAGTCTTTGTTACAGGACTCCTTGAGCGTCTGCCCTTGACTCAGGGCGTGATCCTGGAGTCCCGGGACTGAGTCCCGCATTGGGCTCCTTGTATGGAGCCTGCTTCTCCTTCTGCCTGTTTCTCTGCCTCTCTCTGTGTGTTGCTCAGGAATAAATAAATAAAATATTTTTTAAAAGTCTTTGTTAGAAACTAAAAGAAAGTGCTCTTGCACTATTGAAGACGAAGAGAATAAAAAGACAAAGACTGAACACTGTGAGAAATCTGATTGGATTCTGTATAGGAAAATAAAAAATCTATAGACATGGTGACAATTGAGAAGATTCAAATATAGGCTATCTATTTGATGATGTTATTCATTAGTGTGGTCTTGGATGTGATCATGGTACTGTGGTTTTCTAGAACTTTCTTGCTCTTAGGAGATGCAGGCAGAAGTTCTTCGAGGTGAATATTATGAGTGTTTCAACTTCTTTTCAAATAATTTAGAAAAAAATACTGAAAATGTGTTAAAATGTGGTGATATGCACAACAATTGGTGGATCTAGTGAAGCATGTATTAGTGTTGATTAAAATATTCTTTTTTTTTTATTAGAGAGAGATAGCGCACACACAGAGTGTGTTCCCATGAGCGGAGGGGAGGTCAGAAGGATAGGGTGTGAGAGAATCTTAAGCAGGCTCCACAGAGCCCGAGGCAGAGCTTCATCTCAGGACTCTGAGGACATGACTAGAGCCAAAATTGAGTATGATGTTTGACTGGGTCACCCAGGCACCCTGTTGATGAAAATATTCTTTTAAATTTTATGTAGGTTTGAAAATTTTTCAATATTAAGTGTTGGGAAGAAAATTGTTTTGAAGAAAAATTATTTTGAGCCCAAATTCTTTACTGAGGTAAGTTATTAATCATTATGAAGGCAGAAGAAATTCATCAAATAAGCAAAAAAAAAGTTTACCTCTCTTTCTGAAAGTACATTTTTTTAGTGTGCACTCCAGAAAAATAAGGCTGAAAACGAAGAAAGAGGGCTATCCAATGGCAAGGAACCAACTGGAAATCCAGTTAAATATCAGTGACCATAGGTTGGTAGTCTAGAAAGCAAATGGACCAAATAAGAATTCAGTGAGCTCTAAGACTATAGTCTCAAAGGAGATATGAAATGAATAAATTGGAACATATTAGGAGTATTGTAATGAAAACCTATTATTATCCTCTCAATTAAGGAAAGACAAAGAAACAAACAAAAAAGTGGCATTAGTGAGCAATTTGTTGCATTTTAAAAAAGCAAATCCATTTGATCTTGACACGATGCAAATTCTCCTTTGTTTGACATGAGGATCATGACCATGGAACTAGAGAGAAGAAAACACTATATAATTATGCCATATAACTCAGCTCTACAATTGACTATGTTATTCTATAAGAGTTTTATTGATTATTCTACTTTTAGAACACTTAGTTACAGTGGCAAAAAATAATATGCTACCGATCTTGATAATAAAAAATAAAGGAACAGCTGACAGACGATGGGAAGAAAGGAGTAGAGAAAAGTGTAGAAGTGTCACAATACTTATCAAGTATCAAAAGATACTATAGAAAATTGGTAGAAACTGAAATAAAGGTTTAAGTATTTTATTCAAAGATACAAGGAGAAACTAATTTAATGAGCCAACAAGCAATAATGGGAGTGAGGATAGAATGTGGGAGTGGTGTAACTGAATTAAATTCACACCTAAAATACAGGGAAGTCAATATACAATGTCGGAAGTAGACAAATGAAGAAATAGTGCCTTGAGCTGGGATTGTGGGGGATTGTGGGAGAAAAGCACTCCTGTATACTGCTGATAGAATTGTGAATCTCAGCAGTATATTTGAGGATAATATGTATTAAAAACCTTAAAAATTTGGATACTCTTTCACTTAGTAATTCTTTTTTTTTTAATTTTTATTTATTTATGATAGTCACACAGAGAGAGAGAGAGGCAGAGACACAGGCAGAGGGAGAAGCAGGCTCCATGCACCGGGAGCCCGACGTGGGATTCAATCCCGGGTCTCCAGGATCGCGCCCTGGGCCAAAGGCAGGCACCAAACCACTGCACCACCCAGGGATCCCTCACTTAGTAATTCTACTTGAGAGAATTATCCTAAGGAAATAATTGGATGATTATAAAATGGACGATTATAACCATTAACGATAATGATGTATATTCCATTCAGGAGTAATCACAGCTATGTCCTTTCATTGATTCATTAAGAAATATTTATTGGGGCACTTGGGTGACTCTGTTAAGCATCTGACTTGATTTTGGCTCAGGTCATGGTCTCAGGGTGGTGGGATGGAGCCTCGTGGTGGGCTCCACACTCATCGGAGATTCTGCTTGGGATTCTTTCTCTCCCTCTCCCTCTGCCACTCCCCCACTCGCTCATACATGCTCTCTCTCTCACACACAAATAAATAAATAAAATATTTTAAAAAGAATATTTATTAAGCACTCGTTATGTGCTAGGAACTGGTCTAGATGGTATGGACACATCAGGGGACAAAACAGATAATGTCTCTGCCCTCATAGAGCTTAGATTCTAACGAGGTTAGAAAAGGAAAAGAAGAGGATACAATAAACAAATAAATAACTAGCTATATAGGATGGCAGGTGGTAAAGGTGCTCTGAAGAAAAATCAGACACAGCAAGGACAAGGAGAGTAATAGGGGAGGGTTTAATATTTTGTATAAGGTGGACAGGGAAGGATTCTTCCATCTGGTGACATTTAAGTAACCATGACAACAAATTAAGAGGCAAAGCTAAGAAGATATCTGAGAAAGAGCACTCCAGGCAGAAGAACAGCAAGTACAAATATCTAAGTCTAGAAATATGCTTATCTTGTTTGAGGAACAGGTAGGAGACTAGGAATGTTGGAGTGGAGTGTGCAATTCAGGGAATAGTGGAAGATTGTGTGGTGTAAGGGTAGCAGATCTTATAGGACCTTGTAGACTATGCTAAGGAGTGTTTTTTTTATTTTAATTTAAAATTTTTTTTTTTGCTAAGGAGTTTTTTTAAAAAATACTTTATTTGGGCATGTGGGGGCTCAGTGGTAGAACGTCTGCCTTTGGCTCAGGTCATGATCCTGGGGTCCTGGGATTGAGTCCCACATTGGACTCCCCACAGGGAGCCTGCCTCTCCCTCTGCCTATATCTCTGCCTCTCTCTCTGTGTGTCTCTCATGAACAAATAAATAAAATCTTTAAATTTTTTTTATTTTTAAGTAATCTCTACACCTGACATGGGGCTTGAACTTAACAACCCCAAGATCAAGAATTGCATGCTCCGGTGATGGAGCCAGTAAGGTGCCTCTATGCTAAAGACTTTGGGTTATTTTTCCTGTGTGATGGGAAGCCATTCAAAGTTTTGAGCAGAAGAGTCAAATAATTGGACTTTCATTTTAGAAGGATAATTCTGGCTACTTTGTGATGGATAGACAATTAGGGCCCTTGTTCTGGAATCTGAGTGATCTTAAGACTACTTAAAGGAATAGAGTTTGGTGGAAGTGATGACATGTGACTTTGAGGCTAGGTCGTAAAATGTCATGAAGTTTCCCCTTGATTCTCTCAGGATGCTTGCCCCAGTGGAAGTTGGCCCCCATCTAAGAGACCCCCATGCTGGAGAGGTTGTGTGTTAGGTGCCTCATTGAACAGTCCAAGATGAGCTCTCACAGTTGGCAGCCACCATCAGCTGTTAGGTCCATGAGTGAGCCATCTTGGACAGCCAACCCAGTTGAGCCTTCAGATGACTACAGCCCTAGTTTGACACCTGGCTACAACAACATAATGAACTCCAAGCAAGAGCTGCCCGGCTGAGCCCTTCCTGAAGTCCTGACCCACAAAACCGTGAGCAAAATTAAGTGGTTATTGTATACTAGTACCTTTTGGGGGGTAATGTGTGATGCATGAATAGTAAGCAGAATACCATGTGAAGGATGACAGTGGCTTGAGCCTGGGTGGTAGACGTGGAGGTGGCCAGATGTGATCAGATTCTGGAAGTATTTGGAAAGGAGAGCCAAGTACAGGCTCTGAGGGGAAAGAGAAGAGTCAAAGCTAACTCCTTATAGCTGGGCTAGCAAACTAGGGTGAGGAAGATGAGGCACTTTCTTCTGGTGCAAAGTTTAGGGAGCGCCAAATACTGAGTAATCAAGATAAATATTTTAGTGTAGTTTTTTTTTTAAATTGCTAATGTCAAAATTAACCATGAACAAAATATCCAAATTTTAAATAAAGACAGGATTAGTAATTCTGAGTTTTCCTTTTGCTAGGCACAACACTGCTCCTGGGTGTTCCCCATATGCTGTTCATTGGTTTTGCTCATCTCAGCAAGTAGAAGATGCATATGGGTCACTCTGTTCAGGTCACTGGGGTCCATGGGACATTCTTCTTAGATTTCTCTACTGATCCTCCCCCTGTTATCCAGAGTGCTTACATGAGACATAAGAACCATTTGGAAGGGATCCCTGGGTGGTTCAGCGGTTTGGCGCCTGCCTTTGGCCCAGGGCGTGATCCTGGAGTCCCGGGATTGAGTCCTGCGTTGGGCTCCCAGCATGGAGCCTGCTTCTCCCTCCTCCTGTGTCTCTGCCTCTTTCTCTCTCTCTCTATGTCTATCATGAATAAATAAATAAATCTTTAAAAAAAAAAGAACCATTTGGAAGCTGATGGCTTGCAAACTCAGTATCTTTGTGTCCTTTTGTAGAGGTAGTTACCTGCCTAAAACATTGAGCACAAGGTTGATAGATGTCAAATCTACCTCAGAGACTTGCACCTGCCCACTGTCATCCAGCTGGTACTTAATCCCTCCCAACAGAAGCACAGCACCCACAGTCACAGCACCCACCACATCTCTGAAAGTAATATGGGACCCTCACTCCCTTAGACCACCACAGCTAGTCATTCTTTCAAGGAGGACCCCACCTGGAAAAGAAGGCACGCACAAATTAAGAGATAATTTGAAGAAGATTTAGTAACTAGAATATTTACCAACGTGTGGGCAGGGTATAGGAAGACTGCGAAGGACAGTGAGGTATCCCTGAGGAAGTGATAGCAGAGCTGTTATCACCACTGGGAAGGGCCAGAAAGACATGGAATCTGGAAGTAAGAAGTCATAGGGAGAGGATTACCCCAGGAGGAGCAGTGAGCACTGGTTGAGGCACACAAGTAGCCCCTGAAGAGCTCACAGGGAAGGAGTGATGGGATAAATAACCCAAACTTACCCTTTCCTATAATCTATCCATTGGATGAACTCAACAAGAAGCCAGAGCATATGGGAAAAGGAGACAGCTTTCAATGCAGAAAGTGGTGTGGAAGAGAGGAAAGTAGATCTTGAGGGGTAACCAGAAGGTATTCAGCACAGATAGCCTTCAATGAAACCAATACTATGAATGAGATACCTTCTTTTTCACAACAAAACATCATCTTTGTCACTTTCAGGCCTAGTATGCAGAGTATATGCCTTTTTTTTTTAATTGAAGTATAGTTAGCACACAGCGTTACATTAGTTTCAGGTTTACAAAATTTATGGTTCTTTTAGTTAAAAAAATTTTTATAAAGTCATTTTAAGGATTGAATGTGTTTTAAAACTTGATTTTTAAAAAGATTTTATTTATTTATTCATGAGAGACACACAGAGAGAGGCAGAGACACACACAGACAGAGAGAGAAGCAGGCTCCACGCAGGGAGCCCTATGTGGGACTCGATCCTTGGACTCCAGGATCACGCCCTGGGCGGAAGGCAGACACTCAACAGCTGAGCCACCCAGGGATCCCTAAGATTTGATTTTTAAGTAATCTCTACACCCAGTATGAGGCTTGAATTTAAAACCCCAAAATCAAGAGTCATGTGCTCTACCGACTGAGCCAGCCAGGTGCCCCTTAAGGCTCTTTTAAAAAATATATTTTAACTTGCAAGCAACCCTAGTCTCTGCCATTCATCCACTCTAAACAGGCTTAGTTGGCAAAATCAAAATTTTGAGATGTATTCAAGTGGTGTCTTCTAGAACTGGAGGTCAGCAAAGTCTCAGGAATCTGCTGCCTGAACTGTTTCTTGATGTGTTCTTTCAGAAATGGCAATTTGAGTGTGGAGAAAGTGTAACCAAACTAACATGAGTTCGCTCCTTGGTAAGTCGCAGATAGAAACTACACCAGGTGGAGTTGTTGCACAAAGGAAACTTTATTTGCAGCAAATAAGGACATCCAAAGCTGTGACTCCCCAAGCAAGGGTGGATGGGTTCCTTTTATTTAGGGTTAGGATGAATATTTAGAAAGGGGAGCTTTGTCATGGTCTGTAGAGGCTGGCTTAAAGTCACACATGCTCCTTAAAAAACATGCTTATCCATACCTTGTGTAGGATGTAAATGAGGCTTGCGTTCCTCCTTGGGCAAGATTTAGTATTATAATAAGTTAAAGATAACTGCCAGTCACTCCATGGGTCAGAGCAGGCATGAGTTGAGAGTTTAGCTAAAACTAGTCAGGGTGTTCTGGGCCGGAAAAGCCCTTCCTAGAGGCAGCTGTTGTCACTTGAGTGGTAGTATGATTCCCATCAAGGGATGCTATGCCCCTTAGGTCTTTTCCCCGAGTTGAAGAGATGAGCTGGAAAGAAGGGCTTAAGGAAAAATATGGGACAAAGTTCTATGCGTACAAGCAGGTGAGCAGTAATTTTGGGTCTTGGGGTCTAGCTGTGACCAAAAGTTTTTTCACAACTAACTCTTGGGAAAGTGGATTGGTACAAACTTATTAGAAAAACAATTTCCTGATATGTATCAAAAGCCTTAATAATATTCACTCCTACTGATTGAACTGTTCTACTTCTGTGAATTGTTCATAAAAATATAAACACAGAGAAAAGATTTATGTATAAAGACTTTATTTCAATAATTTTTATTATAATAACCCTTTCCAAAAAAGAACACTTACAGCTCAGAATAACTGAACATGCAACAATAAGGAAATGGATAGGAATATGTTACAAATATTGAAGATCATGCAGCCAAACAAAATTATGTTTACAAGGACTTTTTTCATGGCATGAGAAAATTATGATATAAGATTGAATGAAAAAGTATGATAAAAATTTAACTGGGGTGTGCTCTCAGTTATGTAAAGCAGAATATATAGGATAAAGAGTCACTGAAACATTAATACAAAAATTTAAGGTTTTTGTAACAGAAAGTTGCAAAAACAGCACAGAAAGGTGCCATGTACCCTTCACCTAGCTTCCCCCAACAATAACAACTTATAAAACCATAGTACAATATCAAGACCAGGAAATGTACTTACCTATGCTCACCAGCATCACTGAAGTTATTTCTGGGTAATAGTCCATATAAGCCATTAGCAAATATACTTCATGTATGTACATATCATTGTTGAAATACCAACACTTCAATTTATAAAATTTTGTTATTTGGTCAAATCCAAGTAAGAGTTGTCATCTAGTTAATTGCATTGTCAATTTCCTAATTGCACTCCACATCCCCAGCTCCCCAACACACACAGGTTCTAAGCAAGAGCCACACATATGTTTCATTACTTTTTATACTGTGCTGCTTCTTGACCTAAATTCTCCCTCTCTACGAATTTTTGCTTGGATATTCTCTATTCAATTGTTCAAAAAGAAAGAAGCAGCACAAAATGGAGTCATTTGCCCTCCACCACGGCAAACCAAAGACTTAATTACAGGGTCAACTCTCCCAGGAATGTGACCTTGAAACAGTCAAGCTGAAATTCTCTGATTGGCTCTAGTAAAGTAATCTGCATTGGTTAGAAACCCTGCGGGGGCGGGGGGGGGGGCTTCCTCCCACAAAGATGAAGTAACCCTTTGTTCTCTTTCCTATTAAGGAAAAGTTATTTTAAAAAAAAGTTATTAAAAAGTTATTAAACTTTGTTGCTATACCCTCCCTCTTTTCCTGTAAGAGGCTTCCATTTTGTTTAATTCCTCTACTTGCTAGCTGGAGTGCTGCTCTGAATTTCATGACTGAATAATGCCAATGAAATCTTCAAGTTTACTTGGCTGAATTTTGCTTTCTAACGAATATGGTGTCAGCAACGGGATTAGAAGCTAGCCTCTGTTGGCATCTGGGGACAAGGAGAATCGTGCGTGGCGCCCCCAGAACTCTTGGGTTCACTGTCTTACTGGCCGTTTCCGAGGGCCATGGTAAGTGCCTCTTGGTCAACTTGGCTTTTTTTTTTTTTTGCATTCAGGCTCGGATCTAATTGGCTTTCTTTAAAAGGGCGGGTCAGCTTGACCTGGCAGAAATCTCCAGTAGGAGCCCAATTGGCTGCCGGGTGGGTCTGCGTGGAGCCAAGCCTCTAGCCTTTCAGACTGCAATTCCCCGGTGGAAAACCCGATGCCCTCGCTCCATTTCTGGATTCCATGTTGGCAACTGCTGATGATTTAGCTTGCAGTTCCACATTTGTTTGGAATTGGTCTGCAGTCTCCTTTCCTTGGGCTCTGCTGGTCCAGGCCTTCCCCCAATATTCTATGGCATTGGTGGCTGTGCACAGGGGGCCTTCTTGGAGCCAGGAGGCAGCTCTCTTAGTTACTGTTGATATGTGAAGGTGAATGTGTTTGTCTTGATTTGTGTAGATAAAGTTAATGCTACGTGTGTATCACGGAAGCCAGAAAGAAACCCTGGCCTTTTGGTTTGTCCTGTTGGCAGAAAATGAACAAACCTTTTGGCATCTCTAAAAGTAAAGAGGGTTTGATTTGAGTGTTATTCCAGTCCAGCTGCCCGGGAAGCACACTTTTCACAGGGAAGAAGGTGCTCCGGAGAACAGTAACAGGCTTATTCACTTTTTTATATATTGTAAAAGCTTGGGAGATTATAGGTTGGCATATAAGCAGGACTCAGGAGTTTTTAACATCAAGGAATGCAGGGAGTACGGGCATTGATGGATATCTCAAGGACAAGGTGGTTTTCTATTAGGCTACTCAGTCACAAAGCAGGTGTGCAAAGATATGCTTGGTGGGCCATAAATCAGGCTTTGGTTTATTTTATTTTATTATTAAAGATTTTATTTATGAGAGACAACAGAGAGAGAGAGGCAGAGACAAGGCAGAGGGAGAGGCAGGCTCCCTGCGTGGAGCCATAGGCAGGACTGGATCCCAGGACCCCAGGATCACAACCTGAGCCAAAGGCAGACCTGAGCAAAGGCCGACGCTCAACCACTGAGCCACCCAGGTGTCCCTAAAGATTCTATTTTTTAAGTAATCTCTCCATCTAAGGTAGGGTTTTAACTCACAACCCCAAGATTAAGAGTTGTATGCTCTACTGACTAAGCCAGCCAGGCACCCCTAGATAAGATCATTTTAAAAGTGTACTTAAGAAAAAAGTAAGTAAAACTGTACTTGAAAAGCAAGGGATCCCCAATCCCAAATAAAAAATAAAAGCAAGGGCTTCCAAATGAAACAGAATGGGATGCCTAGTTTTTGTTTTGTTTTGTCTTTGTTTTCTTGCCTATTTTAATTAGTGTACTGAAGGCTCTAACAGGTTTCCAGGTTCCAAAATAGCTTCATTGGGTGATTCATTGCAAAAGTATTAACAACAAAAAGCTAGAAAGTACCTAAAGCAAGTCACAACCTAATTCTTTGGAGAATTGTACACAACTGTCTTTGTCTTGTGACTCTTTACAGAGCCAAAGGTATGGCTCTAGTTCAGAAATTCACTTAGCCTTTTGCCAATTTCCCCAAACCTTATTCTGAAACTGCTGGAAAAAATCAAGACATTGGAAACGGAATCGTCCTGCACTTAATGTGTCCCTTTGTGAAATTTTGTATTCCCATTTTCTCAAGGACCTGGGCCGTTCTTTGAAGTGTAAACGTTAGGGAGAAGTTTCTCAGGAAGGAAAAAAAAGAGACTGGTATTTTGAAATTGGGCTTATTATGACATCTCCACAAATAACTGGTAAAGGCAAGAGCTATAAGATGTTTGGGTTTGTTTGTGTGTGTTTACTGTATATGTGTTAAAATGCGAGATATTTTTCTACCTCTGGATGGTATTGCTAAAAATAATTTGTAAAAGAGTCCTCCCTATTCAGTTGGTTTGAAGGCAAGCGCTTGTAAGGATTGGACATTATAAAACTCTCGGAAAGATAGAAACTAACCCAAATGATTTTCCAGTTCACATCATCTGGGGATCATCTCCAGTAAATAAAAGCTAGTTTAAGTTTGTTGATGGAATAGAAGCAGACATTCTTTAGTATTATTATCAACATTGAATACAATGCAAGTAAACAGCTTTTATTCTACCTGAGTTTACTAGTTTAATTTATGTTATCCCTTTTGGAAAATTGGCAGCAGAAAGAACTTAGAATGATGGCTGATTTTTGTCTAATGTCTCACGATGTTTTTCATGGGTAATTTAAATGTAATTGTCGGAAGAAAATGATTTCCACGTAAGGGGAAAAAGCTTATAGATCAAATCTTTAGGAATAATATATTTTATGGTATATGTACTTAGAAATAGCTTCTTAAATCTCTGGTAGCTTGAAATTTCAGTTTTGTGAAGTTAAATTAAGTGATGGAAATTTATTGAATATTTAGATCATTTCCAAATTAAGTATAAAATATGGAGAAATTCATTACTGAACATAGGTTTATCCACATTTAGCATATTACAGAGAAGCTAAAGATTTTTTTGTCTGTTAGTAAACACACTTTGTGCCACACTGAGACATTTACCATGAGAAAGCATATGCTTCCAGAAATTATAAAAAGTATTTATGAGTCTGTCAAACCACAGAATGCTAATATCATTCATAATCATTTACTTCTTACTTTTCACTAGAAATTAAGGTTTCTAAGGCTTAATAAGAATTCTCATTCATATATGTAATTAAAGCTACTAGAAATAGTAAGGGGAGAATCTTGAAATGCAAAGGAAATAAGCTATATTTTCGGGAAAAGAAGATATGCAGAATGGAGATGCATTTTATGAGGAAAAAGAAAATGGAAAGTTTGTGAAGAAGGAATCTTTGGAAAGGAATTTTATGTGGGTTCAGGACTAAGGTTGAAATGAAGATTTATTTATTTATTTATGATTTTATTTATTTATTGATGAGAGACGCAGAGAGGCAGAGACATAGGCACAGGGAGAAGCAGGCTCCCCGCAAGGAGCCCAGTGTGGGACTCGATCCCAGGACCCCTGGTATCATGCCCTGAGCCAAAGGCAGACGCTCAACCAGTGAGCCACCCAGGCCTCCCATATATTTATTTGAATATATTTTAATATCAAAAGTGAAAGAGGACTTCAGCTACCTCCATTTTGACCTCAAACTTTCTAATTAAGTTCCTTCCAGCCTATCTCTTAACTCAGGTATAAGACCCTATGGGCAAAGTACCCCCCTGATGGGAACAGGAACTACCCAGAACCTTGTCTCTTACAAGCAATAAGGACCATCTTGAGCCAACAAGACTCCACCCATGATAATGATGCTCTGGCCACCTGCACGTACCCCTGACCCTTTGTCCCGCTTTTTCCTTACAGAAACTGAGAAGTTTAAGCACTTTTGAGTCAGTATTTTGAGTCAGTAGTCCGCTGTCTGCCCTGTGGTGACCTCACCAAAATAAATTACTTTCTTATTTGACTTCCACTCCTTTCTCTGCCTTCAGGTTTTGTGAGTGGCCAGTGGCTGAACCTGTTCTGTTTGGGATCCCAGGAGCCAGATGCTCTTACACCACTACGCCCTGGCTGCAAAAGTAAGCTGGTGCAAAATTAGAATTTGGTTTTCTCTGTTAAAAGGATAAATTGTTTTTGGCTTTTGGCCTACTTTTGATAACAGATTGTGAAAGTTCCTTTACTTTTACAGTGCTCTTCCTAGAAAACAAAGATTCTGCATTTTATCAAAATAATTTCCTATGTTTGCTCTCTTTATCAGATCTTTGAATGCTTAGGAAAACCGAGTCTTAACATTAAGAGAGTGACGTTTTGTTAATAGGTAATTATTATTAAGTTTTATAATACTCTGTGATCCCATTAGATAATGGCTTTAAAAGCTTTTTTGGTACTTTTGACCAATATTCCCAAAGCAAATCCACCCAACCTTTTCTTGAAAGCAAGCTCCACGCCCAAGGTGGGGCTTGAACTCATGACCCCGAGACCAAGGGTCACATGCTTTACCACCTGAGCCACCCAGGTGGCCTCTTCCCAAGGCAAATTCTAAATGAAGCCTTTTTGGCCAGGAAGAAACTTCAGCATTTTTCCAGACCTTTCTGGCAACACTTCAATGGATTTGTTAGGCTTATTTGATATGTTAAATTACATGGGAAGCATTGTCAAAAAAGAAGTAATACTAAGCCGTATGTTGTATTTGTATAGGTATAGGTATATACCTGTTCTAGAAATTACATGAAACTCCTCAAAATCTGATACATCCTGGTAGAATGTCATCACTGTAATTCGAGTTACTATCCTAAAATGTTGTATGTCCTCTGGGATCGCAATCAAAAAAGGCCAACAGGTAGACAATCTTCTTACTGCTGCTCTCTTACCTTCTAAAGTTGCTGTCATCAAAATTGAGGGTGCTTGTAAAGGACTAAGCCTGAGTATCGGAGAAATGCCCCAGCTGATGTTCATGTGTGCTCAAAAGACAAAATTCATCCAAGTAAACTTGAAAATCTCATTGGCTTTATTAAATAACTCATGATTCAGGCAGCACCCCATCTAGTAGAGAGTAGTTCTGAGGTGGTTTGCAACATGAAAGACTTCTTTCAATTTTTTAAAAAACATTTTTATTTTTAAATTTTTTAAAAAAGATTTTATTTATTCATGAGAGAGAGAGAGAGAGAGAGGCAGAGACACAGGCAGAGGGAGAAGAAATAGGCTTCATGGCGGGAGGCCGATGCGGGACTCAATCCCAGGACCCCAGGATCACGACCTGAGCTGAAGGCAGATGCTCAACCACTGAGCCACCCAGGCATCCCAAGTTAGAAGTTTCTTTGATGGTTTTTAATATGTACCTTAACTTCACCTTCAGTGTAGACTGGAAGAGTGGAATCGGCCCTTAGAGCACCCATGGGAGTACAGAGGTACAGGAAAAAAACAGATTACAACCAGAAATAATATTTTGAAACACAGCCCTGTTCTGGGAAGGAGCCACACTGGTGACAGTGAGGCTATCCCTGAGATAGGCTCTATGTAGACTGAACAAAAGTCTCGGAGGAGTCTCCCGGATACGAGAAGAAATATAAAGGTATGTGAATGAGTTTCTTAAAACGTGACAGGTGACTTCAGTTCAGAGTGAGGCCCTGGGTGGTAGAGCAGGATGGTGGGAATCACATTTTCCCAGCTGCTCCATGGTTGACAATGAAGTTTCACTACTCAGACCACCAGAGCTGCTGGTTCCTTTAAAGATTCTTATGCCCTGTGACAGGGGATCGGGGAAAGGTAAGGCTTTCCAAGCACATCAGGATCAGTTCTTTGCCAGACTTCTGGCCAGCCATGATATTGAATCAAGCCCTCTGGATAATTTTTTAAATGCTGGCTCTGGCTGTCTGCATCAATCGCCCCTACGGGGGCCACGTCTGACATTTATAAACGTGTTTACTCTTTCTTTCGCCTAAATAGACAATAGTTGGAAGAACCCTCTGAATCATGTGGCTGTAGGCAATGGAAAGTCCAGGCTCTTCCTTAAATCATCCCTTTAACTTTCAATATTCCGAGACAGAATTTGAACAGGAGTGATTAAAAAAAAAAAAAAAAGCAAAAAACAACAACCCACCCAGCCAGGGCTCCCTTTAGAGTGGATAAACAATTAAGCTCAAATGGGCATCACTTAAGAAATGCAGCTCCAGGCATTCCCACTGACTGGGACCAGGGAGGCCAAGTGAAATGGTCAAGTAAACAAACAATTATCTACACAATTTGATCAATATGGAACTGGAACGCCAGGCAAACAAGACCTTCCTTAAAAGCATCATCTCAAGAGGGACTTGAATTATAAACCAGATAACTGCCATTAATCTTCTCAAATTGTTTTTGTATAAACACTTGAAAAGGGCTGAGGGCATGTGCTGGCTCCTCTGCCTTTCTCCCTCTTGCACACTGATTTTCCACTTAACTCTGCCTTGCTCTGACCCCCCTGGAAGGCATGGCCTGGACACCCTACCTTTTAGCTTCTGCTTGGGTTGGGCCATTAGGGGTGGGGGTTAGCAAGAGGCCAAGGGGCTGGTGAGAAAGGTCGGGGTGCATTGCATCACCATCAGCATCACTATCTCTTCCCATCCTCCACTTAGATGAGGTCATGGTCATAATCACTTCTCTCCTTCTGTGTTGCTGCTCCAGCTCTCCGCCGGGTTCCCTTAACACCATATCCTCCCTGAGCAATGGCCGGCTCCCCACCCTGCGAGTCTCTTTGAAGGCTCCAGCATCCCTTGCCGGTTTCCTTAACCCAGCACATGCCTTTGCAAACACTCCCTTCTGAAAAAGTCCATTTAAGTATGCCAACTGAGTTTGTCCTGTTTCTTATCAGGACCCTGATTAATGGTCAACTGCTGATAGGGAAAGAAAGACTTTGGAGCTGTGTTTACTTTCCACCGTCTAATTTTTATTTATTTTTTTAAAAGATTTTATTTACTTATTCATGAGAGACGCAGAAAGAGAGAGGGAGAGACACAGGCAGACGGAGAAGCAGGCTCCATGCAGGGATCCCAATGTGGGACTCGATCCCGGAACTCCAGGATCACACCCTGAGCCGAAGGCTGACGCTCAACTGCTGAGCCACCCAGGAGTCCCTAATTTTTATTTTTGATTTTTTTAAGATTTTCTCTATTTATTTGAGAGAGCCAGCGAGTGAGAGAGATGGAGAAAGAGAATGTGTGTGGGAGAGGCAGATTCCCCTCAGAGCAGGCAGCCCGAGGCAAGACTGGATCCCTGGACCCTGGGATCATGATGTGAGCCAGTGGCAGATACTTCACTGACTTAACCACCCAGGCGGCCCTTTATTTTTGATTCTTAATTTTTAAAAAATATTTTAAAATAATCTCTACACTCAAGGTGGGGCTCAGACTTATAACCCCCAAATCAAGAATCACATGCCCTATGGACTGAGCCTGCCAGGGGTCCCTCTGTGTTCTATTTTTAAATGAGTCCTGGGGCACCTGGGTAGCTCAGGTGGTTAAGTGTCTGCCTTGGGCTCAGGTCATGATCTCAGGGTCCTGGGATCGAGCCTCATATCCAGCTCCCTTCTTAGTGGGGAGCCTGCATCTCCCTTTACTGCTCCTCCTGCCCCTGCTCTCTCTCTCTCTCTGTCAAATAAATAAATAAAATATTTTTAAAAAACGAGTCCCTTAAAAATACTTCAAAAGTGATGGGGCACCTGTGTGGCTCAGTCGGTTAAGTGTCTGACTCTTGATCTCAGATCTCAGGATCCTTAATTTAAGCCCCGCATTGGGCTCCACATACAACTTAAAAAATATTTCAAAAAATGAGGCAGTAATCACAGTATATATGCACAGTAAATATGCCATTCTAAATCAGCTGAGCTGGAAAAAGAATGTTTAAAAAGAGGTGACTTGATTTCTCTTATCAGTCACCGTGATCTTTTGCGTGAGGGTGAAAGTTCTTTAGAAGTTTAGATTGGTAGGTGTGAGCATGAGTCAGCCTCATTATTTTCAATTGCTTCATGTTCTGAATAAAAAACTTGGGAGTTCACAGCTCTTGGTTTAAGTGCAGAGAACCTGTGTTTGCAAAAATCCTTCTAGTTTATAGCTGATATATTACGATTAAAGATTTCCCCAGAGGGAACTAATAAAATCTGAAATGATTATTGCAAAAAAATTATTTTAAGTAAGCTTTATGCCCAGCTTGAGGCTTTAACTCACTATCCCAAGATCAAGAGTCCCATGCATGCGGCACATGTCTGGTTCAATTGGTAGAGCCTCTGACTCTTGATCTCCAGGTCATGAGTTCGAGCCCCATTTGGGGGGCAGAGATTAGTTTAGAGAGAGAGAGAGAGAGAGAGAGTTAGTTGCATACTCTACCAAGTAAGGCAGCCAAGTGTTTCTGCAGTAAATTTTTTTTTAAAAGATGAGAGTAATCTGAAGGTGTTGGACACAGGGCAAGCAGAGAGAGTTATAGATAAAAAGACATGAATAGACATGAATAGACCTACAGTGCAGGTAGCAGGATTGCCAGGCATTGCATTGTCTCTTGAGCCGTTCTCCATGATTTGAGGAGGGAAGGAGTCTAGAAAGACTGGCTATTGTCTCTGAGAGTGTAGTTTGGTATATAATGGGTACTTTCTCAGGA